>NC_086239.1:39209830-40532330 GCF_036321145.2 Pelmatolapia mariae | reverse complement strand
CCGTCCGTCCGTTTTTACAGGTTTTCTCTGGATTTCAGATTTTTTAATTTTAAATTTGAGCCTTGCAAAACTTTTATGAAATATCGCTCACAGGTATGTGCGTGTCACCTCTTCTTTTAATGATCATAGTGATAAAAATAATAATGTATTTATTTGGACTTAATCTGTGAACAAATGATGTTTATTTTGATGACTGTAGTTAAACTTTCATCAATAATTTTGAATCATTTTACTATTTTTTAATATTGATGATAATAATGAATGACAGCGATGACTTTTATTCTTTTTTATGACAGTATCACTTATTTTTTATTCATTTTATTAACATAAAATCAGAACTTTCGGACGTTTAAAAACAGACGGTGAGTTTATGTCCAGTGAAGGTAACAAAGTGATAACCTCGGCACCGCGGCGATGCTCTGTGGCGTGAGTCGTGACACACTCGTTTCCCAGATCCTGACCAGACAAAGAAATTAGTTTGGCGAGGAAACGTTTCCCCCTGAGAGCCGACTGAAGCTCAGCCAGTGAGGCTCGATGTACGGCAGGCGTGGCCAGCTTCAGCTTCCCGATGACGTTCCTAAACTGGCATTCGCGATACACACTCACAAACACATATACACATAAAGGGGGAAACGGGACTGACAGAAGAGCCGAGACAACAAACAAAACATAACAGATCTAAGTGAAGGCGCGTGGGTTTGTGCGTCCTCTTCCCTTCAACACATTTATTTACATCGAGCTTTTTTCCTCTTTGTTTGTACAAATATTTACATTTTTTCTTTCTTTAATTTTCCCGACTGAGTGACCACACCCTCACCTCAGTTTCTAAGCAACCACACAGGTGTCTGTAAGCTGTGAAGTCAGTCGGACTGAGCCAGCTGTGTTTCCCTCTGTGACATCATTTCAGGTTCAGCCAATCAACAGAGCAGAGCAGCTCCTCACCGCGTCTCATCAGGCGTCAACGCCGCCGCCACCGGAAACCCAAAACACAGCGGATGGAGAGGGTACACACACACACACACACACACACACACACACTGACATCAGATGGCGTTATTGACAGAGTTCAGACACTTCCTGTTTTTTCCCGTAACAAACGACTTGATTGGTCGGAGGCCATCGGCGCCTCCTCAGCTGTGGCAGCGCTGTGAGTTTTCAGGTGACCTGTGGGAGTGTGCAGGGTTCAAAGGTCAGACAGACGGACCAGGATCACTGTGTGGAGGCCTGTGGGGTCTCGTGCATTGGTTACCATGGTGACAACATTCCTGCTCTCAGGTGATTCGTTAATCCTCACAGGTCAGGTGACAAAACAACTTCAGTGAAAGTTTTTTTTTCTGAATTCTAATGCAGCGGTTCTACTCACGTCTGCAGGCTGCTTTTTGCCTCCTCGTACCTGTGCGAGGTCACACGCAGGTGCTTTAATGTGGGCGGTCTTTGTGACCAAAGCCGTCTGACCTTTGAGCTCACGGAGGTCAGAATCAGTCATGTGACTGGTCCAGGCTGATAGCAGGTGCCACTGATGAGTCGGTCAGCTGACTGCGGACACCTGTGGACTCTGTCAGTGACGTTACCTGATGAACTTCCTGTCTGAGGGGGCCGTCCTTCACCTTCCTCTACTGTCTGTCTGTCCGTCTGTAACTGTCTCCTCTCTCTGTCCGTCTGTCTGTCAGTCTGTGTCTTTCAGCAGTGTCACTGACTCCACCATGTCGCTCAACATCATCACTGTAACTCTCAACATGGGTGAGTACGCTTCAGCACGGGCGAGCGCTGCTGCCGATCACACCGTAGCCCCGCCCTAAACCCTCCCCTGCTTCCTGTTTCTCTGAAACTCCAACTGGACCAAAAGTAACTTGCTGCTTGTTCAGTCAGAGCTGAAAGCGTGAGCTGAGCAGCACGCTCATGCAGGAGTACAGTCAGAAGTCGCCTCCTGCAGGACATTAGAGAGAACGCAGGTTTAAGAAGCTAGCGTTATTATGGCGTGGCTGTTAGCTCGCAGTGAAAGAAATGTTTGCACGTAGCAGCAGAGCTCAGGTTAACCCTGCTGTGTGCCTGCCTGTCTGTCAGAGAGGTACAACTTCCTGGGCATCAGTATTGTCGGTCAGAGTAACGACAGAGGGGACGGAGGCATTTACATCGGCTCCATCATGAAGGGCGGAGCGGTGGCGGCGGACGGACGCATCGAGCCGGGAGACATGCTGCTGCAGGTGCCGCTCATGCCGTTTAATCCGCTTCCTGTTTTAAAGGTGGCGGTGAGAAGGCTCACGATGCTGTGTCGTCTGTGTGTCCGTCAGGTGAACGACATCAACTTTGAGAACATGAGCAACGACGACGCCGTCCGAGTCCTCCGAGAGATCGTCCACAAACCGGGGTGAGACCTTTTGCTTCATCCGTAAGATCGCCATGGTAACCAAGGCTGATCACGTGGTTTAAAGTCAGCTTTGATTTATCTGACAAATGAATCCGTGCAGGAGCTCAGGTGTTTTTCCTGCGTCGCAGTGGAGACGCTGCGCTCAGAAACATCAAAGCAACCCTTTAACCACACCATCGGTCAGCTCCGAGGGGCGTTCATCCGATTCTGCTGCTTTGGTCTGAATGAAATTAACAGCAGGTGCTCTGAGCCAGTGTTTGCCAATCTTTTGGCGCCACGGCACATATTTCACATCAGAAAAATCACACTGCATTTCCCCCGCGCCTCAGGCATAGTGGGGGCCTCGGTTTGTGCCCAGTATACCTGTTTTGATGCTAGGGCCTTCTCCAGGACCCACGTCAGACTGACTGCTTTTTCTTCTCAAATATTTATCTATTGCTATCACAGCTGCGTCGTCTCACAGCATGACTATTATGTCATTTCTTCTTTGTCTGTTGGCAACCCATTGAATTAGAGCAGCTCGTTGCCCCCTAGTGGAAGAGGATGTAATTGTTCTGCCCGTTACTCACGTTCCAATCAGGTGGAACCAGGTAATGTTCCACAGTGGTTGGGAAACACTGCACTAGTGCGATGACCCCACCCCCAAAACAGGAATGCTTTTTACAGGTGAGCCTTTGACATTTTCTCTCTACTTGTTTTCTGAGTCTATTTCAGTACTTTTGCATTTGGCTAGTCTCAGTGTCACTGCTGATAGTATGAGGCCAAACCTGGACCCTGCACAGGCAGCCCAACTCCTCCAGGTCAGTGTTGGGGAGTAATGGAGTACATGTACCGATGTTACGTATTTAAAATACAAAATATGTGTAACTGTATTCTGTTACAGTTACCGTTTAAAAAGGTGGTATTTAGAATACAGTTACTTTGTTGAAATAAATGGATTACACAGCAGTCGTTTCCTGTTTCATATGTTAGGCTGTCCCCTTTCTATTTTTGGTAATTGCACGCCGGTGGAAACCCAAACAAAACACGCATTAAGAGCCTCTAATGTCTGTGTCTCAGTCTCGTGGCCCCTGTCACCTCTACTTGCGGCCTGGATAATGACGTGAAGAAATATTTTTTAAAAATTATTGTTCAAAAAATGATTTAATATGAAGGCAATAGCAGAGTGTTACAGGCATATCCCTAAAGAATGTAGCCTCATGGGCAGTGTAGCCCAGTTGTAAGTACGCTATTAAGACTCGACTGTACACTGTGTTCGTGTTTTCCTCTGAAACAATAAGTTCTGTTGGAGCAGCCTTTCAACGCCTCTCTCTGTCTCTCGCTAGCAAAGTTGACCCAGACAACAAAGTAAAGCTAGTTTTCAGCTACGAGCCCGACACGAACCCGACGTATTAGCCAGAGGTCCCTTTACTACGGTTCGGAGCCGCGGACCTGTTTTATATACGCGTGGAATAGTTTTCTATACGAGATCGCTGCAAAAAGTGCAGCCTTACCTAATGTCCACCTACTGTTACTCACTTATATTAAGATTTAAACATCTAGTTGGTATTGGTATGGAGAGTAACCTTCAGTAATAGTAATAAATCACACAGCAATAGTTCATTCATGTAGTTGTAAAAAGCATGATAATATATTAAGTAATCCAAAGTATTCAGAATACGTTACTCTCATTGAGTAACGTAACAGAATACGTTACAAAATACATTTTGGGGCATGTAATCTGTAGTGGAATACATTTTAAAAGTAACCTTCCCAACACTGCCTACAGTCTTGGACCAGAACATCCTGTGTAGGGGTCTGAAACTGAAAGAATTTCCAGAGTCTGTAAAGAGCAGTGGGCCCAAATCCTCCTGAGCTGTGTGCAAACCCGCTCACAAACTACCAGCATCATCTCGCTGCTGTGCACCAACAGGGCTTTCTCCACCAAGTGCTACGTCATGTTTTACTTTGGCTGACTTCACTCAGTGATATGCAGATCAAATAATTATTTCCCTAACAGTGTTTAAACTGAGCTCTCACGTTTCTCTCACTAAAGCTGCAGGTTTCCGTAGTCTTACTTAGTGCTTTCTAACTACATTCAGACACATTCACACGCCGATGGATGCATCGGAGAGCAACTTGGGGTTAGTATCTTGGCCAAGGCATACTTGGCATGCAGCCTGGGATCGAACCACCAACCTTCCAATCAGCAGGTGACATGGAGGGACATACAGACCTGTACAGGCAGCAACACCCTGACTGCTATTAGTGCAGGCGTTTCCTGCAGGATGAAGGAACTGATGCCAGTAGATCACCTCTGAGCTCCTGGACCCCAGGACAGCATCGTTCGCCTCATTAGGAGCCCTGGTGGGTCAAACAAACAGAGGACCGTTTAGAGTTTCTGCAGGGAAGTTTCAGCTAAATGGACTCGCCTGCTGCATCATTTTATCACTTTGATCTTTGGGGTGTCGTTGAATTCAACCTCTGCAGGTTGATCATTTTCATTTCTGTCAAGCGATGTGGCATCGTTTCCTCCCCATCACGTTACCCAGCTCCATATCTCTCAGTGAAATCTGATGTTTGCAAAGTGTCTCCTTAGTTTCTTTGAGCAGTGCATACCTACTCTTCCTGCTCTTTGAATTGCCCGTTTGAATTGAATGTAACTTAATGAAAACGTTTTCTGGGGCTGACATTGAAATCGAGTGACTCCACTGTGTAGTACACCCAACGAGTCAGGTCTCAGGAGGACACAGATCCCTGGGAGGAGTCGCTGTGGATGATCATGTTTGCAGATGACTCGGTGATCTGTAATGAGAGCAGGAAGCGGGTGAAGGAGAGCTGCAGAGGTGGCGGTATGCTCTGGAGAGAAGAAGAATCAAATTCACTAGAAACAAGGAAAAAAAACCTGTGTGTGAATGGCCTGTATTTGTATAGCGCTTTACGCTACATCCAGTCATCCACACATTCACACACTGGTGATGGCAAGCTACATTGTAGCCACAGCCACCCTGGGGCGCACTGACAGAGACGAGGCTGCCGGACACTGGCGCCACCGGGCCCTCTGACCACCACCAGTAGGCAACGGGTGAAGCGTCTTGCCCAAGGACACAACGACCGAGACTGTCCAAGCCGGGGCTCGAACCGGCAACCTTCCGATTACAAGACGAACGCCCAACTCTTGAGCCACGATCGCCCATCCGAATGAGAGGGGCACAGGTAGAGGGAGCAGAGGTAGTGATGGTGGAGGACTTTAAATACCCGGGATCGAGCATCCACAGAGAGATGAAGAGGAGAGTGCAGGCAGGGTGGGGCGGGTGGAGGCGAGTGTGACCGAAGGAGAAGTTTTAAAGATGTCCTGCTGTGATGTGATGGAGAGGGTGGAGTCAAGCTGAAGGTGTTCCGATGTTTGTTGGGAGATGATGAGCCCATCAGAGGGAGCGCTCAGAGTCAGAGGCTGAGCCGGTCTGAGCATGTGCAGAGGAGGGAGGATGGAGATGGAGCTGCCAGGCGGGAGGAGAGGAGGACGTGCAGAGGGCTGGAGTGACCGAGGAGGAGAACCTCTGCTGTGGCGCCTCCTAAAAGGAGCTCCTCAAAGTTTTCCTGGTTTTGTTTCCAAAACCAAAACAAAAAACATGACGTCGCTCTTGTGATCGTGTAACTTCCTGTTTGTTTTTTTAAGCTGATCACCATCTGCTGGTCATTACTGGTACTGCAGCCTCAGATTTTCAAAGCAATTTCTAACCCTTCTTTTTATCCTTTAAAATAGTTTTCCTGTCACGCTTCAGCCCCGAGCTGCATTTAGTGATAAAGCGATTATCTGGTGGCTTCAGTGAGGAACGATCAGCTAGTTGGTGGCTGGTGTAACCTCGCATAACCTAAAATCGTGGTAGAGTTTTATGCTCTGACATAACAAAGTGTGAGTCTCCCAGACTCACTGTTCCTGAGCTGTGTGCTTGTGCGGAGGCTGCTGTGTGAATAAAGTTACTGTTTGAATAATGACTGATCTGTGTCATCTTCCTTTCAGTCCGGTGACGCTAACGGTGGCAAAGTGTTGGGATCCGAACCCGCGAGGCTGCTTCACACTGCCGAGAAGTGAGTTATCATCGGTATTTGTTTGGCACACAAGAGGTGTTACATAAAGTAATCTGATTACATCACACATCCAAATCTCCACAGGCGAGCCAGTCCGTCCCATCGACCCCGCTGCCTGGGTGTCTCACACCGCCGCCATGACGGGGAGGCTCCTCCCACTCTACGGTATTACACCCACCATCCTCTGCAGCTACTGTCACCTGTCCATCAGACGCTAACCTGCTACTTTTTTCCAGGCGTGAACGAGGAGAACCACCTCAACATCCACAGTGACATGACCATGGTTGTCAAGGCGATGGCCAATCCCGAGTCTGGCCTGGAGGTCCGAGACAGGATGTGGCTGAAGATCACCATCCCCAACGCTTTCATCGGTAAGAAGTCCGCCTCATATTTCGGTCTGAATCCTGAAACCGTGACCTTTAACCTCTGATGACCATCAGGTGTGGGTTCAGTCACTGAGAAAACCTCATTGTCTCGTCTTCACGTACTCGCTCTTCGCTCTGACCTGGTCTCCACCCTCAGCCGATCCAGACCGTCCCGCCACTCTATGACTTTGTACACCGCCAACATTAGAGCTACGAATGACGTCCATCACAGTGGCCCTTTGTGTGCTACCCTCAGCTCGTTTAGCCCGCGAGCCAGCGCGGTTTACCGCCCCTGTAGGAGCAGGCGCTCGCTCTGGTATCCCCGTGTTGGTGTTGTTCCTGGATCGTCAAAGCTAACGTTGGTCTGGGTTCAACATGGCAGGTGACCTGTCACATTGTTGTGATGTCATCGCTTTGGACCATGGAAACAGCACGACCTGACCGTCACCGCCCCCTTTTTGGGATTTTTTTTCCCGAGGGGACATCGACAGTTTTTTTTCCCACGTTGCTATGACATCACAACAATGTGATTGGTCACTGGCCATGTTGAACCCAGACCAACGTTAGCTTTGAAGTTCCAGATGCGACAGCAGCTAGCAGTACTAGCATAAGAGTACGGAGAGGTGTGTCGCCCGCGGGGCGCCATGTTAGCAGAACCATCATCATCAGCGCGCCAGGCATTTGTTAACCACACTGAAGTGTGCGGGTCCCGAGATAAACCTTTATCAGCTTTGATATGAGCAACCAATGAGAGTACAGGATACTACACTAGTAGTAAATACGCTGGAGGGTTACCTAGGCAACCACAGTCTGCTAGCGAGGAGCCGTCAGACAATGAATGGCGCCCTGTGAGGACGTTCACTCCACGAGGCTCGGAGAGCGAGCAAGTACCAGTTAGAGCTGGTTCTGGTTCCAGGGACGTTCATCAGCCCGCGGACCATCGGATCCCCGCAGAGCTTTGGCGATGGCTCGACCGCAGCGAGGGTTGGTTTTGGGAAAGCGGGAAGTTATGTGTGCCTCACCTTTGACGGCCTCCCTCCGCCCCCGCAGGTTCAGACGTGGTGGACTGGCTGCACCGTAACGTGGATGGCTTCATTGACCGACGTGAGGCTCGCAAGTACGCCGGCAACCTGCTGAAGGCCGGGTTCATCCGGCACACCGTCAACAAGGTGACCTTCTCCGAGCAGTGCTATTATGTGTTCGGAGACCTCTGTGGAGGTGAGGGCAGGAAGTTAAAAACATTTCACAATAAGAGCGTGAGTTTGAGGTTTCTGCTGCGCTGATGATGACTCTGTGCTTCCTCCTCAGACATGGCTGTGATGTCACTGATGGATCAGGAAGAAGCCTCCACTCGAGGGTCTGACTGTGACCAGCTCACCTTCCCCTACCAGTACCCCATCCCCCACCCCTACAGCTCCCCCCACCCGCTCCACCAGCTGCCGGCCCTTGGAGGAGGAGGAGGAGGCCCATGCAGTGAAGGTAACAAACGTGCTCGTGTACAAACACTCGCAGTGGGTTCTGATTGGCTGTTACTGATCAGCTGGCCGCTCTTGTCCAAATATGGTCGCTGTGAAATGACTGACATCATGATGTCTGAAGTGATGATGTCATGTTTGTTGCAATCTCACAGGAAGCTGTAGCAGCGGCTCGAACTGCAGCGACAATCAGAAGGAGGGAGGAGCAGGAGGGAGCGAATTGAGAGCCTCCAAACAGGAAGTGAGTGCCTCTCCTGAGAAGCGTCTGGAGGCGGAGCCTCTCAGCGACAGCAGCATCCAGCGACCTCCGAGCTGCTTTGAAGACCTCCTGCCGTCATCTAGAGGTCAGCACCACGACCTTCCAACAGCCCAGCCTGGAGTCTCCGCCTCCCGCCAGTCCTTCCGCATGGCCATGGGAAACCCCGGCGACTTCTTTGTGGATGTCATGTGATCACATGTGGTCACATGACATCGGGACCTGGAAACACTTTCGTGATTATAAACTGTTGAGTCTGTAGTTTGAATGAAGCTGATTCAGGAAAGTTTGCTCTTCGTCATATTTAGATTTTATTTATGAACCTCCACTGTGAAGCGGCACACCTTTGACCTCACCTGCCTCCAGCACTCACCTGTCCAACCCGCCATCCTCACGTGTTTGAAGATCGGAGCAGCTCAGAGGCCCGGGAGCGTTCGATTTGATCCGTTGTCACATCAGGACCTCGCTCTGAGGCTCTTCTGTTCTCCATCGATGCGGCGTTCTCTGGTTCCTGTCTGTGAGGACGTCGCAGAGGGAAGCTGAGCTTCGTCTCCAGGAGCTGCCGGATGTTGAATCGTGTGCCGGGTTGGGCTCGACAGGAGATCCAAACCGGAAGCAGAAGCAGGTTCAGGTCACCGAGAGGAAACGGGAACTAACCGCAGATACGCCCTGCCAACCCGGCTGCCGTCCGCAGGCCTGCAGGTCCAGCTCACTGACGGTTCCTCGAGTCCGTGCTAACCCCGTTTCCTGCGCACACTTCAGCTGCTCGTGTCTTCGGGTCACTTGTTTATTACTGACAGCAGAGTGAAGGAGACATTTGAAAGTATAGAAAAGCATAAACACCAAACCTGAAAGAAAGAAAAATCCAGTGAAACCAGCGACGTGATCGGAGGATGGTCCTGATCCACGGCGCAGCTTTGGGCGTGTCTCACTGCTGACGTTACCTGAGTCAGGTGGTCCAGCTGAGAGGCGACTGAAGCCTGCAGAACAGTTTCTACATTTTTCAGAGACCAAAGCGACTGAACCCAGAAAGACTCCAACAGTCACAGTTTCCTGTGTTTTTTTTGACCCAGACTATGTGAATCTCACACACTTTGATCCTTTTATTCACTGCAGTGCACAGAAAATGTTTACAGTTAGTACGAGCTCAAACATGTCTGATAACGAGCCACAGCGGCGTGCATGTTTGGATGGGGCTGACCTCAGATCAGGAGCACTAATCTGCAGGTTTCCGGAGCGTTCCTGAGTCTGTGCACTGATTTTTGACACAGCGCTGCTGCAGGTCGCCGTTATCGGCCGAGAAGCTCTGTAGGTGTGCGCAGTCATGTGACCGAGCGGTTCACAGTCACCTTTAAATCTTCCTCCAGCTGTCTGTGTGACGTTTCCACCTTTTCTTGCTCCATCACAGCTTTCAGAGAAATGCTGTGTATCCTCTGCAGACATTTGAGTTGTTCAAAACAATAAAAGTCTTTGAAATGTGTGAAATGCTTCTGTCCGATCTGCACGCTGAGCTGATGACAGCAGGCTGTTTGACCGATGGGTGACGCTGGACAAAAACTACAAAACACAGAGGCCTCATGGGCCGTGAAGCTCAGGCTCTGTGAGACAGGTGAACACCATCCAGAGTAAGAATCTGCTTAGATACCATATTTCTAAGATTTTCAGGGCCGAGTACAATAACCTCAGTTTGATCTGAATTAAGAAGCAGAAAGTTAGCGGCCATGCAGGTCTTTATGTCTTTAAGACATTGGTGTGTGTTACCTGGCTTCATGGATAGATAGAGCTGCGTGTCAGAGCTGGGTGAAAATGTATGCTATGCCTTCTAATGATACTGCCTAAGGGAAGCATGTATAACTGTTTTGTTATTTTGTTATTTTTTATTCATGTGGATATAGTACATATGACATAAATATCACAAGTTTATTTTTAAAACAAAATAAACTTATTTTTCACGTGATGTGCATTTATAGACATGCATGTTCAATATCCACATGAATAAAAATAATAAAGTAATTTATTCATTTATACCGGTAGTGTAAAAGTCAAAGACTAGGAAATATCTTTCACGTGTGCGACTAATAAAGGTTATCTTATCTAGAATCTAAGATCTAGACATGTAAAAACAGAGAATTGTGTCAGGTGACCCCGAAGAGCTTCAATCTGAACTTTTCCACTCAGAAACAAAACACGCCTCCTTCGTCACTTCGTTGTAGTGACCACATTCTCCCACGGTCACCCTGAAGCCGAACCTTGGTCTTTGGGGACCCCTGATGTCTGGGCCCGGACAGTGACGTCACTGGCTCGCGTTCACAGCTCGCTCTTTTCTGCTGGGACGCGTCCCAAACCGTTCAGCTGCCGCCTCGGGCTCCGTGAGTGGGCACGGCGGGGGGCCGGGACGCGCCGGTGTTCGAACCACACTGACACCAGGCCGGGCCGTTGGCATAGGGAGCCGCGGCGGTCAGCTGGGGTCCCGCGGGGCAGGGAGTGTCCCGGCGGAGGAGGGCGGTGCTATGAGCGGGACGCGGCCGGCGGGGCTCCGCCAGCTTACGCGGAGCTCCGCCGCGGCGCAGACATCTTGGCACCGAATGGTGGAGACGGAGGGTCCGGTCCTAACGCCCCGATGGATCGACGGCGGGGCTCGCGGGTCCAGGAGGAGTCCTCGCCGGGAGCCAGGGGCCTGTCCGCGGGGCCGGGGAGCACCGGCAGCGGTCCGTGCTCTGCCCGTGAGTCCGTCCGTCCGCACTGCAGCAGCGGTGGCTGACTGCTGCGGCAGCGCTAGCAGCAGCTGCTAACGGCTAGCTCCGAAGCAGCCGTCAAAAATCCCGGTTTTCGCTCCTGGCGCTGACCGCTCCCGTCTTTCCCGCCTGAGCTGTGGTGTACTGTCCACAGTGAGAGCCGAGGAGCCGCCCTTCAATTCGGCTCACCCATAAGGAAGCTGCGTGTAGGCAAAACGAACCTTTTTAGCGTTTTTATGTGTCGCTGTCGTCGATAAATACCGTTCTCGTGAGCGGCGCCGAAACCTACGTGACTGGGTGGAAACCTCAGTCCTCCCGCCCAGGTACAAATAACTGGGGGACACACGAGGCTGCCGAAAACAGCGGCACAGCCCGCCGTTACCGGCCGCTAAACGATCTGAAGGGTTTCCTTCGCTATCCCGGGAAATTTAACGCCAACGTTAAAACGGAGATTTCTTCAATGGGGTTCGGAGTGCGCCCCTTTTAAGGTTTATCAGCGGGTAACTGCAGGCTGTCAGCGTTCATTTTCACCTTCAGTGTGGAGATGTTCTTATTGTGTGCTCGTATGTGAATATCAAAACGCCTTTTCGTGTCTACGATTAAAATAAATATGTCGCATGAAACAATAAAAGGGCAGAACATGTCCGCCAGCATTTAAACGCTTCATCTTTATAATCTGAAGCATCCGCACGGAGTGGTGTAGTCTGACGTTTACAGGAAAACCACAAATGCATCTTCACATTTATACAAACGCGCTTTCTTTAGAAAAGATTATGTATATTTATAAGAAGGTAAATTGACAGCTGCTCTCTGTGTGTGAAATTAAAATAATGATGGACTCTGCTTTATTTACGACGCTCTGTTCAGGTGCTGCTCTGACAGTCAGATTTCAGAGTGTTCAGCTGCCTGCCTGTCATCAGGATTACTGCGGATTCATTTCCAGCTGAGCGATGTTTCTGTGCATGGACGCTGAGGTCCTGAACCTACGGTCCAGGTTTCATGTCACAGTTTAACATTATGATGTCATCAGCTGGCCAGGGATGGGAACTGATAGGAATTTAGCGATTCCAGTATTGCTTCTCTTATGGATTGTCTTTCACCAGCATCACTAAGACATTACAGTCATGTAAATGAACCACACGCTGTGGGTCGCATGTTTGAGTGTGCTGAGGTTTCCTTCTTTGTTGTAGTCAGTAACATATTACACAGAACACTTCGTTCTACTATTCGTTACTTTCATGTTCCTCTGTAAAACGATCTGAAGCGCTTATAATCACCATCTAACGATATAACCCCGAGGCTACAGCCCCACGTAGCAGCACACACCTCTCTCAGGTCTTTCTCTTAGTACAGGGGTGGGCAACTCCAGGCCTCGAGTGCCGATGTCCTGCAGGTTTTAGATCTCACCCTGGATATCACACCTGAATCAAATGATTAGTTCATTACCCGGCCTCTGGAGAACTACAAGACAGGTTGAGGAGGTCATTTAGCCATTTGAATCAGCTGTGTTGGATCGTGGACACATCTAAAATCTGCAGGACACCGGCCCTCGAGGCCTGGAGTTGCCCACCCCTGTCTTAGTACAACGCAAAAATGAAAACCAGCACAAAAAGCGGTCGCCACGGTGATTCTGAACAGGTAGAGGAGGCTGCAGCCTGACTGCTCATCTGCTTGTTACCTGGTGCACTCTGGGCTCTTGGCTAGCTTAGCGTTAACATGCTGTCTGTGCAGTTGCATGTAAAGATTGAAGTTGTGTTAACAGCAGACTGCAGTTTGTATCTCGACCTTTTGTGCAATAAAATAAAAGTGACGTGCATATCCACGCTGGAGACTGCACCGCCGTTTTCCTCCTCTGACACGCCAACTAAATTCAGCTGATCATAGCACGAGTGCAAGAACCGATAAGCGGGATCGATAGCTCAACGACCAGGAGGAATGGAGTTTTCCGAGTCGGGAACAGCGCCCCCTGCTGTGTGAAGTGTTTCCCAGGCGCTGCCTGTAATAACTTGCGCCCTCTTCTTGTCTGTGCAGCTGCAACTCCCTCTGTTATGATTGGCTGTGACTGACGGTGTCAGCTCCTCATCCACGACTGCAGGGGAAGGTGTTGATCTCCAGAGCTTGTCGCCATGACAGCAGGTGAGGCCTCAGCATGCTCAGAATCTTTTACTCAGGGCAGCTTAGCATGATTCAGGGCTCGAAGTCATACTCCTCTATCCTAACATCATCATCTGTCTGAAAGTTACAAGTTACTGTAGCCCCTCCCCTTTTAGACAGCTGGCTTCTGATTGGCTGACCCTCACAGGCATCTGTATGGTGCTAATGATGTCATATAAATCCAGGAGTAGAAAAGTCTTAAACGGCCCTCACTGTTCATCCTTCAGCAGTAACCATGGAAACGTGTTTCCATGGTAAAGATGTTGGGGTGTTTCCACACCCTTACAGAATGTAACGCAGCGAGCCCGCTGAGGTCATCCATACGGATTCATTAATGTTGATTGATTACTGATTGATCCGGCCCAGAACTGAAACCAGGAACACCTGGTCATGTGACAGCTCGTCAGTAGCAGGATGCAAATGCAGAATGAACCTAATCTGTGACGGTCAGCCCGGGTCAAAGGTGAGACGCTGCACCAAACGCTGCTTCCTGTGATCGCCCTCTGCAGCGCTGTCACCACCAGGGGGCGGAGTTTCCCAGTAACTGAGTGTGTGAGTCGTTCTTGGCCATCCTCCGGGCTGTGAGAGCATGTTCTCACCGGGATACAGATTTATGTTGGGATTGGTCCTGACTCAGCCGAAGCGTGGGAACAACGGCGGCTCCAGACGCGTTTCACTGAAGCATTCCGAGGTTCAGCTTTCCATTTAATCTCGAATCCAGCGATCTGTCTGATGACGGTGAGTGGAGGAAGCTCGTTGTACTGTCGGCCGTTTCCCGTGGTTACCGAAGCCTCGCTTCACTCTCTCTTCAGATGCTGAGTCTGCGTCAGGAGGCGGGGCTGCTTCGATGTGAAGCTGATCATTTAGATTTAAACTCTGATCTCACGATTGCACCACGACTCTCCTGGACCAATCAGAGGCAGTGTGGACTCACATGGTGTGCTGTGCTGTTGGACGGTGATGGCGATGGAGCGCTGAGGCAGGTGCTCTCCCACCGCCGTTGCAGAGCTGCGTGCTGAACGTGACGCTTTGCAGCTTCCTTCGGTCCTGCAGACATGCAGAGGGAGCCTGTTGCTAGGCAACAGCAGCAGGGCTGCGGCGCTGACAGAAAGCTCAGTGAGCGACGCCAGGCTCACAGGTGAGCTCGCTGGTCCAAACTCCGGCCGATGCACAGCGTCTGCTCCGACAGGCCCGTCAGGACCTCTGGTATAATGGGGACATCTGAGTGCTGCGAACAGCTGGAGCGGCAGCGACGTGGACGTTAGTGGATCAAACACGTGTTAGCGCACTCTGACCCGGACGACCCCGATCACCTCGTGTTCAGGCTGAGGAGGCAGTCTCAGATGACGGAGAGCTTTTTACGATGTTGGCTCGACTGTGCGTGTGCATCGGGGTCGGTAACGATCACCGCGGTGTCGGCCATGTTTGATATCTGGACACAGTCAGCTGCAGGTGACAGACAGGTGTGGCTGCGGTGGAGGGTAAAGTGTGATCTCAGGTATTACCTCAGCAGTGTCTCTGTGACCCAAGCTGGGTCCCAAAATGTAGGCTGCATCCTCCTGAGGACCCGGCCTTCGCGGTCTACGTGGGCCGGGTCCTTCGAAGACCGAGAAGACCAGAAGTGCGAGGCTGTGAAATTGGACGGTCTAACCTTCTGATTAACGTCACCGCTGTCTCGGTGGAGTTTAATAAACTCGGCCGTCTGCTCCTTGCTGTCTAAAATATAACAGGACACTGGAGTAAACTCTCGACCGTCTCACACTTCTGTTTAATCAGTTTTCTGTTTGACGTTTATTCAGCTGTGTGAAAACCACCCGAGGGATTAATAAAGTTTTATTTAATCTAATCTAATAACTTTGATCCCAGCCAAACAGATTTACTTTTACGATTTAAGTTATCCGAGTGACTTAAATATCATGTTTAACCTGAGTAGCGAAAGACAGCGGGGGTCTGAAAACGATGAAGCCGGGAGTTCGCTGCTCTCGCCGGCTCGAGTGACTATTGAACCCCCCGGCTAGCTATCGAGTGGGTAACAGACGTCTCCGAAAACATCGGCGCACTTTTGCAAATATGTGATGTCTTGATAAACTGAGCAGATATTTGAAGTTTACACAGCTACATTCTCGCCTGAAAATATGTTAAAAGTTTATTTTGTGACGCAGAAAGATTAATAAGAGTAATATTAAAACTAAGCAGCTGCCGCCATCGTTGGAAACTGGAATTGGCTGGGCTGCGCTATGAATTCTGGGATATGGTGGGCCACGAAGGACACACCCGACCCATCCTTCAAATTCGGGGAAATGAAGGACGCATTTGTCGGCCGCATTTGAAGGAGTCGATGAATTGGGACAGCCTTCGTCGCCTGGCTGTGACATAATCAGCCTTCAAATGCAGCCTCCGAAGGATGCAGCCTACGTTTTGGGACACAGCTACAGTGTGTTTTTTTTTCTAAACAGGAAGGGGCGTGTCCCACGGCGCCACTGTGCTGCTGCTGCGGCTCTGTGGTTTTTTTAGGTTTTGATTTTTGTAGCGTTGGACGAGAAAATCAAAACCTAAAGAAAATACAGCGCTGACAGAACTTCCTGCAGGGGGCGCCGAGCACCAGGCTGCTGGACATGAGGAGGTCTGCATCCTTCCTGTGACCTTCATCAAGTTTCAGGTGAGAACAGGAAATCGTCACATACACGCTGAATTCCACTCTTCATCATCTGCTGCTCATTAACTCCTCCTCTTCCTCCTCCTCAGGTGTTGTGGCTCGTTCACGTGTAACAGTCTCGGAGGCGTCGCTGACCTTCAGCGATCACGCCACAGCTGGATGTTTGAGGCTGATGTGTCCACTTCCTGTTTGTGATCGCTGTCAAAACGTTTCGAACTTCCTCAGTAAAGCAGAGTGAAAATAAACTTTCCGAGTGTCTCAGTCTGTTTACGTGAACCCGCCCACAGATGCCGCTGATGATGTCATCACGCTGATGATGTCATCACGCTGATGATGTCATCACGCTGATGATGTCATCACGCTGATTAGAATCCTTTGGGCGTTTCTCAATATGCGTACTTGTGCGTACTTGCGTTCTCATGATACGTCATCAGTCGGAGACCAAGTACTGTTCCAATTCGAAGTACGCATCAAGCCGAGAACGCGAAAAAGTCCCGGATGTGTTCTCGCTCCGCCCGTTTCATCGAGCATGCATCGGTGTGGACTTGGTACAGCTAAATATCCCAGAATGCATTTCGTCCAGAACAGCGGACTCCCGGCACATCGTTTTCACACACACACACACCCCCCCCCCCCCCCCGCCCGCGGTCTTCTCACTACTCAGGTTAAAGAAACCCCAGCAGCTGTCTATAGTATTAAATGTCCACTAAAATAGAAATAAAAGCGTTCTAACATCTCACCTGCTTGTTTTTATTAAGGTATGTACACGTATGTACATGTACACTATTTTTATTAATAGAGGTTTCACTACTGAGGTTAAAAATGATATATAAGTCACTTAGATCACTTCTAAATGTTAATGTTTGGTTTGTTTCAGTGTTTTATTTGTTCCTGAGTAAACTGGTTTGGCTGTGATTAAAGTTAAGCTTCATAACATGTTACTCACAGTTAAATTAAGAGGGGACGGCAGTAAAAACTCCGGACCTGTGACATCATCACGTACGCTGGTGTTCCAATTGTACAAATCACGAGTCCGTGCTCGCGTTCTCGGCGAGTCCGTACTCCCGTGCGTTTTCGGCCAGTACGTACTCGCCGAGAACGCGAGTACGTACTCGCGTACTTGAGAATTGAGAAACGGCCTTTGATTCCACATTGCAGCCTGTTTCAGCCACCAGTGCTGACTGCTGGACCAGTGAAAGCTTCGTGACACGTGCTTACTCACAGTAGACTGTACATAAAAGATGGACTCCAGGCTGTTTTGAACAAATCAGAAATGACAGGATGGAGTCATCAGCTGACGCTTGCTACCACAGATACCTGCTCATTATTAACATCCAATCAAAGTCCTTGAATTTCACTAAAACTGGAGCTCCGCCTTTGTGGACCTCACAGCAGCCATATTGTTGGTCACATGATGTCATTAAAAACAGCACAAACGTGTCCAGTCCTGATATCACAGCAAAGCATGTAACAGACACGCTGTGACCCTCCAAATGTGCAGTAAGCTGCAGAGCCAGCAGAGGGAGACATTTCAAGCCAACATGGAAATAATGACGTGAAACGTTCAAACAGACATTAACACTTTTACACGTAAACACAGGTTAGGGTGTACACGCCACGTGGCAGCTGTAATACTGGGTTGGTCCAGAGGTCCAAACTGCAGATACCATCTACCTGTCAGTCAAAGAGGCCACACCCCTAATAATGCAAACAGGTGAGTTATATAAACATTTCCCCCCCCCTACAGGTGTTATGAAGGTGGGGAGATGTTGACAGAGACTGTTTCAGGCTGTAAACATGTTTGTGCTGTGAAGCTTTAACATGGAAGTCTATGGAGACTGACTCACTGCTGCCCCCGCTGGACGTCAGATGAACTACAGGTTCAGTCTAACAGCAGCTCATACTGAGGCTGTGACACTAAAGACAACATAAACCTGAAGCTGCTCTGCTTCCCGACACACACACACACACACACACACACACACAGATAGAGTTTCTGAAGAGGTGATAATATTCAGTCATAAAACTGGAGCTTCAGTTAAACTGAGGAACCTGGTTTCTCGTCTCTGCTGATGGTCGAGGCGTCTAGTTTGACCTGCAGGACATTTTTTGGTCGCTCCCGGTCACCACGGCAACCAGCAGCCTGTAAAAACAGACGGCGAATCGTTTCTTTTCATCGACCCGAAAAAATACAAGAAAAGAACAAGACGGAGTGGCTGTTTGTGAGGTGTGGGAACCTGCTGACGAGTGTGTGTGTGTGTGTGTGAGTGTTTCTGACTGTGTGTCTGTGTGTGTGGATGGACAGATGAATGGACAGAAGTGTAATTAAATCGTCATCCTTCAGCTCCGGCTGAAAGTCCGTCTCCTCCTCCGTCTCTCTGAGTGACATGCCGTCAGGATCCCAAAGCGCTGGGCCTCCGAGCCAGCTGGACTCAAGCCAGGAGGCCCCGGGCAGTGGGCCAGAAACACTGAGACACGATGGGATACCCAGCAGGTGTTACCTGAGAGGCTGTAAGCTGTGCGGGTGTTAGTGTTTCCTCAGGTTTGTTTAAAAAGTATGAAGACAACAGTTCAGTTTCTGCGAAGTGGGGTGGAGATCTCCATCCATAGTTGTTATACTCAACGTGATGTAATAAATCCTGTTTAATGTGAGGCGATGAGCCCTCAGGTGCACCTGAACAGGAAGCCCACCTGTTGGCACCTGGCTCATTTTCTGTACTCGTTGGGCATTTGGTTGAACTTCTTTCAGGAAGCCTGCAGTCACTCCAGCAGAGCTGCAGGAGCAGAATTCTTCATTTAGCATCGATGCATCTGAAGTCACGCTAAATAAAACCCAGTAAAAATAATTCAAAGTGCTTTTAAAGGAGGACTAAGATGGATAACACTTACACCGTCCTCCAGCATCGCAGGTGCTCCTTCAGCTCAGAGCGTAAGGCGGCGAAGGTGGTGCAAGGAAAGGAAGCAGAAGTGAGGTTGCAGAGCTGGAATTACAGAGACAGCCTCATAAACCAGCGCCTCCTGGTCTTTTCATCAGTAATGCCAGATCCCTCTTCAACAAAATGGATGAACTAAGGCTCCAGCTTGTGACAAATTGCACCATTAGGGATAGCTGTGTACTTATGATCACAGAATCCTGACTTCATCCATGCATCCCGAATTCAGCCATCAAGCTAACAGACTTAACAACATGGTGCTAAGACAGGACCATGGTTAGAGAAGAGTAGGTGGGTGTGTGTAGATCAACAGTAGCTGCTGTACAGACACAGTGACTGTGGACAGCCACTGCTTCCCTGACATGGAGTAAATGAATTGCAGACCCTTTTACCTACCACTGTTGTTTACCTTCCGCCGACTGCTAATGCTAACTATGCTAACCTTCGCTGACAATGACTGGGACTCAATTCCCCCTGAGATCCGAAGGGACACGGACTCTAATTCCACCATACCACCGCTGAAGTGGCGTAGGCAACGGAGGCACAGGAAACAGAAGAGAGCGGGGCTGAGGGCTAGGCTACGTGCTAACCCACATGGACCGGCTATTCCGAGTCTTCCTCACCAACTCACGGTCACTAAATAACAAGATGGATGAGCTACGACTGCGGATCACCTCACGCTGTTTGGATTATTGTGTTATGATTACCACAGAGACTTGGCTGGACTCTTTCACCCCAGACGCTGCGATTGAGCTAGCGGGCCACGCTACATTCAGAGCAGACAGGAACAAAGAGTCCGGAGCAGGTCTGCTAGTGTATGTGAACAATAACTGGTGCACCAACAACACAGTTAAAGTCGTGCACTGCTGCCCGGACATAGAGTACATGATAGCTAAGTGTAGACCCTCACAGCGATCACAATAATAGCAGTTTATGTGCCGCTGCAAGCTAATGCTAAGTCAGCCATGGAGCTACTCCAGCACTCCATTAATAAACAGCGAACAACACACCCGGACTGCGCTGTGATCGTGGCGGGAGATTTTAACAACGCAAACCTGAAATCTGTCCCGCCTGGATTCTTTAAAAACGAGAGCTTTCCGACGAGGGAAAACAACACACTGGACCAAGTCTGCACCAACATCCCAGATGCTTACAAGGCCACCTCCCTGCCTCATCTCGGACTCTCTGACCATCTCTCTCTGTCCCTGATCCCTGCTTACAGACCTCTAATTCAAAGACAAAAACATCTGTAAAAACAGTACGAGTGTGGACCGTGGAAGCCACCACGGCCCTACGGGACTGTTTTGATAACACGAATTGGAGTGTATTTGCAGAAGGATCAGACTTGAGGGCCACACATCTGCCGTACTCTCATACATCAGCTTCTGTAGTGAGAGTGCAACAACAACAAAGACTGTTACAGCGTTCCCGAACCAGAAGCCATGGCTCAACAGCGAGGTGCGAGCTCTACTAAGAGCACAGAACAGCGCCTTCAAATCAGGACACCAACAAGTCTACAAAGAGGCACGCCAACCTCTGCTTAAAGGCATAAAAGAAGCCAAGCGCAAATACAAACAGCGCATCGAGGAACACTTTAACACAAACATGTGGCAGGGGATCAAGACACTCACTGACTACAAGGACAGTCGCACACAAACAAACTCCCGCACATCACCTTACCTTAAACCCTAAACCAGTTCTTCGCCCGCTTTGTAGTGATGGGAATTCCGGCTCTTTTTGGAGAACCGGCTCTTTCGGCTCCCACCCGGCTCTTCAGGTTGTTTTGTTGATTTAATTAATTTATTATCAACAACGATATAAAATTATGCACAAAAGAAATTACTAATGTAAAAAACCCGTGGATTTATTTATATGTTTATATATAAATATATATGGTGGCCCCTAGAGACAAAGCACGTACAAACTCCAAAACACATTTCTAGCGTTAACTGAACTTCCAAACAGAGCTACCTGGATCACCTAAATTACACAATTGAAAGCATATGTGTATTGTTTGTGTATTTATACACAAGCACTCATATATATTCAAATAATTAAAAAAAAAAGTTCATTTACCTGTTACTACCACACACCAAATCCGGTCGTTGGTACTTGCTGGCTTGTGTAGCCACGAGGTAACAAAAGCTCAACACTGCCCCCTAGCATCCTGGAGCACTTCTGTTGTGTTTTGTACGTGTTTTGGAGTTTTTACGTGCTGCTTTGTCTCTAGGGGCCACTGTAAATATACTTTTATTTATTCACTCCACATAAAATGTAAAAAATAAATCATATAATACAAAAACCAACTAGTCACAGTTCAACTTTTAACTATTTAAATTTTCAGCTTTTTCCTTTTAAACAAATTTAAAGTGAAACAACACAAAACACTGCAAACCACAACACAATTAAATATAAATTAAAATATGAAAACAAAAAGAAGATGCATATTCTCTGTCATATGGGCCTGCATGAATAAACTTTCTGAATCCTTTATCATCCACAACTGAAAATAGTTGTGGATGATTACTATACCTTTCTAATGTGACGTTGTTGTCCCTGGCTCTCTCTCTCTCTCTCCCTCCCGCTCTGTTCCTGTGCTACTGTGAGTGTAACTACCGCCCCTCCCCCCTCTGCCCAGTGCAAAGCACAAGGCTCGCGTGCGGAGTGAAGCGGAAAAAAAGGGCGAGAGAGAGAGAGGGTGAGAGAAAGAAAAAACCCCACAGCTCCCAACAAGGAGCCGGCTCGCGTCGTTCACTTCAAAGTCGGCTCTAAGAGCCGTTTCGTTCACGACCGACACATCACGACCGCTTTGACCAACACAACAGGGACACCGTCACCCATCCTGCCGTTTCAGAGAAGGATGACGCCCCCATCCAGCTGGAGCAGCATCAGGTCAGAGCCACACTGCACAGACTCAACGCGAGGAAAGCAGCTGGTCCTGATGGTGTAGCTGGTAGAGTGCTTAAAGCATGTGCAGACCAACTAGGAGAGGTTTTCACCACCATCTTCAACCTCTCACAGCCACAGTCTGTCGTACCATCCTGCCTTAAGTCAGCCACCATCGTTCCAGTGCCCAAGAAGAACACAGTGAGCTGCTTGAATCACTATCGTCCAATTGCTTTAACACCTATAATTGCCAAATGTTTTGAGCAGCTCATCAAGTCCCACATTAAAGCTGCCATCCCTGCAGACCTCGATCCATACCAGTTTGCATACAGGGCAAACAGGTCGACAGAGGACGCCATAATAACAGCTCTTCACACAGCCCTCACACACCTGGACAGCAGTAACACCTGTGAGAATGCTGTTTGTGGACTTCAGCTCTGCCTTCAATACAGTTCAACCCCACAAACTGGTTAATAAACTAAGCAACTTAGGACTCAGCAGCTCACTGTGCAGCTGGATACTGGACTTCCTGAGCAACAGACCCCAGAACGTCAGGATGGGAGAGCACACCTCCTCCACCCTCATTCTGAATGTAGGCGTCCCACAGGGGTGTGTCCTCAGTCCCCTCTTATACTCACTCTTCACCCATGACTGTTCACCAATCCACACCAGTAACACCATTATAAAATTTGTTGATGACACCACCATCGTAGGACTGATCGACAGCAACGATGATTCAGCCTACAGAGAGGAGGTTCAGCATCTGAACACAGCCAAGACCAAGGAGATGGTCATCGACTTCAGAAGAACAAGGCGATCTGAGCACGCTACCCTCTACATTGGTGGAGGAGGTAGAAAGGGTAGAAAGCTTTAAGTTCCTCGGAGTCCACATCTCGGCCGACCTTACCTGGTCCACAAACATCTCCCACCAGGTAGGGAAAGCACAACAAAGGCTGTACTTCCTCAGGAAACTACGTCAGGCCCAATTACCCCAGAGACTACTAGTAAACTTCTACCGCTCCACCATCGAGAGCTTTCTGACTTTCTGACCTACTGCTGCACACTCTGGTTCAACTGCTGCACCGCAGAGGACAAGAGGAAACTGCAGCGGGTGGTGAGGGCAGCAGAGCGGGCAATCGGCACCTCACTAACATCCCTCAGAGACATCTATACTGGCAGACTTCAGCAGGAAGCCAGCATCATCATCAAGGACCCCTCACACCCTGGACACTCCCCCCCGTAAATGCTACAGGTCCATCAGGTCAAAGACAAACAGACTCAACAGAAGTTTTTACCCACAGGCTGTCAAACATGCCCTACCTCCACCCTGATTGGAGGATAACTGCACCGCCAACACCCATGGACATTACACCTTATTTATAAACTGTATTTATATTTATACTATAATGCAATCAACAGTCCTACCTCTTTAAACTGTATTTATTATAACTGTATTCACCCCCCCCCCCCCCAGAAATTCCATCAAGGTGTAAAGTGCACTACCAGAAGATTCAACACGTTGGACAAGCTGTACTCTAACATGAGACTGGGCTACAGAGCAAAGCAGCTGCCACATCTGACCCAGCACGCTCCTGTTACAGGATGTCAGGGCTCCAAATTTGGTCAAAGACCTTGATGGCAGCAGACTCTAAAGAGTCCACACAGCTGTTGTTCAGCTGGACCTCAGCTCTGCCTTAAATGCTGTAGATCACAGCATCATGATAAACAGGCTCAAGGACCTGTTTGGGATTACTGCTGTTCATTTTTTTCTATATATTCTTATTGAAATTTTCTGTTGTACAATACAAACAAATATTTGAACAACCTCACATTCACACACCCGCCCATACATCAAACCTGCCTACATCATATTCAAATGTAGAATGAGCATAGTTCTCACAGTAATACAAAAATACAAGGAATTAGGATAAACAAGATCCTCCCCTCCTTCCCTTCTTCTTTTCCTTGTTTCTCATAAACATCCTTCACCTCCACTCCCTAAAATATCCATATATGACTTCCATATATTCACAAAGTCCCAGTTTTTGCAATATATGTTAGTCTTTCCAGGCCTAGAGTCTACAATTTCCTTCTTCCAGAGTTCCATGGAGGGAGCATCAATACTCTATCTTAGTGCAATGGCTCTTCTGGCTTGAAGTAGTCCATAGTCCAGTAATTTAGTTTGTTTTTCCAGTTGCTTAAATTCCCTTGGGTATATTCCAAGTACACAGAGTTTACCTTTTAAAGGATTTTTTACCTTAAACACTTCAGACAGACATTTGATGACATCTTTCAAAAATTCCTGGATTTTAGGACATTCCCATAAACAATGGAGAAGAGTTCCTCTGCTGTTGATTTAAAATGGTTCATGTCACATTTGTCTGAGAGGTCTTTTACTGTTCTGCTTTGTGGGGTCCCTCAGGGACCTGTCTTTGTTCTCTTTTTGCTGTATATTTTTGCCCTAGGCCGAATCATTAGGCGTAACGATCATACTTCCTATCATCTGTATGCTGACGACCAGTGTTGGTCAAGTTACTTGAAAAAAGTAATCAGTAACTAATTACTGATTACTTCCCCCCCCCCCAAAGTAATCCCGTTACTTTACTGATTACTTATTTTTGAAAGTAACTAGTTACTTTTTAAAAACATGATTTACACCCTGAATAGGTAATGAAGCGATAGATCAGGGGTCCCCAATCCCAGTCCACGAGGGCCGGTGTCCCTGCAGGTTTAGATCTCACCCTGGGTCACATGATGAGTTCATTAGCAGCCTCTGGAGAACTGAAGACATGTTGAGGAGGTCATTTATCCATTTAAATCAGCTGTGAGGGATCAAGGACACATCTAAAACCTGCAGGGACACCGGCCCTCGTGGACTGGGATTGGGGACCCCTGCAATAGATCTTCAATCGCTTCAATCCCAATTCTACTTTTTCTGCATAATCCATCATATAAAATGTAATCAAATGAAAAAACTTGTTTTATTAGTTTTAATCTTTTAACTTTATGCATGACGCAAACATTAAATTATATGCAACATTTTCTGACTGGAAGTATTTGTTTAACATTTAAACCTATTTCCAGCACATAAAATAAAATAGTTTTTGTGTTTACACTCAGTCTTTCAAATAGATGCAAGTGAAACACAGCAGAAAATAAATAAGATAAAAGACTCAGCGGTCCTGTTGCTCTATTTTCACCTGTTTAGCAGGAATGGGGCAGGCGGAGGTTTGCCCTGGTGGAGGTGTGTCGTAGACGTCATGTCAGTGGAAGGATCCGGGAGTTTCTCTGTGACCGTCACATTCCCGTGGTAGCGCACTCGGTGCTTGCTCGGACGTTTAGGGTTTTTTTTCGCTGTAAAAAGAAGTTTTCTTCCCACGCAGTGAGCAGCGGACGCTAATGTTTTTGTCACTTTTTACAGAATCAAACTCAAAGTAAGGTCAGTACTTCCACGCTTTAAACGCTGCACGCTCATACTCTCTCCTGCACTCGATATATTATGATCTGCACACAGCTGCTGCCACGAACGGCGCACTCACTTACGTCATTGTCACGGTTTTAGTAACGCAGTAATGCAGCGTGCTTATGGGAAAGTAACAGTAATCTAATTACCTTTTTTGCAATAGTAATCCCTTACTTTACTCGTTACTTGAAAAAAGTAATCGGATTACAGTAACGCGTTACTGCCCATCTCTGCTGACGGCATTCAGTTATACTGTTTTTCCAAAGTTTTATAAATTGGCTGACAGAAATGAAGCAATGGTTAAATGACAACATCCTCCAGCTAAACTCTGATTCGTGCTCCCGACCACATGATTTCAGAAATCAGGAAGCATTTCAGCTTCTTAGACTCTTCTGTTGAATCGAGCCTCAGAAAGCTCGGTGTCATATTCGACAGTTTGTTGTTTGAGCAACATTTCAGACGGCTGATGACAAAGGCTGAACCTGAGACGATTCTTCATGCTTTCATTTCTCCCTCTTTGCGTTACTGTAACAGTCTCTTTACTTGTTGGAATAAATCAGCCTTGAATAGTCTTCAGACTGTGCAGAACGCTGCAGCGAGACTTTTAACAGGCACAAGCAGAAGATCTCATATCACCGCAGTTCATGCTTCTCTTCACTGGTTGGCAGTAAATTTTGGTTCTGACCATGTAGAGCTTGAGCATGGCCCTACATGGCCAAGCTCCCCAGTATATCTCTGACCTCTTCCTGGGCTCTGAGGTCATCAGGTCAGAGGCTGCTGGTAGTGATCGGGCCTTTCAGGCTCCACGGCTGCAGACTCCACTGAGTCTTTTAAAAAGCAGCTGGAGACATTTTTATTTAGACAAGCTTTTAATTAATTTGTTGTTTTTCTGTTTTACAGTGTGTAAGGGCGTTCTGGCGAGGAAGGAGCGGCTAGCAGGTCCAGCGAGCGTGTGGTGTGGAAGTTAGCTGGATAACTCGAAGCCAGTCGGTTAAATCAAACAACAGACCTTTATTCACTGTCAGCAACATAAGACCATACAAGCCAGGTCTCCACGGCTCTACTCTGTCCGTACATACATGTGCGGGGATCGGTAGTCGCCGGCGCCAGGCCGTTACAATGGAGAGGTCTCTCCTGAGAGCAGAACATGAGCAGCATGTAATGGCTGCCGCTAAAAACACACACTCACTAGGAGACTCCCACAACTATTACAATAGTAGGGCAACCACCCCCTAGTGGTGCTATAACACAATAAGGGTTGTTACAAGTGTTATATATTGTGTATTCATTTCATTTCTTATTTTATTGTGAAGCACGTTGTGAGTCTTTATCTGTGAAAAGTGCTAAATAAATACATTTTACTTAGTATGACCACATGTCACTGATTCCTGCATACACCCTCTCAGGAAATTTGCACTAACAACCACGAGAACCATCTCGACCTGGCCTGATGATCCTCTCTGGGGATAGACATACAGACCTGCAATTATTCACTGACGGTGTATACTGTTATACCAAGACCTGCACTGACACTGTGAAGAAACACATCTGTGTCTTTCCCAACCAGAAGCCTTGGATGACCAGGGAGGTCCAGCAGCTGCTTAAAGAGAGCTTTCAGGTCTGGTGACGAGGCCTTCTACAGCGTGTCATGGGCCAAGAGGGACTAGAGGGTTGAGGAGCACCTGCACAGTAACAAGAGCAAGCAGGTCCAGCACATCACCGACTACAGGACCAGTCATGGAGCAGCTGGCCGTGGTCTTTACCAAGATCTTTGATCTGTCACCGTCTGAGGCCACAGGCCCACCCTGCCTGAACCCCCCCCCCCCCACCCAAAAAAATCGCCTGCCTGAACGACTGCTGGCAGGTGGCTCTCACCCCAGCGTGATGAAATGTTTCCAGAGACTGATTCATATCGTGTCGTTCATCTCTCCCACCTTTGCTGCACACCAATCTGCTTACAGGGCTCACAGGTTGACGACTGGCCTCCGTGCTGTCTTGGAGCTGCGCACACTTCCTCTTTATTGACTTCAGCTCGGCTTTTAAAACCATCCTCCCTTACAGACTGGCGTGCAGACCTTGGACTGCCTTCTTCCACCTGCTGCTGGATTAAGGACTTTCTGACAGGTGGGCCCTCACACCTCCTCGGCCATCAGCACCGCCTCTCCCCAGGGCTGTTTGCTGAGCCCCCTGTTCTTCACACTGTACAGACATGACTGTGCCCCCGCCCAGAACGGGGCTCCTCTCTGGGGGGGATGTCTCCGCCTACGGGGACGAAATGGAGCTGCTGACAGGGTGGTGCACAAACAACTACTTGATCCTGAAACAACTAAGACCAAGGATCATTGTGGACCACCGTACACTATACAACCACTGTACATCAGTGGGGATCGTGTGGAGAGGGTGCCGGACGTCTGTTTCCTGGGAGTTGTTACAGGTCCGAAATTGAGGACGAGAGTAAAACAATGATGGTCCAGAAGAGGTCGGTCAAACAATTGATTTTAATGAATGCACGCAGCGTGGAGAGGTGTAAACTGCAAAACATCAGTTGTACATCTCTACCCAAAATACACTCTAGATTGCTTTTATAACATCAGGGTATTGTAACGCCCCCTCTTGCGTTTACAGTCACATAATTTGCATGTACAGAACATTCATGTATTTTAAGAGATAACTGCAGACACAGAAGTTCCCCTTTCTGGCATCCATCCAAATATGGTGATGATCTCAGGCCTTTGAGGTCTCCATGGACTTGTCCTCCTTGTGTCACCTGTAACTATAAGCTTTTAAGATGATAGATTTACCTCAACGATTTAAAGTGGCTATAACTGCACCTGTAATAAACATGTTAATATTTGATTATGATAACCCCGGTAATACAAATTATAACATGATGTCAGCAGCTTCAATAAACGCTCTGATGAATGATAATTAATACAATGTTAAGGATGGTGGTTATATACAGTTCAGCAGTAAACTAATTTCTTTAAATCTTACAGAGTCCTCAGGAAAAACAACATCTCCCAAAAACTGTTGGTGTCCTTCTACTGACGCTGTATTGAAAGCATCCTGTGCTACTGTCTGTGTGTGTGGCTCTGCACAACAGCACAGACAAAAACACTCCACAGAATCATTCAGACTGTCCAGGAGACCATCACAATGATGTGAATGACTGTTGTCATAAGGAAAGCACTTGATCTCATTATATTTCATGTATTTATAATGACAATAAAGACAATGGCAGGTTGGATGGCGCTGAGTGTGATGTCAGCAGTCTCACAGCAGATACAGTATCAGCAGTACCTGCTGCAGAACCGTTTCCTGACCGGAGAGCACGGTGTGTTTGCAGCTCTTTGAGAAATGTGGAAAATACGAGTCCTGCAGACTAACGTCAGGCTCATCGTGAAGAAAGAGTGATGATGAGACATTCAGGGACCAAAGCGTAATCACGGCTCTTCTCTCAGCTTGACCTTCACTTTCCTCAGGAGAACACTGACTTTCTAACAAACTGCCTCTCGGATGAGTTTTGGTTTCAGGTTTCTGTCAACGTATCGATCGATTCTCACCCTGCCAGCACAGTGCGAGTCGGTGTGAGGTCACCGCAGTGTTGTAGTGCATGATGGGAATCTGCCAGGCCGCTCAGCTGCCAACATTCAAACCTCATTCAGCTCACAATGCAGCGTTAATGAGCTGCTTAACATGCACCATATGATGAGCTCCTCTAAAGATGCCTCTGCAGGCACTTTGTCAGAGTGAAGGTGACCGCGAGCTGGACAGAGACGCCAAGTGTGGGCGGAGAGATAAACAAGACAACAATGCAAACAGAGGGGGGGTGGGGTTATTGAGGGGGCTGCGAGGAGTGATTAATTCACCCCTCCCAGATTAATTTAGGCAATAAGACATCCAGAATTAATCCATCAGCAGGGCTTTGTCTTTCTGTTGTTTCAGCCACATTAATCAATACTTTAATATTAATGACTGTGGGTGTGAAAAAGGTCACGACCACATTCAGAGCACAAGTCTCAACAGAAAACGTGGCTGGATGTTTCCATCGCTGCTGTGTGAATAAACAGCTAACTGTGGACGCTTCTCAACCCCAAACTGAAAGTCTAAACATGTAAGGCCCGTCAAACGATGGCATGAAGCAAATCAATAAAGCCAGACCATCAGCATCAGAGGACCGATGACGGAGCCTTGGGGAACTCCACACGTTGTTGAGTTTTATCGCAGGGTTCTCTTCTGAATCCTCCCACATCATGTTTTTTAATTATTAATTAGTTAAAAAATTATTTCTGTAAAGTCATAAATGGATAGAAACCTGCAGCGAGTTCAATCTGTTCAATCACAGGACCTTTGTGTGTGTGTGTGTAGTACTAGTAGTGCCGTATTTGTAGTATGTAAGGAGTTTTTGATGTGTGTATTTTTAGGTCTGCAGGTCTGTTTTGTTAGTATTTCTCAGCTTGTAAAGGATTTTTGGTGTTTGCTGTTTTCGTGTCTCTCTCACAGAAAGCTGTTGAGTGTTTGGACAGATGTTCTTAGCAGAGACGAAACAACTGCTGCACATCTGGACCGCTGCTGCTGAGAAAACACCTCAGGGTGGCCCAACCTGCAGTCTGGAGCCCCGAGGGGCCCCTGAGGTCCCAGAGGGAAACACCAGGAGCGGGTCTGGGTTTGTTTATCCGCTGAGTGAGCTCAGTGCTTAAACAGAACCGTGGTTCCGGTGGGAAAGGGTTAAACTTGTCTCCTCACCTGACCCCGCCCCTCCGGACCTGCCCCGCTGCAGCAGCGAGCGGACACTCCGGGAACTTCACTCAGTTTGTTGCCGAGCGGAGCGCGTTCCTCCCGCGGGTCCCGGATCACGCTGAGCACGCGCACGGAACGGATCGGGTCGGGTCGGGTCTCCGGGGTTCGGATCTTTCCCGCTTTTTGTTTTTCTGCCTGAAGTGGAGCTCGCGCGACTTTCAGCTCCGCGGAGCGTGCGTGCGTAAATCTGCGCGCCTGGAAACTCCGTGGGATGACGCACGCGCTCACCGATCGATTGTTTGACTGATTGATTGACGGGCACGCGGTCCGAGACTCGCCATGGACCCCGTTCAGCTGATGATGATGATGGTGATGGTGATGATGAAGGTCAGTGTCGGACCGACTTCAGACAAACTGGGAGAGAACAAAGAGCGCGCAGTCAGCCTGAGGTCAGACACAGATCGTAACCCTCCTCCTCTTCATCCTGGCGCTGGAGCAGCTCTTATTCGCTCAAACTTAGAAATGATGAAGTTTCTGAGTTCAGATGATTTCGCGCTTTTCTTTCTCTCTGACGATAAACTGAAGATGAATCTGAACGTTTTTTACTCTTTCACACATCAAACTCAAAAAAACACGTGATTGGAGTCACGTGATTGGCTCTCAGCTGAGGGACCCTGAAGGTCAGACAGCAACTGATCGGTGGCCGGCTCAGACTCCAACATCAGTTTGCAGCTTTTGTGAGAGTGGGTGGGTGGAGGGCTGAGAAGTCACCAAAGCGTAAATCTGTGAAACGGTTTTACAAGATTTTCTTCTATTTAAAGTCAGGAAACAAAGTTGAAACGTGATGAGAGTGTGTCTGCGCTGTAATCTTTTTATTCGCTGCGTCTCTTTGTGATGTAGTCTGAGTCTGTTTACCACAAAGCTCTCTGAAGACGTTTGCAGATGTTTTTGTGGTCTCTGTGTTTCTGCCGTTTCTTTGTGCTCATTAAAACTTTTGGAATGATTCTTTAAACATCTTAAGTTGACTTTGCTGAGATGATTTTCCATGAAATAGCTGACTGGTTTGGTTTTTAATATTTAGAATGAGCCTTTAAAAGCCTGCAGAGCATAGAGGTGACCTCACACAGTCCTGCACTGCTGATTAAAATGTTTACTGCTTCGTGTCTCAGACTGAATGTAGAAACGGTCACACTGTCTGAAATCTGATCAAACTCTGTAAGTTTGACAATTCCTGTGAAACGGACTCCAGGCAGGTCTCAGGTTGGTTTCCTCAGTCGCACTCAGGTCCCTGGGGTGTTAGCATCACCTGCAGTCTGCTGTCAGTCTGAACTCACCCATCGTTATCACAGTTTTGGTTCCTTCAGTTGATCCAGATCAGAAACAGATCAAATATTCAGTTTTTGCTGTTCGGTGTCACAAACGTGAAGCCGCTGATGTTATCTGTGAGCTGATCTGTCCGTGTCAGCACTGATAACAGGAGAAACACCATTCAGCCAGGCTTGGAGTGTTGATGTTGCACAGTCTGTCCACCAGATGGCGCTCTGCAAGTTTCCTGCAGTAACAGCAAACAACTGCTGGGAGCAGAGCATAAACGGGTGAATGAACGGCGCCACAGCAGAAGCTGTAGATGGTGGTGTCCACATAGCAAGGGGCGCTGGGTGGAGCCTGTGGGGTCGTTTCTGTCTGAGCGCTCAGCTGTGTGAGCGGACTTTCTAACAAGTGAAACGTGGAGGCAGAGGAGGGTCAGCCGAGTTCACATGTGGCTGACAGAAACGTGGGGAGGGGGGGATCAAAGCAGCCACACATGAAAGAGACAAAGAAGGAAGTGTTTCACATCTGTATGGAATCAGCCTACTGCCACATCTGTCCACATCTGTGCACAGAGCCTTCCAGAGTCTCCTGTTTCATTAGAGAGCTGCAGTATTTCTGTTTCTGTTTGATCAGCGTCACATTCACGGCTGCTGAGACTCGAGCTTTTATTTTGAAGTAGTCACAGGAAATCACAGAGGTCAGGACTTCCTGTTATTGCTGGGCCAAAATGCATATTATTGGTCAGATGATGTCATTACAAAGGCCCCAACAGCACAAACAGGGTCCAGACGTCCAGTATCCACAGAGACCAAACAGTTTGTGTATCAGGCTGTAAACATGTTTAATTCTGCTGTAAAGTTTGAAAACGGGAGTCTATGGGGGCTGACTCACTGCTGCCTCTGCTGGACGCTAGAGGCACTGCAACTGATTTTAAGGAAGCTGATTGGTTATTAACTCTGCGTGTTTGCTGTGTTTCAGATATCTGACAGCAGCAGATCAATGGAGGTGTTTGGGGACCGAGCAGCTAGAAGCAAACGCTACGCCATCAACCCTCTGGGACACAAGTGGACTCACCATAACATCACGTACAGGTAGAGAAACACCTGTACAGACTTAGTAACATCCTGTAATTCATTCAGTGAAGCTCTGAGGTCATCACGTGTGCTTTTACAAGGTCAGGAACTTCAAAATGTTTCTCTAATCGTCCTCTAAGATCATGTGTAAATTAATGATTTAATGTCTTCATTGTCTAATTCTGCGTCTTTCTCTTATTTTGCTGCATTTCAGCGTTTATTGGTTGGACCTCTGCACCTCTGCCACAGCTTGTATTAAAGCACATTCTACGTGTAGAATATTTAATTATGAAGGTAAACATTTGGAGCCTGAAATTCAAGTTAATACTGAGGGCCTGCTGGCTGTCATATCTACTATGATTCAGGATGTCACCCAGCAGGAGCCTGAACAATGAAAGTGACCCTCACAGAGCCTCGTGGTCGGCCTCCAATTTATAAAAGTCAAAAATAATGAGCAGAATATAAACCACAAGGCAGAGAATAATCTCTGGTGTCCGAGAGTCAACCAATAAACAGCACAGAAACCAACCCTTCCTCCTCCTCCTCCTAATCAGCCTCAGGTCAAAGTCTAGAAACAGTCTTGACACTCGGGAACCTTCGCTGTAACTCCTGCAGGCAGTTATTTGGGTGCTTATTTTCATTCTGGCTCCTCCCATGCAGGTAAAGGTAAAGGGCCTTAAGTACCAGGTGGAGCCCGGGTGACCGAAACAACATTTTGTCCTTTATTTGACACCCAGATTTTTTTTTTTTTGTTAACGACTGAAAAACGTTCACAGATGACGATGAAGAAAGCGAACGGCGCAGCATCGTGATTGGCTCGTATGTTTCCTGATTTGATGCTGATGAGTACCTACCTCACTGATTGCCCGCCCATTGTATTTCTACACCAATCACACAACTGAACTCAGAGGAGGCGGAGCATCATTCTCTGAGGACCAATCAGAGTCCAGTTATCTGTCTGTCTCTTCCATCTCAGTATCATCAAGTTCCCCAACACCCTGAATGTGGAGGACACCAGGAAGGCCATCGGCATCGCCTTCACAAAGTGGAGTGACGTGTCTCCGCTGACCTTCACCGAGGTTACTGACCGCAACGCTACCGCTGACATCACCATCGGTAGGACTGAACGTTTAACTTTGACACCTGCTGTCGACCCGCAGGGTCAAGTTAACATGCACCTCTCTCTGTGTGGGAGACTTCATTTGAAAAGGGCCAACTTCTGCTTAAAGTGATGCTAAGCCATGGATTAGAGCCCTAACCCTGGCACTAAACAGGTCACAGGTACTTTATTTTAATACAAGATTAGTCCATATCATTAAAAAATTGCCTCGTAATTGTAACTGCCTGTGTTCAAAGTCAATCAATCAATCAATCTTTATTTATAAAGCACTTTTCATACAAAAAAAACTGTAGCACAAAGTGCTTTACATGGTTAAAAGCAGCCCACCCCACCCCACCCTCCCACTCACTCCCCACACTCTCATTAACATAAACGGTCATGGATACACACATTCTCTTCCCCCCCCCCCCCCCCCCCCCCCCCCACACACACACACACACACACACTTAAAGAGTAAAATTGGGCTGGGTACGCATTAGCCAAGTGAGGAAACACTATCACAGGGAGCTGTCTGCACCGGGAGCCGGTCACAGACCGCAGTCTCGAGGCTGGGCACGCAGCAGGAGGGAGGCAAAGAAGCCCCCCAGCCAGGCTGAGAGGGTCCACAGAGCCCCAGCAGCCACGGTCGATCACAGCCCCGGTGCAGAGAGCCCCCTCCGAGGAAACACTGGAGATATGACCTAATAAGGATATAAACAGGATAAAAAGATAAAATAAATAAGAGTGGGATATAATATAAATATAAGTATAAACAGAGTAAGAAAATAAAAAATGAATAAGAATAAAATCAATAAATATTAGGTAAAAACTAAATTAATAATATAAATAGAATAACAGGATAGAATAAATAAGCATAAAATAAATAAACGTTAGTTAAAAGCTAAATTAAAAAGGTGGGTCTTGAGCCTGTTCTTAAAAACATGTACGTTCTCTGCGGCCCTGAGCTCCTCCAGCAGGCTGTTCCACAGTCGAGGACCATACCACTGAAAAGCTGCCTCTCCGTGAGTATGTGTCCTGACTTTAGGGACAGTCAAAAGGCCAGTACCAGAGGACCTCAAGGTCCGCGAGGGTTCATATGGTAAAAGCAGATCTGAAAGATAAGAAGGCCCAAGACCATTAAGACATTTAAAAACCAATAAAAGAACTTTAAAATCGATCCTGAAACACACGGGGAGCCAATGCAGCGATTGTAAAACCGGTGTAATGTGGGCCCGCCCTCTGGTCTTCGTCAGCACACGAGCTGCAGAGTTTTGTAAAAGTTGCAAAGGTGAAATATTCTTTTTGGGGAGACCAGAGAGCAGGGCATTACAGTAATCAATGCGACTGGTAATAAAAGCATGCATCAGCATCTCCGTGTTGGCCCGAGAGAGAATAGGGCGGACTCTGGCTATATTTTTTAGATGATAAAATCCAATTTTGGTTACGTGTTTAATATGTGAGATAAAACCAAGCTCAGACTCAAGAATAACACCCAGGTTTTTCACTTGTAGTGAAGGGCATAGTGAATATGCCTGTAATTTAGACAAGAGTTTCTCTCTCTGAGCCTCAGGACCGATGATTAAAACTTCAGTTTTGTCCTGGTTAAGCTGTAAAAAGTTTTCTGCCATCCAAGATTTTATATCTAGACTACAGTTAAAAAGGGCATCCATTGGTCTGGTGTCATCAGGAGACACGGAGATGTACAGCTGAGTATCATCAGCGTAACTGTGGAAGTTCACTCCATGCCTCCTGATGACGCCGCCAAGAGGGAGCATATACAAATTAAAAAGTACAGGGCCTAAAACCGACCCTTGAGGCACACCACATGTCATTTTATGGATCTTAGAGGAGCATGTATCCATACTCACCATAAAAGTTCTGTCTGAGAGATAGGAAGTGAACCAGTTGTGTACAGCACCAGAGAGGCCCACCATGTGTTTCAGTCTGTTTAAAAGTATAGCGTGGTCTACTGTATCAAAGGCTGCGCTTAGATCCAGTAGCACCAGGACTGAGAGCTTCTGGGCGTCCCAGTTACATCTAAGATCATTTAAAACCTTTAGGAGAGCGGTCTCTGTGCTGTGGTTCACTCTAAATCCAGACTGAAATATCTCTAGGATCTGTCTATCATTCAGAAAATCATTAATCTGAGTAAAAACAGGTTTTTCTAAAATTTTACTTAAAAATGGTAAGTTGGATACAGGTCTGTAGTTATTAAAATCATTGCAATCCAAATTGCTCTTCTTCAGAAGGGGCCTCACCACCGCCGTTTTAAAGGCAGCAGGGAAGACACCCAACTGACATTTGCATTTTTCCTGATTTGAAATATTTTATCCTCAAACGTAAGTGCTGGTGAAATTTGTTGTTTCATGTGGGGTGATGGATTGAAATATCTTGGATTGAAATAATATAAGTGATTCAAACCTTAGAAAAACCAACCAAAGTATCAACAGAAGGTGGAGAGATGTTGTGTTGAACAGATATCAGCTGATATTAAAATGGAGACAGGCTGTTGTTTCGTGTTATACCAGTTTGTACCACAAGATGGCGTAGTGAGTCAGACGAAGCAGCGGTAAGAGTAAAACTCTGCCCCCTGCTGGTGAAGGCTGCAGCTACATGTGCGTGAAATGGGTTTTATTTTGGTGGATCAGGTGGTTCAGTAGGCCGTGCTCATGAAAGGACATGAACACGTCTGCAGGATGGGGAGTTCTACTTTGGTCCTCTGAGATGTTCCACTTCAGTTTCCTGTTTCCAGGTTTCTACACCTTCAACCACACGGACTGCTGGTGGTCTCCTCTCCACCCGTGTTTCGATGGGCTGAACGGCGAGCTGGCGCACGCATTCCTGCCACCACGGGGAGAAATTCACTTTGACAACCACGAGTTCTGGATCCTCGGGAAGTCCCGCTTCAGCTGGAAACAAGGTTGGAGCACGTAGGATGGTTCTGTGTGTGTTTAGTGTGTTCCTAGAAGGCCACCGTACTCTGAGAGATGAAAGAAACAGTACAAATGTTGTTTCAGGTGTTCTTTGAATTTCACACTTTTTGGAAGTCTGAAGTTTAAGGTTCTGAAGGGAAGCTTCAGCTTAAGAGTTTCTACGTTTTTCTTTTTTGTCTGAGTTTGTGTCTCTAATGGGAGAAAAACACTGGAGTTTCTAACATGTGTGTGTTATAAACAGCAGTGCTGATATCGTGACAGGATTTATTCCTCGATGCTTCTTAAATGATCAAAATCTAAACACCTGAAACATGACTGACAGGAAGAGCGCAGCAGCAACCTCACAGAGATCATTGTGATCAGCTTCTGGAAGCTTGCTGAGGGGCAGCAGTCACAGACTGCGAGTGTGGTGGGCGTGGTCTGTTTGTAGGAGGCTGCAGCAGGAGTGACGCTCCTCTGAGAACACGTCATTACCATCCTGCAGCCGGCGCTCTGAGGATGATGATGATTGGATGTAAAAATCTCCTCCTGCAGGAGTCTGGCTGAACGACCTGGTCCAGGTGGCGGCACACGAGATCGGCCACGCTCTGGGTTTGTGGCACTCCAGAGACCCTCAGGCTCTGATGCATCCCAACGCCACTTACACCGGACAGAGGAACATCGCCCAGGACGACGTGTGGGGCATCCAGAGACTCTACGGTAACGACCAGAGCAGCCGGCAACGAGCTCTTCCTGCTTCAGTCAGGTTTACAGCTGTTCGCTGCAAAGCTGGGAAACAGCACATTTATGCATTTGAGATATTAAAGGTGGACTGACGGGAAACTGCTCTGACCGATCAGAAATAAACATCCACTGATGCAGTCAGGCGGAAACAAGCCGCTCCATCATGTGACGTGTGTTTGTTGTGTTTAAGTGACTGGACGCGTCTGTCGCTCTGCAGGTTGTCTGGATAAGAAGCGAGTCTGCGACCCGTGGGCTCGACTCGGCTTCTGCGAGCGAAGGAAGACGTTCATGAAGAAGAACTGTCCTCAGCGCTGTGATTTCTGCTACGGTGAGGCCCCTCTGACCTCTGACACCCTCACAGAAGCCCGCATGATGCTCATTGCCCGTCTCCATCCTCTTCCCACTGCAGAGCCTCTGGAGGTGGTCACTACAGCAACACCGCCGGCAGCCAACACGAAGATCAAGATGGTTCCTCGGGGGAAGGTGGTGGGTTTCCGCTGTGGGACCAAAAACACCCGCTCCCCCCCCAAAGTCAGGTCAGCTCATCAATGCTGACATAATCATTATTGTGGGTGATTTTAACATCCATGTAGATGCTAAGAATGACAGCCTCAACATTTAATCTGTTGTTAGACTCAACTGGCTTCTCTCAAAATGTAAAAGAACCCACCCACCACTTTAATCACACTCTGGTTTTAACATATGGCATAGAAACTGAACATTTATCAGTGTTTCCTGAGAACCCTCTGCTGTCTGATCATTTCCTGATAACATTTACATTTACAATCATTGAGCCTTCAGTTTTCAGGCCCCTCTTCTGTGGAACCAGCTTCCAGTTTGGATTCAGGAGACAGACACTATCTCTACTTTCAAGATGAGGCCTCAAACTTTCCTTTTTCATGTTTTGAAGCTAATGCTGAGGGGTCGCTGGTCACAGCTCATCAAGGTTAAAATCTTTCTCGGAGAGTTTCGGGAGCCAGGACGAGTTACAGTTAACGAGCGGGGCTTGTGGTTGTTTTCTGTGCAGCTGTTTGAATGATTGTGGGCGGAGCTAAAAGCTTAAAGGTCTGTTGTGTCTGTGGTTTTCCTGCAGCTGGTACAAAGATGGCGAGCAGATCCTCTCATCCATTCCAGGGTACATCGTCATGAAGGACCGAGACCTGCGCATCGTCGCCAACGAGTTCAATGAAGGCGTTTACACCTGCCGCGTCCATCGCCGTGGCGACATCGTCTCTGCAAACTCCTGGGCCATCCGACTGAAGCCGGAGCAGGCATCCAACAGCTGAAGACGACAGACAGGAAGTGACCCGACAGGAAGCTTGGCGTCTGTGGACTTTTTTCCTGACTTCAGGGGACTTTAAACATTAAAGAACAACGAACCATTGGCAGCTCTGTGATGTCACGGCGCCCCGTCCTCATGACTGCGAATGACATCACAATGTGTAAAGTGGTGACTGAGCTGACTGGATGGCGTTTTTGTGATAAGCAGCCTGCTGCTCATCGTACGTGAGAATATTTCTGTAGCCCGTAGGAACTGTGGCGTTTGACCCCGCCCACTTTAGTTGCAGCGGTTGAGTTAGTTACTTAGCAACGACCGTCATGTAATCCCTCTTTGCCCTTTGACCTTTGCTTAGACTTATATCCTGTCAGACACTGTTCCTCTGTCCTCCATCATGGGGAAGCTGTTTCATGTCTTTGTGCACTTCCTGTTTCCCCCGCCCCGCCCCGCCCGTCCTCACCGCCACGGTTTGACTGCTGGTCTGAAGCAGAGCAGCTTTGCATGATTCACAGTTCAGACTAATCCCGCCTCACAAACAGCACGGCAGCGCTCTGAATGCGAGTGATGGACGCTATGACAGGTGTGAGTCCTTCACTCAGTAAACTGGTGGTGTCCTCTGTGTCCTTAATGTGTGACATTTGTTTGTTGTTTTGTTGACAAAGTACAGAAATGAACAGAAACATTTTAGTAAATGTTCTCCTGCTGGACGCAGCTCGTACGTGGTACGAGTTCACAGAGGTCGAGGGTCGAGCCCCCTGGTGGCCGTTAGAGAGAACGCAGGTTTGAGACGCTCTCATCAGGTCGTCCATGCTCTTTGGGGGGAGGGAGGGGGAGGGTGCTCCAAACATTCAGATGAAAACACGTCAGACTTTAAAGAAATGGGTTAGATGATGAATGTGTGTGTGTGTGTGTGTCTGTCTGCGTGTGTGTGTGAGAGACGCTGATGTTTGTGGAAACAAAGGCCTGAGAACAAAGAGTGTCTGCAGGGTTAGCGTGGGTCGCTAACCCTGCAGACACAAACAAACCGACAAAATCATTTAAAAAATCAAAAACAGGCAAATAAAGTTTAACAATCTCAAATTAAAATATTATAAAATAAATAACTACAACAAATGAATAAAACAAAATAAACATCTGAAACATGAATATTTTAAAAGTAAATTAAAGATTTGTTTTGTGATATTTTTGATTTTTACACAATTATTAATAATAAACAAACAAATCAGCAAGAGCTGCGAGAGACAAACAGGAAGTAAACTAAAAACAATAAAGGACAGAATTAAAACACTAAGTGATGCGACTGCCTTCCATTTACGTGAAAAGGGAAAGACCGTCTCTGAATCGAGGAGGGGGCCTAAGGGTCCATCTGTCTCCATCTTACAATGCTGTGATTGCAGCCATTCCCCAACTCTCTGTCAGTGGGACTCATGGTTATTGATCAGTGGACATGAGAATTTGCATATTAATGATCATAAACTGACCTCCCAGCACATTGTTCCTGGTTTCAGTCATTATGTAAATGTCCTGTTTATAATGTTGGAAACCTGCAGTCAGCTGAGACTGAAGACGTCACCTGGATGATGATGAAACGTTTCTCCCACTGAAAACTTCCAGATGAACAGAATCAACTTTTGGAGATTTACATTTATTGTAAAAAGATACAAAATAATATTTATAATAAAATCTATGAAAAACAATTCTTCACAGTGAAGAGCGACTCGACGAAGGCTGTCCAAATTCGTAGACTCCTCCAAATGGGTCCTCCTGTTCTCCAGATTTGAAGGGTGTATCCTTCGTGGGCCAGCTTCCCAGCATTCATAGCGTTTCCAACAATGGTGGCAGCTGCTTAGTTTTAATATTACTCTTATTAATCTTTCTGGGTCACAAAATAAACTTTTAACATATTTTCAGGCGAGAAAGTAGCTGTGTAAGCTTCAAATATCTGCTTGATTTATCAAGACATCACATGTTTTCAAAAGGTTAAACATGATACATAAGTCACTTTGATAACTTAAAAATGTTATTGTTTGGCTTTTTCAGTGTTTTATTTGTCCATCCATTTTCTTCCGCTTATCCGGGGCCGGGTTGCAGGAGAGGGAGGTCTGTTCGTGAGTAAATCTGTTTGGCTGAGATCAAAGTTATTCGATTATATTAAATAAAACTTTATTAATCCCTCGGGTGGTTTTCACACAGCTGAATAAATGTCAAACAGAAAACTGATTAAACAGAAGTGTGAGACGGTCGAGAGTTTACTCCAGTGTCCTGTTATATTTTAGACAGCAAGGAGCAGACGGCCGAGTTTATTAAACTCCACCGAGACAGCGGTGACGCAGATCTGAAGGTTAGACCGTCCAATTTCACAGCCGTTTACTTCCGGACAACCCGACCTTCTGAGGACCTGGTGTTCTGGGAATCCGTCCTACCTGGCAAACCATCCTACCCGTTGTTTCTGCGCATGCGCACAACACGAAATTAACTGCCAAACCATCCTACCTTTGTGAATGTCACCTACAAGCATACTTTAACAGCTAAAATTCAGTGGCAAATCATCCTACCTTTGTGAATGTTACCTATAAGCACACTTTAATGGGTAAAATGAAGTGGCAAACCATCCTGGCTGTATGAATATGAGCTACAAGCATGCTCTGATGGGCAAAGTTAAGTGCAAACCGTCATACCTACTTACATTTGTGCTGGAATTACTCTGTGACAGCAGAAATGTGCATAATCTACTCACGGTAGGACGTTTTGCCAAAGTAGGATGTTTTGGCAGAACACCGGCCCACGTAGACCGCGAAGGCCGGGTCCTCAGGAGGATGCAGCCCATGAACTGAGATGCAGCTAATGTGTAATAAATAAACCGAGGGGTAAGAAATTCTTACTTTGATAAAACAAAATAATTTTAACTGCATGGCAATATCTGCAGTGCCCCCTGGAGGACGATCCAACTACACCAAAGCTGCTCAGACCTGATTGGTCACAGTGCAATGTTCCCTCTAAGCTGTGCGCGTGCGCAATTGCGCACTGTTGGCACGGTCTCTGCGCACAAAAAAAAAATTCTAACCTGAATTGAAATTAAAATAAATACGTTAACAATTCTGTTTTGCAGTGTTAGTCAGTAAGTGACTGGCTGCTCCTGTATGGGATTAGAACGATGCCACCTTATCCCATAGTCCAGCCAATGATGCGATTCACATTCGTATATACGCAGCTAATCAACGTGGTTGACAGGCTATGACAGCGTCCTTATGTGCCGACACCGGTGTTTTAGCTAGCAAAGCGGCGTGGCTGATGTGGAGTGAAGCCACGTTAATGACAACGTGTACAACCATTGGAGATGTGAGCAGGACAGACGGAACAACTGACGGAAAAAGTGTGGACTTTATACCAGTTTTTAAATTGTGTTGATCGGCCACGTAAAACCAGAGTTATGATAAAAATATCTGCAATGTTTGGTTTTCTTCCTGAATACTATCGTTGTTTATATTTACTGCGGGAAGAAACTGTAAAAACTGCGTTTTATAAGGAAAACGCTCCAAAGCACTCTCCACCTGTGACCAAAGACAACACCAACCCCCCACCCTTTCAAAATGTACCATGTCGACCAATCAAAAATGATATGGCAACGTGGCATTTAGTTGTTAAGAAACGGGAGGAAGTTTTAGGAGTGACAGCGTGTTTTGAGATGTGAGAGATTTGTGACGTTTAGCACAAATCTTGTGTAGTTAGTGTGTAGTTAGTGTGTAGTGTAGTCAATAGTTTTGTTGTGTGTGTCAGAACAATGAGGCGACTGCTGAATGTTACAGGTGTTACAGGAGTGATACATCTCCTGTTGTCAGGCCTGCAGGTATCAGGCTGTTGTTCTCCTTTATCTCATAGTGGACAGAAATTATTTTTGGAGTGGCACAAATAATTTGTGTGGCATCAAATTTGATGCAGAACAGCTGATTGTTCTGTAAATAGTTTGAAATGTTTATTTAAAAAACGCCTTGGCTGCATTTTTAGTTAAACAGCTGCAAAAAACTTTGTTGTTTGCATAACTCAGTTACTTTTTTGAAGAAGTAACTATATAATTAATTACCCAACATTGGTCATTATATACTGTATTTTGCAGACAGAGAGTTACAGGACTCTCTCCCAGACCACAGACTCATAATACAAGTCAGAGTTTTATTTAAAAAAAAATAAATAAAAAAAACAAAGTTTTGTTTTCAAAATTGGAGTTCAAGTTATTTTTACTTCCAATAGTGTTAACATACTACACAGGTCATGAACAAGATTTTTTTAATTTTCATTGTAAGTGGGCTAAAGCAGTTAATTAAAAGTCGTCTAACATAAGTGTAAATGCTGTAATTTGATTATTTTAATAAACATGTAACTTGGATGGATGCTGGCGTGACCACAGTGCACACGTCTGCTGTTGCTCACAGTGGTCCAAGAGACGCTCAGGGAGTTTGTGTGTTCGCTCAGAAACATGACAGATTAGAGGAAACATTGAGTAACAGCACAGTAAGAGGTCAGAGGTCAGCACAGGCCCTGATCCAGGAAGCAGCTTCAACACTGATCAGCTGATCAGTCAGTTCATGACATCATCACAGACCTCAGAGGAACAGCTGACGGTCCTCGTCACAGAGCGTGAATCCTAACGGTACCTTTGATTTGAAATCTGTGACATCACTCAGCGACTGACTCTCCACCTGTGAGGGTAAAAGTAATCTGATTACACTGTAAACACGCTCGTTTCAGTTTGAGTCTGAAAATAATTTCATCATCTTTGCGACTGTGACACCGTCACACCCACCAGTGACCGCCGACTGATCGCTGTGATGTAATCAGGGACTCTGCAGTAAGGCACAGTGAGTGTAATCTGATTACACTCACAGATACAGAGGTCTGACTCTGACGGAGTCGCCGTCTCAGGGCTGATGACTGATTAGAGACAATCGCGCCGACAGCTTTGACTTGGTGAGCGAGGAAGGGCGGGGCTTAGACACGACACACACACGGCGCTCCGTATTCAAAGTGAACTTTATTGAGTGATCGGGAATGTTCAGGTGCAGCTGCACACGGTGCAGGCTCACCTGTGAGCTCCTCACTACCTTCTGATTCAAAAGACCTTCATGTCCAGACGCCACCATCACTTTGGTCTGCAGCTGGCCCCGCAGGGGGGCGGGGCCAAAGCTCAGGTAAACACAGAAAGGCACAGAGTGAAACATGAACACTGTGAGAAGGACAGCGGGTGGCGACAGGTTAAATCAACAGATAACTGGTGTCAGGGGGGCGGGGTTTGTTTGAGGAGGGGGGCGGGGGGTTGGTCTGCTCAGGTGACGGTGGTCAGAGTTCAGGAATGTTTTGGTCGGGTTGGGGCGGCAACACGGCGTTCAGACGGTGTTGGCGTTCGCCGCGCCTCCGTGGCCCCGCCCCCGTCGATGACGTCACTCTACATGCCCATCCTGATGCTCTGGATGATCTGGAAGATGGCTGCAGGACAGACGAGGCATCAGCGTTACTGCGTTTCACGTTTGTGTCTTTAATCCATTCAGAATAAAATAAGAATCACTGATCGTTTTATTCACACCACTTGAGTTATTTGAAAAAGGATTTCACTTGGATTCTTTATCATTTTGATATTATTTAAAGAATTTGTTTACATTTTTTATTGTATTTTTAATCAAAAAACAAACTTATTTTTAGTATTAATGCTGTTTTTAGCCCTAAAGTTAAAATATTCAGTTTATTTAAATATTTATGACATTTTGAGCACTTTTTTAAAGCATTTTTCCCCCTTTGATTTTATATCATTTTAAATATAGTTTTTAAAAATAGTTTCCATTAAAGATGGAACGACCTCTGTGATCACGTCTGAGCGTGCTCAGATCAGCCTGGTTAAACACACCTGAAGCACCAGGTGCTCTTCATCGATTAAAGGTCACAGCAGCACGGCGTGCTGTGACATCACAGGGACAGGCCCCGCCCATTTCCAGCTCTTTAGCCATCAGTTATTTAAAGCTTTCATAAAGCAGAAAATCAAAGGACACATTTCTAACACATAATGAACGAGCCGTCAGCGTGAAGCAGACATTTATGACAGAAGAAGAAGAAGGGGAGGACTCACCTGATCCACAGACGACGAAGATGAAGAGGGCGAGCAGCCACGGCCCCACACCTTTGTCATCAGTGAGGCTCCTCTGAAACACACACACACAATTTATTGATCAGCCCGATCTGTGTTTACTCTCGATTGGGTGGAGCAGGTGGAGCAGCGGTTATCACGGTCGCCTCGCTGCAGGAAGGTTGTGGGTTTGACTCTGATTGGGACTAAAACTAGACCTGAGACCTGTCCAGGTGTACCCCACCTTTCTCCCAGGCCTGCTGGGACCAGCTCCAAGTGCGCTGCCTTCACGGACAGCCGGTTTCTCTGGAATTCTCAGACTTCTGAGTCACATTAGCTCTAAACTCGATCGCCTGTGATCAATACCTGCGCTTTACTCTCCTGTAGAGACACTTTTAAAGCGTCTCACCTTTAAAACAATCATCTCTGACCTTTGACCTTTGGCTTTTCCTGTTTTTAAACCCATCTGTTGCAGCCTGTCTGTAGGGGAGCTAAAGTGCTCCTGAAGTTGGCCTGACTCGACCTGCTGACGGATCCTCACGCGATCGATCGGTTTCTGATCAGCTATCGATCAGTTTCGGCTCGCGCTCTTCGCCCTGACGATGATGATGAAGGTTTTACTCACCGTCGTCTTGGCCACGTTTCCTCTCTGGGTGATGTTCTTGCTGTGTTTCTCGTTCGCCATGCGGATCCTCTGTTTGGCCACCATCTTGTCGTCGCTCTTGTTTGTTTGTTTGTTTGTTTGTTTGTCGTCGTTTCGTCCTCGCGCTCGTCGCTCCGCTGTTTCACGCACTGGGACCGACTCTCGTTTGTCTACGTACTCAAAAACCTGATGTCCCGCCCCCTTTCGTGCTGGTCACGCCCCTGGTCGCGTGGACTCCATGGAAAGTGCCTTACTGCGCAAACATGATTTCCTGCAGGCCCTTTCAAAATTAAAGCCAGCTGTAGTCTGCCGTTCAAGAGGACGTGGTTCCAATTTTATCATGTTTAAATAAAGTTTTATATCCTTTCTGTGTTGTAATAACTGGTGATGTAATATCTGTTAGCTTTTATTTTGAACCCTTTATAGTTACTTAATTTGAAGGCTGTAATTTATAAAGTATAAAACAGGTTGAATTGTTTATTATAAGTTTTTTTAATGACTTGCAACCAGTCAAAAGGAAAGGTTCACATTTCTTCATCTTTATCTTTTTAATAGCCATACAATTTATTTATTTACAATCATATAAAGCAATTCCAGACTCAGTGAAAATTATGATAAAATGTGTGTTTAAAAAAAATTCCCCTCTCCACTGTAGATTTATCTCATGCCATTTCAGTGTTACTGTTTAAACTGTTGTTTTTATAAAGTTGATTTAATTAAAACTTTTCGACTGAGATCCTTTGCTTTCAGATGCCTTTTATTTTGAAAGCGAAAGTGGAATCCCTTTTAGTCAGTTTCCGACATTTTTGATGCAGCTTTGACCTCAAATTTACAACATCAAAAAGAAATGATATTTAATGATAATTGTTGAACGTGGCTGATCTTATAAGCTCGCGATAATCAGAGAATCATTAATTAAATGTTAATTAATGATAAAGGAAGCGTCTTCTTTTCAGTTTTTAACGACGTGTCACTGACTGTCTGCTGACGTGGCGCTGATAGACCCACCTCTCAGTGATCGGACGCATTTCCGGGGTGCTGTTTTCTTCTTCCGGCACATGTAAACATGGCGCCCCCCGTCCCGTTGCTGGCAGGTGGGTACATTTTTGTTTATTTTGATTTATATAAAATTGTCTAGCTTTTTAAAACCCACGGACAACGACACAAAGTCACACGTCCGCCACGACCAGCGTAAGCCTCCGTGCTGTTAGGTAGAGCCAGCAGCCCGCCAAACCCAGTGAGGAATCAGATAAAATATTAATTTGTGCGAATATAACAAAGTCACGTGCGCTCGCAATGAAAATGTTGCATGTTTTTAAATCGGTGGAGTCTTTGGGTTGATTCGGCTCTAATATAACGCCCGTGTGTGTTTCCGTTAATAAAACTGAGCTGGTTGAATTTTACCACGCTGTTTTCTGTTTCACGTCAGTGAGGTTTCGGGTATAAAGAGCTTAACAACACCAGAGCAGCAGCTACGTTAGGGTCTGTGTTAGAGCCGATGTGCGAGGCGATGCTGTGTGCTTCAAACGCCGCGTTTGCCGTAAACTCACGTGACACTGTGTTTTGGTTTAATCGGGATTACGTTATATTAAGGGATTTTTAAATGGAGCTCTTCCAGGGCCTCTTTTACTCTTCGGTTTATTCCAACCTGCGTTGATATCTGAGACCAATGATCGCAACCCCTTTGGTCAAATTGTAAAGCAGGGGTGTCCAACTCCAGGCCTCGAGGGCCGGTGTTCCAGATCAACTGGCGTTTAGATCAACTGGCGTTGGTTGAACAGATGTGTGGCAGTCTTGCGTTTCAGGAGCTGCTACCGACAAACCAGCAAAAAAACGCCAAATGTGTCATCTGTGACACTTGTGAGGTTATCTCAAACAAACTCCGTCAGTCTTGATGCTGTTGAACAACAAAATGTTTAAAAATGTCGCGAGTTTACTTGGTGATATCCTCATGCGCGACGCGATCGCGAAAACAGCAAACAGTTAACACCACGCCGATGTTGTTCACAGGACAGCGAGAGTAAAGGATCGGGAGACTCTTGTCGTCGTTATCGTTCCCCTCGCACGTTTTATTTCTCTGGTTTCAGCGTTTTTGCTTCACAACTAAAGCGTGCAGTTTACTTTGTGTGCACTAACATGGACTCGAGTCAACCAGCGCCACCTCTGGCTAAGTGCCACATCTACAGCCAGATCAACTTGTGACACACATCTGCACCACGTTTGAATTCGTTTCATGCACAACACATTTGTACCTTTCAATTGTGTCTGTTTGTGCATCATGCAAATAAACCTTTGAAATGAATGAAATGATATCATGTATTTATTATTGGCCTACATTTGTACAAAATTCCAAATTATATACACAAAGTCATAGAAATCACCACTCCAATTGGTCATCATGATTTTAATATTCTCTTTTTCCATAACAATGAAATACGCCTTGGACAAATATGACACATCAATAGTTCATTAGTGTTGTCACATCACATCCTGTAAGCATCTTCTGTCTGTGTCTTTTCTCTGCAAACGAACATTTTAGAGTTGGTTTTTATATACAGTCTGTATAAGTGTGGTTAATCTAATGAACATTTGTAAGATGGCAGTTACTGTGAATTTACAGCAGTTACACAGTGATTAGTGATAAACAGTCAGACAATGACTCTGACAATCTCATTCAATCTGCACCTTCTGCGGAAAGTGGTACCACACAGTGTGTGGCGACTACAAATGTTGTGGGTGCTAAACAAACAGAAAAAATTGATCCCTGTTGTCTTTGCTTACTGATTGTTTTTAGTGTTGACAATCCACATTGCTGGCATTGCATCTTTCAACATGTTTGTGGGTAGATTTGGATGTACCAGGGGTAAGTGCAGCCACTCAGCCTCTACTCACTGTGATCGTAGCAGCAGGTGCAGATGTGTCACAAGTTAATCTAGTAGTAGGCTATGGTACTTGGCCACAGGTGGCAGCAGTGGACTCACCTCCACTGGAGACTGCTCCAGCTGCTATGTGATAGTGGATCTGCTACAAATTGAAGATCATATGCACGTTTTGGAAATTAACCCTTGTATTATGTTGAAAAACAAAAAAGATGACATTGATTTTGTTGCGGGTCATTTTGGCCCGTACTGTGTAAATCCACTCAGAATTGTCAAAAAACTGCAATAAAACAATAGCAACTTTATTTTCCATTAGATAAACATGTAGAACACAGACATACAACAGTTTGACTTTCCATAACTATTTTAGGAACAATTTGGTAAAGGTTTTTCGTTCTTACAAACACATTTCTTTTGAACTTGCCCAACGTTCTCAGTTTTTCAATGTTTAACATTTTCAATTTTGTCCACATGATGGACAGAATGTAACTGTGTGCTTTCTGCAGATGTACTTCTTGCATTTCTCACAATAAGTGCTTGTTTTAAAACAGGAATCTTCCTAACTTAGATTTAAAACAAAAGATTTCTACATCTCCTCCAGTCTCAAAAACAGATGACAAACCAATCGACACACCTGAGTCACTGACTTTCTTAAATCCACTCACTCTCACTGGCTGTTTATCACTAATCACTGTGTAACTGCTGTAAATTCACAGTAACTGCCATCTTACAAATGTTCATTAGATTAACCACACTTATACAGACTGTATATAAAAACCAACTCTAAAATGTTCGTTTGCAGAGAAAAGACACAGACAGAAGATGCTTACAGGATGTGATGTGACAACACTAATGAACTATTGATGTGTCATATTTGTCCAAGGCGTATTTCATTGTTATGGAAAAAGAGAATATTAAAATCATGATGACCAATTGGAGTGGTGATTTCTATGACTTTGTGTATATAATTTGGAATTTTGTACAAATGTAGGCCAATAATAAATACATGATATCATTTCATTCATTTCAAAGGTTTATTTGCATGATGCACAAACAGACACAATTGAAAGGTACAAATGTGTTGTGCATGAAACGAATTTATGGGCTCAAAATGTGGTCATAAATATTTTGTACTTGTAAATCAGTTTTGTATGTGTAAAAAGAATTTGTGTGTGCGTAAAAAAGATTTGTATGTGTAAAAAAGATTTGTATGTGTAAAAAAGATTTGTGTGTGGACTTTGCCAAAAAATCCCTGCAAGTTACAAGTACGGATTTTGACCCTATTTTTCTTCCTTTCATCTGATTGGTCAATGTCATGTCAATCACAAATGTAACAATCCAATCAGAGAACAGATGGGTTTGGCTGTCGGAGGGGCACTTTTTTTGAACTGCAGGTCTTTGAAGGGAATAAATGCCCTTTTACATGCCAACCCAGCGTTTCCCTTCATCACCACGAAGGAAAACAGTCTGTGGTCGTCTGAGTTTGGTGATTTTTGTGTCACAGGTCTACGTGCTTAATACAGGCCACAGCCTTTTCAACAGCGCTGCGGACCGCGGGGGGGCGGGCAGTGTTTTGGAAATGACAGTCTTCATTACAAAGCTTTCTTCGTTATGAATTAGCATACATGTTTTTATTGAACATTTGAAGAACTAGGAAACCCCCCCCCCCCCCCGAAACTCTTGTAGAGGAGATAAAGTCAGAGATAGAAACGACAAGGAGCAGGTGCATCTAGTACAGGTAGAGCTGCTGCAAAAACCCACAGAGCCCAGCAGCCAGCGCAACAAATTCTGGATCCTTTGCTTTTAGTTAGCAGTTAGCATTAGCAGCACATCCTGTGTTCGATGTGAAAGGACTTTTATGCTGCGCACTGTGACTCACAGCAATGGTCCCGGGTCAGCCCTGACTTTGTGTTAAACTAATCCTAAAGTAATGATGGTATTTCTAACCACTGACATACCACAACTTTATCCTTTCAACAGCTGCTGAAAGTTAGCGGACCTAGCTGCTATCGGATATTTATATAGAGATCCTCCAGCTTCAAACTGTATTACCCTTCAAGGACCTGCAGTTCAAAAAAGTGCCCCTCCGACAGCCAAACCCATCTGTTCTCTGATTGGATTGTTACATTTGTGATTGACATGACATTGACCAATCAGATGAAAGGAAGAAAAATAGGGTCAAAATCCATACTTGTAACTTGCAGGGGTTTTTTGGCAAAGTCCACACACAAATCTTTTTTACACACACACAAATCTTTTTTACGCACACACAAATCTTTTTTACACACACAAATTCTTTTTACACATACAAAACTGATTTACAAGTACAAAATATTTATGACCACATTTTGAGCCCATACGAATTCAAACGTGGTGCAGATGTGTGTCACAAGTTGATCTGGCTGTAGATGTGGCACTCGGCCAGAGGTGGCGCTGGTTGACTCGAGTCCATGTTAGTGCACACAAAGTAAACTGCACGCTTTAGTTGTGAAGCAAAAACGCTGAAACCGGAGAAATAAAACGTGCGAGGGGAACGATAACGACGACAAGAGTCTCCCGATCCTTTACTCTCGCTGTCCTGTGAACAACATCGGTGTGGTGTTAACTGTTTGCTGTTTTCGCGATCGCGTCGCGCATGAGGATATCACCAAGTAAACTCGCGACATTTTTAAACATTTTGTTGTTCAACAGCATCAAGACTGACGGAGTGTGTTTGAGATAACCTCACAAGTGTCACAGATGACACATTTGGCGTTTTTTTTGCTGGTTTGTCGGTAGCAGCTCCTGAAACGCAAGACTGCCACACATCTGTTCAACCAACGCCAGTTGATCTAAACGCCAGTTGATCTGGAACACCGGTGTGCTGCAGGTTTTAGATCTCACCCTGGGTCAGCACACCTGAATCACATGATTAGCTCGTTATCAGGCCTCTGGAGAACCTCAACACATGTTGAGGAGGTCATTTAGCCATTTTAATCAGCTGACACATCTAAAACCTGCAGGACACCGGCCCTCGAGGCCTGGAGTTCGACACCCCTGATGTAAAGCATCTGTTTTCAACAGCATCTCACCGGTGAAGGAGCGAGCCGCTTTAATCTGATCTGTTCACAATAACAGGGTGCAAGAATAATTCAGAATTGAATTTCAGTCTCACAGATTCTCCAAATCTCAGTCAGCACGAAGACATGTTGACTCATAACAGTCTGACTACAATACAGCGAACAGAAATAAGAAATAAGTTCAAATGTTTACATTAGAATGACAGTTAAATAAAATAAGAGCTCTGGTGGAAATCAGTTTTTTACGTTTGAGATCTTAACAATAAACATTGTAGGAACGAACAATTTAAAAAAAGTTCAAAAATATTAGAGAGCATCGATGACGGTGAGACCTTCCCTCACAGCGCTGCGCTAACGTCAGTGCTCAGGAGTCACAGACACGTCAGTGAGCCGTCCACATACTTTTGGTGTGTTTGTGTTTCAGTGCGAGGATCCGATGGCACGTCTCTGCTCCGAGGCCCCCCCCACTGTGAGCCACATGCAGCTTTCCAGAGGTAACCCTGCCCCCTACGCACCCTGTCACCAACACACACGGACACAGTTTGTTTGTTTACAGTGTGTGTGTGTGTGTGTGTGTGTGTGTGTGTGTGTGTGTGTGTGTGTGGCAGAGACTGCCGGCCCAGCAGATGTGTGACCTTCAGCAGAGACGGGACACTCTTTGGTTGGTGTAACGGACAAAAGTAGGACCGCTTCTACATCCCTGCGAGTAACAACTGTCTTGCACCCTGTCTGACCTCTGACCTCTAACCCTCTGTCTGCCTGTACGTCAGTGTCTCCATCGTGAACCCCTCAGATGGCGCTGTGGTGTCAACCTTTGACCTTCCGAAGACAGCCCTGCTGGAATTTTCTCCACTCAAGAACATCCTGGTTACCTGGCAACTGTACACGAGTAAGAGAAGAAGAGTTTCACGTCCGTAGAGAGATTAGAGATAAAATAAGTTCACATGAGGTCACGAGTCCTTCTACACCCAGACAGGTAGACTGATGTCACGTGACATAAACATTCCTCAGGTGTCTGCAGACTCTGCTCTGCACTCTGAGTTCATGCTCGGTCGCAGAGACAGTGACACTGGACCGGTTGCGCAGATACTCCTTTTTGTTCCCCTGTGCAGGCAGGTGTGCCTGTGTCTGCACGGAGCCTGCAGCATGGCATGTTTAATTTTATCCAAACAAAGAAAGTGAGTTCTGCAGGGCTGTCTGCACACCTGGTGGTGCTGTTTTTACTTTTTTATGTAAAAAAAAATTCACAGGTAAAGACGGCGGTGTGTGTTCTGGCTGAACAGCTTGTGTTCTGAGGTTAAATGACTGTTTTTGTGAATGGAGTCTGGTGGAAAGGGACATTTCCTGTGTGGGCTAAACTAACATCGACTCTTTCAGGTGTCAGCAGCACGTGGCTTTAGTTTGCGTGGGGGTGTGGCCTGCTGCAGGTAACAGTTTTTAAGAAAGAAAGCTGCTGTGCCTGAATCTAAATTGTCAGTTTTTCTGCTGATCGGCGTGTTTCAGTGTGTTCGGTGTGTCATGCTGGTGTGAACGGTGCTGTTTAAATAAAGTTGACTCTGTGACGCTGCAGAGACTCAGGACAGTCCTCAGGGGGAAGCCAACCTCCAGCTGTGGGAGCTGCGCAGCGGCCGCCTCATCAAAGCCCTCTATCAGAAGAAGGTCGAGTCGTGGTCAGTCCTGACGCACCCTGACTGATTGATTGATCGACTGATTGGTTGTTGCCTGTCAGTGTTGATGTCTGTGGTGGTCTGCAGGTGTCCCAGCTGGTCTGAAGACGAGAAGATCTGCGTGAGGATCGTCAACAACGAGCTGCACTTCTATGAGAACAACGACTTTGGTAAGGACGCGTGCAGCGGTGGTTGGCGGCTCGCTCTGTCGCTGTGAAACCAGCAGCTGATGTCTGCGCCATCTTTTTTCCCAGACTCCATCGCCAACAAGCTCCACATGCAGAAGGTGTCCGACTTTGTGCTGTCGCCTGGAGGTCAGCCCAGCAAGGTGAGCGGAGCGTCCAGCAGCATAGTTCATTCTACCTGAACACGGTCCCACCCACCCGTCTGTCCCCGTTAGGTCGCTGTCTACGTTCCGGGCAGCAAAGGAGCGCCTTCGTTCGTCCGCCTGTATCAGTACCCGGTGTTTGGAGGGCCGACCGCTGCGCTCGCCAACAAGAGCTTCTTCAAGGCCGACCGAGTGACGATGCAGTGGAACAAGAAAGGTAGGCGTCCCGAGTCCAGACAGCTAGAACCGTGATCTCTGGGAGCGCTGACGTTAACCCGCCTGTCTTTCCTGCAGCCTCGGCCGTGCTGGTGACGGCGAGTACTGAAGTTGATAAAACCGGCGCGTCGTACTATGGAGAGCAGACGCTGCATTACCTTGGCGTTAACGGAGAGACGGCGCTGGTCCAGCTGTGTAAATGCTCCTTTTACTTCCCAGTTTAGCTTCTCGCTGCGGCGCCAGCGTTGGTCACCTGAGGGGTAAAATATGGCGGTAGCGACAGGAAAGGTTTGTGTAACGACTTTTCTTTATCGCTTTGAAACAGCGAAGAACGGCCCAATCTACGACGTGGCGTGGAGTCCAAGCTCCACCGAGTTCTGCGTGGTGTACGGCTTCATGCCGGCCAAAGCCACCGTCTTCAACCTCAAATGTGACCCCGTCTACGACTTTGGGACCGGACCGCGAAACGCAGCGTACTACAGGTGAGAATCCGCCTGTGCTCGACGGCGTGTTAGCGCCTCTTTGGTCACATCTGTTAATGACGCCACCGTGACGGTGGCTCAGCCATACGGCGTCTTCAGGAGGAGGTCGGTACGTGATGGAAAAGCGTCGTATCACTGCAGCAGAAACGTGGTGGCTCCTCGGTGTGCAGCCGGGTAACGCCTACCAAAACCTCCTGACCCAGTGTGGTCAGTAGGATGGGGTGCTTCCTGTGAGAGGCTGCGCCTGAGTGGTAGCTTTTTAACTGTGAGGAGAAATCAGGCTGGATGTCAAACCTTAAACTGCTGGATGTTGGTCTGTCTCCCTGTCTGTAGCCCTCAGGGCCACATCCTGACCCTGGCCGGCTTCGGCAACCTGCGAGGTCAGATGGAGGTCTGGGATGTGAAGAACTACAAACAGGTGAGGGAAAAACACCTGCGGAGGGAGGGTGGGGGTGGGTCGACAAGCAACAGGTAAATGGACCTTCAGCGGATCAGTGTTTCACTTCCTGTGAGCGTCACAGCGCCATGTGGTTAGTGTTGAAGCACACGCCCAGTGTCAGTTTCATTCTTTAACGCTTTTTAGGAATAAATCACCAACACGCTGTCGGCTCACACATGAGAGTCATAGGGGGCGCTGACTGGAGCCCTAAAGGGACACCGGGCCACGTCACAAAGTTCTGACCCGGCCCCGATGGTGGAGCCTCAAACCAAGCACACAAAACATGGAAAAGAGAGCTGTTTGATCCCGGCATCAAACAGCCGGGATCAAACAGCTCCATCTGTGGTTGTGGATGGTGTTCAGTCTGATTTGACTGTTGCTGAAGCTTTTTTATTGTAACTGCATCATTACACAGTTTTATTGTTTCGTCATGTCTGTGTGTTTCTGTTATCACGTGTCAAAGCGATGCTCTTATTTGCAGCTCGTATCATCACTGATTCAATTCAGCTCAGTTTTGACTCAGACTGTCAGAAATAATATCATTCTGATCATTAGCTGTGTGCTGTCCAAAGAACCCTCCAAACTTTGGAAATTTAAAAGTAACTGAGGCTAAAACAGAAAAACATGAAGCAGATTTTCCTGTTCTGGCTTTTTATAGCAGATAACCTTAAAAATATTCTGCAGTCGATCAAAAACTGAAGCAAACCATGAATCAACATGTGAACCTGATGCTGCGAAGCAGAGTCACAGAGGTTTGATTACAGACACAGCTGAGCAATCATTTGTAAAAGTTTCCATTTGTTCAGTTTGAACAGCAGAAATGAGGCTTTGCTGTCAGAGGCCGACAGCACTGAACACAGCAGCAGACTGCTGCGTAATAAACAGAGAATAATGCAGAAAACAGAGATTTGATGGTAAACTGGTCTCTGAGTGCACTGAGAGAGAGAGAGCTGAGCAGGAAGTACAGCAGCCAAAGTCAGAGGGAGTTCATGAGCATGTTTATCAAACGTGAAGCGTAGTTTGATCTTCTTTTGCTGCTGGTTCAGTCAGTTTTGGTCAGAGTGACGAAACCTCAGCTTCAGAATCTGGGAGCTGTCCACTCTCAGCACCCACGGCGTCTGTGGACGATCCACGCTCTGTGTCCACGTTTTTACCTGCTCTCTAATCGTTTGAGCTGTTTGCTGAAATAGTTTTGTGACCTTTAACCTGAGATTCTGACGTTTCTGATAAAATACATTTATATGTAAAAATCATTCAGGATTTAATGAATCGAACTCAAATCAATTTTTAAACCCAGCCCTCATTGAGCAGTTTTATAGGAAGTATCAGTGATTTAATCAAACGAGTTGGCGTCTTGTCCATCGGTTTGTCTTTAAACGCCATCGTCATCGTGTTTGGCTTCACCAGTCTCACCTGTCTCGTCCAAGGTGTCCAAACCTCAGGCGCCAGACGCCACTCATTTCTCCTGGTGTCCCGATGGTGAGCATATCGTCACGGCGACCTGCTCTCCTCGGCTGCGGGTCAGTAACGGTTATAAGATCTGGCACTACACCGGCTCCGTGCTTCAGAAATGGGACGTGGCGGCCGGCTCGGAGCTGTGGGAGGTGCGCTGGCAGTCGCTCCCCGACGGCAGCTTCCCCAAGCGACCAATCAAGTACCAGGCAGCGCCCAGCCAGCTGGGGTCCACGCAGGCCCCGCCCACACAGGCGTACCGGCCACCTGCACTGAGACACCTGCCCGCCACGCCCAGCTCCAAACTGGTAAGATGACGATGGCTTTCTGGTTTATTTAGGCAGAAGTCGTCGTTATGGTAACCTTACCTCACCTGTCTTTTCCTGTCTGTCAGCACGAGGACGAGCCTCCTCAGGACCTTCGTCCCGGAGCTTCGGGAGACAAGAGTCTCTCTAAATCTGCTCTGAAGAACCAGAGGAAACGAGAAGCAAAGAAGGCAGCGAAACAGGTGAGGCTCGAAAGTGTGACACGCGTGCGAGCACAGGTGCTGAAATCCAGGCGAGCTGAACGCCGTCACACCGTCGCTCGCTCGACGTCTGCTTCACGTCTGCTGCTGGAGAAGCAATGGATCAGCTGCTCCTGCTCTCTTTAAGTTCCTGCATCAGCTGTTTATACAGACACTACACATGCTGTGCCATTTTCAAATTAAAAGCACTCTAAAGTTTGGCTTTTACTGTGAAACACTTGTTTACATAAAATATCTGATATTCAGCGTCTGATAACACCTGATTACATTCATGTGTCATTGAACCATCACAGAGGATGATGAGGACAGACAGACAGGCTGATGATGAAGAAGCTGAGAGGCTTCTTCATCATCAGCTGACGTGTGATCATGTGATCTGCTGATATTAATCTGCGAGCTAAAAACAGGAAAAGCCTGACTGATCATTTCAGCCTCGCTTGGCCGCTGGGCTTCAGTTTGAAGTTTCAGGTGCGTGTGCTCTCACCTGGATCAGGCTCACAACGCCTGCCAGCATTCCCGTTATTCCGGGTTCTGCCATGTTTTAAGGTGGTCGAGGCAGTCAGTAGGTGAGCAGGGGGTTGATTCCACACGCGGTGATCGGTGTCTGGGCCAACCTGAGCACGCCTCACCTTTTTATGTGAACACTGTCACTGTTCATGTGGTCACTCAGAACCTGATCTGATTATTTCAACAGGAGACGAAACCAGAACCAGAACCTCCCACTGACCCCGCCCCTGTCAGTAACAGCCAATCAGAGGCAAGCATCGGTGACCCAGAGGTGGAAAAGAAGATCAAGAACTTAAAGAAGGTGAAGGGTGGTTTGTTTCTGTGAACGTCAGCCAGGTGGATCTCAGCCTGGGGGTGGGGTCAGCGGTGTGCGGTGCTCTGATTGGTCAGTCTCTCAGTGCCATTTGTATGTTTCAGAAACTGAAGGCCATCGAGGAGCTGAAGGAGCAGCAGGCATCGGGGAAGGTCCTGCAGAAGAACCAGGTGATGTTTTTGTTTCTGCCTGTTTGACGCAGACGACCCGACACTCACGTCCCACACAAACTAATATGGGCTCATGAGGGGCAAACGCCGGGCGCCGCAGTCATCAGCGGGCCCTGGGTGGTGCCTGGAGGAACTGTGATCACGCTGTAGATGATGACTGGTCACTGGTTGCTGACATCTTTGTGCTGTGAGCACAGCGGCGCTCACTCTGACCTTAACCTTTCCTCTGCAGGTGGAGAAGATCCAGAAGGAGGAGCAGCTGCTGAAGGAGCTGCAGGAGCTGCAGATCGGACAGTAAGAGGTTCCTGGGAGCTACAGGCCACGCCTCCCATCCTGCAGAACACAGAGGGACTGTGGCGTCTGTGATTGAGTTTTTAGTTGAGGGGCGGGGCTTATCTGACAGGTGTGGCATACCTCCAGAAGGTTAAACTGAGTGGATGTTTGTTCCTTATGTTCACGCCCTGCCTGTGGCTGCGAGCGGCGAGCGCTCCTCTCTCTCAGCTGGAGGTTGTCCAGTAATAAACTTTGTAACAGATCATGAGACCAGTTCTTCTTCTTGTCACAGTGAAACCTTTGTTTTTATTTGCCACCAGAGTTGGCTGCTTTTTTTTTTTTTTGGCCTTGGCCGTGGGAGTGCTGATAGACAAAGTAAGTCGGACTCGAACCCAGGCCTGCTGTCCTGTGACTACGGTCACCTGCTCTCCCACTGAGCCAACCCGGTGCCCCGGAGTCGGATCCTTTTAATTGGATTCATTTACACAAACTCGGCCACACCTCCCGAGCTTCGTCACTGCCCTGATACCAATACACGTTTTTCTCTCTGCCTCACAGTTGTTCCATTTTTTTATTGGTAATAAAAAGAAAATAAAGCAGTTATTTCTAATAAATTCAACAAAAAATTTGGTCACTTGTGTAACCCCCGTTCTCTGCAAAGTGAGTCCATTATGTAATCAAATCAAATCAAATCAAATCACTTTTATTGTCACATCACATGTGCAGGTACACTGGTACAGTACATGTGAGTGAAGTGCCCTCTGGTGTGACCAATCATGGAAGCTCCACCACCTCCATTTCCTGTGATTGGTCTGTGCGAGGCCGTCCAATCACTTCAAAGAACACGGGGATCCCCAGCCCTCTGCCCATGCAGGTAGGGCAGTTTGGTGAGATAGCTCACTCGGTTTTCAGAGAACCGGTGTTATGCAAGTAACCAACCTTCTCTTTCAAACAGCACTCAGTATCTTGCTGTGGGAAACTGCCACTCCTGGATTACGTACACCAAAGCCTGTAACTCCTCGACCCAGGCAGGTTAGCGCTTCCAAAGGTCTGCGTGTCTGTAGGAGCCCACACTAAGGACTGAGAGTGTGAGTGAGGGTGCAGTCACATGGAGCATCATCACTGTAGCTCCACAACACAGGCATGGCTTCTTCAAGACGGGCGCTTTGCTGCATTTTTTGAACACTGTGAAAACTACAAACATAAACACAAACGCTTTAGGCCCTTCAGTCAGTTCAAAGTAACACACATGCTTCACACAATCCTGTGTTTCTTCAGCAAAATAAACATGAAGTCAAGATGTCTGTACCTGTAAATAATAACTGTTATGCCTACGTGTACAAATATATAAACAAATAATTCCTTACGATACCACATATATAAAAGCTATTAATGTGACACAATCATGGTCGGCGTGTGCAGATGTGTCCCACAGAAACGCTCCCAAAGGCCCCACGAGGCTGCAGTCCTGGGACTTGCACACCATCACAGTAGCCTCTTCCACCCAGTGTGATAACCACCGCTGTGACAGGCTTCCCTCTATGAGAGTGAGCCCAGGACACAAACCCCTCAGTCCTGTCTATGTGTGAGCAACAACAGGCTCACCAGTAGGCCTCAATCTGTGGGTCCTGTTCTTAAACCTTCTCAGAGATGTCGGCCAACTGGTGCAATTCCAAAGCCAGTATGACAGGCTGAACTAGCAGCTAAATACACTTTAATAGTGGCAGATGCTCTCCGCTAATCTAGCAAATCCTGAAGGAAGCATAACAGATTTGAAAGAGAGCACTGATAAGCAATTATATTCCTAGCTGCTCACCATCTTTCAATCACGCTGTTGGCGATCAGAGTGGCCGTGTAGAAAAAGCTCTCAGTCACCCTCAGAAGGAGAGCAGACTTGGTTTTGTGCCCGGCTGCGACGATGGCGTTTTTATGGAGAAACCACGTGAAGTGCTGCCTGCTGAGCCTCTGTCATTCACCACAATTCCCAAGTTGACCGCTGCTTCTCTCCTCACTCCTCCTCACTTAACAGTGCAGTGAACAGTTAAGTGAATTTTCCTGGGTCAGGACTTGTGATCTTCATGGGTAGAAAGCAAGAATCCCTGGTGTGGGGCCAGGGGCTGTTATAAGGGGGTCAGGGGACCCCGTATCCTTTTAAGTGTGTGTTGTGGACAGATGTGGTGGTGTCAGAGGGTATACCGAGGATACCCGCTATACAGGATCTAACAAGTGAGGTTTGAAAGAGAGCATTTGTATTACTGTAATTGAAATGCAAAGTTAAATGACCAAAAATCATAAACAGCACATAAAGATGTTATTTACCTCTGACTGGCTCAGCTGTGTCACCTTCATTAAGATAGGTCTGACGTGATTTCAGCATGTTGTCTTTACAGGCCTCAGATATGTGTGTGGGTCCAGGCTGGTGTGCAGGAGCTGCAGCTCCCCCTGGTGGACGGCAGCTTTACAACACAACACAGAAATCAGTTTAAAAACAGTGATGTGGTTTTCTCACATCAGTGATTTTAGTCTGGAGCTGGAGGGGAAAACATCCTGATGGTGGAAATGTTTTTGTTTACATAAAGAGAAACAAATCATCAAACATGTTGAATCAGAGCCGAGGAAAACTGGGAGAACATGAAAGAGCGAGTGTCCACGCTGCATCAGTGCTGTGGTGGTAGTGGACCGTCACTGATTGTAACCAAAGGACCTGACACGACTCACAAACTCACATTTTTGCTTTTTATTTTATATTTATTTTATATACACAATGTTATTGTCACTGTGCGCTTCGGCTTCAGCATTCAGCACCCCAACCGGTCGCAGCAGATGGCCCCGCCCCTCCCTGAGCCTGGTTCTGCCGGAGGTTTCTTCCTGTTAAAAGGGAGCTTTGCTCATAGGTAGGGATGGGTATCGAAACCCGGTTCTTGTTGAGAACCGGTTCCCACTGTTTCAATTCCTTGGAATTGTTTGCCATTTTTGCAAACGATTCCCTTATCGATTCCAGTCGCTCCGAATGACGTCACCACGTTGCGGAGCATCATTTACCTGGCAGGAAACATGGCGGCTCAAACGCTCAAAAGTTTGGTTATACTTTACGAGAACGGATGACAACAGGGCAACTTGCAATACTTGCAAAGTAGATATTTCATTTAAGGAGGAAACACTACGAATATGCAAAAGCATTTGCTCACAAAACACGCGATGACCTTAAATGAATGTCGTGTTTTTAATTCCACTCTGGACTCGTGAATCTCAACCCAGCAGCAGCGGTAACGTTTGCACGTCCTCTCCCGTTAATGCGGCAGGTAAATAATCAACTAACAGTGCATATTATGTTAGCGCGATCTGCCTTATTACAAAACCTGCCATTACTGTGCGTTTAGGTGACCATGATGAGACAGACAGAGTCTGGCTGGCTCAGATGCTGGCAGTTCTCGCTGCAGTCTACCGGTAGCGTCTCCTTTCAGGCCAGAATGTCACCGAGCAGTGACTAAGTTTGTGGTCAAAGGCTTGCACCCGTTTGCCACAGCAGATGCCCCCGATTTTCAGTAAGTGAATGTGTTTAATTGTAGGCAGGGACATTACTGGATATTCTTGTGTAATTGCTACAGAATAATTTATGTTATACTTTGTTATTGCTACAGAAGAATATTTATTTTATTGTTTTACATTTACAATTTTTTTTCCTGGGGACCCTGTGACACCCCATTGAAGAGCCGTAGGCTGTGGATCTCTTAAGATCTCACTGTTGGGTTTGTAAGGCCATGTTACTCCTAAATTTCTGTCTGTTCAAAGAGAAGATATAAAACAAAGTTCTAAGCTAATCGACCTCAGTGTTCTCCTTTTTTAAAAAGAATCGATAAAGAATCGATAAAGAATCGAATCGTTAAACAGAATCGAAAATGGAATCTGAATCGTGAAAATCTTATCAATACCCATCCCTGCTCATAGGGGGTCATATGATTGTTGTGTTTTTCTCTGTGTGTGTTATTGTAGGGTCGACCTTATAAAGCACCACTGTATAAATAAAACTGAACTTCAGCAACAAGGTCCAGGAACTTGGTCCAGATGAAACCACAGAGTCCTCTGATGTGGTCTCTCTCTTCACTTGCATACCTACAGCTGAGACAGTGGAGACTGTCAGTGAACGAGACCCCTGCTTAGAAAACAGAACCAGCCTGCCCCCTATTTTGATTAACACAGAGTTTGCAGACACGGTTAGCTGTCATCAATACCTTTATAACCACGCACATGTGAGCGCAAACAGAAGGTTAACACAGTCATGTGAGCTCTGAGCACTCAGGGCTCACAGCGCTTATTTATCTCTGTACAGCTACTTCCTCTTTCAGGCTCCGCGGTCTCCCCAGCATGTTTGAAAACAGACAGCTAGCACCTCATTCTACAGGTCAAGTGCGATTTCCTCACCTTTTGGCACACAGACCAATGGCACAACCTTTTCACAACCCCTGTCTTAGCTCTGCACTCTGTCTCACACATCCCACACCAATAGCACACTTCCTCATTTCAGCTGCGTCTGAAAACTTTATATAGCAAAGCAGAAGCATATAAGAGCGGTTATTTTCTTCAACTGTCGATGTCGAAATTTTCCCCTACCATGTCACAGCTGAGCATGCACATAAGCACTTAAAATGAGAAATTTCCTATTACAATCCCGGGATGTTGGTATTGCCCTGTATCCTTGTTTAACGTTGGAGTGGACTTTCCTGCATGCAGCACAGTTTCCCAGCACTACGTGTGCTTCCTCTGGATATTTTTCAGCAGGGTGCTGATGGCACTGTGCAGGAGAACGACTTCAAAGGTGATGCCCCTGGTACTCACTTGGTATGAGCTCATACTAAACGATAGGATGGGGCTCAGTCCCAGGGCTCTGTGCTTCAGTGGTTTTGGTTACTATTAGAGTTTTTGGTTTGTGATTATTTTTGTTTGTTTTGGAGTTCCCAGTCCTCAGTGTTGCTGTGTGCAGATGTGTGTTTACTTCTGCAATTGTTAGTTACTTCCTGGCTTATTTTAGTTATTTTTGTTTATGCATTACGTCTTGATGCATTCTCAATCATCCAGGAAAGTAAATCTCCAAAAGTTGAATCTGTTCATCTGGACGTAGCGTTTTGTGGGAGAAATGTTTCGTCACTCATCCAAGTGACTTCTTCAGTCTCAGCTGACTGCAGGTTTCAATCTTATAAACAGTACATTTGCATAATGACTGAAACCAGCCCACTGAAGGAACAATGGGCTGGGAGGTCAGTTCCTTAATCATAATTATGCAAATTCCCATGACCATTGATCAACAACCACTGACCAAAACCCACTGATCAAAGAACACTGATCAATGGCCATGAGTCCCATTCACAGAGAGTTGGGGAATGGCTGCAATCACAGCATTGTAAGATGGTGACAGATGTACCCTTAGGCCCCCTCCTCGATTCAGAGATGGTCTTTCCCTTTTCACGTAAATGGCCTCCTTGACTCCGTGCTCAAACCAGCGTTCCTCCCTGTCCAGGATGTTACATCCTCATCATTGAAAGAGTGTCCACTGGCCTGTAGGTGTAAATAGACTGCAGAGTCCTGGCCTGACGAGGTTGCTCTTCTGTGTTGTGCCATCCTCTTAGCCAGAGGTTGTTTGGTTTCCCCGATGTATAAATCCTGGCAATCCTCCTGGCACTTAACAGCGTACACTATGTTACTCTGTTTGTGTCGGGGGACCCGATCCTTGGGGTGGACCAGTTTTTGGCGCAGCGTGTTTTGGGGTTTAAAAGCCACAGAGACCCGGTGTTTAGAAAAAATGCGTCTCAACTGCTCCGATACTCCTGACACATATGGGATCACTACAGGTTTTCGCTTGGGCAGCAGTTGTCCTTCTCTCCTGGATCGGCTGGAGCTTTCTTTAGGTGCCTTCCCAGCTTTGACAAAAGTCCAGCTGGGATAACCACATTTACTCAGGGCCTTCTTGATGTTCTTCTGCCTCCCTGGCCGCTGTGTCAGTGGGGATGGTGTTCGCTCTGTGTTGTAGCGTCCTGATGACGCCCAGTTTGTGCTCCAGTGGATGATGAGAGTCAAACCTTAGATACTGATCCGTATGTGTAGGTTTACGGTACACGTCAGCTTTTAGATGTCCCCCATTACTGATGGAAATCTCACAGTCTAAGAAGGCTAACCTGCCACTTTTCATATCCTCCCTGGTGAATTTGATGTGTCGGTCCACCGAGTTAATGTGATCCGTGAATTGTAGTACGTCCTGAGAAAAACTGGTCCACCCCAAGGATCGGGTCCCCCGACACAAACAGAGTAACATAGTGTACGCTGTTAAGTGCCAGGAGGATTGCCAGGATTTATACATCGGGGAAACCAAACAACCTCTGGCTACAACACAGAAGAGCTACCTCGTCAGGCCAGGACTCTGCAGTCTATTTACACCTACAGGCCAGTGGACACTCTTTCAATGATGAGGATGTACACATCCTGGACAGGGAGGAACGCTGGTTTGAGGGCGGAGTCAAGGAGGCCATTTACATGAAAAGGGAAAGACCATCTCTGAATCGAGGAGGGGGCCTAAGGGTACATCTGTCACCATCTTACAATGCTGTGATTGCAGCCATTCCCCAACTCTCTGTGAATGGGACTCATGGCCATTGATCAGTGTTCTTTGATCAGTGGGTTTTGGTCAGTGGTTGTTGATCAATGGTCATGGGAATTTGCATAATTATGATAAAGGAACTGACCTCACAGCCCATTGTTCCTTCAGTGGGCTGGTTTCAGTCATTATGCAAATGTACTGTTTATAAGGTTTGGGGAAACCTGCAGTCAGCTGAGACTGAAGAAGTCACTTGGATGAGTGACGAAACGTTTCTCCCACAAAACGCTACGTCCAGATGAACAGATTCAACTTTTGGAGGTTTATGCATTATGTTTTACTTTGTCTCAGTGCTTCATGCCGTCCCTCATGGCTGAGTATCTCCTGACTCTGTGTTTCAATTCAATTCAGTTCAATTTAGGATCTGCACCAATGATACGTATTTCTGTGTATATCTGATTTAAAAGTTAGAAAATAAGCAAACTGTTTTAGAGGAAGTTAATTCATATTTCAGTTAGCATACAAAGATTTTTGTCAGTGTTTACAGAGATGACTGTATACATACAGTCCCGACTAAATGTTTAAAACCACTTGAGAAATGGATAAAACTCCTATTTTGCATGGTTGGATCTTAACAAGGTTCCAATAGAGCTTCAAACTGCAACAAGAAGAAATGTGAGGGAGACAAAGTCTTTTTTCGAGGATGTTATTTATTGGAAACAACGCTTAAACTGAAACAGGCTGTTTTACAGCTGATCCAAAGTTTAGGTCCACATGCCTTTAAAAGTTCAAATCTGTGCAAAAATGTGGATTCATTGTTATTTTCTGTCAGGTTGTCAAACTATCATGACTTTCTGATGACAAAGGCAAAAAAGGTTTCGTTTTTGAACGTGGTCATTGTTGAACTGCATAAGCACGGTCTCTCACAGCGCGCCATCGCTGCTGAGGTGGGACGCAGTAAGACCCAAACATGGGACACTGAAAGGTGGAAGAAAGTTTTATTCTCTAATGAGAACAAATGTAACCTTGATGGTCTTGATGGTTTCCAATGTTACTGACAGGACAAGCAGATCCCACCTGAGGTGTTTTCTGTAACGGTGGAGCTACTCATTACTGAGCTCATGTTTGGAACTTTGATTTCTGTTTTGGGTTTTTTTTTTGGAGGTGTGGTCCTCAACTTTTGATCAGCTGTTTCAGTTTAAGCATTGTTTTCAATAAATCGCATGCTCAAAACTGTTTTGTCTCACTCCCCACCACGCTCTACTTGGAACCTTGTTAAGATCCAACCATGCAAAATAGGAGTTTTTGCCATTTTTCAAATGGTTTTAAACTTTTGATCGGGACTGTATTTACTGGTTTATATTTAGTGTTCACATGTTTTATTATTTACATATTTACATGTCTGAATGTTTGCATGTGCACCTTTCAAAGCAGTTTCAAAACCACTTGTGGTTTCAACACATGTACCTCAGGCTAAAACCAAGAGTCTGATTGGTTGATTCAGTCACACAAGGAGTCAGAAAAAGGAAGTTGTTGATGATGATGATGATGAAGTGTGAGAAGTGTAAAGATGCTCAGACAGTGAAGACAAAGAGGAAAACATTAAGAGAGAGCAGAAATGAGATATGCAGCTAAACCACACGTTTTTGCAGCCATGCGGGATGTTTCCTTACCGCTTCCAGCACTGCCAATGCACAGAGTGAACATAACCAGTGAAGCAGCTTTTTTTGTATATTGAAAATTACAGAGGATACTTTAAACACAGGTGAATGCTGCAGGTTTTCATCCACATTTCTTTTATACTGTTTAATGATGATTTCTGAGGATTTTTAAACTAAATTGCCAAAGACAAACTTGAGATGGTGCTTTTAACAGCTTCTAACATGGTGATTAAAAAGCGAGTCCTTTCACGCAGCTGCTTCAGTCACTCCTGCTTCAAGGGCTGGGGCTTCTACCAGGGTTAAAGACAACACTGTCACCGACTAAGGCCGGAGGAGTGTACTGTGAGGGGAGGTTAATGTGTTAGCAGACGTGTATGTGGGCAGGTATCATAGCCAAAACAAATAAACCAACAAACAACACTATATATGTAAAGTTGACTGTCAGTTTAAAAAAACAAAAACATGTTTCTGTTTGTTTCAGATCTGCCTGTTACCAGAAAAAAATAGTGGTTGGTAAGAGTAAGAATCTGGTTAGATACCATATTTCTAAGATTTTCAGGGCCGAGTACAATAACCTCCGTTTGATCTGAATTAAGAAGCAGAAAGTTAGCGGCCATCCAGGTCTTTATGTCTTTAAGACATTCCTGCAGTTTAACTCATTGGTGTGTGTTATCTGGCTTCATGGATAGATAGAGCTGGGTGTCATCAGCATAGCAGTGTAAATGTATGCTATGTCTTCTAATGATGCTGCCTAAGGGAAGCATGTATAATGTAAACAGAATTGGTCCTAGTGTGACCTCTGTGTAGTGTCTTCTCTGGTCTGCATTCACAACAAAAAGGCAATGGTTAGAATGCTCTCTTTTAATGGCGTGGGCAAGCAGCACAAGATCTCGCGGGAATCCTCCATTATTCTGAGGATTACCCAGAATCCCTTGCAGTGTGATCGTATAGTGGTAAATTTATACAACCAAAATAGAAAAACCTCAACAATATTAACATTGCATGTTAAATTTCCCAAATGAAAGGAATATAGAAATATATTTCAAAGCTGTACATGAAACAATGTGAATTCTCTAAACAGTGTGGCACAGTCACATACCTGCATTCACAACAAAAAGGCAGTGGTTAGAATGCTCTCTTTTAATGGCGTGGGTGAGCAGCACAAGATCTAAATGGGAAAGCAACAACAGAGTTAGCTAACTATGCTCCCATTTTTTTCCTCTCTTCCCAATAAAGAAATCTCACATAAACGTGCACTCAATTCAACATAAAGACTGGAGAAATGACCCGCAACAAATGATGTATAAACAACAAAAATAATCGGGTCAGATTGTATTACTTTAACAACCTGCAATATGATTTTTCTTCCCCACGACATTTGCGCATTCCTTACCTCGCGGGAATCCTCCATTATTCTGAGGATTACCCAGAATCCCTTGCCCTTTTTGAATGTTGCAGGGTGACTTTTACAACAGTAGGTGGCGCCAATGTCCCATTTAGCGGGATTTAACTTTGACTCTATTTAACTATGTTACACTAGCACTGAACCCTGTGGAACTCCATAATTAACCTCAGTGTGTGAAGAGGACTCTCCATTTACATGCACAAATTGGAGTCTATTAGATAGATATGATACAAACCACTGCAGTGCAGTACCTGTAATACCTACAGCGCGCTCTAATCGCTCTAATAGGATATTATGGTCGGCAGTATGGAACGCTGCACTGAGGTCTAGCAGGACAAGCACAGAGATGAGTCCACTGTCAGAGGCCATAAGAAGATCATTTGTAACCTTCACTAAAGCTGTTTCTCTGCTGTGTTTCTAACCTGCTACCACACATGTGCTGTGATGTTTTCTTACCCGACACAAATTAAACACGCAGCATATATTCTCTACCAACATACTATACAAAATCAAACATGTAACATAATAACTGAAACAGTGTCAAAGATATTTCTCTATAGGTCTTAAATAATCAGGCCCCATCTTATCTTAATGACCTTGTAGTACCATATCACCCTATTAGAGCACTTCGCTCTCACACTGCAGGCTTACTTGTTGTTCCTAGAGTATTTAAAAGTAGAATGGGAGGCAGAGCCTTCAGTTTTCAGGCCCCTCTTCTGTGGAACCAGCTTCCAGTTTGGATTCAGGAGACAGACACTATCTCTACTTTTAAGATTAGGCTTCAAACTTTCCTTTTTACTAAAGCATATAGTTAGGGCTGGACCAGGTGACCCTGAATCCTCCCTTAGTTATGCTGCAATAGGTGTAGACTGCTGGGGGATTCCCATGATGCATTGAGTGTTTCTTCTTCACTCAGTATGTGTTAATAGACCTCTCTGCATTGAATCATACCTGTTATTAATCTCTGTCTCTCTTCCACAGCATGTCTTTATCCTGTCTTCCTTCTCTCACACCAACCGATCACAGCAGATGGCCCCGCCCCTCCCTGAGCCTGGTTCTGCCGGAGGTTTCTTCCTGTTAAAAGGGAGTTTTTCCTTCCCACTGTCGCCAAAGTGCTTGCTCATAGGGGGTCATATGATTGTTGGGTTTTTCTCTGTATCTATTATTGTACGATATACTTTACAATATGAAGCGCCTTGAGGCGACTGTTGTTGTGATTTGGCGCTGTGTAAATAAAATTCAATTGAATTGAAAAGAAGAAGGGATTTTTGCAAACATGCTTACACATAACTGGTTAAAGTCAGGGTGATATTTTTTCTGGGTCATGTTCTGGTTCATGTCTGACCGAGACGAGGTCAGAGAGGAGAAGATATGCAAGGGAGGAGCGCCACGTCGCTTCCTAGAAGACGACAGTCACAATAATAGTTGTTTTTGTTGTAGTATTGAACTGAATTGCCCGCCCTGAGGGTCATCTTTGTGTGAAGCAGACTGCTGGTTTCACATCGACGTCTGTAACTTGTAATTTCAACTGCTGAAGCAAATTAAATATTTTTAAAAAAAGTCGCTCTTCTGTACTTTATAAGAAAAAAAAACCGAGCACGTCATTGCTGAGCTTAGAAATCAATATGTCTGACTTTACTTCAAACACTCCCATCAGTTAGTCAAAACGGGCAAAGAACTGGTTTAGGGTGTCAGGTAAAGCTGGGCATACACTGTGCGATTTTTGGCTCATTTTGAGACAATTTTTCAGTCGTGCAACCGTTTTGGGGACGGGCCGAGTTTCGTCTTCATCATGTGTCGCGCATTGTACACATTTCTAGCATTAACTGAACTTCCAAAACAAAGCTACCTAGATCACTTAAATTACACAATTGAAAGAATATGTGTATTGTTTGTGTATTTATTAGGGGTGCAACGATACACAAAATTCACGGTTCGGTTCGGTTCGATACTTTGGTGTCACGGTTCGATATTTTTTCGATACAAAAAAAATGTTCATGCCTTTTTAATTTTTCATTTATTAAAATTATAAATATATATTTTAACTCAAAAGTACAGTTTTTAAATTTAATGTTGCTGAAACAACAAAGTAATAAAAAAATAAATATCTGATGGAGAAATCCCTCATCTTTGGAAAAAGAGAGTTTATTACAGAGAAATGGCTCTTTCCAAAATAAAAGCTATACTATACGCTTCTTCTGGGGTATACTCTCAGCAGCATATTAAACATATCAGGTCCCCATAAGGAGAATCATGTGCTAACGGCTGTCTAAATGACTCGGGTAAAGTTTGTAGCATGCGTGCTTGTTGTTTTTGTCTGCTTCCACTTGTCTTTGCACTAGGATGATGTCGGAGTAAATGTGCAGTCATATTCGTTGTGTTCCCACTAGTGCTGTCAGCGTTAATCTCATTGAAATGACGTTAACGCCATAACATGGCAAATCTCCGTTAACGAGCTACCGCGGATCGCCCCGTGCGTGGGGCTGGACGGCGTCAACACCTTAACGATCAAACTGCGCTAACGCAGTAGTTCCCACCCATGTAATTGAGCATTGCGTGGCACATCCGACATACTGTTTTACTTTTGTCCATGACGCGCTTACCATCAGGGTCATACTTCACATGAAGACCAAAATAGTTCCAAAGGCCAGATCTGAATGAGGGTGGCTGAGGTTCAATTTCGGGTAGCGTTGAGGCAGTTGCCATGTTGCAACGAGCTTAACTTCTATCTCGCTAGCTTGCGCTGTGCTCAGTGGATCTGCGCTCGACAGTGCAGCCTAGGCGAATAAGTCGAACGCAGATCCACTGAGCTCTCAACACAGACAGCATCATCAGAAGAAAAGTTGATAAAATAAATTAAAAATTTTGTATTGTTCGATACATATGCGTACCGAACCGAAATCACTGTATCGAACGGTTCAATATCGATACGAGTATTGTTGCACCCCTAGTATTTATACACAAACACTCATATATATTCAAATAATTTAAAAAAAATGTTCATTTACCTGTTACTACCACACACCAAATCCGGTCGTTGGTACTTCCTGGCTTGTGTAGCCACTAGGTAACAAAAGCTCAACACTGCCCCCTAGCATCCTGGAGCACTTCTGTTGTGTTTTGTACGTGTTTTGTCTCTAGGAGCCACCGTAAATATACTTTTATTTATTGACTCCACATAAAATGTAATAAATAAATCATATAATACAAAAACCACATTTCAACTTTTAACTATTTAAATTTTCAGCTTTTTCCTTTTAAACAAATTTAAAGTGAAACAACACAAAACACTGCAAACCACAACACAATTAAATATAAATTAAAATATGAAAACAAAAAGAAGATGCATATTCTCTGTCATATGGGCCTGCATGAATAAACTTTCTGAATCCTTTATCATCCGCAACTGAAAATAGTTGTGGATGATTACTATCAGTGGCGGTCCTAGCCTGTTTGGCGCCCTGGGCGAACACTGGCTCTGGTGCCCCCCCACACACACACACTCACACATATGAAGAGAGAGAGAGTATGCATAGTATGCAAACAGCTACCAAACAGCCATCATAATTCATCATACAATAAGAACAGGACAAATCAACAATGACTAATTAATATTAAAATCTGTAACATAATGTATTGTTTGGAGTTTAGTCTGTTACTGTTACTATTTTTACCATTTCTTCTTGGAGCAACTGTAACCCACATAATTTCCTTAGGGATTAATAAAGTATTCTGATTCTGATAGTTTCAGGATGACCTGCCATTATCCAATGACACATCTGCTTACCTGTATCTTTGCTCGTTTCTCCTCCTCTTCTTTTCTCTTTTTCTAAACTGAGCACCTGATGGCTTTGAACTTTTCTCGTCCATCTTCCATTGGTTTTAATTTTGCACTCCAGTATGAACACAAATCCCCCAACTCGAGGATCACCACAACATAACCTAACAGACCTACACCTTAGTTCACAGATTCACTTTGTCTGGGTTTATTTCTGGGATTTTGCACAACCCAGGATTCAAATCATGAATATATAATGGGCTTGGATTTACAACATTATGAATGAAATATGCTCTATTTGGAAGCAGCCAGGCCCCCTCCCCTTTCGACGGGTTGTGTGTGAGACTTTAAATCCTCAAACTGTAAATTATAAATTGTTATTGATCCCTTTACCCCTGGTCCTAAAGTGTAGATTTATTTTCTTACTCTTCTTATATTTATTGTTTGTTTACTTGCACTGCTGTAACTGGAGCCTCGTCGTCTCGTCTCTCTATATACTGGACTGTATGTAGCGGAGATGACAATAAAGTTTACTTTGACTTCAGCAGCGCGCAGGCGCACCGAGGGCTCTCGCGCTCACTTTTAGAATTTTGAAAAAACATCGGTGCAAATTATAAGTCTGTATCATAATGTCTGCTGTTTTCGTGTTGTTGGTTTGTTTTTATTATGTTTTATTTTGTGAGTTGGTTATTAGACGCTGCTCCAGCCAGACAGTGAATCCCCCGCCGCCCCGCCCTCTCCTCCCTGTGCCGCAAGCAGCAGGCGCACCTCGCAAACGGAGGGCGCCCTTACTCCCAGCAAATGGGCGATAGAAAACAGATCGGTGCCTGTGACATTCCCAATATGCGCTGGCTGATGTCGGGGCAGCATGAGTACGAGCTATTTTTTTTAATTTTTAAAAATGCCCGTGTCGCGCATATCAAAAACCGCTTCTGATTACTATACCTTTCTAATGTGACGTTGTTGTCCCTGGCTCTCTCTCTCTCCCTCCCGCTCTGTTCCTGTGCTACTGCGAGTGTAACTACCGCCCCTCCCCCCTCTTCCCAGTGCAAAGCACAAGGCTCGTGTGCGGAGTGAAGCGGAAAAAAATGCGAGAGAGAGAGAGGGTGAGAGAAAGAAAAAACCCCACAGCTCCCAATAAGGAGCCGGCTCGCGTCGTTCACTTCAAAGAGTCGGCTCTAAGAGCCGTTTCGTTCACGACCGACACATCACTAGAGCACTTAGGTGGCATCAGAGCATCTGGCCGTATAGTGTGAGACCCTACATCGTGACCTACGAACTTCTAACCCCTGCGATTCAATCGTACAGTTCGAGCAGGAGCTGAATAATGCGACTGAAAAAAATCGCACAGTGTATGCCGAGCTTTAGGTGATGTGCGGGAGTTTGTTTGTGTGCGACTGTCCTTGTAGTCAGTGAGTGTCTTGATCCCCTGCCACATGTTTGTGTTAAAGTGTTCCTCGATGCGCTGTTTGTATTTGCGCTTGGCTTCTTTTATGCCTTTAAGCAGAGGTTGGCGTGCCTCTTTGTAGACTTGTTGGTGTCCTGATTTGAAGGCGCTGTTCTGTGCTCTTAGTAGAGCTCGCACCTCGCTGTTGAGCCATGGCTTCTGGTTCGGGAACGCTGTAACAGTCTTTGTTGTTGTTGCACTCTCACTACAGAAGCTGATGTATGAGAGTACGGCAGATGTGTGGCCCTCAAGTCTGATCCTTCTGCAAATACACTCCAATTCGTGTTATCAAAACAGTCCCGTAGGGCCGTGGTGGCTTCCACGGTCCACACTCGTACTGTTTTTGCAGATGTTTTTGTCTTTGAATTAGAGGTCTGTAAGCAGGGATCAGGGACAGAGAGAGATGGTCAGAGAGTCCGAGATGAGGCAGGGAGGTGGCCTTGTAAGCATCTGGGATGTTGGTGCAGACTTGGTCCAGTGTGTTGTTTTCCCTCGTCGGAAAGCTCTCGTTTTTAAAGAATCCAGGCGGGACAGATTTCAGGTTTGCGTGGTTAAAATCTCCCGCCACGATCACAGCGCAGTCCGGGTGTGTTGTTCGCTGTTTATTAATGGAGTGCTGGAGTAGCTCCATGGCTGACTTAGCATTAGCTTGCAGCGGCACATAAACTGCTATTATTGTGATCGCTGTGCGGTCTACACTTAGCTATCATGTACTCTATGTCCGGGCAGCAGTGCACGACTTTAACTGTGTTGTTGGTGCACCAGTTATTGTTCACATACACTAGCAGACCTGCTCCGGACTCTTTGTTCCTGTCTGCTCTGAATGTAGCGTGGCCCGCTAGCTCAATCGCAGCGTCTGGGGTCAGTTCCTCCCTGTCCAGGATGTGTACATCCTCATCACTGAAAGAGGTCGTGTCCAAATTCATGGGCTGCCTCCTCCTGAGGCCGCATTTGTAGACCGATTACGTCACAGCGACGCGCCGAAGGCTGTCCAAATTCATAGGCTGCTCCGAATGCAGCCGACAAATGGGTCCTCATTTTCTCCGAATTTGAGGATGGGTCTGGTGTATCCTTCTTTGCCCACCATATCCCAGAATTCATAGCGCGGCCCAGCCAAACTCTAGTTTCCGGTAATGGCGGCCGGTACTACGTTTTAAAATTACTCTTATTAATTTTTCTGGGTCACAAAATAAACTTTTAACATATTTTCAGGCGAGAAAGTAGCTGTGTAAACATCAAATATCTGCTCGGTTTATCAAGATATCGCATATTTGGAAAAGTGCTTCGACGTTTTCGGAGACGTCTGTTACCCACCAGCTCGATAGCGAGCCGGGAGCTCGAGGGTCACTGGAGCCGCCGAGAACGGCACAACTCCCGGCACATCATGTTCAGATCACCGCGGACTTTCGCTACTCGGGTTAAACGTAATATAGAAGTACCTGAGACAACCTAAAAATGCTATTGTTGGGCTTTTACAGTGTTTTGTTTGTTCGTGAGTAAATCGGTTTGGCTGAGATTAAAGTTATTAGATTAGATTAGATAAAATAAAACTTTATTAATCCCCCGAGTGGGTTCCTCGGTTTTTATACAGCTGACTAAACGTCAAACAGAAAACTGATTAAACAGAAGTGTGAGACGGTCGAGAATTTACTCCAGTGTCCTGTTATATTTTATATAGCAAGGAGCAGACGGCCGAGTTTATTAAACTCCACCGAGACAGCGGTGACGTTAATCAGAAGGCTGGACCGTCCAATTTCACTGCCGTTTACTTCCGGCCTACCCGACCGTCTGAGGACCCGGCCCACTTAGATTGCGAAGGCCCGGTCCTCAGGAGGATGCAGCCCATGAATTTGGACACGACCAGAGTGTCCACTGGCCTGTAGGTGTGAAGGACAGACTGCCCGCAGAGTTGAGAGGGGAATTTCTTTTTATGAATATATAAATTTAAAAAAGTCCCCTCCCTGCGGGCGGTCTGTCCTTCAAGCTTGGGTCCTCTACCAGAGGCCTGGGAGCCTGAGGGTCCTGCGCAGCATCTTAGCTGTTCCTAGGACCGCGCTCTTCTGGACAGATGTTGGAATCTGCTGGAGCCACTCGCCTCCTTTATCTGTTTCCACGTGTCCCTCCTCGTGTCCCGCGTCTCCCCAGTTTGTCATGTTTCCCTCTCTCTGTTTAACATGTCAAACTTGTGCATACTGGGTTTTCATGCTCCTGTTCAAGTCCATGTTCGTCTTCATGTTTCTGGTCACAGTTTTTGCATGCACCTGTTCAGATTATGTCCCATGTCATAGTTTTCATGTTTATTTTTAGTTTACCACAGTTTAGGCTTTAGTTCTGTTTTTCCCCAACTCGCCTTGTCTTGTTTTTGTTTTGGATATCAGCCTCAAAGAGCTGGCTTTCTGACAAACTAATCACATCCGGTGTCGATGGCCCTTAAACACAAAGCACGCAGCTTTTATTACAAGAAGAAACTTTAAAGTATAAAACATTATTTATAGACTTTTCTTTTTAATTATTTCTTCTGTCATGTCATCCCTCTTCTGGGACGTCCACACCCTGACCACAGTACTAGTAAAATACTACTACTACTAAAAAAAATAGAGGAATGTGAAATGTAAACAAAGATGAGCACAAAGGTAGACGTCAAACACATAAAAATAAAAGAAATACAACATTTGGGATGTTTCTGTCGTGCTCACAGCACAAAGACCCGAGAGCTGAACGACTCACAGGCTGCTGAACTGTCACATTCAAGGCTTCCACGAATGCTGTGCCGAGGGTTTTCCTCACACTGACGTCTGAGTCAGCAGAGGGCGCTGTCTCATCATTCAGCCAGGAGGTGCAGCAGTCTCCAGCCACATGCTGGCCTTTCCAACAGTGATCATGAAGCCTCGGGACAAACACCGGACATCAGCAGGTTTCTCCCCACCTGCTCCTTAAACATCACACTCAGTCTCTTCCACAGTTTCATGTCTTGCCTGTAAGTGTCCCCCCCACCCCAGCTCACGGTAACCTGACCGCATGTGCACAGCAGAGCTGCTGCAGACATATTTGGACCTGTTTTCTCCAAGGAACTGATACCACTGACCGTAGTCTTCGGGGACACAATGTCTGCACCTCGTGCTGATGCCCAGGTCCAGATGTGGGAGGAGATCCCTCAGGACAGCTGCTGAGTTGCTGCAGGGAAATTTCAGCTCAGTGGACTCACTTTGATTTTGATCTTTGGGGTGTCGTTGAACTCCACCTCTGCAGGTTGATCATTTTCATGCCTGTCAAACGATGTGGCACCGTTTCCTCCCGATCACATCACCCAGCTTCGTTTCTCCCAGTGAGATCTGATGTTTGGTTTCTTTGATGGGTTTATTTTATACAGGAATGCTTTTTAATGGCTTTATTTCACCTATACTGTTTCTTTCCTGTGACAAATGATGTCATTAAATATGATAATTAATAATCTAGAAATACTAATATTAATCTGGCGCAGTATGGCTGAGGTTTAGCCTCATGGCTTTTGCAGATGGTTCACTACATTCCAGAACCTTCCGTCATCCTCCCACAACAATGGCTCAAATTCTTTAAAGCACAGAAGAATTTATAGAAGTAAATTAATAAAACATTTTTATGATCAAATATATCCCAGAATCCAACAGTGACAGTTTGACTGCCCTAAACCACCACCCGGACCCCGCCCAGCACGTGTGCGTGTAGACCGAGGGGTTCGTCGTGCTGCTCCAACAGGAGTCCGGGAGGTGCGGCGTAGCAACAACGAGCGTGACGACAAAGCTGGCACTCAAAAAAATATTTTTATTAACAACAAACTAAAACCGCCGTCCGCTCCACTCACCAGTAAAACACACAGTTCCACAGTGGGCCGGGAGCCACAGCCGGCACCTGTTACACTTCAACCCAATGAAAAATGGGCCTGCGGGGGGCGCCGTTTCACAGCTGCTCTATCAGCAGATCTTTTGTGGTTTCATACCATCAGTCATGTTCTTTTTGCTACGAGGTCACAACTTTAACAATCGATACCTGCAGGGCGGAGGTCATGTGACTTCAGTTTATCAAAATGAAGAGCGGGTGGAGCTAACTCAGGTTTCACATGATGACTCATCGCGGTCAAACAGGAAGGTTACCGGGCGAGACACCTTTCTCCCAGCATGCTTTGATGATGACGGCATGAACCGAACATGTGGCGATCACATGATTAAAGACAGCGTCTGTCAGCATTTCAGAGCGCCACCTGGCGTGACTGCGGGTAAACCCCACACGCAGTGGAACACGCTTCGGGCCACAAAGCTCTTCTCGCAGGAAGCGACCTCTACGGCTCCGGCATCCCAGCGGCTGCTGCACGCTGCTGCATCTTCTGCCTGACGTGAGGCAGCACAGCGTCCCTGTAAAACACCTCCAGTTTGGACACCGTCTCCTCCCACAGCTCAGGGTCAAAGGTCACCGGGACCACAGCCGTCTCCTTCAGGGTGAAGACCACGAGGTCGGCCTCCCGCAGCCCCGTCACCGCCAGCTGACACTGGATCTGAGTGTAGTAGCTGTGGGAGGTCTTCAGGCGGTACACTGGAGTCTGGAGGAGGAGGACACGAAATCAGAGAGGAGGAGGAAGAGGAGGAGGAGGAATCAGAGAGGAGAAATCAGAGAGGAGGAGGAGGAGGAATCAGAGAGGAGGAGGAGGAGGAGGAGGAGGAATCAGAGAGGAGGAGGAAACAGAGAGGAGGAGGAAACAGAGAGGAGGAGGAAACAGAGGAGGAGGAAACAGAGGAGGAGGAAACAGAGAGGAGGAGGAGGAGGAGGAGGAGGAGGAATCAGAGAGGAGGAGGAATCAGAGAGGAGGAGGAATCAGAGAGGAGGAGGAGGAGGAGGAGGAATCAGAGAGGAGAAATCAGAGAGGAGGAGGAGGAGGAATCAGAGAGGAGGAGGAGGAGGAGGAGGAATCAGAGAGGAGGAGGAATCAGAGAGGAGGAGGAATCAGAGAGGAGGAGGAGGAATCAGAGAGGAGGAGGAATCAGAGAGGAGGAGGAATCAGAGAGGAGGAGAAATCAGAGAGGAGGAGACTGATGTGTGTTTGCTACCCCGCCGCGCTCCCGTGTGGCCTCCTCATGCAGCTGCAGACAGAAGGCAGGGTCTTCCCTGCAGGCGTCCTCCACCCGTCTGTGTCTGTGCTTGTAGGGACACTTCACCTCCAGACAGAGCAGCCATTGGCCACTTCGTCTGTCCGTCACGATGCCGTCAGGACTGGCAGCCAACCAGGGCCTCCGGGGGTCGACGAACAAGCCGCAGTCCTGAACGAGGACCTGCCGGCCCAACGCCGAGGACTTCAGCCTCTGTGGGGTGATGTAATCAGTGACATCATCAGCAAATGTTCAATAAAGTTTAGTGTGTAGAAAACAGTAGTGAAGGACCTCCTCCTCCTCGTCCCCAGTTTGTAACGTTCTTGTGATCGTTGCGGTTTTCTCACATATTTTGTGTGTTTTCTGATATTTTTCACTGATTCTGGTTTTCTTATTATTTTATAAACATCTATCTTTCACATCACTGATTTAAAACTGTTATTTTCTCTGTTCACTGTTGACCATTACCATAATAATTAGTAATTAGTCATTTATTTGTATTTTATCCTTCGGGCGTCGCACTTTTTAGTCTTTTCCTCGTGATCCTGAACTTCTTTGACTTGTTAAAATAAACTTTAATTCAGAGCTCTCATATTGCCCATGTATCCTGCTGGCCGTGTTTGTGAGGATGGCTGAGTGTTACAAAGATGCTGAAACACACCTGGTACCTGCGGACGACCTCAGCCTCCATGTGGACCCCCCAGCTCATGGCTCTGGTCTGGACTCTGGGCCCCTCACCTGTCGAGACAGTCAGGTAACCAGTTACTGGCTGACCTCTCAGGATCCTGCACGTGTTACAATAAAAACTCACACCAGCAGACGTCCTGGTGAAGCTGCTAAAAGATACATTTTGTATGGAGTCAGGGTACCAGGTGGTAGAAGGTGTGGCCTACCTGTGACAGCAGCCAGGTAGGAGGTGGGCGGAGTTTTACTCTTGCCGTTAACAAAGCCGGAGCGAGCGATGCTGTGTGCCACCGAGGCTGTGATCCGGTTCTTCCTCCAGGCGAACCAGTCTGGGTTGTTTCTCTGTCCGCGGGTCAAGACCTCCACCTCCTCCACCACACACCGGTCCAGGTGGACGCCCACATCCAGGGGCACCTGCTCGGGTCTGGGAGGGGCAGCTGGGGAAGGTTTCTGGGGAGGATCTGGATCAGCAGCAACAGCCTCCTTCACAGGTTTCTGTGCCCGTTTCTGTCCTCCTTCAGGAGGAGGTCTCACAGCGGAGGCAGCTTTTTGGGCGCCGCTGTTTCCTGGATCTGCCCGGGAGTCAGTCCCAGTCTGAAGGGGGCGCACAGCACCGGGTCTGGTTTTCCTGGAGGTTCTGGTTCCAGTGATGCCTTCTGGAGTCTGGATGGAGGGGTGGTATCTGACCTGAGGGAGGACCGGTTTCGGAGCCGTGCCGGTACCTGTGGAAGTCTGCTTGGTGTTGTGGTTCCGCATTGTTGTTGGGTCTTGATCCGAAAGGGGACCAGAAGAGAAACTGCAGGAAAGGAATGAAGAGCAGAAGAGTCTGAATCCAGGAAGCAGAAATAATGCCAAATAAACACGATGAGATGAAATAAAATCACGAAACGAAATGAATCACCATCATCGAAATTTACCATTTATTTATTTATCGAAATGAATATCAAATCAAACGGGTAATAACAGATTTTTAACTTGACAGACTCGATCGAGGCTTTTATTTTGAAGAGTCAGATGTGTCGCCACACTTCCGGTTCAAACAGCGGAAACAAACCACGTGATCACCCGACCACGTCCCCAAGCACATACACTCCTGCCACCAGACTCCGTTCAGATTTGTGTAGAAACACGGAGCTCGGTGTTCCGGTGGACGCAGGCTCACCGGGAGGCGTTTGAGACTCACGGGGAGGAGCCGCTCTGATTTTCGGCGCTGACCTCACGAAGGCAGCGTACATCGTTTTTCAGGGAGATTCTTCCAAATAGCCAACTTTAACGTTTCCTCGTCTCTCTTTTAAGAAACAACTAAAAACTCATATTTTCAGATGAGTTTTTATGCGCTGTTATTTTGTTGTGAAGCACTCTGTGATCCTTGTCTTATATTAATATATATATAAATACAATTTTACTTACTTTTATAATGTGTTCTTAGGGTGCTCGTCTTATGGGAAATAGCTTTGCTACAGAAACGGAAGGACGCCCTAAAGTGAATGAATTTTGAATAGAGTCTGGTTGAAGCCGCTCCGGCTCCTCTGAGAGCACACGGCGAGGTTAGTTCGTGTTTCCAGACCTCGGCCTGTCTGTTCTACGCTCATTAAGCTGTAAACCGGAGGGCTGACTCCTTATCTACCTGGCAGGTGAGTGAAAGTGTCAGAATGCACCTTACCTGTCTCTGCTGTCGGGCTGGCGGACTGAGAGCAGAAACGAAACAGAGTCTATTTAAAGCTTCGCTGACTCATTATCCCGTGACACCCAGACACGTCCCGGCATGTTTCAGCTCAGCCTGCTCCCTGTAATCCGGGGGATCATCGATGAATCGTATCAATAACAACCGGAAGACTCGGGTCTGGAGTTTGTTAATACCGCAGTAGACGCTGAACACTCGTCATCATCATCATCACTATCACTGTGTATGAAGGACGAGCTGCTCTCAGCCCACCTGTGTGCAGGTCGCAGTCTCACCTGGAGGCGTGGCTTCGAATCCACTTCTGACAAAACGCTTTGCTCTTGTTTGTTTACAATAGTGAAACACAGTGATGCATAAAAATACCAACTATGCATTTTAATATGCTGATTCAATTCAACTTTATTTATACAGCGCCAAATCACAATGGCAGTCGCCTCAAGACGCTTTATATTGTAAGGTAGACCCTACAATAATACACACAGAGAAAACCCAACAATCATATGACCCCCTATGAGCAAGCACTTTGGCGACAGTGGGAAGGAAAAACTCCCTTTTAACAGGAAGAAATCTCCAGCAGAACCAGGCTCAGGGAGGGGCGGGGCCATCTGCTGTGATTGGTCGGGGTGAGAGAAGGAAGACAGGATAAAGACATGCTGTGGAAGAGAGACAGAGATTAATAACAGATATGATTCAATGCAGAGAGGTCTATTAACACATAGTGAGTGAAGAAGAAACACTCAATGCATCATGGGAGTCCCCCAGTAGCCTACGTCTATTGCAGCATAACTAAGGGAGGATTCAGGGTCACCTGGTCCAGCCCTAACTATATGCTTTAGCAAAAAGGAAAGTTTGAAGCCTAATCTTGAAAGTAGAGATAGTGTCTGTCTCCTGAATCCAAACTGGAAGCTGGTTCCACAGAAGAGGGGCCTGAAAACTGAAGGCTCTGCCTCCCATTCTACTTTTAAATACTCTAGGAACAACAAGTAATAGTGATGGGAATTCCGGCTCTTTTTGGAGAACCGGCTCTTTCGGCTCCCACCCGGCTCTTCAGGTTGTTTTGTTGCTTTAATTAATTTATTATTAACAACAATATAACATTATGCACAAAAGGAATTACTAATGTAAAAAAAAACCACGGGGTTTTATTTATATATGTTTATATATAAATAAATATGGTGGCCCCTAGAGACAAAGCACGTACAAACTCCAAAACACATTTCTAGCGTTAACTGAACTTCCCAAACAGAGCTACCTAGATCACCTAAATTACACAATTGAAAGCATATGTGTATTGTTTGTGTATTTATACACAAGCACTCATATATATTCAAATAATTAAAAAGTTCATTTACCTGTTACTACCACACACCAAATCTGGTCGTTGGTACTTGCTGGCTTGTGTAGCCACGAGGTAACAAAAGCTCAACACTGCCCCCTAGCATCCTGGAGCACTTCTGTTGTGTTTTTACGTGTTTTGTCTCTAGGAGCCACTGTAAATATACTTTTATTTATTGACTCCACATAAAATGTAATAAATAAATCATATAATACAAAAACCAACTATTTACATTTTAAATTTTTAACTATTTAAATTTTCAGCTTTTTCCTTTTAAACAAATTTAAAGTGAAACAACACAAAACACTGCAAACCACAACACAATTAAATATAAATTAAAATATGAAAACAAAAAGAAGATGCACATTCTCTGTCATATGGGCAGTGGCGGTCCTAGCCTGTTTGGCGCCCCGGGCGAACACGCCCTCTGCCCCCCCCCCCCCCCCCCCCACACACACACACACGCACACACACACACACACGCACACACACATATATGACCCTATATATGAAGAGAGAGAGAGTATGCAAACGGCTACCAAACAGACATCATAATTCGTCATACAATGAGAACAGGACAAATCAACAATTGACACTGACTAATTAATATTATATTATTGTATATATTGTTTGGAGTTTAGTCTCTTACTGTTACTATTTTTACCATTTCTTCTTGGAGGAACTGTAACCCACATAATTTCCTTAGGGATTAAGAAAGTATTCTGATTCTTAATGTTTCAGGATACATGACCTGCCATTATCCAATGACACATCTGCTTACCTGTATCTTTTGCTCGTTTCTCCTTGTAGGAGCCATAATTAAATGTATTGAATTTTAATGATCATTGGGTTTTCATTTGTTTGGTTGCTATGGTGATGTGTAACGGGAGTCACGTGGGTGCTAGCGGTGACATTAAGAGGGCGTTGTCAGTCTGTCTTTCACTGGTTTGATTTTGACAGAGAGGAGGGCTGGGTAGCCGTAGTTTTTGTTGACCGCAGCACAACGAGTTTCCCCTTGTTGCATTAGAGCTGTGATGTTTTAAGAGTTTGAATCGCGAGCCGATCACATTGCTCTGTAAACTTTTCAAGCACTTTAATAAACAAGCAAGCAATTCCACCTCTCGCATTATTGCGTGAAGTTGACAGCGCGTCAAGCAAATAGGCAGGCTCCATCCCCGGCCTCTAGCGACTGTGGAAGTCGCTACACTCCTCCTCTTCTTTTCTCTTTTTTTTAAACTTTAAAAACGGGTTGTGTGTGAGACTTTAAATCAACAAAATATAAAATATACATTTTAAATTCTTATTGATCCCTTTACCCCTGGTCCTAAAGTGTATATTTATTTTCTTACTCTTCTTATATTTATTGTTTGTTTACTTGCACTGCTGTAACTGGAGCCTCGTCGTCTCGTCTCTCTATATACTGGACTGTATGTAGCGGAGATGACAATAAAGTTTACTTTGACTTCAGCAGCGAGCAGGCGCACCGAGGGCTCTCGCGCTCACTTTTCCCGTATAGAATTTTGAAAAAACATCGGTGCAAATTATAAGTCTGTATCATAATGTCTGGTGTTTTCGTGTTGTTGGTTTGTTTTTATTTTGTTTTATTTTGCGAGTTGGTTATTAGATGCTGCTCCAGCCAGCCAGAGAATCCCCCGCCGCCCCGCCCTCTACTCCCTGTGCCGCAAGCAGCAGGCGCACCTCGCAAACGGAGGGCGCCGTTACTCCCAGCAAATGGGAGTAAGGGCGCCCTTACTCCCGATCGGTACCTATGCCATCCCCAATATGCGCTGGCATGATGTTGGGGCAGCATGAGTACGAGCAATTTTTTTTTTTTTTTTGCTGATGCCCGTGATGCCGCCCCCCACCACGATGCCGCCCCGGGCAACCGCCCGTGTCGCCCGTATCTAAAACCGCTACTGCATATGGGCCTGCATGAATAAACTTTCTGAATCCTTTATCATCCACAACTGAAAATAGTTGTGGATGATTACTATACCTTTCTAATGTGACGTTGTTGTCCCTGGCTCTCTCTCTCTCTCCCTCCCGCTCTGTTCCTGTGCTACTGCGAGTGTAACTACCGCCCCTCCCCCCTCTGCCCAGCGCAAAGCACAAGGCTCGCGTGCGGAGTGAAGCGGAAAAAAAGTGCGAGAGAGAGAGAGAGGGTGAGAGAAAGAAAAAAAAACCCACGGCTCGCGTCGTTCACTTCAAAGAGTCGGCTCTAAGAGCCGTTTCGTTCACGACCGACACATCACTATGAAGTAGGCCTGCAGTGTGAGAGCGAAGTGCTCTAATAGGGTGATATGGTACTACAAGGTCATTAAGATAAGATGGGGCCTGATTATTTAAGACCTTGTATGTGAGGAGCAGGATTTTGAATTCTGGATTTAACAGGAAGCCAATGAAGGGAAGCCAATACAGGAGAAATCTGCTCTCTCTTTCTAGTCCCTGTCAGGACTCTTGCTGCAGCATTTTGGATTAACTGAAGGCTTTTCAGGGGTTTTTAGGACTTCCTGATAATAATGAATTACAGTAGTCCAGCCTGGAAGTAATAATACTGGTACTGTCTCCAGTCTGGTCAGAGCCCACTAGCTGTCTATGGTTCTGTGTGGTTGGCTGAACCGCTGCTCGCCTCACTGAAGAGAATTTGATAGGAAGTGGCGAGCTCCTGCTCTTTGTTTGAGTCTTTGTCCTGTTAGATCTGAGTTTGTGTTGAACCGCTGTGATGACTCTGTCCTCCTGCAGTGGATCATGCGGGTCTCTCGGGTCTCTGCCGGCCTCTTCCTCACTGATCTGGACTCGGCTCTGAACGCCAGCGTGTTGACCAGCAGAAACGTCACTCTCATCGTCAACGCCAGTGGGCTCGAGGACATTTCCTACCCTCAACTGGATGGTCTGGAGGTGCTCCACGTCCCCGTCCAGGACCAGCCTCATGCCCCCCTCAGAGAGTACTTCGACCTGGTAACTGAATGGATCAACCAGAACCAAACGGGGGCGACTCTAGTCCACTGCACCGCCGGCAGAAGCCGGTCACCTGCGCTGATCATGGCCTACCTCATGAGGTAGCCACAGTGCCTTAGTCTCAGTTTGACAGTCAGGTTCTGGTCTCTGATGTGGTTCTGGTCTCTGTGCTTCAGGTCTCAGGGTCTCAGCCTCCGTCGAGCTCACGAACTTGTTCTGGAGCAGCGACCATTTATTCGACCCAACGCTGGTTTCTGGAGGCAGCTGATGGACTTGGAGAGGACCCTGTTTGGTAGGAACACGGTGAGGATGGCGAGGACACCAGGCGGCGTCCTTCCAGAAGCTCTGGAGGACTCGGACGCCGCAGCGGTGCACTGCCTGAACGTCTGATGCTGGCTGGCTCTGCAGCGTTTTCAGTGTGAAGCGCTCTGAGGAACTGCTTCCACGTGCTCTTCCTGTTGTTGGGAGGAGCTTATAAACCTGTGCATATTTCTGCTGTTCTCTGGGCCTCAGGGTGCTGCTCTGTGATTGGTTGTGGTTTAAATGCTGCTGAAATCATCTGCTTTCTGCAGTGTGTGTGTGTTATGGTGCCAGACTGTTATTTACTTGTAATTTTATGGTACAAATGAAAAAGTCACATGACTGAGCAGCTGGTTCAGTCAAACCTTTATTTAAAAAACAAAACAAAACAAAACAAAAAAACATCATCAGCAACAGTTCAGGTCAGATGCTGCACACAACCCTGCAATCAAGCTGAACTGAGCATGTGCAAGAAACACCTGAAAACAACGAGTAAAAAAAAGTTTTTAAGATTTTATCAGGACAGCAGATTGACCACATCAGTCTGGGGGCGGGGCTGTAGGGGGGGGCTGAGGTCTCAGTACTGGAAGCTTCTCTTGGTCTGGATGTCATCCAGGATCTGCTGCAGCTCCTCGTCCTCAAAGCGACCCTCCAAGCTGAAAACACAGAAAACTTTATTGAAACAGTAAGTCTGTGAAGGTTCTCAGTCATCCAGGTCATCGTAGTCTAAGGAGCTTGGAAAGAAAAGCGTCTGGACTTCTTTAAGTTGCTTGAAGACGTTTCACCTCTCATCCGAGAAGCTTCTTCAGTTCTAAGGTCAAATGGTGGAGAGTCCCAGATTTAAACCCAGTGGGAGTTTCCCTCCAAAGAGGGACAAAGGACCCCCTGATGATCCTCTAATCACATCAGCTCATTGTGAAACCTGGCCCCACCTTGTCATGTGAATTCCTGAGGTCAGATGGCCCAGGATGTGAGTGGGCGTTAAGGCGTCTGGGGAGGGAACTCAAAACTGGATTATAGATGGCAGACAGTTGGTGTCGTAAACCACCGCCTCTGTTCAAAGATGGTCGCTCACAGTGGACATAGATGGCCTCTTTCACTCCTCTTTCAAACCATCTGTCCAAAATGTGAACATTGGCATCCTCGAAAGAGTGACCTTTGACCTTGTGTAAAGGAAGCTCTTAAAACATGCGGTTATCCTAACTGGGTGTTTATAAAGTCAGCAAAGATGCACTGAAAAGAAGATCAGACACCAGCGAGGGAGGATAAGAAAGACAGACACAACAACGTTGTCATCCCCTATGTAGCTGGTGTATCAGAGAAACTCAGGAGAGTTTTCTCCAAGCACGACATCCCAGTGTACTTCAGACCCAGCAACACACTCAGACAGAAACTGGTTCACCCGAAAGACAAAACTCCAAAACACAAACTTAACAACGTGGTGTATGCTGTACAGCTGACCTCTACATTGGAGAGACCAAACAGCCACTTCACAAGCGCATGGCACAACGTAGAAGAGCCACCTCCACGGGACAAGACTCAGCAGTCCATCTGCATCTAAAGGTCAAAGGTCACCTAAGCTGGAGAGGAAATGGCGTGTCACAAATTTAGAGGATCATCATTTAGCCTGGAGAAATATTTTGTTGCTTTATAAGAAAGCCCTCCACAAAGCCAGAACATCTTACTATTCGTCACTGATTGAAGAAAATAAGAACAACCCCAGGTTTCTCTTCAGCACTGTAGCCAGGCTGACAAACAGTCAGAGCTCTGTTGAGCCAACCATCCCTTTAACATTAACTAGTAATGACTTCATGAACTTCTTCACAAAATTTTAATCATTAGAGAAAAAATTACCAATAATCATCCCACAGATGTAATATTATCTACAGCTACTTTCAGCACCATTGATATTCATTTAGACTCTTTTTCTCCAATTGATCTTTCTGAGTTAACTTCAATAATTACTTCCTCCAAACCATCAACGTGTCTTTTAGACCCCATTCCTACAAAACTGCTCAAAGAAGTCCTGCCATTAATTAATGCTTCAATCTTAAATATGATCAACCTATCTCTAATAATCAGCTATGTACCACAGGCCTTCAAGCTGGCTGTAGTTAAACCTTTACTTAAAAAGCATCTCTAGACCCAGCAGTCTTAGCTAATTATAGGCCAATACTGACAATCATATGACCCCCTATGAGGGCTTGCTCATAGGGGGTCATATGATTGTTGGGTTTTTCTCTGTACCTATTATTGTACGATCTACTTTACAATATAATGCGCCTTGAGGCGACTGTTGTTATGATTTGGCGCTGTATAAATAAAATTGAATTGAACTTTCAAAATAAAGCTGCAGGGCTGGTCAGATCTGTGTGGCTGTCTCGGACAGCTTCCTGTTTTTATGATGTGTTTTGCACTGAGTGAGTGCAGCGTCACACGCAGTGCTCTGCGGTCCAGATTCTGTACAATAAAGTTTAGACTTGTCTCATGAAGCTGTTCCACTGTGCCAAAAATCATTATTTCAGTCATAAACTGATATAAACAAACTGGGGAGGTGGTCACAGGTTCATCCTATGGGCTCAGACTAAAGCCAACTGTCTCACCCAGCTGACCCGCACAACCAATCAGGATGAGCCTGTGCCTCCACCGCCTTTTCAGTGATCTTTTATTTTTCATCTGAATCGTTCAGAGTCAGGATTAGACAGACACGTTCATTAAATCAGAGGTGTGAACAGGTAACATTTCCTGCCTGTGGAGGAAACTTGACCCGTGTCTTTAATGGTGGAACTGCAGGAAACGCATCACTCTCCGTGCCCTCGCCTAACTGGTTGTTGTTCCATGGGCTTAATCAGAACGGTCCCATTTGTCACTACCCGATCTGTACTGGAAACCCGATCGGTGCCACGCATGTGCGAAAGGCGTCTACTTCATTTTACGATAGTTACAGGTCAGAGTAGCTATTAAGATGTTAACAATAATAAGTATCTCTTAAAATTTTTGGAATAATGAAACATTTCAATATAATGTAGACAAAAACGAAAGAAAAAAAAAAGATAGTTACGGATCAGGACTCCCCGATCCGTACCGCGCATGTGCAGATGTTCTCTTCTTCTTCTTCTGTTTCGTTTAATGGCAGTTTACTCCCCAGTGTACGAGGATACCGCCACCTGCTGACTGAGCGAATGAACCCTACTGTAAACTGAACTTGCGTCATTACAAATCGTGTTTGTGTACGCGTGTTAAATTTGATTAGTGGGAGATTTGTGCATGCGTGGTACCGATTGGGTTTCCGGTATGGATCGGGTAGCGACACCATCCATGTGTCTGCAGAGTCATGTGACCACGCCCCTCAGCTACAGAGTAAATGGTCTGTGTGCAATGACTTCCTACAGACACACGCGAGGAATTCTTACCAACCCCGCTCATGCTGTGATCACCCACCCACAGGTGTGGTTTCTGGATTCCAAATGTATCCACCTGGCGCATCCAACCAATCACAGCAGATGGCCCCGCCCCTCCCTGAGCCTGGTTCTGCCAGAGGTTTCTTCCTGTTAAAAGGGAGTTTTTCCTTCCCACTGTCGCCAAAGTGCTTGCTCATAGGGGGTCATATGATTGTTGGGTTTTTCGCTGTATGTATTATTGTAGGGTCTGCCTAACAATATAAAGCGTCTTCGGGCGACTGTTGCTGTGATTTGGTGCTGTATAAATAAAACTAAATTGAACCTGCCTGTGTGTTTAACTCAGCTAGTTATGAACTGTGGAGCAGCTCCTGTACCTCAACACTGCAGCTGTCACAGAGGCTTTTATTGTGAAGTTCCTGCTGTGACGTGGATCGGACTTACCTGGGGATCAGGGCTTTGGCCTCCTCGGCGGCTTCTGGACACAGGTTGGCCAAACTGGCGAGCTCGAACTTGTGGAGCTTCTTCTGCAGCAGGAGGCTGAAGACAGAGAGATGACAGGGTCAGAACCGGATCGCCTCGGACCTGGGCAGGAGCCGAGGGGGGGCGTACCTGCGCACAGCCGTGATGGTCTCGCGGTTCTTGAAGCGGCTGAAGCGGGCCGTGTAGTTGAGGGTCTTCATGAAGACCTCGGACAGCTCCTGCTCGTCCTCGGCGCTCTCGTTCTGCTGCTTTCTGTGCTCCAGCAACATGTGGACCTCCGAGTTCAGCAGCGTCTCCGCGTTCTCGAACTCTGAGGGGGAGGAGGGGGGTTAACATCTGTCAATCACTCAGCACGCAGGCTCAGAGAGGCTTTGAACCTTCAGCCGAACCCACAGACAGCAGCGCGGTCTGTGTACCCGCGTGCACCCATGGACCGCCCGCGCGTGTCTGTAGTTGTTCGAGAATGCGTGCGCGCGCTGCGGGTACTCACCTTTAGGAAAGAGCAGCTGAGAAGCGTCCTCTTCAACATCACCAACATGCGGAGGAGCCGCGCCGCCTCCAGCCGCCATGTCGAGGAGCAGTCCCGGCTACCGGCCGGGGAGTGTGAAGCCGCCCGGAGGGTGAAACACAGCCGCCCGGTCAAGCCCGGCAGGCGGTAACAAAGCGCAGGTCGGGGAGGAGATCCCGGAGAGAACGGTCGGGGGTTAGAGAGCAGCGCTGCCGCTCCGCACCGCAAGAAAACAGCGAGAACTACTTCCGGGACGCCCACATTCACTTCCGCTCTTTGTGACGACATTAAATAACATTATGAAAAACAGAAGGAGGGTGCAGTTTGTGCCAAAGAGACGACAATATAAAAAATAAATTACATAAAATTAGAGAATCAGGTCGACAGTTCATTTTCCTGTCTGGCAGGGATCCTTTCAAAGTAACAGTCTCTGCTTGCAGCGCCCTCCTGCGGACGGGAGCGGCAGCGTCGCACTGAGTGTCAGAGAATCGTTTTAAGCAGTTTAAAGAAGATTCTTTTCTTTCGTGAGCGCTGGAAGTCGATGAACCCCGACAAAAAGAAACAGAACAACCGAAATCTGTCTCAGCGGTCGCAAAACGGGACACTGCGTTGGCCGGGAATCGAACCCGGGTCAACTGCTTGGAAGGCAGCTATGCTAACCACTATACCACCAACGCCTGAAAGCAGTGGTGCTGTACCACAATAAAACACACGCAGCATCAGCGTGACTCAATATGGCGTAACGCGACGGCTGTGACCTCACAGCAGGGAGGTCCTGGGTATCAGAGAAACTCAGGAGAGGCTTCTCCAAGCACATCGGCCACAAAGTCAACAACCTAGTGTAGCTGTGCAGTACGGCGACGAGAGCTGAGACCTGCAGAAACCAAACAGCCACTTCATAATATCGGTTATCAATTTTATTTCTATAGCACATTTAAAAGCAACAAAGTTGCCCAAAGTGCTTCACAAGTAGTTCATGAACAAGAGAAAATAACACGTGATATGAGGCAAAGGCAACATATTTAACATAAAAACAAAACAAACACAAAACACAGCCTGATGGTGCTCAAACTGAACTTTGAGTTTCATCAAGCCAGCGTAAAAAAGTGAGTTTCAAGACGAGATTTGAAACACTGTATAGACTCTGAAGTACGAATATCAAGTGGCAAATGATTCCCAGTGTTGGGAAGGGTACATTTAAATGTATTCCACTACAGATTACAGAATACATGCCCCAAAATGTATTTTGTAACGTATTTGTAACTGAATACTTTGGATTACTTAATCTATTGTCATACTTTTTACAACTACATGAATGTATTATTGCTGTGTGATTTATTACTATTACTGAAGGTTACTCGCCATACCAATACCAACTAGATTTTTAAATCTTAATATAAAATGAGTAAAAGTAGGGTGGACTTTAGGTACGGCTGCACTTTTTGCATCGATCTCGTACAGAAAACTATTTCTGTATAAGTAATATGTTTTCTTTCTGTCTGTTAATAATCATGTGGAACTGCATATGATTATTGCAGCTAGCAGGTTCACAGCAAAAATGCCAGTGTTGATTTTTCAGTGTTAGTTGAATTCAACAGAGTTCGGAGTCTGATCAACACTTAATCGAGTTAAAATACCACATCGGGAGTGGATTCCTGAAAAGTGTTAGTGTGGATTTTAGTTGTTACTGCATTTTAACACTATGAGTTTTAAATTAGACCACACCCTCATTTCCTGTGGAGCAGCGCATTTCAGAATCTTCTTCGGTCGCCATCTTTTCTTGCTGCTGCGGTAAGTTTTATTCGGTTAAATATTAAGTTTTAGATTGATATTAGTACAAGTAACACGATAACTAGTAAGAAAATAGCATTTCTATCAAAATGCCTGATCTTTAAGTGTCATATTTGAATTTTAACTGTTTTTTTTATTAAGCTGGTCTACTGCTAGCTAGAACTCCACCAAAGTACCACTTACTTTCCTAATATTCATTTAGCATATTCTGGCTGTTGGGAGAATATAACAACTACAACTTGTTAATATATATCTCAGTGTTTATTAAACGCCCTTTATTTAATTTCGAATCAAACTTGCCAAAGCCTTAGGTCAGGCGGGGCCACTTGCAATCCACGTCACTCCTACATGCAGCCTGTATATTTAGGTGAAGAAACAAAATGCGATTTAGCCCTTGAAGTGATTTTTTTCATTATTCATAAATGATTTAATGTGAAGGCAATATGTGCAGAGTGCTACAGGCCCTTGTAGGCAGTGTAGTCGGTGCTGCAGGGAGAACGTGTGGGACTCCCCCTCCCGTTCTGTGTGGGAGGGAGAAACTTAGGAGTTGCTACCCTCGAGAAACGCTAAATGAAAGCATGTAAATATAATAATAACCACTGCAGCCAAAAAGAGTGGTTGATGAGCCCAGCGGTAAGTAAGCTGTTAAGACTCGACTGTACACTGTGTTTGCTGACAGTAAAGCTAGTTACTGGCTACGAACCCAACGCGGAACCCGTTTATTGCTTTGGGAGCTAATTAACATAACGCTACATTAATCTGCCTTCTCCTGTGCGCTCACCAAAGAATTTAACCATTCCTTTGAAGATGTATATTTTAATAGGCTTGGTTGAGTTATCTGATATGACTTTTTATTATTTTTGCAATATTTACATACATTTTACACACGTCAAGCCCTAACACCTACTTTTCCTCTTTTTGGATTTCTTCTAAGATGTCATCATGTTGCTGAAAGTCAAGTACCAAAGTTCCAAGAAGTACATACGGTTACAGCCAGGTTTCACATACTTGGAGTTCATCAGTGAAGGTGGGTGGCAATCTTGTAAATCTTTATAACAAGCAGGACAAGAAAAAATATTTTTGATATTTTGGCATGAAGCAGACCTTGGAGATAGCCGAAAAATGCACAGTGTGAACTGGCCAGATTGACTGCTTGTGGGACTAACAGTGTTGAGTTAGCACACATAAATTACTCAAATTGGTTTTGCAAACACACAAGTTAGTGACTGAAATGTCACATTGCTAAACTGCTTTTAAATAAAAGCAATGTGGAATTTCACATTAGCTTTGGAGATACAGCCTTTGTTCCATTCGAATTCAATTCTGTTTCAGATATGTTTACGTCACATGTTATCATCTTCCTTTAGTGAAAAACAAGTTTGGACTTCCTGATGTTACTGAACTGCACATTTTTGATGAGACTGACACAGCGGTGGAGGAAGACATCTTTCTTGAACTTATAGAGGCCAATCCTGACATATGCCTGACTGTATGTGACAGTGCAGCAGGAGATGGTAAGGTTTCATTTCATTGTTAAGTCTTGTTTTAACGAGTGTTCAGGGATTTGCAGCTGCACATTTTTTTACACTATTTGGCTGTGGCAATTTGGATATTAAAATGTATTAAGACAAAACTGAGCATACAATTAGCAAACATTTCAAACTACAATTGATACATTATTGTATTTTACATATTAAGCACACTCTTTTCATGAAAGCATAAAAACAAATTGCTTTACATAATTAAAACTGATGAAAAAACTTTACACATGTTAATTGATCCAAAATACATGAATAAAAGCTATGGTACACATGCACTCAGAAACACTTATACCCTTATCACACTCATTTATACACTCCATCCCCCTTCCTGCAAAAAAGCTATTTTCTTTTTAGTTGAATTTGGAATATAAATAAAAATAAAGAACTTAAATGACTCTGCCATATTGTCATTCTGATTATTTTAAGTTGTATGTAGTTATGTTATATGGTAGTATGATACCCCAGAGTTGCACCCCTCTTCTAGGTCAGTCATCCATTAGTTTTGTCTTTCTTTTTCATGTTTTTAAGCTTGTTTTTTTTTTTCTATAGCTCATTCAACATCATCGTCCCTCACGGATACCATGTCTCTGTCCTCAAGTGACAGTGATCTTCACAGAGATTTGGGGATCCCCGTTACTGGAAGTAGACTGAGCACTGGGGCCAAGAACAAGCCTACCACAGAAGTTTCAGAGTCAGAGGCTGCAAAAGAGGTACTTTAGATGCATTTTAAAAATGTAATTAGCTAATTATTATTGTAAGTTTAGCTTGTCACAATATAAATATGGTTTCATTTAAACTTATAAAATTTTTGCAAGGTAAGATAAGCACGGTGGCACGGTGGTTAGCACTGCTGCCGCACAGCAAGAAGGTCCTGAGTTCAATTCCACCATCAGGCCGGGTCTTTCTGTGTGGAGTTTGCATGTTCTCCCCGTGTTTGCGTAGGTTCTCTCCGGGTACACCGGCTTCCTCCCTGTGGTAAGGAAGCCGGTGTACCCGGTTAGGTTAATTGAAAAATCCAAATTGCCCGTGGGAGTGAATGTGAGTGCGAATGGATGTCTGTCCCTGTGTGTTAGCCCTGTGACAGACTGGCGACCTGTCCAGGGTGTACCCCGCCTCTCACCCTATGACAGCTGGGATAGGCTCCAGCCGCAACCCTGGAAAGGATAAGTGGAAGCGAATGAATTGGATGGAAGATAACTTAATGCATTGCTGATGGGATTTCGGTGTGTGGGAGTGGGGTTGCTCTGTACCCTGTTAATGTTAGTTTTTTGTATGAATCTGTAATGGTGGGTTAGATTTATTTAATAACATACATGTGCTAATTGACAATTCTTTTGTTGAAGATGGTAGAAAATGCATTGCGCATAAAACCTGGAGGTGAGGATGTCTTGGAGGAGTACAAGTCTGAGAAATCACTGCAGCATCGCACGCGCAGGCAGCTTGTTAACATACTAGCTAGTCACATGACTGAGATGCATGGGTAAGTGGTTTTGAAGAAACAAAACTAATTCAGATCAAAAGAGGTGATCTAGGACTGCTTTGTTTTCAAGACGTGTAACACTGAATTATGTTTAGGAAACCACATTATTATTAAAGTGGCAGGGTTTATTTTGATTTTTCTGTTTGTATTTGTTTTCTTTGCTGTAAAGGAGGATTCCTTCACGTAAGCAGAAAGAGAAGTATGCCTTGGGAATCATTACACTTTTTCCTTCGCTGAAGGATCCTTTTTCTCCAAAAGGCTATGTAAGTAAAAAAAACAAACTTCATACCTGAAGACAATTTAGCTTTATAGACTGTAACTTTTCAATGTTTGTTTGACATATAATTCATCAGTTAAAAAATTGAAAAACAAAAACTTTTAGTACATTTTTTTCTTAGTTGCTTATCTAAAAATGTAATTGATTATTAAAATCTTTGCTGACAGTAGGAATTTATCATAAAATGCATAACAATTGTTGAAAACATCTATCTATCAAACTACAACCCTATAGATAAAAATGTAATTTTTTAGGTTATAAAATTATAACTGCAATTCTAAGATCACTTAGTGATTTACTTATTTTTCCACATTTTTGAAAATACATTGACAGGAGCACTTCTATGATGGAGAAAAAGGCACAGGATATTTAGCATGGCGCCTCAAAACCATGTCCAGGAGTAGAGATCGGAGGCCAGAGAAGGTAGCCACATCTCCTCAAGCGCAAGGACCAAACCGCAGAAGATCAACAGTGACAGTGCCTCAACAGCTTGATGGAGATGCCTGCAGGGAGGCACAATTTCTCTTTGGACATAATGCACGACATTCTCGAAGGGGTGGCTCAGTATGAGATAAAGTTACTGAAGGAGTGTCTTTCTGAAAATGTTTTGTCAAAAAATGATCTGCTTTCAAGAGTTTACGCTTTTGATTACGGGTATTTGGAGCGCAAAAATCGTCCTACAAGGATTAACCTGGACAACAGTGGTAATAGCATAGGGCTCAATTCCATGCAGACTCTTTGCCTTGTAAGAAACCTTCCACTCATTTTTGGTGATCTTCTGCCTGAGGGAAACCCAAACTGGACTTTGCTGTTGCTTTTATTACAGATCATTAACATAATATTTTCTCCTTCTCTTACATTAGGCATGACTATACATTTGAAGCATTTGATAATAGAACATCATGTTTTGTTTAAACAGTTGTATCCAAATAGGAACCTCATCCCAAACCATCACTTTATGATACACTATCCTTCCTGCATAAGAAAAATTGGGCCTCTGATACATATGTGGAGCATGCGATTTGAGGCTAAACATAAGGTTTTCAAAAATACTGTAAAAAACTTCAAAAATGTTACAAAGTCACTTGCAAGAAAACATCAAATCTTCATAGGATACCACTGGGAGACGTCACCTTTAAACCACATCGAATATGGACCCTTAAAATCATTTAATTTGGACCGTGAGGACAATACACAGATGTTTGCAAGAGCACTGCATGCTGCACCGAGAGACTTATTTTCTTCTAGCTGGATCAAATTTTCTGGAACAGAGTACAGAAAAGGACTAATCATTTGCATTAATGTTGAAAATGAAATGCCTGTATTTGGTAGAATAACAACGATCCTCTTAGCTGACAGTACTACGTTCTTCCTTGTGGACAAACTTCAATGAGCATTTTCATGCCTACAGAGTGTTTGAGACTGATGAAAAGGATGTTATAAAAGCAGACAATCTTATCATTTACAAACCCTTTGACCTGCAACATGCACATACTGGTGTTGACTGTTTATATGTTGTTCCTTTATTTTATTTGTAGTTGTATTAAGGCAGCAAATTGGTGGCCAGTTTGTATTGGTGCTTGGAACACTTCCTTTGGAATAAAATGTTTATTGTTTAATTTGTTTATGCATCTTTTTTCTTGAGCCTTTAAATCAAGCACATTCAAGCTTGGTAGAGATTAATTACATTTATTTTTCTGTTGAAATGATATATATAAAACACTCAGTGTTATTTTGTTACACTTTTAAGTGTAACAAAAAAAACACTCGCAGTGTTATTTTGTTTAACCACGTTAACACTCACAGTGTTTTGTTTTACACTTAAAAGTGTAACAAAATAACACTGTGAGTGTTAGACAATTAACACTACAAAAGTTATTTTGTTACACTATAAAGTGTAACAAAATAACACTGTGAGTGTTAGACAATTAACACTACAAAAGAGTTAAAATATTAACACTATTGAAAGAGTAATTTTAACACTGGACCGGTGAGGATTATATAAACACCGGGATAGTGTTAAAATTAACACTAAGTTAAATTTACACTTACAATTTTGCTGTGTTGTTAATGCTATCCTTCAAGTCTAAAAACAGCATGTTAATACGTGGAGCTCCTGAAAGCTGCTCCAAAAATGATCAGATTATATTTGAAATATTTGTTCAATTCTCCTCCAAACCCCAGCAGCTGTCTGTTGTAAGTTTTGACTGTTTAATAAAATAATAAGAAAAGTGTTCTAACATCTCACTGGTTTTATTCAGTCATACATGTGTACTGTGTTTATTAAGAGAGATGAAGCGTGTGTTTCTGTCATTTAGTGGTTATGCTTAACTGTATGACGCTTATTAGACATTATGAAACAGATGATACATAAAAGTGAATTTTGCCAAAGTGCTTAAGATGCTTTTTTAAATTATCTTTTTTTGTCTTAGGAAAATCTACTACATCATGTGTATTTTTTTTATGTCATGTGTAATTTCCATTGTAAATATTAATCACAGTTAAACTAAGAGGGGATGGAGCTGTGATGTCATCACGTACACTGCCGTCACAATTGTAGAACAATCGCGCTACATTCTCGGGAAGTCCAAACTCCCGTTTGAACTTACGGAGTCCGGACTAGTGAAAGTATTAGAAACAGTCTAACAGTCTGCAGTCTATGAACTAACCTCAGCTAACACCAGCTAACAATGTTAGCTCGGTGGTGAGTATCCTTCAATAATAGTAACAAAAATCACACAGCAATAGTACATTGAAGATAATGAAGTTTCCTATTCTACTTATGAAGTTTTGTCGGAATTCCCAAGTAAGAAATGCATCTGAAGGCCTGACTTCCTCTATGCTTCAGTCGAGACCTCGGCTGTACTAAGAGCGTCTGGCTGCACCATCTCGGTGCTGTTTTGGGTTTTTTTTATATTGAGGAGTTTGCTTAAATAACTGTGTGCCAAAGTATTTAATACTTTGAGAGTAAGTAAAAGACTCATGAAATCAATTTAGACGCAGCTGTTCATCTGCGTCTAAAGGTCAAAGGTCACTCTTTAAGAACGCCAGTGCTCACATGGTGGACAGAGAAGACAGATGGTTTGAAAGAGGAGTGAAAGAAGCATCTATGTCCACTATGAGTGACCATCTTTGAACAGAGGGCGGGGCTTACCACACCAACTGTCGGCCATCTATAATCCGGTCGTCTTAACACCCACTCACACCTTGGGTCTCAGTAGGTCACATGATGGGGGGCAGGGTCTTTGAGTGGTTTCACCTGCTGATGATGACACACACACCCTTTTCACACCTTGGGTCATGTGATGAGCAGTGTTGGTCAAGTTACTTGAAAATAGTAATTAGTTACTAATTACTGATCACTTCTCTAAGAAAGTAATCCCATTACTTTACTTATTACTAATTTTCAAAAGTAATTAGTTTTTAGTTACTTTTTAAAAACATGATACCCAACCTGAATATGTAATAAAGCAACAGACCTTTCAGCCCAATTCTATTTTTTCTCCATAATCCATCATATCAAACTGAATCAAATGGAAAAGTCTCTTTTTAAAACTTGTTTCATTAGTTTTAATCTTTTAACTTTATGCATCAAGCAAACATTAAATTATATGCAACATTCTCTGACTGGAAGAAATGTGTTTAACATTTAAACCTATGTTCTGCATATTCCAGCAGATAAAATAAAATCATGTTTTGTGTTTACACTCTTTCAAATAGATGCAAGTAAAACACAGCAGAAAATAAATAAAACCAAAGATTGTTTAGCAGGAGTGGGGTGGGTGGAGGTTTGCCCACAGCGGTCATTCAAGATTCAAGATTCAAAGTGTTTATTGTCATGTGTACAGAAGAAATAGCATTTCTCCCTGCAATGAAATTCCTCCTTTGCTGTCCATGCACAAATGCCCAGTTAGGTAAGGGTTAAAGGAACACGATAAATAAGGATAAAAAATAGTGAAAGATAAATGAATAAGTACAAAAATAAGTAAATGAAGATAAGTGAGGTATGCAGTTGTCAATGTAAATGGATGTACAAAGCAGCTTAATGTTCAAAATGAGCTTAGAGTGCAAATTATCCTGACGTGTAAATTGCAGTTGAGGTAGGTCAGAGGTCCAGGAGTCTGATAGCAGTGGGGAAGAAGGAGTGGTCGTGTCAGTGGGGGGATCCGGGGGTTTCTCTGTGAATGTCACATTCCCGTGGCAGCTTGCTCGGTGCTTGTTACTTGAAAAAAGTAATTGGATTACAGTAACTACTCCATTTCTGGTGCTGAGGCAGATGATCAATAGTGGGTCAGCAACCCAGTTAAGGGACACTCCCACTAGGGCTTAAAATTAGGGACTTTCCACCAATCAGAAGTCTAGAAGCCTGGGAGGGAAAGCTGGTCCTATGGGAAACATGGATCTGGTGTTTTGTGTTTGTCTGGGCAGCCATTTTTGCAGCAGAGTTTGACTTGTTTTAGTGTTTCATCTTTGTCTTGCTGCTCTCTTATTTGTTGTAGTCTCTCCTCTGTGGCAGGAAGGCCTGAAATCACCTGATGTGCAAACAAGTCTATTTCATGTATTTCAACCATCCTTTCTGGTGCTCTGGACAGCACAACTGCAGTTGCTATATGTTTGCCTGGGACATGTGAGATGGTGAAAGAGTACCGCATTAATCTCATTCTCAATCTTTGTACTCGTAGCGATAGTTCTTCTAAGTTCTTGGCTTGTGATCTGTCTCAACATGCAATGCAATGCCGATGAGAAAATCCAAGAATCGCTCGCATGCCCAGGTTGTGGCTAACGCTTCCTTCTCTATTTGAGCATATTTTAGTTCTGTGGGGGGTTAATGCTCTTAAAGCGAAGGCCTCTGCCTTGGTTGTGTCATCCTCTTGTGTCTGAAGTAGCACTGCTCCCAGTCCATAGGAGGATGCATCAGCTGATACTGTTGTTCGTGCTTTGGGACTGTAGAGTGCCAAGTTTGATGGTTTACTCGGTTCTGACATGTCTGTGAAGGTTCTCAGTTATCGTAGTATCGTAGTCTAAGGAGCTTGAAAAGAAAAGCGTCTGGACTTCTTTAAGCTGCTTGAAGACGTTTCACCTCTCATCCGAGAAGCTTCTTCAGTTCTAAGGTCAAATGGTGGAGAGTCCCAAATTTAAACCCAGTGGGAGTTTCCCTCCAAAGAGGGACAAAGGACCCCCTGATGATCATCTACCTAATCACATGAGCCAAGGTGTGAAAGCGGGTGTAGGTCACAATCAGCCAAGGTTTCGGGTGAGCTCATTGTGAAACCTGGCCCCACCCTATCATGTGAATTCCTGAGGTCAGATGGCCCAGGATGTGAGTGGGCGTTAAGGCGTCTGGGGAGGGAACTCAAAACTGGATTATAGATGGCAGACAGCTGGTGTCGTAAACCACCGCCTCTGTTCAAAGATGGTCGCTCACAGTGGACATAGATGCTTCTTTCACTCCTCTTTCAAACTGTCTGTCTTCTCTGTCCACAATGTGAACATAAGCATCCTCGAAAGAGTGACCTTTGACCTTTAGATGCAGATGGACAGCCGAGTATTGTCCCATGGAGGTGGCTCTTCTATGTTGTGCCATGCGCTTGTGAAGTGGCTGTTTGGTCTCTGCAGTGTAGAGGTCTGGGCATTCCTCGCTGCACTGTACTGCACTGTTTGTCGAGCCTCACTCCAACACCACAAGTTCTCTCAATGGCTGTGTTTTCTCTGCTAGGTGGGGAAGGTACTTGCCTAGATGATTAAGGAATCGTCTCACTCCACTTACATCGGTGGGTGCCTCCATGTTGCTGACCCCTTTCACTTTCTCTGGGGCTGCTTTGACTCCTGTACTGTCAATGATCTGTACGAGGAACTTAATTGAGGTTTTTGCAAACTCACATTTCTCACTTTTCAATGTCACACCTGCTTTTGTGAGCCGCTCGAGGACTGCAACTAGTCTCTTGTTGTGGTGGGCCTGTGTGTCAGCATAAATCTTAAAGTCATCCATTTGGCAGACAACTCCGTCTAGCCCCTCCAAGAGCTGAGACATTCGTTTTAAAAAATGCTCAGGGGCTGAGGAGATGCTGAAACAGAGTCTATTGAAACAATACCTTCCAAATGGCGTGATGAAGGTTGTGAGAAGAGCTGACTGCTTGGACAAAGGTATTTGCCAAAATCCTGAGTTAGCATCGAGTTTTGAGAATAACTTTGCGCTCTCTAGCTGTCCTAGGGTGTGCGCTACTGATGGCAACATGTGTCTTTCTCTTTTCACAGAATTGTTCAGTTTGGTCAAGTCAACGCACACACGCACTTCATCTCTGTTTGGTTTGGGTACTGGAACCATTCCTGCGCACCAGTCAGTAGGCTGCTCTACTCTGGAGATTACCGCTAAGTCTTCCATATGAGCTAGCTCTTTTTTGACCTGGGACAACGGGGAAGCGGGACCCTTCTTGGGGTTGACAGGGCAAATGGCTATCATCTGCTTTAAGCTCAATTTTGTATTCAGTTCAATAAAACTTTATTGATCCCGAAGGTTGGCGCCAAAGGAAATTGGGTTAAGGCTGCCGGCCTTATGCCAGCGCCATCTTACCCTTACACAAACATCACATGGGGAAGACAGGTCAGAGAGGTATAACAATGGAAAATGCAGAACATGAAGAAAGACGAGGAGAAAAAAAGAACTCCCCCCAGACCGAGCTCCAACGGGGAGATCAGTTTGAAAACCGCTCAGCACACATGAATCATCACAGCTCACAGCACAGACGACAGAAGCTTCGAAGGCGTTTGGAGGGGGTGAGTGTAGGTATGTGTCAGTGTACATGCGTATGTGTGTGTGTTCCGTGTCCAGCTGAGAGAAAGGGTCCCTTCACCCGGTTAGGCAAAAGTCAACAATCTTCGGTCGACGCGGGTAGCCTTGAAGGAGGGGGGAGAGTCACAACACAGTCTTGTTATCTGAGGGAGAATTTTGTTACTCCCGTCAGCTTTTGCCTTGAGCATCCAGCTGGCACCAAGGGGGAGCCGCATGCGATGAAGATGGTATATATAACACTAGAAAGCGAAAATTTCAGAAGAAATTTTAAGTGTGCCTATGCCGCTGGTAATCAGTGTAGTTTGCCATTCATACAGCTACAGAGAGCAAAACTCAGCAGAGCAGCCATTCTCCACCATGAACTATGGTAAAAACAAACACCGCTCGCGCCTCACAGATGACAGCTTACAATTTTGGGTAAAGATGAAGTGACTTTGTACAGCCCCGATTTGCAGACGCTGTGCACATAGTTTCATGAGCAGAAGTCCCATTGTACCACGGCAGACCCGACAATGTTTGCATGAACACGCTTTGAAGCATTATGTTATGGACCACTTTTCACACATAGTTGGTGTACCCACACAGCCGGCTGTAGCTTTTCAACTCACAGCCTGACACACACCCAAAAAACAGCCGAGAGAGCACAGACTACGCCAGAGAGGCGTGATTGCAGATGCCGCTCAGGTGGGTCCACCTCCCCTGCAGCGGCACTGCAGACCACGCCCCGCCACACACATCAATCACGTAAAATAAATATTTATGCACTTTTGCATTCACTTTTTGTTTTTTGTTATTTTTACACAGTGTTCTGAATGATTAACAATGGTCTACAGCCAATCTTGTGTATTATTATACAAACTTTGGTTGTAAGATGCCCTACCTGGCCCCCTGGCAAAAGCTTTGCTAGATCCGCCCCTGCACAGTTACCAGCTGTCAGCTAAATAAAAAAGGAGCTTGGTGTTTATTTCTCTCAGAAACAGTTCATAACTTCCCTTCAACTCATTCATGTCACCTAAAAAAAAGGTAAACCTGTTTCTCCATCACCAGTTCAGCTCTGATGATTCGGTAAGGTCATCTCCTGGTTTCCACCAGCCGCTTCTACAGCTGTGGCTCCAGCAAACATCAGCTGATACTAGAAATTAAAATCAAATGAATTCTAACAACAGCTGATCAAGCTTAAACGTGCTGCTGTTGTTTAGCGCGATAAACAAACAAGAGAGAAAAGCCGATCATTGATCAGTTTCATGACTGAAGTTTGAACAGGCGAGAGAATGACAGGGGAGGCTGTCATAAAGTTCAACATCAGTAACTTAGCGCGCACACAGCTGTATAGAAACTCCGTCGTGCTAGCTAGCACGCAGTACGAGTTATTATAACTGATTGTAAAAAGTCAGCACAACGAAAATAAACTACACCTAAACTCGGTTTATATCTGACCCAAATAGAGTGCAGTTCATAACTTCTTACCTGAAATTCAGTTCACCTCACGCTCCGACCGGCAGCCGCCTGCTTCTCCTGCCTTCGGTTTCCCTGATCCACGATCTACCACCGGTTGATCGGCGGTCGCCTCGCCGCCTCGTATGTCTCGGTCCCCGCATGTTCTGTCTGACACACACCGGTGGATAGCTGCCCTCGGTTGTAGCTCCGCGTCAGCGACCACCAAACAACTCAGTTATTTTTTCCACATCGACCAGCATCTGGACAATCCACCGCCTTTCACTGTTTGTACCGTTACTAAAAAAAACCCTCATCGGCTCATAAAAACGAAAAATAAGTCCAGCTATGACCCTGAGTCAAAAAGACAGCCAACTCCGGTTAGCTGCAAAATTTCAGGCGGAAACTGAAGAATAATAATAATAATAATAAATCCGACGAATAGTAATATGTGTGCCTCTTGGCATAGGCACACATAATAAGATATATCAGAGTGTTAACCTGGTTTTTGTCCGATTGTAGCTCGAGTCCGGATGCAATCCTGAATCACTTAAAGCGTTGGATCCATTTCAGCCACTGTTCTGGCTTTGAAAAGTCAAACTTCAGCGGCGGTGACACTTGGAAGGCTGTTGGCGCGGCTGCCATGCTGCTAGATGCAAGATCCTAGTTAGCACTTGCTAATTTGTTAGCTTAGCTCTTACTGTACTTTTAATTCAAACTTGCAGCGTGAGTTCTCTTTGGTGAGAAAGCTTTTGTTTTTCTTGACCTTCTTCCTCCCTCCAGAGAACTTCTGAAACCATGTTTTGGCAGCTCTGGGGTTTATAATAGCAGCAATATTAATGAGACAAGGACAGCTCTGTCTTAATGTGGTGACTGCGTTTATTGCCAAGCCGCAACACACAACACAAGGCACAACCACCAGAGGGTGCTGCATGAACCATTAAGTTAGTCCCTATCATAACAGATGTAGCCAGAAGTGTTGGTAACCCATTGTGAACACATGAATGTGTATAAATGAAGATCTGACAGACACAATAAAGGAAAACACACTACCTGTCATCCATCTCATCATTTACCTGTTTTGATGAGGACCAGATATAATCTGTTGGCTGCCCTCTCACTCGGGGCGTGTTACATGTACAACTAATTCAATACTAGTCATATAGACTCTTTCTCTTTGATTGGTGTTTCTACATTTATGTCAGAGACCCTCAAACTGCCAGAGAACTCCTACCATTAATTCATATCAGATTCTGTCTGTTAATGGGCTGTTAGTAACGCAGTAACAACGAGGAGTCTAAGAGTCATTTTTGACCAGGACATGTCCTTCAACGCACATATTAAACAAATATGTAAGACTGCTTTCTTCCATTTGTGCAACATCTCTAAAGTTAGAAATATCCTGTCTCAGAGTGACGCTGAAAAACTAGTTCATGCATTTATTACTTCCAGGCTGTACTACTGTAATTCATTATTATCAGGAAGTCCTAAAAACTCCCTGAAAAGCCTTCAGTTAATCCAAAATGCTGCAGCATTTCATCATCAACACTGCCCACACAAAGAGCTTCAATAATTCAAATTAACTCATGTGAACCTTGTAAGTCGGTCATTGTAAGTAAGCCTTGCATAAACTGCATATTTTGGACACTTTCAGGCCGTATATTAACGGGTTGAAAAGCGGCTGGCATGTAATATAGTACAACGATAAGAAAATGCACAAAATATTAGGCACACGACTCATGTCGAACCAGCTCTGAAGTACATCAAAGAAACAACCGAAAGAGAAGTTGAGCAGAGAAGCGAGGTGAGGCGTGCAGGTGCTGACGGCTTTCTGTCGGGTCTGTTTGGACCCAGAAAAACAGACTTTAAGGATCCTCATGTAGGAGTAAATGATTAAGAGCACGAGACCCAGGAACAGGCTAAACAGATATCCAAGGACATCGTTGACTGGAGTGTCAGAACAGATCAGATTCAACATAGAATTGTGACAGTACACCCTGTAAATGATATTCCCACACAGCTGCAGAGAAGCACTCAGACAGATCACAACAGCAGTAGTAAGTGCGCTGTACAACCACATGAAGGCAGTAATGACCACAACCTTACAGCATGTCATACGTGTGTTATAGTGTAGAGGATAACATATTGCAAGATATCTGTCATAAGACATGACTCCTAAAATGAAAAATTCAACACTTCCATAGACACACAAACAATAAACCTGCAGGAAGCACAGAGGAGCAGAAACAGTGTGAACATCAGAGAGGATCTGAAGCAGGAGGAACGGAAACAGCCCTGTACTACCATACAGCTCATTCACAAACAGGCTGCACAGAAACATGTACATAGGTTCATGTAAGCTTCTGTTCACACAGATAACCACAATCAGCAGGACATTGGAACCAACTGTAATCATATACAGAGACATGACAATAATGAAATATAAGTATTTGAAAAGGCCTGTATCAAAGTACGCAGTGAGGGTGAAATATAAAACCTGTGTAGAGTTTGTTTTAGTCCTCATTCCAGCTTTAACACAAATCATTTCACAGAACAGTCGACGAAGCAACTGCAATTATTTTTTCTCAGATTTATGAAGTTAAAGCATTTGCAACACATACAACAATAATGTGGTGTGTTCACAAATAGGAAAGTCATAAACAATACTGATGATAAATGAGAAGCAGCAGAGATTCAGGACGTGAATCAAACTGAGGGCTGATTCAGCTCCTCTTAAAGACAGAAACGCCCACAGCTGTTCCTGATGATGGTTACCTGTACATGTCTATGACCCTCAGCCCAAGTACTCCATAGCCTTTTGGTAACCTTACTGGCGATTACCTAACTCAGGATCCAGAGCATCAAATTGTGTGGTTTAGACAAAGCTGCTGGATCATAGAGATATGACAAGGTATCAGACAAAATTCACACTTTTCAGTCTTAGGCCTGCTCAATCAGACTGAATACACACACAGGATGAATGCTGCTTAAAAAAATACATGTGTATTACTATCACCCCCACTGCACTTTATGTACATATAAATGTTATTGGACATAGGTAGTAGTTTGGCTTTTTTTGTTTTTCATATTTGTATTTTCGATTATTATTTTTGTAGTACAGTGGTCCCTCGCTATAACGTGGTTCACCTTTCACGGCTTCGCTGTTTTGCAGGTTTCCTTTGTGCAATTCTGCATACTTTTTTCTTTTTCTTTTTCTTCTTTTTTTTTTTTTTTTTTACAGCGCATTGTGTTCTATTGATTCATGAATGATTCATTAATATTGAATTCTCTCTCAGCTCTATTCCCATGTTCTGGACCTGAAAATAGGGTTCGATCTTTGGCTTCATTCTATAATACTGGACTTATTTTTCTAAGAAGGTTTGAACTTTGAGAGCGTTTAAACAAAAGAGAAAAGTGTGAAAATGTTCGTGCCTGTCTGAGAAAACTGTATAAAGTGTGTAGTGAGGGCTATAATAATTATCAAAAATAAAGCTGGCTGCCTCACGGATTTCACCTATCGCGGGTTACTCTTAGAACATAACTCCCGCAATAAACAAGGGACCGCTGTATATCTCTAATTTACTTTTTCTTCCTGTCCCGTGTACTGGTATGAAACTGAAAGTGAATTTCCCCAGTCTTTTCCTATCTTTAATAACTTAGACTCTAGTAACTAAATTAAAAATGAAGTCACACAGCAGAAATAAATTTCATGACAGTTGCGGTCTTTCTGAAAGCTTGTAAGTAAGTTTAAGGATATAATTTCCCCACTGTTACCTCCTTCAATGCCATTTGTCAACACAATGCAGAGCAGCTACCTAAACTCTCAGGGCATTCTCATTACCGGCGCGTAACATACCGACGATTTGTCACGTCCTGAGGCGTCTCATGGGAACGCAATGTAACCTTCCTATGATACATGTCGGGTTGTGGATGGAATCCAATAGAACGACGCTAACACACATTCCAGCCCTAACCTTAATCCTAATCCTAACCTTAATCCTAATACCTAACCTTAATACCTAACCCTAACCCTAATCCTAACCCTAACCTTAATTGTATTAGGTTGTGTTTTCCAAAGAGATTCATGATGGTAAATGGTCTGCATTTGTATAGCGCTTTACTAGTCCCTAAGGATCCCAAAGCACTTTACACATTCAGTCATCCACCCATTCACACACACATTCACACACTGGTGATGGCAGCTACATTGTAGCCACAGCCACCCTGGGGCGCACTGACAGAGGCGAGGCTGCCGGACACTGGCGCCACCGGGCCCTCTGACCACCACCAGTAGGCAACAGGTGAAGTGTCTTGCCCAAGGACACAACGACTGAGAATTTTCAAGCCGGGGCTCGAACTGGCAACCTTCCGATTACAAGGCGAACTGCCAACTCTTGAGCCACGATCGCTCCTGAGAAAGTAAAATAAATGTACATGTCGATTTAGTCCAAACGGGTCTCGTGTTTCCTTCTGTTTCTGAACGCACAACAGTGGAACATGTTGGGTGGCTGAAAGCGTCACATAGCATAGTATGTTACGCTTTGGGAGTGAGAACGTGTCGAAACTCTACTCCCACACGGGTAGACTATCTTTGTAATAGTTTTACATCGTCACTGCATACGACTCTGACTCTGACTGTGGCTCCCAATCAAATGAAAGCCTCAAATATGCACCTTAAAGCAGATAACCCATAATCTGGAGAGGGAATGGTTTCTGATTAATTTAGAAGATTTCTAGAAGACATAAAGACCAGAATGAGCTCAATTTTCTGCTTCTAAATTAAGAGAAAACTGAGGTTATTGTACTCAGCCCTAAAACTCTTAGAAACATGGTGTCTAATTATATCCTTAATCTGGATAACATCTTTTTTATATTGCAGCCATTTGCTAAAATCATCTAAGTTAATTTTTTCCTCATTAATGTACACACAGCACCCTATGTTGGCAGAATAACACAGAATTGTTGACATTATTGCAGATTTATTAAAAAAGAAAAACTGAAATATCACCTGGTCCTAAGTGTTCAGACCCTTTGCTGTGACACTAATATTTAGCTCAGGTGCTGTCCATTTCTTCTGATCATTAGATCATCAGCTGCATGGACAGGATGACTGGTTGCAATCGAGGGAAAGATGAATAGGCCAAGTACAGGGAGATCCTGGATGAAAACCTTCTCCCAAGTGCTGAGGACCTCAGACTGAGCACTACACTTGCCTTCCAACAAGACAATGACCCACAGCTAAAATAATGAAGGAGTGGCTTCACAACAACACCGTGACTGTTCTTGAATACCCCAACCAGAGCCCTGACTTAAACCCAATTCAGCTTCTCTGGAGAGACCTAAAAATGGCTGTCCACCAATGTTTACCATCCAACCTGTGAGAACTGGAGAAGATCTGGAAGGAGGAATGGCAGAGGATCCCTCTGCCATTCATACAAAAATGTATGTTTTGTCCAGAGAGGGAGGGGGTCGTTCCTGGGGCATGGAAAGTTCAGGGGGGTAACGCAGCAGATTTCTGATGAGTCAGTGGAGATCATGCTGTATAGAGAGACAGAATGATCACGGCAGTTAGTTTTTCCACAGACAACAGTTGAACTCATAGTTTGAATTCTGTTTCAGCACACCGTTTAAATCTTTCAGTATTAGTATCAATATTATGACAAAGATCTTGATAACCATTTTCTCGGTAAAGACTGAGGGCTATTTCTTTTTACAATAGCAGATTTATTTTACTTTCTTATATCAATCTTATTACAGACGCAATAAAATAAAAAACCTTTAAGACTATTCTAATGCTTGTAACCTACAGAGTACACAGGAAAATGGAGAGAGTATTTTTTCCAGAGTTAGCATCATTTTCATCTAAAAGAGTCATTATTGCACGTTTTGGAACCTAATCACTTCAATTGGCCGCTAGAGTTGGAGCAAAAAAACAGAGGAAATTCTATTGGAGTAATATAGAAAGACCACGCCCATTTTCGTTTCTTAAGTTTCGTTTCTGCCGCCATTTTCTTATCCTGCAGTAGAACGGAGGCGACTGTCAGCATAAGCCAGGTAAGTGAGCAAAGTGCTAAATAATGATTTAAAATAGAATAAAATGTGGAATTTTTGTTTATGTGAAGGGTAAACAAAAATTCCATGTATTATGCATGTATTATATTATATTACAGCTTCTGAGCTTGTGGGTCTTACATGCTGCATAATTGCCAAGGTTGATGCTAATGTTAGCTTCCAACAAAATTAATGTTGTTCGACCACTCACAGACAGCTATATTTCAATAAACTTAATTTAGCATTGCTCAATAGCTGTTTTTAGGTAGTATAATTGACCAGGGAAGTGTGTTTTTAGCAAATCCTTTGCACCAATGTTTTATCCAAAATGGTAGGTGAGCACATGTTTTTTACTCCAAATTGAGTCATGCAAATTGACTTTTTTTTAACCTCCTTTTCTGTTAAGAGTCTCTGTTTTTTATCGTGGATTGATGTTTGTGGATGTTTCACCTGTTCAGTTAGAAAGCACATGTGTTTCACTCTGAACTGAGTCACATACACTGACTGTTTTTGCCTGTATTGAACCCGATCCTTTTTTCCCCATGACAAAACAGAGAAAACCGACTCATAGTGTGTTAAAACAGTTATATTTCTTTTTATTCAATCATCTTCCAGAGAGAGAGACCCCTGCACAGCTCAAACACCAGTTGCAAGAGCTCTCTAACATTAGAATCATAAGCTGTGTCTTATATGGTGTTATTTTGGTACTTTACACGTCACACAGGCTCGAACATTGCTTATATGGAAAGTTCCTCTTTTTTGTGTCTATATCTATTAATATGCCTTGTGCACTACAACTTCCTGTTTTTCAGTCTGGCTGAGCACTTAGTTTGTGAGTCAAAGGTGGCCTTGTTCTACAAGCCTTCATTATTAAAGTACATAAAACAATATAAGGAGCAGATACACATTAAAAATATTTCTTTTATTCCTGACAGTCCCCCTTTTTCATTTCTCACTTGAGAAATGAACTAATTCCTAATTTAGCACATTAAGTTTACTTCAATGCAATCCAATTGACTTTTATTTATATAATCACAACAAAAGTCGCCTCAAGGCGCTTTATAGATACAGAGAAAAACCCAACAATCATATGACCCCCTATGAGCAAGCACTTTGGCGACAGTCGGAAGGAAAAACTCCCTTTTAACAGGAAGAAACCTCCGGCAGAACCAGGCTCAGGGAGGGGCGGGGCCATCTGCTGCGACCGGTTGGGGTGAGATAACAGAGACTTTCAGGAGAGAGACCTAATATTTAATAATCCACATTTCACTGTTTTACTCTTTGGTTCAGATGTGGATTCTGTATTGTTCTTTCTTTGTGATTGTTTATGTTTAAGTTGTTTATTGCTGGCTTTTAGTTTGTTTTTGTCTGTCTGGGAGCTGACACAGTCTCTATGGAGATGGGTTTTTTTTGCGGGGTAGCATCAGGAGAGAAGCCCCAGAGAGGCATGTTCCATGTTAAAAGCTAAAATATAACAAAAGAGATTATGCTAAACAAACAAAACCTTTCAATTGCCCAACCCTATCTGTCCCCTCAACGGGTTGTATGTTTTCAATGTTTCCTTATTATTTTGTCATAAAAATAAATCAAACAAATAACTTAAGCTGTGTGACAGCACCTTGCGTTTACGCCGGGCTGTGAGCTGCCCTAAATCTACTTGCTACACCCCCTTTTCACCCAGTTTAATTTTTTCAATCCTAGTTTAAAACTATTCCTGACTTCCCTCAGTGTACACTGTAAAGTGTAAACAGATACCATTAGCTTTTTCGTGGTAAAAGGTCCTACATTATTTTCTCAACCTTTGGAAACATCCTCTATAGAGTTAACCCGTTTCATCTTTAAAACTTAGGCCTGATTTCTTCGCCCCCTTTAACGGGTAGCACACTGTGTTTGGGCAATTTACATAACATAAAAATCCTGCAGCTATTCGTAAAGTCCCTCTCATCACTTTTATGCTCCCATTATAACCTGTGTCTAACAAGCTTTTGATCTTCTTTGCAATATAAACAACTAGTTGTCTTTGTGCTCTGTTCTTCTCCTTTCTCTGGTTGGTTCCGTTCAGTCTCGGGCTTCCAGGATTCTCGCCACCCCTGTGGTCGCTGGGGTACTGAGATCTTCTCCTGTAAAGGATAGAAAACAAAAAGCCCCTCTCTGCTACACCTCACTAATCTACTGTGTTCATCTAATGTTCCTTTAATCATTCAAAGTTGTTTCACCATATCATGTTCTGGGCTCTATCCTTTATATTAACTTCACTTAATCTCAATGCTCTTCATGTGTGTGAGCAACACTTTTAGTTTTATTAAACACACCCAGGGTAAGATATAAACCATCACCATCTGAGCATAAAAACAGACAGAGATCTTCTCCGAACAGCTCAATTCAGAATGGTTTCATTCATCAGGGTTACGCCCCTTCATGCATCACAAATGAACATAATATGCATCAGTTACAGTAAATGGTCAATCTTAAACCCCTAAAATTAGACAGAGAGGTTCCTCTTTCTATTACACCTTCCATACAAGGCAATAAGTTTCAAGCCTACATGGTCCCTGAGGCAGATGCTCTTCTTTAACTAATCTCCTCTCATCTGTTACCAAGTAAACTAAAATGCAGTTAGAAGCTAAATGAGTTTCAGGCCTTTGGCCTGGCAGGTTTATGGATTCTATGTGTTTGTAAGCGTGTATGCGGTTTATCCTTCTATGCTCCAAGTCACTTACACAATAGATTGTCTGGACATCGCGCCAAACAAAGCTTAAGACCCTCTGTAGACCAAGCAACAACTCTGAATGAGCTCAATCGCAATGTGTATAAAAATCATTTCTACGTATATAATTTTCAATGTTATTCATCTGGGTAAGCGACACTTTTAACACCCTCTTAAAAAGCTGTCTCCTTCTCTCATCTGCTCATCTCAAGCACGTCCTGTACAAAACTTCCTATCAACTTATTCATAGCATGTCTATCTTTACAGCTTCTGCATCACCAGTTCCTACACGAAGACAAAGCAAACTGTGTTTAACCTCTACCCTAGAAATAAATCTATGTATCATCTGTATGTGTAAGCCTGCATTATAACCACTTATTCTAGAAATCAAAAAGAACATAAAAATAACAATTTCTGCCTCAGTTTTACCATATCTAAATTATCAAAAACCCCAAAAGTCATAAAATGATCCTAAAACCCATTTCAAATTAAACCTTAAATCCCCCTTTTTGACACATCTTATGTGTCACAAACTCAAAATGCTTCACCCGAGCTCAGGAAATTAAAAAAAAGGTTAGTCATATCATTTCTCAAACCACCTCAGCAATCCTCCTCTCAGGTATATCTGCTCCGGCCCTGCAAACCTGCAAACCTGTGTTTAGGAATGAAATCAATTTGTCAAATCTTTTCGAACTCCTGGCTCCGTCCACAGCCTGCATCCTTGGAACTTCCTAGAAACAAAACCTGTGTGTTAACCAGAACTTCACATTTCATACTCAGTTTTCCCCACTTATGATCCAACCTGTGTTATAAGAAGGAAAAATTAAAACAGAACAGTTATCAGTCATGTGTTTAACCTTAGTCCAGTCTTTATCTCAGTGTCCAGTCGGTCCAACTTTAGTCCACCTCGTCCGTCCAGTCACCGTCCATTTACACACATTCATTCACACGCATTCACACAAGGTATTGCTGATAGTGGAGACTCCCGCACAAATAATCAGATTCTCCACCCTCAGCAACATGAGCTCATTCATTTGTTTTATTTTGTTTTTTAGGAAAATAGTTCTTTATGGTTTTGGACTGGATTGGCTCGCTGCAATCCTTTTAGACAGAGACTTAGCCTTCTCCTCCGCCCATTGTAATCTGGAAAAGGTCACCTTATGTTTGGTCTCGCAGAAATTTTTTACAGCGCTGTTATTCACTCTTCCAGGCCTGCTTAGAACAAAAATAAGAAAAAGAGAGCTGATTATTAGCTCATCAAATCACAAAACAAAATCACCTGCCTGGTTTTCTCTAAGTGCACTGTTACAAAAATAATGGGCCCAATTCTAGACATGTCCATGTTTAATAAAACTCCCTCTATTAAAATAACAAGAACACCAAAAGCAAACTGACCGAATCAACCCATCACTACAACCACAACCACAACCTCAAAACTCTTAAACACAGAACATTTTGCCACAAGTTCTTCAGGGTCCTGACACTCTCAGGTCAACTGACATAATTTCACCTGCTCAATGCACAGAAAGTCTTGTTAAACGCCACACAGTCACAGTGTCTCCTCCAGTGCAAGCTTCACTCCTACAGTCAGACAGGAAACCCAAGTTCCTCTTTTCCTTTTCCTGTCCCGAGTCATTCAGCTACTTTGCATACTGAGTCATCTCTCAAGAAGTTGCCGTGACAAGAGAAATACATGTTTAAACATTCCCACATTATTAAATTATCTTCATTTTCTTTCTATACTAATCACTTGTTTTGATCAATCCGTACAAGAGCACTCCTAAGTCATTCTTATAAAAACTACCTTACTCGCTTTTCATTTTCCATAAATCACTCCCTTGTCATATAGCTTCTCTGAGTTATTCCTCAACTTCAAGCTTTAAGTGTATTTTATTAAACATTCACACCATTCCATCACTCATAAAAGTAGCAAGCTGATTTTCATTGCATATGTTTGTGTTCTTAGCCAGGATTAATCAATGCCTATGCATTAATCTTCATGTGCTCTCTTGTTAATGCATTTTCTGTTTGTGTGTGTGATTTTGTATATGTTTCTTTTTGCAGTGTTTCAGACTCCTTCACAATTTTCCACTTAAACAGTCAGTTCTCTCTTTCCCCGATTTGCTAACCCAAATTTTGATTTCCCACCTTAACAGCATTCCTTGTCCTCAACCAGGAGTAATGGCTTGCTTTTCAGGTTCAGAAACACATGGCGCTGTGAACAATTCAACCAGAAACTTGCCTGAACATTTCCAGTGATGTTAACCTATAACTTTCTTCCGACCGCTGCATGTGGGAAATTGATCCAGGTCTGCTTTGCCCCTGAAAAAACTGAGACATTTTCATTATTATCATCAGTGCTTAAACGACCCGTTTCCCTCTCTTTCGGTCAAAAATACCAATATATGTCGTGTATAAGTGTAAGCGTGTTCTTCCTTGCTTTCATGATATGTGGTCATGTTAATGGAATGTAAGCTGCTTTCTTCATTGCATTCTTGTGTATTTTATAATCAGGTTTAATTCATGCATCCTTTCACTGAGCTGTGGATTCAAACTGTCTCACTTCTGATTCTTTCCAAAAATAATTTCACATGTAACAATTTGTGTATGTGTGTTTTCTATTCATTCATGTAATCGTTAGTTCATGTATTTATTTTCCTCGGTCTCTCTTTTCTTTTCTTTTATTTTTGTGGTGGACAATCCTAAACCTCCATGATTTAGCTTCCATTTTCAATCCAATTATATCCTGTACTCTCGCACTCAAACTCATCCAGGCTTGACCTCTGGCTGGTCCCTGTCCTTCTCTTCACAGTGTCCTGTGTGGCCTTAAAATCTCCAATAACACAGTCCCACTCAGATTTTTCTGCTCCTCTGTTTCTTCTCCGTTGATCTTTTCAGTCTTTTCTTTCAGGATTACTCCAAGCATGGTAAATATGAAACTCAGTGTCCAGTGCTTTTCCACAGTTCTTTATCCCACTGTTCAACTGTCCAGCCTGTAATTCACAGTACATGTTGCATCACGTGCTTTCTTACATGCTGCTGCTGGAGTCGTCAGTCGTCGTCAGTGTTAATGCTTCACTTGCACTGTCTTTTGCCTGCTGTTAACTCTTCAAGTCCACGATGTTCTGTCGGTCTTCATCAGGAGATTAACTGTCCTTTAAGCTTCTTCTCAGGGTCGGGACAAAGTGAGAGGTCAAGCTGTAAATTTTTAGCCAAAGGCCTGGCTTGTTTTCATCCCAATTCTGTTAATCTATCCTTTTGCCGCTGTTCTCATGTTTTCAGGTTGAGGAGAGTCCACCTGTATTGACACACTAAAACATGTAATTAATATCATTTTCATTTGTTTTCTTAAAACCTCCATTTGCTTCATCTGCCCACAGTTTAACTCGTCTGTTTCTCTCTCTGGGTGCTCCCTTGACACAGTCAGTTCCTTTTATGGGCAAAGTTCCTGTCACACACACACGCAGCTACTCAGAGCCATATTTTCTGTTCCTCTCCTGTTTTTTACAGGCTAATCAAACTCTTGTTTTTTGTATTTACAATCTACAAACCCTCTTTAGTTCTACTAAGTCTTGATCTAAAAACAATACAGCCTTATTCCACGCACACACTTTTCTCTCAGACTTCCTCTGTTCACGCACTCTGTTATGAACCCACATCGTGTTATTATTACTTATTTATTATTTTGTACAAATCACACAGAATCATTCAAATCCAGTACTCACAACATTCACACACTTAGAATCACTCAAAATACGCTTTCCTAAGAGTATTTTATCAAACATGCTTTTTAGAATCAGAAAGAGGACGTAGTTAAGTGCATATGTCCTCTTAAAAGAGAAGAGAAATAAACACATATTGGACAATTTTCCCCATCTTAGACGAAATGTGACCTTAAATGTCCGTTTCTAAGTCATGTTCTTCTTTAAACACAATGAATGACCTCCAGGTCATAACCTTTGGACTTATAACTCTAATATAAGTCCACACAGCGCACCAAGCACAGAGAAAATTCAACCTCAGTGCTTCAGAATTCTCCTCATAATTCAGAAACTGTTTCTGTCATTTATCTGCCCAAGAACTTCATCAAATGGACCTCGCTGGGTCCAGTAATCTTCAGTACATGTACATCACTGCAGCCAGTGAAGATTTAAAACAGTTTCTTGCCTCAGTGCACCCAGTATTAACTTATCAGATCGACCGCAGCCTATCCATCAATATCAACACAATTGTGTGTCCACATGTACACAACGTATTCTTCACTTGTATCACAGCACATCTAGTAATATCATCAGAATTACTTCAACATGGTAAACATTGATTTTCCTTTAAAATCAACTTACCATTAAAACTCAAGATCACAGCTGACTCGATTCTCTGAAATCCTGAGTCAGTTAAACACCTTGCTCAACTCAAGGTGTCCTTTTCTCGGACTCCCTCGTCTGAGCTCACTCTTTTTACCCCGGCATCTCCACCGGAATGTTACGAGATCTTCCACTCTTACTTGGTGAAAGAAGGTAACTTCGTAAGGTCTCTCCGCTGTCTCACAGTAGCAAACAACCTGCGCATTCAGAAGATCCCCTTCCCACTGTAGTTCAATTTTCATAGACCCAAAAGTAAGCATATTATTTCCCTAGTCAAAAGTGAAACCGTTCCTTACACAGTAATTCTTAATCCAACTTTAAAGTGAAACCAACAGCCTTCGTGTTTTGAAACTAAAAAGAGGAAGGAACAGCGCCCAATTTTAGCTGCGCATGTTGTCACTGAACAACACACACAGAGACACAGACCCAGGGCAATTCTTCCTGGATCATTTATCAACATCTTACCAACACAGTCCGCATTGATTATTCTTCTGGACCTCAGCGGATCCACCAAAATTCATATAAGTATATCAACCATTCACCGATTTATTTCTTTTCCTCAGACCACGCTGGATCTGTTAATATCAACAAAGCTGCACACTCAGAATTGTACAGCTGATTCTTCCCATCAGACCACGCCGGATCTGTTACTTCAGTACAATAAACACTGGTTTTCCTTCAAAATCAGTTTACCAAGAGCCACAAAACCATTTCTGACTCGATTTTCTGAACTTCTGTGTCACTTAAACATCCTGACAGCACCAGGTGTTTTCTGTCGGACTTCCTCGTCCGAAATTACTCTTTTTACTCACAAATAAGTGTCTCTCAAAATGATCCTTTTGATCATTAGCTGTTTTAAAACCAAGCCCACAACTCTTGGCAGGTGCCACCTGCAGTATCCCTGCGCCGAGGGTCCTCTTTGACGTCTCAAAGAGGGAGGGGATTCTCCAATCCCGTGGGTTTGACACTTATTAAACCATAAAATGACCAATAAACTCTTATATTCTCTTATTCTTAACATCTCATGTTACTTTTAGCTCAGTACTGTTTTCTACGAGTCGACCTTGAACACAACCCTACTTCAAAGTTTCACTTTCATTACTTCAACGTTTTACTTTATTCTCAAGAATTCAGTTTTACCACTACTGAGCCAATTTGATAGTTAAGATCATCAACTCAGCGAACAGATAATTTAGAATTCAGCCAATTTGCACAAATTTGCTTATTGAACAGGTTTGTGCTTACCTTTTTAAATCTTTTTAGACCGGTCTTCTGTTCGCCTCATATCAGATCCAAACTTCGGCCACATTTGTTCTCTCTGTTGCACGAAGAACCGGGCGGAAACACCAAATATTGAACCCGATCCTTTTTTCCCCATGACAAAACAGAGAAAACCGACTCATAGTGTGTTAAAACAGTTATATTTCTTTTTATTCAATCATCTTCCAGAGAGAGAGACCCCTGCACAGCTCAAACGCCAGTTGCAAGAGCTCTCTAACATTAGAATCATAAGCTGTGTCTTATATGGTGTTATTTTGGTACTTTACACGTCACACAAGCTCGAACATTGCTTATATGAAAAGTTCCTCTTTTTTGTGTCTATATCTATTAATATGCCTTGTGCACTACAACTTCCTGTTTTTCAGTCTGGCTGAGCACTTAGTTTGTGAGTCAAAGGTGGCCTTGCTCTACAAGCCTTCATTATTAAAGTACATAAAACAATATAAGGAGCAGATACACATTAAAAATATTTCTTTTATTCCTAACACCTGCTCTTTGGTTAAGAGCAGCAGTGTTCAGGGCTCTAGACTAACTTTTTGCCACAGTTGCACTGGTGCGCCTAGCATATTTTTCGGATTATAAGGCGCACTTAAAATCTTTTAATTTTCTCAAAAATCGACAGTGGACCTTATGTATGAATTCCGATTTTGCTTACTGACAGCAAACTGATTTTATTTGGTACACGGTATACTCAGGAGCCTCACAGAGTAATACCTACCTACTGTGCTTCAAGTAATATTACTGTTTTGTGTGTGTATAAGGACCCTAAAATGGCAGTCATTAAGAGACGTGCTTACAAAGCTCAAACTCAGGGTTGTCAGAGATGCAGTCGAACATAGGAATAGAGCAGATGCGAGAGAATTCAACATTAATGAATTAATGGTACCGAAGTGGAGGAAGCAAGAAGAATGAGCACCTGTGTTGTACTCAGAATTGAATTGTGTGCATGGTTGCAGTCTGTAGCCCCTAGTGTATTAGATTAGCATTATACAAACTTCCTATTGCTGCAATGTAGATTTTTCTATTACTTTTTACATGCTTTTTCATCAGAACAGAGCATCATAAGATTGTAAGACATACAAGAAATATATATATGTATAAAAACGAGATTCCAGGGCTCATGCTTATATGGTTTTCTTTTATCCAAAAACAGGGTAGTTTAGCAATCGTGTAACTGTGTCCTTGACCTTTTTACCAGTTTGAGGAGTTGTCTGCTGTCTGGTCCAAATATTTAGGATGGTTCAAATGCCAAGTCTCTATATGGAAACAACAGGATATTTCTCTGGGGTTTTTTCTCATACGCTTATGGTACCCGACGGAGGAAGTTTAAGCATCCTGAGCTCTCGGAGGTAATTGACCGGGATGAATCTATCTTATTGACGGTCGTCTGACCTCCTTCTTGACCCGCGGTGTGCGTAAAACAAGGCCGTTTTCTTTGACAGTTTCTGTTTCTCTGTCTATTGAGCATTTCTGCTAAGGAGGAAACCTGTTGTAAAATTACTTCTAAAAAATGAAGAAAAAGTCTTTACCTCACAAAACCTCGTCGGGGGTGAAATTGCTTTAATAAAATTATTTGGGGCGCTAAGAAGGACCGAGTTCTGAATATGGGTGCAGTGCTTTTTTTCACTAAGGGTTATTTTTTACACATACAAGGAGATGAGTGGGCGGCCTGTATGAAATTCTTTGCACGGTACTCTGTAGGTTACAAGCATTAGAATAGTCTTAAAGGTTTTTTATTTTATTGCGTCTGTAATAAGATTGATATAAGAAAGTAAAATAAATCTGCTATTGTAAAAAGAAATAGCCCTCAGTCTTTACCGAGAAAATGGTTATCAAGATCTTTGTCATAATATTGATACTAATACTGAAAGATTTAAACGGTGTGCTGAAACAGAATTCAAACTATGAGTTCAACTGTTGTCTGTGGAAAAACTAACTGCCGTGATCATTCTGTCTCTCTATACAGCATGATCTCCACTGACTCATCAGAAATCTGCTGCGTTACCCCCCTGAACTTTCCATGCCCCAGGAATGACACCCCCCCCCCTTCTCTGATCACAATTATCTCTGAACTTTTCCTCAACCATCCCCCCAGGAATGACCCCCTCCCTCTCTGGACAAAACATACATTTTTGTTCCCGCCGGATGCGATTACTCACGCATCTGGAATCGATTAGTCACTTCCGGAGTACTTCCGGTAAGGTCAAAAGGTCAAGGCTAGGGTCATCAATCAAGTTTTGACACAAGCTGGGGTGGAACTATCTCTCTCCTCACTTACAAGGTCTTAAATAATCAGGCCCCATCTTATCTTAATGACCTTGTAGTACCATATCACCCTATTAGAGCACTTCGCTCTCACACTGCAGGCTTACTTGTTGTTCCTAGAGTATTTAAAAGTAGAATGGGAGGCAGAGCCTTCAGTTTTCAGGCCCCTCTTCTGTGGAACCAGCTTCCAGTTTGGATTCAGGAGACAGACACTATCTCTAACTTTCTTTTTTGCTAAAGCTGATCCTGGTTCTGCCAGAGATTTCTTCCTGCTAAAAGGGAGTTTTTCCTTGCACTGTCACCAAGGTTTTGCTCAAAGGGAATTGTTTGATTATCAGGGTCTTTACAATATAGCGTGACTGTCATGATTTGGCAGTATACAAATAAAACTGCTTAGTTTGTTCTTTGCTCAGGTCATTTTGACTTTCGTTCATAATTTTATTCTTTTTTTTTTGACACTTTCTATTTATTTAGGAACATTTTTATGCAACAAGATAAAATAAAAAAAGAAAAAGAAAAAGAAAAAACAGAAACATTATGAGGTCATGGGAAGATAACATATGCTCGTACATACATCTGCACATCCACACATACATACGTCAACAAGTCTGCATTACTAATTCTATGCATTAAAGGGTGCTGCCACAAGCTGTAAAGTCCAGCCATTTTCTCCATCGTCTCCTTCCCAAGTCTCCTTGCAGTCGCAGAGTGAAAGTCGTACATTCCATCAATTTGACGTCTTCCACTATAGAGGTAAAAAGTGTTACAGTGGGAGGATCTTTACAGAGCCAGCGTTTTGTTATGGCCTTTTTCGCAGAAGCCAAGAGAACTCTCAGAAGATAAACATCATCTGCAACGAAATCGTCTGTAAAATATCCCAGATACAATGAGGTAAATGTACAAGACACGTGGAATCCCAGCACCTTTGTAATTATCTTTACAACTTCCGTCCAGAAGGGTCGTATGAGTGGGCAGGACCAGAATATTTGACCGTGATCAGCCATGTCTTCCCCACAATTCCTTCAGCAAAGCGCAGGTGTAGCACTGAATTTAGACTTTTGTTTAGGCGTTATGAAAAAGCGTATAATGTTCTTCCAGCAGAAGTCCCGCCACATGTTGGAGTTAGTTGTGGTAAACTGTGTCTCCCAGATCCGTGCCCACCCATCTTCTGTAATCACAACGTCCATTTCTTTTTCCCATTTCTGCTTTATGTAAATCGTTGAGTCCCCTTTGAGCTTAGTCATACATTTGTACAGTTTACTTATCAAGGCTCTGTTACTCCCAGAGTCATAAGCATCAATGAAAATATTAACAATCGAGAAGTCTCCACGGACACAGCTCTTTAGTCTTTTGCCAATATAGTCACGGATTTGCAAGTATCGAAAAAAGTCTTGTTTCTCGAGGTCGTAAGTCTTGCATAGGGTATCAAAAGCCATAATTTTAGATTTTACAATAACCGAACACCCAGCAGTGATTCCATGCCACACCCATTGTTTAAATCTACTATCGTGGGAAGCAGGTAAAAAATCAGGGTCATACGCTGGCCACCTCAGAAGTTTTATCTCTTCCTGTAGTTGTGCCTGCTTGACCACTCCCCTCCATATTTTTAATGTAAAAGTGACCCATTGGCTGGGCATCAAGGTACTGTACGATTCAGAAGCTGCGTGACCAAGTCTAGACTGGATTGGCGTGTCCGAGAGAGACATCTCAATCGCCTTCCACCTCGCACAAAAAGCATAATTTTATTCTGTTTTATTTCCTTGTCCTTTTGTAATTTGTTTTTCTAGCTAATTATTTATATTGAGAAAAGTTTCCGTTTTCATGCCCTCCTGTGTTCTATTCCTGTGTTAGGTGTACTCTCATTTGATGAATTCATGTTGTATTTTAGTAGCTTTTGTTTGATATATATTTGTGGATAAAGTTCTCATGGAACTGGCAGATGGAATCACTTTACCAGGAATAGTTTGCATCCATCAGAACAACACTAACCTGTCAAAGAAATGTATGTAGTATTTGGACACATTTTGTGGATCAAATACAAAGAAACTGCCAAGAAAGCTAACCAGATTTAATGACATCAGTAGACACATATAGCAAAGGCCTTTCTGGCAATGAAATGACAGCTATATTTAATCAGACATGTTGCATGTATTCACAGACTGTATGAATACTTCTGTAGGAAGAAAAACTGTAAAGGTAAACAGTCAAACAAAAATGCTTAAACATACTCAGAGGTGCATTCAGAAAAATCATAATCAAAGTAGATTTGGGCAACATTTTAGTGCTGTGTTTGAAAAGCTGTAGTCTGAAGCTGATTCTTGGACTCATCTTTCATTTTTTCCAGAAGAGCAAACTTTTATATAACATGCGTATTTGAGACATTTTGAGTCCATACAGTAAAGGGTTAACGAGTGGTTGGCATGTAAGATAGTATAGTGACAAAAAAATACGAAACGTGGTTGGTAAAGTATTCATGTTCAAGCTGCTCTGAACTATCCCAAAAAAAGCACCGCATGAAAAGTTGAGCAGAGAAGCAAGATGAGGCGTGCAGGTGCTGACGGCTTTCTGTCGCGTCTGTTTGGATCCAGAAAAGCAGACTTTAAGGATCCTCATGTAGGAGTAAAGGATTAAAAGGATGAGACCAAAGATTACTGTGAACATGTGAACACGTCCAAAGTCACTACTGATTGTAGTGTCAGAGCAGGCCAGTTTGATAATGTAATAGTTGTCACAGTACAGTTTGTTAATGATGCCCCTGCAAAGCTGCAGAGAGACAGTCAGAGAGGACAGTATGGAAGCATTTACAAGAAAAGAATAGAACCACGCTAGAGCAGTGAGCATGGCGACTTTGTTATCTGTCATACGTGTGCGATATTGTAGAGGACAACAGATGGCGAGGTATCTGTCAAAGGACATGACAGCCAGGTTGAAAAATTCAACACTGGCATATGTGTACACACAGAAGATCTGCAGGAAGCACAGCGGAGCAGAAACAGTGTGAACATCAGAGAGGATCTGAAGCAGGAGGAACGGAAACAGCCCTGTACTACCATACAGCTCATTCACAAACAGGCTGCACAGAAACATGTACATAGGTTCATGTAAGCTTCTGTTCACACAGATAACCACAATCAGCAGGACATTGGCACAAAGAATCACAATATAAACAGTGAGAACAATGAGGAAATACAGGGATTTATAAACACCTGTGTCAAAGTATGCTCCAAGTGTGAAGTATGAAACCCGTGTGCCGTTCATCACGATCCTCCGCATAACTTCATTACAGTTAGCATACGACTCTTCCTGACAACGGACGAGCAACACTGATCCCACCTGGCTGAGCAGACACACCCATTCTGCTTCTTTTAACCTTTCATGTCAGGGGTGGACTGAGCTGACTCCACCATGAAATTAATTATTAATGATCACTTGGTGACAAATCATTATTAATATATCATGGACAAGTCCAGTCAAAACAATATTATCAAGCCTGGGTTAATGCTTGGTGAATGCCTATTGGAGATAGGATATTATTGATGAGTAATGAGTAAAGATGAAGTTAAAGTATCACATTTATTATAAAAGCTAATGCATTTATCACTAAAGTCATTGTAAATTATTTTGTCCTGCTATTTATTCACTGGAGAGAATAGTGTTGTCAGTGAATGGTGTTCAAGTTGTTATTCAAGTAGTATAGTATGCATGAAATACAGAAGAAGTGGAAGAACTTCTTGCACTGCATGGCAACAAACCCTTAACATGGATAGTAAATATGGTTTAAACACAGAGATAGATTGTAAGCCTAATCCTTCTGCATACGCACAAGTTAATTGGAGATAATTTATCTGAAATTCAGGAGTAGGACGACACCTACACTCTCCTTCCGGTCTATACACGCCTCTAGCACTAATACTTGTTGTTCCCATTTTTGTGCAAAAACTCAACAAGCGTTAAACGACTCTAACGGCGTTTCCTATAAGAGCAAGGAATCCTGTTTACCCATCTAGCAGGATCATCAATTCAATTCAATTCAATTTTATTTATATAGCGCCAAATCACAACAAAAGTCACCTCAAGGCGCTTCATAGGTACAGAGAAAAACCCAACAATCATATGACCCCCTATGAGCAAGCACTTTGGCGACAGTGGGAAGGAAAAACTCCCTTTTAACAGGAAGAAACCTCCGGCAGAACCAGGCTCAGGGAGGGGCGGGGCCATCTGCTGTGATTGGTTGGGGTGAGGAAAACAGGATAAAGACATGCTGTGGAAGAGAGACAGAGATTAATAACAGATATGATTCGATGCAGAGAGGTCTGTTAACACATAGTGAGTGAGAAAGGTGACTGGAAAGGAAAAACTCAATGCATCATGGGAATCCCCGGCAGCCTACACCTATTGCAGCATAACTAAGGGAGGATTCAGGGTCACCTGGTCCAGCCCTAACTATATGCTTTAGCAAAAAGGAAAGTTTGAAGTCTAATCTTAAAAGTAGAGATAGTGTCTGTCTCCTGAATCCAAACTGGAAGCTGGTTCCACAGAAGAGGGGCCTGAAAACTGAAGGCTCTGCCTCCCATTCTACTTTTAAATACTCTAGGAACAACAAGTAAGCCTGCAGAGCGAGAGCGAAGTGCTCTAATAGGGTGATATGGTACTACAAGGTGGTACTACCACCAGCAAACGCTTGCAGCGCAGCTCCACTCCTAGTTGTTATGAAACCAGTTTTGAGCCCAGTGGAGTGTCCTGAAAATCCGACCCATCTCAGCGACAAAATCAAAAGAAATGCCACCTTTCCCATGCTCCAGAAACGTCTCCCATAGACATTTTCCCATTAAGGATTTCAGACTGGACTGTAGCCTGTATACAATGAGTTCTAAAAGAGAGACTTATTCGCTTAAGGTATTCCATCCATCCATCCATCCATCCATCCATCCATCTTCTTCTGCTTACCTGGGGCCGTCGTGGGGGCAGCAGCCTAAGCAGAGAAGCCCAGACCCCCCTCTCCCAAGCCATCTCCTCCACATTGTCCAGGGGAACACCAAGGCATTCCTTGGCCAGCCGAGAGATACAATCTGTCCAGCCTGTCCTGGGTCTGCCCCGGGATCTCCTCCCGGTGGGACATACCTGGAACACCTCACCCAGGAGGCACCCAGGAGGCATCCTTGTCAAATCCCCGAACCACCTCAACTGGCTCCTTTTGATGTGGAGGAGCAGCAGCTCTACTCTGAGCCCCTCCCAGATGGCCGAACTTCTCACCCTATGTCTAAGGGAGAGGCCAGCCACCCTTTGGAGGAAGCCCATTTCTGCCACTTGTATCCGCAATCTCCCTCTTTTGGTCACTGCCCACAGCTCGTGACCATAGGTGCTCTCTTCACCACAACAGACCGGTACACCAATCTGTCTGTCAATCTCCCGCTCCCTTCTCCCGTCACTCGTGAACAAGACCCAGAGATACTTAAACTCCTCCACTTGGGGCAAGAACTAGTCCCTGATCCAGAGTGGGCACTCCACCCTTTTCCGGCTTCGGACCATGGCCTCACATTTGGAGTTGCTGATTCTCATTCTCACCGCTTCACACTCGGCTGCGAACCATTCCAAGGTGAGCTGGAGGCCGTCACCCGATGAAGCAAACAGAACCACTTCATCCGCGAAAAGCAGAGATGAGATTCTGAGACCACCCAAGTGAAAGCTTTCCGCCACTTGGCTACGTCTAGAAATTATGTCCATGAAAAATTATGAACAGAGTCTGTGACAAAAGGCAGCCCTGGCGGAGCCCATCTTGTCCCGAAGCACCCTCCACAGGACCCCCTGAGGGACACGGTCGAATGCCTTCTCCAAATCCACAAAACACATGTAGAGTGGTTTTGGGCAAACTCCCATACACCCTCCAGTATCCTTGAGAGGATGAAGAGCTCATCCAGTGTTCCACGACCAGGATGAAAACCAAATTGTTCCTCCTGTATCCGAGGTTCGACTAACGGACACAGTCTCTTCTCCAGCACCCTGGCATAGACCTTCCCAGGGAGGCTGAGGAGTGTGATTCCCCTCTAGTTGGAACACACCCTCTGGTCTCCTTTCTTAAAGATGGGAACCACCACCCCGGTCTGCCAATCCAGGGATACTGCCTCTGATCTCCACGCAACATTGTAGAGGCATGTCAACAAAGACAGCCCAACAACATCCAGAGCCTTCAGGAACTCAGGGGGGACCTCATTCATCCCAGGGGCTCTGCCACCAAAGTGTTGTTTAACTGCCTAAGTGACCTCGCCCCTCATCCTCTTCCTCGCCACCTCTGCTTCCTCCATGGAAGACGTGCCAGTGGGATTAAGGAGGTCCTCGAAGTACTTCTTCCACCGCCCGACAATTTTCTCGGTCGAAGTCAGCAGCACTCCACCCACACTATACACAGTGCAGGTAGAACACTGCTTTCCCCTCTTGAGTCACCTGACAGTTTGCCAGAATCTCTTCGAGGCAGTCTTTTTCCATGGCCTCTCCGAACTCCTCCCACACCCAAGTTTTTGCTTCAGCCACTGCCTGCGCCGCGTTCTGCTTGACCTGTCGGTACCTATCAGCTGCCTCTGAAGTCCCACAGGCTAACCAAGGCTGATAGGACTCCTTCTTCAGGACCCTCCAGTACCCCACCCAGGGACTCCAAGAAGGCTGGGTACTCTGAACCCCCACTTGGCACATAAGCGCAGATGATGGTCAGGACCCATTCCCAGACCTGGAGGCGCAGGGAATAAACCCTCTCTTCAACTGGGAGAAACCCCAGCATACAGGCAGCAAGCCGAGGGGATACCAGGATACCCACCCCAACCCGCCGCCTCTCACCAGGGGCAACTCCAGACTGAGACAGAGTCCAGCCCCTCTCCAGGATATTGGTTCCAGAGCCCAAGCCATGCGTTAAGGTGACTATATCTGGCCGGTACCTCTCAACCTCACGGACTAACTCAGGCTCCTTCCCCACCAGAGAGGTGACATTCCATGTCCCAATTGCCAGTCTTGGTAGCTGGGGATCGGTTCGCCAGGAACTCCACTCCTGGTCACCACCCAGCTCACAATGCACCCAACCCAAGGCTGGCTGCAGTTGGTCCAGAATGCTGCAGCTCGTCTTCTGACACGTACTAAAAGATGTGAACACATTTCCCCGGTGCTTGCCTCCCTTCATTGGCTCCCTGTCCACTTCAGAATTAACTTTAAAATGTTATTGTTGACTTACAAAGTCCTGAATGGACAGGCTCCCGGGTATTTGTCTGACCTCTTGCAGACTTATACCCCCCTTAGATCTCTTAGATCAAGTGATCTTTTGCTTTTAGCTGTACCAAGGTCGAGGCTGGTTCATAGAGGTGATCGAGCATTTGCAGTCGTAGCGCCTAAGCTGTGGAATAATTTACCCCTACACATCAGACAGGCTCCCACTGTCAATCTTTTTAAATCTTATCTTAAAATGCATTTTTATTTACTGGCTTTTAATACAGCATGAGAGTTATTTGTTAATTCATATTTGGTGTTTGCTTTTAATACTCTAAGTTATTTTATTAGGTATGTTGTATTCTTGTACAGTTATTTTATTATGAATGTTGTATTCTTGTACAGCACTTTGGTCAACGCTCCTGTTGTAATTAAATGTGCTATATAAATAATTAAACTATTAAAAACCCCTATGGTGCCTCCTGCGGGTGGTGGACATGCAGGAAGATGGACCCATGTACCTTTGTTGGGCTGTGCCTGGCCGGGCCCTTGGACTAAGGCCTGGCCACCAGACGCTCGCCCTCGGGCACCCTCCCTCGGCCTGGTTCCAGGGCATGGCCCTGGTAACCCTATCCCGGGCACGGGGAACTGTTTCCTTGATGGTCTTGTCACAGGGGTCTTCTGAATCGCTCTTTGTCTGGTCCCTCACCCAGTACCAAATTGCCATGGGTGACCCTACCAGGGGGCAAAAAGCCCCCAGTCTCGCCTCTGTCAGTGCGCTCCAGGGCAGCTGTGGCTACAATGTAGCTTGCCATCACCAGTGTGTGTGTGTGAATGGGTGGATGACTGAATGTAGTGTAAAGCACTTTGGGGTCCATAGGGACTAAGTAAAGCGCTATACAAATACAGGCCATTTACCATTTATAGCCCCTGGGATCCCTTGGACCCAAACCCCTACACCACTATGAGGTAGCAATGCGCGGAGGCGAAGGGAAGCTATTCCAATTCCAATCCAATTTAAGTTCTCAACACTCCCACATCCAAACAGCAAACAAAAATTATCCTTTACTGGGCAGAAACAAAGACAACGCTGCCAACGGCGAAGCTACCCCACACCTCACATCACACTTTCTGCCCAACAGCCAACAACAGGCAGCAGGAACAAGCTCAAGCATCAGAATAAGGAGCCTTTGTTCCTTTGGGCCACCAGCCTCTCAACATCCAGTCCATCACTCCTCACAGCTGTCTCCAACCACCATATCATACGTTCTACAAAGCAAAATCCCAGTTCCATTCTCAGCCACTCCTCCATTACAGTCCTCCTCCTCCCCTGGCATATGCTTCAGCAAACCTTCCTGGCACCAGGTTGCCAGTTTCTCAGCCACCTTTCCCTCCTTGACTAAATGCAGCAGCTATCTTTCCTGGCACCCGGATGCCAGTTTTTCCTCACCTCAGCTCCTCTTCTGCACAATACTTCAACTACTATTCTTGCAGCTGGGTATCAGCCTACACATCTATCTAAGTTAAAATCTTTTTCTCCTCTCATCAGGGCAGCTTCAAGCAGCACATGGCCAAGTTTTATAGGTTAGGCTCTGTCATGTGAAGGCTGTGTGCAGGCAGGAAAAGGACCCAAAATGCAGACTCACAGAAACAAAAGGTGAACTTCAATACAGCTTTAATGCTGGACGGCAAAACAGAAAACTGGCTGAACTAGAATACAAAATGAACTAACGCGGCAGGCTGGCAGACAGAACACACAGTACAAGATGATGGTAGATCGTGACACGGACACAGAGAAACACAGGGCTTAAATACACAGAGGGAGCAATCAGGGAATGAGAGGCAGGAGGGAAACACAGCTGGGACAAATCAGGGCTGACGAGACAAAGGAAGCAAAACCAGACGCATTAACATGAGACACAGACTTTCAAAGTAAAACAGGAAACACAGACTGAACTTACAGACACAGACTCACAAGCAGGCACTGCAACAGAGGGAACAGAGACGTGGGACCAGGGCAGACACAGACACTGACTGGACACAGAATAGAGGGAGTATGGAAACCAAAACCTGAGAACTACATAATCACACACCAAGAAGAACTGGGGAAAAATAGAAATGCAAAACAGAAACCAAAACCTTCACAAAAATAAACTAAGAAGAGAACACAAATAAAGGGTACAAAACAGAAACCACTGGGTCTATGACCCAGGAACCCTAACAGGCTCCTTCTTTTCAATGAAATACTGCTCAGTTTTTCCTGACTACAGCAATTCTTCCTCCCAACCCACCGGCTTCAAAACCCTCCCCAGTATCTGCTCATCTTTGTGAACAAATTGTTGCTGGTAAATGCATAGACTTGACAGAGCTCATTCTTCCACCACTTAACCAACCCGCACTACCCAGAGTGATTGACAGCTGTGAGGTTCTTATCATCATGTGATCATCATGTAAACTCAGCTCCTTTGGAGTCAGCACACCCACCATGATGACTTTCTACTATGCCTTCCTGGAAAGCATCATGACCTTCTCCATCAGCTGCTGGTTCCACTCCCTCAGCCTTCATACAGGAACAGACTGCAGCACACTGCATCAGTGTGCTCTAAAATCATTGGCCTGCCAGAACTCTGGCACAGGTTTTCAGCCAACAGGCCCTTAGACAGGCAGCCAAAATCATCAATGACCCCTCTCACATTCTTCACCCCGCATTTCAATAGCTCCCCTCTGGGCGACGCCTCCGCTGCATTTCCTGCAGGACTGAGAGGAGGAGAACCACCTTTGTCCCCCAAGCCCCCCTGCACTGATAAAAGCTATTTTGTAGAGAGGTATATATAATCTATGCAAATCATGTAAAATTTACTCCATTATTGCACTCAGCCAAGGAATTATAAATTAATGGGTTAATTATACCCTTTTCCTAACAGTAACAACATTACATTAAAAAATGCAGTAAAATATACCCCCAAACCGTGAGTCTCATGTTCCTAATTGCGCATGCGCTTTTTGACCAAGCGGGACAGCAAGCAAATTCTGGGTCCTTTTTCCAGCTTCCAACGAACCCGATCGAACCACAGACGTGAAGGTAAGCTATTTACATAGGGTGAATAATATATAATAGCGTATGCAAATTGTAATTTCTTAAGTAATGAGCTATTACACTTCTCTTGTATTGCTTATGTCTGTGTAATGCACAATTACTTGAAATAAAACTTTGAATCTGCTGCTGTCTGTTAACCGTCTAGACAACTGCCGGTAAGTTGCAATGAAATGTGTTCGTGGTGTGCTTTATCAGTCAGCATGCATGACCAGTCCCGGACTGGTAATCGAAACGCTGTCCAAATTCATGGGCTGAATCCTCCTGAGGACCCGGCTTTCGCGGGCTACTTGGGCCGGTCCTCAGAAGGTCGGGTAGGCCGGATGTAAACCTATGTTTAACCAGAGTAGCGAAAGACCGCGGTGATCTGAAAATGATGTGCCGGGATTGTGCCGTTCTCGGCGACGCTAGTAACCCTCGAGCTCTCGGCTTAGCTATCGAGCTGGTGGGTAACAGACCTCTCCGAAAAGGTCGAAGCACTTTTGCAAATATGCGATGTCTCGATAAACGGAGCAGATAGTTGCAGTTTACACACCAACATTCTCGCCTGAAAATGTGTTAAAAGTTTATTTTGTGACCCAGAAAGAGTAATTTTAAAACTTAGTAGCGGCCGCCATTGCCGGAAACTGGAGTTTGGCTGGGCCGCGCTATGAATTCTGGGATATGGTGGGCCACGAAGGACACACCCGACCCATCCTTAAAATTCGAGGAAAAGGAGGACGCATTTGTCGGCTGCATTCGGAGGAGTCAACGAATTTGGACAGCCTTCGGCGCGTCGCTGTGGCGTAATCGGTCTACAAATGCGTCCCCAGGAGGATGCAGCCCACAGTCTTTGCAAACTACTTTCCTGCCTTGATGGAAAAGAAAATGGACGTCAGACGATTTTTTTTGTGAGAAATGAGAGGGGCAATCCTTAAGTTGTGGTGGCTCTGCTTCTGGGTCAGCACATAAAACAGGTAAACAAACTTAAATCCTGTATGTCTTGGGCAGATCATTCCCAACAGTCGTGTTTTAAACTCTTAAAAATCAGCTGTTGCATCTGTCTGCGTCTCCCCATTGATCTGTAGCTCCTCATCATCGCGGAGAGCTCACTGAAAGCTTTCTCCCAGCTGTAACTGACGGCTTTGTTTTAGCAGCACCAGAACTTTCTGAAAAGCTCTGAAGCTTGCTTGTATTTAAAAATGTGCGCGGCAGTAGTCGCTTGTTCTGTCATGCAGATACAGCTTTGCTCACGTATATGCTTCATTATCCGCTCAGCTGATCGCACTGCGTGGAAACACTGGGACACAGCAGCATCATGAACTCCAGCTATAGGGAGATTTTTCAGGAGGAAAACAAATAAATAAAAAACATTCATGTTATAAATATGAGATCTGGTCTGTCATTTAAAATTTCATTTTTTTGTCCCCTTACTTCTTAGATCATCGAAGAGTTCAGACGCATCACCAGTTTCGTTGGTGGAGACATTCATGCTGAAACTTGATGAGTACACACCAGGTCTTTTGCAGCTTATGCTTGCCAAAGGAGGAGCTGCTGGTTCCAAGATGAGACCTTCGCTGGACACTTTGAATGACGTGTTATTTGACTTTTTTCACAAATATGTAATTATGGAGGGCTGCAGTGGGTAGCAAGAAGGTCCTGGGTTTGAATCCCAGCCCAGGGTCTTTATGCATGGAGCTTGCATGATCTCCCTGTGCATGTGTGGGTTCCCCCCAGGTATTCTGGCTTCCTCCCACAGTCAGAAAACATGACTGTTAGGTTAATTGGTCTCTCCAAATTGTCCTTAGGTTTGAGTGTGTGCGTCCATGGTTGTTTATCCTGTCTGTCTCTATGTTGCCTTGTGATTGACTGTCCAGGGTGTACCCAGCCTCTCACCTGTTGAAAGCTGGAGAGAGGCATCAGCCCGTTTTTGTTTTTAATTCAGTCTTAATGTAAGTAAATCACTCGACTTAGTCTTTTCACTTAATTGTGTCTCCCTACAGACACAGAGCATTGAGAAGAAAAGGGATGTTGTTATCTGCTGCCTCATTAGCTACCTCGGGGAAAGACAAGAAGATCTTTTTCATGACTGCCAGGTATGTCATATTGATAACAGATTACTTATTAACTCAAGGGATCCTAATGTTCTTCTCTCCTGTCCTCTCCTATCCCCTGTTCTCCGCTTCTCCATTCATCTTCTGTCCACTCCCTTCTGTTGATAAAACTGAAATGTATTGAAAAAGCATCTTAAATAAAATAAAACATGTGTATGCCTTTTGTTTCTTTCTTTTTAACACGTAGGAATGTGAGGATTACACAGACAAAATGATGAAGGTGATCGTGATTCACAACATAATGGCTGAGGAGGATCCATCAGATGTGTCCATTGTGATTGAGGGAAACCAAGTGATGGAGGGATGTGGAAGCCGAACAAAGGCATGTATACTGCTGATGGGACTGATATATGCCCTCAACCTCGAATATCTGAAGGAGCTGAAGAACACATTTGACTCTTTTCAAAAATTGTTTTTGGAACTTGACGGGGCGAAACTACTGCACACACATTGCACACACATTTCCCCTCTTGTTCCCAGAGGATCTTTTGTCCAGACATAGCTTGATGGAGCTGTAATTTTTCTTCTGACAGTAAGCACAGAAACTATTGAATGTTGGTGTTAGTGTTCTGTTCTATCTATCCATATTTTTGATAGCGTACATGCACAGAAACAACCTTGTAGAGTTTCTGTGCTTTTGGCTTTTAAAATGGACTAAGTGGCCTTTGAAAGTGTTCTCTGCATTAGCTGTTGTGTTGCACTTTATTCTGTGTTTTTATGGAATAAAAACATTGAGATGATGAACCATCTGAATGTCTTCTTTGGGAGGTACATTTTACCTTATATAAATAGGTAATGTTTATCAACTGATAATAATTAAATTTTATTAGTAATTATATAATTAATTTTACCTAATTTCAATGAGTAAGTAGCTGTTGAATATATACGTAAATATGGGGTAAATTTTACCCAATTTAATTAAGTATTTCAAAGCTTTTTATTGAAGCTATTTTATACACAATATATTGACTTAAATCTACCCCAAAAAAGTCAATGCAAATTGTTACCTCAGATTTATTGGGTAAATTCTATAGATGACTTCTTACAGTGTGCTTTTTAATTCCAGCCAATAACACAATTTCCCACACCCATAAACATAAACTACACTCTTTTTATATTGCCGACACTTTACTCACTTACAGTTATTTATTCACCTTTCAGTTATTTTAATTTCAAAACTGTGTAATTTGTGTATATATTCTGTGTATTTATTATCTCACTGCCTGCTTATGCCCTGTCCTTATCTTCAACGTCATGCTGCTCTGTTATATGTTAATTGCCCCTTGGGGATAAATAAAGTCTTTCTGATTCTGATTCTGATGTGTGGCTCGGCTCCATCTCGGACTAAAGAGCTTACTCCTTTTTGAGTTTGCTCACGCATTTTCACTTTATAGAGATGTCTTTTGCCCCACTTGTCATCGAGTTCCTCTTGAAGGAAGGAACTCAACAACTACATGACTATTATACTCAAACTTGCTCTGCAATTGGCTTTTACCGGTAACACAACCAGTTCACTTTCGAAGCTGCTGCTCGCCTACAACAGTTCAATCAGGACACATTTTGGGTAGACTCGAGGAGACACTGCTGTTGCATCTTCTCTGTCCATTCACCACACTACAGCAATATATGCGGAACACTGTTGCATCCTGCTTCTGCAAAAATCACTCAAAGCCCATAAGCCACTCATCCATTCTTACCCGCTTAGCTCCAAATTTCTGAACCCACAACATCCCTCGCAGGCGTGCCTTTGCCACAAGGTTCAAAAATGAAGTGCAGACCCATTATGCATCTAGGAGGCTGCACCATTTGCAATAATTTCAATAACTCTGGTTGCCTTATATCTCATTGTCTCTATCTCCTGCTCTTTTTGCGGCAGTGGCCATTCTCACCCTGCGTGCCCACCAAAACCCCTCCAAGCAATGAGTAGCTATATTCGTTTCAACACCAATCAATATTCTGGCATTAAAGGGAGCTTTAAAAAACATCCTAACCCAGTTTTCATCAGTTTTTTTAAGTAAAAGGTTTTTCAGAAGGCTTCTGCTAGGGATCGTTACTCAGTCCTCAGTCTCTTGTACCATATTTTCCAGCCCATAAGGCGCATTAAGCGAAACAAAAGAGTCAGATAAGTCAAGCTTTACTCAACTCATTCTTCTTGCTTCCTCCACTTCTGTACCATTGATTCATTAATGTTGAATTCTCTGGCAGCTGCTCTATTCCCATATTGTTGCAGTATATTAATGAATTATCTCAGTTGTTCTCCTGACTGAAGTTTGGTCCATTTAAGGCATCCTGCCATGCGATTGCATTTGTCCCTAACCATCGGGAACCCTCCCGTTAACGAGTGGAAAAAATTTAGCGTTCATCCTCCAGCTTCACTGTGTTTATGTTATGCTAACATAGCTCTGTTTCTAGCGATCATGTAGCACATCATTATATACCACCTAGCCCAACTTCAGTAACCCTACAAACGTCACTGCTGTTTAGTTTTCTGTCTTCAATTATGTTGGAAGTGATAGCAGAGCTGTATGTTTGAATTTTTTCAGAAATCTCTCAGTCAGAACATGCTATATCATGTTTAAGTGGAAACTAGCGAGCTAACTTCCTGCTATCTTCCTGCTAACTTCTAACTCCGTTAAGTTTAATAAATTCTGTTTTCATGGATGCCTGGATGTTAAACTTAATTGTTACACCTGGTAAAGCAGTGTTGTGGAAGTTTTCCATTAAATAAAGCCTGCAGACAAGCGGTGAGCGGTAGCTAACATTCTTTAATCAAAACACAAAGAACAGAAAACCAAGCTTGGTGGAGAGCCTGCATGATCGCGGGGCAGACGGTCAGAGTCTCCCCGAGCCTAGTATGGCTCTCAGTTAAATACCTTCTTCAGGAACAAAAGGCAGTACACAGCTGTTTCACACCTTAAGGTTCACACTCCCTTGCTACCTCCCAGAGTTGTTGAAGAGACAAAAGACTCTTCCTGTGGAGTTTTCTGCTTCCCCCCAACTTCCTTACTAGACCCCCACCATCTGTCTAACTGTATGAGTGTGAGACATGTTAAAATCCAGTGGCACCAAGGCATACAATAAAGTAATGTGATTAATACATAAATAAAAGAAATTCCTATACAGCAGTAACACTGTTTATTTTATTAAAGATGAAAGGATTTAGACAGTTTTAACTCTCAGTGATCCTGCAGTGTTCGTTTGACTTTGGGACCTGAAACGGACGGAGTTTAGGACCCAGATCTCTCTGCGAGGCTCCTGACTACCATAGCCATAATGCTCTGACAGTCCATCAAGCGGTGCGGCTTCATAGCTTACCAAAGTCGTACTAAAACATTTTTTGACAGATTTTTGAGCGCCGTGTAGCACATAAAATCGGTTCGAGGTCAGTAAGCAGAACCACAATTCATACATAAGGTGCACTGTTGATTTTTGAGAAAATTAAAGGATTTTAAGTGTGCCTTATAGTGAGGAAAATATGGTACATGTAAAAAAAAAACAGTCAGCCACTTTCCTCAATCACCTTAACTCTTTTTTCGCATCAGCCTATTGGGCAATGCAAACAGAAAATATTGGTGAAAATAACACATCATCATAGATTTATCCATGCCTCTCACCTTCCATGTCCCTCCCTGTCCCTCCCTCTCTTGCCCTACGTGTCCCTCACTCTCTGTCCCTCGCTCTCTCACCTTCCATGTCCCTCTCTCTCTCCGCTCTCCCTCTCTTGCCCTCCCTGTCCCTCCCTCTCTTGCTCTCCCTGTCCCTCCCTCTCTTGCTCTCTCTGTCCCTCCCTCTCTTGCTCTCTCTGTCCCTCCCTCTCTTGCCCTCTCTGTCCATCCCTCTCTTGCCCTCCCTGTCCCTCCCTGTCTCACCCTCCCTGTCCCTCACTCTCTGTCCCTCGCTCTCTCACCTTCCATGTCCCTCCCTCTCCCGCCCTCCCTGTCCCTCCCTCTCTCGCTCTCTCTGTCCCTCCCTCTCTCACCCTACCTGTCCCTCGCTGTCTCGCCCTCCTTGTCCCTGCCTTTCCCTCCCTGTTCCTGGCTCTCTGCCCCTCCCTGTCCCTCCCTCTCTCACCTTCCATGTCCATCCCTGTCCCACCCTCTCTTGCCCTACGTGTCCCTCACTCCCTGTCCCTCCCTCTCTTGCTCTCTCTGTCCCTCCCTGTCTCACCCTCCCTGTCCCTCACTCTCTGTCCCTCGCTCTCTCACCTTCCATGTCCCTCTCTCTCTCACCTTCCATGTCCCTCCCTCTCTGTCCCTCCCTCTCTTGCTCTCCCTGTCCCTCCCTCTCTTGCTCTCTCTGTCCCTCCCTGTCTCACCCTCCCTGTCCCTCACTCTCTGTCCCTCGCTTTCTCACCTTCCATGTCCCTCTCTCCCTCCGCTCTCCCTCTCTGTCCCTCCCTCTCCCGCCCTCCCTGTCCCTCCCTCTCTTGCTCTCTCTGTCCCTCCCTCTCTTGCCCTCCCTGTCCCTCCCTCTCTTGCTCTCTCTGTCCCTCCCCCTCTTGCTCTCTCTGTCCCTCCCTCTCTTGCCCTCCCTGTCCCTCCCTGTCTCACCCTCCCTGTCCCTCACTCTCTGTCCCTCGCTCTCTCACCTTCCATGTCCTTCCCTCTCCCGCCCTCCCTGTCCCTCCCTCTCTCGCTCTCTCTGTCCCTCCCTCTCTCACCCTACCTGTCCCCCGCTGTCTGTCCCTCCTTGTCCCTGCCTTTCCCTCCCTGTTCCTGGCTCTCTGCCCCTCCCTGTCCCTCCCTCTCTCACCTTCCATGTCTATCCCTGTCCCACCCTCTCTTGCCCTACGTGTCCCTCACTCCCTGTCCCTCCCTCTCTTGCTCTCTCTGTCCCTCCCTCTCTTGCTCTCTCTGTCCCTCCCTCTCTTGCCCTCTCTGTCCATCCCTCTCTTGCCCTCCCTGTCCCTCCCTGTCTCACCCTCCCTGTCCCTCGCTCTCTCACCTTCCATGTCCCTCTCTCTCTCCGCCCTCCCTCTCTGTCCCTCCCTCTCCCGCCCTCCCTGTCCCTCGCTCTCTTGCCCTCCTTGTCCCTGCCTTTCCCTCCCTGTTCCTGGCTCTCTGCCCCTCCCTGTCCCTCCCTCTCTCACCTTCCATGTCCATCCCTGTCCCACCCTCTCTTGCCCTATGTGTCCCTCACTCTCTGTCCCTCGCTCTCTCACCTTCCATGTCCCTCTTTCTCTCCGCCCTCCCTCTCTGTCCCTCATTCTCTCGCCCTCCCTGTCCCTCGCTTTCTCTTTGTCCCTGGCTGTCCCTTGTTCTCGACCCTCTCTCGCCCTCCCTGTCCCTCGCTCTCTCTCGCCCTCTTTGTCCCTTGCTCTCTCGCCCTCCCTGTCCCTCGCTCTCTCTCGCCCTCTTTGTCCCTCCCTCTCCCGCCCTCCCTGTGCCTCCCTCTCTCACCCTACCTGTCCCTCGCTCTCTCGCCCTCCTTGTCCCTGCCTTTCCCTCCCTGTTCCTGGCTCTCTGCCCCTCCCTGTCCCTCCCTCTCTCACCTTCCATGTCCATCCCTGTCCCACCCTCTCTTGCCCTACGTGTCCCTCACTCCCTGTCCCTCCCTCTCTTGCTCTCTCTGTCCCTCCCTCTCTTGCCCTCTCTGTCCCTCCCTCTCTTGCTCTCTCTGTCCCTCCCTCTCTTGCCCTCCCTGTCCCTCCCTGTCTCACCCTCCCTGTCCCTCGCTCTCTCACCTTCCATGTCCCTCTCTCTCTCCGCCCTCCCTCTCTGTCCCTCCCTCTCCCGCCCTCCCTGTCCCTCGCTCTCTTGCCCTCCTTGTCCCTGCCTTTCCCTCCCTGTTCCTGGCTCTCTGCCCCTCCCTGTCCCTCCCTCTCTCACCTTCCATGTCCATCCCTGTCCCACCCTCTCTTGCCCTATGTGTCCCTCACTCTCTGTCCCTCGCTCTCTCACCTTCCATGTCCCTCTTTCTCTCCGCCCTCCCTCTCTGTCCCTCATTCTCTCGCCCTCCCTGTCCCTCGCTTTCTCTTTGTCCCTGGCTGTCCCTTGTTCTCGACCCTCTCTCGCCCTCCCTGTCCCTCGCTCTCTCTCGCCCTCTTTGTCCCTTGCTCTCTCGCCCTCCCTGTCCCTCGCTCTCTCTCGCCCTCTTTGTCCCTCCCTCTCCCGCCCTCCCTGTGCCTCCCTCTCTCACCCTACCTGTCCCTCGCTCTCTCGCCCTCCTTGTCCCTGCCTTTCCCTCCCTGTTCCTGGCTCTCTGCCCCTCCCTGTCCCTCCCTCTCTCACCTTCCATGTCCATCCCTGTCCCACCCTCTCTTGCCCTACGTGTCCCTCACTCTCTGTCCCTCGCTCTCTCACCCTCTTTGTCCCTCACTTTCTCGCTCTCTCTGTCCCTCGCTCTCTCACCTTCCATGTCCCTCTTGCTCTCTGCCCTCCCTCTCTGTCCCTCATTCTCTCGCCCTCCCTGTCCCTCGCTTTCTCTTTGTCCCTGGCTGTCCCTTGTTCTCGACCCTCTCTCGCCCTCCCTGTCCCTCGCTCTCTCTCACCCTCTTTGTCCCTTGCTCTCTCGCCCTCCCTGTCCCTCGCTCTCTCTCGCCCTCTTTGTCCCTTGCTCTCTCTCCCTCTCTGTCCCTCGCTGTCTCACCCTCTCTCTATTGTCCCCTTCCCCTGTGAGGTTTGTTCCAGCTGTGTTTTCACCTGTTGCCCCACCCTTTTTCATTCCTTTGTATTTAAATCCTTAGTTTGTCTCTGCTCCCTGTTACGTTGTCTGTCTTCATGCTAGTCCTCCTATCATGTTCAGTTTTGTTGAGCCTGACTGAATGGTACCTACAGTTTTGTGTAGTAGACCCAGAACGTTGCTGCAACGATTATATCTCTTGTCTGTTGTGCAAATGCTTTGATATTCACTGGACAGATATTCCAAGTGGACAGATACCAGACTATAGATCTTCGTTACCGAACTTAGCATAAGCTTCATTAGTAGCAACAGCCTATTGGTTCTAAAGACTTTCACTTTTTCTTTCACAAGGTCAGAGAAATGTCTACATTTGTTTCTAAAGAACAAACACATGCAGGTGTTTGTATGTGAACTGTACATGAACCAAAAGCGTTCTGCTGTGCCGTGTCCTGCAGGCCTTTCAAACAGCAATATTTGATCAATCTGTTTCTAATTGTGCCCTCATACACTTTGACCTTTTAAACTCACACCTGCTGAAGGCATTTGATTATCAGCACTTAACTACTGCTGTGTCTCTCATCTTTGTACTTTCAGAAACAAGGATGGACCCGTGGGTGATGGGTAATGAGGTCATGCTGTTTGTGCACGTTTAAACTGATGCGAACGGGTTAAAAGAAGCACAGCTGCAGCTCAGTGGGGAGGGACTGGTAGTCAGGCTGCGCTGTGCAGTGTCTCAGTTTTTGTGTTGTATAGCAGAATGGTATGTTTGGAGAATGTTTCCAAGCTGTTCCTGTTAAATGTGATGTTAACTGAACTTCAGGTAACCTGCAAGAAAAGAACGAGAAACGAGTTCCTGTGAGGTATTCTGAGCCTCGAGGATGATGATAAATGCTACAGAGATTACACATTTCACTCTAAGTCCCTACTTTGACACTGGTGCATACAGATACTTGTATTTGCTCATTATTCTAACTTCTTATGCTGCAATTATTTGTGCTAACCTCCTGCTGATTGTGGTTATCTGTGTGAACAGAAGCTTACATGAACCTATGTACATGTTTCTGTGCAGCCTGTTTGTGAATGAGCTGTATGGTAGTACAGGGCTGTTTCCGTTCCTCCTGCTTCAGATCCTCTCTGATGTTCACACTGTTTCTGTTTCATTTTGTTTCCTGCAGGTTTTCTGTGTGTACACTTACGCTTGTGTGGAGTTTATAAACTTAGTCGTCATGTCTTATGACAGATATTATGCCATCTGCTGGCCTCTTCAATATAAATCATGTATGACACTTAAAACAGTCACCACGCTGATTTCTCTAACGTGGTTATTACCTTTTATTATGATTGTTGTGCTTATATCTTTGAGTGCTCCTCTACAGCTCTGTGGAAACGTCATCAATAAAGTCTTTTGTGGAAACTACGCCATCATTAAACTGGCCTGCTCTGACACCAGAGTCCATAACATCTTTGGACTCATTTACACTTTCATCTCTGTCATTATTCCTCTTGTTTTAATCCTGTACACCTACGTGAGGATCCTGAAAGTCTGTTTTTCTGGCTCCAAGCAGACCCGACAGAAAGCCGTCAGCACCTGCACGCCTCATCTCGCCTCCATCTTGAACTTTTTTTTCGGTTGCTGTTTTCAGATATTACAAAGCAGATTTGATACAAGTGGTGTGCCGAATGTTTTTGGCATTTTATCATCATTGTACTTTCTGACATGCCAGCCGCTCTTCACACCACTACTGTACGGGCTGAAAATGACCACAATACGCATTGCATGTAAACAGCTGTTTTGTGGTCCACTGACACGTTTGTTCAGTTGTAGCAGTGATATCTTCTCCAAAAGCCACCAAAGTCAGAGTTATTGTTAATGCATGTCGATTAAAAGGAAACTTATTTTGGAGCTGAAATCATTCAAACTTTGCTCTTCATGGTTTTTAAAGTTCAGTTAAGTTTACATACATCTGTTTTTGTCAGTATGCTTGAACAAATAAACTAATATGTGCGACTTAGTTTTCTGTTGTTACGCTTGCAGCACGTAACATTTATTTTGTGTGATGTGTGTTTTTCACTTGAGCAGAGATAAACAGTCAGGTGGTTTGGGATCAGTGTGTCTAACTTCCAGAGGGAACAGATCAACACACAAACAGCAAAGTAAAAGCAAAAGACGTGCCATCAACAACTGCACATAAACACTTTGAACAGATAACAAAATAAAAATAGATTTTTGCTAATTTGTGCATAAAATTACACATTTAAACTGAAATCACATGAATATAAAGTTTTATTGGTTGATAAATTTCCATCAGTCCACATGATTCAAAGTGAACTCACTTACTGCCATTTAATAGTGAGAACATTTTCTATAAATATTAAAAGTCTCACAACACAACTGTTTCCCTCACTGAGGGAATAGTCAGTGAATGTGCAAACATGGATCTGTATTTATTATGAGCAGGTGTCTGAAATCATGTTTTCACTTTTTTCTCACTGCTTCACTGAGTGAATGTGTTAAATGCAGAGAGGAATTTTCCCACGGGGATCAATAATGTATACATTATTATTATTATCATCATCATCATCATTATTATTCATTAAAAAACAGTTAGAAAAATTATTTTTTGTGTATTTTCAACTGTAAGTAGTTGATTTATGTAGTTGGTTTGTGAGATGGAGACATGGAGAGACTCAAATAGCTTAAATCATCACAACAACAGACCGGGGACAAGAGGCCTGGAGGCTAGTTGTTAAAGACTACAGTCATGGTGGATGTTTCTCATAACTCATCCAGATTAGGTTGTGCTTTTCAGTATATGGTGTCCCATCATCATTCTGCTATTAAGTGTTGGATAGGTGTTGGGCACCTTTGCATTGTCTGCAGCCTGGCTAAAGTGGACTCCTGTCTGTATTTATCTGGTGGTGAGGTGAGCAGGAGGGCGGGCAGGTGGGTGTGATCTTCAGCTTTGACAGGTGGAAAGCGCCTGATGTCCTTACTGGTGAGCGGCAGCGTGAGGCGAACGGAGGAGTGACAGAGGGTATCTCTGGTGAGTACATCTTAGTCTTTATCTCCATGGTTATTGTACTTCCTGTTTTATTTTGACAGTCTCTGGTCCTGTGTTCAGTGTCTTCAGTTTGCCTCACCTGTCGTGTTAGTCTGTATTAGTTCCAGCTGTGTTCCCTCCTGTTTTCCATCCTTTTGTTATCCTGTGTGTCGCATCATCCCCGTTTGCTGTGTGTTTCCATGTGTTCCAGGTTTCCCTTGATAATTCCTAATTGATCCATTCCTCAAAGAAAGGATTTGCTGCCCGAACAGTAAACTGTGCTCTGTTGGAACCTGGCCGTATTATTTGCCCAGGGAATTTACCCATGGGACTTTGGTGGTTTTTATGTTCCTCCCTCTGCTAACCTCGCAGCTGCATGTGACATTATCCACTCTCCTCCCTCCCCCTACTGGGTAGGTCATATCATAAACTGATTCACCTCATCTCCTGCTATCTGCCTGTTGTGAGGAGGCAGCCTGTGACCACTAGCAGTATTAGGCAGTGGTTGGAGGAGGCCTTAGCAGAACATAAGGGCTGTTTTGAGGTGACACACTGGGAGACACTCTTTGAGCCTCATGGTGAGGACATCAATGGGCTCACTAAGTGTATCACAGACTACATAACCTTCTGCACTGACTCCATTGTTCCGGCTCAGACTGTCCATTGTTACCCAAATAGCAATCCCTTGTCATGATCTGAATGAGTGGCTGGAAACTTCCTCAGTCCCCCTGGTATCCACCCCTGGGCAGGGCCATCATATCTTCGACAGCTTCACTCACCTGGAGCTGATTTGAGGTAAACAGGTTGGAGGGATTTAAGCCCTACACTGATGTTCCTTCTCCGCCAGTTTGTCAGGTACTCCATGTTGGTATCCGGCTCTAATGCTCCATATTCTCTTTGCCAGGTGCTTTACTTACCTTGTTCTCTTGTGCCTTAGTTCTCCCGGATGCTCCAGAACCCTTACCCAAGACTTAAGCTCATCTCCTGGACTTCAGATGACCCACGTTTCCTCTGGAAATCTCTCTGTGCCTCACCTGCCTGTCCTCCTGCCATCACACTCCCTCAGAACGTACAGAACTCAAGCCAGTCATCTCACACCGTCTAGCCCACGTCTCTGCACTGAATCATACTTGTTATTAATCTCTGTCTCTCTTCCACAGCATGTCTTTATCCTGTCTTCCTTCTCTCACCCCAACCAGTCGCAGCAGATGGCCCCGCCCCTCCCTGAGCCTGGTTCTGCCGGAGGTTTCTTCCTGTTAAAAGGGAGTTTTTCCTTCCCACTGTCACCAAAGCGCTTGCTCATAGGGGGTCATATGATTCCCCGAAAGCTGATTCTGTTCATCTGGACGTAGCGTTTTCAGTGGGGGAAACGTTTTGTCACTCATCCAAGTGACTTCTTCAGTCTCAGCTGACTGCAGGTTTCCCCAATCTTATAAACAGTACATTTGCATAATGACTGAAACCAGCCCACTGAAGGAACAATGGGCTGTGAGGTCAGTTCCTTAATCATAATTATGCAAATTCTCATGACCATTGATCAACAACCACTGACCAAAACCCACTGATCAAAGAACACTGATCAATGTCCATGAGTACCATTCACAGAAAGTTGGGGAATGGCTGCAATCACAGCATTGTAAGATGGCAAAGGATTTACCCTTAAGACCCCTCCTCAATTCAGAGATGGTCTTTCCCTTTACGCTATGTCCAGATGAACAGAATCAACTTTTGGGGATTTAATTACCTGGATGATTGAGCATGCATCAAGACACTCATATGATTGTTGGGCTGTCTCTCTTTTTCTGTTTTTTGCGTGTTACTGTAGGGTCTACCTTACAATACAAAGTGCAACTGTTGTTGTGATTTGGCACTGTATAAATAAATTGAATAATGAACTAATAATGAACCAAGCTGCCACTATGGGTGTACAGGGAAGGAAGTGCTTGCAACAGGCCCAAGACATCAAACTCAAAGAGCAGCACTGAGAGGACACTTTAGTGCTGCTCTTAAGACTGTTAAATCCAAATGAAAAAATAATTATCTACTGGTTTGGGCATATTTCTGTTTTATCCTGTGTGATTTCTGGTAGTACACAGGGAAAGAAACTGTAAGCAAATAAATTGTATGGCAGCCATGGACAGCCATTGCTACATCTCTATGAGTGAATGAGAAAAACATCCATCCATCAATACTTTCAGTCTGTCCTTCCTTTGGCCTTGTGTTGAGATTGAGTTACTAATGTTTTTTTTACGCAACTGTGTATTTTTTCAGTTTAAAAGAGTTATTTAGTTTGCAAAGCAGGTCCCTTGGTAATGACACCAGACTGCTGTGGGACTAAACTGAAAAGCTTAAATGAAGCAGAGGTGAAGTTACAGGTCAGTCTGTGTGTCATTCAGTATCCCATGTTACACATGACTACAGAGACTTTTGATACTACACATATACTAAACTGTACTGGAGAGGTAAGTTTGAGATCTTTGTCACAAATGATCCTTCAGTGATATAATGTGTTGCTTGTGTGGTTATTTTGGCTAATTCATGCCACAGTTTAAAGCAGGTGAAAGCATCACTAACACAGCATGAATACTTCTAAATGTATAGTATCCTGTGGATAGTGTTGGCTTGCTGTGAACCATGGAGATCATAAGAAACTCCACACAGTTTTCATATTTTACTCTTGGTGCCTATGTTGACACACAGATGTTTAAATATTTATATTTCATAATTATTTTGTCTCTGTATATGTTTACAGTTGGTTCCAATGTCCTGCTGATTGTGGTTATCTGTGTGAACAGAAGCTTACATGAACCTATGTACATGTTTCTGTGCAGCCTGTTTGTGAATGAGCTGTATGGTAGTACAGGGCTGTTTCCGTTCCTCCTGCTTCAGATCCTCTCTGATGTTCACACTGTTTCTGCTCCTCTGTGCTTCCTGCAGGTTTTCTGTATTTACTTATATGCAAGTGTAGAGTTTAGTAACTTAGCTGCCATGTCTTATGACAGATACATGTCCATCTGTTATCCTCTTCAATATCACACACTAATGACGTCTAATAAAGTTGCCCTTCTGATAGCTGTGACATGGATACCTCCTCTACTTGCCGTTTGTGTCACAACATGTCTGAGTGCTTCATTGAAGCTATGTGGAAATGTCATTAACAAAGTGTACTGTAACAATCACTCCATTATCAAGCTGGGATGTCACGGCACGACAGTTAATAATCTCTATGAGCTCACTGCTGCCTCTGTCACAGTGTGTGTCCCAGTATCTGTAATTCTGTACACCTACACAAGGATCCTGAAAATCTGTTTTTCTGGATCCAAACAGACGCGACAGAAAGCTGTCAGTACCTGCACGCCTCACCTCGCTTCTCTGCTCAACTTTTCTTTTGGGGTTTCCTTTGAAATACTACAGAGCAGGTTTGATATGAGCCATGTTCCAAACATGTTACAGATATTTTTATCAGTGTACTTTCTTACATGTCAGCCCCTCTTCAATCCTGTCATGTATGGCTTGAACATGTCCAAAATACGGACCATATGTAAAAATCTGCTCTTAGGTTCTGTTGGGAAGAGCAGGATATTTATCAAAATTGTTCAGATTGAGAAATAAGAGGAAAACTACACTGATATGAAGAAGGAGCGTTTCTTCATATGACATATTGTTTCAGGTTTGGAAATTTACCATTCAACAGCTGATGCAGACATGTCTAACAGTCATTGAAAATCAATCAAATAAAAATAATGGATATGTAAAAAAATGAGGAAGTGTCTTCATTCCCAGACAGATTATTGAAAACTGTTTAAATAATGAAAGAAAAGATAATTGTTTCTGTGTTATTGCTGCTTGATGTGAATATTAACATTATGATACTTTATACTTGGACCACAGAAATGTCACTACACTACTAATCAAAGCCATGCCTAAATCATTAGTATTAATTTTCGTATAATGTTATTTAAATAGCTCCAATATGAGCCATCTCAGGGCACTTGATGATGTAAAGGAAGACAACATTTTGAAAAGAACCTTAGGGAACCACAGTTTGTGACAGTAGGGTTGTTATAGCTCAAATCCACCAATTTTAGAACAGTTGCTGCTTATCCATCTCCAATTTGCTCAGAAATGTTATGGTAGAAAAAGTACCCATTCATAATTGTGGTGATTTTCTAGTTTGATATATCTAATACATATACAATACATAAGTATATATTCTTTTGAAAAATTGTTCATAGACCCATTTTTCTGTATCAGCATTTAAACATAAATATCTCAAACTATCAAAGTTAAAACCTGAAAGTTTCAAGTTGCTTACCATGAAAATAAACCAGGAACTGTAATTTGGGACATTTAAAAAAAAATATTTTAGTACTGGCTAGATAAAACAAAACACAACAAAGTGCCATATTTGAATACACACCAGTAAAAGACTTTAGACTGCAAAAGACAACGAGGGAAAATTTCTGAACTGTACAGTTATATTTCACTATAAAGCAAAATAAAGCATGTCGAATGCAGTCCAAGAAGAAATTCTTAGCCATAAAAATGAAGAAAATGCTATTTTCATTCAACTTTCATGCTGTATTAAGCAAATATGCCAAATATTAAATAAGTTGTATCATAAAAACAAAAATACCAGACCGTAGTCTAATCCTAATAGAACAAAATTCTGGCTAAATTTTTGACACAATAAAATTAGTCAGATTGTCGCTAATGTAATGATCACTGTGTTAGTATACTAGTGTGTATACACACTAGTATACTAACACAGTGGTCCCCATCCTTTTTTGCACCACGGACCGGTTTAATGTCTGACAGTATTTTCATGGACCGCCCTTTAAGGTGTCGCGGATAAATACAACAAAATAAAATGATACGACCAAGACAAAAACTGTGGTATTTTGTAAATATAATAATAAACGTGAATTCACTGTGTAATTGTGTAACTTTATTAGCAGCGTCCCCCTTTAATGCGCCAAACATTGAGAGTAACATCCTCCTCTCTGCCCCTTAATGCTCTCTGGTCGCTATGGTAACGCGCAAAAATTTCTTTCAAAGAAATATGAATCGAATCGGGAAAAAGACCGAGTTAATGATAAAACCCCTGAAAACCATAAATTTCACACCCGAGCCTCAACTCTCAGGGCCTGGTACCAAACGACTTATGGACAGGTACCGGCCTGGGGGTTGGGGACCGCTGTACTAAGACTAGAAACAGCTTTAGTGAAGGTTACAAATGATCTTCTTATGGCCTCTGACAGTGGACTCATCTCTGTGCTTGTCCTGCTAGACCTCAGTGCAGCGTTCGATACTGTCGACCATAATATCCTATTAGAGCGATTAGAGCGTGCTGTAGGTATTACAGGTACTGCACTGCAGTGGTTTGTATCATATCTATCTGTCCATCCATCCATCCATCCATTTTCTTCCACCTATCCGGGGCCGGGTTGTGGCGGCAGCAGCCCAAGCAGAGAAGCTCAGACCTCCCTCTCCCCAGCCACCTCCACCAGCTTATCCGGGGGAACACCAAGGCATTTCCAGGCCAGCCGAGAGATATAATCTCTCCAGCGTGTCCTGGGTCTGCCCCGGGGTTCCTCCCGGTGGGACATGCTGAGAAAACCTCGCCCAGGAGGCGCCTAGGGGGTATCCTTGTCAGATGCCCGAACCACGTCAACTGGCTCCTTCCGATGTGGAGGAGCAGCGGCTCTACTCTGAGCCCCTCCCGGATGGCCGAACTTCTCACCCTGTCTCTGTTGATCTCCCGCTCCCTTCTCCCATCACTCGTGAACAAGACCCCGAGATACTTAAACTCCTCCACTTGGGGCAGTGTCTCGTCCCTGACCCGGAGTGGGCACTCCACCCTTTTCCGGATGAGGACCATGGCCTCAGATTTGGAGGTGCTGTCCGGACCAGGGCCCAGTGCAGCAGCGCCGCCCGGCCCCACAGAGCCCGGGACAGCCCACCCGACCCCACTACAGAGAAAACTGCACCCACCCCATCATCCACTCATCTTCCAGACTACACAAGACAATAGACGCCCAGGCTGAGATCTTCCTCCACCTCTCCTATATCTCCCCCTCCTGCAGAGAGAATTCCTGAGGAGAGGAAAGCTCCTGCAAGATGTGACAACCTCCCCCACCAGTTGAAGAGTCCCCCAGGAGGCTCGATGCACTGGCGGCGCCCTGCGCCAGGACTGGGCCCCCATATGCCCACCCGCCCACAACCCCAGCAACACACCAACCAGGACCCGAGCCCCCGAGGCCCGGCCAGGGCCCCAGCCCAGAGACGGAGCGCCCCCAGAACCTCACGCCCGTCCTGGACCCACCCAGGGGCAGCCAGGCTACCAGGTCAGTAACCCACGTCCGTCAGCACAGACCCTCCCCTAGCCCCGCTGCACGCAGCCACGAGGAAACCGTCACCTAAGAGCCAACAGAGCCCTTAATTGGCCATGACCGCTACCCCGGGTTGAGCCACCCAAGGAAGATGCTCCTGGGGAACCCCCCGACACCCTAAGCCTGTCTCTACCCCCACACCAATCACAACAGTGAAGGTGGGACCAAATTATGACCCCCCACCCCCACTAGGTGATGGAGCTGATCAAAGGAGCCCAGAGCAATTGATCTGATGTGGTGGCAGAGGCTGTATCAAGACTAATGTAATCTAATAGATAATTTCTATACTGGTTAGAATTAAGATTATTTTTATTTTTCCAGTTCATGAGGACTGTTTTCTTGGCTATGCATAGGGCAGTGAAAACCATGTGGGCTATATTCTTTTCTGAAGTGACATTATCTAAGCTGCCCAACAAACATACTAAAGGGGAAGTTGGAATGTTACATTTCAGACACTTCGATAAGTCTTCACATATCTCACGCCAAAACTTCTGAACTGGTGGACAGAACCAAAGAGCGTGGATATAATTGTCCGGTGAATTGGTTTGGCAGTGTGAGCAGTTGTTGGTAGACGTAAAGCCCATCTTGAACATCCGATGACCTGTATAGTGCACTCTATGTAGTATTTTGTATTGAATTAATTGAAGACTGGGATTTCTAATTAGATGAAAGGTTTTTAAGCAAATCTGAGACCAGAAGTTTTGGTCTAAGTTAACTGATAAATCCGCTTCCCATTTTGCAATAGGAAGTGATATTGATTCATCTATTTTAGAAAGCATTCTGTATATTTTGGATAGTAATTTGGGGGTTTTAAGAGTAAGAAATTGAACCACACTTGGTGGTGTTTGTAGTTCAACTTGACCCGGTTTAAATTTCTTTTTTACTATGGATTTAATTTGTTGATATTCTAAAAATCTTTTCTTGTTGATCCCATATTGTGTAACTAGTCTGTCAAATGAAATAAATTCTGTTCCTTCTAGTATATGTTCTAAATATTTGATTCCTTTACCACTCCAATCTGAAAAGTTTATCATATTATTGTTTTGTAATATGTCAGGGTTGTTCCAGATAGGTGTACGTTTGCATGGGATTAATGAAGACTCTGTCAACTTCAGAAACTCCCACCATGCTGTCAGAGAGGAGCTAATGTTGACGCTTTTGAAGCATTCATGTCGTTGGATGTTTGAGCTGATAAATGGTAGGTCTGAAATCTCTAGATTATTGCAAAGTGCTTGTTCTACATCTAGCCAAGGTTCATCTAAGAGGGTATGTTTTAGCCATCCTGAGATAAACTGAAGCCTGTTGGCTAAGAAGTAGTGCTGAAAGTTAGGTAGTTCTAATCCTCCTTTATCCTTGGTCTTTTGTAGTGTTTTTAAGCTTATACGTGGGGGCTTATTTTTCCAAAGGAATTTGGACATATATGAATCTAGAGATCTGAACCAATCTTGTGGCGGTTTAGTTGGGATCATTGAGAATAAATAATTTATTTTTGGTAAGACCATCATTTTTATAGCGGCAACCCTTCCCATGAGTGATATGGGTAGGCATTTCCACCTAGCCAGATCGCCTTCTACTTTCTTTAAAAGTGGGATATGGTTTAATTTAGTTAGATCTGCAAGCTTGGGAGAAACATTAATACCTAAATATTTTATATTTCCCGATTGCAGTGGAGTAGAAGAGGAATTATGGAAGGAGCAATTAATCGGAAGGACTGTAGATTTTGACCAGTTAATTGGGTAATCTGATATTCTTGCAAAAGAGTTTATCAATTCAATCACCCCAGAGATATTGGTTTGTGAATTTTGGAGAAAGAGTAGCACATCATCCGCATAAAGGCTGATTTTATGTTCCACGTTCTTGCATTTTATGCCCTTAATTACTGAATTCTGTCTAATTGCTGCTGCTAGTGGTTCAATAAAAATTGCAAACAGTGAAGGGGAGAGTGGGCATCCCTGCTTGGTGCCCCTCAGGAGACAGAAGCTGGAGGATGTCTGGTCATTTGTTCTGACACAAGCTGTTGGGGAATTATATAGTATTTTTAACCAGTTGATGAAAGAAGATCCAAAACCAAATTTGTGTAAAGTTGCAAATAGAAATTTCCAGTTAACTCTGTCAAACGCTTTTTCTGCATCTAAAGAAAATATTGTGGTTTCAAGGTTTTTACTGTATGAGTAGTGTAGCTGCCGTCAAAAGCAACTCTCGCATTTAAGTTCATTTTATTGGATTTAATGTTGAAAAAATTAGTAGTTGAAATGTTAAGAAGTAATAAATAAATAGTAATTCATGTTCTGTTCATTAGATTTATATGTTTAAATGTGTATTTGTGCTAACTGTGCAATTAGATAGGAACCTTTTCTATAGTTCCGTCTGTTGTTGCTAGGAGGGCATTTTTCTTGGCTGGCACACTCAGCAAGCTAATTAAGAGACGAGCCACGAGGTTTGCACGTCTACAGAAAGTTGTAAAGAGTGCCTTTTTGGACTACCCCACGACGTGAGGATTAAAGTTTTTATTCCCTTTGAGTGAGGCCAATGAGGTAAATGTTTTCTTTTGTTTATTATCGCTGTATGTAAATACGCTAGTATTGCGTGATATTCTAGTGCAATTACCGCAGTGTGAAGTGTAATGTGTATTTTATTGATCGTTTTGTTGGAATGTTTTGTTTTATATAATGCTTAAGGGCTTTATTAAGAATATTCATTTAAGTTGTATTTCTTTTTAGTTCTGACGGCATTGTATCGGCTGTGGTTGGACGTCATTACATGTTAAGGCATGTCGAAGAATCCTCCTGTCCGAAATAAATGTCAGTTTAAAAGCAAAGAACAAGTTGAGCTTTATTAAGACTCGAGGGGAGTAACAGTCAGAACTCAGCCTGCTTCGTGCTGGAGGATAGAGAAGGAGAAAGAGGTCTGCCGCAGCGGAGCCGAGCCGACAGCCGAGCGAGCGGAGCCGAGTGGCAGCGGAGCCGGGCCGACAGCCGAGCGAGCGGAGCCGAGTGGCAGCGGAGCCGAGCCGACAGCGCGCTGGGTCACGTGGTTAAGCTCGCGTCTCTCTCTCAAGCATCAAAGACACCCAAACACACACACAGACATCCCATAAGGCAACCAGAGTCCAGTGGTGCAGCTTGTTTAAGCTACAAATAAGTAACACGTTTATACAAGTTAAATGTGGAGAGTAGATTTCTTTAGCTCATCGTAAAGGGACTCTGTCAAGCAATGAAAGGGGAAGTGTGGTGGTTTTGGAGTAAAAGTTCAAGTTCATGTTATTAGTTGTTTATGCTAAGTAACTGCAATTAAGGCACGTTTAAGTTGATTATAAGGGTTTTGCTTATTTTTAAGACTGCATTAGATATTTAAAGGTCACATTATAGTATTTTGTTTGACATTGAAGGTTCTTTTCTGTTTAACTACAAGTGAAAAGCAATTTATTATTTTGGTTTAAGTGATGGTGACATATATTTAAGCTGACTCTTTAAAGTAAAGCAATTTAAGTGGACCTAGGTGACTTGAGTGTAGTATAACACCTCTGACTGTCTGTGACATGGAGCAAGAAGGCTGTGACACTGAAGCTGTGGAGCAGCAAGAAGCTTTTGAAGAGCAAGAAAGTTTGCAAGAACCATGCACAAGTAAAGCTACTAAAGAAGGAAGTTTGAGGAAAAGTCAAAGAGTTAAGAAGTTCACTGAAAGGGGCCAAGCACTACATGATGAAAAGGTGAACAAGCTTCAAGCTCGCTTTAAAGTCAGTTATGAAAAGTGGAAAGTTGTTGCAAAACAAGGCAAAAAAGCACTTGAAGAACCTGTTAGTGCAAAACTTAAAGAGCTTATTGACCGAGTTGAACACACCTCGGCAGAAGTGAAACAAGTTTATGATGAACTGCGCAATCATGAAACTCCTGATGCAGACACTCGCCGCAGAGTGGACACCTGTGATGCGGTTTCTCAGAAGATGATAAGGCTAACTCAAGAAAAATTAGCAGCAGAAGAAGACGAAGAACTTTCTGAGAGATTAGTTCACTGGAGTGATATAGGATCAGCATTCAATTCTGCAACCTCTCAAATATCCAAGAGTTCAAATAGCAGGCAATCAAGATGCTCAAGTAAGTTGTCTGTAAAGAGGCAAGAAGCAGCTGCAGAGCTTGCGGCTACTGAAGCAACTCTGAAGATTATGGAGGAAATGGAAAGTGAAAGAAAGGCACTTGAAATCCTTGAAGCAGAGAATGCTGAGAAACAGAAGGCCTTAGAGCAAAAGCGAAGAGAGCTAGAAAGGCTGGAAACAGTAAAGAGAATGAATGCTGCTAAAGCACGTCTGAAAGTGTACAATGAAGAAGGAAACTCAGATGAAGAAATATCAGACCTTCTGCACGAAAGGAGTAAACGGAGAAATGCCACATCTAAACCGATGACTCAGTTTGCACATTCACAACTTAATGCAAATGCAGAGCCGTTTGATATGCCACGAGCCACCTCAAGGTCACAACCAAGAGAAAGCAAACAGGAAGATAGTACCACAACATTGGCCCAAGCTCTAGCTGAGTCCATTCACATAAGTCGCCTACCAGTACCAGAACCTACAGTCTTCAACGGAGATCCTCTCAAGTACAAGGCTTGGAAATTATCGTTTCAAATGCTGATAGACAGAAAGAACATCCCAGTGAATGAAAAGATTTACTATCTTCGCAAGTATGTTGGAGGACCGGCGAGAAAGGCTGTTGAGAGTTATTTTCTGTTGGAAACAGAGCTTGCTTATTACTCAGCATGGAAGACTTTGGAGGAAAGATACGGAAGTTCATTTGTAATCGCCAAAGCTTTCAGAGATAAGTTGACATCATGGCCAAGGATTGGTAACAAGGATAGCGTTGAACTTCGCGAATTTTCAGATTTTCTCAGAGGATGTGAAGCGGCCATGCTTCAGGTTAAAGGTCTTGAAGTTTTGAATGACTGCAATGAGAATCAGAGAATGCTAAGCAAGCTACCTGATTGGTTGTCAGCGAGATGGAATCGAAAGGTCATTGAAATTGAAGAGCAAGATGGTTCTTTCCCAACATTTAGCCACTTTGTTGACTTCATTGCGAGAGAGGCCAAGATTGCGTGCAATCCTGTAACATCGCTTCATGCACTCAAAGCAGGTGACTCAGAGAAAACGAAATCTTCCAAGACAAGAAGTGTTGGAGCAAAGGTGCTAGCGAGTGCTGCAGAAGAGACGTCCAACACAAAAAAATGTGTGTTTTGTGAAAACTCAAATCATAGCATTCACACATGTAGGAAGTTTATGGACAAGGTCTTGAGTGAAAGAGTCAAGTTTGTGCAAACCAAGGGACTGTGCTTTGGATGTCTAGGCTTTGGACACCAATCAAAGAAATGTGAAAAGAGAAAGATGTGTGACACATGTAAAGGGAAACACCCGACATGTTTGCATGAAGAACGAGACAAATCCTCAAGGACAAGGAAAGAGAAAGAAAGTGACAAGGAACCACAAATGAAAGAGATGGAAGACAATAAAGAGAGTAGAGAAACCAAACCCAAGGAAGCACCAAGTGAAGCAATATCAAACCGTGTGATTCAAAGTGACAGAAGTAATCTCACATCTACAATCATTCCAGTTTGGTTATCCACAACCAGCAATCCTGAACATGAGATTCTTCTCTATGCTCTTCTTGATAGCCAAAGTGACACGACATTCGTTTTGAAAGAAAAGGCAGATGCTCTGGATGCAGAGAAGAAATGTGTGCAGTTAAAGCTCTCGACAATGTCTTCTAAAGATACTTTAGTACCAAGTCAAAGGTTGTCTGGATTACAGGTCAGAGGTTTCTATTCTTCAAGGAGAATTCCTCTTCCTGTGACATACACAAGAGAGTTTATTCCTGCGAATTTGAGTCATATTCCCACACAAAGGACAGCAAGAGCATGGCCACACTTAGAGCACCTGGCTGAAGAAATTGCTCCACTGATTGAATGTGAAGTAGGCCTGCTCATTGGTTACAATTGCTCACAAGTGTTGGTACCCAGAGAAGTTGTGGCAGGGAAAGATAATGAACCTTTTGCCCAAAGAACAGACCTTGGCTGGACAATAGTTGGAGGAACTAATCCATGTGTTGACTATGGGGACGCCATAGGATGTAGCCACAAAATCATTGTCAAGGAAGTGACACCCAGGCAGTCAGCTGAGCAGTTGGTCGAAGAAGTCCAATACATCTGTCGCACACAAGTCAAAGAGGTGGTCACATCCGCAGATGTTATTAAAGTGCTCGAGTCCGACTTCAATGAAAGAAAGGTGGAAGACTCACACTTCTCACAAGAAGATTTAAGGTTCATCTCCATAATGGAAGAAGGAGTGAAGATGAAAGCAGATGGACACTGTGAGTTACCTTTGCCATTTAAGGAAGACAGACCAAGTCTGGCAAACAACCGGAGCTGTGCAGAACACAGACTCAAATATTTGAAGAGAAGATTTGAGAAAGACAACCAATACCACAAAGACTACACAGAGTTCATGAAAGAGACTATAGAGCGTGGTGATGCAGAAAGAGTCCCCTCTGTAGACCTGGACAAAAGCCCTGCCTGGTACATTCCACACCATGGAGTGTATCATCCACAAAAGCCTGGCAAAATAAGAGTGGTGTTTGATTGTTCAGCAAAGTACGAAGGAGCGTCCTTGAACGACTACCTGCTTACAGGGCCAGAGTTAACCAACTCTCTGGTGGGGGTCCTGTGTCGATTTCGCAAAGGTCCAGTTGCAGTGATGTGCGACATTGAGCGCATGTTTCATCAATTCAGAGTCAGAGAAGAAGATCAAGATTACTTTCGCTTCTTGTGGTGGGACAATGGAGACTTCAACTCTGCTCCATCTGTCCATCGCATGCGCGTACACCTGTTTGGAGCTGCTTCTTCCCCTGCCTGTGCGAACTTTGGTCTCAAGTATATTGCTGCACAAGGTCAAGGCCAGTTCAGTGAAGCTACCATAAGATTCATTGAGCGAAATTTTTATGTGGACGATGGTCTTATCAGTTTCCACTCAGAAGAAGAGGCAATTCGTTTGGTGAAGGAAGCAAAGGAACTTTGCAGCACAGGAGGCTTACGACTTCACAAGTTTGTTTCAAACAGTAAGCAAGTACTTAATTCGCTGCCGGAAGAAGATTGTGCAGAAACAGTAAGAAAAGACTTGTCACTGGGCGAGCAACAAATTGAAAGAGCCCTAGGTGTCAAATGGTGCATCGACTCAGATCATTTCCAGTTTCGAGTAGTTGTGAACGAGCAGCCACTTTCCAGAAGAGGAGTGTTGTCCACGGTGGCCTCTATTTACGATCCACTTGGCTTTGTGGCACCTTTTGTTCTACTTGGGAAGCAGATACTACAGCAGATGTGTCGTGAGAAAGCAGATTGGGACGAACCACTCACAAGCGATCTGAAGTCACGGTGGGAGTCCTGGTTGTTGGATCTAAAAAATCTAGCAGATGTCAAAATTGACAGATGTTACGTGCCAAGAGATTTTCAACCAGTTCAGAAGTACGAGCTTCACCATTTCTCAGACGCAAGTGTTTCAGGGTATGGTGTTTGTACGTACCTGAGAGCTGTCAGTGAAGCAGGACAAGTTCACTGCTCTCTTGTCTTTGCCAAGTCCAGAGTAGCACCCACGAAGGTTACTACGGTGCCAAGATTGGAGCTATCTGCAGCAGTTGTAGCAGTGCGGATTAGTGACATGCTCAAAGCAGAGTTGGAGCTAGAAGACGCCCAAGAATTCTTCTGGACAGATTCTCAAGTTGTCTTGGGATATATCAACAACGATGCAAGACGTTTCCATGTTTTCGTTGCAAATCGCATTCAGCGTATTAAGGAAAGCACTCAACCGATGCAATGGAAGTTTGTGGCATCAGATCTCAATCCAGCTGACCATGCGTCCCGCGGACTGAAGGCCAAAGACCTTATTACCTCCAACTGGTTTAGCGGTCCAAGTTTTCTTTGGCAAAAGAAACTTCCCCACGGAGAAGTCGAGGTGGGAAAACTTGATGCAGAGGATCCAGAAGTACGCAAAGCTGGTGTACTCCATACAACTACGGAAACAGATTCTTTGGCAGAACATTTTCTGAAATTCTCCAGTTGGTCAAGGTTGGTCAAAGCGATGGCAAGACTTCTCAGATTTGTGAAAGAGTTTAAGGGCTTGGAAAGGAGAAGCAATAAAGCCACTAGCCTTGAAGAAAGGAGAGAAGCTGAGCTTAAAATCATATCCATTGTACAAAGATCAGTCTTCTGCAAGGAGATCAAAGCACTTCAAACGCGAAAGGATCTACCCAAGGACAGAACAAATAGACTCTATCGACTTGATCCCTTCCTGGATGAGAAGGGTGTTCTTAGAGTGGGAGGTAGATTAGAGCGTTCTACATTTCAGCCACACGTCAAGCACCCAGTCATCTTACCAAAGACTTGCCATATCGCAAAGTTACTGATTGATCACTATCATCAGCGAGTGAAACATCAAGGACGGGGCATGACGATGAATGAGCTGAGATCAAATGGAATATGGATACTAGGATGCAGTCAAGCAGTATCATCCTTTATCCACAACTGTGTTAAGTGCAGGAAATTCAGACGTCGAGCAGAAGAGCAAAAGATGGCAAACCTACCAAGTGAGAGAATGGAGACAACTCCTCCCTTCACATATTGCGGGATGGATTGTTTCGGCCCGTTCTACATTAAAGAAGGAAGAAAAGAACTGAAGCGTTACGGGCTTCTGTTTACCTGTCTATGCTCTCGTGCGGTGCACATAGAGCTACTCGATGATATGTCAACCGACGCTTTTCTAAACTCACTGCGTTCTTTCATCGCTTTGCGTGGGAATGTACGTCAGTTGCAATCAGATCAAGGCACCAATTTTGTTGGAGCCAGACGTGAGTTTCTGGAAGCAGTAAAGGAAATGGATCAGGAAAGTCTGAAACAGCTAGGCTGCGAGTTTGTGATGAATCCTCCCTCTGCCAGTCATATGGGTGGAGCCTGGGAAAGGCAAATTCGTACGATCCGAAGTGTATTGACAACCATTCTGGATCAGTCATCCAGATCATTGGACAGTTCATCTCTAAGAACCTATCTTTATGAAGTGATGGCGATAGTTAACAGCAGACCTATCACCCCACATCTACTCAACGATCCTACTGGACCTCAGCCACTTACACCTAATCTTCTGTTGACCATGAAGTCGTCAGTAATACTGCCACCACCAGGAGACTTTGTAAAGGAAGATTTGTATCTTCGCAAAAGATGGCGTAGAGTCCAGTACTTGGCCAATGAATTTTGGCACAGATGGAAGAAAGAGTATTTACTGAGCCTACAACAAAGACAAAAGTGGCACAAAACAAACAGAAATGCAAAGGTCAATGACATAGTGATCGTACAAGATGACCAAGCATCAAGAAACGACTGGAAGTTGGCCAAAGTTGTTGCCATACACCCGAGTGAAGATGGATGTATACGCAAAGTGCAACTGTTAATGAGTGACTCATTGTTAGATGACCATGGAAAGAGACTGAGTAAACCAGTTCTACTTGACAGACCTATACACAAGACTGTGACACTATTAGAAGCAGATTAGTTTACATTTCATAAGTTCATGGGTGAAAATCACAAGTGATTTGGTGGGAGTGTAGCTGCCGTCAAAAGCAACTCTCGCATTTAAGTTCATTTTATTGGATTTAATGTTGAAAAAATTAGTAGTTGAAATGTTAAGAAGTAATAAATAAATAGTAATTCATGTTCTGTTCATTAGATTTATATGTTTAAATGTGTATTTGTGCTAACTGTGCAATTAGATAGGAACCTTTTCTATAGTTCCGTCTGTTGTTGCTAGGAGGGCATTTTTCTTGGCTGGCACACTCAGCAAGCTAATTAAGAGACGAGCCACGAGGTTTGCACGTCTACAGAAAGTTGTAAAGAGTGCCTTTTTGGACTACCCCACGACGTGAGGATTAAAGTTTTTATTCCCTTTGAGTGAGGCCAATGAGGTAAATGTTTTCTTTTGTTTATTATCGCTGTATGTAAATACGCTAGTATTGCGTGATATTCTAGTGCAATTACCGCAGTGTGAAGTGTAATGTGTATTTTATTGATCGTTTTGTTGGAATGTTTTGTTTTATATAATGCTTAAGGGCTTTATTAAGAATATTCATTTAAGTTGTATTTCTTTTTAGTTCTGACGGCATTGTATCGGCTGTGGTTGGACGTCATTACATGTTAAGGCATGTCGAAGAATCCTCCTGTCCGAAATAAATGTCAGTTTAAAAGCAAAGAACAAGTTGAGCTTTATTAAGACTCGAGGGGAGTAACAAGTAGTCTATCAAATTAAGTAATCTACGTGTATTTGTTGATGAGTGCCTACCTTTTATGAAACCAGTTTGGTCAGGATGAATTAAGAGGGGGGTTATTTTCTCTAGTCTCTTCGAGAGAGCTTTGCAGATTATTTTAAGGTCTACATTTATAAGGGATATTGGACGATAGCTTGAGGGATATACAGGGTCTTTGCCTGGTTTTAGCAGGAGATTAATGTTTGCAGAATTCATATTTGATGGGAGTCTGCCATTTTCTTTGATTTCCAACAGCGTTCTGTAAAAAATTGGGGCTAAAATCGTCCAGAATTCTTTGTAGAATTCTGCAGGAAAGCCGTCTGGACCTGGAGCCTTATTATTGGGCATACTTATCAGGGCTTCCTGGAGTTCACCTGGTGTCAGTGGCGAATCCAATGCCATTGCTTGAGAGTCTAATAATTTTGGGAGAGTTATGTTGTCTAAAAACTGATCAATTTCCTTTTTAGATGGGTTTATTTGTGGTGAATACAACGTTTTATAGAAATCCCTGAAGATGTTGTTTATTTGTTTCGAGTCATATACTGTGTTCCCAGATGAATCTTGAACAGCACATAGAGTTGTTTTTTCTTTATTTATTTTTAGCTGGTTTGCTAGAAATTGACCGGATTTATTACCATGTTCATAATTTTGTAAGCGTAGTCTTTGTACTAAGAATTTTGTTTTTTTTTAATCAATTATCTCATTTAATTCTAGTTTTGTTTTGCGTATTTTGTTCAATGTTTCCTGATCTTGGTCGGACGCATAGGCTTCTTCTAGTGATTTGATGGTTTTTTCTAATTCCTGAATATTTTTGTTTTCTTTTTTCTTTTTATGTGATGAGAAAGAAATTATTTTACCTCTCATCACAGCTTTCCCTGCTTCCCATAGAACAGAAGCTGATGTTCCGGGAGTGTCATTAAAGTCTAAATATGAAGTCCACTCTTTTTTAAAATATTTAATAAAGTCTTCATCTTTAAGCAGCGATGTATTAAATCTCCAGTTTTTACTAGGCGTAGTATTATTCTTGTGCATTAGTGTTAAAGATACAGGAGCATGATCGCTGACAGCTATAGGGTGAATCTCAGTGTCTGAAATGTCCCTCAGCAGTGAGCTGCTGACCAAAAAATAATCCAGACGAGAGTAGGAGTGATGGACATGTGAGAAAAAAGTATATTCCTTACTGGTGGGGTGAAGGGAGCGCCATGCATCGCAAAGACCAAAGTCGCTCATATACTGTTTGATTATATTTATGGACTGCCAATTACGCTGAGTTCCTGCTGTATTGAGCCTATCCATTTCTTCATTTAGTCCAAGGTTGAGGTCGCCTCCAAGAACAAGTGTGCCATCTAAGTGTTCAGAGAGTGCACTGAAAAAACCGTGAAAGAATGAGGGATCATCAACATTTGGACCATATACACTTACAATACATAGCTTTTTATCAAGTATAGATAGTTTAATGATTAAGAATCTGCCCTCTGGATCTATGACTGTATCGAGTACTGTGAAATTAATTTTTTTATGGATTAAAATTGCTACTCCCCTTTGTCTAGAATTATAACAAGCTGAGAACACATTAGGAAACTCAGGTGTTTTAAGTTCATTCGAACCTCTAAGAGGTCTGTGGGTCTCTTGTAAAAGGACAACATCTGCCTGTAGTTTTTTGAGTTGGTTAAATATTTTTAACCTCTTTTCTCTGGAGCCAGCTCCATTTACATTCCATGTAACGAATCTTAGTGCACCCATAGATGTCTGTGTATAACTAGGGGTGTGCGCTGTGTGTGTCGCTTAGACAGGTGGAGAGAATACATCACTTGTTCGTAAATAAAAAGAGGGGGAGAGAGAAAAAATGTGTGGTGAGATGCTCCCTGAGTCTGACTATGTGTGTGCATATTTACTAATATGAGTACGCTTGGTTTAAGTGTGTGTATCCTATACGACTGTGTGCGCTGTCTGATGTAAATGTGCTGCCGTTGAGCGCATGGCTGTGCGTGATCGTGCTGTGCGTATGTGTCCAAATAAAGGATGTTGTTTGTGGATGAGTGTGGAAGCAGGTGATCGAAGCAGTGAAAGAAAGAAAAAAGAAAGAAAGAAACCAAGGACAAGGGTGAGCAGCATAAAAACAAGAGGGGGAAAAAAGAGAACAAAAAACGAGAAGAAAAAAAAAAAATCCGGAAACATTCCGATCAAACCATTGACGGAGAGTGATGGTGTTCATTCTGCTATGAAATCACACCTAAGATGTGATTTGATACTAGTAAGTTAAACAGATGTTAATGCAAGTTAGTGTGAGTGGGTGGGGAAAGGGTGTAGCGGATTCTTATCTGGTGTGAAGTTAATACAGCCACGGAGTGATGTCGGGGTCGCGGTGGAGCTGTCCGTCCATGTACAGCCGGTCCACAGCGATGACAGCGCGGGAGCCCTTCTGGATAAAGCTGCGTCGGATTGGGAAGAGGACCCTGCGTCGTTCCAGGATCTCTTTGGGGAACTGGTCGTTCACGCTGAAGTCCGTTCCTTTTAATTCCCTGCCGCGGCTTTTCACCTGTTCCTTTTGTTTGTAGTGGCCGAATTTGGCCACGATAGGACGTGGTCTCCCTGCCGCAGCCCGAATGGGGCCGAGGCGATGCACCCTATCAAAGACGATGTTCTTCACCATGTCCTCGGGCAGCTTCAGGTGGGTTTTGATGAAGCTTTTTACCGTGGTCTCCGCGTCCTCTCCAGCGGCTTCTGGAATACCAGAAAATACCAGATTATCACGCATGCTACGAGCTTGTAGATCTATAACTGTTTCTTTTATTTTTTTATTTTCTCTATTTAGCTCAGTAACATTGTCTGTGAGACATTTCACCGACTCCCTTACCGTGGCATTTTCAGCAGCGAGCGTTTCCACCTGCTGCTGGCTGAACTCCAGGGATTCTCGCAAGGATTTAAATTCCCGGTGAAGAATCTCCACCAAGGACAGCCTTGCATCGAAACTGGACAGTCGTTGGTCGATTGACTCCAGTATGTCGACAATATCTTTGCCGGCTGGCGATGTTGTGCCGGGGGAATCTGCCGGGCGAAGTCTTTTCGACGACGGGCCTGGGCCTCCGTTCCCTGGCGGGTTGCAGAGCATGGGGGTGCCTACTGGGGTCAGCGGGGGAGCTGGCCCCAGGGAGGGGTCACTTGCCCCTCCCTTTCTTCCCTCCCCATCTCCAGCTGCCTCCCTCTTCCCGCTCCACCACAATCACCCACACATGCAGGGCCTTGGGGTAGGGGTGTGTCACCAGGGTGCAGAGGAGGCATCCCCCCCCTCTGTCCCCTTCTGGCTGCCTCTGCCTCAATTTTATCTCACAACTTAGACATTCACATTACTCACACTCTCATAACACATACATATAGGATCTTGGGGGTGGGCTCAAAACACGGACTCCAAATTACCATCAGGGTGTACACCTCACCCCTGGCGTCGTTGCCCACCTCTCAATTTTAAATACACGTAGACATTGAGGGCTATCAGGAGGGGCTATGCGCTTACCTGCTGCTCTCTGGCAGGTAGCTCCATGCCCTCCTGGGTTTTAATTGCACCTTAGAACACATATACATCAACACTACATATGAGCGGGTAGAGGGAGGTTTGGAGTCTTCTCACACTCCCGGTCTCTGCGGCCTGCTGGAGCGGGGGGGCTAGGAGGAGGAGTTGGCCGTCCGACTGGGATCTGGTGTGTGGGGCCTCCCTGCTGCTGCGGAGTCGGGGCAGTCTGCTTCTCCCCACTGCAGGGAAAAGGGTAACACCACCTGGGTCTGGGTGCAGTTTCCCCCTCCAGGGGCAAGGGTACCTAGACCCGGTTCTTAGAGTACGCTTGGGGAGTGTGATTGTGTGTACAGCGTCTCTTTATGTCTGTCTCCACGTTGGTTGAGTGTGGAGTAATTGCCTATGAGAGCATGAGGGTGGGAATGGATGTTTGTATCTGAGTGTGCCTGTATGTCTGTGTCTATATGTCAGGTTGGGTATCAGACGCTACCTCTCTGGGGACATCTCAGGCCCTCCAAGGTTTGGAGGCCTATCTCCCCCCACCACTTCCCCTGCCGGTGGCAGACGCCCTCAGACATCGATGCGTTGGTGGTTCTTTGTGTCCGGGGGTGGGCGTCCGGGTACACACCGGCTCACTCCTTGGTGGCTGCTTATCGGGGCCTGGAACCTGGGGCTCGCTCGGGCCACTTCGGGGGTGGGGTGCCCTCGGCCTCTCGGCCTGGGGCTCGGTCACTCAGGCACAGCTGGCTGCCGGCGGAGCTCACGGGCACGTCACTGCAACCCCCCCTGGCTTCTGCTCCGCGGCTGCTGAGTGATCCCTCATCTGGGACTCTCCTCAGCTCTTTCTGGGACAGTGGCGCGGCTGCCCCTCTGTTGGTCTTCCTTGGTCTCTTGTGTTCTGGGGGCCTCTGGATGTCTGGAGTTTTGATCTCCTCCATACCTGCTTCATGCCCTGGGGGATGGGACTGTGGCCCCCCACACCCTCTAGCAGATCATTACATTAAGGAACCTTTTAAATACAAGCGCGCTCATGCTCACAGGTGTACACACAGGTGATCACACACACAAACTACACCCTTTTTGGCTCCTACCTCAAAGCACACTGTGCGCTGTCGATCTTACGTGCTGCACAATAATGTTTAATATTAAGTATTTAGTGTTATATTCCCATATATCATTGTGATGTTGTTTATTCTATTACTCTCGTTTTCTTCTGCTTGTTTTCTTTTTTCTTTCCCAACAGGTGATCCAGGTGATCGATATATGTATTTTTTGTCTGCTTATTTTGTTGGTTTTTGTTTTTTGCCCTTTATCCCCGTCCCTCTTCTTCGCTGTTTTTTTTTTCCCCCTTTTTCTTTCTCCCTTTTCTTTTCTCCTGTCCCGTATCTAGCAAGTAAAAAAATAAATAAATAAATAAAATAAAATAAACAATAAAAGGTAAATCAAATGGACCATTACGGCAAGGCTGGGATGGTCCATTTGGTAAAGTAAATCCGTTGGGCATCTTTCTTCGCCTTTAGACAATAATTCTAATGGCAAAAGAACCAAACGGGACAGGTTTAAAAAAGAAAAAAAAAAAAAAGATTTGCAGTTGCTGATCCTCATTCCCACTGCTTCACACTTGGCTGCGAACCATTCCAAGGCGAGCTGGAGGCCATCGCCTGATGAAGCCAACAGGACCACATCATCTGCAAAACCACCGAAGTGAAAGCCCTCCGCCACTTGGCTACGCCTAGAAATTCTGTCCATAAAAATTATGAACAGAATCGGTGACAAAGGGCAGCCCTGGCGGAGCCCATCACCAACCAGGAACAAGTCCGACTTATTGCCAGCTATGCGGACCAAGTTCTTACAACGGTCGTATAAGGACTGAATGGCCCGTAGCAATGGGCCAGACACCCCATACTCCCGGAGCACCCCCCACAGGACCCCCCGAGGGACACAGTCGAATGCCTTCTCCAAGTCCACAAAACACATGTAGACTGTTTGGGCAAACTCCCATGCGACCTCGAGTATCCTCGTGTGGATAAAGAGCTGGTCCAGTGTTCCACGACCAGGACGAAAACCTCATTGTTCCTCCTGTATCCGAGGTTCGACTAACGGACGGACTCTCCTCTCCAGCACCCTGGCATCCTCTGCAAATATCTATATCTATCGCGCATATCTATCTAATAGTCTCCAGTTTGTTCATGTAAATGGAGAGTCCTCTTCACACACTGAGGTTAATTATGGAGTTCCACAGGGTTCAGTGCTAGGACCAATTCTGTTTACATTATACATGCTTCCCTTAGGCAGTATCATCAGAAGACATAGCATACATTTACACTGCTATGCTGATGACACCCAGCTCTATCTGTCCATGAAGCCAGGTAACACACACCAATGAGTTAAACTGCAGGAATGTCTTAAAGACATAAAGACCTGGATGGCCGCTAACTTTCTGCTTCTTAATTCAGATCAAACTGAGGTTATTGTACTCGGCCCTGAAAATCTTAGAAATATGGTATCTAAGCAGATTCTTACTCTGGATGGCATTACCTTGGCCTCCAGTAACACTGTGAGGAACCTTGGAGTCATTTTTGACCAGGACATGTCCTTCAATGCACATATTAAACAAATATGTAAGACTGCTTTCTTCCATTTGTGTAACATCTCTAAAGTTAGAAATATCCTGTCTAAGAGTGACGCTGAAAAACTAGTTCATGCATTTATTACTTCCAGGCTGGACTACTGTAATTCATTATTATCAGGAAGTCCTAAAAACTCCCTGAAAAGCCTTCAGTTAATCCAAAATGCTGCAGCAAGAGTCCTGACAGGGACTAGAAAGAGAGAGCAGATTTCTCCTGTATTGGCTTCCCTTCATTGGCTTCCTGTTAAATCCAGAATTCAAAGTGCTGCTCCTCACATACAAGGTCTTCCAGTTTGGATTCGGGAGACAGACACAATATCTCTACTTTTAATATTAGGCTTCAAAATTTGCTTTTTGCTAAAGCATGTAGCTGGATCAGGTGACCCTGGATCCTCCCTTAGTTATGCTGCAATAGGTGGGGGATTCCCATGATGCATTGTGTATTTGTTTTTCAGTCACTATGTGTTAATAGACCTCTCTGCACTGAATCATATCTGTTATTAATCTCTGTCTCTCTTCCACAGCATGTCTTTATCCTGTCTTCCTTCTCTCACCCCAACCGGTTGCAGCAGATGGCCCCGCCCCTCCCTGAGCCTGGTTCTGTCGGAGGTTTCTTCCTGTTAAAAGGGAGTTTTTCCTTCCCACTGTCGTCAAAGTGCTTGCTCAAAGGGGGTCATATGATTGTTGGGTTTTCTCTTTTGTACACAGTTTTGGGGAGTAATAGAATCCATGTACCGGCATTACGTATTTAAAATACAAAATATGAGCAACTGTATCCCTGTCATGGTCCTGGGTCACTGACCCGGCATTCTGAGTTTATTGTTATTACTTTCTAGTTTCTTCTGATTTTGTATTAGTTCTTAGGGTTTGGTTCTTGTGTTTAGTGTTTTATTATTACTACATGTGCTCTGTTCGTGTCCCTGAGTTTGTGTTTTCACTAGCTGGGCCCACATCCTCATTTTAGGTTTGACAGCAATTTAGGTAAAGGTGAATGCTTTGACATGAATTGAGCTGTGGTTTGGGGAAGGCCTCGAAGGGGACTGGTGACGGCTCCTGGGCCTGGCAGATCCCCAAAGAAGGCATCCCCTAGAAGCAGTAATAACTGTGTGATACGAAGGTCGAAGACATCAGCGGTAATAATTAGATTTTCGATTCGACTTATTTATACTAGAGATGGACCGATCTGATATTACGTATCGGTATCGGTTCGATACTGACCTAAATTACTGGATCGGATATCAGAGAGAAATAAAAAATGTAATCCGATCCGAAGTATCACAAAATCACCTCACAAAACGCGCTAGTTGGCGTAACCCAGCTCAGTGCATTGGAGCAGTATGTGTCACGTGATAGAGCGGCTGTTGTCTGTGAGACCTGTCGGCGGTCTGGTGGAGCATTTGGAGCCTCGCTACATGCTTCCAAACCGCGGCATTTCATCTCGGAGAAAACTATCCCAGAGAAGTAAAGCAAGTGCGTAAGTTCATCTCTGAATGTTTGCATAGTATTTCTATGTTAAGCTTAACAACTGATATATGGAGCCACAGCTGGACTGGCCATCGGAGTTCCATATTGAGGTGAAAAGGAAGTGATTTGCTCCGTACTTCAGCTAGAATGAAAAAAAGACACAAAGCTGGAGTTATTCCGTCTTTGCTGCAAAGCTGACTCTTCTCTCATTCTCTCGCCCTCCCTCCCCTGTTGCTACTTCAATCATGAAACTGATCAATGATCAGTTGGTTGGCTTTTCTGTCGCGAGTCCTGTCTTTCTTGTTTGTTTATTGCCCACTTTGCGCTAGAAAGAAGGAACCAGCGGATAAACAACAGCAGCGCGTTTAAGCTTGATCAGCTGTTGTTAGAATTAATTTAATATTAATTTCTAGTATCAGCTGATGTTTGCTGGAGCCACAGCTGTAAAAGCTGCTGGTCATGATGTTGGTTTGGATATGTGGTGAGAGGGAAACATGAAGATGAATCCAGGAAATGTCCTTACTGAATCATCAGAGCTGAACAATGATGGAGAAATAGGATTACATTTTAGGTGACATGAATGGGTCTAGCAAAGTTTTGCCAGTGGGGCAGGCAGGGCATTAACAGGGAAAGGGAGGCACAAAAAAATACTTTTCTTTGTTATTTCATTTAAAATGACTAACTTGTAATAAATAATTATCTGAATCTTACAACCAAAGTTTTCATCTGATTAACGCCTGTGTTGACATTGTTCCTCCCCATTCTAAGGCCACCTGGGTTGGCTGGCAGACTGTTTACTTAGCCTGGCAGGGCGAAGGACACTGTCTCCGCTGAACTATGGACACGCACACACATACACTTACACTGAAAACCACACACTTATCCCCCTCCCTTTCCAAACGCCTTCGATGCTTGTTTCCTGTGGGGGAACACGGCGGGTCTACGTGCCGCGCTGGATAAGATAGCGCTGTGCAAGGCGGCTGCTGGGTTTGCTTCACATTGCTCCTTACCCATCACCCTACCGTGTGGCTTGTTATGTCTTCCCAATGTTGTGTCACATTTATGTGCTTTTTTGTGCAGAGGAGTTTTTTTTTGTTTCCTGTTCTCGTGCTGTCCTACCATGGAAGCACAGCATGAGAAGGGGTCTCTTTTTTTCCTCTTGTACTTTCCCATTGTAATGTACATTTCAATGTTTTTCTCTCCAATGCTACCAATCTCCGACTGTATCCCCATGTGATGTCTGTGTGTCTATGTAAGGTCGGGGGGGGTCCCATTTCACTGCAGGACCCCCCTGCATGTGACGAATAAAGCCTTGATTGATTGATTGATTGATTGAAATGTATAGAAATCCATTATTGTACAGGTCCTTCTCAAAAAATTAGCATATTGTGATAAAGTTCATTATTTCCTGTAATGTACTGATAAACATCAGACTTTCATATATTTTAGATTCATTACACACAACTGAAGTAGTTCAAGCCTTTCATTGTTTTAATATTGATGATTTTGGCATACATAACTCATGAAAACCCAAAATTCCTATCTCAAAAAATTAGCATATTTCATCCGACCAATAAAAGAAAAGTGTTTTTAATACAAAAAAAGTCAACCTTCAAATAATTATGTTCAGTTATGCACTCAATACTTGGTCGGGAATCCTTTTGCAGAAATGACTGCTTCAATGCGGCGTGGCATGGAGGCAATCAGCCTGTGGCACTGCTGAGGTGTTATGGAGGCCCAGGATGCTTCGATAGCGGCCTTAAGCTCATCCAGAGTGTTGGGTCTTGCGTCTCTCAACTTTCTCTTCACAATATCCCACAGATTCTCTATGGGGTTCAGGTCAGGAGAGTTGGCAGGCCAATTGAGCACAGTAATACCATGGTCAGTAAACCATTTACCAGTGGTTTTGGCACTGTGAGCAGGTGCCAGGTCGTGCTGAAAAATGAAATCTTCATCTCCATAAAGCTTTTCAGCAGATGGAAGCATGAAGTGCTCCAAAATCTCCTGATAGCTAGCTGCATTGACCCTGCCCTTGATAAAACACAGTGGACCAACACCGGCAGCTGACATGGCACCCCAGACCATCACTGACTGTGGGTACTTGATACTGGACTTCAGGCATTTTGGCATTTCCCTCTCCCCAGTCTTCCTCCAGACTCTGGCACCTTGATTTCCAAATGACATGCAAAAGTTGCTTTCATCCGAAAAAAGTACTTTGGACCACTGAGCAACAGTCCAGTGCTGCTTCTCTGTAGCCCAGGTCAGGCGCTTCTGCTGCTGTTTCTGGTTCAAAAGTGGCTTGACCTGGGGAATGCGGCACCTGTAGCCCATTTCCTGCACACGCCTGTACACGGTGGCTCTGGATGTTTCTACTCCAGACTCAGTCCACTTCTTCCGCAGGTCCCCCAAGGTCTGGAATCGGTTCCTCTCCACAATCTTCCTCAGGGTCCGGTCACCTCTTCTCGTTGTGCAGCGTTTTCTGCCACACTTTTTCCTTCCCACAGACTTCCCACTGAGGTGCCTTGATACAGCACTCTGGGAACAGCCTATTCGTTCAGAAATTTCTTTCTGTGTCTTACCCTCTTGCTTGAGGGTGTCAGTGATGGCCTTCTGGACAGCAGTCAGGTCGGCAGTCTTACCCATGATTGCAGTTTTGAGTAATGATAAGATAAGATAAGATAAGATAAGATAAGATAAGATAAGATAAGATAAGATAACCTTTATTAGTCCCACATGTGGGAAATTTGAACCAGGCTGGGAGTTTTTAAAAGCCTCAGGAATCTTTTGCAGGTGTTTAGAGTTAATTCGTTGATTCAGATGGTTAGGTTAATAGCTCGTTTAGAGAACCTTTTCATGATATGCTAATTTTTTGAGATAGGAATTTTGGGTTTTCATGAGTTATGTATGCCAAAATCATCAATATTAAAACAATGAAAGGCTTGAACTACTTCAGTTGTGTGTAATGAATCTAAAATATATGAAAGTCTAATGTTTATCAGTACATTACAGGAAATAATGAACTTTATCACAATATGCTAATTTTTTGAGAAGGACCTGTATATGGTAACTATTAAGTCTAATATACACCCTAGTAAGCTATACTACTTTTTCCTGTGGGAAGGTACCATCTGTGCAGTCTGCAATTCTGTTGAAGAAAGATGTTGAATCTACTTAATTATTGTAGAAAAATAATTGATTTCTGAGCATTTTTTACACATTAAAGTTGATTACGTTGATTAAGCATCACGAGGCGGAGGGTGGGGGGTGGTTCCTTAATTTTTTTGCTGGGAGTTTGCAACCCTATTAGTTAGGTTGTTTAATATTTCTGCTAAGTACTCTTTAAAATACCAGAATAGGGAGGATGGTGTAGGTTTAAGTATTTTTTGCATAACAGCATAGCTTTAGTGTTTTTTTGTTTTTGTAAACTTGAGTATGAACTTATACAAAATGCAGCAAGATATTTATAAAAAACTGTTTTATTCATTACAAAACACACTATATCGGATTCATATCGGTATTGACAGATATCCAAATTTATGATATGGGTATCGGTATCGGACACAAAAAAGTGGTATCGTGCCATCTCTAATTTATAGAGCACTGAGCCACAGTGACGGACACCTCAAGACCTTACAATGATGTCTAGAGGAAAAACAACAATCATATGACCCCTATGAGCAAGCACTTTGGCGACAGTGGGAAGGAAAAACTCTCTTTTAACAGGAAGAAACCTCCGGTACAACCAGGCTCAGGGAGGGGCGGCCATCTGCTGCGACTGGTTGGGGTGAGAAAAGGAGTAAGGGGCAAAGACGAGTGCAGGGAGAGTGAACGTCGCTCCATGGTGTGGAGTGGATGAGCTCGGACAATTAGGAAGGAATGGCAGGAGAAGAGATCAAAGGCAATTGCGAACAACGGAGATCTTAATAGATGAATGAGGGGAATCCTCGATCAGGTAGGCTCGACTTTGAACTGAAGCTCTGACAGAGAAGTATACAGGATTTGAAATTTGAGGTAAGGCTTGGCGGCTCGTAAAGCTTGTGTGAGCTTGTCTTTGAGTAGAAGATGGAGAGGGGGTGCTTAGCTCATTAATTACGTCAGATAAGGTACCGATAAGATCTGAGCTGATTTCTGAATGAACAGAAGTGACAGCAGCAAGGATTCACTGCTGCGTTGCTGTGATAAATGCAGAGAAACTGGCAACTCTATATTAGAAAGCGTGCTGCTGCGTTTGCGAATGAGGGGTAAAGAAGAACCAGGCATCTCAGTGCCAAGTTTGCTATTGCATTTGCAAAGGAGGGACAGAGGAAGAGAAGCTGGCATCCCGGTGCCAACGCTTGCTACTGCATTTGTGTAGGGGCATAGAGGAAGAGAACCTGGCATCGCAGTGCCGAAAGCATGCTGCTGCAATTGCGAATGAGGGATAAAGAGAGAACCTGACATCTCTGTGCCAGAGGGGTTAGGGATGAAAGGCTGGGAAACTGGCAACTGGGTGCCGACGTTTGCTGCAGAAATTTGCGAAGAATGGATGGGTGGCTGAGAACCTGGCAACCCGGTGCTGACATTTGCTGCAGAGTTTAGCAGAGGAGGGATGAGTGGCCGAGAACCTGGCAACTCGGTGCCGACGTTTGCCGCTGAGTTTAGCGGAGGAGGGATGAATGGCCATGAACCTGGCAACTCGGTGCCGATGTTTGCTGCAGAGTTTAGCCGAGGAGAGATGAAAGGCTGGGATCCTGGCAACTCGGTGCCGACGTTTGCTGCAGAAATTTGCGAAGAATGGATGGGTGGCTGAGAACCTGGCAACCCGGTGCTAACATTTGCTGCAGAGTTTAGCAGAGGAGGGATGAGTGGCCGAGAACCTGGCAACCCGGTGCTGACATTTGCTGCAGAGTTTAGCAGAGGAGGGATGAGTGGCCGAGAACCTGGCAACCCGGTGCTGACATTTGCTGCAGAGTTTAGCAGAGGAGGAATGAGTGTCCGAGAACCTGGCAACTCGGTGCCAATGGTTGCTGCGGAGTTTAGCAGATGAGAGGCTATGAACTTGGCCCTGAACTCTGTGCCGAAACATACTGCATTTTGCCACCGAGGGATGGAGAACTGGCAACTCGGTGTCTTTTTTTTTTGTCTCGTCTTTGCTGAGAGACTGGCAGTCCGGTGGTAGGAAGCTTGCTGCTGCGTTTGTGAATGGCAGATAGGGAAGAACCGGACATCCCGGTGCCAACTTGCTTAAGCATTTAGGACAAGGAGGGATGGTAACATCACGACGATGAAGAAACAGTAGAGCATGGAGCTAGCGACAGATTTCCAGCTTGCATTAAATGGTGTTAGAAGGAAGGAGCACAGAGCAGAGCTTCCCCCTGCTACCTGGCGCTGGTGGGTAGGTGGAGCTATGACGTACGCTGTAGCTTTTGCTGTTGGAGCTGCAATTTGTTTGGAAGTGTGGGTTTGGCGCTGACGTCCGTCGGCTTTTCGGCTAACTCGCCCGGCCTGTGGCCAGTTTTGGAGCAACGTAAGAAGAGCTGTGAGTTCTGATGGCGGGTGACCCCACTGGTTTTCGCTGAAGTGGCGTGCGGCGTGAGTTACTTCATGACTGGATTTAGCAGAGATAAGATGACTGGATGGATCGACGTAGCGGACCGTATGTCGGGTGGCGAGAAAACTGCTAGAAGGTCGTCAGCATTCGGTTTTTCGGAAGTGCCGCCGTGACGTTCGGTGTGTTTCTGGGATTGCCGGAGGAAAAGCAATGGATGCAGAGCTTGAGTAGTTGTTTGTCTGACGCGCTGACGGACGAGAGGGCGACTGTAGCGAATGGAAGCGTGAGTAAAATTATGTTACTCCTGAGAGATGAGCTGTGTTTAAAGGTATTCCCCATGAATGGACCCTGTTTGCACATAAACGAGAATGAACAGCTTGCAGAACTAGGTGAACCTATATAGATGACAACCCGAAGGAGTGTGTTTGGAGGCGTGGTCCTGCTCCTGAAATTCCGATACATAATCTCCAATTAAAACAGTCCGTGAGTTTCCTGGTTTACTTTAAAGGTCTGTGTCTCGTCGTGTCTCAGCTGTGTTCCCCTCTGGTGTGTCATTCCCTCGTTACCTTGTGTGTATTTATAGTGTGTGCCTGTCTGTGCTCGTTGTCGGCTCGTCTGTGTAATTTGGTAAACCTCCGCATCTCCCTGCTTTCCATTCTCCATGTCTTCTCTGCGTATCTTTCCGTGTCCTTATGCTCCTTATGTTTTCAGGTTTGTTCATTAGTTTTTCCCAGTCTAGGTTTTAGTTGCTCCCTGTTCCTTATTTTCTGTTTTTGTACTTTGCCATCGCTATAAATAAATGCTCACTCACACCCCAGCCAGTACCTGCATTTTGGGTCCTTTTCTCACAACACCACACGACTGCTGCCCCAGCCGTGACAATTCCATTACAGTTACCGTTTAAAAAGGTGGTATTCAGAATACAGTTACTTTGTTGAAATAAATGGATTACATGGTGGTATTTTCCTGTTTCATACGTTAGGCTATGCTCTCTCTATTTTTGGTAATTCCACGCCCGTGGAAACCCGAACAAAACATGCATTAAGAGGCTCTAATGTCTGTGTCTCAATCTCGCGGCCCATGTCACCTCTACTTGCGGCCCACATAATGACTTGAAGAAATATTTTTAAAAATTATTATTCAAAAAATGATTTAATATGAAGGCAATAGGGAGAGTGTTACAGGCATATCCCTAAAGAATGTAGCTTCATGGGCAGTGTAGTCCGTGCTGCAGGGAGAATGGACTGCCATACCCGTTATGTGTCAGTCGCCCTCTCGTCCGGAGGGAGAGAAAGGAAAAGTACGAGTTGTCACCGACCAGAAACAGGAGATGGAAGCATGTAAATATAATAATAACCACTGCAGCCAAAAAGTAAGTAAGTAAGTAAGCTATTAAGACTCGACTGTGCACTGTGTTCGTGTTTTCCTCCGAAACAATAAGTTTCGTTGGAGCAGCCTTTCAACGCCTCTCTCTGTCTCTCGCTAGCAAAGTTGACCCAGACAACAAAGTAAAGCTAGTTTTCGGCTACGAGCCCGACACGAACCCGACGTATTAGCCAGAGCTCCCTTTGCTACGGTTCAGAGCTGCGGACCTGTTTTATATACGCGCGGAATAGTTTTCTATACGAGATCGCTGCAAAAAGTGCAGCCTTACCTAATGTCCACCTACTGTTACTCATTTATATTAAGATTTAAACATCTAGTTGGTATTGGTATGGAGAGTAACCTTCAGTAATAGTAATAAATCACACAACCTGCATTTGAAATTTTGGCTACCATAGCAGTATAATATTGCAACATGGCAGTTGAGTCTTCTAACTAAAATAGGAAAACTTCACACATTTACGGCACACAAACAGCACCCTTCCCTGTGGATCATTGTAAATGCCATTGGAAGCACACCGTGTTATGTTGCCAGTTTGAAAGCTGAAAGATGATGTTAACACTTCATAGCAATCAGCAGCCAGTGGAAGGTTCAGAGGATGATGTCATTCTGCTGCTGGGGGCGTCTGCTGAGCTGAAGGCTTTAAAAGAAGCAGAGCTGGTCTGATGCACTCACTACTTTCTGACTTTTTGAAAGGTTTTCAATTAAAAACTCTGACAGGTTCCTTTCATTTGCTTTGTGAAATATTGTTATGCAGTTATACATTTCTCATCAGTTCATGTGTGTTTTTATATGAAAATGTTTGGTGTAAGTATTGTTCATTAAGCTGATTGTGACGGACCTTTGCATCATGATAAACTTCACAGAGGGCTCATACTTCATCCTTGGTGCCTACTTTGATGCCGGTCCTACAAAATACTTGTTTTTCTTGCTTCTCTTGTGTTTATATTCTTTAATAATTTGCACCAATGTCCTGCTGATTGTGGTTATCTGTGTGAACAGAAGCTTACATGAACCTATGTACATGTTTCTGTGCAGCCTGTTTGTGAATGAGCTGTATGGTAGTACAGGGCTGTTTCCGTTCCTCCTGCTTCAGATCCTCTCTGATGTTCACACTGTTTCTGCTCCTCTGTGCTTCCTGCAGATCTTCTCTCTGTACTCATATGGAAGTGTAGAGTTTTACAACTTAGCCATCATGTCTTATGACAGATATCTTGCCATCTGCTGTCCTCTGCAGTATAACACACGAATGACATCCAACACGGTTTCCGTGCTCGTCGCTGTGTCATGGATCTATGCTTTGTTGCTGGTTGCTGTGACAGTTTCTCTGAGCTCACCTCTGCAGCTGTGTGGAAACATCATTAACAAAGTGTACTGTGATAACTATGCCATTGTTAAACTGGCCTGTTCTGACACCACACTCAATAACATCTATGGACTGATCAGCACAGCATTCACCATTTTTCTGCCTCTCACTTTAATCTTTTTCACCTACATGAGGATCCTGAAAGTCTGTTTTTCTGGATCCAAACAGACGCGACAGAAAGCTGTCAGCACCTGCACGCCTCACCTCGCTTCTCTGCTCAACTTCTCTTTTGGTGCTTCCTTTGAAATATTGCAGAGCAGATTTAATATGAACACTGTACCAAACATTTTACGTATTTTGATATCACTGTACTGGCTTATATGTCAGCCGCTCTTTAATCCTGTGCTGTACGGGCTGAAAATGTCCAAAATCCGTGACATATGTAAAAGTTTACTCTACTGGAAAGTTTAGATCATTTAGCAGATGTATTAAACAAATGAGAATATTTAAAGACATTTCTTCACTGGATGCTGTTTCCTGTTAGGCTGCATTCAGTCTTCAGCCACTTAAACACTGTAAGAGAAAGCCTTTAATCATTCAGCAACACATAAGCAGCCACACGGTACCTTCCACATGTGTTCATGTAGGATGTCCAGATAAAATTGGTAAAAGCGACACCAACATGGTGGACCTTCTGTCACTGAATTCTTTGAGACACTCAAAAAAAACAAACAAACCAGATTTCAGCAATTTTTTAAAATTAGATTCAGCAACACTGAAAAAAAAGTCTGCCAAGAATGCTGGGTTTAACTTTTAAACGTTCCATCTTACTTTAGTAAATAACTTTGATGTAAAATGTTACATTTAATGAAATCTAGTTTGAGATGTTCTAAGAGAGGTGGAGTCTAAGACCCAACCTGACATATAGACACAGACTAACAGGCTGTCAGGGGTCGTGTGTGGATGCGAGGACGAGATGACCCAAACGCAGGACTCACGGTGCAGGATACAGAAGTTTATTATAGTGAGCGGATGAACAGAACATGAACAAATGCTGACTGGCTGGATGATTGAATGGCTGGCTGAATTGAAAACACACACGGGAACGACGGCAGTGACAACATCACATCAATGACAAGACGGTGAACTGAAGGAAACTGAGGACTTAAATACTCTGACTGATGAGGATGATAATGAGAGACCGGTGAGTACACAGCTGAACATAATCTGACACACAGGAAGTAGAACCAGAACTAAAGACACTGAGACTGAGGGCTGGCACGGTGAAGCGGGAAACATGAATGAGGAAAATAAACGGAACATGAACTAAAATGCTGGGTCAATGACCCAGGACCCCTGACACAGGCACACACAAACATAAACATGCGTTCCCACTCTCATGCACACATACCAATACTCAGGTCTCAACCAGCATGGAGACACACAGAAATGAACACTGTACACACACCCACACTCCCAGTACATATTCTATAACAGGTACCATCACCCCCAGAAGGGCAATCTGCCCCGAGACCCAGGAGATGTTTCTCTTTCACCTGGGGTGGAGACAAACAGACCGCCCCCCAGTCCTGCAGCAACAAGGAGGCCCACCATCCCAGACCCCAACCAGATGGCCAACTCCTCCTCCCGGCCCCCCGCCCCCAACAGGGAGCAGGGAACGGGGGTGTGAGAAGACCCCATACCTCACTCCACCCGCTCATATGTGGTGTTGATGCATGCTTTTCTAAAGTGTATTTGAATGGTGGTGCTAACAATCCTCTGCCAAATAGCATCTGGTAGCAGCATGGCCCCTCCCGGGAACCCTCAATGTCTACATGTATTTAAAATTAAGAGGTGGGCACCGGGGCCAGAAGTGAGGTTGAATAAACAGACTGTTAGTGAGCCCACCCACAAGGCCCTATATGTCGACCCAAATTTAGGCCGTTACAGATGCAGACTGCAGCCCCATAACCATCAGACGGCATCTGAGACTGAAGGGCTTCAAAAACAAAGAACTTCTTCTAAGGCCTCGACTCCCTGAACGCCACAGAACTGATCGTTTGGACCAAACAATGGGACGTTGAAAGGTGGGAGAAAGTTTTACTCTCTGGTGAGAACAAATGTAACCTTGATGGTCCTGATGGTTTCCAACGTTACTGGCATGACAAGCAGATCCCACCTGAGGTGGTTTCTATAACGATGGAGCTACTCATTGCTGAGTTCATGTTTGGATCTTTGATTTCTGTTTTCGGGGGTTTACAGGTTTTTTTTGGAGGTGTGGTCCTAAACTTTTGATCAGCTGTAAAACAGCCTGTTTCAGTTTAATTGATATTGGTGGTGATTTAAATGATTCATGACGATTGCGTCAAAGCACCATTCAGCGTCTCAATTCTCCCTGCTGTCCTCCAGGGTGTTGGAAATGATTAAGCCTATTTATTTAGTTATTCATCAATTGATTGGTATAATTTAGAATAGAATAGAATAGAATAATCCTTTAATTGTCCCACAAGGGGAAATTTGGTTGTAACAGCAGCCAAAAAGACACACATACAAACAAACAGTACACAGAACAGAAACATCCACAATTTTTCTTACATATTTACATTAAGGACAATGGTTACTATATACAGAGAGTACTGTACAGTTATTAAATTAAATAAAAATAACTACAGATAAGAGGCAAACCAGGTTGTAGTGCGAATCGGTTGATTAACTTATTGCAGTTACAGTGCTGATGTAAACATCTATGTTTGTTGGGAGCAGTTCTGATTGTACAGTCTGACAGCTGCAGGGAGGAAGGACCTGCGGAAACGCTCCTTCATGCATCGAGGATGCAGCAGTCTGTCACTGAAGCAGCTCTGCAGTTCAGCAACATTTCCATGCATGGGGTGGGAGACTCTGTCCATCAGAGATGTTATTTTGGCCAGAGTCCTTCTGTCTCCCACCACCTGCACTGGGTCCAGGGTGCATCCCAGAACAGAGCTGGCCTTCCTGATGAGTTTATCCAACCTCTTCCTCTCAGCTGCCGATAAACCGCTGCTCCAACATACAACACTGTAAAAAATGACAGATGCCACCACAGAGTCATAGAAGGTCTTTAAAAGCGCTCCCTGTACTCCAAATGACCTCAGCCGCCTCAGCAGGTAGAGTCTGCTCTGACCCTTCCTGTAAAGAGCATCAGTGTTGTGGCTCCAGTCCAGTTTATTATTCAGGTGAACACCCAGGTACCTATAAGAGTCCACTATCTCAATGTCCACTCCCTGGATGTTCACCGGTGTCAGTGTGGTGGGTCTGCGTCTCCTGAAGTCCACCACCAACTCCTTGGTTTTCCCGGCGTTGATCAGCAGGTGGTTCTGCTGACACCAGTCCACAAAGTCCAGAGTCCACTGTCTGTACTCCGAGTCGTCCTCACCTGTGATGAGGCCGACTATGGCAGAGTCGTCAGAGAACTTCTGTAGGTGGCAGCGTGGGGAGTTGATGGAGAAGTCTGCAGTGTAGAGGGTGAAGAGGAACGGTGCCAGCACAGATCCCTGTGGGGCCCCCGTACTGCAGACCAGCGTGTCAGAGACACAGCCCTGTGTCCTCACATACTGTGGACGTTCTGTGAGGTAGTCCAGTATCCACTGGGACATGTGGTGATCCACTCCTGATAGCTCCAGCTTGTCCCTCAGAAGTCGTGGCTGGATGGTGTTGAAAGCACTGGAGAAATCAAAGAACATGATCCTCACAGTGCTTCCAGGCTTCTCCAGGTGAGTCAGAGCTCGGTGCAGGAGGTAGATGATGGCGTCCTCCACCCTGATGCCAGGCTGGTAAGCAAACTGCAGCGGATCCAATGAAGACCTCACCAGGGGGCGCAGATGGTTTAGAACCAACCTCTCGAGGGTCTTCATCAGATGTGATGTCAGGGCTACCGGCCTGTAGCTGCTGAGGTCCTTGGGATGGGAGGTCTTTGGTACCGGTACCACACAGGAGGTCTTCCACAGCTGTGGTACTTTCCCCAGTGACAGGCTCAGGTTGAACAGATAACCTAGGATGCCACAGAGTTCATCTGCGCAGCACCTCAGGAGTCTGGAGCTGACGCCATCTGGACCTGCAGCCTTCCACACCTTGATCTTGCGAAGCTCGTTCCTCACTTGAAGTGCTGAGATAGAAAGAGTGGATTTTGGGGGAGGGGTGTGTATGTTGGAGTCCACAGAAGCTGGGGGTGGGTGTGATGACTGGGAGCTGGGAGGTGTGAATTTTTATTTATTTTTATTTAACCTTTATTTAACCAGGAATGTCCCATTGAGATTAAAAACCTCTTTTTCAAGGGAGTCCTGGCCAAGAGGCAGCACATTTCGAAACAAATACATACAAACAAACAAGATTAAAAATTACACAAAACAATTACACATTATTGAGGCAGTCTGTAGGCCTTTGAGTTTAGTTTTAAAAACATTTAAAGACAACAATTCAGTCAGTTTCCAGTCTTTCTGTAACAGGTTCCACGAAAAAAGGCGCAGAGTGGACAAAGGCTTTCTTACCCAACTCTGTGCGGACAAGGGGAACAGACAGCAGCAGCTGATCATTTGAACGCAAGGAGTAAGAACCACTATTTGTCCTTGTGACCAAAGTACAAATATAAGGAGGCAACAATCCAAGCATAGCTTTGTAAATAAAAGTGTACCAATGCCCCTGTCTTCTAATGGCCAAAGAAGGTCAATTTACTCTTAAGTACAAGTCACAATGATGGGTCAAATATCTACAATTGGTGATAAACCTCAAGGAAGCATGATACACCGTGTCCAACATTAGAAGGCATGAAGAAGAAGCGTTCATATACAGAATGTCACCATAATCTAACACAGATAAAAAAGTTGCAGTGACAAAACGTTTTTTTACTGCAAAAGAAAAACACTGTTTATTACGGAAAAAAAACGAAGTTTCAGCCTCAGTTTCTTTACAAGTCTCTCTATATGTGGTTTAAAGGTAAAGGAGTCATCTATCCAGACACCAAGGTATTTATATTCATGAACTATCTCTATGACATTTCCTTCAAGGGTGGACACCACTGGAATAGGCTCTGGGACCTTCTTCGACTTAGAAAACAACATTAGCTTAGTCTTGTCAGCATTGAGAACTAATTTTAGCTGGATAAGTGAATGCTGGAAAGCAACAAAGGCTTTCTGTAAGGTTTCAATGGCCTGAGTAAGAGATGATCCATAGCAGTAAATAACTGTATCGTCAGCATAAAAATGCAAATTTGTGTCTGAGACATTTTGACCCAAGTCATTGATATATAAAAGAAACAGAAGGGGACCCAAAACTGAGCCCTGTGGCACCCCCTTGTGGACAGCAACAAATTTAGAACAAAGACCTTCAAGTTTAATGCACTGGGTTCTATTATTCAGATAATTTGAGAACCACGCTATTGCATGTTCTGACAATCCAAGGCTGAGCAGTCTGTTTTTTAGGACAGCATGATCAACAGTGTCAAAAGCTTTTGAGAGGTCAATAAAGAGTGACGCACAGTACAATTTCTTATCAAGTGCCATAATAATAATATTTATCACTTTCATAGTGGCAGTGTTAGTACTGTGTTTTTTCCTGAAGCCTGACTGAAATTTAGAGACAATATCATTAGAGTACAAAAACTCCTTCAACTGGTCACAAACTAGAGATTCCATGATTTTGGATAAAACACACAAATTTGATACTGGCCTATAATTAGTCAACACCGATGGATCACCTCCTTTCAACAAAGGCAAGACAAAAGCTGATTTCCAAACCGATGGAATTTCTTTGGTTTTAATTGAAAAATTAAATAGAATTGAAAGTGGTTCTGCAATATAATCCGCTGCCAGCTTCAAAAAATAAGGTTCCATCAAGTCTGGACCAGGAGGTTTTCTGTGATCCAAAGCCTTTAAAGCTTTATGCACTTCATAAACACTAAAAGGTACAAAGTTAAAACGGTCTCCAGAAAACATAGAGAATTCTGGGCAAGAATTTGTTAAAAAAGTTTCTGCAGAATCAAACAAGGAACCCACTGATAAAAAGTGCTCATTAAAGCAATTCAAAATTTCAGTTTTATCATTAATTGAGACTGAATCTTTTACAACAAATTTAGGAAAGGTTTGAGTCATTTTATTGGCAGAAAAGGACTTGATTACTTTCCAAAATTTCTGTGGATCGTTGAGATTCTCAGTGGTGACAGACAAAAAGTATTCGGATTTGGCCTTTTTAATAAGAGAAGTGCATTTATTTCTAAGCTGTTTGAAAACAGACCAATCAGTGGAAGTATCTGTTTGCCTCGCCTTGTCCCATGCTCTATTACGCTTGTGTATGTTATCTGCGAGTGTCTGCGAAAACCAGGGATTTTCTCGACCTTTAATTCTAACTTTCCGTAAGGGGGCATGTTTATTAACAATTTCCATAAAGCTTTCCTTAAAATATGTCCAGGCTAACTCTACATCTGGTAATAGTCCGATTTTTTCCCAATTAACTACTGACAAATCATGATGAAAAGCCTGTTCATTGAATTGTTTAAGATTCCTTTTACACACTATGCGCGGCTTACATTTTGGAATTTTAGCATTTCTACAAACAGCAACAACACAGTGATCACTTAGGTCATTACAGAAGACACCAAGCGTGTGGTGAGAGGTGTGAAATCCTGAGATGAAGGACAGGCAGTCCCTGAAGATGAAGGAGATTGCAGCAGGGGGGACGATGCTGTGGGAGGGGTGGGTGGTTGATCAAACCTATTAAAATATTTATTAAAATAATTTGAAGCTTAGAAAAGTCTCTGGCGTCTGACATCACATACGCATTTCTATTCTGTCAGCTACCTTTCCATCCTCAGTGGCATCAAAAACTCGAAGTTTTAGTCCATAGTGAACACCATGTTTAAACTTAAGGGCATCAATAAGTGCACGTGGCACCAGGAAATCCTAGGCCAAAGATTGATGATTGATGTTATAATCATATCATCAGATCTGTGGCCAGATGTTCTGGATACTCGGGTGAAGAGAGAGGCTGAGGTGATTGCCACCTGCTGATGAATTGGATCAGGTGGTCAGGGAGGACGCTGGACAGACTTGGAGCTCCTGCATGTATAGTGAGAATCAGCTGGGAACACCTAGCAGAGGGCCTGGTCCGCAAAATCTTCCAGCTCTGGCAGATCTTCAGCAGCATTCCAAGGAATACTGGAGTACTCAGTACTCTTGCTGCAGCATTTTGGATTAACTGAAGGCTTTTCAGGGAATTTTTAGAGGCTATGCTGCTAGTGAGTCGGTTATGAGCTAAGCTAAGCTAGCAAAACCGAAAGACACAGTGAGCGAATACAAATTAGCGAGTGAGTACACACAGAGAGTGCTTCGGATGAAGCACGTGAAGATTATACTATGAAATAAGACGTTGTCCATGTTTGTTTTATTAAATTGCTCCGCAGATAAGCTACACAAAAAACCCACTGTGTGTTGGAACAGGAAGTGATACTCTGCCGCTGAGAGAGCCAACTCCAGGTCAAAGCTCCTGACAGTTGATCTAAACCCTTAAGATAACATGAACAGCAGTAAAAGTAAAACCTTGAATAAGCATTGAAGAGCTGTATATTAGTTAAATGTGGTTATTGCTAAAGCATATTCATAGAAATGATCAGTTGGCCTGCTGGGGTGTTTATGCAAAAGGAGCTCTGAGGAAAAAGCAGAGTTGTTTTGCTCAGCCATGAAATCATCCTGGTGTTTGATTCCTGAACATTTCATCTCTTTCTCCTGGATGAAGGTAAACCGGTTCCTCTGGAGAAATTAACGGTGATTTTCAGATTGTTTCTGAAAATTACAATTTGACTGTCATTTTGCAGAAGATAAGACATTTCTACACTCAGTGAAAGTAAGGGTCAAAGGTCATTGAACCACAGAGGTTGTTGTCTAAAGTGAGGTGTGCTGGCTGCAACAATTTGTGCATTTCACCTATAAAGGTTTTACCTTCAAATTTTTTTAAATCTCCTACATCTGACCTTAGATCAGCTGTGACAGCCAGCTGCGTCTGACGCCTCTGACTCTGTGATGTCTGTCAGCACTTATAAGCTCTGCCCACCTCCTCTTTCATGACATGAAGTATGTGCATTCACAACCTGAGCAGACTGTTGGTTTTATTGTTTAGTTTTTATGGGTTGTTTAATTTAACTTTTATACCTTTGCATTCTTAATTTTGCCCTGAGACACAGAGGTAACAAATGTTGAAATAAAAAATTATAAAACAAACAAACAAAAGAAAAAAAGGTGAACTGCAATAATGCTAAGAATTTGTAATGGTATTGAAATGTTGTGAGGGGACTTGTGCAGCTGCTGCTGTTTGCACCAGCTGATCCTGAGCATGTGCTGCCATGACGCCCCAGAAGGGCCAGGCGTTAAAGCCTCTGTGAGTGTCTGTGCTTTGCTGAGCTGAGGATGTTTTCAGTTCTGTGAGGAAGGAGCACAGAACCCATGACTGACTGTCTGCCACCTTGTCTCCCTCTCCTGATTAGACGCTTCAACCTCAGTCCAAAAAGCAGAGTATTTTCAGTGTTTTTTGCAGGTCCTGTTGATGTCTAACCAAAGAGAGATGATGTAGTAGTTGTTTTATGTTTTGAAGTTAGAAATAACATTATATGATATAGACTTCAGACTTTGCAGAAAAATGAACGAGCCCTATCTATGGCAGTAATGAAGTACACAGAAAAATAAAATAAATAAAGTTAGACACATTTATAGCTTTCATTCTTTTTTAATCTAACTCAATATTGTTTTAACTTTTGAATAAAGCAAACATTTACATATGTCACGGATTTTGGACATTTTCAGCCCGTACAGCACAGGATTAAAGAGCGGCTGACATATAAGCCAGTACAGTGATATCAAAATACGCAGTACATTTGGTAGATTGTTCATATTAAATCTGCTCTGTAGTATTTCAAAGCAGCCGCTGCAAGAGAAGTTGAGCAGAGAAGCGAGGTGAGGCGTGCAGGTGCTGACAGCTTTCTGTCGCGTCTGTTTGGATCCAGAAAAACAGACTTTCAGGATCCTCATGTAGGTGAAAAAGATTAAAGTGAGAGGAAGAAACGCTGTAAATGCTGTGCTGATCAGTCCATAGATGTTATTGGGTGTGGTGTCAGAACAGGCCAGTTTAACAATGGCATAGTTATCACAGTACACTTTGTTAATGATGTTCCCACACAGCTGCAGAGGTGAGCTCAGAGAAACTGTCACAGCAACCAGCAACAAAGCATAGATCCATGACACAGCGACGAGCACGGAAACCGTGTTGGATGTCATTCGTGTGTTATACTGCAGAGGACAACAGATGGCAAGATATCTGTCATAAGACATGATGGCTAAGGTCAAAAATTCCACACCGACATACGAGTACAGAGAGAAGATCTGCAGGAAGCACAGAGGAGCAGAAACAGTGTGAACATCAGAGAGGATCTGAAGCAGGAGGAACGGAAACAGCCCTGTACTACCATACAGCTCATTCACAAACAGGCTGCACAGAAACATGTACATAGGTTCATGTAAGCTTCTGTTCACACAGATAACCACAATCAGCAGGACATTGGTGCAAATTATTAAAGAATATAAACACAAGAGAAGCAAGAAAAACAAGTATTTTGTAGGACCGGCATCAAAGTAGGCACCAAGGATGAAGTATGAGCCCTCTGTGAAGTTGATCATGATGCTCTAATTGTTCATCAAACAGTCTTAACACTAATTTTGTTACATATATGAAGGTTAATTAACACAATTCACGAGCATCAAGACAACAAATTAAATGCAGATGAATCATATTTAGTCACTGACATCAAAAACATTATATTCAACATATAAAATCCTTCCTCAATCAAATATGTTTGTGTGAAACAAGGTGGCAGCATGTAAATCATACACACTCATACATACACCCTCAGACTTGGCTGAAGCCCTGCTTCTTTTAAACCATTCAGCTCAGCAGATGTCACAGCAGCAGACTGATCTCATTATGAAAACTCCTGATTGGCTGCATGAGTCAGAGGAAACCTGACAGGACCTGCAGGACAAAGATCATATGTGTCGTGACAGGTTTCCTATATGACAGTGGGCCTTTAAAAGAGTTATAAACTTCAATCAAAATTTGGTCTAGTTACTGTTTATAATAAGTTCATGTGTACTTGTGTGTTTTCAGAGTTCTGCAGCAAACACTGCTCCACTTTAGATGACAGCAGACTAACAGCTCTTCAACAACTTGTAACAGCGGTCTGGCGAGGAAGGAGCGGCTAGCAGGTCTAGCAGGCATGTGGTGTGGAGGTTAGCCGGACAACTCAGAGGCCAGTCAGTTAAATAGAACAACAGACCTTTATTTGTCGTTAGCAGAGCGAGAACATACAAGCCAGGTCTCCACGGCTCTAGTCTGTCCATACATACATGTGCCGGGGTTAAGGGACTGCCGGGGCTATACCATAATAAGGGTTACAAACTGAGGTGTTACGTCCCTCTGCAGCCCCTAATCATCTCAATGTGTTCAGCTGGTGCTAATTGGCCACACCTAGTCAGGTGTGGAAAAAAGCATACCTGAGGCAAGCTTCCCAGGGAGCTCACTTGTTTTTGCCTTGGTGGCACCAGTCATTTTAGCCAACCTGGTATTCCATTTTAAGCTAAAACCTCTTCTCACCCACAATCTGGTGTTCATCTCCTTTTATGTTGCGGCTTTGAGCCGGGTCGTAACATAAGTGGGGGCTCGTCCGGGATTGTTTGGACATTTTAGTGGAGACTGAATATCAGTTTTTTGTATTGCTTTTAAGTGGGTGAGTGACGGTGTTCACTGTAATTGAGCAAACTCTCTTTAGGTAGTGTGTTTCAGCTGGGTGGCTGTGCTGCCCTTCCATTGAAGCACTTGTTTGTTGTTTTGCTTTGTTGTTTTAGTTTATTGTGTTTGGTGGGTATCCTGGGTGGGGGTACGCTTCAGAGTTTGGTAGGAGACTATATCTCTGGTCTGCTGCCTGCTCTCGAGTTCGCGTTTAAAGTTGCCTCGAGCCCGGTACACCACTGAAGACTAGACAGGTCAAGTTTTGTTTTTAGCGTTTTAGGCTGGGAGTTGCACATAGTAAATCAGTGGCACCAAACTTGGCAGGAGGTTTGAGACCATTCATTAATTATGGTCTGTAGCTGAGAGGGGGTAGGCTGTTTTTAAGTTGGCATTGTGTGTACACCATGTGTGTGCATATGTCAGTGTTGATGGATGCTAATGAGATCCTCGTGTGGTGAGTGTTTTGTGCTGTGACCTTTAGTGTTGTGGGGAATATGGCTACTTTTGTTGGATCACTTGTGAGTGTTGCTGGCCAGGTGATGGCAATAACACTGAGGGGTGCTGAGCCGCCCTTGATGTGATCATCGTGTGGCCATAGCTCTCCATTTTGTGGTTGGTCACTAGTGTGCTTGCTTTACTGAACTTTTTGGATTAAAGTAACTTGTTGTGGTATAGGGCCACTTGTATGTGACTGTTTGTGTGGTGGAGACAACAGATCACTTAGTTGTGATTATTTGTTGCTACTTTTGGTTTTGTGTTGTAGCAGGTCAGGTAATCATTTTGGGTTTGTGACTGTTGTGCTCCTTTGAGTTGGTCACATGTTACTTTTTGTGTGTGTTCAGTGTGGCAACTTCAAATCCTCATGCCCATCCATGTTTACAGATGCCAACAATAATGTGAACACTGTGCTTCTGTTAGCTTTTACTTTTATTTCAGGTTTGTGGGTCAAGGACCTGAAGGCTTCAGAGGGGATTTTAATAAATTTAGGGGTCCTAGAGGAACCCTTTTGAGGGAGGAGGTGTTACGTCCCTCTGCAGCCCCTAATCATCTCAATGTGTTCAGCTGGTGCTAATTGGCCACACCTAGTCAGGTGTGGATAAAAGCATACCTGAGGCAAGCTTCCCAGGGAGCTCACTTGTTTTTGCCTTGGTGGCACCAGCCATTTTAGCCAACCTGGTATTCCATTTTAAGATAAAACCTCTTCTCACCCACAATCTGGTGTTCATCTCCTTTTATGTTGCGGCTTTTGAGCCGGGTCGTAACAAAATTTAAAGCATGTGAACCCACCACCCATAATCACCCACCTTTTAAATCGCGACTGAAAACCCACTTATTCAATCTAGCTTTCCCTAGTTAGTGTCTGTGTCCTGCAAATGTTCTTTTATGTAGTTTTAATCATTTTATTTTATCACTGAATAATCTCTTAGTCGAGTTGTGTTTTGTATTTTCTTTTACATATTTATACTGCGCTGCGGCCAGTGTTGGGAAGGTTACTTTTAAAATGTATTCCACTACAGATTACAGATTACATGCCCCAAAATGTATTTTGTAACGTATTCCGTTACGTTACTCAATGAGGGTAACGTATTCTGAATACTTTGGATTACTTAATATATTATCATGCTTTTTACAACTACGTGAATGTACTATTGCTGTGTGATTTATTACTGTTACTGAAGGTCCGCCGCTCCGAACCGTAGTAAAGGGACCTCTGGCTAATACGTCGGGTTTGTGTCGGGCTCGTAGCCGAAAACTAGCTTTACTTTGTTGTCTGGGTCAACTTTGCTTGCCAGAGACAGAGAGAGGCGTTGAAAGGCTGCTCCAACAGAACTTATTGTTTCCGGAGGAAAACACGAACACAGTGTACAGTCGAGTCTTAATAGCTTGTCTTTCTGAAAGTGCTGTAACTAAGTTTAAGAATATAATCCACCCACTGTTATCATCTTCAATGCCCTGTACCAACATAGAGCAGGGCAGCTACCTGAACGCTACTCCAACAGAGGTCGATTATCTTGTTAATAATTTTACCTCCTCACTACGTACGACTCTGGATACTGTAGCTCCAGTGAAAACTAAAGTCTCAAATCAGAAGTACCTGACTCCGTGGTATAATTCTCAAACACGTAGCCTAAAGCAGATAACTCGTAAGCTGGAGAGGAAATGGCGTGTCACAAATTTAGAGGATCATCATTTAGCCTGGAGAAATAGTTTGTTGCTTTATAAGAAAGCCCTCCGCAAAGCCAGAACATCTTACTATTCGTCACTGATTGAAGAAAATAAGAACAACCCCAGGTTTCTCTTCAGCACTGTAGCCAGGCTGACAAAAAGTCAGAGCTCTACTGAGCCAACAATCCCTTTAACGTTAACTAGTAATGACTTCATGAACTTCTTCAGAAATAAAATTTTTATCATTAGAGAAAAAATTACCAATAATCATCCCACAGATGTAATATTATCTACAGCTACTTTTAGTACCATTGATGTTAAGTTAGAGTCTTTTTCTCCAATTGATCTTTCTGAGTTAACTTCAATAATTACTTCCTCTAAACCATCAACGTGTCTTTTAGACCCCATTCCTACAAAACTGCTCAAAGAAGTCCTGCCATTAATTAATTCTTCAATCTTAAATATGATCAATCTATCTCTAATAATCGGCTATGTACCACAGGCCTTCAAGGTGGCTGTAGTTAAACCTTTACTCAAAAAGCCATCTCTAGACCCAGCTGTCTTAGCTAATTGTAGGCCAATCTCCAACCTTCCTTTCATATCAAAAATCCTTGAAAGAGTAGTTGTCAAACAGCTAACAGATCATCTGCAGAGGAATGGCTTATTTGAAGAGTTTCAGTCAGGTTTCAGAGCTCATCACAGCACAGAAACAGCTTTAGTGAAGGTTACAAATGATCTTCTTATGGCCTCTGACAGTGGACTCATCTCTGTGCTTGTCCTGCTAGACCTTAGTGCTGCGTTCGATACTGTTGACCATAATATCTTATTAGAGCGATTAGAACATGCTGTAGGTATTACAGGTACTGCACTGCAGTGGTTTGTATCATATCTATCTAATAGACTCCAATTTGTTCAAGTAAATGGAGAGTCCTCTTCACCCACTAAGGTCAATTATGGTGTTCCACAGGGTTCAGTGCTAGGACCAATTCTATTTACATTATACATGCTTCCCCTAGGCAGCATCATTAGAAGACATAGCATAAATTTTCACTGCTATGCAGATGATACGCAGCTCTATCTATCCATGAAGCCAGGTAACACACACCAATTAGTTAAACTGCAGGAATGTCTTAAAGACATAAAGACCTGGATGGCCGCTAACTTCCTGCTTCTTAATTCAGATAAAACTGAGGTTATTGTACTTGGTCCTGAAAATCTTAGAAATATGGCATCTAAGCAGATCCTTACTATGGATGGCATTACCTTGGCCTCCAGTAATGCTGTGAGGAACCTTGGAGTCATTTTTGACCAGGACATGTCCTTCAAGGCACATATTAAACAAATATGTAAGACCGCTTTCTTCCATTTGCGCAACATCTCTAAAATTAGAAATATCCTGTCTCAGAGTGATGCTGAAAAACTAGTTCATGCCTTCATTACTTCCAGGCTGGACTACTGTAATTCGTTATTATCAGGATGTCCTAAAAACTCGCTGAAAAGTCTTCAGTTAATCCAAAATGCTGCAGCAAGAGTACTGACAGGGACTAGAAAGAGAGAGCATATTTCTCCTGTATTGGCTTCCCTTCATTGGCTTCCTGTTAAATCCAGAATTGAATTCAAAATCCTGCTCCTCACTTACAAGGTCTTAAATAATCAGGCCCCATCTTATCTTAATGACCTTGTAGTACCATATCACCCTATTAGAGCACTTCGCTCTCGCTCTGCAGGCTTACTTGCTGTTCCTAGAGTATTTAAAAGTAGAATGGGAGGGAGAGCCTTCAGTTTTCAGGCCCCTCTTCTGTGGAACCAGCTTCCAGTTTGGATTCAGGAGACAGACACTATCTCTACTTTTAAGATTAGGCTTAAAACTTTCCTTTTTGCTAAAGCATATAGTTAGGGCTGGACCAGGTGACCCTGAATCCTCCCTTAGTTATGCTGCAATAGACGTAGGCTGCCGGGGATTCCCATGATGCATTGAGTTTTTCCTTTCCAGTCACCTTCTCACTCACTATGTGTTAATAGACCTCTCTGCATCGAATCATGTCTGTTATTAATCTCTGTCTCTCGTCCACAGCATGTCTTTCATCCTGTTTTCCTTCTTTCACCCCAACCGGTCGCAGCAGATGGCCGCCCCTCCCTGAGCCTGGTTCTGCCGGAGGTTTCTTCCTGTTAAAAGGGAGTTTTTCCTTCCCACTGTCGCCAAAGTGCTTGCTCATAGGGGGTCATATGATATGATTGTTGGGTTTTTCTCTGTATTTATTATTGTGCGATCTACTGTACAATATAAAGCGCCTTGAGGCGACTTTTGTTGTGATTTGGCGCTGTATAAATAAAATTGAATTGAATTGAATTGAATTGAATTGAACTTACTTACAAATGGGCTCGTCAGGCACTCTTCTTGGCTGCAGTGGTTATTATTATATTTACATGCTTCCAGCTCCCGTTTTTGCTCGATGACAACTCGTACTTTTCCTTTTTCTCCCTCCCTCGCGCTCACAGACACATAACGAGTATGGCAGTCCATTCTCCCTGCAGCACGGACTACACTGCCCATGAGGCTACATTCTTTAGGGCTATGCCTGTAGCATTCTGCCTTTTAGCTTAGCACAACAACAACAACAAAAAGGCGCTCTGTCACCCAGGAAACACACAGTCGCAGAGAGAGCGCTTGTCACCCTGTAACCATGGTAACCGTAACACTGCCACCTGCAACAACAGAACATAGCTGTCAAACAAAACCCAAACAGTCCTGCGTCAATATGAAACAGGAAAGTACCGCCGTGTAATCCATTTATTTCAACAAAGTAACTGTATTCTAAATACCACCTTTTTAAACGGTAACTGTAACGGAATACAGTTACTCATATTTTGTATTTTAAATACGTAACGGCAGTACATGTATTCCGTTACTCCCCAACACTGGCTGCGGCTAATTAGTGCTCTCCACCTGTAGGTGTGGTGTACCACCTGATGGTAATTTATTGTATTATTGTGAAGCACTTTGGTGTACCGCTGGTTTTAAATGTGCTATACAAATAAAGTTGTATTGTATTCCAAGTCATCAACATACAAACCAAAATCATTTACAAAAGCAAAATTCGTTAAATCTTCATTTAACTTTGATTTTCATGTCATTACAGCAATGGGCCCGACACCTCATACTCCCGTAGCACCCTTTGCAGGATATTCTGAGCGCCACGATCCAATACCTTCTACAGTCTACAAAAATGGTGGGCAAGCTTCTACGCGACCTCAAATATCTCTGAGAGAATAAAGAGCTGGTCCAACAGTCTGCAACCAGGGTGAAAACCACATTGTTCGCCTTGAATCAGAGCTTTGGCTAATGGACAGATGCTGGAAAAGACCTTCCCAGGCTGAGGAGTCTGATCCCTCTGTAGTTGGAGAACATCCTCCAGCCCCTACAACATCCAGGAACTCAGCTGAAGTCAGCAACACCCCACCCTCACTATCCACCGTGTGAGTAGAGCGCCACTTTTCCGTTCTGATTCACCTGACGGTTTGGCAGAATCATTTTGAAGCAGACCAAAAGTCTTGTTTTGTGGCATTACCAAACTCCTCCTTCAGCCTAGTTTTTGCTTCGGCTACTGTTCAAGTGCATTCTGCTTGGCCTGGTACCTGTCAGTCCTACAAATATCTAGGACTGCTTTCTTCCATTTGTGCAACATCTCTAAAATTAGAAATATCCCGTCTCAGAGTGATGCTGAAAAACTAGTTCATGCATTTATTACTTCCAGGCTGGACTACTGTAATTCAGTATTATCAGGAAGTCCTAAAAACTCTCTGAAAAGCCTTCAGTTAATCCAAAATGCTGCAGCAAGAGTCCTGACAGGGACTAGAAAGAGAGAGCAGATTTCTCCTGTATTGGCTTCCCTTCATTGGCTTCCTGTTAAATCCAGAATTCAAAATCCTGCTCCTCACATACAAGGTCTTAACCCTTTAAGACCTACCATAGAACCAAGTCTGCCAGAGCTTATCTTTATATTTTTGCATGCTGTAGTGCCATTTTTGGGAGCATTTCAAATCAAAAATAAACTATCAAAATCAAATGCATCAAAAGAAACTATTTCCAGCAGTGCAATTTAAGTTCTAAGCATCCCAGAAACTATATAGAAAAGCATAAAGCCAAATATGACTTTTAAAAACACCAGTATAGGCTTATAAGGCCCTCAAGGTAGAAAACTACATTTTCTGTGAAAATGACGTCACTTCCGGTTTCGGCCAGGTAATGGCGGACATATGATAGTTCACGCTGACATCTATTCCAACCTAGGAAGTGTTGCAAACAGTGTTTCTGGAATATAATGTTTTTGTTGCTGCAAGCGCTTTTTATGCAATTTTTGCAAAGCTATATGTGGAAGGAAACCGTGACCTAGGACAAGCTAATGGCATAACATGTAAGTACAACTCCTCCGGTTTCATATGAAAAAAAAATTATTGCGCTACCTTACGTGGTTCCAGTTCTACAGAGATTTAAAAATAGTTACGCAAAACTGGTTTTAAAGGGTTAAATAATCAGACCCCATCTTATCTTAATGACCTTGTAGTACCATATCACCCTATTAGAGCACTTTGCTCTCACACTGCAGGCTTACTTGTTGTTCCTAGAGTATTTAAAAGTAGAATGGCATCAGATGTCTTAAACGTACCTACTTAATGCTGTGATCGAGCTTCAGTCAGCGTTGGATCATTGAACTTAGCTCGTTAGTATAGTCGCTAACGTGTTTAGTATTCTTTTGCCCTCTTTGAATTACTTTCTCACCTTTTCGTCTTTTGCACTAGGATTTGGAGGTGAATGAACGAAAGATGGTGTGGCTACGTCCAGATGCCTTTCTGACCGCTCCGTACAGACTATGCACTTTTTTAGTTGTTTACTTATTTATTGTTTTGTTTTACATTCCCAAATCTTCTGGTTTTATAGTTTACGACAGCAGATTGCTTCTCAACATCGGTAACAAGTTTGCATATGTATTCTCGGACACTTTTAAAGCCGACCGGTCCTGGCTGTGACGGCCAGTGGGCTGGCCTTGTGTTTTGCTTTTTCTGTTACCTGTTTCTTGCAGGTAGGTGGAGCTGATCCAATTACAGATGCAGCACACCTGAGGAGGCCAGTCCCAGTGCATATAAAGACACCTTGACTGAACCAGCACTCTCTCTGGCTCTTGCGCTCTCTGTCTGGCACCCATCATGTTCATTTGGAAGTTTCAGTTATGGCTGTTATGTCCTTTAAAATGTGTTTAAGTTGCTTTACCTTATTTTCATTAAATATGTCTTACAGCCTTTAAAAGCCTGTGTGTGGTCTCCCACTTGTTTGTCATTTCCTATGAGCCGGGTTGTGACATGGCCGACTGAGATACTACGTGGCACGGACAACAACAATGGACAGGATGCTCGCCCGAGGTGAAGAACAAAGAAGCACCAGGGAAAATGCGCTGTCATCCGAAACAGAATGAGACAGCAAGCGCACTGCACACCCCTGCCCAGTATCCTGCTGGCCAACGTACAATCGCTGGAAAATAAGCTGGACAACCTAAGAGCAAGAGTCACCTTCCAACGAGACGTGAGGGACTGCAACATTCTGTGCTTCGCTGAGACATGGCTGACCCCCCACCGTGCCGGACCGTGCCGTAACTCCGTCGGATTCATTCTCAGTGCTCCGCGTGGACAGAACGAGACAGTCAGACAGAGTCGAACAAAACCAAAGGTGGAGGAGTGTGTCTCATGGTAAACAGAAAGTGGTGCGACGCCAGGAGAATTTTTACTCTCTCCAGCGGCAGCTCGCCCTATCTGGAATACCTGAGCATTAAGTGTTGCCCTTTTTACATGCCCAGTGGTCTACATCCCCAAGCGCACACAGGTACCTCAGTGTCCCAGGAGACTTTAACAAAGCAAACCTCGGACAAGCCATGCCGAACCTTTATCAACATGTTATGTGCCCGACTTGAGGGATAGAATCTTGGACCACTGCTACACGCCATACAAGCAGGGCTGCAAAGCTGTTTCACACCCGGCTTTCGGGAAGTCTGACCACAACGCCATCTTCCTCATTCCTCAGCAGAGATGGGCAGTAATGTGTTACAAGTAACACGTTACAAGTAATGCGTTACTGTAATCCGATTACTTTTTTCAAATAACGACTAAAGTAAGGGATTACTATCGCAAGAAATGTAATTAGATTACTGTTACTTTTCCGTAAGCACGCTGCGTTACTGCATTACTAAACCGTAATTTTGTTTGCGAGAGTGTCTCATGACAATGATGTAACCGTGTGCGACGTTCCTGGTAACAGATGTGTGCAGCTCAACAATGGAAAGGCTGGGTTTAAGTCAACCCTGCTGCTAAGACAGAAACTGTTACTGAAAGCAACCACACAGACACCACAGTAGTTTAACTTGTAAGGGGAGCGTCAAGGAGAGCAGTGCTGCCACTTGCCTGTTTGATGTTCAGTAATGACGCTTTTTTCTTGATTTCTTGCAAGCTTTGTTTACTATGTAACTGAGCAGACATTACATGCAAGCAGCTCGACTCCTGGGGGCGGGCCTAGCGTTAGACACTTCTCACTGCGTGCATGCACAGTGTACTACTTGGAACAGGTATATGAAACCAGCATTAATGAGCAATACTAGTTAGATGTTCTACATCGCCTATCCAAGCAAGTCCAAACCTGACTTCACCCTTTGGTCCTTTTATTGACAACTGTGGTTACACACAGTTCAGTTAACCACGTGATGGTTAAGGCAAGCGTATGTGTGAGCGAAGTGTGTGTGTGTGGGAGACACTTCCAGTCACCATTTATGATGTGACCCTTTAACGAACCAACATGCACAAAGCATGTAAAAAAAAAAAAAAAAAAAAAAAAAAAAGCAGAAGTGAGCGTCTTGCTAAACTATAAACACAGGAACTTGTAGCTGGCTATGCTTGTTGTGGAAAATTACAAAAAATTATAAAGCTTAAAATAAATCTTCTTTTCGTCTAGCTCTTTCTGCACAATGACAACCATATTAGGACACATAGAAGCAATCGTCATGTGGCTTTGCACAAATGACAATCTCAAAACAATCAACTCTAACAGATAATATGTCGAGTGTGGAAGAGAGTACAACCATGCAGCGTTTAAAGCGTGGAAGTATTGACCGTACTTTGAGTTAGATTCCGTAAAAAGTGAGAAAAAAATTAGTGTCCGCTGTTCACTGCATGGGAAGCAAACTTCTTTTTACAGCAAAAACTCTCCCTAAACATCTGAGTGAGCAGCGAGCACGCTGCCACGGGAATGTGACATTCATAGAGAAACCCGCGGATCCTCCCACTGACATGACCGCTGTGGTGCCTGGAAAACCTCCACCTGCACCACTCCTGCTAAACAGGTGACAATAGATTTGAGAGCAACAGGACTCAGTGCTCCTGAGTCTTCGATTTTATTTATTTTCTGCTGTGTTTTACTTGCATCTACAGTGGAACCCCGACTTACGAATACATTTAACGAAAAATTCAAGTTACAAAGGCACTGAACGGCAATATTTCTGCCCGTGTTACGGCAAAATGTCTGTGTAACGAAATCCGCTGGCTCTGATTGGCTGAGCCTACAATGCCCACAATGCCTTCCGAATCATGTGACAACCCCTTGGCTTTCGTAATTGCGCTTCGCTGTTCCACTTGAACGACGTATTGTTGTTCTAGTTAGCAATTAGCCTATAGCCTATCGTTCAGCATCGCCTCACTCAAAAGGCGCGATGTGTGCTTCGACTTACGAAAATTTCCGACTCACGAAAGACCCTCGGGAACGAATTAATTTCGTAAATCGGGGTTTCACTGTATTTGAAACAGTGAGTGTAAACACAAAACATTATTTTATTTTATATGCTGGAATATGCAGAAAATAAGTTTAAATGTTAAACAAATTTCTTTCAGTCAGAGAATGTTGCATATAATTTAATTTTTGCTTAATGGAATGTGCATGAAGTTAAAAGATTAAAACTCATAAAACAAATTTTAAAAAGAGACTTTTCCATTTGATTACATTTTATATGATGGATTATGCAGAAAAAATAGAATTGGGCTGAACGATCTGTTGCTTTATTAGGGTGTGTATTATGTTCAGGGTGTGTATCATGTTTTTAAAAAGTAACTAACTAAGTAATCAGGTAACTAATTACTTTTGAAGTAATCAGTAAAGAAATGGGATTACTTTTTTGGAGAGGTAATCAGTAATTAGTTACTGATTACGTTTTCCAAGCAACTTGACCAAAACTGTTCCTGAGTATAAACAAAACATATGGAGGGATGAAGTAACCACGAAAGAGGTGATACGCTGGTCTGCCCAATCAGACGCTATGCTACAGGATGCGCTCAACAACATAGACTGGGACATGTTCAGGTCATGCCCAGTCGACATCAACGAGTTTAGGGAAGTAGCAGTAAACTTCGTTAACATGCTAGCAGAGGAGATCATCCCCATTTTGAGAGTCAAGATATTCCCAAATCAGAAACCATGGGTGGACAGATAGAACATCCCCTCTTCCATCCCAAACACCACAGATCTGCTTCAGTTTGCCTACCGACCCAAAAGATCCACAAAGGATGCCATCGGCCACGTCCTGCACACCACCCTCAGCCACGTGGACAAGAAACAGGGTAACTATGTGAGAATGCTGTTTGTTGATTACAGCTCAGCATTTAACACAAAAGTGCCCTGCAGACTGTTCACAAAGCTGAGGGATCTTGGACTCAACAGCCGTCGAGGGTGTTGAGGGTGGGTAGGTGTGTCTCCCCGACAGCACCACCATGAACTTGGGAGTGCCACAAGGGTGTGTACAGGGGTCCTCTACAGCCTCTACACTTCAGATTGTGTGGTCACCCACGGCTCCAACACCATTGTGAAGTTTGCTGATGACACAGTGGTGCTGGGTGCCATCTCCAACAACGATGAGGCGTAGGTTACTGGCCTGGTAGCCTGGCTGCCCCTGAGTGGATCCGGGGCAGGCGGGGGGGCTTGGGGTTCGGGGGTGCTTCGTCTCCGTGATGGGGCTCTGGCTGGGCCTTGGGGGCTTCGGTCCTCGTCGGTGTGTCGCCGAGGCTGTGGGCGGGTGGGCGCACAGGGGCTCAGCCCTGGCGCAGGGGGGCTCAGCCCTGGCGCAGGGGGCCTCTGGTGCATCGGCCTAACTGGGGGGCTCTTCAACTGGCAGGGAGGTTGTTCCATCCTTGCAGAAGTCCACTCTGCAGGTGGGGGAGAGACATAGGAGAGGTGGAGAATAAACCTAACCTGGGTGTCTGTTGTCTTGTGTAGTCTGGGAGATGATTGAATGTTGGGGTGGGTACAGTTTCCTCTGCGGTGGGGTGGGGTGGGCTTCCCCGGGTCCTGTGGGGCTTGGCGGTGCTGCTACCGTAGGCCCCGGTCTGGATGGGCCTGGGCTCCCTTGCCTTGGTGGGTACCAGAGGACGGGGGTGCCTACTGGGGTCAGCGGGGGAGCTGACCCTAGGGAGGGGCATCTTGCCCCTCCCTTCTTTTCCTCCCCATCCCCGGCTGCCTCCCTCTTCCCGCTCCACCACACCCACCCACACAGGTAGGGCCTTGGGGTGCGGGTGTGTCACCAGTGTGCAGGGGAGGCATTCCCCCCCCTCTGTCCCCTTCTGGCCACCTGTGCCTCAATTTTATTCCACAACGTAGACATCCACATTCCTCACACTCTCATAACACACACATATACATAGGGCCTTGAGGGTGACCACGTTAACGGCGTCCAGTGGACGGTCTGTGTATTCAACCTTACCTCTGGCACCGGTGCCCACCTCTCAATTTTAAATCCATGTAGACATTGAGGGTTCTCGGGAGGGGCCGTGCTAACACCTGCTGCTCTCCGGCAGCAGCACCATGCCCTCCCTTGTTTTAAATGCACTTTAGAACAACACGCAGCAACACTACACATGAGCGGGAGGAGGGAGGTATGGGGTCTTCACACACCCCCGTTCTCTACTAGCCATCGGGGCAGGGGGCTGGGAGAAGGTGTTGGCTGTCCGATTGGCCTCCCTGCTTCTGCGAGGCCTGGGGCGGTCTGCTTGCCTCCACCCCGGGGGAAAGGGTCACATCTCTTGGGTCTGGGTGCCGTTTCCCCCTCTGGGGGTGAGGGTACCTGGACCCGGGGTATAGAGTATGTTTGGGGAGTGTGATTGTGTGTACATGTCCATGTATGTCTATTACTAAGTTGGGTGAGTGCTGAGTGTTTGTATATGTGTGCATGAGGGTGGGAATGCATGTTTGTGTCTGTGTGTGCCTGTTTGTCTGTGTCTATATGTCAGGTCGGGTCTTAGACTCCACCTCTCTGGGAACACCCAGGCCCTCCAAAGTGTGGAGGCCTATCTCCCCTCACCACACTCCCTGCCAGTGACTGATGCCCTCAGGGGTTGGTGCATTGGTGGTTCTTGGTGTCCGGGGCTGGGCGCTCAGGTATGCACCAGCTCACTCCCGGTGGCTACTTGGCGGGGCCTGGTGCCTGTCGCTCGGTCAGGCCTCCGGCCTCGGGGTTTGTGGCTCGGTTCACTCTGGCACAGCTGGCTGCCGGCAGAGCCGGCGGGCACGCCAGTGCAGCCCCCTCTGGCTTCTGCTCCGTGGCTACTGGGTGACCCCTCGTCTGGGGATCTCCTCAGCCCTTCCCAGGAGGGTGGCACGGATGCCCCTCCGGTGGTCCACCTTGGGCTCTCGCACTCTGGGGCCTCTGGATGTCTGAAGCCTGGATCTTCTCCATGCCTGCTTCATGCCCTGGGGGACGGGGCTATGACCCTCTACACCCTCTAGCAGACCGTTACATGGAGAAACCTTTTGTATACAAGCGCGCTGATCCACACGGGTGTGCACACGGGTGTTCACTGTTCGTAGACATAAACTACACCTTTCTTAGCTGCTACTTCAAAGCACATTGTGCGCTGTCTGTGCTGCACAACAACATTCAATATTTAGTATTTACTGCTGTTCACACTTAGCTAGATTAACGGGATGGTGTTGTGTTTAGTATGTTGCTTTGTTTTTTTTTTGCTTGTTTTCTCTTTTTCTCTCAACAGGTGATCCAGGAGATTTTTTTTTCTTTTTCTCCTTGTCTTTGTAAGTGCCCTTTCTCACTGTCCCTCTTCCCTTCTGTTTTTCTTTTCGTTCCTCTCTTTCCTATCCCCCAGTCATGTCTGTCTCATCTGTAACAACTGAAAATAAAATAAATAATAACAACAAAGGTTGATCAAATGGACTAATACGGCAATGCCATGATGATCCATTTGGCAAAATAAATCCATTTGGTATCCTTGTTGGTCTTCAGACAACAATTCTGACGGCTAAAGATCCAAATGGGACAGACATAAAAAAAAAAACAAAAAAAACAACGATGAGGCGGCCTACATGGGTGAAGTGAAGAATCTGGCATCGTGGTGTCGGGACAACCATCTTCAGCTGAACGTCGGCAAGACCAAGGAGCTGGTGATGGACTTCAGAAGGAGTCAGCACAGAGACTATAAGTCCATTATCATCAACGGAGCTCCAGTGGAGAGGGTGCAGTCCTCCAAGTATCTCGGTGTCCACATCTCCTCAGACCTGACATGGTCTGCCCACATTTAGGTGCAGTCCAAAAAGGCTAGGCAGCGCCTGTACCACCTACGACAACTGAGGAGTTCAGGGTCTCTCCAGAGATCCTCAGGACTTTCTATGCAGGCGCTGTGGAGAGCATCCTCACACAGAACATCTCATCCTGGTTTGGGAACAGCTGTGTTGATGACAAAAAGCTCTTCAGAGAGTGATCCATACAGCAGAACGCTGCTGCAGATTTTTCCAGATTGTTTTACTTTATTTTATTTACTTAATGTATCTAATTCACTTACTTATTGCACATAATGTCCTCTTTTGTATCTAATTCACTTACTGTATATGATATTCTCTTTTGCACAGTTGAGGACACATTTCACTGCGTGTTGTACTCGCATTACTATGCATGTGACAAATAAAGAATCTTGGAGAGGAGAACACGGGAGCTGTACCGTGGGCGGGGAATTAACGTTTGGGAGTTGCTGTCTTCATGTCACCGTCACACACTGTTGAGAGCTGGGAGAATTCACTGCGCCACTGTGTGAAGATTGTGAACTGTTTTAACTTCCTTTCAATGTAAATAAATTCACTATCTCATTTCAAAAGGAGACTTGCATTCGAGTCTGCTCCCTCTACACCCAGAGACCCCATGATGCACTGAGTGTTAATCTCGAATTATTATTCATATCTGGCTCCACAGTGTATCCTTTTGTCATCTGCTCACCCCAACCGGTCATGGCAGATGACTATAACTTACTTGTTACTTTATATTTTATTGTATTATTATGATATTTATATTATATTATAAAGTAATATATATATATATATACATGAATGGAGAAGTACCAAGGGCTCAGAGATGAGCTGAGAAGATGTGGAGGGTGAAGGTAACGCTGGTCCCAGTGGTGATCGGAGCAGTTGGTGCAGTGACTCCCAAGCTGGGCAAGTGGATCCAGCAGATCCGAGCAACAACAGCCTAGATCACTGTCGAAATTGGCGCAGTCCTAGGAACAGCTAAGATAATCAAAATCCAAAGTCCAACTTTAGGAACCCAATGAAGTGTACAGTTAAAATATTGTGCAGGACTCTCACGCTCCCTGGCCTCTGGTAGAGGACCCGAGTTTAAAGGATAGACCGCCTGCAGGGGCGAGAGGGATTGTTTTACATATATTACATATATCACCAAAAGACTATTTTTTCTATACATCTGCTATCTATAACCAGTAAACCCATTAATACAGAAAACATGCTTACAGGCTTTTCTTATTTTGGACATTTGTGTCCCATACATAATCGGATTGAAAAGTGGTTGAATGATGAGGAAATACAGAGACAGGAAGATTCGCAGTGTGCTGGGTACACTGTTCATATCAAACCTGCTCTGAAGTATTTCAAACAAACACCCAAAATAGAAGCTTAAGAGTGAGGCCAGGTGCGGTGCACAGGTGCTGACGGCTTTACGTCTCGCCTGTTTGGATCCAGAAAAACAGATTATGAGTATTTTAATGTAGGAGTAAAGGACTGGAAGCAGAGGGACTAAGATGCTGACAGCGGTGTTAAAAAGTCCATAAATGTTATTCACTTTTGTACCTGAACATGCCAACTTAACAATAAGATAGTTACTGCAATACAAACTGTTGATGGTGTTTCCACACAGCGTCAGGCGGAGGGTCAAAGATAAGCCAATCAACATGTTAATAAATGAGAACAAACATACCGAAATAATAAAGAGAAATACTTTGTAATACGTCATTATGGCGTTGTATTGTAAAGGACAGCAGACAGCGAGGTATCTGTCATAAGACATGACGGCTAAAATACAAAATTCAATGACAGCGTATGTGTACAAACAATAAACCTGCAGGAAGCACAGAGGAGCAGAAACAGTGTGAACATCAGAGAGGATCTGAAGCAGGAGGAACGGAAACAGCCCTGTACTACCATACAGCTCATTCACAAACAGGCTGCACAGAAACATGTACATAGGTTCATGTAAGCTTCTGTTCACACAGATAACCACAATCAGAGACGTGTTGGCAGCAATGATCATGATGTATAATATTGTAGTTAGTGAGAAATAGGAGAGTTTTAAACTTCCAACATCCACGTAACCTCCAAGAATGAAATACGACAGAGGAGAGGAAGTTACATTTAGCATAGTTTTTCTTTAAGTCACAAAATAAGTATAAAAAGATGACACTGTGTGATTCAAATAATTACCCCCAAAATCTTCAGCAACATTTGGAAACAAAAGTTGTTTTGTTTTTCTCTGAACCTTTTATAGTAAAAACCTGCATTAAAGACACCACCTCACCTGTTCACCTGCTCACCTGTGAATACTCCTGCAGGTGTTTCCACCCATAAAAAGCTGCAAGGGTGCAGCTTTTTATGATCTTCCACAAACTGACTGAGTCCACACACAAAAAAACCCCCCATTAGCTAAGAAGAGTAAGATTGATTGGTCCAGTTCATGCCAAGAGGAAACCAATGGCCCTTCTCTGAGTAAAATGGTGATTGACACCGGGAGCATCTCTACAGTTAGGACTGGAATAATCACTGTGTGACATAATAATATAAATGATATAAAATAAAGCATGCTAGGTTATTATTTCATGAGAATTTCATTACAGATCAACTTTAATGAAAGGCTTGTGCATCCACAGGTGCATTTCCCAGGAGCTTTGTTGTCAGGGGCGAACTGCCCCTTGTAAGATCTCCAGAGCACTTTGGTTCTGGTGAGGGGCCGCTCTGTGATCTCACAGGGCCTAAAAACAATAACTCGGGCTAGCCTCCTGTAAGTACTAACACTTGCAGAAGGGGCTGAGGAAGTTGAGTGCTTTCTGGATTGCTTAGTAGTCATGGTGGGAGCTCTGTGGTCTGATCTTTGATTGATGAATCTGGCTTTAGGAACCTGGAATGTTGCCTGTCTGGTGTGAAAGGAGCCTGAGCTGGTGCTTTAGGCTGAGAAGGACAGGTTACATATAGTCGGGATTGTCTCACCTTGGTTTCTGGTGCTCCAGGAACGAGTTTCCTGGAAGCGGGCTGGACTCTATGCCACTCGGAAATTGTGGGTATTCTTGTATCCCCAAGTTTGTTGCCTGCACATTGGGTTTTTTCTGTGTGGACAAGAGGGTTACTTTCCTGCACCATCTGTTCAACCGCTCCCTGACTCTCCCTGAGTCATGCCACCATGCCCACCTCTCTTAACTCTTTAAGACCTACCATAGATCCAAGTCCACCAGAGCTTCTCTTCATATTTTTACATGCTGTAGTGCCATTTTTGGGGGCATTTCAAGTTGCTATACGTCAATACAACTGTTATATCCCAAACTTTAATAATATGTATGCATTAAATGTACAATAACTACATAAATTGCAAAAAAGTGCCATAAACTACAAAAAAAAAAGAAAATCATTTTTGGGTTTTTGTTTTTACACATATTTCTAGTTAGAGAAATTTCAGAGGGACATCCCTCAAAACTGTAAATGCAAAAAAATTGCAGTTGCAAGTTTCCAACCACAGGATATTTATTGTGAGTGTCTTCATAATTTTATTTTTTTTATGCACCGATTTTTATATACTGCAGGAAAAACAAAAATAAATATTATAATGCAATTTTGCAAAAAAAAAACCCAGCATGTGCATCAAAATGAACTATTTGTCACGGCCCAGCAGCACGAGGTCAAAGGGATGGACACAAGTGCAGAATCCAAACCGGAAGACAGACAGTGAGTGAACAAAAAGGTTTATTTCTTTCCCCACAATTAAACACCAGCCAAATCAAAACGACGCCACTACACTAGTGGGCGCGCAGCCAAAACTAGTCAACTAAAGGAAAGCTAAACAGCTCTAGAATGCAGCAGAGCAGCTGTGGCAGTGGGGAGGTGGAAGCTTGGGCCGGGAAAAGTACTATGAAGTGACCGGGGCACTGTAATGAGAGGAGAGCACAGTCAGAGGGGTCCAGCAGTCAATCAGCGATCCTCCACAGTTAAACTGAGTTGCCTTACTTGGTTTCAGGTGGAGGGGACAGGTGGGGCGCAAGGCCCGGATGAGGTGAGGTGGAGGCGTGGGGAGGCAGGCAGGTGAGAGGCGGGCTAGTTGGCAATGCTGTACCAGCAGCTGGGGGCCCAGGTCCAGGAAAGCGGGGATGACTGAGGCGAGAACCTCACTCCAGGAGTCAACTCTGCAGGCAGGGAAAAAACAGGTAAGTTTTCACACAGGATCCGGACAGAGCAATAACACACCACTGACTAACACGGGATAGCAGCTACTCAGGCGATGATTGAGTGCGCAGGTCTTATATGCTGCTGGAATAATTGCCCACAGGTGGTCAGCCAGGGAGGAGCAACCGATCTCCGCCCAAAGGAGGAGGGCCGCAGTTGGAAACCTACAGGTACCCACCCAGACCATGACACCACCCCTGGATGCTGGATGCTGGATGGAGGGGACCTCGAGCTCAGCCTCCGGCTCCGGGAAAAGGGGAGGCTGGTAGCCGATTGAGGCCTCAAAAGGAGAGAGACCTGTCGCTGAGGAAGTGAGGGAGTTGTGAGCATACTCCGCCCATGGCAATAACGTCGACCAGAAAGCGGGGTTGGAGGCAGTGACGCAGCGGAGGGTGGCCTCCAGTTCCTGATTGAGGCGTTCTGTCTGGCAGATCAGATAGATCATGCTGACGTCTATTCCAGCGTAGGAAGTGTTATGAACAGCTGATCAGACAGGCAAAGCATGTTTCTGGAATATTATGTTTTTGTTGATGCAAATGCTTTTTATGCAATTTTTGCAAAGCCATATGCCGTGACCTTGGACAAGCTGAATACGTAAGCTGTAATTACAATTCCTCCGGTTTCATATGCAAAAAAAATAATAATAACAATTGCGTTAGCTTATGTGGTTGGAATTCTACCGGACTTTAAAAATACAGCGGTCCCTTTTTTATCCTGGGAGTTACGTTTTAAGAATAACCCGCGATAGGTGAAATCCGCAAAGTAGCCAACTTTATTTTTTACAATAATTATAGATGTTTTAAGGCCGTAAAACCCCTCACTACACACTTTATACAGTTTTCTCAGACAGGCATACAGGACAGGATACAGGACGGAGGTAGAGAACTTGTCCTGCTGGTGCTCAGAGAACAACCTGAAGCTGAACATCCTTAAAACCAAAGAACTCATAATGGACTCATAATGGAGACACAGACAGGTCTACTCCCCTCTCATTATAAATGGAGAACAGGTGGAATCTGTCTCCACCTTCAGGTTTCTGGGCACCCACATCTCAGCTGATCTCACCCGGACCCACAACAGCATCGCCCTGGAAAAGAAGACCCAACGGCAGCTGTACCTCCTCTGTGTCCTGAGGACGAATACCCTGGACCAGAAGCTGCTGCTGGCCTTCTACTGCTCCTCGGTGGAGAATGCTCTCCTCAGGGGCCACGACTGAGAGCAGGAAGGCTGCACAGAGGGTCATTAACACGGCCAAAAACATCATTGGCTGCCCTCTGACACCCCTGGAGGTCATCACCTGATCCTCCTGTCTCAGGTAAACCAGGGCCATCACAGGTGACCACGCCCACCACCTGCTACCCTCTGGTTGGTGCCTCAGGTCAATCAGATCCCACACGTCCTGTTTTCTATATATTATTTTTGTTGTATATAAACTCCCCTTGTCTGTTATTCATTCCTGCTGTCTACTATTTATATTTTTATTCCTGCACAGTTGGTGCTGAACACACACAATTTCACTGTACATGTACAGTGACAATAAAAAGCTATTCTATTCTATTCTATTCTATTTTATTTATATAGCGCCAAATCACAACAGTAGTCGCCTCAAGGCACTTTATATTGTACAGTAGATCGTACAATAATAGATACAGATATTCTATTGTGTTGCTGGGGGATTGTTGCCGGATGTCTGTATGTCTGTACCATGTTCAAACATAGGGATGTGCATAAGCGCACATGGCACCAGGACACCCTAGGTAACAGGTCGATGACCAAATTTGTGATCATCAAATCATCAGATCTGCAGTCATGTGTTCTGGACACCCGGGTGAAAGGAACAGAGCTGTCAACTGATCACCAGCTGGTGGTAAGTTAGATCAGGTAGAGGGGGAGGATGCTGGATACAATTAGAATATCTAAACATAAAGTGAGGGTGTGCTGGGAGTATCTGGCAGAGGGTCCAGTCCACAAGATCTTCAATTCCTGGATCTTGCAAAGCTTCAACAGCATTTTGAGGGAAGCTGAGTGGACCACAGCTCCATTGTTGAAGCTGTGTACGGAGCTGTGGCCACATGGCTGAATATAAAGAAATGAAGATTTTTGCACATCAATGTATTTTGATTCCATAGGATTAGGATAATCACTGATGATGACCTCACGGGTTTAATCTGGAAACATACCGCCTATTTCTGTTTCAGCGGTGCAATATGTAAGAAAACCTTCTCATAACTTGTTACGATATTTGTCTTGTTGTCAGATGCCACCTGTTATTTTGAAATAGTTTTTTTTCTTGTTGTTTTTTGTAACCTACTGGTCACAACAAAGTTGAAACAATGACAGCTGTTTCACGACTAGCTGTGGCCTATTGCTGATTCCAGGCATTGACGTCGGGGTTGCTGACTGTGAATTTTCATTATGCAGCCCAAAGAGGTCACAGTGATGTGAAGGAGGCCATTATTAAAAGCAGAAGACTGCTGTCACGCCAGGAACTGCAGGAGTGGACAATGTTTGGATGTACCAGGTCGTTGGTAACACTTTTATGAACTTTTATACCTATTTACACCGATGTGGAATATACATAATAAAACTGCATGTGTGACTCTTTGAAGTCTTCTGTAAAGTGTTTATACTTATCTGTTTCTTAGCATGTGGCTAAAGTGCAACATTAACTGGATCAGCAGTGAGCTGGTGGATGTTCAGAGTTGGTGTCCACATAAATATGGACAACACATACATTCTACAACATCAGGAAAAAGCTGGAGCAGTGTTTCAGAAAGTCTGTATGAAGTTTGCAGGGTGTGTCTTCATGGATGGATCCTCTGAGGGGGGTCAGCCCTCTGAGACCAGAGCTGAGGTCTGCTCCGGCTGATTGGTCTCTCTGGTCAAAAGCACTCACAGATAGTTGCATCAGAGGGAGTTGGAGGAAACTGTGGCTAATGAGGAGACACCTCAGGGACAGAAATGTTTACATGCACAGATGACCTTTAATCTACCGGTTACAGTGATGATGTAACTCTTACAGCATCAGCAGCCGCTGCAGGTTTACTTCAACAGAAAAGTTCTCTCACTTTGTTCAAAGTCTTAAATTCGTCTTTTGTGGAAATAACTAAAAGTTAACTCTCGAACCAAGACGGCACTGATCCCAGTGCCACGTTAGCCTCCTAACACACAGCAGGCCTGAGGGCCACTGAGGGTTTAGAGTCTGTCACATGATTAACTGCAGGCTGAGACAAGAAGAAAAAGGCCATAAACTAAAGGAGCTGACGTCGCTCGCACTAAACACAAAACCCTTTATACATGCGTTTTTATTAAAGGCTGCATTTGTGTGGTAGAAATTTCACTCCCTTCAGAGAACACTGGACCGTCGTCGCTGCCAAACGTGAACCCATGTCTGAACCCGGCCTTCAGTGAACCCTGACCTAAATGTCAAGTGGGTCACTAAAAGTCAGCGAGTGCCTCTTAACTGCCCCCCTCACAAATCAACTGATTTAAGCATTTCTAATGAACTGTTGCAAAATTCAAAAAGAGAAAGTTGAGCCAGAAAGTTTTCCCAGAATGCACTTTGTGAACTTTCCTGCAGTGAATGATCAGAAACAGATCTGCCACCAAGTTCCTGCTGCTCTACATCACAGACACGACACTGACACAGGTTATTGAGACTGATGGACCATCACATGGATCTGGAATGATCCATGTACAGAATGACCCCACGGTCAGCTGATCCTGTTAAGCAGAAATGTTTAAGGTGGCAAAAATGATGCAAACTCAAACTTATGAATGTATTGTCTTCTACCATTTTTTTTTAAAAATTTGTCAGAAGGTTCAATAAAAACTGCAGTTTCCAAAAAGTTTAATTTTCTGGCAATTATTTCATAGTTCAGACTTTACAGGGTTAACAACCTGCAGAACAGCAGGATCCTGTTGGGGTTAGGTCAGCTAAACTTTTAAGGACTTGAACAGAAAGCATCTGGACTTGTTTAATTTCACAGTGGACATAAACTCATTCAGAACTGACAGAAGTCATCAGTGTTCACTATGAATGACCATCTATGAACAGAGGGGGGCTTACAACACCGATTTATTCTGGGATCCTTCCCAGATGCCTTAATGCCCTCTCACATCTTGTGTCAGTTGATCTCAGTAAGTCACATGATAGGGCGAGGCAAGGTCTCACAATGGTTTCAGCCCAAACCTCTACTGGTAATGACCCACAACCTTTTTCACAACTTGGCTAATGTGATGGGTCACATGATCAATAGCGGATCAACAACCCTCCTAAGGCTTGAATACCTAAGACTCCACCATTTGGTGTTAGAACTGAAGAAGCTTCTTACCACCAGTTTAGCTCACTGGGGTGAGCGGCTAACCATAGGCCTACATCTAAGGACTGATTCTTATGTACTGCTTTTCTACTCTCCCAGAGTACTCAAAGTATTAATTATACAACATGCCACATTTACACAAGCACTGTCTTCTTTGCTTTTAAGTGTTTACTAACTAACATTCACACCCCGATGGATGCATCGGAGAGACACTTCGGGTTAATAACTTGCCCAGGGATATTTGGCATACATACTAGGGAGATTGAACCACCAACCTTCCAATTAGTAGGTGACCTGCTCTACCTCCTGAGCTACAGCCAACCTGTACGGCACCCCATGTGACTCAGAGCGGCCAGCCCGGGATTTAGTCCACCCCACAGCCCTTTGCCACATGTGTTCGCCTCTCTCTCTCTGTCTTCACTGCACTGTCTAACAAAGGTGGTAAAAGGCCAAAAATAATATATATTTAAGAAAAAAAAGAAACTTTAAAAAGTCCAGTCGCTTTTCCTTCCAAGCTCCTCAGACAACCATCACCTGGATGGCCTACACAGAGATGTCAACTTCACTTCTAACCCTTTTTAATGAATTTTTCCATGTTGGTCAGGCTGTATGGAAAGAGCAGCTGTGATGCATGTATGAGCTAAAATCTTCTGTTTGTGGTTTCTGAAAATGTGCTGTGTGCTGGATGAGGTAAAGACTCAGATGCTGGTGTGTCATGTCCAGTGTTGGGACTAACGCGTTATTAAGTAATGCGTTACAGTAACTACGTTATTATTGTGGTAACGAGCACTAACTAGTTATTATGCCAAAATCAGGAATGCGTTAATCGTTACTGGGATTTAGATAGGGTCGTTATTTGTTACTTCGTGTGGTGGCTATCACGGAGCGTCCACAGATTCAGTAACATTAGCAAGTGGTGGAAGCCAGCAGGTGGATGAGAGAAAGGGGAGGCAGGAGGAGGAGAGACCCGAGGTGGCCAAGTGTCAGGTGAACTGAACTTCAGGTAAGAAGTTATGACCTGCAGTCTATCTGGGTCAGATATAAACCAAGTTTAGGTGGAGTTTATTTTCATTATGCTGACTTTTTACAGTCAGTTACAATAACTCGTACTGCGTACTAGCTAGCATGACGGAGTTTCTATACAGCTGGGTGGGTGCTATGATGTTACTGATAGTGAACTTTATTTTATTCATAAGGTTAGTTAGTAGAGTTGCCAACCGTCCCCTAAAAAACGGAATCGTTCCGTATTCAGAGAAAATATTATGCGTTTCGTATTGAGCTGAAAAGGAACAGTTTGTCCCGAACTTCAGCTAGAATGGAAAAAGACACAAAGCTGGATTTATTCTGTGTCTTTGCTGCACAGCTGGATTCAGGAGACAGACACTAGAGCAGGGCAATATGACCAAAAATATTTATCACGATATACATTTGAAAATTTGCGATAACGATATAACTGACGATATAATTGACACTAGACAAAATACTTTACAACTCCACAACTTTATTAGTGCAAAAAAAACCCATCAATGTATTTTCACTTAAACAAGCAGCTGTTTTTTATGTGCATTAAAGTTATATAAAAATTTAACAGTGCAAATGCAAATTCCTTGCTGACAGTTTAACCAAAAGGCATTTCCAGTGGAAACTGGCCGACATATCCTCAGCATAACCATGTATAATATCCACAAAACTTAAAAAGAGGTTATACACACACAATACGGTAATATTATGTTGAAGCACAGTACGTATCACTCCGCGAGGCTCCTGCCTACGATAGCCGTAATGCTCCGACAATCCATCAAGCGGTGCGGCTTCGTAGCTTAGCAAAGTCGTACTAAAACATTTGACAGATTTTCGAGCGCCGTGTAGCACATAAAATCGTTTCGAGGTCATAAACACAACCAGAGTTCATACATAAGGCACACGGGATTATAAGGGGCACTGTCGATTTTCAGAAAAATCAAAGGATTGATTTTAAGTGTGCCGTATTTTCCAAAAAACACGGTAATAACGACGGCCCGCTAGCATGCTCTACCAAAAATAGTGCTTTGTTGTGTATCTGACGGACGAAAGCTAAACCAGTTCCACACAGACTATAGCTTCTGTTAGGATAGCTGGAGTTATTCTGTCGTTACGCTGCAGCTGCCTCTTCTTCTCTCATTCTCTCCCCCTCCCTCTCCTGTTGCTCCTTCAATCATGAAACTGATCAATGATCAGCTGATCGGCTTTTCTCTCTTGTTTGTTTATCGCCCACTTTGCGCCAGAAAGAGGAAACCAGCGGATGTCGCGCTAAACAACAGCAGCACGTTTAAGCTTGATCAGCTGTTGATAGAATTTATTTAATATTAATTTCTAGTATCAGCTGATGTTTGCTGGAGCCACAGCTGTAAAGCTGCTGGTCATGATGTCGGTTTGGATATGTGGTGAGAGGGAAACATGAAGATGAAACCAGGAGATGTCCTTACTGAATCATCAGAGCTGAACAGGTGATGGAGAAACAGGTTTACCTTTTAGGTGACATGAATGAGTTGAAGTTATGAACTGTTTCTGAGAGACAAATAACACCAGGATCCTTTTCTAGGTAGCTGACAGCTGGTAAATGTGCAGGGGTGGGTCTAGCAAAGTGTTGCCAGGGGGCCAGGTAGGGCATTAACAGGGAGAGGGGGGCACAAAGAAATACTTTCTTATTCTCATTTAAAATGTCTCGCTTTTAACAAATAATTATCTGAATCTTTCAACAAACGATTGATAGATTGATACATATATACCATCCAAACAGTGTACATCACTGTCACAACAGCGTTTGTTTTCATTAAAAAGCTTTATGGTTTTTCCTATAATGGCGGGCCGGTCTCTAGTCAAAATGCCCGGGCCGCACCACGACTGCAGTTTTTGTGTTGGATGTAAAAAGCACATATGACGCTGTGACGTAGGCTAGAATCATGGCGGCGGTCAAGGACGGTCCAGGCGTGGGATTTCTCTCGTGGAAATATGCACATTATTTTTTCCTTTCTATTGGTAGGTGGCACATTGCGCTTGTGGCAAGTAAGCAAGCTAGAAGACTGGCAATCCTGCTGGGTATCCAGTTACGGAAGCAACACATTAACAAGAGAATTCTGAGTAAAACCAAAGTTACTTTCCCTAGTAACTAGTTACTTTGAAAGTAACGAGTAACTTGAAGTAACTCAGTAACTTTTGATAGAAGTAACTAGTAATGTAATTAAGTTACTAATTTAAAGTAACTTACCCAACACTGGTCATTTCACTCAGAATCTCTCAACAAAGCGACGGCAGACTGTGCCTCTGCTGGAAGAACTGTAATAACTGTGTAAGAAACCTATTGTGATTCATGCTGCAGCACACAGTATTTGAGTCTGAATCAAAACAGCCTTTTAGGATGTGACTGTAAGACGGCTTTCAGAGGCTGCTGGTTTGAATCTGCACAGAACCGTTTCAGAAGAGTTTACACTAGCAGAGTCAGAGGCAGTTATGTATTTACGTGGAATAATATACAATAATAATAATATACAATATTCACCACATGTTCAGAGCAGACATGATGATGATTTTCCTTCTGCAGTTATCTCCTTTTGTGAGCAAACAGACGTTTGCGGATGTTGGACATGTTCAGTCCGTACAGTACGGGGTTAAAGAGCGGCTGGCAGGTTAGAAAGTACAGCGATAAAACAATGTGCACCATGCTGTGCACACTGCTCAGACTGAACCTGCTCTGGATCACTTCAAAGCAAACACCAAAAGAGAAGTTTAGCAGAGAGGACAGGTGAGGCGTGCAGGTGCTGACGGCTTTCTGTCGGGTTTGTTTGGATCCAGAAAAACAGACTTTCAGGATCCTCACATACGAGCAAAGGATTAAAATAACTGGAACAAAGACTGTGAGAGCTGTGATAAAAAGACCATAAATGTTATTTGCTGTGGTTTCAGAGCAGGCCAGTTTCACAATGGAGTAGTTCAAACAGTAAACCTTGTTAATGACGTTCCCACAGAGCTCCAGAGGAGCGATCAGTAAGATCAAAGTAAGAATGGTAAGAAAAGAGTATAACCAGGAAAGTGCAATCAGCAAGACAACTGTCGCTGGCGTCATACGTGTGTGATATTGGAGAGGACAGCAGATGGCGAGGTATCTGTCATAGGACATGACGGCTAAGGTGCAAAACTCAACACAGACATAAGAAAAAACACAGAAGATCTGCAGGAAGCACAGAGGAGCAGAAACAGTGTGAACATCAGAGAGGATCTGAAGCAGGAGGAACGGAAACAGCCCTGTACTACCATACAGCTCATTCACAAACAGGCTGCACAGAAACATGTACATAGGTTCATGTAAGCTTCTGTTCACACAGATAACCACAATCAGCAGGACATTGGCACAAAGAATCAATAAGTATAAAGACATAACAACCGTGAAACAGAAATATTTCAAAGTACTGGTGTCGAAGTAAGCAGCAAGTGTGAAGTATGAAACCTTTGAGGAGTTTATGATGAGCTGTATTTTGTCCCCCTGCGTTGTGTCTTCACTGTGGTCCTGCAAACACACAATTTCACATTTTAGGCATTTCTCATCATAAGCCATCATCACACGGTCAGAGCAGGAAAAACACGTTTCTCTCTTTATGTTAATAAACACAGATGTGTTACACACATCTGTCAAAGTATCTACTTAAAAGTATTCTCTGTACACAAACATACCATTGTGTGTTTGTGAAGCTTTCCCTTACTGCTGCCACGCTCACTGAAACTGCCCCTGATCACAGAGGCAGTCGTCACTAAAGCTGGAGCTTTGCTGCGGATCGCTGACTGATGCAACAAATCAGCAGAAAAATCCTGGCAAAGACCGCCTACCTGTTCAGGGAAATGATGTCACAGTCTTTGGCCTTATGAACAGCACAGTCTGCAGAGACCATGAAATACAAACTTTCCTGATCCTGGACACTAAACCACCAGAACAACCTCCTCTGCAGCACCCTGGTCTCATCACTAACTGTTCTCAGTGAAGTTTGAAGGTTTCACGGGTTTAAGAAGTTGTTAGTGGACACAGGTAGCTGCAGAGAAAATCATTCTGACCACAGTTGTTGAATGAATCAGTGAGAGTATAATCATTATAGGATGGAAGGACTCAGCAAATTCCTGATCAGGGTGGATGTGAGGGAGTGAACAAAAAAAGTGAAAACTTTTTAAGGACAAATATACTTGTCATTGTTAAATGTGTGCATGGGATGCCGGTTGGTAAGGATGCCTTTCATCCAGGAGTGGGTGGGTGTCTGAAGGTGGTCCAGTTTGGTGCTGAGATGTCTGGGATTATGGTGTTAAACGCTGAGCTGTAGGTCTTCCTGTTCTCCAGATGGCTCAGTGCTCAGTGAAGAGCAATAGTGATGCCACATGGTTTAATTTGCTCTGTAAGCAATCTGGTAGGGGTCGAGAGAGGGCAGCAGACAGTCTCTGATGTGCTGATACACTATCTGCTCGAAAAACTTCATCACTACAGACATGAGAGTTATAGGTCTGAGTCATTGAGGCTGTCTATACCAGTGTGCGCGTTGGCTCATGATCTGTTCCACGCCTTCTCCATACTTTTTTCTTGCCATCATTCAGGAAGAGGTTGATCTTGGTTTGATCGGCTGGTTTGTGTATCTAATCATCTGGTAGACTTCTCAATACGCCAACCTCCTGGAATGTGTTGCTCACTTGGTTGGCTGTTGTCTGTTTTTTCTGATGTCACAGCTCAAGGATGGCTTGTGTTGGAGTCAAATTGTTGAATGTCGTCATTGTGTTTCTTAAATTTGTAAAGTCTTAGTTCAAGCAGTAGGATCAAAGACATTCCTTTGTGTCTGACCACCTCTCCAGCCACTCTGGTGCTGGGGGAGGGTTTATTGTAAGCACATCCTATCTGAAAGATCTGTTTCCTGCTTTTGTTGCCCTTTTGGTGAGCAGGAGATCCAGACCCAACAGCTTCTTTCACCTTCATTGAGAGCTCCTTTTGACCGCATGCTGTCTTTTAACAGCAAAGTCTTTAAAATACAAGCACCACACCTCAAATCAAATCCAGGCCTTTTATCTGCTTAATTGACAAGAACATAACGAAGGAACTATCCACAACTGCCCATGAAATAGCTTTTAGGTCAACTGACCAATTACATTTGGACGGTTGTCCTTTTAAAAAGAGGATGGCACAAGTTAAGGAGCTGAAACTCTTGAACCCTTCATCCAGTTTGAATGTGGATACCCTCAAATGCAAGCTCTACACATTATGTCCATTATATAACTATAATTGGAATATGTTTCAGTAAACAGGTAAATAAACAAAACTTGTGTCAGTGTCCAAATACATATGGACCTAACTGTATATGTCAAATCATAGCAGTATTCCAAGTGGCCTAAATGTGTATTGAAAGCGGTTTTCCATTCACCTTCTCTAAACTTCGCTAAGTGAAGCACAGCGGAGCAGAAACAGTGTGAACATCAGAGAGGATCTGAAGCAGGAGGAACGGAAACAGCCCTGTACTACCATACAGCTCATTCACAAACAGGCTGCACAGAAACATGTACATAGGTTCATGTAAGCTTCTGTTCACACAGATAACCACAATCAGCAGGACATTGGCAGCAGATATCGACATGTATAAAGATCAAAGTATCTGAGAGGGCTGTTTCTGAGTAAGCACCGAGAGTGAGATAAAAAACCTGGGAAAATTTGTTTTCATTCTCACTTTGTTGTGAACAGAAAACATAACTCTGGATAAACAAACAGGCAGAAAATGTTCACCTGTGACAGAACTGTAGCATGTAAGGGTCACGGCAGGGTTGACCAGTGTGTTTGCGGAGCAGACCCAAAAGCAGACACGGTAAAAAGAGAAAACTTAGGTACAACAAAAGCAGGCTGTTTATTTGGCTGACAGGAAAAAAACAAAACAAAGGCAAGACGAACTAGGGCAAAACTAAACTAGGAACACTAAGACTAACTATGACATGAAAAAACCGGAGACATGCTATGACACAAAGGACAGACGGAGACAGAGGACTTAAATACACAGGAGGGTAATGAGGGAGGTGGAAACACCTGGGGAAAAACAGCTGACACAAATAATCATAATTCCACAGGGGAAGCAAAACTAAACACAATGAACATGGAAACAAGACTTTCAAAGTAAAACAGGAAAAATGGAGAGACATGAACTGGGAAATGCAAACTTGACACAAGAGACAGCGAGAGGGAGTGAGAGATCCATCCATTTTTCACAATAAAACAACAAATCAAACAAACAATAAACAAGTAGTGGGTTGGAGTGTGCTTGCCATCAAATACCCAGAAGAATTCAAAACAGCAAGTTGATAATACGACAGAGTGCAAGCACATAAAAATGAAACCAATAGATTCAAAATGAATTTTAAAACAGATGAAGAGAAGTATTTCTTACTCATCTGGGACTCTCCTCAGCTCTTTCTGGGATAGTGGTGCGGCTGCCCCTCTGTTGGTCTTCCTTGGTCTCTTGTGTTCTGGGGGCCTCTGGATGTCTGGAGTTTTGATCTCCTCCATACCTGCTTCATGCCCTGGAGGACGGGGCTGTGGCCCCCCACACCCTCTAGCAAATCATTACATGAAGGAACCTTTTAAAAACAAGCGTGCTCATGGTCACAGGTGTACACACGGGTGCTCACACACACAAACTACACCCTTTTTGGCTCCTACCTCAAAGCACACTGTGCGCTGTCGATCTTACGTGCTGCACAATAATGTTTAATATTTAGTATTTACTGTCATATTCCCATATATCATTGTGATGTTGTTTATTCTATTACTCTCGTTTTCTTCTGCTTGTTTTCTTTTTTCTTTCTCAACAGGTGATCCAGGTGATCGATATATGTATTTTTTGTCTGCTTATTCTATTGGTTTTTGTTTTTTGCCCTTTTTCCCCGTCCCTCTTCTCAGCTGTTTTTCTTTCCTTCTTTTCTTTCCCTCTTTCTTTCTCCCCTTTCTTTCCACCAGTCAAGTCTGTCCCGTATTCAGCAAGTGAAAATAAAATAAACAATAAAAGGTGAATCAAATAGACCATTACGGCAAGGCTGGGATGGTCCATTTGGTAAAGTAAATCCGTTGGGCATCTTTCTTCGCCTTTAGACAATAATTCTGATGGCAAAAAAAGAGCCAAACGGGACAGGTTAAAAAAAAAAAAAAAAAAAGAGAAGTATTTCTTACAGATACTTAACAAGTTAATTCTTACACTCATGCGCCTTCACAGTAATATTATTAATATAATTAAAGTTCCATACTTTGTCTTTTTTTTTTTTTTTTTTTTGTCTGTCCCATTTGGTTCTTTAGCCGTCAGAATTGTTGTCTGAAGACCAACAAGGATACCAAATGGATTTATTTTGCCAAATGGATCATCATGGCATTGCCGTATTGGTCCATTTGATCAACTTTTGTTGTTATTATTTATTTTATTTTCAGTAGTTACAGATGAGACAGACATGATTGGGGGATAGGAAAGGGAGAAAGAAAGAGAGGAAGGAAAAGAAAAACAGAAGGGAAGAGGGACAGTAAGAAAGGGCACTTACAAAGACAAAGAGAAAAAAAAAATCTCCTGGATCACCTGTTGAGAGAAAAAGAAGAGAAAACAAGCAAAAAAAAAACAAAGCAACATACTAAACACAACACCATCATGTTAATCTAGCTAAGTGTAAACAGCAATAAATACTAAATATTGAATGTTGTTGTGCAGCACAGACAGCGCACAATGTGCTTTGAAGTAGCAGCTAAGAAAGGTGTAGTTTATGTCTACGAACAGTGAACACCCATGTGCACACCCGTGTGGATCAGCGCGCTTGTATACAAAAGGTTTTCCCATGTAACGGTCTGCTAGAGGGTGTAGAGGGTCATAGCCCCGTCCCCCAGGGCATGAAGCAGGCATGGAGGAGATCCAGGCTCCAGACATCCAGGGACCCCAGAGTGCGAGAGCCCAAGGAGTACCACCGGAGGGGCATCCGTGCCACCCTCCTGGGAAGGGCTGAGGAGATCCCCAGACGAGGGGTCACCCAGTAGCCACGGAGCAGAAGCCAGAGGGGGCTGCACTGGCGCGCCCGCCGGCTCTGCCGGCAGCCAGCTGTGCCAGAGTGAACCGAGCTGCAGGCCCCGAGGCCGGAGGTTCGAGGGCCCCCTTTGCCCCGGAAGAGGCCTGACCGAGCGACAGGCACCAGGCCCCGCCAAGTAGCCACCGGGAGTGAGCTGGTGTATACCTGAGCGCCCAGCCCCGGACACCAAGAACCACCAATGCACCGACCCCTGAGTGCATCAGTTACCGGCAGGGAGTGTGGTGAGGGGAGATAGGCCTCCACACTTTGGAGGGCCTGGGTGTTCCCAGGGAGGTGGAGTCTAAGACCTGACCTGACATATAAACACAGACAAACAGGCACACACAGACACAAACATGCATTCCCACCCTCATGCACACATATACAAACACTCAGCACTCATCCAACGTAGGAATAGACATATATGCACATGTACACACAATCGCACTCCCCAAACATACTCTATACCCCGGGTCCAGGTACCCTCGCCCCCAGAGGGGGAAACGGCAAGGGATGTGACCCTTTCCCCCCGGGGTGGAGGCAAGCAGACCGCCCCAGGCCTCGCAGAAGCAGGGAGGCCCATCGGACAGCCAACACCTCCTCCCAGCCCCCTGCCCCGATGGCTGGCAGAGAACGGGGGTGTGTGAAGACCCCATACCTCCCTCCTCCCGCTCATGTGTAGTGTTGCTGCGTGTTGTTCTAAAGTGCATTTAAAACAGGGGAGGGCATGGTGCTGCTGCCGGAGAGCAGCAGGTGTTAGCACGGCCCCTCCCGAGAACCCTCAATGTCTACATGGATTTAAAATTGAGAGGTGGGCACCGGCGCCAGAGGTAGGGTTGAATACTCAGACCATTCACTGGACGCCGTTGGCGTGGTCACCCTCAAGGCCCTATATATATATGTGTGTGTTATGACAGTGTGAATAATGTGGATGTCTAAGTTGTGGAATAAAATTGAGGCACGGGTGGCCAGAAGGGGACAGAGGGGGGGGATGTCTCCCCTGCACCCTGGTGACACACCCACACCCCAAGGCCCTACCTGTGTGGGTGGGTGTGGTGGAGCGGGAAGAGGGAGGCAGCCGGGGATGGGGAGGAAAAGAAAGGAGGGGCAAGATGCTCCTCCCTAGGGCCAGCTCCCCCGCTGACCCCAGTAGGCACCCCCGTCCTCTGGCACCCACCAAGGCAAGGGAGTCCAGGCCCATCCAGACCGGGGCCTACGGCAGCAGCACCGCCAAGCCCCACAGGACCCAGGGAAGCCCACCCTACCCCACCGCAGAGGAAACTGTACTCACCCTAACATTCAATCATCTCCCAGACTACACAAGACAACAGACACCCAGGTTAGGTTTGTTCTCCACCTCTCCTATGTGTCTCCCCCACCTGCAGAGTGGACTTCTGCAAGGATGGAACAACCTCCCCGCCAGTTAAAGAGCCCCCCAGTTAGGCCGATGCACCAGAGGCCCCCTGCGCCAGGGCTGAGCCCCCGTGCACCCACCCGCCCACAACCTCGGCGACACACCGACTAGGACCGAAGCCCCAAGGCCCAGCCAGAGCCCCATCACGGAGACGAAGCACCCCCGAACCCCAAGCCCCCCCGCCTGCCCCGGATCCACTCAGGGGCAGCCAGGCCACCAGGCCAGTAACCTACGTCCGCCAGCACAGACTATCCCCCAACCCCCGCTGCACGCAGCCACGAGGAGAACACCCTTTAAGAGCGACCAGAGCCACTGACCAGGTTATGACCACAGCCCCCCGGGTTGAGCCCTCCCGGGATAACGTCTCTAGGGGTCCTCCAGGCGCCCTAAGCCCGTCCCAACCTTCACATCAACCACAATAGCTAAGACGGGACCAAACCACGACCCCCCACCCCCTCTAGGTGACGGAGCCGATCAAAGGAGCCCAGAGGGATTGATCTAATGTGGTGGCAGAGGCTGTATCAAGACTAATGTGATCTATTAGATGGTTTCTATATTGGCTAGAATTAAGATTATTTTTATTTTTCCAGTTCATGAGGATCGTTTTCTTGGCGATGCATAGGGCAGTAAAAACCATGTGGACTGTATTAGTTTCTGTAGTGACATCATCCAATTTTCCCAACAAGCACACTAAAGGGGAGGCTGGAATTTTACATTTCAGACACTTTGATAAGTCTTCACATATCTCACGCCAAAACTTCTGAACTGGTGAACAGAACCAAAGAGCGTGGATGTAATTGTCTGGTGTATTGCCTTGACAGTGTGAGCAGTTGTTGGAAGATGTAAAGCCCATCTTGAACATCCGATGACCAGTATAGTGCACTCTATGTAGTATTTTGTATTGTATTAATTGCAGACTGGGATTTTTAATCAATTTAAAGGTTTTTAAGCATACCTGAGACCAGAAGTTTTGGTCTAAGCTTACTGATAAATCTGCTTCCCACTTTGCAATAGGAAGGGATACTGATTCATCTATTTTAGAAAGTGTTCTGTATATTTTAGATAATAATTTGGGGGATTTAAGAGTAAGAAAGTGTACCGCACTTGGTGGTGTTTGTAATTCAGCTTGACTGGGGTAAAATTTCTTTTTTACTATGGATTTAATTTGTTGATATTCTAAAAACCTTTTCTTGTTGATCCCATATTGTGCAACTAGTCTGTCAAATGAAATAAATTCTGTTCCCTCTAATATATGTTACAGACTACAGGCCTGTTGCACTTACGCCTGTAGTGATGAAGTGCTTTGAGAGACTGATCTGTCAGCACATCAGGGCCAGTCTGCCTCCCACTTTGGACCCCCACCAATTTGCCTACAGGACTAATCGATCCACCGAGGACGCTATCACCATAGCGCTCCACACTGCGCTGAGTCACCTGGAGCACAGAGGAAGCTATGTAAGAATGCTCTTTCTGGACTTCAGCTCAGCATTCAATCATATCATCCCGGAGATCCTGGTCCAGAAACTGTCTCACCTGGGACTCTCCACCCCCATCTGCCTCTGGATCAAGGACTTCCTGACAAACAGACCTCAGTCTGTCAGACTCGGCCCCCACCTGTCCAGCACCATCACACTCAGCACCGGGTCTCCACAAGGATGTGTTCTGAGTCCCCTCCTGTTTACGCTCTACACATCCGACTGCTCCCCTACCCATCTCTCAAACACCATCATAAAGTTTGCGGATGACACCACTGTGGTTGGACTCATCTCAAGGGGGGATGAGTCAGACTACAGAGATGAGGTCAACAGACTGACTGAGTGGTGTTCAGTTAACAACCTCCAACTGAACACCACAAAAACTAAAGAACTCATCTTGGACTTTAGGCAGGGAAGAGCAGACCCGGCCCCACTTTACATTCACGGGAACTGTGTGGAGAGGGTACACTCCATGAGGTTTCTGGGCGTGCAGATCTCTGATGATCTCTCCTGGACTGCAAATACCACGGCGGTGGTAAAAAAGGCCCAGCAGCGTCTCCACTTTCTGAGAGTGCTCAGGAGGAACAACCTGGAGGAGAGGCTGCTGGTGACATTCTACAGAGCCACCATAGAGAGCATCCTAACATACAGCATAACAACATGGTATGCAGGGTGCTCAGCTGCAGACAGGAAAGCACTGCAGAGGGTCATCAACACAGCCCAGAAGATCACTGGCTGCTCTCTGCCCAGCCTGGAGGTCATTGCAAACTCTCGATACCTCAGCAGAGCTGGCAATATCATCAAGGACCATTCTCACCCCAGCAATCAACTGTTTGAACTATTACCGTCAGGCAGACGGTACAGGTCACATAAAACCAGAACAAACAGATTCAGGGATAGCTTCTTTCCCAGAGCTATCACCATTGCAAATAAGCACAAAAACAATTGAACCTGCTTAGCCATACCATATTGTCACTGCCATTATATTATGCTATTATTATTATGCTGCTATTCATACTGTCATACTGTCATTATATTAATGCTGCTATCCTGTAAATATCATACTTACTTTTGTTTGAGTACTTATGTTTGTTTTATTGTACCTTTTATATCTTACTATTTTTTTATTATATTTATTATTGCATTTTGCACCAAGGGAGTGGCACTCCAATTTCGTTGTACCCTGTACAATGACAATAAAGGCTATTCTATTCTATTCTATTCTATGTTCTAAGTATTTAATTCCTTTACAACTCCATTCTGGAAAATTAATCATATTATTGTTTTGTAATATGTCAGGGTTATTCCAGATAGGTGTACGTTTGCATGGGATTAATGAAGACTCCGTTATTTTTAGAAACTCCCACCATGCTGTCAGAGAAGAGCTGATGTTAACACTTTTGAAGCATTCATATCTTTTGATGTTTGAGCTGATAAATGGTAGGTCTGAAATCTCTAGATCATTGCATAGTGCCTGTTCAACGTCTAGCCAGGGCTCATCTAAGAGGGTATGTTTTAACCATCCTGAAATGAACTGAAGCCTGTTGGCTAAAAAGTATTGTTGAAAATTAGGCAGATCTAATCCTCCTTTATCCTTAGTTCTTTGTAGCGTTTTTAAGCTGATACGCGGGGGTTTATCTTTCCAAAGGAATTTAGAAATATATGAATCCAGAGATCTGAACCAATCTTGTGATGGTTTGTTAGGGATCATTAAAAATAAGTAATTTATTTTTGGCAAGATCATCATTTTTATAGTGGCGACCCTTCCCATGAGTGATATGGGTAAAGATTTCCATCTAGTCAGATCACCTTCTACTTTCTTAAGAAGTGGGATGTGGTTTAATTTAGTTAAGTCTGAAAGCTTAGGAGAAACATTAATACCCAAATATTTAATGTTTCCAGATTGTAGTGGGGCAGAAGAAGAGTTATGGAAGGAGCAGTTAATGGGAAGAACTGTAGATTTTGACCAGTTAATTGAATAATCTGAAACTCTTGAAAACCAGTTTATTAGAGTAATTACCTCAGAAAGGTTGGTTTGTGAGTTTTGCAGAAAAAGCAACACATCATCTGCATAGAGACTGATTTTATGTTCTACGTTCTTACATTTTATGCCCTTAATTGTTGTGGCCTGTCTAAATGCTGCCGCTAGTGGTTCGATAAAAATTGCAAAAAGTGAAGGGGAGAGTGGGCATCCCTGCCTGGTGCCCCTCAGGAGACAGAAGCTGGAGGATGTCTGGTCATTGGTCCTGATACAAGCTGTTGGAGAATTGTATAATATTCTTATCCAGTTTGTGAAAGAGGTTCCAAAACCAAATTTGTGTAAAGTTGCAAATAGAAATTTCCAGTTTACTCTGTCAAATGCTTTTTCTGCATCTAGAGATAATATTATGGTTTCAGTGTTTTTACTGCATGAGTAGTCTATTAAATTAAGTAATCTACGAGTGTTTGTTGATGAGTGCCTACCTTTTATGAAACCAGTTTGGTCAGGATGAATTAAAAGGGGGGTTATTTTCTCTAGTCTCTTTGAGACAGCTTTGCAGATTATTTTGAGGTCTACATTTATTTATTTATTTATTTATTTATTTATTTATTTTTTTTTTTTAAACCTGTCCCGTTTGGTTCTTTTGCCATCAGAATTATTGTCTAAAGGCGAAGAAAGATGCCCAACGGATTTACTTTACCAAATGGACCATCCCAGCCTTGCCGTAATGGTCCATTTGATTTACCTTTTATTGTTTATTTTATTTTATTTTATTTTATTTTTTTTTACTTGCTAGATACGGGACAGGGGAAAAGAAAAGGGAGAAAGAAAGAGGGGGGAAAAAACAAAACAAAACAAAAAAAAAACAGCGGAGAAGAGGGACGGGGAAAAAGGGCAGAAAACAAAAACCAACAAAATAAGCAGACAAAAAATACATATATCGATCACCTGGATCACCTGTTGAGAAAGGAAAAAGAAAACAAGCAGAAGAAAACGAGAGTAATAGAATAAACAACATCACAATGATATATGGGAATATAACACTAAATACTTAATATTAAACATTATTGTGCAGCACGTAAGATCGACAGCGCACAGTGTGCTTTGAGGTAGGAGCCAAAAAGGGTGTAGTTTGTGTGTGTGATCACCTGTGTGTACACCTGTGAGCATGAGCGCGCTTGTATTTAAAAGGTTCCTTAATGTAATGATCTGCTAGAGGGTGTGGGGGGCCACAGTCCCATCCTCCAGGGCATGAAGCAGGTATGGAGGAGATCAAAACTCCAGACATCCAGAGGCCCCCAGAACACAAGAGACCAAGGAAGACCAACAGAGGGGCAGCCGCGCCACTGTCCCAGAAAAAGCTGAGGAGAGTCCCAGATGAGGGATCACTCAGCAGCCGCGGAGCAGAAGCCAGGGGGGGTTGCAGTGACGTGCCCGTGAGCTCCGCCGGCAGCCAGCTGTGCCTGAGTGACCGAGCCCCAGGCCGAGAGGCCGAGGGCACCCCACCCCCGAAGTGGCCCGAGCGAGCCCAGGTTCCAGGCCCGGATAAGCAGCCACCAAGGAGTGAGCCGGTGTGTACCCGGACGCCCACCCCCGGACACAAAGAACCACCAACGCATCGATGTCTGAGGGCGTCTGCCACCGGCAGGGGAAGTGGTGGGGGGAGATAGGCCTCCAAACCTTGGAGGGCCTGAGATGTCCCCAGAGAGGTGGCGTCTGATACCCAACCTGACATATAGACACAGACATACAGGCACACAGATACAAACATCCATTCCCACCCTCATGCTCTCATAAGCAATTACTCCACACTCAACCAACGTGGAGACAGACATAAAGAGACGCTGTACACACAATCACACTCCCCAAGCGTACTCTAAGAACCGGGTCTAGGTACCCTTGCCCCTGGAGGGGGAAACTGCACCCAGACCCAGGTGGTGTTACCCTTTTCCCTGCAGTGGGGAGAAGCAGACTGCCCCGACTCCGCAGCAGCAGGGAGGCCCCACACACCAGATCCCAGTCGGACGGCCAACTCCTCCTCCTAGCCCCCCCACTCCAGCAGGCCGCAGAGACCGGGGGTGTGAGAAGACTCCAAACCTCCCTCTACCCGCTCATATGTAGTGTTGATGTATATGTGTTCTAAGGTGCAATTAAAACCCAGGAGGGCATGGAGCTACCTGCCAGAGAGCAGCAGGTAAGCGCATAGCCCCTCCTGATAGCCCTCAATGTCTACGTGTATTTAAAATTGAGAGGTGGGCAACGACGCCAGGGGTGCAGTGTACACCCTGATGGTAATTTGGAGTCCGTGTTGTGAGCCCACCCCCAAGATCCTATATGTATGTGTTATGAGAGTGTGAGTAATGTGAATGTCTAAGTTGTGAGATAAAATTGAGGCAGAGGCAGCCAGAAGGGGACAGAGGGGGGGGATGCCTCCTCTGCACCCTGGTGACACACCCCTACCCCAAGGCCCTGCATGTGTGGGTGATTGTGGTGGAGCGGGAAGAGGGAGGCAGCTGGAGATGGGGAGGGAAGAAAGGGAGGGGCAAGTGACAACTCCCTGGGGCCAGCTCCCCCGCTGACCCCAGTAGGCACCCCCATGCTCTGCAACCCGCCAGGGAAAGGGGGCCCAGGCCCATCCGGACCAGGGCCCAGTGCAGCAGCGCCGCCCGGCCCCACAGAGCCCGGGACAGCCCACCCGACCCCACTACAGAGAAAACTGCACCCACCCCATCATCCACTCATCTTCCAGACTACACAAGACAATAGACGCCCAGGCTGAGATCTTCCTCCACCTCTCCTATATCTCCCCCTCCTGCAGAGAGAATTCCTGAGGAGAGGAAAGCTCCTGCAAGATGTGACAACCTCCCCCACCAGTTGAAGAGTCCCCCAGGTGGCTCGATGCACCGGCGGCGCCCTGCGCCAGGACTGGGCCCCCATATACCCACCCGCCCACAACCCCAGCAACACACCAACCAGGACCCGAGCCCCCGAGGCCCGGCCAGGGCCCCAGCCCAGAGACGGAGCGCCCCCAGAACCTCACGCCCGTCCTGGACCCACCCAGGGGCAGCCAGGCTACCAGGTCAGTAACCCACGTCCGTCAGCACAGACCCTCCCCTAGCCCCGCTGCACGCAGCCACGAGGAAACCGTCACCTAAGAGCCAACAGAGCCCTTAATTGGCCATGACCGCTACCCCGGGTTGAGCCCCCCAAGGAAGGTGCTCCTGGGGAATCCCCCGACGCCCTAAGCCTGTCCCTACCCCCACACCAATCACAACAGTGAAGGTGGGACCAAACTATGACCCCCCACCCCCACTAGGTGATGGAGCTGATCAAAGGAGCCCAGAGCAATTGATCTGATGTGGTGGCAGAGGCTGTATCAAGACTAATGTAATCTAATAGATAATTTCTATACTGGTTAGAATTAAGATTATTTTTATTTTTCCAGTTCATGAGGACTGTTTTCTTGGCTATGCATAGGGCAGTGAAAACCATGTGGGCTATATTCTTTTCTGAAGTGACATTATCTAAGCTGCCCAACAAACACACTAAAGGGGAAGTTGGAATGTTACATTTCAGACACTTCGATAAGTCTTCACATATCTCACGCCAAAACTTCTGAACTGGTGGACAGAACCAAAGAGCGTGGATATAATTGTCCGGTGAATTGGTTTGGCAGTGTGAGCAGTTGTTGGTAGACGTAAAGCCCATCTTGAACATCCGATGACCTGTATAGTGCACTCTATGTAGTATTTTGTACTGAATTAATTGAAGACTGGGATTTCTAATTAGATGAAAGGTTTTTAAGCAAATCTGAGACCAAAAGTTTTGGTCTAAGTTAACTGATAAATCCGCTTCCCATTTTGCAATAGGAAGTGATATTGATTCATCTATTTTAGAAAGCATTCTGTATATTTTGGATAGTAATTTGGGGGTTTTAAGAGTAAGAAATTGAACCACACTTGGTGGTGTTTGTAGTTCAACTTGACCCGGTTTAAATTTCTTTTTTACTATGGATTTAATTTGTTGATATTCTAAAAATCTTTTCTTGTTGATCCCATATTGTGTAACTAGTCTGTCAAATGAAATAAATTCTGTTCCTTCTAGTATATGTTCTAAATATTTGATTCCTTTACCACTCCAATCTGAAAAGTTTATCATATTATTGTTTTGTAATATGTCAGGGTTGTTCCAGATAGGTGTACGTTTGCATGGGATTAACGAAGACTCTGTCAACTTCAGAAACTCCCACCATGCTGTCAGAGAGGAGCTAATGTTGACGCTTTTGAAGCATTCATGTCGTTGAATGTTTGAGCTGATAAATGGTAGATCTGAAATCTCTAGATTATTGCAAAGTGCTTGTTCTACATCTAGCCAAGGTTCATCTAAGAGGGTATGTTTTAGCCATCCTGAGATAAATTGGAGCCTGTTGGCTAAGAAGTAGTGCTGAAAGTTAGGTAGTTCTAATCCTCCTTTATCCTTGGTCTTTTGTAGTGTTTTTAAGCTTATACGTGGGGGCTTATTTTTCCAAAGGAATTTGGACATATATGAATCTAGAGATCTAAACCAATCTTGTGGCGGTTTAGTTGGGATCATTGAGAATAAATAATTTATTTTTGGTAAGACCATCATTTTTATAGCGGCAACCCTTCCCATGAGTGATATGGGTAGACATTTCCACCTAGCCAGATCGCCTTCTACTTTCTTTAAAAGTGGGATATAGTTTAATTTAGTTAGATCTGCAAGCTTGGGAGAAACATTAATACCTAAATATTTTATATTTCCCGATTGCAGTGGAGTAGAAGAGGAATTATGGAAGGAGCAATTAATCGGAAGGACTGTAGATTTTGACCAGTTAATTGAGTAATCTGATATTCTTGCAAAAGAGTTTATCAATTCAATCACCCCAGAGATATTGGTTTGTGAATTTTGGAGAAAGAGTAGCACATCATCCGCATAAAGGCTGATTTTATGTTCCACGTTCTTGCATTTTATGCCCTTAATTACTGAATTCTGTCTAATTGCTGCTGCTAGTGGTTCAATAAAAATTGCAAACAGTGAAGGGGAGAGTGGGCATCCCTGCCTGGTGCCCCTCAGGAGACAGAAGCTGGAGGATGTCTGGTCATTTGTTCTGACACAAGCTGTTGGGGAATTATATAGTATTTTTAACCAGTTGATGAAAGAAGATCCAAAACCAAATTTGTGTAAAGTTGTAAATAGAAATTTCCAGTTAACTCTGTCAAACGCTTTTTTGCATCTAAAGAAAATATTGTGGTTTCAAGGTTTTTACTGTATGAGTAGTCTATCAAATTAAGTAATCTACGTGTATTTGTTGATGAGTGCCTACCTTTTATGAAACCAGTTTGGTCAGGATGAATTAAGAGGGGGGTTATTTTCTCTAGTCTCTTCGAGAGAGCTTTGCAAATTATTTTAAGGTCTACATTTATAAGGGATATTGGACGATAGCTTGAGGGATATACAGGGTCTTTGCCTGGTTTTAGCAGGAGATTAATGTTTGCAGAATTCATATTTGATGGGAGTCTGCCATTTTCTTTGATTTCCAACAGCGTTCTGTAAAAAATTGGGGCTAAAATCGTCCAGAATTCTTTGTAGAATTCTGCAGGAAAGCCGTCTGGACCTGGAGCCTTATTATTGGGCATACTTATCAGGGCTTCCTGGAGTTCACCTGGTGTCAGTGGCGAATCCAATGCCATTGCTTGAGAGTCTAATAATTTTGGAAGAGTTATGTTGTCCAAAAACTGATCAATTTCGTTTTTAGATGGGTTTATTTGTGGTGTATATAAAGTTTTATAGAAATCCCTAAATATTTTGTTTATTTTTTTAAGATCATATATTGTATTCCCAGATAAATCTTTAACAGCACATATAGTTGTTTTTTCTTTATTTATTTTTAGCTGGTTTGCTAGAAATTGACCGGATTTATTACCATGTTCATAATTTTGTAAGCGTAGTCTTTGTACTAAGAATTTTGTTTTTTTTATCAATTATCTCATTTAATTCTAGTTTTGTTTTGCGTATTTTGTTCAATGTTTCCTGATCTTGGTCGGACGCATAGGCTTCTTCTAGTGATTTGATGGTTTTTTCTAATTCCTGAATATTTTTGTTTTCTTTTTTCTTTTTATGTGATGAGAAAGAAATTATTTTACCTCTCATCACAGCTTTCCCTGCTTCCCATAGAACAGAAGCTGATGTTCCGGGAGTGTCATTAAAGTCTAAATATGAAGTCCACTCTTTTTTAAAATATTTAATAAAGTCTTCATCTTTAAGCAGCGATGTATTAAATCTCCAGTTTTTACTAGGCGTAGTATTATTCTTGTGCATTAGTGTTAAAGATACAGGAGCATGATCGCTGACAGCTATAGGGTGAATCTCAGTGTCTGAAATGTCCCTCAGCAGTGAGCTGCTGACCAAAAAATAATCCAGACGAGAGTAGGAGTGATGGACATGTGAGAAAAAAGTATATTCCTTACTGGTGGGGTGAAGGGAGCGCCATGCATCGCAAAGACCAAAGTCGCTCATATACTGTTTGATTATATTTATGGACTGCCAATTACGCTGAGTTCCTGCTGTATTGAGCCTATCCATTTCTTCATTTAGTCCAAGGTTGAGGTCGCCTCCAAGAACAAGTGTGCCATCTAAGTGTTCAGAGAGTGCACTGAAAAAACCGTGAAAGAATGAGGGATCATCAACATTTGGACCATATACACTTACAATACATAGCTTTTTATCAAGTATAGATAGTTTAATGATTAAGAATCTGCCCTCTGGATCTATGACTGTATCGAGTACTGTGAAATTAATTTTTTTATGGATTAAAATTGCTACTCCCCTTTGTCTAGAATTATAACAAGCTGAGAACACATTAGGAAACTCAGGTGTTTTAAGTTCATTCGAACCTCTAAGAGGTCTGTGGGTCTCTTGTAAAAGGACAACATCTGCCTGTAGTTTTTTGAGTTGGTTAAATATTTTTAACCTCTTTTCTCTGGAGCCAGCTCCATTTACATTCCATGTAACGAATCTTAGTGCACCCATAGATGTCTGTGTATAACTAGGGGTGTGCGCTGTGTGTGTCGCTTAGACAGGTGGAGAGAATACATCACTTGTTCGTAAATAAAAAGAGGGGGAGAGAGAAAAAATGTGTGGTGAGATGCTCCCTGAGTCTGACTATGTGTGTGCATATTTACTAATATGAGTACGCTTGGTTTAAGTGTGTGTATCCTATACGACTGTGTGCGCTGTCTGATGTAAATGTGCTGCCGTTGAGCGCATGGCTGTGTGTGATCGTGCTGTGCGTATGTGTCCAAATAAAGGATGTTGTTTGTGGATGAGTGTGGAAGCAGGTGATCGAAGCAGTGAAAGAAAGAAAAAAGAAAGAAAGAAACCAAGGACAAGGGTGAGCAGCATAAAAACAAGAGGGGGAAAAAAGAGAACAAAAAACGAGAAGAAAAAAAAAAAATCAGGAAACATTCCGATCAAACCATTGACGGAGAGTGATGGTGTTAATTCTGCTATGAAATCACACCTAAGATGTGATTTGATACTAGCAAGTTAAACAGATGTTAATGCAAGTTAGTGTGAGTGGGTGGGGAAAGGGTGTAGCGGATTCTTATCTGGTGTGAAGTTAATACAGCCACGGAGTGATGTCGGGGTCGCGGTGGAGCTGTCCGTCTACGTACAGCCGGTCCACAGCGATGACAGCGCGGGAGCCCTTCTGGATAAAGCTGCGTCGGATAGAAATCCCTAAAAATGTTGCTTATTCTTCCAGGGTCATATATTGTGTTCCCCGATAGATCTTTAACAGCACATATAGTTGTTTTTTCTTTATTTATTTTTAACTGGTTTGCTAGAAATCGACCGGATTTGTTACTGTGTTCAAAATTCTGCAAGCGAAGTCTTTGTACTAGGAATTCTGTTTTTTTATTAATAATTTCATTTAATTCTAGTTTTGTTTTGCATATTTTGTTCATTATTTCTTGATCTTGGTGGGACGCGTAGGCTTCTTCTAAGGATTTGATGTTTTTTTCTAATTCCTGAATATTTTTGTTTTCTTCTTTCTTTTTATGTGATGAGAAAGAAATTATTTTACCTCTCATCACAGCTTTCCCTGCTTCCCATAGAACAGAAGCAGATGTTCCGGGAGTGTCGTTAAAGTCTAAATATGAAGTCCATTCTTTTTTAAAATATTTAATAAAGTCTTCATCTTTGAGCAGTGATGTGTTAAATCTCCAGTTTTTACTAGGCGTAGTATTATTCTTGTGCATCAATGTTAAAGATACAGGAGCATGATCGCTGACAGCTATAGGGTGAATCTCAGTGTCTGAAATGTCCCTCAGCAGTGAGCTGCTGACCAAAAAATAATCCAGACGAGAGTAGGAGTGATGAACATGTGAGAAGAAAGAATATTCCTTACTGTTGGGGTGGAGGGAGCGCCATGCATCGCAAAGGCCATAGTCGCTCATATACTGTTTGATTATATTTGTGGACTGCCAATTACGCTGAGTTCCTGTTGTGTTGAGCCTATCCATTTCTTCATTTAGTCCCAGGTTGAGGTCTCCCCCAAGAATGAGTGTGCCATCTAAGTGTTCAGAGAGTGCACTAAAAAAACCGTGGAAGAATGAGGGATCATCAACATTTGGACCGTATATACTTACAATGCATAGCTTTTTGTTCAATATTGATAGTTTAATAATTAGAAATCTACCCTCTGGATCTATAACTGTATCGAGTACTGTAAAATTAACATTTTTATGTATTAAAATTGCTACTCCCCTTTGTCTAGAGTTATAACAGGCTGCTAACACAGTAGGAAACTCAGGTGTTTTAAGTTCATTTAAACCTGTGACAGGTCTGTGAGTTTCTTGTAATAAAACAACATCTGCCTGTAGTTTTTTAAGCTGGTTAAATATCTTTAACCTCTTTCCTCTGGTGCCGGCTCCATTTATATTCCATGTGACAAACCTCAGTGTGCCCATAATTGTGTGTGTATGTCTAACGATATATGCTGGGTGTTTCCTTTAGACAGGTGAAGAGAATGTGGAAACATCACTTGTTTGTGAATAGAAAGAGAGGAAAAAATTGTGGTGAGAGAATCCATAAGTCTGACTATGTGTGTGAATATTCACTAATATGAAGACCCGTGGCTTGCTTATGTGTCCTGTAAGTCTGTGCGCTGCGTGAGGTTGTTGTAGATGTGCTGCCGTTGAGCGCATGTGTTTGCGTGATCGTGGTGTGTGAATATGCAGAAATAGAGGGTGTTGTTTGTAGGTGAGTGGGGAGGTAGGTGATCACAGCAGTGGAAGAAAAGAGAAAGAAAGAAACCACATTAACTGTGAGTGACAACAAAAAAAAGAAAAGAAACGGAAACATTCTAATTAACACAATAACGGAGGGTGACGGTGTTATATCTGCTATGACATCATATTGATATTACTAGGTCAAACACATGTCAAAGGAGAGCGTGTGAGTGAATAAGAAAAGAGTGTAGCGGGTTCTTATCTGGAGTGCAGTCAATATAACCACGGAGTGGTGCCGGGGTCGCGGTAGAGCTGTCCGTCCACGTAGAGCCGGTCCACGGCGATGACAGCCCGGGAGCCTTTCTGAATAAAACTACGTCGGACTGGGAACAGGACCCTGCGTCGTTCCAGGATCTCTCTGGGGAACTGGTCGTTCACGCTGAAGTCCGTTCCTTTCAGCTCTCTGCCGCGACTCTTCACCTGCTCCTTCTGTTTGAATTGGCCGAATTTGGCCACAATGGGACGTGGTCTCCCGGTCCGCGACCTCACGCCCCCCAAGCGATGCACTCTATCGAAGTCGATGTTTTTTACGGTGTCCTCCGGTAGCTTCAGGTGGATTTTAATGAAGCTTTTCACCGTTGCCTCCGCGTCCTCTCCGGGAGATTCTGGAATACCAGAAAACACAAGATTATCTCTCATGCTACGGGCTTGTAGATCGATAACGGATTCTTTTATTTTTTTGTTTTCTATGTTTAGCTGGGTCACGTTATCAGTGAGAGATTTGACCGACTCCTGTAGCGTGGCATTTTCAGCGGCAAGCATTTCCACCTGCTGCTGGCTGAATTCCAGGGATTCTCTCAGAGATTTAAATTCCCGGTGTAAAATCTCCACCAGGGACAGCCTCGCATCGAAACTGGACAATCGCCTGTCGATTGACTCCAGGATGTCTGCAATGTCTTTGCCGGCAGGCGATGTTGTTCTGGGGGAGTCTGCCGGGCGACATCTCTTCGATGACGGCGTCTCACTTTTGGCCGGGGAAGATGCACTCTGGGCCTTCTTCATTACTATATCTTGGAAACAGCGGTCGATGTAATCTTGGAGAGCGTCTAAACTCTCCCCGTTGTCCTCCAGGGTGTTAGAGATGATAGGACAGAAGTAGTTAGTTATATGACAATTTGATTAGTATATTTGGTAATAGTGAAGCTAAAGAAACTTTGTTAAATTCTACACTACCATTCGTTCTTTTTCCGCCAAATCTCCGGCGTCTGACGTCACCTACTACATGGGTCGCTTACCTTACCCGTCGGTCGCTTACCTTACCCGTCACAGCCTTCTTCCGCCTCACCCAGCCAAGACCACTGCAATCAAGGCTGGGATGACCACTGCAATCAAGGCTGGGATGGTCCATTTGGTAAAGTAAATCCGTTGGGCATCTTTCTTCGCCTTTAGACAATAATTCTGATGGCAAAAAAAGAGCCAAACGGGACAGGTTAAAAAAAAAAAAAAAAAAGAGAAGTATTTCTTACAGATACTTAACAAGTTAATTCTTACACTCATGCACCTTCACGGTAATATTATTAATATAATTAAAGTTCCATACTTTGTCAAATAGATTAGATATAAAATATATAACAGACACACACAAACAAATGTGAATATTACATCATCATCATCACAGTCACGGAGTCGTTTGCTGGTAAAATCCTCAGGTCTTCATTACACCTCATATTAAAATATACAATATTTAATGTGTTAGTATCAGTTTTCAGGCCCCTCTTCTGTGGAACCAGCTTCCAGTTTGGATTCAGGAGACAGACACTATCTCTACTTTTAAGATTAGGCTTCAAACTTTCCTTTTTGCTAAAGCATATAGTTAGTGCTGGACCAGGTGACCCTGAATCCTCCCTTAGTTATGCTGCAATAGGTGTAGGCTGCTGGGGGATTCCCATGATGCATTGAGTGTTTCTTCTTCACTCACTATGTGTTAACAGACCTCTCTGCATTGAATCATACCTGTTATTAATCTCTGTCTCTCTTCCACAGCATGTCTTTATCCTGTCTTCCTTCTCTCACCCCAAATGGTCACAGCACATGGCCCCGCCCCTCCCTGAGCCTGGTTCTGCCGGAGGTTTCTTCCTGTTAAAAGGGAGTTTTTCCTTCCCACTGTCGCACACACACACATACACACACAGACAAACAAATTGAGTTCATGCCTCAATGTGTTTATATTTATCTGTTTCTTAGCATGTGGCTAAAGTGCAACATTAACTGGATCAGCAGTGAGCTGGTGGATGTTCAGAGTTGGTGTCCACATAAATATGGACAACACATACATTCTACAACATTAGGAAAAAGCTGGAGCAGTGTTTCAGAAAGTCTGTATGAAGTTTGCAGGGTGTGTCTTCATGGATGGATCCTCTGAGGGGGGTCATTACCGTCCTCAGCCCTCTGAGACCAGAGCTGAGGTCTGCTCCGGCTGATCGGTCTCTCTGGTCAAAAGCACTCACAGATAGTTGCATCAGAGGGAGTTGGAGGAAACTGTGGCTAATGAGGAGACACCTCAGGGACAGAAATGTTTACATGCACAGATGACCTTTAATCTACCGGTTACAGTGATGATGTAACTCTTACAGCATCAGCAGCCGCTGCAGGTTTACTTCAACAGAAAAGTTCTCTCACTTTGTTCAAAGTCTTAAATTCGTCTTTTGTGGAAATAACTAAAAGTTAACTCTCGAACCAAGACGGCACTGATCCCAGTGCCACGTTAGCCTCCTGTAACATGTTTCATTTTAGCGTCAGCCAGACAAACCTAAACCTGACCCTGCAGGCAGTGTTTGTGTTCATAGATCAGATGTTTTATTCATGTGGAATCAGAGTGACTCTTCAAAGTTCTTGTAGCCATGGAGACCGTCGTTACTGCTGGTTACTGAGTAATTCGGTGTGACAGCAGCTTACTGCACAACGCTTTCATGTCCGCAATGACAGCCGGGCCACGCCGTCATCGCTTCCTTTCTCCTGGCTGTGGTCACGGTGCGTCAGCTGATGCTGCAGTGAAGAGCAGTGAGCATTAATGCAGTAACTTTATTGAAAGTGCAGCTTTTCACTGATAGGTGGAAGAACATGTAAGAAAGAGTGGAGTGGGGTTATTTTCTGAGGTTAACGCCGTTAAAATTTAATATTTTGATTAATTTTAAAGATTTTCTATTTTGGATCCAAACTTTTTTCCATTTTCTGTTTGGCGTTGGTGTGTTTAACATTTCTTTCTTTTTTCTTTTTTTATGCCTGTCCTGTCCAGCACTGTAGCAATCAAAACTGTTGTCTCAAGACCAAGAAAAATGCCCAACAGATTTTCTTTCCCAAGTGGACCTTTTCCTATACTCGTCCACTTGATTGTCATAGTTGATTCACTCTTTATTATTTATTTTTATTTTAAGTTATTACAACCACAAAGAATAAACTAGAGGAGAAGAGGGATAGAGAGAAAAGACACTGAAAATCTTATTCACCACCTGCTGAGAAAAAAAACAAGCAAAAAGAAAACAGCAGAGTAAGGAAACTACAGCAAGAACTAGCATAAGCATAGGTAACAGTAAATAATAAATACTGAATCGTACTGAAAAGCACACAAGTCTGACAATCCATGATATGTTTGGAGGCAGCAGCCAACCAAGAGAGTGTGCATCTGTGAATACCTTTTTGTACACCTGTGTGTGTGAGAGCGCTTGTATTCATAAGGTTTCTCCATGTAAATATCTAATAGTAGGTAGGTAGGTGTGGGGAGCCATAGCCCCACCCCCAGGGACATGAAGCAGGCATGGAGGAGATCCAGTCCCCAGACATCTAGAGGCCGTCCAGAGTGCGAGAGCTCACGGAGGACCACCAGAGGGCCAGCAAAGCCACCCTCCTTGAAAGAGCTGTGAACAGTTACAGATGAGGGGTCACCCAGCAGCCACGGCACAGAAGCCACAGTGAGGCTGCTGGGTGACATGCCTGCAGGCCCTGCCAGCAGCCAACTGTGCCAGAGTGGACTGAGCCCCAGGCCCAGAGGACCGAGGGCTCTCCATCCCCCGAAGGGGCCCGACCGAGCCACAGGTGCCAGGCCCCTCCAAACAGCCACCGGGAATGAGCTGTTACATACCTGAGGGCCCAGCACCGGACACCAAGAACCACCAACGCACCGACGCCTAAGGGCATCAGCCACCAGCAGTGAGTGTGATGGGGGGAGATAGGCCTCCATACTTTGGAGGGCCTGAGATGTTCACAGAGAGGTGGAGTCTAAGACCCAACCTGACATATAGACACAGACAAACAGGTGCACACAGACACAAATGTGCATTCCCACCCTCATGCACACACATACAAACACTCAGCACTCACTCAACGTGGAGAGAAACAGAAATGACATCGTGGTTTGGAAACAGCTGTGTGAAGGACCAAAAAGCTCTCCAGAGAGTGATCCGTACAGCAGAACGCTGCTGCAGGATTGCTCTCCCCCCGCTTCAGGACACCTACACCAGGAGATGCCGGACTAGAGCAACGCAGATACTGAAGGACCCGTCCCATCCTGGCAACAAACTGTTCCAACTTCTACAATCTGGTAGAAGGTTCCGCATCATCCGGGCAAGGACAGAGAGACTCAAGAGGAGCTTCTATCCCCAAGCCATCCGGGCCCTAAACCAACACCCCCCCCCCCCCCCCCCACACACACACACACACACACACACATCATCTATAATTGACTGAGACTCTCCTCCAGACACTCAATTCCTTTAACTTTAAATATGTTTATATTGTCCATTCTGTAAAATAGTCAGATGTCTATTCATATTAATGTACAGAATTCACCTGCTTGCTGCTACTACTGCACATTCACCCAATGTATATACTATATATATATATATATATATTTATAATGTTATTCCTCTACCCCCCCCCCCCCTTTTTTTTTTTTTGCACATGTTGAGGAGCGTGTCAGGATACATTTCACTGTGTGTTATACTTGTATAACTATGCATGTGACAATAAAAGAACCTTGAACCTTGAAATGAACACTGTACACACACTCACACTCCCCGTACATACTCTATAGCCATGGTCCAGGCACCATCACCCTCAGAGGGGCAATCTGCCCCCAAACCCAGGAGATGTTGCCCTTTTCCTGCAAAAGAAAGGAAGCCAGCATCCCGGATCCAGACCAGACAGTCAACTCCTCCTCCCAGCCCCCTGCCCCCGATGGCGAACAGAGAACGGAGTTATGAAGACCCCATACCTCGAACTGCCTCTTCATATGTGGTCTTGCTGCGTGCTGTTCTAAAGTGCATTTAAAACAGGTGGCCTCCCCTGCACCTCAGTGACATACCTGTACCCCAAGGCCCTGCATGCCTGGGGGGTTTGATGGAGTGGGAAGAGGGAGGCAGTTGGGGTAGTTTAATAACACACTTTAATAAATGACAGTTTTAACCTAGTTAAAAAACAAATACGTTGATTAATTGAAATAAGTAAACCAGTTAAAGAAAAACAGGAAAATGTAAAATAATAACAAAAAAAATCACATGTAGTGAATAAATCTACAGGCTAACACGTGATAAATGAAGTTTGTTTATAAATAATCTGTACTTACAACAACAACGTGGATTTTCAAAATAAAAAAGTGTATCAATCGTGTAAATTTCCTGCACCTGTCACAGACGTTCACATGATGATCCAGTCAAAGCTGTCAAAAATGTTGAACTTCATGTTGTGTCACGGTTGGACATCTAAAATTTGGATGCAGTTTGGACGTTGTACAGATGTCCTGAACTGGTCTGCACGTTTATCCGCCATCTAGTGTTTGGTGGGGGATGAACCTCTCTGTGGACGGCGCCGTCTTCAGTTCTTCTTTCTGTTTGAACTTTGCTTTTCTGCTTCTTGGGCTACCTGCCTCCTTCGGGGTTTCAGTCATTGCTCCACACTTCATGGCAGCAGTTCCTAAAGTTGCTCTAGCTGATTATACCTCTGATACCTGAAAACTAAAACTTCTAACAGTCATGTTTCTGTATTGTATCATGTGCCTTTTATGGCATCACGGAGGTTTGTAACGTATAGATCTTGTATGTTGTTATCTCCTTCGTATAAAACGTCTTATTGTCCATAAAAGAGGAAGTTCACTCAAGCCCTAAAACTTTTTCTGAGGACATATTATGATGATGTCACTACAGCGTTGACAATATTATAATGCCTGTGCCAGTAAAACAGCAGGAAGAACAGATGGAGGCCTTTGCCATCGAGAGGGATCGATTTCCACCCATGTAGCCTTTATTTCTTTGTCCTTGCATGTGAAGCTGGGAGTCTGGTCCTGAAACTGAGCCATCACGTCGTGGGTGTATCACCCGCTCTGCTGTAAAGTTGACCCATATCCTGATTCCCAGGGTGCGGCTTTAATGAGGTCCCGCCTATGGAGCGTTTGTCTGTGCGGGATCCGATGACGACCTTCAGTCAACCTGCTGGATCGTACATCAGAGAAGGATTACAGTTACACCTGGGCCTATCAGGGCCTCCTCCACTCACCTGAGCAGCTTTCTTTTTTGGCTTTAACTGACTTATTCTGATTTTGTTCTCATATTCTGTTTTATTTAAATGATGTTTCTCCTTTGTGTTGTTGGTTTGATGTTTCGGTAACAACCTGCAAAAACTGTACTTGTAGCCGCACACGCTGAGGAGACCGTCGTGCACCACTGAGATGAGGAGGAGGAGGAGATGAGGGTCTGACATCATTCTGCTGATCACAAACAGCTGCAAACATGAAAGTAACAGAAAAGAATTCGAACTGTAAGTGTGTGTTTCTGTGTGTTAGTGTGTGTGTGTGTCTGTGTGCCCTGTCATCTGACACCTGTGAGGCAGCAATGAGGTCACATTTTTCAGTACAGTCAAAAACATGAAATGCAGACTAACACAGACACACACACACACACGTGTGGGTGGGGCACCAGGTGGGCGTGGTCCAGGTGTTTTATTAGCTGCTGTGAGAGGTGAACTCAGAGAAAAGGCAGAAGGCGTGAAACACGACAAGGTGAGTTTCTTTAAAACTTTTAAACCAGGAAAAAGCGAGTGACTATTTTTATGAATTTGTATAAAATGCATTTTCAAACACAGGACACCAAAGCATGTTTGTAACATTTCAAATTAAAATGAATTAATGAAACAAAACCAGACTTAACTAAATAATATTTAACACTAAAACAGCTTACTATACTTAAATATAAACGTAATATAATTTAATAACACGGACAGATTTTAGGCAGATTGCACTGAACAAAACCCTCTTTGAACAGATTTGAAAGGACAGAAAGTTTCCAGAAGATAAAATCTTATTTTAAAAGTGACCCAAATACTCCGGGGCACTGTTTTTTCAAATAAAAATGAAGATGTACTCTTTATTTTCGTGGCAAATGTACAAGCCCTCATTGGTGAGTTAACCAGAGCTCATGGAAGCTCCTGATCTCCATCGCTGGCTGACCTTGCTTTAATTCCCTGATGAAACGTTCACGTCCTTCCAGGAAACTCTCAAACACAGCTTCAGAGCCCTGCAGAAACTGACATCAGCAGCAGGAGGAAGTTCAAACATCTCCTTTGTCTCTGCAGACCATGGTGACTTTTCTTCTTCATGCCCTGCTGGCGGTGATGTTCCTCCCTGTTGTCATGTTAACAAATGGGACCCAGTCCCCTGTCCTCACCTTTGACCCAGCAGCTGTCAGTGACCGGGATGCTTATTGCCAGATGCTCCTTCAGTCCGGCGTCCCCGAGCAGCAGATCCCCTGGTTTTGTGTCTGCACTCGGTGCCAGAACACCAGAGGGCCCAAAGGAAGCCGCGGAGACGAGGGGCTGCCAGGTAACCTGGATCTATATCATGACATTACAGATCGCACAGAACATTTTTACATTATTTTATTTCCATCAGACTGAAAATAAATACAGAACAACATGACGAATATGAGAAGCTTATAGTTTGTGTATCAGTCTGCACACATGCTTAAATTAACATGGGGCTGACTCACCTCTGCCTCTGCTGAACAGTGAATGAACTGCAGCTATTGTTGATTTGTCGGTTAATCAGTCTGTCGCTCTCCCCGTCAGGTATTCCTGGTAGTCCTGGGAAAAGAGGCATGTCTGGGTTCAGAGGTCCTCTAGGTTTCGTGGGCAGACAAGGAGCCAAAGGTTACTTCTCCCTGATGGGGAATGCTGTGAAGCAGGCTCAGTATTCCCAATATTTCCATTTTTCCTTCTTTAAGAGTCTCTGTCAGGTAGAAAAAAACTAATTTTGCAAGATGTCGCTCACTGATTGGACACTGATTCTTTTCACCAAAGCAATCTTTGTACCTGGCCAAGCATCTGATTCCTTTGATTGGAAATCTAAATGGGATTTAAAAAAACATTTTTATGTGCAGGAATGTCAAAGTATTTTACACTGTGAGCCACAAACCACAAATCCCTCACGAAATGATGTTATGTTAAATTATGTTTCAGTGCTCCCGAAAAGAGAAGCTTTCCTTTGTCTCAGTTTAAAGACGTTTAACTCCACATTTAATCTGTAATTTATGTTAATTTTCTTAATATAGGAACAATAAGTTTAATTTAAACTGTACATGTCCGTTTTTCTACAGGACAAAGACATGGCCATAGTAAATGACTGTTAGCACGACTGTTTGGGCTTAAATTATAATAAATAAATGTTACAGAAAGAGTTCTGATAGCTCATTCTCCACACTGTCCTATTATTATATAATTAATAATTTCTCTAGTAGATCATGAAAAATCAGGAACTCTTCTGTCATTTAATTGTTTATCTATTACGTTGTATCGCGTGAACAGCCATTATTATTATTATTATTTAATTTATTTTATTTTATTTGAACAGTTTTTCCCAAAATGCCTACAGCCAATCAAAAACACCACTTCAAATTTGAATCTCTTTGTTTTTATAGCATTTACCACGAGAGCAAAGAGAAACACAAACTCCTGGTTTAGCTCTGTTTAAAAATATTCCTACATGCTGACTGTGTTAGTCGCCCCGAAAGCTGCTGTGAGAGACTGAAGTTAAATGACTGGATGATAGATGATCAGTTCCTGTTACGAGCAGTGGAAATCATAAAAGAGGTTTGAAGCTGCTCCTGTTTCTGCATCACTGACTGTCTTCTCTTTATGAACTTGTCTGAAAAATACTTCATTTCACCACTAGGGGCTGCTGTAGTAAAAAGAAATGTGTGTTATCTTCTTACTGCCCTAAACTGCTTGGACTCTACTTGTGGTTTTCTGTTTTGCTATAACTAAATGTTTACCATGGTGCGAGTCACCTGACTTCATCTGTTTTGTGTTCAAACTTTAGGACAAAAAGGCGAAGATGGGTATAAGGGCGACCGCGGACCTCAGGGGCCTGCAGGACTCAGAGGACTGCAGGGCTTCAAAGGTGAGTGATGAGGCAGTCATCGGGTGCTTCAGCCCATCGAGCCTCAGAACACCTCCTCATCCTGTTTTTGTTGGTCTGCAGGTGAAAAAGGGGAGCAAGGTTTTGCGGGTCTTCAGGGGGATCCGGGTCCTAGAGGAGATGATGGTGTCTGTCCTGATAATTGCAAGTCCATCCTTGGAACTCAGGGACCAACTGGTTTGATAGGCCCTGCAGGATCCAGAGGTCTGCCTGGCACACCGGGGATGCCGGGTCCCAAAGGTGTCAAGGGTGAGATGGGAGAGTTTGGGCCCCCTGGTGTTCCTGGATCTGTGGGTGAGAAAGGAGAGCTGGGGCCACAGGGGGAGTGCAGATGTATAGATGGAGCCGATGGACATAAAGGCGAAAAAGGAGATAAAGGAGTCAAAGGTGATGTGGGAACAATGGGCACCGTGGGCCAAAGAGGGCCCCAGGGGATAAAGGGAGACATGGGGCACATAGGGATGATGGGTCCTCCAGGTCCCTGCATGCCTGCCATCCAGTCGGCCTTTGCTGCAGGCCTGACGACCAGCTTTCCCTCACCTGACACCCCCGTGGTTTTCTCCTATGTTTTCTACAACATCCAGCAGAATTACAACCCCAGCACCGGCATCTACATCGCCCCCATCAACGGCACCTATGTCTTCAGCTATCATGTCACCGTCTTTGACAAAGTCCTGAAAATCGGCCTCTTTCGTAACTTCATGCCAGTTATTAAAACCACGGAGGCCAGCCAGTTAGCGACCACCTCACAGTCAGTTGTCCTTCACCTGCTGAGGGGAGATTGGGTGTGGATTCAGGTGAAGGACATGGTCACCAACGGCATGTATGTCAGCAATGAGGCCAGCAGTGTTTTCTCTGGCTTCTTACTGCACCCAGATTCATGTGATTTGGCTTTACTCAGATCCCCCATGCCCCTCAAGAAGGTTCCCGATGATGGATACACCTGGGGCGGCACGCCTGAGTCCAGCACCCCCCAACCCTGATCAAGTTACACTCGTGTTACACAAGATAAAAATATTTCCCACCAATCAGACCGACACAAACATAGTGTAACCACAGACGGTGTGCTTGGTTTTTGCACTTTGTGAATTATCCTTTAGAAACCTTATGTTTTAGACCAATAGAGTGACTTCTGGTGTTGTGGTCTCATTAATTTTGGAGCTTTTCTGTTTTCTTTGTATTTCTAGAAATTACAGATGGTATCTGATGGGGAAGTTTCTCTCCGAGCCTCTGCTGTAATAACATCCTGTATTGTTGGCGTGTCCTCGTTTCCTCCATGGTTTCAGTAGCGCTGGAGTATTTATCTCCCCTCTTATCTCTCTGTCTTTGTCTGTAAACTGGTGTGATCTCCAAACTCTGAGATTTACAGGCAACGACTTACCTGATGATCCCCTGACACCAACCCGACTGGGCGGGTTCCCCCAAAACAGCTCTGCTCTGCTCCAAACAATGAAACCTAGACAACACAAATCTCTGTCGCACCCTGATGACTCAGCCAGAGCTGTTCTCTGTTTTCGAACAGGACATGCATCAGAAACATCAGCTCTGAAGCATCTTCACATGCAAAAGATTTCTGTGAGACGCACAGCTCAGTAACAGCTCAGGATCTCAAAATTCCCTGAAGAAAAAACTTATATTTTAATATTGGAACACTTGCATTGCAGGATGATTTACTTAAAACTTGAAGATGTTAAAGTGAAAGCTAAGGGGATTTGGAGCTCATGTTGCTGTCTTCAGATAACATCACACAGTTTCTCTCTCAGAGTTTATTGATCAGTGCTAACTGGCATTGAGTCTTTTAAAAGAAAAGCTTGTATCGCTGTGTGTTATTAGGTTCAGGTGTTGGTGTCATCAGGTTCCTCACACAAAGCTAAGAATAAATAAACTGGGAGCTCAATTTATAAAACACAGTTTATTTAATAAATACATTAATTTCAGGGCATACATGTAAAAAAGCCTCCCGCATCCAAACCCAACAGGAAATCGGCCATTTTGAATTCCATTTTGGCATCTTTGCTAATAAAGTTTTCTTAATTGAACTTTTATTTAACAGGAAGTTAATTAAAGTTTAAATGTTTCTCTGCATAGTTCTTTCCATCAAGATACATTTTAAAAAACTCCTGCTCGAGTTGTAACAGATCAGTTTTCAGAAGACTTTGAAGAGTCTGATGTGCCGACCTCTTCACGCTTTGATGGAGGTGTGTCAGGGAACTGTGGCAAATTTTGATATTTAGATATGAAATTTTAAGTTGCTGTGATTAATAAATTGTTCAGTTGACCCCATCACATGCGAGTCTCAGCCTGAGCACAGCTACCTGCCAGTATTCAGTTACAGTCACAGTGCCACCTAGTGGAAACAGGGTCATTGCCATATCATCCAGTATATGTAGCAGCCAATCAGTCCCAACCCTGCTTACAGGAAGTGCCTGAAACACATGCAGCATGCTGACGGTCACTGCAGCTGTAACGTTTGGCTGTTCTTATCGTCTTTATTCAAACAAAACAGTTTCAAGAGCTTCATTCTTGTGGTCCACATTAGAAAATAAATCATTAGCAGGTCGGGTGATTCTAGTTCACCCTGAAATAAAAATCAAATATTAGAGATGTTGTGGGTTTTGGTTTGTGATTGTCCTCTGTATGAATACTTTTGTGTTGTTAAATTTAAAAGTCCTCTATTAAAATAAGAAAGAAAGGAATCTGTCATTTCATGTCTGAATAAAAACTAACTGCAAATTCAACAAGAACAATGTCAGCTTTAGAGCGGGACTCCAGACGAGTCCACCCGAGCTGTCTGTTGTGTCTCTACAAAGTAAACCCAGACAAAAATTAATTCACAAAGAAACAGTGTCTGAATGCTGAGTGCATGTTAAGCATGTGTGATGCTTCAGCTGGCTGCCTGTCTCAGTAAATGGTCTGCATTTGTATAGCGCTTTACTAGTCCCTAAGGACCTCAAAGCGCTTTACACAACCAGTCATCCACCCATTCACACACACATTCACACACTGGTGATGGCAAGCTACATTGTAGCCACAGCTGCCCTGGGGCGCACTGACAGAGGCGAGGCTGCCGGACACTGGTGCCACCGGGCCCTCTGACCACCACCAGTAGGCAACGGGTGAAGCGTCTTGCCCAAGGACACAACGACCGAGACTGTCCAAGCCGGGGCTCGAACTGGCAACCTTCCGATTACAAGGCGAACTCCCAACTCTTGAGCCACGATCGCCCACATGTAAGAAAGTTGCTTGTAATTTTCCACCAACAACACGTTGGTTCAGGCTTCATTCATTTCTGTTTAACATGCGCCTCGACTGCCAGGGTTTGCATTGTTGGCTGCACAGCAGTGTTTAATTTTCAACAGATTATGTTCCTCTGTGATGATGCGACTCTGACACAGTGACAATCAGTGATGGGAATAACGCTGTTACTAACGGCGTTGCTTTTTTCAGTAACGAGCAGAGATGGGCAGTAACGCGTTACTTGTAACGCGTTACTGTAATCTGATTACTTTTTCAAGTAACGAGTAATGTAAGGGATTACTATTGCAAAAACGGTAATTAGATTACCGTTACTTTCACGTAGGAACGCTGCGTTACTGTTTTACTAAAACCGTGATTTTTTGCGAGAATGTCTCATGACAGTGACGTAAGCGAGTGCGACGTTCGTGACAACAGCTGTGTGCAGATCAACAATGGATAATATATCAAGTGTGGGAGAGAGTATGAGCGTGCAGCGTTTAAAGCGTGGAAGTACTGACCTCACTTTGAGTTTGATTCCATAAAAAGTGACAAAAACATTAGCGTCCGCTGTGCGTGGGAAGAAAACTTCTTTTTACAGCGAAAAAAAACCCTAAACTTCCGAGCAAGCACCGAGTGCGCTACGACGTAATGGCAAATTCACAGAGAAACTCGCGGAGTCTTCAACTGACCGCTGTGGCTCACCTGCACCAGGGTAAACCTCCGCCTACACCAGTCCTGCTTTATAGGTGAAAATAGAGCAACAGGACCGCTAGTCTTTGATTTTATTTATTTTCTGCTGTGTTTTACTTGCATTTATTTGAAAGAGTGAGTGTAAACACAAAAAAATATTTTATTTTATGTGCTGGAATGTGCAGAAAATAGGTTTAAATGTTAAACAAATTTCTTCCAGTCAGAGAATGTTGAATATAATTAAGTTTTTCACTTTTTGGCACAACACCTGGAGCTAAGGGGGCAAAACAATCACATGAGTGCTGCTGTTTGACTGAGGAAGAATAAAGTAGTCGTGGTAAGCCAATCATATGACCACTTTAAGATGACAAAGCAACAAGGTGATATATACCAGTTTTTAAATTGTGTTGATAGGCCACGTAAAACTAGAGTCATGATAAACAATATATACGCCTGTTTTTCCTCAATAGTTTCGTCATGTTTACTGTCTAAGGACAGCGCAGTGAGACCTCTCTGCTTATGAGCAAAACATAAAAAAACTAAACAAAAAACAGCCCGTTCGTGTTGGTGGAAAAATGCACCATGTCGACCAATCAAAAAATGATATGTTAATAAATAGTTTGAAGTGGTTATTTAAAGAAGGGGTAAAAGGTAAATGGATGCAAATAATTTTGTTGTTTCCAAAACTTGTACATATGATTTTAAAATTGACAATTTATATTTGCATTTAAAGTTGTGAAATATGATTCAAGAAACATGTTTGTGGTTGTTACAGTAAAATTTTTAACTTTTTCTACTTGGATTTTAGGGTTTATGTCTGATTTTAGATCAATTGTGTTAATACAGTTTGTCAAATTGAAAACATAACTGTAAATTCAGACACGTGAGGTTGTGCTGAAAAGAATGATACCAAACAAGGCAAAGTAAATAGTTTTTAAAGGTGAAATGTAGAGGAAACATCAAAAGTAGTTAAAAATGGCCAATTATACCCTGGAGCCCAGAGGGTTAAACTTTTTTTTTTTTTAAAGTAACTCAATAGTTACTTTTCAAGTAATTAATTACTTTTAGAATCTTATAACTCGGTTACTAACTTTTTTGAAAAAGTAACTAGTAACTATAATTAATTAATTTTTCAAAGTAACTTGCCTGACACTGGTAGCAAACATACTCATTAAAATTAGTCAAAAACAAAGAGAGTGTCTACAAAAAACAAACTATTTTTCTCAGTTTGGTTCAATATGGGGCGAAGAGTTTTGTGACGCTTCTCAAACTCTAAACAGTTTGAGAAGACTAAACACTTGTGCCTTTGAGACTCTGACGTTCTTCGCAGAACAAAAATTCAAATCTGTATTTGAAACTCTGTTGCTCACAGACCACGTGAAACAAAGCAAACCCAGACACCAGGATCAGCTGATGGGCTTCCTGCCGAGAGATCCTGTTTGACGAACGTCACAGATTCTCTGAACTAATAAAGAAGTAAAACTAAACCTTGTTTACACTGAATAAATCTGCCCCTGAGTGGGTCTGATTGTTTTGGATGTGTTACCATGAAAACCATAGCCCAACAACATCAGGCCAGATGAGTCGAGCGCGATATGGTGAAGTTTAGATGAAGATCACAGAGCTTACATTTCAGCATTTATTTTATTGGATAATTTTCACAAATACACCTGCTTGTAACATTAAGTTCCTGAAGAACAGGAGTGATGTGCTGGTAGGAGGGGTTCTGGTAATAATGCGAGCAGCAGAGTTCTGACCCAGTTGAAGCTTATGGAGGGATTTTTGGGGGAGGCCATGCAGAAGAGAATTGCAGTAGTCAATACGGGAGGTAACAAGACTGTGGACAAGAATGGACGTAGACTGGGTGGAAAGAGAAGGACGTAATCTGTTAATGCTGCGTAGGTGGAAATGGTTCGCCTTCAAAAGGTTGGATTTGGTGCCAATAAGGAGGATTTCAGTTTTATCCTCATTGAGCTTGAGTAAATTAGAGCTAAATCAGGATAGACATTCTGTAAGGGAAGAAGGTGGGAGGGAGGAATCAGGTCTGCAGGAGAGATATAACTGGGTGTCATCAGCAAAACAGTGAAAGTGAAGATCAAATTGGCAGAAAATGGTACCTAGAGGGAGGATGTATATTATGAAGAGAAGAGGGCCTAAGACTGAACCTTGGGGTACACCAGAAGTGACCGGGAAAAGACGAGAGCGGAATGATTTCAGTTGAATAAACTGGGAGCGGTCAAGGAGATATGATTGAAACCAGGCTAGGGGTGTGTCAGAGATGCCGAGAGAGGAGAGTCTGCTTAGGACAGAGTGAGAGATGGTGCCGAAGGCTGAGCTCAGATCCAAAAGGACGAGAATGGTGAGAAGACCAGAGTCAGCTCCGATTAGAAGATCATTAGTGACTTTAAGTAAAGCAGTTTCTGTACTGTGACATGAACGAAAACCAGATTGAAATCACTCGTAGATATTATTATAAACCAGGTGTGAATGAAGTTGAGCTGCAACTACTTTTTCGAGTATTTTAGAGATGAAGGGTAGATTAGAAATCGGATGGAGGTTGCTAAAGTTGTTAGGATCTAAAGAAGGTTTTTTCAGTATGGGAGTGACTGAAGCAATCTTGAATACGGAGGGAACGATACCGGTGTTGAGTGAAGAGTGGACGATAGCAGAGATGAGTGGGAGTAGGGAAGAGAGGCATGATTTCACAAGCCCTGTAGACATAGGGTCAAGATGACATGTGGCAGGCTTTGATTTACATATAACCTCAGAAATATCAGATAAATCAGGAAGATGAAAAGTGGAAAGCGGCTCAAAATAGAGAAAAGGTTCTGGAGAGGGGGTAGACACAACATTTGAACTGAGTTGCTGGTGAATGTTACTAATTTTTGTAGTCCAGAACAGCATCAAGGAGTTACAGGTTTCAGAAGAAGAGAAGTGTGGTGGTAAAGTGTTGGGGGGTTGAATTAGTTTGTTGAGAACCGAAAACAAAATCCTTGCATTACCCTCATAAGAACTGATAATACCTGAGTAGAAACTTTGTTTGGCCTTGTTGATGGAGTCTTTATACTGAAGTACATGGTATTTGTAGATTTCTTCATCAACAGTTAAACCAGATTTCTTGTATCTACGCTCTAGCTGCCGAGCTTTGGCCTTCAATGCTCGGAGGTCAGAGGTAAACCAGGGAGCAGAGCGAGCGAAGGAAACAGAGTGAGTTTTTACAGGAGCCAGTGAATCAAGGACAGTGAGTAAACAATTATTATAATATAACAACAAATCATCAGGAGTAGAATAGAAGTCCGGAATCTGAATCTTGTCCAGTCTGGTAGTGAGAATGTCCATATCAATGTTCTTGATGCTGCGGAACGAGATGAGACAGGTTGGTTTGGTAGAAGAGCAGCTGATAGTGAGTTTAAAGGAAAGGAAGAAATGGTCAGTTCCAAGGGGTGTCCTTTGGAATGAGTGGGAAAGTCAGCAAATTGTTTAAAACCAAAGCCCTCGAGACAGGAGGAAAAGTCTCTGGTGAGCAGAAGGTCATTATTATCCATGTGAATCTTGAAATCTCCCACCAAGATAACATTTGGGGAGAGAGATGAAAGATGGGTTAGTAGATTAGCAAAGTCACTGAGGAAGACAGGGTTAGGTTTGGGGGGGGGGGGGGCAGTATACAGTAGCTATGATGGTGGGAATGGGTCCAGTCAGCTCACATGCAAGGACCTCTAGAGAACTAAAGGTATCAACATTAACTGGCAGGACTGTTAAGTTCTGGCAAAAAATGATCGCGAGACCACCCCCACGACCTGAGCAGCGAGGTTTAGAAAAGTAAACAAACACCAGAGGAGTAGATTCATTTAGCTCAGAAAAGTCATCAGGTTGTTGCCCGGTTTCAGTTAAACAGAAAAGGTCAAACTTACAGTCAGATAGGAGGTCTTGGATGAGATGTCCCTTATTTGTCAGTGAGCGGATGTTTAGAAGACCGAAGTTGAGTGGAGTGTTTTCTTTTTTGCTAATCGCGGTCGGCGCCCTGGTCAGGTGGGCTAGAGATCGGTGGTTGACAGCCCGATCAGGGTTCCTGCGAGGGCGGCGAGTAGCAGACCAAAACGATTCAATTCCACTGGAGTTGAGGAAAATCCTGCAGGACCCGTGATGGATGTATCTCCGGCGAGGCTGGAAAGTGATGTCCGGGTGGTAGTGGAGCTCCGCCGGCGACGGGAGCGACAGCTGGCCGCGAAGGTGCAGGAGCTCAGCGGCCGTATAGCGGAGCAGTCCAGCTGTAGGATGGTAGATGAGCGTCAGGAGAATCTAGAATAGTGCCGACCAGCTCAGGAACATCTTGGCCCACATTTTGGACGATGTGGAGGAAAAGGAGCCGAGCCGGCCGGAGCGACGAACAGCTCAAACAGTTAAGCTAGTGCAGCTCACTGGGAATAAGATGTCAGAGCACATTTAGCTGAAGTAGCAGACGTTGAGGACAATCGTTACAAATCAATCCCTGGCAGAGATTGATCTGGCCCTGAGTGTGAATGTCCCTGTTCATTCAAATCTGAATCCAAATAATCGAAAATGTAGCGGTGAGTAGCAGCAGCCAGAGGCGCCAGCGTTCACTCAAGCCGGAAGTGTAATTGTAATTGAACTTTTAAACCCCAAAACACGCTGCGCCAAAAATTGGTCCACCCCAAGGATCGGGTCCCCTGACACAAACAGAGTAACATAGTGTACGCTGTTAAGTGCCAGGAGGATTGCCAGGATTTATACATCAGGGAAACCAAACAACCTCTGGCGAAGCGGATGGCACAACACGGAATAGCTAATGGTTCCCATTTGTCTGTGGGATCCCCAGGTACTTGTAGCTGTCCTCTGTGTCTACAATGTTGCCTTCTAAGTGTTTCTAGTAGTTTGATTCCCTCAGTTCTGACTACCTTCCCTCACTTTTTTATCGTCCGACTACATTTCCGATGTCATTGCTGTATATCCTGGTGGTGTGGATCAGTGAATCGATGTCTTGATCACTCTTGGCATACAACAGGATTCAGGTTATGCAACTTGTGGGCTGTCCTCTCCCTTAGAGACAGGGTAAGGTGTTCCTTCATTTGAAAGGGAATCAGAGTACTTTTCTACATTTAATGAAGCCAGTTGTGGTGGTTGCTAGTACATAATCTTATACTGATTCCTTCCTGGAATCTGCAGGAATAAACTCTAAATACTTAACTTTTACTATAAAAGTTTTTGGGCCCCAGTTGAACAGTTGGCTGCCCAGAATTTAACAACACTGTTTTTCTATTATTGGGCATGTTCATGAGGAGAGGGCGTGGCCTCAGCCAGCTCTGTGAAGTCAGCAGATTTCTCTCTCCACCTGTCCGTCCGTTTGTCAGGTGTATAAGAGCAGCTTCCCGTGTGGATCACAGACACCTTCACACTGCTCTTTGAAGCTGATGTTTGTTGTCCCTCTTACAGGATGACTGCTGCTGTCATTTGACTTGCTCTTTGACATGCCCTTGTTGATGAGGAATCTGTGCTGATGACGTTGTTTTTCTCACTTGCGAATTTGGTTTCATTTTGGTGATTTGACTGTTTCACAGTTAAGGGTGTAACGGATTCTGACTCCAGTGATAACAATCTCTTTCATTAACCTCAGTGAGAGCAGACTGACAGAGCCTCAGACGGTTTCTGCTGTTTATTAAGTGAGTCGCTGAGTCCAGCTTCATTGCACAGATGTAAAGTGCTTCTTTTCCTCATGCTGCAAGCTTATGATGCTTAAAGAACCTCATCTGTTTACTGTTGATTGTATTAATTAATGACTTTTTATGTTGAGAGGTAAAGACAGAAATGCTGTGTGCAGTTTTAATTGCTGATTCCCTGTTTTACAACCTGACAGCTGAAATAGAAAGAACTTTGTATATAAATTACTCATAGGATTAAAAGTAGTTTTTTTCCTTTGAAATCACAGCAATTAAATAAGTTTTTTCTGAAGATGTTAAAATTATAATTTTGTATTCCACCTCAGCTGGATCTTTTTTTTTTGTTTGTTTGTTTAATTAGAAAAAGAAAACATTAAAAACTGAGGTTAGCTCCTCATGTGCTTTATGTTTCTATGTCTGATGGTGAGGTGGCACCTGAGATCATGTCTGCTCTTTGTCTAGCCTTTTTTCTTTATCTAAGAGCTTCTTTAAGTGTCTAAAGCAGATCTGAATGAAGATGACGTCAGAAAACATGAAGAACAGAGGTTAAATGTGGATCTCTTTTATGTCACTGTGGTTTCCTTTTGTACAGGATGAGCTCTTCAATGTGAACTCTTTTTAGTCTTTCTGAAGTGAAACAAGTACAAGTTCCAATCCTTCACTGTGAGATTCATTGAGTTTTGTTTTCCTTGCCTCCCTTTAGATAGAATTTATGTTTTTCTATGGTTGCTCTGTTTAAAGAATAGTTTTGAACTGAATACAGACTCAGTGCAGCTTGTGTTTAAACTCTGACATGATGAAGAGTTGATGATCCTTTAGCAGCTCGTTACAGGATGGAGAATAACTTTGAAATCGTGTTTGTGCTTCAGGGTCTGAACGACTCGCTGACAAACCATCAGATCTACTTTGCCTTCGCTCTGATGTCGTACCTCTTCACCGTATCTGTAAACCTGACCCTCATCATCACCATCAGCCTGGATAAAACGCTCCACGAGCCGATCTACATCTTCTTGTGCAGCCTTTGTTTTAACGAGATCTGTGGAGCTTCGAGTTTCTACCCAAAGCTGCTTCATGACCTTCTGACCAACTCTTATGTCATCACGTACACGGCCTGTTTGGGTCAGATGTTTGTCACTTATAGTTATATTTTCTCTGAGTTCACCGGTCTCACTGTCATGGCGTATGACCGCTACATCGCCATCTGCAAACCACTGCAGTACCGGATGCTGATGACAGCTCAGAAGGTAGCACAGCTTCTGATGCTCACCTGGTGCTTCTCAGTTTTTGAAACGGCCGTGGGCACCGTCCTGACCGCCAGGCTGCCGCTCTGCGGACGCCACATCCCCAAGATATTCTGCACTAACTGGGAGGTGGTCAAACTGTCATGCTCTGACTCGACCCTCAACAATGTCTATGCTTTCATGTTGATATTTTCACACCTGTCACAGGCTGCACTTATCATGGTGTCGTACGTCCACCTGATACGAGCTGCCATCAGATCTCAAGCCGACCGCAGGAAATTCATGCAGACGTGTCTGCCACACCTCATTACACTGCTGCTCTTCACCACCTCACTGATGTTTGATACCATGTACTCTCGTTACAGTGGCAGCAGTACAATGAAGGCACTGCAGAATGCATTAGCTGCTCAGTTCCTGGTGGTCCCACCCCTCGTCAATCCCATCATCTATGGCTTGAACCTGCAGCAGATCAGGTCCAGGATGCTCCACAGGTTCACCCACCGGACTGGGACATTCAGGAAAAACTAAGCCATGTTAATGAAATCATCATGAAGAAAACATAGGAAGATTAAGTTATTTTCTAATCTTCTGTTCAAGTCAACCAAAATATGTGGATAGAATTCAGTTAAAACTAATAAAATCCAATCCTAAAATGTCACTTTTGGTTCTCAGTACTTTAAATTAAAGTTTGTTTCATTGTTTTAGTGTCCTGTGATCAAAGGGTCAAAGAATTTTTAAGTGTCTTTTTCTTATCACTCTGTTCCTTTCATTTATTTAAAGGAATCTGTGTAAAGATTGGTTAGATTCTAGTAAATGCTAAAACTCCTTGTTACTTCCCACCTTTAAACCGTTGTACTCACACCGGCTGTAATGAAATTGGATGAAAAAATGTTATGAAATGATAGTCATAATCCACATGAAAAACACCATCCAAGCCACATTGGGGACCCTACAGCACACACACAATTAGTGTCGGTGCTGCCCTTCATATTGCCGTCACACATTAGAGGGCAGCGACACTTATGTATGAACGCTGCTCATCAGCTTCCCTTCAGTATTCAGTACTGTGATACCACATAGACTAACTCTGGATACTGTAGCTCCTGTGAAAACTAAGGCCTCAAATCAGAAGTCCCTGACTCCGTGGTATAATTCTCAAACACGTAGCCTAAAGCAGATAACTCGTAAGCTGGAGAGGAAATGGCGTGTCACAAATTTAGAGGATCATCATTTAGCCTGGAGAAATAGTTTGTTGCTTTATAAGAAAGCCCTCCGCAAAGCCAGAACATCTTACTATTCATCACTGATTGAAGAAAATAAGAACAACCCCAGGTTTCTCTTCAGCACTGTAGCCAGGCTGACAAACAGTCAGAGATCTGTTGAGCCAACCATCCCTTTAACGTTAACTAGTAATGACTTCATGAACTTCTTCACAAATAAAATTCTTATCATTAGAGAAAAACTTTCCAATAATCATCCCACAGATGTAATATTATCTACAGCTACTTTTAGTACCATTGATGTTAAGTTAGACTCTTTTTCTCCAATTGATCTTTCTGAGTTAACTTCAATAATTACTTCCTCCAAACCATCAACGTGTCTTTTAGGCCCCATTCCTACAAAACTGCTCAAAGAAGTCCTGCCATTAATTAATTCTTCAATCTTAAATATGATCAACCTATCTCTAATAATCAGCTATGTACCACAGGCCTTCAAGCTGGCTGTAGTTAAACCTTTACTTAAAAAGCATCTCTAGACCCAGCAGTCTTAGCTAATTATAGGCCAATCTCCAACCTTCCTTTCATATCAAACATCCTTGAAAGAGTAGTTGTCAAACAGCTAACAGATCATCTGCAGAGGAATGGCTTATTTGTGGTTCCTAGAGTATTTAACGTAGAATTGGAGGCAGAGCCTTCAGTTTTCAGGTCCCTCTTCTGTGGAACCAGCTTCCGGTTTGGATTCAGGAGACAGACACTATCTCTGCTTTTACAGATATTCAATTCAATTCAATTCAATTCAATTCAATTCAATTCAATTCAATTTTATTCATACAGCGCCAAATCACAACAACAGTTGCCTCAAGGTGCTTTATATTGTACGGTAGACCCTACAATAATACATATAATATTACGCAAGAAAGGGGTTTCTTTAATATGTGCATTGAAGGACATATCCTGTCAAAAATGACTCCAAGTGTCCTCACAATGTTACTGGAGGAGGAGCCTGAGTTAGTGCGTGAGGTTGAGAGGTAGCGGCTAGATATAGTCGGGCTCACCCCAACACACGACCTGGGCTCTGGAACCAGTCTCCTGGACTCAGTCTGGAGTTGCCCCTGGTGAGAGGCGGCGGGCTAGGGTGGGTATCCCTAGTATCCCCTCGGCTTGCTGCCTGTATGTTGGGGTTTCTCCCAGTGGAGGAGAAGGTTTGTTCGACGCATAAGCGCAGACGACAGTCGGGACCCATTGCCCAATCCAGAGGCACAGGGTCCCGACTGTCGTCTGCGCTTATGCGTCGACTGGCAGTTCAGAGTACCCAGCCTTCTTGGAGTCCCTGGGTGGGGTGCTGGAGGGTGCTCTGCCTGGGGACTCTGAAGTCTCCCAGTTGGACAACAATGCTCATGTGGGCAATGACAACGACACCTGAAGGGGACTGACTGGGAGGAACGGCTTCCCGGATCTGAACCCAAGCGGTGTTTTGTTGTTGCACTTCTGTGCAAACCACAGTTTGGCCGTAACGAACACCATCTTCAAATCAAATCAAATCAAATCACTTTTATTGTCACATCACATGTGCAGGTACACTGGTACAGTACATGTGAGTGAAATTCTTGTGTGCGAGCTTCACAAGCAACAGAGTTGTGCAAAATACAATAATGTAAAACAAGCAAAATATAAAAATGGCTAATCTAAAAAGTAATAAATATATGTACAATATGTAAAGGTATATACATTACTGAATGTGTATACTAAATATGTTTTTCTACGTGTGTGTGTTTGAGTGTGTATATAGTATGTATATACATGTTTTACAAATGAAATAAAGTAAACAATAAAATAAGATATATAAAATATACAGAGGTTGGTATGTGCAAAACAGTGGTATTTATATACAGTATGGAGTGCATAATGTTGAAGTTCCAGTAGTGAGGGTGAGGTGTCTATGAAGTGTTCAGCAGTCTGATGGCCTGATGGAAAAAGCTGTCTCTCAGTCTGCTGGTACGGGACCGGATGCTGCAGAACCTCCTTCCTGATGGTAGTAGTCTGAACAGTTTATGGCTGGGGTGACTGGAGTCCTTGATGATCCTCCCCGCTTTCCTCAGGCACCGCTTCCTGTAGATGTCTTGGAGGGAGGGAAGCTCACCTCCAATTATCCGTTCAGCACACCGCACTACTCTCTGGAGAGCTTTGCGGTTGTGAGCGGTGCTGTTGCCGTGCCAGGTGGTGATGCATCCAGTGAGGATGCTCTCAATGGCACAGCGATAGAAGGTCCTGAGGATGCGGGGGCTCATGCCGAATCTTTTCAGTCTCCTGAGAAAGAAGAGGCGCTGCTGCGCCTTCTTCACTGTTTTGTTTATGTGTACTGACCACGTAAGATCCTCAGCCAGATGTACACCAAGGAAGCGGAAGCTGCTCACTCTCTCCACAGCGGCGCCGTTGATGGTAATGGGGGTGTGTACTCCTCTGCACCTCCGGAAGTCCACTATCAACTCCTTTGTCTTTGCGACGTTGAGGGTGAGATGGTTGTCTTGACACCAGTGGGTCAGGGCGCTGACCTCCTCCCTGTAGGCCGTCTCATCACCGTTGGTAATAAGACCCACCACTGTAGTGTCGTCCGCAAACTTCACAATGATGTTGGAGTTTCTAGTGGCCGTGCAGTCGTAGGTGTAGAGTGAGTACAGGAGAGGGCTCAGTACACACCCCTGTGGAGCACCAGTGTTCAGTGTGATGGGGGATGAGGTGGTGCTGCCCAGTCTGACCACTTGGCGTCTGTCAGACAGGAAGTTAAGGATCCAGCTGCCGAGGGAGCTGCTCAGTCCTAGATCCTGCAGTTTCCTGTCCAGCTTCGAGGGAACGATGGTGTTGAATGCTGAGCTGTAATCTACAAACAGCATTCTCACATACGTGTCTCTCTTCTCCAGGTGTGACAGGGCAGCATGGAGTGTCAGGGCTATGGCATCATCAGTGGACCTGTTGTGGTGGTATGTGAACTGTAGAGGGTCCAGTGAGTCGGGTAGTGCAGAGCAAACGAAGTCCCTGACCAGCTTCTCGAAGCATTTGCTCACGGTGGGGGTCAGGGCTACAGGTCGCCAGTCGTTCAATGAGGAGATGGTGGAGGATTTGGGTACAGGGACGATGGTGGCCATTTTGAAGCAGGCTGGGACTACAGACAGAGAGAGGGAAAGGTTGAAGATGTGTGTAAACACTCCAGCCAGCTGAGCCGCGCATGACTTGAGGACGCGGCCGGGAATCCCGTCCGGACCAGTAGCTTTGCGTGCGTTCACCCTCCTGAAGCACTTCCGCACATCCTCCTCAGACACAGTGTGCGCACTGACGTCATCCGCGGTGCGCACACTGTCCGGTCTCGTGGTGTTCGCTGTGTCGAATCTAGCGTAGAATACGTTTAGATCCTCACACAGAGAGGCCGTGGTCTGCGGTGTGCTGGTTTTCCCTCTAAAGTCTGTGATCGTGTTTAGTCCCTGCCACATACTCCGAGGGTTGTCAAACTGTTGCTCCACCCTGTCCCTGTACTCACGTTTGGCTGCTTTGATCGTCTTCCGGAGTTGGTAATGTGCGTGTTTGTAGTCCGATGTGTTCGCGGAGGCAAAAGCGGTGCTCCGTGCCGCCAGTGCTGTGCGAACATCTCTGTTAATCCAGGGTTTTTGATTTGGGAAGGATTTAACTGTTCTGGATGGGACGACATCTTCCACGCATTTTCTGATAAATCCGCAGACTGAGTCTGTGTACTCATCAATGTCTTTAGCAGCCACGTGAAACATTTCCCAGTCCGCGTGATCAAAACAGTCCCGCAGCGTAGACTCCGATTGGTCCGACCAACGGTGCACCGCCCTCAGGGTTGGAGCTTCCTGTTTCAGCTTCTGCCTGTAGGCGGGCAGGAGCAGGATGGAGCGGTGATCTGATTGGCCGAATGGGGCGCGGGGGAGGGCTTTGTATGCATCCCGGAAAGAAGTGTAGCAGTGGTCAAGAAGCCGGTCTCCACGAGTGCTGAAATGGATGTGTTGGTGTAGTTTTTGTGAGACTTTCTTCAGGTTACCCTTATTAAAGTCCCCGGTCGTGATAAACGCCGCCTCTGGGTGTGCGGTTTCCTCACTGCTGATCGCGCTGTACAGTTCCCTGAGTGCTCGGTCAGTGTCGGCTTGTGGGGGAATGTAAACAGCCGTAATAATCACTGCTGTGAATTCCCTCGGTAGCCAGAATGGCCGGCACTTAACCATCAGGTACTCCAGGTCCGGTGAGCAGAAAGATTTGACCGGGTGCACGTTCGCATAATCACACCAGCTGTTGTTGATCATGAAACATACACCACCGCCTCTGCTTTTCCCAGTAAGCTCCTGTGACCTGTCCGCGCGGTGCACAGAGAACCCCGGTAGTTGTATTGCGGAGTCCGGTACCTTGTCCAATAGCCAGGTTTCTGTGAGGCAGATCACGCAGCAGTCCCGCATCTCTCGCTGGAATGAGATCCGTGCCCGAAGCTCGCACAGCTTGTTCTCCAGAGACTGCACATTAGCCAGTAATAAACTGGGTAACGGTGGTCTGTTAGTGCGCCGTCTCAGTCGAACCAGAACGCCAGATCTTCTCCCTCTGCGTCGGCGTTTGCGGCCTCCACGGGCCCAGAACAAAGGCGTCTCAGGTGAGATGAATGGGGGGTCTGCAAACGGAGGGTCCGTGTTGCAAAACTTGAACTCCGGAAAGTGATGAGAAAGTCCATCTTTTATGTCCAGTAAGGTTTGTCGGTCGTACACAAGGAGACATGTGCTACTCGTGAAAAAATAAAGAAAAAGTAAAATTAAACACAAAAAACAGCTGTTGCTTGGGGGAGCTCGCGACGAGGCTGCCATACTCGGCGCCATCTTAAACATCTTTGACCATAAGTGTTCCATAAGTGCACGTGGCACCAGGACACTCTAGGCGGCAGGTCAATGATCAATTTTATAATCGTTTCACAGACCTGCGGTTATATGTTTTGGACACTTGGGTAAAGAGAGGGGCTGAACCATCAACTGATCACCACCTGGTGGTGAGCCTAGCAGAGACCCCGGTCCGCAAGATCTGCAACGCACACCTACTACTGAGCTTCAACAGCATTCCGAGGGAGACTGGGGACATTAAGTCCGAATGGACCATGTTCAGCATCTCCATTGCTGAAGCTGCTGCACTGAGCTGCGGCCGCAAGGTGGTTGGTCCCTGTCTTGGTGGCGGACACCATAGGACACAGGCCTCGAGGGCCGGTGTCCTGCAGGCTTTAGATGTGTCCTCGATCCAACACAGCTGATTCAAACGGATAAATGACCTCCTCAACATATCTTGTAGTTCTCCAGAGGCCTGGTAATGAATTAATCATTTGATTCAGGTGTGTTGACCCAGGGCCTGGAGTTGCCCACCCCTTCCATAGGTGAAGGGAGCCACCAAGCTGAAAAAGGAGTCCTATCGGGCTTGGTTAGCCTGTGGGACTAGGCAGCTGATAGGTACCGTTCACCAGGTCTGTAAAGTCAAACAGTATGACTGTGGTACATGATACAAAAGAATAAAAACTTTATGTGAATAACTTTACTCTTCTTAAATATAACTCATAAAACAAGTAAAAGTACAAATGTTTACAGACTTCCTTAGTATGTTTACGCTTTCGGAGTGATTTTAATTGTGTGTTAAAGGAGAAAGAGATTAGGAGGTAAAGCAGAGGATGCAGAGTCCATTATCACCTCTCCTGCATGAAGTCCAGGTGCTGGTTTTCCAGTGTGTGCATCTGATGGCCCAAAGCTGACTCAGAGCTGTAACACCATCAATGGCTGCAGTATGGAACAGATGTGGGTGTGTCCTCATCTCCCAGAGGAGTCCAAATCGTCATCAAACAGCCCTACAGACACAAAAACGTGAAAATATAAACAACCAGACTATCAGCAGTGATTTAACTACTTTAAGACCTCTGTGAAAATCATTTACAGTATATATCACAGAATTTAAGGCCTTTATAATCACAGAGCATACAGAGAAAAGTACTAAACTGAATCAATTTCAGCTTTCGTTTTTCATGATGTATATTGTATTAATAATTAAATTTCATTATCTGTGTCTTTAGCACAAATTTGCCACACAGGTGTAGATACTGTAGGTTCAGTGAATGCTTAAATTGTACTGATTAGAATATACTGGACATTCAAAGCTAAGATTCAGCGCACTGTGTTAGTCACGGCCAGGAGGATCAGCTGGACGCTGATCGGCGGTTTCTATCTTTCTCTCTCACTTCCACTCTCTCTCTCCTCCTTTCCGTCGCTGGGGCGGAACTCATTGTGGGTTCACGCCCTTGGCCCACGCCCTCGGAGAAAGGAAACACCTGAGCCTAATCAAGGTTATCAGCATTTAAGCCAGAAGGTGACTGCTGTTCTTCACTGGATCGTTGTCTGCCACGCGTTAGTGAAAGTCAAGCCACAGCAAGTTAAGTTGAGTGTTTCTTTGTGCTTTGTATTTAACCCCGTCTCCCTGTCTACAGACTTCCTGGATTCTTCCCCGTGTGATTCTCGAGTGGCGAGTGTTGGAGTGAGAGACTGCTATCATGTGTCTCCTCCACATCTCATGATTGCAGCAAAATTAACTGTGCAACTCAAGATTCATTCCCTTAGAGCTCTGATTGACTCTGGGGCAGAACAGAACTTTATTGACGCCTCGCTGGCGCTTAAGTTAAATATGAGCATGGAGCCTCTGCTGCATTCACTTCAAGTTACAGAGCTTAGTGGTCAGCGTCTCCCAGACATCACTCATATCACAGAACCTGTTTCCCTGACTCTCTCTGGTAAGAACTCTGAAGCCATACAGTTGTATGTGTTTAAAGCTCCTCTCACGTCGCTAGTCTTTGGTTATCTCTGGCTACATCAACATAACCCTGTGATTGACTGGAATAAGGAGAGTATCCTGAGGTGGGGAGAAGAATGTCACATGTCCTGCTTAAAGGCCGCCACGCCTTCCGTGGACCCGCTAACCAATTCCCCGCTGTCCGAGCCGCCAGACCTCTCCTCCGTACCGCCCATTTACCATGACCTTAAGCAAGTGTTTTGTAAGGATAGGGCACGTTCGCTTCCCCCTCACCGGCCATATGATTGCGGGATTGACCTTCTCCTGGCCGCACCACTCCCGACCTGTCACTTATACAGCCTGTCTCAGCCTGAGCGTGAGAGCATGAGAAGTACATCAACGAGTCACATACCGCAGGTCTCATTCACCCCTCATCATCTCCCGTGGCCGCCGTCTTCTTTCTTGTTGCTAAGAAGGACAAAAGTTTACGGCCCTGCATAGATTACCTAGGCCTCAACAACATCACCGTTAAAAACAAATATCCTCTCCCGCTTTTAAGCTCTGCGTTAACTCAGCTTCTCCAGGGGGCCACCATCTTCACTAAGTTGGACCTGTGCAACGCCCACCATCTGGTAAGAATACAGTGGCTTGCAAAAGTATTCGGCCCCCTTGAACTTTTCCACATTTTTTTTTTGGGAGGTTAGGTTGGACCCATCCTCGTCCAACCTAACCTCCCATATGGAAAAGATATATATAAATCTTATAAAGTTTGTATCTGTCTTGTGTGAAACTTGTATGAAAAGCATACAAGAGTGAAAACAGATATAAGATCCCTTGAAAAATTATATAATGAAACTTGTATGTTTTGGATACTTACTAAAAAATATATGAAAGTAATGGCCACTTTCATGAGTAAATCAGGAGATCGAGAACTACTGGCCATCAAGCTCGCCCTGGAAGAGTGGCGTCACTAGCTGGAGGGCGCTGCCCAGCCATTTGTGGTGTGGACTGACCACAAGAACTTGGCGTACATTCGGTCGGCTAAACGACTCAATGCTAGGCAAGCCAGGTGGGCCCTGTTCTTTACCAGATTCCAATTCACTATTGCCTACAGACCCGGTTCCCGTAACGTCAAGCCCGATGCTCTCTCACGCCAATTCACCGCCTCCGAAGACACAGCTCAGGACTCCCCCATTCTTCCTCCCACGTGTGTTATTGGGGCCCTGACCTGGGAGATCGAGTTGGCGATTAGAGAGGCTCAACTGACTGAACCAGATCCTGGAACGGGCCCTCCAGGGCTACTCTTCGTCCCCTTGTCAGTGAGGTCACGAGTGCTACATTGGGCTCATACTGCCAAGTTCACCTATCACCCTGGGGTCCACCGCACAATCACCTTTCTTCAACGCTTCGCTTGGTGGCCATCTCTCACTAAGGATGTCATTGCCGCCTGTCCGACCTGCGCTCAAAACAAAAATGTCCATCAACCATCTTCCGGTCTCCTCCAGCCTCTACCGACTCCAAGCCGCCCCTGGTCACACATTGCTATTGATTTCATCACTGGTCTGCCCGCCTCATCTGGTAACTCAGTCATCCTCACCATTATTGATCGCTTCTCTAAAGCTGCTCACTTATAGTCGCCCTCCCTAAGCTCCCCACTGCTCTAGAGACCGCCCGGCTCCTGACTAACCACGTTTTTCGCCTCCATGGAATCCCCGCGGACATCGTTTCAGACAGGGGGCCGCAGTTTGCGTCACGTGTCTGGAAGGAATTCTGCAACGCCCTTGGAGCTCAGGGCAGTCTCTCCTCCGGTTTTGCACAGTCACAGGTTCAGCTCTCCGTTTCGCTGCAGGGTCCCTTCATTCTTCACATATGCATGTTGAGCCGAGTGTAAATCCCGAGGCTGAACGGCCTTTGTACAAGCACACACGCTTCCTAGCAGGGCGAAGCTATGAGCTAGAAAAATCTTGGCAGACAGCCTGTGTCTGTCCAACCAATCAGAGAGCTCCTTACATCCCACGGTGTGGCTAATTTGCATTGCGGCAGGATTTTTAAAATGAAGTTGTTAATCCAACTGCGAATCCAAAAGTTAATCCCTGAGCAAACAGGAAAGGGAAATGGATTTTGAAATGAGTGGAATCACCATTTTTAAAAGCAATTTGAAAATCACTTTATTAAAGTGCAATTCGAAAAAGGTTTTTGAAATTAAGTTTTTAAAAAGCATTTTGAAAGTCAGTTAATGTGGAATTCAACAATGAATTTACAAATGCAGAATTTATTCTAAAATTCATTATTTGACAATGAATTCTTTATTTCGATTTGCGTGGCTCTTGTGGTCCTCCACAAAAAAACTAGTTCATGCATTTATTACTTCTAAGCTGGACTACTGTAATTCATTATTATCAGGACGTCCTCTCTCCAGCTCTCCAGAAGAATTTAACAAGATCCATGTTTCTGTGAGATTTGGTTGGTAAGAAGTGAAGAGCACATGAAGGTAATCAGAGAACCACATTAGGAGTATTTTTATTTTATTTTCAGTATGAGTGAAGCTGCGACAGTAATACACAGATGAGGCATCACGCTGTCGTCAACCATTTCTTTAACAAAATAAAAGCATCTGCATGGAGCCGAATGCGCAACAGCAGAAACAGCAGCTCCTCCTCTCACATAAACATCTTTAATCTCCTTGAGTAGAAAAATAAATTACCTCAGGCCAACGAACAGTCAATGTGACATCAGAACAAGCTCAGCTCTGTTTTATTTCTCAACAATATTTAAAATAAATATCAGCAACAGCTGCTTCTACAATCTGTTTAACATAAAACATCAAGAACTGGATAAAAATAAAAAACAACAGATTTTACTGTCACAAATAATTAAAAAGCTACAAAAAATATTTGGCATTTTTACACTAAAATAAATAAAATAATTTAATTGTCCTGCCTGCCGATTTTATTCATTTAAATTTGGATGAAAAGAACAGATGGCTGAACAACAACAACAACAACAACAACAAAATATCCACACGAAAAGAGTATTCAGGGCCAACTCCCATAATGCACTGCTGCTGAATTAAGCAAACTAACGAGCTCTGCTCACACGTGTCCTATTTCGATATTTCGTTTTGATCTTTTGTTTCATTTTTTCTTTTGGTCAAACTTTTTGTTTTAAAGAAAATTAATTTGTTGCTTTGTTGCCAGAACATGAAAATAATCTTAAAATAAGATTTAAATGTTTCTCATACACAAACACCACGTCAGGTTTGTCTGACATAAGGAGGTTCCATCACAGCCAATCACACGAAAGAATCTGAAGACTTGCTCTCTGAATCTCTTCAGGGTTCATAGTTCACCAACACCAGACTGAGGCAGCTGCTGCTCTGATTCACACATGACAGGATGTGATGTCATCAACAGTATCAGGTACGAGCAGGCGGTGCTACACCAGGCGGCGAATCAGGTTGTTCTTCTCGGGCTCCAGGAACTCATCCACCAGGGCAGCGGTGACCTTCCTGAGCTCCTCCTCTAGGGTGGACACCTCGCTGCAACACAGAGAGGGTGATGATGTCACAGAGGCCCCGCCCACACATCATGAGGTCACACATGAAGTTTGTTAGTGACATTAGGACCTGACGTAGATTACTCTTGGACTTTATCCTGTCTGCTCTAAATAAATTTGTACAAACGTCACGGTTCTATCAAACTTTCTTGTGGTACACAGATTTTCTCTGAAACGTCTGTGGATCTTTTCCTGTTAGCAGCACAGTTATTGAGCTCACAGATCAGAGCCAGTTCAGCTGAAGGCATCAACACTGCATGAAAAGAAAGCTCCATCAGTCAGCTGGCAGACCACAATTCAGATCAGTGTTATTTACACAGCACCAAATCACAGCAACAGTCGCCTCAAGGCGCTTTATGTTGTAACGTAGACCCTATAATAATACATACAGAGAAAACCCAACAATCATATGACCCCGTATGAGCAAGCACTTTGGCGACAGTGGGAAGGAAAAACTCCCTCTTAACAGGAAGAAACCTCTGGCTCAGGGAGGGGTGGGATAAAAGACATGCTGTGGAAGTGCGATCGGCACCATGCAGTCTTCCTCCAGGGCATTAGGACTTAATCTCAACAACTTTTACCGGTGAACAAGTGTGCTGTGACCTGCGTTTCTGGTCTTCCAGGAAAAAACTAACTTGTGTAGGAATACACATTACCATTGACAGGACATTTGAGCACTTTAAATTTAAATCTTATTCCATATAAAACCCAAAATGTTCTTAACAGCTGTGTGAGGGGGGCTGAGGGTCCGTCTCGTCTGTGCTGCTCAGTCTTGGTGATAGCTCTGTTCTGTCATTTCCTGTGGAAAATGAAGCTCATCACATCCACAGATCTGTTGTTGTCAACAGCTATAATAACGGTGGCTTAACTTTCATTGACTTCAGCTCTTTAAATAATACTTTCAACATTAACTGGACCAAAAAGCGTCTTAAAAATCCTACGTCCAGCTGAGATTTCATCTCGTGCCATCACATTTGCTCTGTTTAGGTGGCCTGGAGTTTATCCTCCTTTGCAACTACAATATTCACAAAGTCCCAGTGAAGCGCTCTGGGGTTGGAGGCGTGGCCTCTGATCTACAAACATGTTATATTTGGAACAACTGTACAAGAATACATCTCTGGTTTAATAAAGGGGGTGTCCAAATTCATGGGCTGCATCCTCCTGAGGCCGCATTTGTAGGCCGATTACGTCACAGCGATGCGCCGAAGGCTGTCCAAATTCGTAGACTCCTCCGAATGCAGCCGACAAATGCGTCCTCCTTCTCCCTGAATTTGACCTATCCCAGAATTCATAGCGCAGCCCAGCCAATTCCAGTTTCCAACAATGGCAGCAGCCACTTAGTTTTAATATTACTCTGTGTCGCAAAATAAACTTTTAAGATATTTTCAGAATGTAGCTGTGTAAACTTCAAATATCTGCAGATTTATCAAGATATCACATATTTGCAAAAGCGCTCCGACGTTTTTGGAGACGTCTGTTACCCACCAGCTCGATAGCTGACCGGGGCGAGAACAACGAACTCCCGGCACATCGTTTTCAGACCCCCGCGGTCTGTCGCCACTCAGGTTAAAAGTAATACATAAGTCACTTAGATAACTTAAAACTGTTATTGTTGGGCTTCTTTCAGTGTTTGATTTGTTCCTGAGTAAATCGGTTTGGCTGAGATCAAAGTTATTAGATTATTAGATTAAATAAAACTTTATTAATCCCCCGGGTGGTTTTCACACAGCTGAATAAACGTCAAACAGAAAACTGATTAAACAGAAGTGTGAGACGGTCGAGAGTTTACTCCAGTGTCCTGTTATATTTTAGATAGCAAGGAGCAGACGGCCGAGTTTATTAAACTCCACCGAGACAGCGGTGACGCTAATCTGAAGGTTAGACCGTCCAGTTTCACAGCCGTTTACTTCCGGCCTACCCGACCTCCTGAGGACCCGGCCCACGTAGACCGCGAAGGCCGGGTCCTCAGGAGGATGCAGCCCATGAATTTGGACACAGCTAATGTGTTCTCCTTGTAAGTGAGCTGTTTAACAATTATGGTTTATTACGCTCAGAGTTCAATAAGGACAGAGTTGCTGCTCAGAGGTGTGACCCCCCCCACCCCCCACCTGAAAGTGCAGGTGGATAGAGCCGTCAGCTCACTGACTCTGATGCGTCGGCGGGTCCGCGCTGTGTTTACGTCTTTTTTGAGCTAGATTCTGAGCTGCAGGTTTCATCTCTCAACAACCAAAATTCACTGAACCAGCAGCAAAAGAAGATCCAAACTACGCTTCACATTTGATAAATGTCGTCATGAATTCCCTCTGACTTTTGCTGTTTTGCTTCCACCACGATAAAAACTTCCTGCACAGCTCTCTGTGTGTACTTCAAGAACAGTTTCCCATCTCAAATCTGTTTTCTGCAGTATTCATTCACTTATTACCCACCAGTCTACTGTTGTTTACAGCGCTGTCGGCTGCTGTCTTTTTTTTTGGTTTGTTTTTTTTACTTAAATGACCTCGGACAAGAAAGCCTAATTTCTGCTGTTCAATACTGAAGAAATTTAAACTTTCAGAATTTTAAAAAGTTATCTGCTAATCAGAACAGGAAAATCTGCTTCATGTTTTTCTGTTTTATTCTCAGTGACTTTGACACAAAGACACCTGCTGTGATGCTCACACCTCTGATGAAGGCTCACAGTGTCAGTACTGATAAATGATCAGAATTATAATATTTTTGACTGTCTGAGGCAAAACTGAATCGAGTTGAATGGATTATAGAAATCAGTGATGATACTCAGCCCTAGTGAGCAGCCTAGGCCTGACAGAAGTGCCAAAGAGTGTCAAAGCACTTTAAGCACAAACACTTTTTCAGTCACGTGTATTTCTTGTAGAAATGTGCTCCAAATAAAGAACTTTGTGTTGACAAGACTGTTAGTTGATCATTTACAAATCAATATCGTCTGTACGGGCAGCAATTTCCCCCCCAAAAAAGTACACATGTAAAACTGCGGTGTTCAGCGACGCGGTTGAAAAATTTGGGTGCGCCTAACTTTTTTTGCACTGCGCACCAGTGTAACCGCGGCAAAAAGTTAGTCTAGTAACTCTGCTGCTAACGTTTCATCTCCATCACAGACAAACAGAAACGAGGAGCCGACCTCTGCCCTGGCGCTGCGCAGAACTCGGTGTAGTACTTGATCTTCGGTTCGGTGCCGCTCGTCCTCAGCGTGGCCACGACGCCGTTCTGCAGCGTGAAGGTGATCATGTGACTGCTCCTGGACACAGGAAGAACCTGTACGGGAGAACACACCTGAACACACCTGAACTGAACAGGAGGAACTTGAGGAAGAACAAGACTGCATCTCACAGATCTGAGGTCTGGCTGACTGCTGTCGTATCCCGTGGTAACATCTCTGACATGAGCGATCTGGACGCCGCCGCACGTCTTCGGGTACGAGCCGCTGCCGTCAAAGTTTCTGATGCGGCTGAAGATCCTCTGGATGGTGGGAGGGTCGTTACAGATGATGTAGGAGGTTTTGGACACGTGATACCCGTACCTACAGACAGGAAGTCACACTGAGGATGACTGTCAAAATAAGAGCAGAGCACAGCTTTCTGTCCAATGTAGTTTTAGTAGTAGTTTTGTCGAGATGTTTTTCAAAGGATTACAGTGGTCCCTCGCTATAACGCGGTTCACCATTCACGGCCTCGCTGTTGTGGATTTTTTTTTTTTGTGCAATTTTGCATGCTTTCTTTGTTTTGTTTTGCTTTTTTAAGCACATTGTGTTCTGCATCCTGATTGGCTGTACACTATTGTCAATCACTCTCCTCCGTGCCGTGTCTCCTGTACAGTACAGAATGCATTCAGCTTGTCAAACTCACATAAATCTTCGATCCTAGCAGTGTGACTCTGAAGTGCAGTACTGTATGTTTGTAAGTGTTCTCCCCGAGAAAAACAATGTGGAGGAAACGTTTTGCTCAAAGGCTCCTGCCGTAGCACCCAAAGGCAGAGGAAGATGCTACCATCACACAAAAAGCTGGACTTCTGGACATGCTAAAGGAAGGTAGAAGTTACTGTATTTTTCTGATTATAAGGCGCATTAACGAAACAAAACAGTCAGATAAGTCAAACTTTACTCAACTCATTCCTCTGCTTCCGTACCATTGATTCATTATTGATTCATTATTGATTCATTAATGTTGAATTCCCTCACAGCTGCTCTATTCCATGTTCTGGACCTGAAAACAGGGTTTGATCTTTGGTTTCATTCTATAATACTGGACTTATTTTTCTACGAAGGTTTGAACTTTGACAGTTTAAAGAAGAGAGAAAAGTGTGAAAATGTTTGTGCCTGTCTGAGAAAAGTGTATAAAGTGTGTAGTGAGGGGTTTTACGGCCTTAAAACATCTATAATTATTGTAAAAAATAAAGTTGGCTACTTTGCGGGTTTCACCTATCGCTGTTTTTTCTTAAAACATAACTCCTGCGATAAACGAGGGAGCGCTGTAATTCTATTTCTTTTCATTTTTACTTCCTGAATCCACTTTTTAAAAATATGCAGATTAAAGAGCCACGTGTCCATAACATGACATCAGCCTGTAATGTTTTATGTTTGAATGCACCAGTATAAAAAAAAAATCAGTTGTCCTTCTATCAACACTTCCTCTGTCACTTATACACGAGCCTGAAACTAAAAGAAAAACTGCAGTCATGATAATTCTTCCTGTTTTCTGTCTTATTTTAAAATAAATACATTTAACTGGATTATTTTGTTGATTCTCTGAAAAGGTTTACTTTAATAAAAGGACAGTTCTGGGTGTTGTCGGTGTCCCTGATGTGCTTTAAGCCTGATTGGAGGATGCGCTGCAGCATATGCGCTGCAGCACATGCTCTGCAGCGTCTGCTGCCCCCTGCTGGTGATGTTTCTGTTTGGAGGGTCATGCAAACAAACGGAGGGTTTGAAATATCTGGACTGAGTAACGCACACTGGTGTGTGAGTGTGTGTGGACCAAACTGTGCATGGGCATTAAGGGACACGAAATAAAGTCCAGCATAGAATCTTTTTCACTTATTGAAGCAGGTCAGTAAACGTCACACAGCTCGACATTAAATGACAAGTTGTGATCGTGATGTTAGAGCGGTGCCTGCAGTCTTACGTCTGGTAGATGTTGTGCAGCTGTTGGCTCAGACTTAGGTGCTTGTTGTGAAGGTAAGCGGCCATTTCAGCCACGACCGCCGCCGAGCTCACGCCGTCCTTATCCAGGACTGTGTCCCCACAGAGGAACCCTGAAGAGATGAAGGGACACCTGACAGTTTCCCTTCCAATAATCCTTTAAACACAGAACGAATTCAGTTCTCCAATAACCATCAAAGGGCCTTTATACTGTAAAGGACTGTGCAGCAACACAGGTAGCTGCTCTGTGTTGGTACAGGGCATTGAAGATGATCACAGTAGGTGGATTATCCTTAAACTCATCTACTGTGACGAAGTCTACTCCCCACTGCTGTGTAATCAGTTACTTTACATTTAAATCAGACAGTCAGACAGGAGAGGGTTTCCAGCAAACACTGCTAACTGCTCAGTTTCTACGCCAAACGTCACAGCGAACTTAGTTACCGATGGACTCCTCGAAGGAGAAGATGACTCTGCTTCCTGTTTTGGACAGCTCGTGGATTCTATTCCCGATCCATTTAAAGCCCGGCAGAGTTTCCTGTTGAACACAGAGAAACCATCATCGTCTTACTTCCAGACACTGGCGTGCTCACTAACACCTGAGCGTCTGACCTCAAAGTGGAACCCCTCGATGCGAGCGAAGGCCTGCAGGATCTTCGAGGACACCGTGGTCGCCAACATGTAAATGCTCCGAGCATCTGCTGGTTCAGAGTGGTTCTCCTTCCACGTGAAGAACATCCACCAGCCCAGCAGGGCCGCCAGCTCATTACCTGTGAACACCTTCCAGCCACACCTGAAACACAGGTAAACTAGACCCTGAAACCAGTTCGATACAGGTGAACCTGCAGCGCTGCCAAATACTTTCGGCTCTGAAGTGCCTTTGAGCAAATATACCCGTCAGACTTCTCTGCTACAGCCAACCGGTCAGCATCAGGATCCGTCGCCAGGACGACGCGGGCGTTTTCCCGCTCTGCCAGAAGGAAAGAAAGTTCCTGGAAAACAAGACATCGGATAAGCGAACGACAAGATTCGGTCATTTGTGAGCAAGCGAGACGGGAACCCGACCCACCAGCACGGACTCTCCCTCCTCGGGGTTGGGACAGCGCACCGAGGAGAAGTTGGGGTCGGGGTCTTTCTGCTCCGGAACGGCGATCGGTGGGGGGAAGCCGAACACCCGGAAGGCCTGCTGCACGAAGGCGTGGCCGACGCCGTGGAAGGAGGAGTGGACGAACTTCAGCGGGGAGCTGCTGTTCAGGTCCCTGAGACGCATCAGGAAACATGTTCTAACTTTGGTGCTCGGGGTCATTTTAAAGGTCAAAGTTCAACATTTTCTGACGTCCTTATACGTTCACATCCTGGCAGAACATCAGGGGAACGTGTCACTCTTACCGCAGGTTCACTAACGTTTATTTTAACGACACAAACAATCACGCCGTGAAACCCAAAAGTGGGGCTTCAGATCAGACCACCTCACTGTGACATCACCACGTCCAAGCCAACAACGCCAACCACACGATAACGTCACTGATTTTTCACTTAAACCTGAAAAAGAAATGATTATTTCCGCTGTAAACGCTCAGCGGTTAGAAATAATGATCATCTTTATTCATGCAGCAGTGGAAACAGCAGGTGGTCTGACGAGCTGCAGATGTGACTCATGAAACATGCGCTGCAGTCCTCCAACGAAACACCTGAACTCATCACGCTGAAACCTCAGCCTGCGGTCAGAAACATCGTCCTCCATTTTCACTCAACCATTGCTGGCAAACAGCTTCTGACATCAGCAGAACAACACACGCTGTGAAAATGAGGAAACTATAAATGACTTTTCACATATTATAAAAACCACGAGCAGGCATCTACTAATCAGGAGGTTGGTGGTTCAATCCCTGCTGCCGAAATGCCCTTAGGCAACATACTAACCCCAGGTTTCTCTCTGATGCTATAAATCAGAGTATGAATGAGCTGGACAGAAATCACCGAGGCATCAAAAACGTGCTGTAGAAGAACCATCAGCGTGCCTGTGGAGTACACCGAGAGGAGGAACAGGTGGGCTTACCTGTGGAAGCAGAGGGAGGCGAGCTCATCCATGTAGCAGCTGTTGATCTGGGTCAGGGGGTCGGTCCTCAGGGAGCAGCGATCCACCAGCCCTACGTCCCAGCAGGAGGCGCTCCAGGGCTCCAGCTGCTCCTCTATACATCGCAGGATCTCTTTGTCGTGAGGCGAGGTGATCTGGGCGCCGTTACACCAGTACACCTGCAGGGGGAAACACGCACTCCGCTCAGTCTGTGAGCTTCCTCACTTTTACTTCGCGTTTGAGGCGCAGCTGCGAGCGTGCCCTTACTGACCTTGTATCCGTTGTCTTCTTTTGGATTGTGCGACGCTGTGATCATCACTCCGGCTGCAGCCCCCAGCTTCTTCACAGCGTAAGGCTGTGAAAGGAGAACAGAGCGCGCTCAGTGTGACACTCCTTCATCCTTCAGCGAACGTTCAGTTTTAATAAGTGTTTAAATAACTGTGGCGTGTCTGTGACACCGTCAGCTATCAGGCTGCTGCTGGCGCCGACGCGAGGTCGGCTCATTCATTACAGCCCGGAACACGTGACAACGTGAACATCAGTGAGGTCACAGTGAGCAGCCGGCTGCATGCAGGAAGTGATGCGTTAATGTTTCCTCACCACGTACGGCGTGGGGATGAAGGAGGAGAAGAGATGCACAGGGACGTCTCTGCTCAGCAGCACAGCAGCCGTCAGCTTCGCCAGCCTGAAACACACACACACACACGCACAGACAGACACACAGACACACACACACGCACAGACAGACACACAGACACACACACGCACAGACAGACACACAGACACAGACACACGCACAGACAGACACACAGACACACACACGCACAGACAGACACACAGACACACACACACGCACAGACAGACACACAGACACACACACACGCACAGACAGACACACAGACACACACACGCACAGACAGACACACAGACACACACACGCACAGACACACACAGACAGACACACACAGACAGACACACACGCACAGACGCACACAGACACACACAGACACACACGCACAGACACACACAGACAGACACAGACAGACACACACAGACAGACACAGACAGACACACACAGACAGACACACACAGACAGAGACAGACAGACAGAGACAGACACAGACACACACAGACAGACACAGACAGACACACACATACAGGTTAAAAGTGTTGGTTCTGCTTCATTAACTCTGATGTTTGTCCATAAAAAAACAAAACATTAAATCCTGATTCTTTAACATTTTTACAGTTTTTAAAAATCAGGAAATTATGTCAGAAAATATCCAAAGAGAACAAAACATTGAAAACATTTATGAATATGTATGTTCTTTAAGTAAATAATGAAGAGTTTTAAAGAAAAATGCCTGAAAGATTGCACATAAATGAAATATTGCAGAGTGGTGATGGTCATCTGTGTGTCGAGGGACGTCCGTGGACTGGTGGGACTGGGTCGTCAGCGCATGTGTGTCTGTGTGTGCCACCTGTGGCTACTGCAGCCGCTCTCCTCCTGTCCTCTGGTGTCGAAGCCCACCACGACGCCTCTGCCGCTGAAGTCTGCGAAATACCGGCACAGGTAGGAGTATAGGCCCTGCAAAGGAAACAGGAAGTGGCTCGGGTCAGACATCGGCCTACCTGAGCCGGCCATGTTTCCTCCCTCTCTCTCACCTGTGTGGACTGGATGACAGTGAGGTCGTTGATCCGGTTGAATCCCGCTCCCATCGGCGCTCTAAGCCCGGCAGTGCCGAAACTCATCCTGCTGCAGAGTCTCCGCCTCAGGTCATCGACACGTCCCGCCCCCACCAGAGACTCCACCTGAGCCCGGGTCCACTGGTTCTGCAGCACAGCGTGGAAAACCATCACACCTCTGACCACACCTGCATAGGTAAAACCACACCCTCAACTCACAGCAGCTTTCACACCTCACACACACACAGTGACACACACATACACACACACACACAGTGACATGCACACAGTCGCTCACACACAGTGACAAGCACACACACACTGTGTTATCACTGAAGCTGATTCAGGCGCAGACGTCTTGTCCCTGTGGTGAGGACATGGATATCTGGGGATGACCTTTTCATGCTTCTCTAAACATTCAAACTAAACTGCACGGCCGTCATAAACACCTGTGGAAGTCCAGGTGAATACGGTCACATCACCTGGCTCAGGTGAGCTGCCCAAGTGTCTTCAGCGTTTCAGCCCTTCTTCATAAACACACTTGTCCAAAGCCTTCGCCTGCTCGGCCTCACAGACTGAGCATGTGCAGTGTGCTTACAGACACACAGGAGTAAGGACGTCTCGTGGGCCTCGTTAAGCCGACCGCTGACACCAGGAGGGAAACGTTCTCACGCTGCACTGTTTGCTGTTTTTCAGCCTCGCTCTTTAATCAAAGCTCTTAGAACAGTCTGACCTCGGCAACCTGAAAACTCTGGACTCAACTTTTTAAACTACCCGCCCCCCAACAGGGACGTGAGCGCCCTGTACTCACACACAGCCAAGGTCTCAGTGGAGGGACGGCTGCATGGAAGCCACTGATAAAGACGGGAAACAGGGAGGTTCAGGCTGTGCTGAAGGATAAAGGTGCTCACACCAAATATTCACTTTGAAGCGTGTTAGAAACGTACAAACTCAGCTTCTGTCTCTGACATGTACAGAAATCAGACACATATAAGGCAGCACACTGTAAAGACAGCTGCACGGTGCCGTATGTGGACACGTCACGGACAGGCAGCCCTGGCCCTCAATCTTCAGTTAAACGTCTAAGAGAGATATGATGACCCATTTGAGGTCACGTCCCTCAGAGGGTGGAGGGTAGTGGTGCAACGGATCACGGTTGAGCTGTGATCCGAACCGATCCCACTCCACGGTTCGGCACGCACGTGATCCGAAGATTCGAAAAAAAAGTATGTGTATGGTGCGCGTGGTGGGTCTGTCAAGCGATAGTTATGGTCAGCGCTAGCGGTCCAAGTGGAGGAGCAGAGGAGTTTGCAGTATTTAAGCAGCCCTTTGCTGCCCAATCCGACCGGGCTAAAGCTATTACAAAAGCTACTGGGGTGTTTAGCTGCAGACGGGAGGCCGTGTTCCTTTGTGCAAAACAAGGGGTTTAAAGTGTGATGAATGTGCTTGAGCCACGCTATGATATCCCGTTTGCGTCCACTTTAGTGGCAAGATCGTTCCAAGCATGTATGAGCAGGAATAGATTTAAGTTATGGCTGAACTGTCCCAGGCATCTTCTGTTGCCCTAACTACTACAAATGGGTGGAGCTCCAGGGCAACGGAAAGCTACGTGACCGTGTCCGCTCATTATATCACAGCAGAGTGCGATATAATGAGCGGTACGTATTATTGTAGGGTCTACCTTACAATATAAAGCGCCTTGAGCGACTGTTGTTGTGATTTGACGCTTTATAAATAAAATTGAATGAGTGGTAGAGACAAAACCCTGTACTGCCCTATATTGTACCATAATTTTTTTTAATAATTGTGTGGAATGAGTCTTGAGTTGAATGTTTTTAACAGGCAAAAAATACTTAAAAAGTTAATAAGTAAATGTTACATTTTTGTCTTTTTTCTTTTTTTGCTGATCCGAAAATTGATCCGATCCGATCCATGAGATTTTTTTGATCCGTTGCACCACTAGTGGAGGGTGTTCAGTCTTGGACCTGATGCAAACCTGAAGCATACTGTGAAGCTGAGCGTGGGAACACCTCAGGAACCTGTCAGGTGTGAGGAAACCTTATTTCCACACAGTGCAGATATTTATTTGTAAAGAGCAGGAACTCCGTGAGACGGTTAAACGCTCTAACAGGCTGATGAAGGCCGTACGCCAAATCATTCCTGACCCTCCACTGTGACACGTGGATCACAGATTATGATTATTGTATCTGTGGCCTGCTGGAAATGTGCAGAGAGGACGATGACTGCACGCCTAATCTCCCGACAGGCACAAACACAGGAAGCTGAACCTTCACAGAGGTTTCATTAAAAACATTAAATGAGATTAAGATTCTCACCTGAGGTCACACTCTGTGGGTGATAAAATATCACACATATTTAGAAAAGGTGCCCGGTGCATGTTTGCTGTACTCTGTGGTGGGGTGCTCACTTCCTGTCTTCATTAGGACGCACTCTGAGTGAAGGAGTCCCTGCAGGCTCACGGGCCTCGGAGCATCGGCTGATCTGCAGCTGATGCCCCGAGAGGCAGAAGGACGGACCTCATTCATGTTTCTCTGCACACAGGATAAAGATAGAGTCCAAACGGCGAGTGGGAATCTTTTCCCGGCTGCTGACATTTAAAGCGCAGTTCAAGGCAGCCGTGACCTTTACAGACCGCACAGCTCTGAACACTGGGAGGGCGACACTGGGGAGCGAGGGGGGGTTCAAACCCAGTCCAGTCTGAAACACTGTCACAGTGGACTTCCTCTGGTCTCCTGCCACGCAGCGTAGCTCCGGGTTTCTTCTTGAACATGGCCAAAGTTTCAAACAGCAAGGATAAAACGGTGTAGCTGGGATTAACCTTTGACCTTTCTGAAGCGAGACATTAGCACTAACGAGCACAGGCAGGTCTTGCTCACAGTCAAACGGTTGTAGTTCTTGCACAAAGTTGCACCACGTCTTTGTTCTGCAACAGGATGAACCAGCGAGGTGCTGAGGTGTTTTAGAGAAGTCCTCACTCTGCCTTCTTCTGCAGACGGGACTCTGCTCCACCGGCGTGCACCAGTGACCCATGGTGACCCATTCCCAGATCCAAATCCTCCGCCAGCATCCAAAACCTAAACTCGTCTGACTGTTCACCATAGGAGTTGGAGTTCCTCAGGGATCGATCCCAGGTCCTCTGATTGTATATTTTGCTGCTGACGCATACACAAGATTGACCCACAATAACGAGTCTAAGATTAAAGAAAACTGAAACAAACAGCTTCATGTAAAGGACCTGCACGGATGGTCACGGTGTCAGAGCTGAAGCTACAGTGCAGCCTTCACAGACGTCATCAAACACCCGGGTTTTTCTCACTGTGCACATTACAACAATAATTACCTGCTAGATGGCTCTTCCGAAACTGTACAAAAAGGATGGACTTGGCCACCTGGGGTCACCTTCTGGTTCCACATTTTAATGAATCTGGTGCCACCATGCTGGTTTGGGGGCCAGAAGTGACCATGTATGGATGAGGAGGTGGCACGAAGCTTATTTTTCATTTGCATTTAAAGTTAAAATGGTTCTAAAACATGTTGGCTTTAAAATGTGTTTGGATCTGAGCGTCATCCAGCAGCTCACAGTGACCTGGTTCCTGAATAAAGATGAGTAAAGGATCAATATTCACCCATGGATGAATGTTTATTGACCGGAAAAGCCTTTCTGACTCAATCTGCTGAGTCACGCTGCCGGTTAATCCTCCGGTAACCTACAAAGGTAATCTCCATCACGCCCCGAGCAGCCGCGGTGCTCCCGCCAGCCGACTTGCAGCTCCGCACTGCGGCCACCACACACCCTCTGACCCGGAGACAGACTCGCCTCCCGCCACCACACAACTCCCCTTTAAAAACTGCTCATTTTACTTTACTTCATTGTTTCGGAAAATAATTCAAGGAGGAAATACGTCTTACTAGATTTTTTGGGGGCTAGCTCATTCTACTTGTTCATTCGGCTCACAGTTTCAACCTAAAGTCTTAAACTGACTGTTATAGTTCAGACCTGCTGCAACACCGGCTTCCCGTCTTCAGGCTGTATGATGTTTATGTTTAATGACAAACAGTGCTGCTTCATGAAACAGTTTGTATGCCGATTTCTCCACACAACCACAATGATCTATAAAACATAACTCATAAACATGTTTCTGTGACATGTCCCTGCCCAAAAGTGGTGATATTTTGAAGCGACGGATTTGTCAGGGAAGTCTGGTGCAGCGCTCGTCGCTTACACCCGGCTTGGCTTTCTGACTAACGGGCACAGACTCACCCTGTCCCAGGCTAACCAGTGCTGCACCGCCTTGTCAAGCTTCGGGTCGCCGGTCCTCTGACACCTGACGTTGGCGTTCAGATCTCCATCGAGTCCGTTGTCGTCCTCCATGCTGACAGCTAAGGCTCAAAGAGCCGCACGGCCATCTGTCTGCCCGCTGTTAGAGGCTATTAGCTCCCCGGCGGTTAGCGCCTCAGGCTCGGACTTCTCACACACACCGCCTGCCTGTTATGGCTGCTGCGGCTGAGCTCTCTCCAAAGTCGTGTATAACTTCCCACGCCGAGGCCAAACGTTAGCGAAAATTACGCCAGATCACCGCTGGAGGCCGACAGAAGCTGGGCGATAGCCCAGAATTTTCTTTCTTACTTAAGTTACACGGAAGTTCACAGAGACCGGCAGAGGCAGGGCTCCTCATTTCCGGTTAGTTAATAAAATAAAAGCTTCACATGAAGCGGCACAAAAGAACAAAACCTTTGTTTTCATTTGTTAGTGTCTATGTTGTTCTTTAAATATTTCACAGCATTCTCTGATATGATTAATGTGCTCTGGGGTTTAGAAAAAGTGTTTAAAATTCAAAGTAAAAAATTAATTTCCGGTACATTTTTGCCCAACTGACGCCAGCTTTATGAGCAGTAATTGTAGAGCAGGGGTCGGCAACCTTTCTGATGATGAGTGCCATCTAAAATTTCCTCAGAAGTCAGTGTGCCATATGATTGCATTAGCAATAAATTTAATAACGCTCTATATTAACAGTTACACACTATATAGAACAACAGAATTATATTTGTTTGCAGATGTTTGCAGCTATCAGCGAATAGTTATCAGCTATTTTGAAACAAAAAAAGACACTTTTTATCCATAACAGCAAATGAACTGTACAACAGAAAATGCTATTTATGGTCTCCTCACAACAATGATAAGAACAGTAAACTGAGCCAATATGGCATGTTTGTTAATACAGAGATACACATGTTAATGTGATCTCTGGTCTCCCACTCAGAGACACTGGTCTCCGAGTGTCCAGCATTCAGACCTGAGGACACTCATGTGAGAGAAAATCTGCTCACACAGACATGTAGAGCCAAATACTGTCAATAAGGCCTCTGCAATGTTCTGAAGACAGTTAAACTTGTCAGGTAGTGATGTCCAGCAGGTGAAAATGCAGCTCCATGAACACGCACAGCTGTGGATTCCAGCTGCTTCAATGTTGCATTAACTGGCATTAACTCAGCCAGTTAATGCGAGACAAATCCAGCTGCTCATTAAAGCTTTCTGGTTTGATCAGAAAAGAAAACATTGGTCCATACACCTGAAAGTCCTGAAAACGCATTGTGAATTCTGTCTCGAGTCTACGGATGTATCCATGTATCTCCGCGGTGCTGATGCTGCGCTGAGCGGAAAGCTCCTGAAGCATTTGAAGAGTCTGAATGTGGAAAGCTAACAACGTCCCTCTCACCAGTAGGCTAAGTTATTTTTAGCCAATTACAAGTTGAATCTGGCAGTTGAGGTTATTAGCTAAGATACCGTCATTAAGAAGCGGCACAACTAATGTGTCTATGCAAGCTAATTTGCGATGTGCACCGCTGGCCCGGCCATTTATTTTTTAATGCACCTTCTCAGATTAATTCACTGCGTGTCGTGCCCAGGGCTGGACTGGGACAAAAAATCGGCCCGGGCATTTTGACGAGAGACCGGCCCACCAGGTATTAAAGCCATAAAGCCTTTGAATGAAAACAAACACTGTTGTGACAGTGATGTACAGTCTTGTTGGTATATGTATGATTTTAGACATTTTACGTCATACTAAAAACTTTGGTTGTAAGATTCAGATAATTATTTATTAAAAGCGAGACATTTTTAATGAGAATAAGAAAGAAAAGTATTTCTTTGTGCCCCCCTTTCCCTGTTAATGCCCTACCTGGCCCCCTGGCAACACTTTGCTAGACCCGCCCCTGCACAGTTACCAGCTGTCAGCTACTTAGAAAAGGATCCTGGTGTTATTTGTCTCTCAGAAACAGTTCATAACTTCCCTTCAACTCATTCATGTCACCTAAAAGGTAAACCTGTTTCTCCATCACCTGTTCAGCTCTGATGATTCAGTAAGGACATCTCCTGGTTTCATCTTCATGTTTCCCTCTCACCAGATATCCAAACCGACATCATGACCAGCAGCTTTACAGCTGTGGCTCCAGCAAACATCAGCTGATACTAGAAATTAATATTAAATCAATTCTAACAACAGCTGATCAAGCTTAAACGTGCTGCTGTTGTTTAGCACAACATCCGCTGGTTTCCTCTTTCTAGCGCAAAGTGGGAGATAAACAAACAAGAGAGAAAAGCCGATCAGCTGATCATTGATCAGTTTCATGATTGACGTAGCAACAGGAGAGGGAGGGGGGGAGAATGAGAGAAGAAGAGGCAGCTGCAGCGTAACGACAGAATAACTCCAGCTATGCTAACAGACGCTATCTAGAGATAGCGTCTGTTAGCATAGCTGGGCCATATCATACTGTTCACAGTAATACCGGTATAATGTTTGGCAACGATAGGAAAATGAAATATGGCCATAGAATATGGGTAAAACGCGCATGCGCAGTGCCTTTGTTTTCATACGCACATGGCGGAAAAAGCATGGCGGAGAATGAGAAGAGCGAAAGCGGATCGTTGAATGAAACAGATGAACCAGAACTGGTTTGTAAAAATGCTGCAGCTTCAGTGGTGTGGAACTGGTTTAGCTTTCGTCCGTCAGATACACAACAAAGCACTATTTTTGGTAGAGCATGCTAGCGGGCCGTCGTTATTACCGTGTTGTTTGGAAAAATCAATCCTTTGATTTTTCTGAAAATCGACAGTGCCCCTTATAATCCCGTGTGCCTTATGTATGAACTCTGGTTGTGTTTATGACCTCGAAACGGTTTTATGTGCTACACGGCGCTCGAAAATCTGTCAAATGTTTTAGTACGACTTTGCTAAGCTACGAAGCCGCACCGCTTGATGGATTGTCGCAGCATTACGGCTATCGTAGGCAGGAGCCTCGCGGAGTGATACGTACTGTGCTTCAACATAATATTACCGTATTGTGTGTGTATAACCCCTTTTTAAGTTTTGTGGATATTATACATGATTATGCTGAGGATATGTCGGCCAGTTTCCACTGGAAATGCCTTTTGGTTAAACTGTCAGCAAGGAATTTGCATTTGCACTGTTACATTTTTATATAACTTTAATGCACATAAAAAACAGCTGCTTGTTTAAGTGAAAATACATTGATGGGGGTTGTTGCACTAATAAAGTTGTGGAGTTGTAAAGTATTTTGTCTAGTGTCAATTATATCGTTATCGCAAATTTTCAAATGTATATCGTGATAAATATTTTTGCTCATATTGCCCTGCTCTAGTGTCTGTCTCCTGAATCCAAACTGGAAGCTGGTTCCACAGAAGAGGGGCCTGAAAACTGAAGGCTCTGCCTCCCATTCTACTTTTAAATACTCTAGGAACAACAAGTAAGCCTGCAGTGTGAGAGCGAAGTGCTCTAATAGGGTGATATGGTACTACAAGGTCATTAAGATAAGATGGGGCCTGATTATTTAAGATCTTGTATGTGAGGAGCAGGATTTTGAATTCAATTCTGGATTTAATAATGTGAAGTGAAGCTCTGGCTGCTCTAAACTTTTGTCACAGATTTTTTACTCTCATAGACGTAGAAGAGCAGCCAGAGGTTAAACCTCTGTGAGGAGCAGCCAATCAGAAGAAACGTTCCTTAAAGGGGGATGAGATAAAACAGCTTGTTTCAGACAGAGAAGCTGAACCGACGTCCACTGTCAGATTAAGAAGGATTATTCTTTACTGTGAATCGTGCAAAGCTGACCTGTCCCGTTATAAATACTCACCTGGGCCATCAGTGAGACTCCATGAGCAGTAACAGCTGCCTGACATTTTACTGCAGACGACACTTTAACACATCACAGACACACTGAGTGACTTTTTTGTGTATTCAGGTGTGAATATGCAAATGAGGTGTGAAGTCATTAAATAAACACAGATGAATGTGAATAGACCTTCATCCAGCATTATAAAAACAGCTGTTAGATCATGTGACCAAAAGAAGTCAAACCGAGCTTTGATCCAGACCAGAGCAGCACACCTGGACAGGTGTGGGCTTCATTAAGGCTACGTTCACACTGCAGGCGAAAGCGCATCAAATCCGATTTGTTTGACCCTATGCGACCCATATCCGATCATGGTATGACAGTGTGAACGGCACAAATCTGATATTTTCAAATCCGATCTGGGTCACTTTCGTATGTGGTCCTGAATCCGATACATATCTGATGTTTTAGAAAGCGACTGCTGTTTGATGGTCATGTCGCATGAAATCCGTCTTTTACGTCACTGACACAAGACAGACGCCAATTATCAGCTCCGGAGAAGACATCACGAACGCTTCCTGGCCATCCCGTGTAGATGTTAGTGAAATTGTTGGGAAGACAACGTTGGAGAAACGTGAACATTTTATTTGTACTGTATAATCGGCAGATTCTGACAGAAATCTGCAACTATCCTTTGAAGCACCGCTCCTCTAAAACAGCAATAAGGATAATTATTAGGTTATTTACATTATTATGTAAATAACAAAATAACTTAAAGCAAAAATTGGGAAACGTAAAGTCCGAAGTCTTTATATTAAGGCCATCAGTCAAACTATTGTTTGCTCTGGGTCTAAACAGAGCGCGTTGTGTGTGACGTCTTCTTTTGCGCATGCGAGCCGCTTTGAGCGTTCACACTAGAGAGCGTTTGCTGTCTCATTTTATTTGTAGTGTGAACGAGCAGACAAAAAAATCGGATTTGATCAAAAAATCGGAATTGAGCGTTAAGACCTGCAGTGTGAACGTAGGCTAACAGGGCCAGTTCAAAGTGATGTCTGGGACCTTTGTTTCAGTGGAGGGGCTCTGCCATTCACTGGAAGGAAAATTTAATAAATGAAAACTTTTCATTCCTTTCCATTCACTCAGTTTTTTATTGCAGTGCAAACTGAGGGCACTGCAGTGAGTTTTCAAGGTGTTACCCTTTCACCCTGTGAGCCTAATATTGAAAATATCAACACCAAGACCAGAAAAGAGCTCTGAGAGGCTCCGCCTACATGCTCTCCGTCAGTTACAGGTCAGGCACTGATGATGATGATGATACCAAAACTGCTCAGCACATGCAGATCAGAAAGTTTGTGCTCAGTTATCCCTCAGGTTAGTGAGTGCGGAGGTTCCTGCTGATGTCACAGGCGTCGGTGACTCGCCGCCGTCCTGCGCTGCCTCGGTCAACTGACAGTTGAACTGTTGCGTGAAGGCGTGCAGCAGGTGAGGGACGACCTCCTCCACGCTAGCGTGTCTCCGCAGCTCGGCACTCAGCGATGTCACGCCTTTCCCTTCGATCCCACACGGAACGATGTGGTCGAACCACGACAGGTCAGTGCAGCAGTTCAGCGCCAGACCGTGAGACGTGATGTAGCGGCCACAGTGTATTCCTGAAAACACGACAGCCGTCATTCAGGCGATTCTTACACAGGACGTGCTGAAGAGCAAGCAGCTGGGTTGGAGTCCTGCTGAATATGGCAGCGATTAAATGAAACACACTGAGATAAACGTCCTTATATAAGATTAAATATGTTACCAACCTCACACCTGACCAACAGACATGAAGAGCATGTTTTTACCTCTGTACCTCCGTGGGCCAGCGCACTGTTATACCACACCTGAGTCCAGCCGGTAAAACTGTTCTGTCTATGCGAGCGGCCTTTAGGTCACATGACCTCAGACCTCACGCTCGCTGCCAGCCTTTAACAGGTGAACAGCACCTGCAGAGATTGGTGGTTGGCCATCTGCTGCCAGATGGCGCTTTGTAAATAAAATTGAATTGAACTCAAAATTTTTAAACTGAGGTTTTTTCACGGTGGCGGTTTTGTTCTTATCTCGATCTTTTTCCCGTCACACGTATGGTCCGCTCTCCTAATGACACAATAATTTAACCATAAATCACACTTGTGGTTAAGAGAGAGGACTACGACTCCGTGCGTCTGAAACCCTGACAGTGAAAACTACAATGGCTCCACCTTCGACACTCTGTGAGGATCAATGATCAATAACGAGGCCGCGCCTGCCTGGAAATCAAAAGGGGTTAGGTAACAATGAAGTCATCGGAGAAGGTCGTCCCGTCTAAGGACATTTGTGTGCCAATCAAAAGAAGGCAGTTTGACTTTGTCTATCGTCACCTAAAGACGAGGAAGTAAGAAAACAGGACAGAATCAGTGCTTTTGAATAGTGGTGCTGAAAATGGATTTTATCAGACAGAAGGAGCTGCGACTCGCTTATTTCAGACACGTCATGTCTCTTCTGTCCTTCACATCAGCGTGTGAAGAACAGAGGGAAGACCGGCAGCGTTGGTTTGACACCATTATGACAACAACAGGAAGAGCTCTGGCCAAGGATCAATCTTCCTACAGAATGTTTATCCACCGAGTCGCTGTGGTTCAGGAACGAACCGACGAAACTAACTAACCGGGGCTTAAAATGAGTTTTTACTGGACTTTATGGTTTCAGCTCTATGACGGTCCTGGTTCTGGCCCAGCTGAGATCAAACTGAACGTCAGTGCTGTGCGACTGTAGGTCTATACCTCGCAGTATAAATAAAGCATCCTGAGGTGACTGCTGCTGATGCCAATAAACCTGGTGAACTCCACCTGTAGCCTGCATTAATCAGCTGCTCGTGTCTGATTATTGGTAATTATTGGTTTTAAAAAGCAGTCACGCAGTCAGTGAACACATGGTTGGTGAGTCAGGCTCAGAGCGGCGCAGTCGTACCGATGGCGCATATCTTATTGTCTCCGACCCAAACTCCCGTGTGAGGGGACGTCGTAGCTCGGATGGCGAACCTGCTGCAGAGTGCGATGACGGTCTGCTCCAGCTGATCGACGTACCACCGCACGCTCTGAGAGAACAGAGAAAACATTAAAACACGTTCGGCTCCGATAAAAACACTCCAATCTCACTCCCACGTCAGCTCAGACCTTCTTGAAGCTGCACAGGTTCAGGACTGGGTAGCAGACCAGTTGTCCCGGCCCGTGGAAGGTGATGAGTCCTCCCCGGTTTGCCCGGTGCACATCGGCTCCCAGCAGGCGCAGTTGGTCCAGCAGGGGCTCGGGGTAGGGTTTGTGGCGGATCCCGGTGGTGTAGACTGGCGGGTGCTCACACAGCAGCAGAGCGTGAGCAGGGCCGGACCGGTGCCGGTTCACGTAGACCTGCTGCAGTCGCAGAGCCTCCTGATAGGAGACCAGGCCCAGGCGGACCACCTCCACCAGCGGCTGGCCGCCCCGCATCTGGGACTGGCACCAGACCAATCCAGACTGTTAGTTGCACAAATATTTAGTTTTGTAACTTGTAACCTGTTTAAAATGTATCCAGCCTTAAAGGCTGCATGACTAGGGGCGTGGCCTCTTTGACTGACAGGTGGATGGTGACACAGGTGTTTGCTGTGTCTTACACAGTGGATGGGTTCCGTCAGGAGCAAAGATCCTCCATCTGGTTATCTGAAACGAGCAACACGTTAGCTTTAGTGTCACAGCACATGTACATGCATGCTCATGTTCCCAGGACCTGAACCGAGAATTCACAAGCTGCCCTAGAATAACGCAGTTTTTAGATTTCCACAGTTCAGCAGAGATCCTGGGACATTTCTCCGAATATAATCCAAACGATACAAACCTGAGCTGCTCACAGACAAATCGGCTGCTTCAACTCACACATTATAAACTCACACAGCAGAAAACTAAGAATAAAATCGAGGAAGAGTTTCTGCTCGGGGGCACTGAGCGCTCTGACCTCAGTGACACGGTCAAAGCAAACCGCAGTACATCTCTGAATGGGAAGCAAATCCCTCCGCCGTGTCTCTACGTGGTCATTTCATTAGTTTATTAATTTATCAAAATACTTTATCAAAACCATCACCTGTCTAACTTCTGTACGCTCCTCTACCACGACCCGCTCTTCTTCTACAGCTGTGAGACTGATGACGTCTTCCGGTTTGTACAGCGCCGTGGTGCCGCGAGTCATTAACCGGAAACTAAAGTCTTTCATAATAAAACTGAATTATTATCGACTTATTTTTTAATCTCGCAGTTTTGTCAAATTAATAAATATCATTTCTTGAGTTGAAGAATTAGATTCATATTAAGGCAATAAAATCTAAATTGCCAAAGATATGCTCTCTTTCATTAGAAAATAAATTCACAACAGGTAAATTACAATATGTTGGCCGTCTTGTTTTTAATTTTATTACTTCTCATCCCTCCGTCTTTATTTTGCCAATGTTTGCTTTCTAAGTAGCAATTTATGTTTATTGAAAATAATGCTGTTTAACCACACACTAACAATCACAAACTCAGCCCCAACAAAAAGAGACATATTTAGCAGCTTCAAAGCACATTTTGCTACATATTTTACATGTTTTTTTACAGACTACCATCAAGTTATTTTTATTTTCTAAATTTGAAAATTCACAATAAAATGCAACGACTTTGTTTTATTTTGAAGTCGAGACCTGACGTCAGAGGAGGCTCGCGCCGCTGTGATTCAGCGGCTCCGGTTGGCGGGCTGCACGCGCGTCCACTCTGCTGCGCTCGCGCTGTTTCGGCGGCGGCAGGGCGGGGTTTGTTTTGAGAGCGGACCGGAGAGAGAAGACTCACCAGGGAAGATGGCGACCGCAGGGTCTGCCGAACGGCCTGGGAGACCGGCCAGCGCCACGGCCGCCGGCACGTCCCGGGCCGGGCTCGCAGCTCGGTGCCGGTCCGGGTCCAGTCCACCCGAGTACGAATCCAAGAAGTGCATGGCGTGCGCGGAGCCCGGTGGCAGCCCGGCCGGCGGACACCTGGCCTGTCCGCTGTGCCTGGCCCGCAGACACTCCGGCAGCGAGGAGCGGCTCCGCGGGAGGAGCGACCACGAGAGTAGCAGCAGTAGGCCGGGCGGGAGGGACTGCGACAGCCGGAGAGGTCGGTGAGCTTCTCGGGGAATCGCCCGTGCGCATTTCGCTGTATCACACCGCTGCAGGGTGTTTGTTTAACGGCAGAAAACAGCGGGGATTTAAATTAAATCAACTTTAATAAAGTTTAACGTGAGCAGCGGGCGGTTTTAAGAATGTTAAAGGTTAGTTTTATGCGAAAAACATCTATGAAGTGTGATAGCTGCAGGCGCAAAAATCCCCGCTTTCCTTATGGAGCTACAGGATCAATCACAGGTCAACGTGTGGACACAAATCAATGAGAAAACCATGGAAACAGCCCTCAGAGGACACGTGACTGCTCACAGTAACCTCACCTGATCACAGGTATAGGCAGCAGAGTCACATGTCATGTTGCACTGCTCAGGTCTGTAGATGGGGAATGTGTCCAGGCATGTACAGCTGGAGGAGGAGTTTAGTTACTGCAATGCTAGTAGTACTGGAGGTATTACTGCGTGGACCCTGTTAGCAGTGATTGGCTGGAAAAGCCCAACGGGGTTATTACTAGTACTTAGAGCAGGACACAGCAGGAGAACCATAAATACTGTAAGTACTCTTTGACTTGCATTGACCACTGTGAACAGCAGTTCTTACATAAGAAAGCTCGGGTGAGACTCACTGGCTTCATGTTTGTTGGATGAAGTCAGAAGGTGCTGATGGTGATCATCACCTCTTGTGGTTAATGTTTTATTCATTGACCCAATACTGACACCTTTAGCATTTTTCCTTTTAGGCTGTATCTGAGCAGCTTTGTGTGATTCACAGTTCACAATAATCCCTGTTTGTCTGATGCTGGGCTTCTGTCATGTCTCTCTGACTTCACAGATAGCCAAGAGTCGAGCAAACTGCGCCCGAGCTGTGAGCTCACAGGTTTACTGCACGTGCACTGAGCTCGTTATTACAAAGTTTTAAGACAGGAAGTGAACAGAAGAATTTTAGTAGTCAAAGTCACCTGTTTAAATTGTAGTAAGCCTTTACATTATTATGGGCATGGCTTCTTTGACTGTTTTCTCTTTGGCTGTGTTCCTTTAGAGTTCTTCGTCTCTCCGGCGCTCATCCCGAAGTCTGCCGACGCTCCTTCAGGCCCGAGCGGGAAACACAAGGTGAGTCAGAGAGCTGCAGGTAAACCTGTGATCACCTGTGAGTGGTTAAGCTTGTCACAGCCGACCGAGCCTGCTGAGTGTTTTATTGCTGAGGAAGAAAAGCACAGCTCTGCAGGCTGCCGATATCAAACTGGGAGAACTTTGGCTTTAATTTGAGCTCATTAAGTTTTCTCTCTAAGCAGTCACCTCTCTCTCAAAGTTTTCACTGTGAGTCTCGATATACCCTCGCAGATGCTGTGTCGTCTCGCGGAGACCTGAGAGTCTTTGTGTTTTAGCCCTCGAAATAAACTTTAACCCCTCCGTGTTTCAGCTGCTGCTGTGTGACGACAGAGAGGAGGTGAAGAGGAGGAGCTCTCTGAACTGTAAAGACGAGTCAGTCCGTCGTGATGAAGAGCCGGTGAGTGATGACAGGCTGAATGTTTTCATCCTGCAGCAGCTGTCTTAAATAGCCGTTGTCCCTCCTCAGGGCGTCCTGTCTGACTCCGAGAACGAGGAGCCGATCAGCAGGAGGATCCGAAACATCTCCGCCTTCATCAGGAAAACCAAAAACTCATCTGCTGGGTGAGCACAACCACCCTGTCCTATTACTTTTACAGACAGTGAACGTACCACAGACTACAGGGGTGTGACCTCTGACCTCTGTGTTTATTCTTTAGGAGTTGTCAGAGGAGCAGGAGCTGCACTGATCCTGTGGAGGACGGAGGAGGAAAGATGAAAGTTGTCACCCAGCCGGCAGCCGTGATGGACCGGGTATGTGAGACAGTCATGTCATGTGATCAAGACTCCCATCTGTGGGAACTTTAGAAGAAATAGTGTTTTATCAGGCTGTGTTAGAGAGTGTAATCAGATTACTGGATGCTTCAGGAGCCGTCCAGGTTCAGTCTGCGGGGAGAAGGATCGTTAAGCCCCTCTTCCATTAGAACCTACTCGGGTCAACACGATTAGCCACAGTTTTCAGGTCATAGTACCTGGTCGGGTTCCAAGCGAGCCGAGCAGGTAATAAAATGTGACTTCATCAGACTGCATGATTGGCTGGTCAGTAGCGTCACTGGATGAGTCGTGAGAGCTTCTCGAAAATCAAAACCGCCATTTTTGAAACGCTACATCAAAGGAGATGGCTACAAAAACAACGCTGTGTTCCCCGAGTGTGACGAAAAGCCACAGAGTGAGCTGCAGGTATATATTCGCTTCGATGTCCACCTTTGTTTTAGTGTTCGTGTCACATATTAACAGACTTTGTGCACCTTAGCATGTGCTACTTCCGGTGGGGAAACTCCTGCAGGGCGCTTTGTTTCCGGTGTGATATTCGCGTCTTGTTTACGGTCGGGTTTTCCAAAACAAGTCAACCAAATGGACGAATCAAGTGGCGATTTACATTTCTCAAGATGTCTTGGGCATTTACCGAATATATCTGTAGATGATGTTCGTCGACGTGTCGATATTTTTCCCCTGCGCCTCAGAGCAAAAGAGAGAAAGGGTTCAAATTTTATATTTCTCAGTATTTATATACAGCGGTCCCTCGTTTATCGCGGATGTTATGTTCTAAAAATAACCCGTGATAGGTGAAATCCGCGAAGTGGCCAACTTTATTTTTTACAACTATTATAGATGTTTTCAGACTGTAAAACCCCTCATTACACTGTTAATACACTTTTCTCAGACAGGCATGAACATTTTCACGTTTCTCTCTTGTTTAAACTCTTAAAGTTCAAACCTTTGTAGAAAAATTATTCCAGTATTATAGAATAAAACCAAAGATCAAACCCTGTTTTCAGGTCCAGAACATGGGAGTAGAGCAGCTGCCAGAGAATTCAACATTAATGTATCAATAATGAATCAATGAATCAGCGATCGATGTAGCGATTCTGTACTGTACAGGAGAGACGGCACAGAGGAGGTCGACAGTGGTCTACAGCCAATCAGGACGCAGAACACAATGCGCTGTGTAAATTTTTTTTTTAAAAAAAGCATGCAAAATTGTACAAAAAAAATATCCATGAAACAGCGCAGCCGCGAAAGGTGAACCGCGTTATAGCGAGGTTGTAATTTTGAAGGTAAGTCACAACATACCCTTCGTAAATACTAACGTATAGAAATCCTTACCAGCATGATTCATTTATTTTTTTGTGGCTTTTTTCCACGGTTTGCTGACATGCTGTGTAGGTGTGCACTGATATCGACATAACGGGGAAACATCTGTGACTATTGTTCAGCTGTAGTCTGAATGCTGAACATTTGCCTGTTTAAATCATAAGACCAGTCACTATACAGAGATGTGCTTCTGAATGTGGACGATGTGTCTTCTGCATGCAGTAATGCAGTTCTGCTTGTGTTGAGTGATGTAAACAACCAATCGATCTACACGCTTCAAACATCAAAACTGACCATTAGATTTTTTTATGACACAGCAGTGGTGAGCGTTCCCACCTCTGCTCTTTGTAACTTAACGTAATCTTTCCATTTTCGTGTTTTGGACATGATTTTGGAGTATATCTTTGCAGTAGCGATTGACTACAAAATAAAGCTACCGGAAATGTACAACCCTACATCCGGTCTTAAAACAGGAAGTTAGCATTTTCTCATGCACAGGGTCTATTACGTTGTGAGACGCGCAGACACATTGCTCTGATGACAAGCACGCACACTGGGCTGTAATGGAAAACCAGTCGATTCAAATAGGTACTAATGCAAAAGGCTCTATAGCGGGGTGGGGAAGTCCAGGCCTCGAGGGCCGGTGTCCTGCAGGTTTTAGATGAGTCCTTGATCCAACACAGCTGACTCAAATGGCTAAATGACCTCCTCAACATGTCTTGAGGTTCTCCAGAGGTCTGGTAACGAACTAATCATGTGATTCAGGTGTGTTGACCCAGGGAGAGATCTAAAACCTGCAGGACTCCGGCCCTCGAGGCCTGGAGTTGCCCACCCCTGGTCTATAGAGTGCTTTGGGGTCCACATCCTGAACTTTCACTGTGAGCTTCCACCATCAGGCAGACGTTAGAGTGACAAAGCTCTGCCTACTCGTCTGCGTGACACGTCAGCATGTGTGGATACCACCCCACTACAGCTCAAATACCTGCTGAAACATCACAACTCTGAAAGGACTGGCCTTCTACTCAAACATGCTCACAGGTCCAGCTGTGTAGAGTCCAGTCTCTGCATGGAAACAGCACAGCATCCATCAGAAGGAAGTGTATACAACAGGACGGGCCTGGTGATGGCGTTTATTCTTATATTTCACCTGTGTTAAACACCTGTGTGGTCGCTGACTTGTGTTCTTGTGTCCTCCGCCAGGTTGGCATCAGCCACAGCTATGCGGCAGGAATCCTCCTCTCCTCTGAGAACAGCCGCTCTATCTCCGCCCCCATCACCGCTCCCGATCGGAGGCTCACCTGGCGAGCTGTGCTGACATCATCTTCCTCGGCTCTCCTGTGCATGCCTCCCCCCCGCCCGGAGCGCTCCATCAGCCCCGAGAGCAACGACAGCATCTCAGAGGAGCTCAACCACTTCAAGCCCATCGTCTGCTCGCCATGCACGCCACCCAAGCGCCTCCCGGACGGCCGCCTGATGGAGCCCACCATCGTGAAGTCCACGCCCCGGAACCTGACCCGCGGCCTGCAGAAGGCCACCAGCTACGAGGCCAGCCCTGCCGTCCTGCAGAAGTGGAGACAGATCGAGCTGGACCGCCAGAGCCTCAAGGTGAACTCCAAGGCCACGCTGACGAGCCCCGTCTCTGAGGTAAACCACAACAAGCTCGGCATGGGTGGCGAGGGTGCAAAGACGCGCCAGTCCCCGGCAGGAGACGCGGTGACGTCAGCAAACAAGAGGAGGCTGCTGTTCGACTCTCCGGCCGGCGACACGGACAACTTCCAGAAGCAGTCGGTGAAGATCCGCGTCCCCGCGATCCGCTACAGCAGCGAGTCGACCTTCAAGGGAGGCTGTGAGCCGCCGGCCGGCACTCCTGAGTCCTGCAGCACGGGGGCGCTGTTCAGTCGGAAACAGTCGTTCTCGCCCTACACCAAGAACTCCGGGTTGCAGTCCTGTAAGTTAGTGCCAAAGGACTCTCAGAGTCCCAGGAAGGAGTCCGACAGTAGCATCCACAACCAGACTACCTCACGGAGGGGCAAGAAGAGGAAGCAGAAGACCAAACACCTGGACTCGAGCCGCGACTTGGATCTGAAGAGGGGCCGGCCCGTCAACCAGGAGGCGCTGGACGAACGGTACATCTGCCAGATTCAGCAGGAGCGGCAGGATCGAGCGCTAGCCCTGAAGCTGCAGAGACAGTTCGACCGCGAGAACCAGAACCGTAGAAGGAGCCCCGACAAGTATTTCCTGCGGTCCTGGATGTCCACTCAGAGCCGCAGGAGGCGTGGCCTGAGGAGGTCCAGACGAATCAACAAGAAGCACTAGACAGACGGGAAGGATCTCATATATGCAAAGACACGAAAGGCGAAGGTTTAACGAACGTATGAATGTTTTCACTTGTCTGACAGACGGGTTTGTAACCTGGAGACGTTTCTTCCAAACACCAGCAGATCACCAAAAACTGAACCCAGCCTTCAGCTGCAGGACGGCCCGACAGTCATCACCACAGGAAACGTCCTGGAAGTGTTCGAACTCAGAGGCTTAATCGGAGCCCTTTTACAGATCGCATGACCGAGTCGTTTCTCTGCAGCTGGAACAAAGAAAGCTTTCACAGGTTCAACCATAATCACGTGACCTGGGGCAAAGAATGTTTATGTTGAGCTTCCAGTTATAGATCCAGGGTGGATGTCAGCCCCAGAGGTCACGATGTCTGAGCTGAACATCGCCTCGCATCCCGACGACGCTGAAGGCGACGGCAGTGTTTAATCCGTACTTGTGCGCTGCGTTCCAAACACGGCGGCCTGCGCATCATCTGAAAATGAACTGTTGTAAAGGTTCAGATGAAGGCAGGCTGCACGCTGCCGGGCCGAACGTGACTGTCGGTTCAGTCTGGTGCGCTCCATGCGATGATGATGATGATGATGATGTTTATTAATATAGTTCATTTAAATCTCACCGGCCTCACAGCGATCTGAGAGATCCGAGAGGCCGAGAAAAATCTAAAAGGAGCTTTATGGAAAGAAATGAGATAAAGGACTTTTCCTTTGCTGTTAGTGTGAGTGTTTGACAGAAATCTGTCTTTGTATTTGTGACAGTTTATGAAGCCCAGTTTGACTAAAATGGTTAAAAGTGAATTTTTATTGGCTCTAAAAGTCTGGGCTGTAGAGGGGAACTCCCGACTGTCAGAACTTTCCAAAAGTCCAAAATCATGATTCGTATGTATTTTGGTAGCTCACAGTGTGACACGCGTCTCTTCATATCTGAAGTGATTCACACATCACTTCCTACCTGACGGTCCCTCTGGGTGTGCAGGTAACCCTCCACCCCTGAAAGCGTGACATGTACCTGGTATTACCCTCTGAGGTCGGAAGTGGACAGAAACCTGCAGGAACCCGGAGCACCCACAGTCGCTGTGACGCAGGTTTCTGTCGGCCAGACGGGGGTCAGCAGTACGTCTTTGCCCCGGGCAGGTGCAAGTTACCCCTGGTTTATCCTCGTGAGAACTTTCCACAGGTTAATCAAAGTCCAGCCGACCTGCATGTGTTGGGAATGCAGGAGAAACCAGAACCCGCTCTAAATATAAGGAGGTGTTGAGTCAGACTTCTCCCAGCAGCTGAGGATCATGGGACATAAACTTCCTCTAGTATAGCTGCTGGTGTCATCCTGGTCTTCCAGTCTGAAAGTCGGAGCTGCCGAGGCTCGTGGGGACTGCAGTCTTTAGAACCCGATTGGTCAGGAAGGATTTCTACCTGAATTCGGATCAGGAGACTCACCTGGTCACTCTCAAGGAGCGAGGAGCCGTGTGATTGGACGAGCTTTATGGCCTGTGATGTCAGATGCTGGTGCGTTCAGACCAAATGTGAAGTTACTGTGGTCACAGAGCTCTGACTGTGGTACTTTTAATAATTATTGATTAATAAAAATCACGCTGGAGTCAGAGTTAGAACTTCACCTGTGGTCCACAGGAAGCAGGCGAGGCAGGCGGCTGTGGAGCCGACAGCCATTTAGCAGCGAGGTTAGAGCCCCATCTCTATGCAGAGACGAGAGTTCTTCTGTTTCAGACAAACTTCCATTATTGGGCCAAGCTGAACCAATCAGTGAGCGAGTTCAAGCTTTCAGGGACAAAATCCACCCTGACCCTTCAGCCCTCACGTAAACATATTTAATGCAGAAACCGCCTTCATGCTGCGAATACTGTCAGAGTTACAGGAAGTGCGTGAGGTGGGGTCCAAATCTGGATCTTTTTAATGGTTTTGATCGCTCCGTCAGTGCAGCAGAGGTCCACACGAAGCCTTCAGGCTGAAACCATGTTTAAGCTGTCAGAAACTGCAGCTCCCTGTCACGCCCCCTGCAGGAGCCTCAGCCCGAGCCTGAAGCTGAGACTGAAGGTGGGCGTGCACGTGCTTGGCCTGAGCTCACCTTCACACTCTGCTTCAGAGTTACAAAGGAGCCGCACGGCTTCTGTTTGCAGGTTGTCTGTGATGGATCGGTGATGCTGTAGCTCCTGTGGGCCGTCCAGATGTCTGGTTCCTTGACACGTTTTTTTTCTCCATGCTAAGCTCTGTCAGTGGTTTGCCTGAGTGCAGCGCCACGCTGTGTTCACACTGTGCTCAGATCAGAGGCAGTCTGAACGACGCTGAGCGCCAGTGGGCCGCTGTTAGAAAAGCCGTACTCACACTGAACCTCAGTGATGTCATGATTCACTCTGGGGGTCGTATGTATGATAGACACTGAAGAAGATGTGAGGGCGGGGACAAACTGAGGACACGTCCACAAACATGGAACGTGTTGGTGTAGTTACTCTACCTGAACACCTGTAAAGAAACAATGAGGTTGGGTGGAGTTAGAACCAGACTGCAGCTCACAGGCTGGATGTAAAATAAAGGTGTAGCTCCTTAAACCTGCATTCTCTCTGATGTCCAGCAGGGGGTGGCAACTCAAAAATCTGAGACACTCATGCTCACCTGCTCACTCACCTGGTCTCTGAGCTCATTAACACTTTCCTGATTGGCTGATCATCCTTTTGGAGATGATGGTCCCGTCAGAGTCACAGGAAGCAGGTTAGGGGTTAGGGCGGGGCTACCTGTGATTGACAGATTGCAGTGCTCTCTCTCTCCCTGTCATGTCTGCCAGCAGCACAAACCCAGGTCCAGTTCAGTGACTGGAGTTACCTGAGGTAAGAGGCCACGCCCCTAATAATTGTATCACTACCTTTAGCTTACAATATAAAGTGACTTGAGACGGCTGTTGTTGTGATTTGGTGCTAAATAAATAAAAGTGAATCGAATTCAAACCAGGTGAGCTTAAAATGCAGGTGTCATGAAGGCAAATGATCCACAGAGACCAAACAGTGTGTATCAGGCTGCAGTCATGTTCACATTAACACGGGAGTCTGCTGCCCCTGCTGGACGGTGGAGGAACTGCAGGCTTTGGAGGTGATTGGTTTAGATAAAAATAACATTCCTGCTGTTTCCTCTTTTTTTTTTTTTCTTTTTACATTCCTGTGTCCTCAGTGATTCCTGGCCTTCATCATCATCATCATCAGCTGTTAAAGTTTAATTTGAAGTCTTGATGGAGCTGAAGGGCTTTTTTTTTTTAAACTCCATTAAAGATGTGCACGTTTCTGTTTTGTATTCTTTGGTGGGTGCAGAGAGTTCAGGTGGGGGTGGGTGGATGGGGTCAGGGGTCACGCTGAGTGCCAAATGAGCAGATGATGTTGATCCTTTGTAACTGACTAGTTTTGTATGAGCGGCTGCTGGAAGAAAAAGTAAAAGAGTTGAAACGCTGGCTTGTGTCCTGTCTTCTCTTCACTCAGTGATCACCTGATGATTGGTAATGATTGGTAAGAAGAAGCAGGAAGTGCAGCAGGACGTCCTCCATCGACTGCAAACAATATCTCCAGCAAAAACCTCAGCAGGTTGAAGGTGATGCTACAAACTCTGTTACTCCATGTTTCATTCCCCAAATCAAAATGAAGGATGCCGTACAGCAGGTGCTGTGAAGTCTGATATTCACAGTTAAAACAGTGCTATTATTGCTATTGTTTTTCCGTTGACTGCTTCTCTTAGCTTCACTAACCATCTGGCTGAGTGGTGCAGCAACAACAACCTGTCCCTGAATGTGCAGAAGACTTAGATCAGCATAGACTTCAGGAGAACTCATACCCTGCACACCCCACTAACCATTAATGGTGCTGCTGTGGAGAGGGTAAGCAGCACCAAGTTCCTGGGTGTGCACATCTCAGAAGACCTCTCCTGGTGAGAAAACACAGCATCACTGGTCAGCAAAGCCCAACAGCGACTCTACTTCCTCCACAAACTGAGGGGAGCGAGAGCCTCAACCCCATTATGAGCACCTTCTACAGAGGCACCGTGGAGAGCATCCTCAGCAGCTGCATCACTGTGTGGTATCCTGCACTGGTTCCTGCTGGAAACAGCTACAGCGGGTAGTGAGAGCAGCGGAGAGGCTCGTGGGTACTTCTCTTCCCTCCCTCCAGGACATCTGCTGCACCCGCCTCATCCAGAAAGCTCTCTGCATCACAGTGACTCCACCCATCCCTCCAACAGCTTCTTCAGTTTGCTGCCATCAGGAAGGAGACTGAAGAGCCTCGAGGCCAGAACCAGCAGACTGAGAAACAGCTTCGTCCATCAGGCTGTCAGGATGCTGAACTCTCACACACACCAACTCCAGACCTGCATCCATCTTTGACCCCCCCCCCCCCACACACACACACTGTTGGACTCTGTTGTGTGTGTATAACACTTTTATCTGTTTTAGTGTAACACTGAGGGCTGTGGGAGCACTGCAATTTAAAATTCCTGAGTATGATCTGCACATGTGGTTTTTGACAAAAAAATGACTTTGAGATTTTCAAAATGGAGGCCTTCAGTAAGTTACAAGAGATAAGATAAGATAAGACTTTACTGATTCCACGACGGGGATTTTTTTTCTTTTTTTTTTGCGTTACCTCAGCTCAGGTACAGATATCAGAAGGATAAAGATACAAATAAAACACAAACAAATATAAAATAAGTAAGTTATTACACTACATACAACGGTAGCATACACGCTTTAAGGTTTCAGATTTTTCTAAATAAAGGCCTCCTGGTTGTTCGCTAAAACTGAACCTCGTACGTTTTCATTTCATTTTTGAGTCCTTTGTATTTTCCACATGAGCGCGCACGCCGCAGCTGCCTCGGCCACGCTTGCAGACGTGGTGACGACATGGGCGTCGAGCGCTATGATTTCGGTGGACAGCCAATCAGCTGCATCCAGGTCACAGAGCCGTGTTTGTAGCGGAAGAGAAGATGGCGGCTGCAGCTGCGGGGAACAGAAAGAGCGGGCTGCTGGAGAAAGTGAGTAAAAGCGTGAACGGATTCTCCTGAGCAGGATGAACCGCTGCGGGGAGGGTCTGTGTCCCGGAGCTGGGAGGTCTGTGTCCCCGCTACAGCTGCTGTGCGGCTCGGTGTGTGTGTGTGTGAGCTGCCGCTAAGGGGCTAAGCTAATGCTAACGAGCTAAAGTGGATACATTCAGAATGAAAACAAAATAAAAACAAAGTTGAGGATGAAGCTGAGAGCCGAGTTTAACCTCGGCGTGGGAAATAAACCGTTATTAGAGGTCAAAGTTCAGCGGTTTGTTCTATTTCCTGCTTCCAGCTGTTAAACAGCTGCACCAAACCGGAAACCGACAGTTTAACTAAACTCACCCGTCTGTTAAACAGGTGATGTAGGAGTGCACGAGTACAGTAAGAGGAGAGCAGGAGGTGTGCTTCAAAATGAAGCTTTAAGTTTCCACACATGAAACAGGTAAAACATCTGCACCAGGTGGCGCTGCACGTGGGCACAATAACTCTTGTTCTTTGGGGGGGGTAATTCCTGGAGCACGTTTCTGGGTCACTTCCTGCTGCATTAAAGCAAACATGGCTTTTAAACTGATGGTATCAGACACAGTGGGGGGCGTAGAGCAGGAAGTCACCAGCTGACCTGCGATCAGGCGCCCTTCACTGTAAGAGCATGTATCTTGTTTCCGGTCTGATGGTCTGTGTTTGATGGCGCCCTGGTCTTTGTCTTCTTTCAGTTTTTGGACTGCGACGAGCCTCCAAAACCTCTCTAGCCGTTGTTCTCGTGCCCTCCATATTTTTAACATGCAACTAGTCTTTAAGCCCATTTTTTAGAAACTCATTTTGAGGCTCAGATTTCTTTAGCTTCCATCATACGATGACAGGAAGACGATGTCTCTGCCCTCAACATGAACTCTCCCTGAGAAGAGTTGCCGTTGCCGCCTCCGTGTTTATGTTAGCCTGATCTTCAGATAGAAACTGTCGATTAAACTGCTGTGTTTGTGTTTCAGTGGAGGATCGACGAGAAGCCGGTGAAGATTGATAAATGGGATGGAGCGGCGGTAAAGAACTCCCTGGATGACGCTGCGAAGAAGGTTTAATGGATTATTTTTATCCACATTTTAACAGCAAATATTCAAACATGAACCGCATGTGTAACTTATTGAAACGTTCCAGCAGTTTACGTACATGTTTCGGAGACATGAATGTTTTAAGTAAAAGTAAAACAGAAAATATCTGCAGGTTCACTCAGATGAGAGGAGGGTGGAGAACTGCAGCTGTGTGAAGGTAAAGGTGGGAGGAGGGGATGTCTACGTTTGAAGCGACCTGAGCAGTGTTTCTTCAAGGAGCTAATTTCATGGGTCAGATTTTAGCTGATGACGTCGGATTCACACAGGGGGTGTCCAAGTTCATGGGCTGATCTTCCTGAGGCTGCATTTGAAGGCGATTACGTCACAGCGATGCGATGAAGGCTGTCCGAATTTGTAGACTCCGAATGCAGCCGACAAATGCGTCCTCCTTTTCCCCGAATTTGAAGGATGGGTCGGGTGTGTCCTTCATAGCCCACCATATCCCAGAATTCATAGCGCGGCCCAGCCAATTCCAGTTTCCAACAATGGTGCCCGCAACTAAGTTTTAATATTACTCTTATTAATCTTTCTGGGTCACAAAATAAACTTTTAACATATTTTCAGGCGAGAAAGTAGCTGTGTAAACTTCAAATATCTGCTCGGTTTATCAAGATATCGCATATTTGTAAAAGTGCTCCGACGTTTTCGAAGGCGTCTGTTACCCACCAGCTCGAGGGTCACTGGAGCCGCCGAGAAAGGCACAACTCCGCACATCATTTTCAGATCACCGCGGACTTTGGCTACTCAGGTTAAACGTAATATATACGTCACTTAGACAACCTAAAAATGTTATTGTTTGGCTTCTTTCAGTGTTTTGTTTGTTCGTGAGTAAATTGGTTTGGCTGAGATTAAAGTTATTAGATTAGATTAGATAAAATAAAACTTTATTAATCCCTCGGGTGGTTTACACACAGCTGAATAAACATCAAACAGAAAACTGATTAAACAGAAGTGTGAGACGGTCAAGAGTTTACTCCAGTGTCCTGTTATATTTTAGACAGCAAGGAGCAGACGGCTGAGTTTATTAAACTCCACCGAGACAGCGGTGATGCAGATCTGAAGGTTCGACCGTCCAATTTCACAGCCTCGCTCTTCCGGTCTTCTCGGTCTTCTGAGGACCCGGCCCACGTAGACCGCGAAGGCTGGGTCCTCAGGAGGAATTTGGACACAGCTATAGTCGAAACTTTGTCACTCGTTTAAGCTTTGAATGATGTTTGCAGCATAAAGCTTGCACACGTGTGAGAGCTTCACTGTCGGCTGGGATTTTTCACTCATCGCGATGAGTCATGAACGCATGTGAAGGAAAGCTGCTGTTCACTGTGTTTGGCTAAACTTCATATCGATGTGACCTATCTGTGACCTCTGCGCCCTCTGCAGGTGCTGCTGGAGAAGTACGGTTACCTGGAGAACTTCCAGCTGGTCGACGGGCGCCTGCTGATCTGCACCGTGTCCTGTCTGTTCGCCATGCTGGCTCTGGTCTGGGACTATCTGCACCCCTTCCCCGAGTCCAGACCCGTCCTCGCCTGCTGCGTCATCTCATATCCTTCAGCCGACTCACCTGGACACATCTCACCTGTGCTTTTAAAAAATAAGATGGCAAACTCACAGTGCGTCATATGTTAAACATGTGAGGGAAAAAATATTAAAATAAGATTCAAAATTCAGAAACGAAAGAGAATCAGTAAAAATGTTTTTACATGTTAAAAACACTGAAAGTCTCATGAATGTCACTAAAACACAAAAACAAATCCCAAACATTTTTAGAAATGATTCAGTCTAATATGATGATGATGATGAGCGAGTTGGCCTTCCCTAACTCCTCTTCCTCACGTACTTCATCATGATGGGCATCCTCACGCTGTACACTTCCTACAAAGAGAAGAACATCTTCCTGGTGGCCATGCAGAAGGATCCAGCTGGGATGGATCCAGACCACATCTGGCAGCTCTCCTCCTCCCTCAAACGGTCAGTGAGTATGGGAATCAAACCAGCAACCCCCAGCAGTCTGCACGTTTCCTTATCTGCGATGGACTCAGAGTGGATCAGTTTGTCTGTGTTTTTCAGGTTTGATGACCAGTACACGCTCCGAGTGTCCTTCACCGACGGGAAGTCCAAGAAGTCGAGAGAGGCGGACTTTACCAAGTCGGTGTCGGCGTTCTTCGATGAACACGGGACGCTGGTCATGGACCAGTTTGAGAAGAGCGTTTCTAAACTGCACGACACGCTCGCCGCCGACAAGAAGACCAAATAAAAGACGGGAAGCAAACGTGGTGTGAGTCTGCCTCCTCTGTTCCTCCTCAGAGTTCACTGGTTTCAGCACCGGCTCCATCAGGAGCTGCCAGAGGAAACTTATTCATGCATTCATATTAAAAATCTGAAATCTGCAGTCTGTCTGTTTTTACTGCCACACTCTGACCAACCCCAAAGGTCAGCACGCTCGGCCGGAAACGGGCGGCCGCTCCTTTCTTAGTCAGACTCGGCAGCAGGCTGAGTCACAGGTCCGTGTTGCCCACCGATGCTCCGAGAGTGGGAATGATCGGAAACCAGTGAACTTCAGGAGGGACAGAGACCAGAGTCAGAGGCTCAGCTCCACTCTGAAGGATTTATTTTATTGTCACTCAGAGGTCAAAGGTCAGGTGTTCTGTCAGCAGGTTAGGAACATTTCAGCAATTTAAAAACATCCTGAGACTCAATTCGTCTTCACCGGGTCTCCAAGTATTAAAGGTTTAAGGACCGCTGTGTGACATGGCCGTGGTGGGCGGAGCCTCACATAAGGGTCACGGAGGTGGGGAATAAGCAGCTGATGATGACCAACAGTTTAAAAATAAAATGTGATATTTTCAGTGTTTAAAAAAAGTCAAGTTTTTGTCATTTTTTCTCTGTGATGTGAGAACCAGTTTGAACTGCAGCAGCAGCAGGTGTCTGAACAGATGAACTAACCGGCGAGTCGCCTCACAGGCTGACGTGTTGGTGCCGTACAACAGGAAGTGGACATTGATCAGACTTTTATTTTGAAGGTTTTTAATTCTCAGATGCTTTCTCTGTGTTAAAAAAAATTAAACTTGGATCTTGTTAGAGAAACATCTGGATGTTTGTCTCACTTTGAGTTCAGCTCTCAGCCCCCACAGGGTCACCTGCACAGGTGAACCTGGTCAGCAACCTCTGGGTGTGGCTTTGGTTTGTGTGGAGGTGTTTGTGGTGCAGTACTGCTGTCCGGCCAGCAGGTGGAGAACTCAGGCTGACGTTCGTGTCCACAGGCAGCAGCCGGTGTGCTGCTCCAACACTGTTCACATGGTTTCTGTTAAAGAGTCAGTGATTGGACACGTGTGGAGGGTCTGGGCACTTCCTGTCTGCGTCCTCTGAGCACTGTCAGGCGTTGATGAGGTTCAGTTTTCCAGCAGCAACATCTGAACTGACAGCAAAACGATACTGGTTTCAATTTAAAGAGGGTCCTGAGTTCGATTCGCCCGCCTGGCCGGTCCTGGTGAATCTAAATTGCCCACAGGTGTGAATGGTTGTCTGTCTCTCTGTGTTAGCGACCTGTCCAGGGTGTGCCCCGCCTCCTGCGCTGTGGTAGCTGGGATAGGCTCCACCCCCACCATGACCCTGTCAAGGATAAGAGGATGGATGGCTGCAGTTACATTTAAACCTGACTCAACTGAACTAGTGTGAACAAATCTAAACCTGCGATTTGGTGGATAAACTAAATCTGTCAGTCTGCAGCACAGAGATTTAAACTAAAGTCGCTCTTTGAACTCTAAAACATTTCAGAGCTCACTCACGACGTGAAACAATGAAATCAAAGCTGTAAAAGATTTCCTGAAAAAAACATCTCAAACTCCAAACCTCGTATTTGGCTTCAGTCTGCAGAAACCAAACTGAACAATAAAGTTACGTCAAATAAAATAGTATGCAGCATTCGTGCTGATGATGTAGAGGCCGTCTGATACTAACACGTCTTCAAATGGCCTCAGACTCCACCCAAAAACCAAGATGGTGGCAGCTAAAATGCTCAGGGTCCAAGAGGCTGAAGTTGCTCAAAGTTTTTAACCACAATGAGGTCAAACTGGTTCAAATGTAAACTGTTGGAGTCAGCCCGGCACGCTCACACGGCTGCTGGGTTAGCATTAAGCTAAATAACACAGAAACAACAACAATCGGACAACCCCCTATAAGCCTCCAGCAGACTCAGAGGGAGCTCTGCGGTGAGTGTTTGGGATCATCGGTCTAAAGACCTTCATCACAAATGAGCATGTTTAAATTTGGTCTGTTTTCCCGTTAATCTGACATTATCCTGTTGGCAGTGTCCATCTGTTATTTACAGGCTGTGGGTAGAGCACCTGTGGAAAATTATTTTATTTTTTAGGTGACAAACACAAATAAAAAAAAATAAAAACGCTGGCAGATTATTGTACATGTTTTTAAATTGTTCTCTTTAAGGCAGCACCACTGGTGTTATTCACTGTTCACAGAGAGGGGTGTGGCCACCGGACAGGGGTGGGGTTAGTGGTTAGGGGGCAGGGCCATGAGTGCCAGCTGCTGCCTGTCAGTGAGGCACTGATCAGACGTGTGTGTGTCAGAGTGCTGCTGTCTCTCGGCCATGGCCTGTCTGATGGCTGCCTGGTCCGTCCACAACCCCACTGTCACCAACTCCATCATCATGGTGAGTACGAGGACTCCAGAGATATGATGAGGGGTGACCCTCTATGTCTCCTGCTGGTTTAAGGAAAGGAAACAGCTTTCTAAGCAACGAGATCTGTGTGGGAATCAGCCTGAATGTGACGGTCAGCTCTGTGAGTCTCAGCAAATCTCACATGTTTGGGTTTTAAAGAAGTTAACAGTCCTGCAGCTCCACTCTGCAGCGAGGTCGGCTCCTCAGGGAGGAAGAGGAGAGTCCAAATGATATGAGCAGAGTTCTTCTCATGATGATAATGTGGTTTTAACTTGAATGATGCTGCAGGGTTATCCTCATCGTTTCTGTGTCCACACACTGAAGGGGCAGTTCTGTAGTGCTGGGGTGTTAGTGCCTCTGTTGGGAATGTTTCTCTAAGACAGTGACTGCTAAGACTGGAAACCTACTGCATGAAATGTTGGGCTATAGTGAAAATGGAGTCAGGGTGGACAGACGGGGTGATTACAGGATTTTTTAAATGAGGGGAATTCAAAATACATACTATACCAAAACTTCGAACATTGCTAAATAATGCTCAGACCTCCGGCTTAAATCGTAAATCGGCAGGGGCAAAGACTGTATATAATAGATGGCAGTAAGCACACTGAAATCACTCATTCGTTTCAGGATTCACATTCTGGCGTTTAACCACCACAGTGTTGTAGTTTTTTTTACCCAGACGTAAACAAGAGGGTGGCGTGCTAATGCTAGCCAGCTTGGTGGGACTAGGGATGGGTACCGGTATCCGGTGCCAGGATGGCACCGGTTCTGACATAAATGGTAGTAACCAGACCGAAAAGCAGCGCACATTTCAGTGCTTTATTTCGGTGCTTTTTTTTACTGAGATGTCATACACTTTGGATTCTAGCCAATCATTTTACCTTTGCAAGCGTAGTAGGCGGGCCCAGGTACGTACGTTCTTTTAGAGCAGAGCTACAGATTAAAAATGCCCAAGGCGAAGTGTCAAAGTCTGGCTGTACTTCACAGCAAAATATGCAAACTCAGCAGCCTGCAACAAGTGCTTTAAGGTGATACTGTGCAAAGGAGGTAACACCTCGAATCTGATGAAACACCTGGGGACGTATAGCATTTTGTTAAAAGCCGAGAAATGCGCCGTATTTGATAGCTCGTTGCGAGACCTCACGTCGTGCACATCTACTGCGGGTGTGGTGCCTGTTATCGGACCCGGAGTTAGCAACATCCCCCAAGAACCCGAAGAGGAGAGTCCTGGCCCCTAGCCCTGCCAGTGTAGCAGAAATGATGAGGATGATGATGGCAGCAGCAGCCGTTCTTCTCTGCGTGAGTAGCTTAATGTTGTTCGTGTGTAATTCACGGTGAGTACGCTAACCACGTTATTAAATTAATGCATGTAAGGTGAACTAGCAAACACCGTCATAGTTACATGTGGCTGTCTTCTTGTTTGATGGCAGATACTCCCTTCACCCTGGCCAAAAAGGCTAAAATGACCAAAGAAAAAGTGGAAAACAGCTAAACATGAGAGGTTTTTGGACAAAGTTTGTGTTTGTTCCATTGTTTAAGCACTGCTTCCAGTCAAGAGTGATACCATATATGCCCTATAGCTGCAGAAAAGGCTTACATTGTTATCTTTTTACAAAAAAACAGCTAAACATAAGAGGTTTTTGGACAAAGTGTGTTTCCTCCATTCTTTAAGCACCGGTTCGAGCACCGTTTAAGCACCGGCACCGTTTCAAAAGTACCGGTTTGGTACTGGTATCAGATAAAACCTAAACGATACCCATCCCTAGGTGGGACTGTATTAGCATCATCTGTATCACGCAGATACAGATGATGCTAATTCAGTAACATCCAAATAAAATCCTAGAATTTCTCTCACCGCCACTGGAGCGCAGCCTTCGTGGGCTGTCTGTTAGTACAGTACCCTCACAGCAGCCATATTATTGGTCAGATAATATCATTAAAAATGCTCCAAAAGGTTCAAGTGAAACTTGCAGCTACAGCCGCCTGTGTCACCATCCACCTATCACTCAAAAGGCCACGCCTCTGACAATGCAAACTTTAAGACTTCCCACAATTTAAACATCCTCCCAGCATACCGTTGTTATGATGGCTGAGATTATCCACAGACCAAACATCAGGCTGCGAATATGACTCACTGCTGCTTCTGCTGGAGGAAGTGCAGTTATACTCGAGACTTCCTTGACCGTGGCTCAGGGGGGTTGGGAAGCGCATCTGTAACCGGAAGGTCGCCGGTTCGATCCCCGGGCTCTCTTTCCTGGTCGTTGTGTCCTTGGGCAAGACACTTTACCCTACCGCCTACTGGTGTTGGCCAGAGGGGCCGATGGCGCGATATGGCAGCCTCGCTTCTGTCAGTCTGCCCCAGGGCAGCTGTGGCTACAACTGTAGCTGCCTCCACCAGTGTGTGAATGTGAGAGTGAATGAATAGTGGCATTGTAAAGCGCTTTGGGTGCCTTGAAAAGCGCTATATAAATCCAATCCATTATTATTATCCTTGTGGCCCCTCCTAATGTCTGCCCGGGCTGTGATGATGTCACAGCACTGTTTCGGGGTGGGACAATCAAATTCCACGGAGGGGCGGTGCTCCAGTAGCCACGCCCATGACTGGAAGTTTTGAAAGTTTAGTAGCTCTCACAGAGCGGACTCATGCTGGGAGGATAGAAGCCTTTCTCCTTTCATAACACGTGTAAGTACATTTACTTAATACTTGAGTATAAATTTGTGGTACTTGTACCTCCATTGAGTCTTTTACTAAGACTTTTACACAAACCATGTAAAACTTGTAAAAATGGGATGATTTTAAAATCGTACAGTTTATGAGCTGAAACGATGAGTCACAACAAAGGTTTGTCACTACTTTAAGAACTTTTACAAATCAAATGGAAGAACACATTAATCTGTAGCTGCAGGTGGCTCGATGCTCCAGCAGTACAATTGTGCAGGAGGAATAAAATACAGTAATTTAAGTACAGTTTTCAGATTATACTTACGTTGCAGTCAATTTATGAGGTGATCCTCAGGTACTTGTACTTCATTCACTGCTGCACACACAAAGTTTCCTCAAAAACATCCTGAAATCTTCTGATTTCCTGAAAAGCTCTTTGTTTAGTCACATGTTTGTTTATATGTTTCTGAGCTCAGGATTATCTCTGCTCCTGTCTGTGTGGTCACAAATTATTAGTTATGTGTATGTATTCATATTCTGCTCGAGTTTTACAAAAAGCATCACTTCCACATAGAAAAATATTCTCAACATGAGTCAGTGATGTAGAGCTGTTCATGCTGCAATGATGAGTAATGACAGAAAAGTTATTTGGTAGTTTTTTTAAGCAGACAAACTGAGACGTCTGAAAAATGTTACATGAGCCGTGCTTCCTCCCTGGAGCCCTGATTACCTAAAAAAAGAAAAAAGAAAAAAAAAGAACACGGAAAAACTCCAAGGCAGGAAATCATTTTTGTCTTTAAATTGTTTTCTCAAATTTTGGCTGACAGGTGACATCAAACACCTTTCATGTCTTTTCCCAGAAACCTCACTGTCACAGTCAGTGCTCAGGCTCAGCCGGGGCTAAACTGACGATAACATGGAGGCATCAGGTGTTTCTGTCCAGAAAACCCAGAGTGATGAGTTTCAGCAGGTTTTTGAATGGAATGAAAGTATTCCTAAACACGGATGCCACATCGTCTCTGCCATTGTTTCACTCAGTCCATAATCTGCAGTTCCTCTGATGTCCAGCAGAGGCAGCAGTGAGTCAGTCCCCATAGAGTCCCATGTTAAAACTTTACAGCAGAAACAAACTTGTTTACAGCCTGATACACAAACTGTTTGGTCTCCGTGGATTATTCCCTCCATCATAACACCTGCACCGGAGAGGATGTTTCTAAATGACCTGATAGGGTCATTATTAGGGGCGTGGCCTCTTTGATTGAAAGGTGGATGATGACACAGGTGGCTGTAGCTGCTAGCTTCACCTGAACTGGATCTCTGGATCATGTTTGTGCTGTTGGAGCATTTTTAATGGCATCATGTGACCAATAATATGTCTGCTGTGAGGTTGCCGTAGTAACAGACTGAGCTCCAGGGTTAATGAGGGAAACTGTGGGATTTTGTTATTGATTAGCAGGTATCTGTGTCTGTAGACTGATAACTAGCTCTTAACTTAGTGCTCCTTCCTCTCATCCAAATATGGTCACTTCCTGAAAACAAGAACCAACATGGCGGCAGACACATCTCAGGCACTGACGCTTCATCACGCGGAGCAGAGAAACTTTATATTCAGTTTGTGAAGACCTGCAGATAATCCTCAATTGTAATTTAGATCTCAGTACTGAGAGTGAAGAAATCAATGATAAGGGTTACCATGGTGACCATGGCAATGGTTTTGCTGAATCACAGCAGCAGGGTGCTCAGTTTAAATCCTGCGCTCAGCCTGTTCTTCAGCTCGGTGACTAAGCTCTGCCCGACAGTTACCTCCTGCTCGAAGGCAGATTAGTGCCTCGTTTGGGTCAGGTCAGTCACACATGGAACAACACCGGACAAGCTGACGGCTAATCTGACAACATCCACATCTGCGTCCAGGCCTGCTGGAAAACATGTAGAGAATCAACAAACCCAGACAATAAACACTCGGCTCTGCAGGATGAGAGCTGACAATCACAACCAGCGGGCTCAGCTTTTTAAAGGAGGGACAGAGGTTCGAAACTCTATTATCAGCGCACTCTCACTGTACTGCACAAGGAGTCGTCACAGGAAGTATTAGATAAACAGGGTTTTGTTTATTTAACCGAACAAGTTATATTTACAAAACAATAAATGTTGAGCTCATAAACAAAAAACTGAACTCAGCCAAAGAAATGTGAAACGACCGCCCAAACAAACATAACTGACCCAAACAGGAAATGACACACAAAGGTATATATAATGATCAGAGCACTATGACACAACAGCGGTAACTAAAAACAACACAATCACATACCACAGAAACGATGCAGTTCAGTTTGTTAATAAACTAAACAGCAAAGAAGAAAATCAAAAACATTAAACTCAAATATTTAGTTAATTACAAAAACATGTTTAACTAAAGAAAATACACATTCTGCCCCCTTCAACAGGAAGTGGTGGTGTGGTCCAGTCAGCCCATCTATGTATTTAAGTTTTTTAAACACTGGCCAACATCTTTTGTCTGGCAACAAAAGATGCCAGGGATGATGGCAGGTAAGAAACCAGTAAAAGAGACAAAGATTAGTCACAATCAAACCAAAAATCAGAAATGAATTGGTATGAATATGTAAGTAAACTAACTGTGCACGGTTGCGAATAGAACAAATGTGTTCAAACCAATCAATAAACTTACTGCAAACCAAAGTGTGTGAATGTGTTTAGATGAAGGAATGAATTAAAATACGTAAGAGTTGCCGACTTTTAGTGCGGCCATGGATTTGGCCATCGCAAGCGGCTAAGAGGAGTGAACATTGTTTAGTTCTAGTGTCTCAGTGTGATTGAGCCTGAGATTAGAGCAAGGACTACAGAAATATGTGAGTGCATCATCCAGGTGAGAGTCTGTGATACTGTGTGTACAGGACCAGCTTTACCAAAATCTGTAAGCTTTTACCATCTATGAAGTCTCTGTGGTACAGCTTAGGTTCAGCTTTTATTTTAGCCACACACTGAAAAAACATGTACACGGATGATGATGGATGGATGATGGATGGGTGGATGATGATGGATGGATGGGTGGATGATGATGGATGGATGGATGATGATGTGGATGGATGATGATGGATGGATGGATTGATGGTTGGATGGATGATGATGGATGGATTGATGGATGGATGATGATGATGTGGATGGATGATGACGGTTGGATGGATATAATGGATGGATGATGATGTGGATGGATGGATGGATATAATGGATGGATGATGATGTGGATGGATGGATGGATATAATGGATGGATGATGATGTGGATGGATGGATGGATGATTGGATGGATGGATGGATGGATGATGATGTGGATGGATGATGATGATGTATTGATGGATGATGATGATGGATGGTGTGGATGGATGATGATGGATGGATTGATGGATGGATGATGATGGATGGATGGGTGGATGATGATGGATGGATGGATGATGGATGGATGGATGATGATGTGGATGGATGATTGGATGGATGATGATGGATGGATGGATGGATTGATGGATGGATGATGATGGATGGATGGATGGATGATTGGATGTATGATGATGGATGGATGGATGGATGATGGATGATGATGGATGGATGGATGGATGATGATGTGGATGGATGGATGGATGGATGATGATGTGGCTGGATGATGATGTGGATGGATGATGATGGTTGGATGGATGATAATGGCTGGATGGATGGATGATGATGTGGATGGATGATGATGTGGATGGATGATGATGGTTGGATGGATGATAATGGCTGGATGGATGGATGATGACGGTTGGATGGATGATAATGGCTGGATGGATGGATGATGATGTGGATGGATGATGATGGATGGATGGATGATGATGTGGATGGATGATGACGGTTGGATGGATGATAATGGCTGGATGGATGGATGATGATGGATGGATGGATGATGATGTGGATGGATGGATGGATGATGGATGGATGGATGGATGATGATGGATGGATGGATGGATGGATGATGATGGATGGATGGATGGATGGATAATGGATGGATAGATGGACCTTTTTACTTATAGAGGGTCAGCTATGGTTGTCTTAAGCCGGATTCCTTTTATTCACCTTCAGAACACCAACGGGCCCCCAGACCTTATGTTGGATCCACGGACAGTTTGTGTTTGTATGGATGAGGTGGTCAACAAGCGGCCGGCGGGCAGCCAGCAGACGCCAATGCTGCAGGGACACCTGAAGAAGGTGGACAACAACCTGACGGAGGCCCAGAGGTTCTCCTCGTTACCTCGCAGACCCGCGGTCAACATTGAGTTCAAAGACGTCTCCTTCGTGGTCAGAGAGGGACCCTGGTGGAGGAAGAAAGGTAGAGTCATACACAAAACAAACATGGCAGAGGTTCAGAAAATAAACACACTGTCACTGTAAATTCAATGCCAGCTAATGCCTGAACGGTGGAAAATAGCCCAGAGCACGATTCAGCCTTGTGTTGTAGCTGGTTTATTCATTACAGATCCTGAGTCACGCTCCTATAACAGCAAAAAGTATCAGGACAGCAGGAGGAGCTGGTCTGAACGCTTCTATTTTAAAAGGCTTCCACAGAGATGTGGACCAGGCCGACCTAAGACTGATTAAAGACAGTCACAGTGACCGTTGACCTTTGAACACCAACATCAGAGCCGCCCTGAACCTCACAGAGATGCTGAGTCTGCAGAACGCAAGAGAAGATCTGACATGAACGCTTCTGACCGACTCATAAACCCACAGATTTAATTTCAGACGGCTTCACATTTTATAGCCCTGGACAGGAAAAATATATTTACATATATATGTATGTGTGTGTGTGTGTGTGTATAGATCTATCCATCTGAGGGCTTTATGTGTCCAGTTGGAGAGGTCAAAGGTGATGGCCGACCTCACAGGGTTCATGTCATTCTTTTGACTTTTTATTGTTAATGATGGGCTGTGCCTCAGCAGGCAGCCGTTAGGTGTTCTCGGTTTGGCTGCTGTGTGTTTGTGCGCTCGCTGGATTATCGGCTGTAATCTGTTAATCTCAGCTGGGTCTTCTGCTGTAAATAGCTGCAGGTCAGATTGGAGGATGCGCCGTCGCTCGCTGCCTGAAAATAAAGAAGCAACAAGAAGAAAACAAGCGATGATGTCACTGCTCGTGAACCCGCCCACATCTGAGCTCTGCTCAGGCCTGAGAATGGGTCGGATTGTTATTTTAGGGAATCCTTTCCCATGATGCACTGGGTGTTACTTCTTAACTCACTATGTGTTAATATTCAATTTTCAATTCAATTCAATTTCATTTATACAGCGCCAAATCACAACAACAGTCGCCTCAAGGCGCTTTATACTGTAACGTAGACCCTACAATAATACATACAGAGAAAAACCCAACAATCATATGACAGTGGGAAGGAAAAACTCCCTTTTAACAGGAAGAAACCTCCGGCAGAACCAGGCTCAGGGAGGGGCGGGACCATCTGCTGTGATTGGTTGGGGAGAGAGAAGGAAGACAGGATAAAGACATGCTGTGGAAGAGAGACAGAGATTAATAACAGATATGATTCAGTGCAGAGAGGTCTATTAACACATAGTGAGTGAGAAAGGTGACTGGAAAGGAAAAACTCAATGCATCATGGGAATCCCCCAGCAGCCTACGTCTATTGCAGCATAACTAAGGGAGGATTCAGGGTCGAATCCAAACTGGAAGCTGGTTCCACAGAAGAGGGGCCTGAAAACTGAAGGCTCTCCCTCCCATTCTACTTTTAAATACTCTAGGAACAACAAGTAGGCCTGCAGTGTGAGAGCGAAGTGCTCTAATAGGGTGATATGGTACTACAAGGTCATTAAGATAAGATGCGGCCTGATTATTTAAGACCTTGTATGTGAGGAGCAGGATTTTGAATTCTGGATTTAACAGGAAGCCAATGAAGGGAAGCCAATACGGGAGAAATCTGCTCTCTCTTTCTAGTCCCTGTCAGGACTCTTGCTGCAGCATTTTGGATTAACTGAAGGCTTTTCAGGGAGTTTTTAGGACTTCCTGATAATAAAGAATTACAGTAGTCCAGCCTGGAAGTAATAAATGCATGAACTAGTTTTTCAGCATCACTCTGAGACAGGATATTTCTAATTTTAGAGATGTTGCACAAATGGAAGAAAGCAGTCTTACATATTTGTTTAATATGTGCGTTGAAGGACATGTCCTGGTCAAAAATGACTCCAAGGTTCCTCACAGTGTTACTGGAGGCCAAGGTAATGCCATCCAGAGTAAGAATCTGGTTAGATACCATATTTCTAAGATTTTCAGGGCCGAGTACAATAACCTCAGTTTGATCTGAATTAAGAAGCAGAAAGTTAGCGGCCATCCAGGTCTTTATGTCTTTAAGACATTCCTGCAGTTTAACTAATTGGTGTGTGTTACCTGGCTTCATGGACAGATAGAGCTGGGTGTCATCAGCATAGCAGTGTAAATGTATGCTATGTCTTCTAATGATGCTGCCTAAGGGAAGCATGTATAATGTAAACAGAATTGGTCCTAGCACTGAACCCTGTGGAACACCATAATTAACCTCAGTGTGTGAAGAGGACTCTCCATTTACATGCACAAATTGGAGTCTATTAGATAGATATGATACAAACCACTGCAGTGCAGTACCTGTAATACCTACAGCGTGCTCTAATCGCTCTAATAGGATATTATGGTCGACAGTATCGAACGCTGCACTAAGGTCTAGCAGGACAAGCACAGAGATGAGTCCACTGTCAGAGGCCATAAGAAGATCATTTGTAACCTTCACTAAAGCTGTTTCTGTGCTGTGATGAGCTCTGAAACCTGACTGAAACTCTTCAAATAAGCCATTCCTCTGCAGATGATCTGTTAGCTGTTTGACAACTACTCTTTCAAGGATGTTTGATATGAAAGGAAGGTTGGAGATTGGCCTATAATTAGCTAAGACAGCTGGGTCTAGAGATGCTTTTTAAGTAAAGGTTTAACTACAGCCAGCTTGAAGGCCTGTGGTACATAGCTGATTATTAGAGATAGGTTGATCATATTTAAGATTGAAGCATTAATTAATGGCAGGACTTCTTTGAGCAGTTTTGTAGGAATGGGGTCTAAAAGACACGTTGATGGTTTGGAGGAAGTAATTATTGAAGTTAACTCAGAAAGATCAATTGGAGAAAAAGAGTCTAACTTAACATCAATGGTACTAAAAGTAGCTGTAGATAATATTACATCTGTGGGATAATTATTGGAAAGTTTTTCTCTAATGCTAAAAATTTTATTTGTGAAGAAGTTCATGAAGTCATTACTAGTTAACGTTAAAGGGATGGTTGGCTCAACAGAGCTCTGACTGTTTGTCAGCCTGGCTACAGTGCTGAAGAGAAACCTGGGGTTGTTCTTATTTTCTTCAATCAGTGATGAATAGTAAGATGTTCTGGCTTTACGGAGGGCTTTTTCTAATAGACCTCTCTGTATTGAATCATACTTGTTATTAATCTCTGTCTCTCTTCCACAGCATGTCTTTATCCTGTCTTCCTTCTCTCACCCCAACCAATCACAGCAGATGGCCCCGCCCCTCCCTGAGCCTGGTTCTGTTGGAGGTTTCTTCCTGTTAAAAGGGAGTTTTTCCTTCCCACTGTCGCATAGTACTTGCTCATAGAGGGTCATTTGATTGTTGGGTTTTTCTGTTTTCTTTGTATCAGTGTACGGTCTCTACCTCATCTTACCTCTGATTGGTCCTGAGCAAGAATCTGAACATGGTGCTTGTGTAAAGCTGTGCCGGGGACCTCTAGCTGAAACTAGATCTGTTAGAGACTCTGATAGCCTCAGGTTACAGACCATTATTATGGAGCTCAGCCAAGCTCTTTGTTCTCATTAGAAAAGCTGAGTTTCACTGAGAACATTTCACACCTGCTCAGGTGTGAAATGTCGGAAACACACCGCTGCACGAAAACAGCGTGCTGACGGGCAGGTGTGGGTTTGAAAACATTTACAGGTTTTCCATTGTAATTTTCACACAAAACCTTTGATTGGTTCTTTGATGCTTTTCAGGTCAACAGAATCTGTTAAAATGCGATCTCATGTCATTAAATGCCAGAAAGATGGATCCATGAACCAGAGGAGCAGATGAAGGTGTGAGGGTTGATGTAATGGGGCATGTACGAGGCGCTAACAGGCTAGAATAGTTGTAATAGCTGTTGACAGTCTGAATGGCCCAGGGAAAGAAACTGTTAGTGAGTCTGGAGGTGTGGACCTGAGGTGCTGACCAGAGGGCAGCAGGTCAAACAGGTGGTGGGTGGGGTGTAGGGCTCACCTGTGATGGCCCTGCTTTACCTGAGACAGGAGGATCTGTCGATGGCCTCTAGGGCGGCAAAGGCAGCCAGTGATGGGTGGTGTTAATGACTCTCTGTGTAGCCTTTCTGCTCTCCCTCGTGGCCCCCGAGTACCACCTGTTCTCCATTTATAATGAGAGCGGACCTGTCGGTGCTCACTGAAGTCCATGATGAGTTCTCTGGTTTGAAGGATGTTCAGCTTCAGATTATTTTCTGAGCACCAGCAGGACAAGTTCTCTACCTCCACCCTGTACGCCGTCTCATCTCCATCAGAGATGAGCCCAACCACAGTGGTGTCATCGGCATACATGATGATGATGTTGGCTGGTGGGTTGGTGTACAGTCATAGGTGTTCTGAGGTGAGGACGTTCATCTGGGTGTACAGTGTGTGTGTGTGTGGAGGGTACTGTCGGTCAGATTAAATCTAATAATCTCATTAAAGCGCGTTCAGCCTCCATCAGCAAATAAACGCCACAGGCTGCCCTCATCGTCATCCTTTTGTGTGTAACGTGTAACACACTCCTCAGTTTTATGTATATTTCATAACGACAAGCTCAGAAACCTGGTCTCTGAGACAGGATTTCAGGTGTCAACACGTTCTTCATGGTTTCTCAGCCTGACACACACGTTCTTACATGTGTGTGCTTCACTGTGTTTCAGTCATGAGTGACTGTTTGCTTTGATACTCAAACTGTGAAACTTGTGGATAAGTCTGATGCTGAGCTCACTGTGAGGACAAAACATTAACAGCAGATTACTGAAGATGTTTTCATGATTGCTGCAGGGTTTTTGGACTCACGCTGATGTAAATCTTCTGGTTGGTCACACTATGGTCAGTGAAGCTGATCTGAGTAAGGGAGGGACAGCTGAAGGTTTGGGAGGGTCTCTGATGGACCTGCAGATGTGCTTCAGGCATCTGCAGGTTCAGGAGAAACGTGGTCTGTTTCAGGACGATGCACGAGCTTCACCGAGTTCCGTAACTGACCTGAGTACAGTCCAGACCGTCAGCACTGAAACATCAGCAGTGAGCCTTTAGGAGGAGCCGAGCAGAGCAGCTAAAGTGTGAGAGCAGCTGCTGGTGTGCATGAATGAGAGAAAAACTCCAAACTGATGTGAAACCTGAGCCGAGAGTTCGAGCACAAAGAGCAGCTCTGTGAGCGGCTGGGAAACCTGCACACTGATTGTTTCTGTTCGCCTCAGGTTACAAAACTCTGCTCAAAGCCATCTCTGGGAAATTCACCAGTGGGGACCTGGTGGCGATCATGGGGCCCTCGGGAGCCGGAAAGTCCACGCTCATGAATATCCTGGCCGGGTACAGGTGGGTGCATCCACCAGGGCGGAGATGATGACTGTGTGTGAGGTTGAGGTCATGGTGCTCTCAGCGGCAGATGTTTTAAAAATGTTTTCAGATCATGTTACATCTCAGTCTGAGAGCTTTACCGCATCCTTACATCGGCCTGCTGTACCTCTGTGTGTGTCAGTAAATGCTAGTGAGGAATCTGATTACTGATTGTAGGTCAGTGGATTTGTCCAGAGCGCGCTCAGTGCACATCTGTCTTTGCGTACAGGGAGACGGGGATGAAGGGCGAGATCCTGATCAACGGGCAGCCCAGAGACCTGCGCTCTTTCCGGAAGGTTTCCTGTTACATCATGCAGGACGACATGCTGCTGCCTCACCTCAGTGTCCAGGAGGCCATGATGGTAGGTGCTCCTGAGCCTCAGCGTTCAGCCTGCTTCAGACCGCAGTAGTCGCAGACCCTGCTCTCTGTTTCTGCAGGTGTCGGCCAGCCTGAAGCTGCAGGAGAAGGAGGAGGCGCGCAGAGACATGGTGAGCCGTACGCTCCTGGCCTCCCTGATCTCAGAGTCTACCCTCAGGCTGAACTCGGATCTCTGCTCCTTCAGGTCCGGGACATCCTGATGGCTCTGGGTCTGCTGGAATGTGCTCAAACCAGGACGTCTCACCTGTCGGGGGGGCAGAGGAAACGGCTGGCCATCGCTCTGGAGCTTGTCAACAATCCGCCGGTCATGTTCTTTGATGAACCCACGAGGTAAGAAATCAGGTTGACCTCCAGGTCCTCTCCGTGGTTCATCCTGAGCTGGCAGAAGGTCACAGAAGGTCGGATATCAGTCCTGACCACGGTGCTCTGTCCTCAGCCAATGAGAAGCAGCTGAACCATTCCCACTCAGAGTCAGCTCAGTCTTCCTCACCAACTTTAAATCTTTGCACTAAAGCAACTTTTGAATCGCACAGGCTGAACGCTTTTAGAGATGTTCAGCCTGTGCAGACTCATTTTAAACATAATGCCTGACACGTAGGATCATGCAGGGAGATCTGTGGTTCGACTCCTGGCCCCGCCACTCACCTGTGTGAAATGGTTTCGCTGCCTCAGAGATCAGTCGTGCCAAAGCACAGCTGTTTTATTTTACTCGACTTATTTCAGACGTTTGATCAGAACAAGCTGTACTTCAAATTTTACATGTGAGTGATGTTTAGTCATGTTTCTGCTTCATGCTGAGCGTCTATGAAGGTGTGTGTGTGTCATGTGTGTGTGTGTGTGTGTGTGTGTGCGTGTGCGTGTGCGTGTGTGTGTGTGTGTGTGCATGTGTGTGTCAGTGGCCTGGACAGCTCGTCATGTTTCCAAGTGGTGTCTCTGCTCAAAGCTCTGGCTCGAGGAGGACGGACGGTTATCTGCACCATCCACCAGCCGAGCGCAAAACTGTTCGAGCTCTTCGACAAGGTGACCCTCCTCCACGTTACTCTGACTCACTGCATCATCTAGTGGTGTAAACTGGTATGACATGAAAGTGTGGCTGGACAATGCACAGAAGTGTTAGCAGCTGTTCTTTTTCTGAAGATCTGAAACAGTTTGAAACATTTATAGAAGCAGCTCTAATGTCAGAAGCAATAAATGAATGATTATATTCCCTTCAGTGGGTTAGATGGTCATCTGCTAATCAGTGTGTGAGAGGGGCACAGAGCTTTTAAAGGGGATAAAATCAAGTTTGTGTAGAGGAGTAAATGTGGCGTAAAGAAGCTTCGAGTGAGCACTTGTAACAGTTTGTATGATGGGGTGAAATCCGTTTATTCCTGCTCAGGTTTTAAGGATGGAGAGAAGAACAGGAAGTGCTCTACAAAGGTGTTTGGAGCTGAAAAACTTGGTGTGGGTCCATAAAATGATGAAACATGATTCAGTACGGGTTTCACTTGTGTCTGTCTCTCTGTGCGTGTTTCAGCTGTACGTGCTGAGTCAGGGTCAGTGTATCTACAGGGGACAGGTGTCCAGTCTGGTCCCGTACCTGAGAGACCTCGGGCTGAACTGCCCCACGTACCACAACCCCGCTGACTTCGGTAAGACTCGCCCGGCGAGCTGTTCCCACTCGGCCGTCGCGGCGTCACACTCACTGATGGGTTCTGTGCGCAGTGATGGAGGTGGCGTCCGGAGAGTACGGGGACCAGATGATCAGGCTGGTGACGGCAGTTCAGGAGAGGAAGTGTGAGAAAGACCACCAGCCCGAGCTCAACGGAGACAGCACCCTCCACCCCTTCCTGTGGCAGCGCACCGAGGAGGTAAAAAAACAGCACGCCCTCTGCTGTGATTGGTCGATGAGAGGCAGGTTTTCGCTTTACCTCCTGTGAATGTTTCACGACGAATGAGTCCTTTGAAAATTAACATGTACCTGTGATGATCTCCCGTCAGGAGAGCTCATCGTCTGAAGGCTGTCACAGCTTCTCTGCTAGCTGCATGACGCAGTTCTCCATCCTGTTCAGGAGGACCTTTCTCAGCATCCTCAGAGACTCGGTGACAAACACCTCCGTACACGTCACTTCAGATTCACACAGATGACACCATTTTTCCATCACTCTGACATAAAAATTATCATTAACATTTACAGTGGTGTGAAAAAGTGTTTGCCTCCTTCCCGATTTTCTATTTTTTGTATTTTTGTTATGTCTTAGATCAGACAAATTTAAATATTAGACAAAGATAACACAAGTAAACACAAAATGCAGTTACTAAATGAAGGTGTTTATTATTAGGGGAAAAAATATCCAAACCTACATGGCCCTGTGTGGAAAAAGTGATGGCCCCCTAAACTTAAAAACTGGTTTGGGCCACCCTCAGCAGCAACAACTTCAATTCAATTCAGTTTGATTTATACAGCTCCAAATCACAACAATAGTCTCCTAAATCCGCTTTATACTGTAAGGTAACCCCTACAATAATACACACAGAGAAAAACCCAACAATCATATGACCCCCTATGAGCAAGCACTTTGGCGACAGTGGGAAAGAAAAACTCCTTTTTAACAGGAAGAAACCTCCAGCAGAACCAGGCTCAGGGAGGGGCGGGGCCATCTGCTGTGATTGGTTGGGGTGAGAGAAGGAAGACAGGATAAAGACATGCTGTGGAAGAGAGACAGAGATTAACAATAACTAATAATAACACAATGCAGAGAGGTGTATAAAAATAAAGTGAATAAACAAGAAACATTCAGTGCATCATGGGAATCTCCTATAGGTTTTGCAGCCTAGACCGAGGGCCGAGTACAGTAACCTCAGTTTGATCTGAATTAAGAAGCAGAAAGTTAGCGGCCATCCAGGTCTTTATGTCTTTAAGACATTCCTGCAGTTTAACTCATTGGTGTGTGTTACCTGGCTTCATGGACAGATAGAGCTGGGTGTCATCTGCATAGCAGTGTAAATGTATGCTATGTCTTCTAATGATGCTGCCTAAGGGAAGCATGTATAATGTAAACAGAATTGGTCCTAGCACTGAACCCTGTGGAACTCCATAATTAACCTCAGTGTGTGAAGAGGACTCTCCATTTACATGCACAAATTGGAGTCTATTAGATAGATATGATACAAACCACTGCAGTGCAGTACCTGTAATACCTACAGCGTGCTCTAATCGCTCTAATAGGATATTATGGTCGACAGTATCGAACGCTGCACTGAGGTCTAGCAGGACAAGCACAGAGATGAGTCCACTGTCAGAGGCCATAAGAAGATCATTTGTAACCTTCACTAAAGCTGTTTCTGTGCTGTGATGAGCTCTGAAACTTGAGGATAAAATATAACTTCATTGATTGCAGGTAACAACTGCAAACAACTATTTGCGATAACTGGCAATGAGTCTTTTACAGCTGTGGAGGAATTTTGGACCACTCACTCAGTGTCATGGTACAGCATCTCAATCAGATTCAGGTCAGGACTTTGACTAGGCCACTCCAAAGTCTTCATTTTTTTTAAGCAGTTCAGATGTGGCCTGCTGATGAGTTTTTGATCATTGTCCTGCTGCAGAACTCAGTGCACTGCAGTCCTGAGGGAGCAAAACAGCCCCAGACCGTCACACTACCACCACCATGCTGTGTTACTTTCACTCCAGATGTAACAGGACACGCACCTTACAACTTGTCTCATCGTTCCACAGAATATTTTTCAAAAGTCTTGAGGATCATCAAATGTTTTCTTGCAAAACTGAGACAAGCCTTTATGCTCCTTTTGCTCAGCCGGGTTTTTTGTCTTGGAACTCTTGGAAGTTCCAGAGTCATGAGCACTGACCTTCATTTGTGGATAAAGGCTTCTACTTTGGTTCACTGGATTCCTACAGCTTTAGAAATGGCTTTTTCTAGACTGAGAGATCTCAACTACTTTGTTTCCACATTTGTTCCTGAACATTATTGAATTACGCTCAAAGAGTGACCTTTGACCTTTAGATGCAGATGAACAACTGAGTCTTGTCCTGTCAAGGTGGCTGTTTGGTGTCTCCAGTGTAGAAGTCTGAGCACTCCTCGCTGCACTTCACAGCTACACTGTTGTTTAGTTTCTGATTTGTGATTTGTGAAATAAAACATGCTGTCAGTGTGGTAATATTACTGTGCAGTATTGCAGTTTGAAGTAAGGCATTGTCATTGGCAGGTGCTGACTCACCTGAGGATCTCGTCTCACATTGGGATCGGCGTTCTTATTGGTCTGTTGTATCTGGGTATCGGGAACGAAGCCAAGAAGGTTCTGAGTAACTCGGGGTTCCTCTTCTTCTCCATGCTGTTCCTCATGTTCGCCGCTCTGATGCCCACGGTGCTCACCTGTGAGTACGCCTCAAGCTGCTGTGTCACTTTACCTGCACACAGGTGACGTTTGTTTGAGTGAAATCAGGGTGTCATCGGCGTAACAAATACATCACAGAGTCGAGCTGGAGAGCAGCTGTTATCTGTCCTTCATCGGCTTGTGTGACACGAGGTCTGCTGTTACAAAGGTGGACAGAACAACAGACCTCCATTTATCCTACCTGCAATACAACCTGTTTTAGCCCCTCCCCCTTAAAGACAACTTTGTTCTGATTGGCTTCATCTTGTAAACAGAGGTTCTGAAGTGTTAGCCTCTCTGACATCACAGAGGTTCAAGCATAGAGCTGAGTGTTCAGAGATCAGCTCAGCAACAGGTGCATCACTTTTACCTGAACAGCACCGAAGGTGCCGGCTCTGACTCAGGAACCCTCTGTCTCATACACAATAAAACCTTTATTGATGTTCTCAGGGCCAGACCCATCCAGGCTGCAGTGGGAATATCCTTAAACTGACACCCACAATTGCCAGGATTAATGACGGTAAAATTGTTTCTTTAAATTTGAGCTTTTCTGGGATTTTATGAGCCAGCAGTCGCTCTGGGAGCTGCTGTCAGAGAACATCAGACTAAGTCTCTGTAATAAGGACGAGTTTTATTCATCGCAACCTTTGAAAACCTGCTGCCATGTTTTTGTGCTTCAGTTCCTCTGGAGATGGGCGTCTTTCTGAGAGAACACCTCAACTACTGGTACAGCCTGAAAGCGTACTACCTGGCCAAAACCATGGCTGATGTCCCCTTCCAGGTAACAAAGACACAGCTTTATCTATCTCTAAGCTGCACTTAGAGTGGCAGCTCCTGGTTCCAGCTCCTAAATCTCATTCTTTATGACACATTTGAAGATGAAAGATGATGAAAGATCTTGCTTTATTGTCATTTTTCTGACGGAACAGTTTATCATTTTGTTAGAAACTTTGTATCCGTCCACTTACTTTTGAACTGGTTCCTGGACTCTGGATTTCGGAGCGTCAGCCACAAGTTATCAGCTGGTTCTCAGTAAACGTGGAGTTCACCCTTCACGGATAGTCAGTTAGTACAGTAACTTCACCCTGGCCATATTACTGGTAACTGATAATGATACTGATAATGTCATTAGGAATGTTCTAAAAAAAAGCTCCAACAGCAACGGCCCAGAGGTCCAGTTCAGGGACGCCTCACCTCAGGCTAGCAGACCGCTAACACCTACAGCTACCTGTATCACTATCCACCTGTCAGTCTAAGAGGCCACACCCCTAATAATGAAAGCCTTAAACCTTAATAGATTTAAGTAGGGGTGGGTTTAAAAAATAGTTTTTAATTTTAATAATCCCATATCGTCTCATGAAATCCTGAATTTGATGTATTTTGCCCGAAATGTCAGAATCTCAGCTACAGTCAACAATAACCAACAATAACCAAACACTGAAAACAACATGAACAGATTCCGCAAAACGATGTAAGCACGACGGCACATACACGGACATGCTGTACATGTCCAAGATAATTGATCAGAATTATAATATTTCTGAGTCAAAATCCAACCTTGTGAATCAGAATTGAATCGTTGTAGAAATCAGTGGCAATATGCAGCCCTAGATTTAAGAGCTTCAGTTTAAAGTTGCACACTGAGACCTGGCAGTATCAACCCTCTGACCTGCAGTGTTTCCGCGGTTGTGCAGGTAGTGTTCCCGGTGGTGTACTGCAGTATCGTGTACTGGATGACGGCTCAGCCTTCGGACGCCGGCCGGTTCTTCCTCTTCCTGTCTCTGGGGATTCTGACATCTCTGGTGGCTCAGAGTCTGGGTCTGCTTATCGGAGCCGCCTCCACCTCTCTGCAGGTCCGCTCGCTGTTTCTTCCATCACCTCCTGTCCGCTCACAGGTGTGTTCCTGTGCTGACATCACTCAGGTGTGTTTGTTTCCTGCAGGTGGCCACGTTTGTGGGTCCGGTCACGGCGATCCCGGTTCTGCTGTTCTCCGGGTTCTTCGTCAGCTTCGACACCATCCCCTGGTACCTGCAGTGGATGTCCTACATCTCTTACGTCAGGTGGGGGCGCTGTTAGCTGGCGGGCCTGTGGCTGTATCCACACAGCAGGGGGCGCTGCTGCACTCTCTTAACGTGTTTGTGTGTTTCAGGTACGGGTTCGAGGGCGTCATCCTGTCCATCTACGGCCTGGGTCGTGATGATCTTCACTGCGATGAAGGTGAGGCGTGTCACTTCCAGAAGTCTGAGGCAATCCTCAAGGAGCTGGACATGCTGGACGCCAAACTCTACCTGGACTTCATTGTCCTCACCATCTTCTTTTTCTCTCTGAGACTCATTGCTTATTTTGTCCTCCGGTACAAAATCAGCTCTGAGAGGTAGAGCAGTGCCAGGAGGAAGAGGAGGAGTCGCAGAGCAAGAGCCCAGAGGCCGAAGAGCAGCTGTCCAGTTTGTCTCCACTTTGACTCGCTCTTAAACAACACATGAAGAAGAGATGGCGTGTGAGGACGCCGCAAGCCTACAGGGGTAGATCTCATGGTCTCATGGAGGTCCTGTGGGACCAGGAGCTGGTCTTCTGGATCCTGGAGGTTTCACCATGCCACATCCTGACTAATTTCTACTTTTTAGAATAAAAGCCTCTGCAGTTGCAGGATGATGACATCTCTGCCTCTTTAGTTTATTGCTGAGGTCAAAGGTGAGAGCAGCACAGAGGCCCTGATTCCCTGACTAAACGCTTGAGTTCTGTCCTTCATGTTTAAGCATCCTGCGAGCCTCTGCAGATCCACCGAATTCAGTGATGCAGGAACGTTTCAGATTTTGCAAATCCTGGAAAACTGTCCAAAGACATGCAGCTTGTGGGGATAGGTTAATTGGATAATTCAAATTGCCACTAGGTGTGAATGAGCGAGTGAATGTGAGTGCGAATGGTTGTCTGTCCCTGTGTGTTGGCCCTGCGACAGACTGGCGACCTGTCCAGGGTGTACCCCGCCTCTCGCCCTATGACAGCTGGGATAGGCTCCAGCGCCCCCCGCGACCCTGAAGAGGATAAGCGGAAGCGAATGGATGGATGGATGGAAAACTGTTGGATGAAGTTTTCAGCAGTGCATTTAAAAGTTTTTTAATCTTCTTAACATCCACCCAACGTACATTCACACGCAAAGACACATGATTTCAAACAAAACATCTTCTAGATCCAGGAAGCTTTTCTAAAACAAAACTCAATGTGCTGCTGGTGAAAGCTAACGGGATAAAAATTCTGAAAAATCTAACTTTTGAGCAGAAAGTGTTTGGGATTAAATCCACATGATTCAGATATAAAAGTTTTACAATAAATATGAATAAAAATAATTGTCTGGAACCTGTTTAAGCACAAATGTTGCATCTGTTTACTTTTACAAAATTCACATTAAAGACATTTTAGTAAACTTTCCTGTGAAAAAACAGAAAAACTGACATTTCAATAAAACAATAAAACGATAATTACCCACACCGTCTTCTGAAAGGGAGGATGAACAAAACAATGAAAATATCAAAAGTATTTGTCATGTTGAGATGCTGTTTATTCCTGATCATTTTACTGGCTGTGACAGAACTAATTAAACTGAATTATGGGAACGTTACACTGTCTGTTTTTAATATTCAGGCTAACTGTGTATGTACCTGCGACAGAAGGCAAACAGCTTTGTCTGAAAAACTCAGCAGATGTTTTTCTCACATACAGATCCTTCTCAAAAAATTAGCATATTGTGATAAAGTTCATTATTTCCTTTAATGTACTGATAAACATTAGACTTTCATATGTTTTAGATTCATTACACACAACTGAAGTAGTTGTGTGTAATGAACTTAGAATGAAATTAGCCTTTCATTGTTTTAATATTGATGATTTTGGCATACATAACTCATGAAAACCCAAAATTCCTATCTCAAAAAATTAGCATATTTCATCCGACCAATAAAAGAAAAGTGTTTTTAATACAAAAAAAGTCAACCTTCAAATAATTATGTTCAGTTATGCACTCAATACTTGGTCGGGAATCCTTTTGCAGAAATGACTGCTTCAATGCGGCGTGGCATGGAGGCAATCAGCCTGTGGCACTGCTGAGGTGTTATGGAGGCCCAGGATGCTTCGATAGCGGCCTTAAGCTCATCCAGAGTGTTGGGTCTTGCGTCTCTCAACTTTCTCTTCACAATATCCCACAGATTCTCTATGGGGTTCAGGTCAGGAGCGTTGGCAGGCCAATTGAGCACAGTAATACCATGGTCAGTAAACCATTTACCAGTGGTTTTGGCACTGTGAGCAGGTGCCAGGTCGTGCTGAAAAATGAAATCTTCATCTCCATGAAGCTTTTCAGCAGATGGAAGCATGAAGTGCTCCAAAATCTCCTGATAGCTAGCTGCATTGACCCTGCCCTTGATAAAACACAGTGGACCAACACCGGCAGCTGACATGGCACCCCAGACCATCACTGACTGTGGGTACTTGACACTGGACTTCAGGCATTTTGGCATTTCCCTCTCCCCAGTCTTCCTCCAGACTCTGGCACCTTGATTTCCAAATGACATGCAAAAGTTGCTTTCATCCGAAAAAAGTACTTTGGACCACTGAGCAACAGTCCAGTGCTGCTTCTCTGTAGCCCAGGTCAGGCGCTTCTGCTGCTGTTTCTGGTTCAAAAGTGGCTTGACCTGGGGAATGCGGCACCTGTAGCCCATTTCCTGCACACGCCTGTACACGGTGGCTCTGGATGTTTCTACTCCAGACTCAGTCCACTTCTTCCGCAGGTCCCCCAAGGTCTGGAATCGGTTCTTCTCCACAATCTTCCTCAGGGTCCGGTCACCTCTTCTCGTTGTGCAGCGTTTTCTGCCACACTTTTTCCTTCCCACAGACTTCCCACTGAGGTGCCTTGATACAGCACTCTGGGAACAGCCTATTCGTTCAGAAATTTCTTTCTGTGTCTTACCCTCTTGCTTGAGGGTGTCAATGATGGCCTTCTGGACAGCAGTCAGGTCGGCAGTCTTACCCATGATTGCGGTTTTGAGTTATGAACCAGGCTGGGAGTTTTTAAAAGCCTCAGGAATCTTTTGCAGGTGTTTAGAGTTAATTCGTTGATTCAGATGGTTAGGTTAATAGTTCGTTTAGAGAACCTTTTCATGATATGCTAATTTTTTGAGATAGGAATTTTGGGTTTTCATGAGTTATGTATGCCAAAATCATCAATATTAAAACAATGAAAGGCTTGAACTACTTCAGTTGTGTGTAATGAATCTAAAACATATGAAAGTCTAATGTTTATCAGTACATTAAAGGAAATAATGAACTTTATCACAATATGCTAATTTTTTGAGAAGGACCTGTATTCAGTCTAAGAGCAACTGAGCGCACATGCTTCACAGCTGCTCGCTCAGCTGCACTGTGTCTCTGTGACCAGCAGCTGGCGCTGTTTACTGGGAAATGAAGTTCATCCTACTGGACGTCTGCTCTAATAACTGTGTCACAACTCTGATTTAACAGCAGAAATTTAAAACACAAAAGTGAAAATGTTCATTTTTGAAACTTGATTAAATCAGATTTAAACTCAGAGAGTGAAAAAAGGAAAATAAAATCAGAGTTCAGATGTGATGCAGAGACAGAGAGCACACAGAGGGACTCAGACACGATTAAACAAGGGTCCTGAGGGTCGGGCCGGTCAGAGTGCACGTCGCACACATGCTCAAGCTGTTGCTGACATTGGCCAGTTTGAGGCCGTAGATGAACAGGTCAGCGGCAGCAGGAAGCCCTCCATCCACATGATCACCCTGATCTCCCAACCTCACACACCAGCTCCGCCTCCTTCTATACCAGCGAGGCGATACCCACAAGCCATTTTTGGAATCCAGGGATCAGAATGCCAAGACCTCTACCCCTGACTGCCACCCAATCCACCAAGCACTGAACCTATACAGTGCCTCCTGTGTCCTCCCCACCACCCACAAGAGGACAACACCACAAAAGTTGTAATGAGATGTTCTTAATTTGCCAGCTGATAAGTGATGGCAAACCTACGCTCAGCTCGTTTTTCCACAACAGCAGCTGCATTTTGAGAGAAGACACACGTGTAAAATTGAAAGCATCCGTGCCCTGAAATGAACCTTCTGTGTAAGTTCAATAAGAACGAGCTGAATTCAGTTGTCAGGCTGCTGGTCTGTCCCATACATCACCTTCACAGTGTCAAGTTCAGTTTCATCTTTACCACAGCCGAGGAAGTTGTTGCCCATCTTAATTTAAGACGGGCAACAACATTTCAAGCAGAGTTTATAAGACCTGAGCGGTCATTCTGTACTCAGACACATCCTAAACATGACCACAATCAGGTAGACGCATCCATCAGCCATAATCACAGTCAAGGAGGGGCATCCGTCCACCATGACCAGGATGAGGGAGGGTCATCCGTCCACCATGACCAGGATGAGGAAGGGGCATCCATCCACCATGACCAGGATGAGGGAGGGGCATCCATCCACCATGACCAGGATGAGGGAGGGGCATCCGTCCACCATAACCAGGATGAGGGAGGGGCATCCATCCACCATGACCAGGATGAGGGAGGGGCATTCGTCCACCATGACCAGGATGAGGGAGGGGCATTCGTCCACCATGACCAGGATGAGGGAGGGGCATCCCTCCACCATGACCAGGATGAGGGAGGGGAATCCTTCCACCACGACCAAGATAAGGGAGGGGAATCCTTCCACCATGACCACGATGAGGGAGGGGAATCCTTCCACCATGACCACGATGAGGGAGGGGCATTCGTCCACCATGACCAGGATGAGGGAGGGGCATCCGTCCACCATGACCAGGATGAGGGAGGGGCATCCCTCCACCATGACCAGGATGAGGGAGGGGCATCCGTCCACCATGACCAGGATGAGGGAGGGGCATCCCTCCACCATGACCAGGATGAGGGAGGGGCATCCATCCACCACAACCAGGATGAGGGAGGGGAATCCTTCCACCATGACCACGATGAGGGAGGGGCATTCGTCCACCATGACCAGGATGAGGGAGGGGCATCCGTCCACCATGACCAGGATGAGGGAGGGGCATCCTTCCACCACAACCAGGATGAGGGAGGGTCATCCGTCCACCATGACCAGGATCAGGGAGGGCCATAATTGGCTGAGTGGAAAATTCAATCAAATGTGTGACTGTCAGAACTTTTGTGGAATTATGAAGTGAAGATGTTGTAAAGAAAGAACGACTGAAGCTGTGACGTTAACATACACTCACTGTGTCATAGTCAGAGATGGGCAGTAATGCATTACAAGTAAGAGTAAAGTAAGGGATTACTATTACAAAAATTCATTAAATTACTGTTACTTTCGCGTAAGCTCGCTGTGTTACTGCATTATTAAACCGTGATTTTGTTTGTGAGAGTGTCTCATGACAATGACATGAGTGCGTGCGACTTTAGTGGTAACAGATGGGTGTACATCAACAATGGATAATATGGAGTGATGGAGAATATGACCGTGCAGTGTTTAAAGCTTGGAAGTAATCACATTACTTTGAGAAACCCCCGGATCTGCCCACTGACATGACCACTGTGGGCAAACCTCCACCCGCCCCACTCCTGCTAAACAGGTGACAATAGATTTAAGAGCTGCTGAGTCTTTGATTTTATTGATTTTCTGCTGTGTTTTACTTTCATCTATTTGAAAGAGTGTAAACACAAAACATGATTTTATTTTATATGCTGGAATATGCAGAACATAGGTTTAAATGTTAAACACATTTCTTCCAGTCAAAGAATGTTGCATATAATTTAATGTTTGCTTGATGCATAAAGTTAAAAGATTAAAACTAATAAAACAAGTTTTAAAAAGAGACTTTTTCATTTTATATATTTTATATGACGGAAAAAATGCAGAAAAAATAGAATTGTGCTGAAAGGTCTGTTGCTTTCTTACGTATTCGGGTTGTGTATCATGTTTTTAAAAGGTAACTAAGTAACTAATTACTTTTGAAAATAAGTAATCGGTAATTTTTTGGAGAAGTAATCAGTAATTAGTTACTAATTACGTTTTTCAAGTAGCTTGACCTTCACTGGTCATAGTGATGCCTGGGTGGTAGCGTTGTGTACCTCATTGTATTTGTGGATTACTGCTCTCACTGGATAGAGGGATGAGGTTCTGACCCAGCTCTCAGAACAAACACAGTAGTGGGATCAACATCTTCTCGACGTTTGTGTTGTGCTGAATTCTTCCCTGTAGGAGCCCACAGAGCGGTAACAGTCTGAGAGCGTCGAGTTCACAGCAGCGAGCGTGGAAAGAACGTCGCACCGTATCACGTATAATTTGATTGACATATACGTTTTTGTGAACTCCATTGTACACGAAGCAATCTTCACGGGTGGGGGGGCAAAACGATCTGGTCGATATGCCCCCGAAGGCCGTTAAGGCGCTACCGGCAGAGGATGACGGCTATGTCAGTGTTAGCACGCTGAACGCTATGCTGGAACAGCAACAGGAGTTTTACAAAGATCTGATTCACCAACAGCAAGATAACTTTAAGACATTTGTCCAATTAATCATGGATGGAACTAACAAAAGGTTGGACAGCATTCTAAGGGATGTACAGGATGTTAAATCCAGCCTGCAATTCGCGGATGGGGTTGTCACCGAGCTGCAAACTGAAGAGAGGTGCATTAAAAGCAAACTAAAAGAGTTTGAATCGGCGGTCAGCAGCATACGCGAGGAACACAGAGAATTAACAACCAAGATGGATTATTTAGAAAATCAATCGAGAAGGAACAACATTGTGGTGGATGGATTAATAGATGAAAAAGCAGAAACGTGGGAAGGATTAGAGGAGAAAGTCCGACACATGCTGAAGAAAAAGCTGGGCCTGGATAGTGACAGCATTCAAATTGAACGCGTTCACAGAGTCGGTCCATACAAGGAAAATGGACGAGCCAGGCAGATTGTGGTCAGACTACAAAGATTTAAAGACAAACAATTAATTTTCTCATCTGCCAAAAAACTGAAAGGTACCAATCTTTACATCAACGAGGATTTTCCAGAGTCCATCAGGAAGAAGAGGAAAGAACTGTTACCACAGCTGAGAGCGGCCAGAGACAGAGGTGATATTGCCGTCCTGAAATATGACAAATTAATTGTTAAACCGAGGTCACAGAACGCCGGAATTAATATTTAGACTTCAGCAATGTTGTCATTTGTAGCTGTTGAGATCGATCGGTCTGCAAATGTCTGACCCTATACTTATTCCCGGACTCTCCAGTAAAGATTTTTCAGTAGCTCATGTCAATATTTGTAGCCTTATATATAAGATTCAGGAAATTCAGTCACTGTTGTCAATAAATATGATAAGCGTGCTGGCTATTTCCGAGACTCATTTAGACGATGCCTTTGAGAATAATGAATTTGAAATAAAAGGTTATAAGTTGTATAGGAAGGACAGAAACAGATTTGGAGGGGGCGTAGCCTTATACATTAATGATAATATGGCAAGCAAACTACGAATGGACTTAATGTTTGATGATCTGGAAATTGTGTGGGTTCAGTTACACACGCTCTATGGCAGGCCTGTATTAGTAGGTTGCTGCTATAGACCCCCAAGTAGTAATATGTTGTATGTAGAACAAATCCGTGAAATGCTGGAAAGAGTAACTGAGGAAAACAAAGACATGTTCTTATTAGGAGACTTTAACATCAATTGGTCAGCTCCTTCTTGTCCTTTAAGGAAAAAGATGAGCTCAGCGTCGGCTTGTTGCCTGTCTCAGATGATCACCATTCCCACCCGGGTCACGGTCAACGCAGGAGGTCATAGGTCATCATCATGTATTGATCACATATATACAAATGTTCCTGAGCATTGCTCTAATATTGTTTCTATTCCAGTTGGTTATAGTGACCATAATCTTGTAGGTTTGACCAAGAAAATGAAACCACTGAAAACTGCACAAAAGATTATTTTTCATAGATCATACAAAAATTTCAATGCAGACAAGTATATTAAAGACGTAAAGGAAATTCACTGGACTGACATCTGCCTCGAGCGTGACCCTGATTTGGCATTATCTATGTTTATTGAAAACTTTTGCTACCTGGCTGACAAACATGCCCCCTTAAAAAGATTTACTGTTAAAAAGAACTATGCACCTTGGCTAGATAATGAACTTAAGGCTGCAATGTCAGAAAGGGATATAGCAAAAGCAAAAACACATAAGTCTGTCAGTCCACAAGAGTGGGCAAGATATCGCGAGTTAAGAAATCAAGTAACTAAATTGAATAGGCGCAAGAAGAAAGAATATTATTAACTTAAGCTCAAGGAGGCCAATAAGGACAGCAAGAAGGTGTGGAAAGTTTTAAATAATATAATGGGTAGAGATCTTGCTCCAGTGGTGTCTCACATCTACACGGGTGGTACGTTTATAAGTAAAGCTAAGGACATAGCCAATTATTTTGTGAATTACTACAGCAATAAAATAACAAATTTAAAATCTAATATGAGCAGAGGCGATCCCACCTTATCACGTCGTCTTATACAGGATGTTATCATGAATAATAAGAATTGCCAATTTAAGTTTGAGGCAGTGAATGCGGAGATGGTAGAGCGCTTATTAATATCACTTCCTGACGATACATCCTCCGGCTCTGATAACATAGACAGTAAACTGCTCAAAGTTGCAGCCAAGTTTGTGTCCCTTCCTATATGTCACATATTTAATAGATCTTTTGTCACGAGCTGCTTAGAGGATCCACTCGCAGGACTCCTGGGTAGCGTTCACACAGAGATAGTTTATTACAAATCTTCACCGAGTGTATGTATAGACAGTGCGGGGTTAGTGCTATATACAAGACGTGAGGGGCAGGGGTCCAGGGCTCCAGGGAAAACGGGGAAACCACACTCGCGCTCCAAACAGCCTCTCTCCTCTCCACTAGCGACCTGTCACTCCTTCCACACACCACACGGGGAAACACGGGAACGGGTCCGGGGAATCTAGGAACAAAGGAACACGTTAAGTCTCAGAGACAGAGGCACGGGAAACTTGAGCTGGGTGTGTACTGACAGAAGCCTTCACAACAATCCAGCGCTGAACAGCTGATCTCCTCCTTCTGATATACCAGCTGGTCTGATGAGGCCCAGGTGTGCACAATCCGAGAAGGCGTGGACCAAGGGCGTGAACCCGCCATGAGTTCCGCCCCGGCAAAACAGGGGAGAGAGGGGGAGAGAGAGGAAAAAGAGGAGAGAAGGGGGGCTAGGAGTGGAGTGATGCTGTTCAGCGCCTTGCCGATCCTGCCGGCCGTGACATCTTTGGCATGCAGCTTATTTCCATTGCAGTGGAAAGAATCGAAAATAATTCCCATTCCTAAAAACAAGAATTACGTTTTTAATGGTGTCAATAGCAGACCTATTAGTCTACTCCCTGTTTTAAGTAAAATTATGGAGAGGATTGTCTATGAACAAATTCAACATTACTGTCACGATCTGTCGAGACAGGCCGTGCGTTGGTGTGTGTGATGGACCCAGGTGCGTACACAAGTGAGTAGACGGGAGTGAACTTAACAGAAAGCGAGCCTTTATTGTGGCTGGTGACAAGGAGTGCAAACAAGGCAGAAGCGCAGTGACAAAACTAAACTATAACTAAACTGGGAAAGTAATACTAGGATAAACTATGAAGACACAGGAAACCATAACTATGAATACAAAGACTGGCTGTGACAACATGGGGGTGGGAACACAGACGACGCGACACAGACTGCATGAAACACAGAGGCTGTGTCCAAATTCAGGGTCTGCACGCTTGAAGTACGCATTTCAAGTGCGAATACGTCACCGCCACGCAACGACGGCTGTCCCAATTCAAAGTGTACTTCAAATGCATACTCCAAATGCGCCGTCAATTTCCCCAAATATCAAGCATGGTCCGGTGCACGCTTCGTGGTCCCATATATCCCACAATTCATAGCGCGGCGGTGGGTGTGGATAATTTTGCCGCAAAATACGGCAGAAGGGAGCGGCTGAAGAGTGAACTGTCAAAAGTAAGTACTGAATGTTATGTCACTTATTTATGTGCGAATGTTTAATAATGAAGAACATTAAAACATTACTGTTGGCCACATGTCGGCAAAGTTATGTGACATTAGTGATGTTTGTACTTTCAGCGTAAACTTGGTTTTAAAGCCTTTACTTGTATATATATATATATATATATATATATATATAGTCGACCTTAATCTTACAGAGAATGTGATGATTTTATGGATAATTAAAGTCAGTCATATATCCACAAACACAACAAGCTGAAAGTCAGTGATGCTGCTCGGTTTGCAGTCCTGAATATCACGGCACAAGCAGGATTCACTGCACTGTTAATGTTAGCTATGTTATATTGCTGCCTCTGTTCGGTGGTGTCGAGCCAAACGGACTTTAACGTGTGTTTGAACGAGCTGACGGTTCACTCGTTAAGCTGAAAGAAAGATGCTTTAATCACAGGAGTCACACATGTGTCCACTGGACCATCTGGAACTCTTCTTGTTTAGCACTCGTAATAACACAAACACTAAATCCTCCTTCTCTTGTGCTGTTTTGTAGCAGTGTATACACCTGAGACTGTCACCTGTCTGTCTGTCCTGCACTCTCTCTCTGTTTCTTTCTCTCTGATTGTGGAATAAAAGTATGAACATGTATTTATAAGTTACACTTGTGTTTGAATCCTGCAGCTTATCACACATTTGATTTCCATGTGTGACGACTGCAAGTGTCCAGAGTGAGGACAGACTGAGGGACCCACTGCTGCACATCATCTGTGAGGCTTTGCACCCCTGATGATCCACCAGGACAAACTCAGCAGTGTGTGAGGAAGAGGAGGAGGAAGAGCCAGCAGCAGCTGACAGATGGAGAGAATAGACAGACTGTTCCCTGTTTGTGAAGGACTGCTAGGAAAGTTTAACATAACTAATTGTCTGTCCTGAATCAGTCTTATTAGGTAATGTTCAAATAATGTTATCATTCCAGTGTTTTCAGTGTGGGAGAAAGTACTCAGGGCCTTCAAGTTACACACTATGAAAGGCAGCAACAAGTTTAATATTCAGAAACCTAAAGTATGTATCAGCAGCAGAATGGAGCTAAAAATAAATGTTTGTTTCAGTTCTATGAAGCTTTGAGTATTTTGGATTAGTAGCACTGCTGTGTTTGTTGCATCATATTGCTGTAATTGTTTATATGCTTTATATATTCTGAGGTAAGTTGATCTATAGTGTTACATCATATTCTATAAGGATGTTATGTGTTTGTATACTTTCTGCCCAGTTTGACCCATTTAGCAGAAGTCAGCCTGTTTAAGGCTCTGATATCTATTCTGTATGACTTAAAGCAGTTATGACATGGTCTGATTTTCTCACCCAATAAAGGAATATTTAATATATCAGTCTACTCTTCATTCTATCAGGAACAGTTTTCACAGCTAGTACATTTTCCTTTTTACACATGTATGAAAGCATTGAGCCAAATTTAGTAATGCCAACATATTAGACGAACAATATTTGTCTCTTATATATAACACATCTATATATACACTGTCAAAGATACTTGTCTTTGAGTGAAGATTTAAGGTGATAGGAAATATAAATAACTGCAACTTTAATCTTTGACCCAGAGTTCAAGCTCATTGCTGTAATAAAAAACACCCATCTCGCCCCTGCGGGCGGTTTATCCTTCAAGCTCGGGTCCTCTACCAGAGGCCTGGGAGCTTGAGGGTCCTGCGCAGTATCTTAGCTGTTCCCAGGACTGCGCTCTTCTGGACAGAGATCTCCGATGTTCTTCCCAGGATCTGCTGGAGCCACTCGCCTAGCTTGGGAGTCACCGCACCTAGTGCTCCGATTACCACGGGGACCACCGTTACCTTCACCCTCCACATCCTCTCGAGCTCTTCTCTGAGCCCTTGGTATTTCTCCAGCTTCTCGTGTTCCTTCTTCCTGATGTTGCTGTCATTCGGAACCGCTACATTGATCACTACGGCCGTCTTCTCCTGTTTGTCTACCACCACTATGTCCGGTTGGTTAGCCACCACCATTTTGTCCGTCTGTATCTGGAAGTCCCACAGGATCTTAGCTCGGTCATTCTCCATCACCCTTGGGGGCATCTCCCATTTTGACCTCGGGACTTCCAGGTTATACTCGGCACAGATGTTCCTGTACACTATGCCGGCCACTTGGTTATAGCGTTCCATGTATGCCCTGCCTGCTAGCATCTTGCACCCTGCTGTTATGTGCTGGATTGTCTCTGGGGCATCTTTACACAGCCTGCACCTGGGGTCTTGCCTGGTGTGATAGACCCCAGCCTCTATGGATCTTGTACTCAGAGCTTGTTCTTGTGCTGCCATGATTAGTGCCTCTGTGCTGTCTTTCAGTCCAGCTTTGTCCAGCCACTGGTAGGATTTCTGGATATCAGCCACCTCTGCTATCTGCCGGTGGTACATACCGTGCAGGGGCCTGTCCTTCCATGATGGTTCCTCGCCTTCCTCCTCTTTCTTGGGTTTCTGCTGCCTGTGTCACGGACTACCGGGGCAGACCGTGTGGAGAGTGTGTTGAGGACTCAGGTGCGGACACAGGCGAGGACATGAAACTGAGTTCAAACAAAAAGCGAGCCTTTATTGTGGCTGGTGACAAGGAGTGCAAAACAAGGCAGAAGTGCAGTGACAAAACTAAACTATAACTAAACTGGGAAAGTGATGCTAGGATAAACTATGAAGATACAGGTAACCAGAACTATGAATACAAAGGCTGACTGAGACAACATGGAGGGTGGGAACACAGACGACGCGACACAGACTGCAAGAAACACAGAGACTAAATACACATGAGGGATAATCAGGGGAAGTGGCCACACATGGGAACACAGCTGACACACATGAACCTAACGACAGGACAGGAGAAGTGAAACTGAATACACTGACATAGAATACAGACTTTCAAAGTAAAACAGGAAACATGGAGATTAGACACGACGTGAACTAAACATAACCACGCAGACATGACACATGAACCAGGGAGACTTAACACAAGGGTAATATAATAACAAATGAGCTAGCGTAGTTAATGAACCTAAACAATAAACATCAAAATAACTAAAACTCAAAACACTGGGTCGCACGACCCAGGACCATGACAGCCTGAGGTATTCACTGAGCACGCTGTCAGTTGGGGCCATCTTCGTGATGTATTCGTGGATGTTTCTTGTCTCATCCTGGACTGTGGTGCTGACACTCACCAGTCCCCGGCCTCCTTTCTTCCGCTTAGCGTACAGCCTCAGGGTGCTGGACTTGGGGTGAAACCCTCCATGCATGGTCAGGAGCTTTCTTGTCTTTATGTCAGTGGCTTCTATCTCCTCCTTTGGCCAGCCTATTACCCCAGCAGGGTACCTGATCACGGGCAGGGCGTAGGTGTTGATGGCCCGGATCTTGTTCTTACCGTTCAGCTGACTCCTCAGGACTTGCCTGACCCTCTGCAGGTACTTGGTGGTTGCAGCTTTCCTAGCGGCCTCTTCATGGTTCCCATTCGCCTGCGGGATCCCCAGGTACTTGTAACTGTCCTCTATGTCTGCAATGTTGCCTTCTGGTAGTTCAATCCCCTCAGTTCTGACTACCTTCCCTCTCTTTGTTACCATCCGACTACACTTCTCCAGTCCGAACGACATTCCAATGTCATTGCTGTATAGCCTGGTAGTGTGTATCAGTGAATCGATGTCTCGTTCACTCTTAGCATACAGCTTGATGTCATCCATGTACAGGAGGTGGCTGACAACTGCTCCATTTCGTAGTCGGTATCCGTAGCCAGTCTTGTTAATGATCTCACTGAGGGGGTTCAGGCCTATGCAGAACAGCAGTGGGGACAGAGCATCTCCTTGGTAGATCCCGCACTTGATGGTGACTTGTGCTATGGGCTTGGAGTTGGCCTCTAGTGTTGTACGCCACATCCCCATTGAGTTCCTGATGAAGGCTCTTAGGGTCCTGTTGATCTTGTACAATTCTAGGCATTCCAGTATCCAGCTGTGGGGCATTGAGTCATAGGCCTTCTTGTAATCAATCCAGGCTGTGCACAGGTTGGTCAGTCTGGTCTTGCAGTCTCGGCTGACTGTTCTGTCTACCAGTAGCTGGTGTTTTGCGCCTCTGGTATTCTTGCCAATCCCTTTCTGTGCCCCGCTCATGTATTGACCCATGTGCCTGTTCATCTTAGCCAATATGATGCCTGACAGGAGCTTCCATGTAGTACTGAGGCAGGTTACTGGTCGGTAGTTGGATGGGACCGGTCCCTTCTTGGGGTCCTTGGGGATCAGGACCGTCCGACCTTCGGTTAGCCATTCCGGGTGTCTCTCGTTAACTAGCAGCTGGTTCATTTGTGCTGCCAGACGCTTGTGGAGTGCAGTCAGCTTCTTCAGCCAGTAGGCGTGAACCATGTCGGGCCCTGGTGCTGTCCAACTCTTCATACTGGAGACCCTTTCTTGGATGTCTGCCACTGTGATGGTTACTGGACCCTGTTCAGGGAGGTCGCTATGGTCTGCCCTCAGATCCACTAGCCACTGAGCATTGCCGTTATGGGTTGCGTCCTTCTCTCATATGCTCTTCCAGTATTGCTCCGTCTCCAGCCTTGGTGGTGCTGTTCTCTTATTGTTCCCTTGCCACTGAGAGTACACCTTTGCTGGTTCTGTGGAGAACAGCTGGTTTATTCTCCTGCCTTCTATCTCTCTGGTGTACCTCCTCAAGCGGCTGGCCAAGGCTGTGAGTCGTTGTTTGGCAGTTTCCAAGGCCTCAGGTATGGACAGCTTGCTGTATTTCTTATGCACCTTCTTTGTCGCACCTTTCTGCAACTCCGTTAGTTGGCTAACCTCCCTTCGTGCTACTTTGATCTTGCCCTCTAGCCTCCTTCTCCATGGAGGGTACTGCCCCTTGTGGCTGTTCAACTTGTAGCCAAACATCTCACTGATCACTGCTGCCGTGATCAGTTAGTGTGCTGCTTGTTAGTGTCGGTAATCGTGGTTGTAGGTATCGTCCGTAGTGCTGCATTAACATCATCTAGCAGACCTTCTGAGGGTACTTCACGTAATCTTGGTAACCGGCTACGGGGGATCCAGGTTTCAAGCTTGGCCATGATCCTATCTTTCAGGTCAGTTCCTCTCGCACTCAACGATCCTTCTCCTATTGCACTTGGGGCTATGTACCCAATCTCAGGTGGGGGTGATGATATCTCCCCCCTGACCTGGCGTCCTGACTCCTCCTTCCCGTACTTATAGTACGCACCGTCCGTAGTACGCGTAGTGTGCGTACTTCAAGCGTGCAGACCCTGAATTGGGACACAGCCAGTGACTAAATACACATGAGGGATGATCAGGGGAAGTGGCCACACATGGGAGCACAGCTGACACACATGAACCTAACGACAGGACAGGAGAAGTGAAACTAAATACACTGATACAGACTTTCAAAGTAAAACAGGAAACATGGAGATTAGACATGGAGATAAGACATGACATGAACTTAACATAACTGTATAGACATGAAACGTAGACGCAGAAACCAGGGAGACTGAGTACGGGGGGAGATGACATAAACAACTAAGGAACAAAGGGCTAAACAGCAATCACAAAATAAACTAGATGAGCTAAACTAGGGCACAAATGAATACAAAATATATATAAAACTTAAACACTGAGTCGCTCGACCCAGGATCATGACAATTACCTAACAGAAAATCAGTTACTCACTCAGTTTCAACATGCTTACAAACCTGGTTATTCCACCAGTTCAGCCCTCATTCACATGACAGATAACTGGTATAAATATCTAGACAATGGGAATTTGGTCGGGGTGGTATTTTTGGATTTTAGTGCTGCATTTGATTTGATAAATCATGATCTTTTGATAGATAAACTAAAATGTTATGGATTTTCACCAGCTGCTTTGTGCTGGATGGAAAGTTATTTGTCTGGAAGAAGGCAAAAGGTTTATTATAATGTCTTGATGCATTCTCAATCATCCAGGAAAGTAAATCTCCAAAAGTTGAATCTGTTCATCTGGACGTAGCGTTTTGTGGGAGAAACGTTTCGTCACTCATCCAAGTGACTTCTTCAGTCTCAGCTGACTGCAGGTTTACCCAAATCTTATAAACAGTATTATGCAAATGTACTGTTTATAAGATTTGGGGAAAAATAAAGTCTCGCTCTGGATTCACAGTGTTCTGGGATCCCTGGAAATGGGAAGCAGGGTTAGTGAGCAGTGTTGGTCAAGTTACTTGAAAAAAGTAATCAGTAACTAATTACTGAAGTAATCAGTAACTAATTACTGATTACTTCCCCCAAAAAGTAATCCCGTTACTTTACTGATTACTTATTTTCAAAAGTAATTAGTTACTTAGTTACTTAAAAAAAAAGAAAAGATTTACAACCTGAACAGGTAATAAAGCGACAGATCTTTCAGTCCAATTCTATTTTTTCTGCATAATCCATCATATAAAATGTAATCAAATGTTTTATTAGTTTTAATATTTGAAGTTTATGCATGAAGCAAACATTAAATTATATGCAACATTCTCTGACTGGAAGAAATTTGTTTAACATTTAAACCTATTTCCAGCACATAATATAAAACAGTTTTTTGTGTTTACACTCACTCTTTCAAATAAATGCGAGTAAAACACAGCAGAAAATAAATAAGATCAAAGACTCAGCGGTCCTGTTGCTCTATTTTCACCTGTAAAGCAGGAGTGGGGCAGGCGGAGGTTTGCCCTGGTGCAGGTGTGCCGCAGCGGTCAGTGGAAGGATCCGGCAGTTTCACATTCCCGTGGCAGCGTACTGTCGGTGCTTGCTCGGAAGTTTAGGGGTTTTTTCGCTGTAAAAAGAAGTTTTCTTCCCACGCAGTGAGCAGCGGACGCTAATGTTTTTGTCACTTTTTACAGAATCAAACTCAAAGTAAGGTCAGTACTTCCACGCTTTAAACGCTGCACGCTCATACTCTCTCCCGCACTCGATATATTATCCATTGTTGATCTGCACACAGCTGTTGTCACGAACGTGGCACTCGCTTACATCATTGTCATGAGACACTCGCAAAAAAATCACGGTTTTAGTAACGCAGTAACGCAGCGTACTTATGGGAAAGTAACAGTAATCTAATTACCTTTTTTGCAATAGTAATCCCTTTCTTTACTTGTTACTTGAAAAAAGTAATTGGATTACAGTAACGCGTTACGCGTTACTGCCCATCTGTTAGTGAGAACTCTGAAATGTGGCAAACTCCCCTGGTTGGTGGTGTCAGCCTGAGCTTCTCCCTGACTCCACCCCGCCGGCTGCACCTGAAGCAGCTGACTGACCTGCTCCTCAGTCATGCAGCTGTACTGAAAACACACCAGAGCTCATGAATCTGCACAAACTCACAAACATGAATGAGTTTATTATTATCATTTGCTCAGAATCACACCTGTAGTCTCTGTAACTGTGACGCTCTGGGGACAGTAATGATTGTAATCTGATTACATTTATTGTATGGTACTGTAGAATTACACGAAGTGAATCTGTACAAAGTCACACTGATGGAAGAGAGTCGGTGAGTCATCTCGAGCACGGATGACATGAAGACCCGAGTGAGCCTGCACTCATTGAGCACACTGAACAAAGTTTTCACAGGCAAACGTTCCTGTAACATAACATATACACGTTTGCATTTTTGCAAATGATTTGTCCCCCAAAAAACGAATTGAAAAACGATGTGAAAAAAATGAGCTGGTCCTGGCGTTTCTGAACAGGCAGAAACTGAGATTCTGGTTCATCCGATTCTCAGGAGCAGGCAGCAGCAGGGAGGGTTTCCTGGTTTGATGCCAGAGTCGAAGCTTTGGTCCATGTTTCAGGATGTCAGTGGGTTCAAGTTCTGTGTGCAGAGTTGGGACCACATCTGAGGAGGCAGAAGGATGATTTCAGACAGCCGACTGACCCGGAGCAGCAGCCAGCTGTGAGTCTGAGGTAGGGCTTGTTCGATATAACGATATATATCGGATGACGATATAAAAATGTCTATCGTTTCATTTTACGCTATCATTTGTTTCGTGGTGTCGCAAAATAAACTGTTTCCGGCAGCATTTTTTCATGGTTTTGATGGTCACTGTAGGGGCTATATTAATTTCTTAAAGTTCTCTGTTTCTCTTATATTTAATATAACCACACTATGGACGGACAAGCGCCTGTTTTTATGTGTTGTCGCTAGCAACAACGATGGTAAAACCATCGCGTTGTTTATTTTCCACATAAACCAGTCAGAATAAAGCTCAAGATCCTGTTGAGACTTTTCAAAATAAACTGAATCACGTGAAAGAGCATGCAGAGTGTTTACGGATGAGGAGCAACAAAGAGCCGTCAGGTGCTAATAACTAAACCTTAGACTCAAACATTAGAACAGGCTTTTCCCCGCAGCACGCCGTGTAATAAATACTCACAAAGAAAACGGCGGCCGTTACAACTTATGTCTAAAAGTGTATCGTTTCACGCATCAGATAAAACACTCGACTCCAGGTACACGACGCCCAGCTGGAAACACTTCACGCAAGTCGAGCTGCCCGAGATTCACAGAACTTTCAGAAAATGTAAAATTTTTGTGATTTATGTCGTTATCGGGACGATAGACGTCTTATATTGGGATATGAGATTTTGGTCATATCGCACAGCCCTAGTCTGAGGGAAACAGGAGTATTTCAATGTTTCCATCTCACTGGATATTCAGTACATGTGCATGTTTTGACCTTTAAATAGACTTGTACCAAATGCAGTGTTCTGATTGGTCAGATCTTTTTATGCGCATGTAAAAATGCAGAAATACTGAGCTAGTTTTGAAAACATAAATGTCACAAATTCGTCCAATGACGCCATCGATGTGAACATTTTAAAGTGGACTACAGTGGTTTAAAGTGAGTTTTCGAACCTTCAGACCGCCTCAATCTGTTCTTCACGCTCAGATTGTTCACACGATGAAACGTGGTCCATTCATGTTCCTCCATATTCCCCATCCTGAGGCCATGGTGACCCTCAGGGTGAAGTTACCCCGGTAACTCTGATCAGCTTTACTGGAACTGAAAACTCAGGGTTGGTCGAAGTTGCAGGAGGCCTTTAAACTGTCTTTGGTTGAACTTTTAACTTCATTTAATCAGGTGAGAACTATCGTGTGTGGCTTAAATCCTACAGTTGTGTATTTTCTGGCATCGTTTTATTTTTACTCAGTTGTATATAGCATTTTTATCTTATTATATATTTTATTCTATTTTATTCTACTGTATATAGTATTCTATTTTATTCTATTCTGTACAGTTGTGTACTGTATTTATTCTTATTTTATTTTATTCTAATTTTTGCTTCATAACTTTTGCACTGTCCACTTCCTGCTGTGACAAAACAAATTTCCCTCGTGTGGGACTAATAAAGGTTATCTTATGTTATCTTATCTTAAAGTATTTGGGTTCCTGGAGGAGTGAAAGTCCGAATCCATTTTCTATCAGAGGGACTGATCTGGAAAAGCTAGTTTAACTTCAGTCCGATTTCCCTCCGGCACCGAGACTAACTGGAAAACTCTACCTGTACAATTGTCTTTAGATGTGAGGGTGCGTGACTTCAGCAGGCGTTAGACGAATGTTAAGTCTTAGTTTAATACATTTATTACTGATGGTGTTAAAAAGTTCTAATTCAAACTGTACTGTTGGTTTCACTGGAAAATCAGGAACCTGAGAAACTTGTAATTAATGTAAACCCTTCAGAGACTGAACTGTTTCTCTATCACTGTGGCTCGTTAATGAAGTCCCTGAGGTCAAAGGTCATTTCAGTGTGTCATCATGTTTGTCCCTGAGGCATCTTCACATTAGCTACAGTTTCCTCTAATTCCCTCTGGAGCAAATCAGAGCTGGAAATCTGAGAGACCAAAGAGACCAGAGAGGTCCCGAGCCGACCAATCAGAGTGAGCGGACCTGAGCTCTGGCCTCAGTGGTCCGCTGAGGACTCGGGATGATAACGACATCCCCTCAGACCGCTCTGTAATGACCCCCCCCCAGGATGGATTTTAGTTGCTTTGGTCAATAAACTAATATGAACTTTATCTTATCTTATCTCTTATACAAAAAATACAATATGTGACACACAGTCAGACACCTCAGGTAGATAAAGGTGTGCTGTACTGGTGAATGTCCAGAGTCATAAATCTAAAACTATTTTTAATGACTAGTTTCAGTTTAATTTTAGCTCAGCGGAACAATCTGATCGAGAGCTTCTGAGTTTATTCTTGGTTACAAACAGGGAGCGTTCACGTGCACCAGACTGGGGCGTTCATCAGTCAGGTAACCACCTGACATGTTTTCAGAAGCGCCACCATGAAGACTGTGAGCATGACTGTCAGCAGGCTTGGGATGACCGACCTTTTCACAAGCGCTTTATATTGTAAGGTAGAGACCCTACCCCAATAAAACAATCAAACAACCCACTTTTGTGGCTCGGTCGTGGCTCAAGAGTTGGGAGTTCGCTTTGTAATTGGGAGGTTGCCGGTTTGAGCCCCGGCTCCGACAGTCTCGGTCGTTGTGTCCTTGGGCAAGACACTTCACCCGTTGCCTACTCGGGGTGGTCAGAGGGTCAGAGGGCCTGGTGGCGCCAGTGTTCGGCAGCCTCGCCTCTGTCAGTGCGCCCCAGGGCAGCTGTGGCAACAATGTAGCTTGCCATCACCAGCGTGTGAATGGGTGGATGACTGGATGTGTAAAGCCTTTGGGACTAGTAAGTATACAAATACAGGCCATTTACCATTTTGTCATGGTCCCTGTGCCTCACCAGCTGATCCCGTCTTAGGCAACATGTGTTTTTGTTGTTTTTGCTCTCTCTCTCTCTCTCTCTCCTGCTGGGGCGATGCTCATTATGGGCTCCCGCCCCTGGCCCACGCACCTGCCATCTCCACACCTGCTGCCTATCTGCGTAATCGCGAGTCCTATTTAAGATGGCAGCATTGTGCTACTCGTCACTGGATCGTTGAGCTACCAGCGTCAGTCGCTCAGTAGTTTGAGAATCAGATTCTGTGAGTTGTTTCGGTCTGTTCGCCTCTAACTGAAGTTTCTGTGTACAGATCTTTCCCGGACCTTTCCCTGCCTGCCTGTCATCCCGTGGACGAGTGTGTGGATTTGTGTAACCCAGTTGTGGAGAGAGGAGAGTGATTCTTTGGAGCGCGTCTGATCCCCTTCCTTTTCCCTCACATACCCCGGAGCCCTGCTGGACCCCCCCCCCCAGCAGGGTGTATATAGTATCACCTGGTGTTGTCTGTATCAATAAACTAACTGTCTTCTCTACATGGATTTCTGGTTTGCGCCTGAGTCCGTTAACTACACGTGACAACTTTGATCAAAGTCAGGCCAAACTGTGGTACCAAACACACTGCTAAAAAATTAAAGGAACACTTTAATCAGACTACAGCATTGAGTCTGTTAAACTGGTCAGGTAAGTATTAGAGGGAGATGTTAGTCAGTTTCAGGCCATACCTGGACCCTGCAGAGCTTGCACAGGTAGCCCAACTACCTGTGGATGACAGGGATGACATATACGTACCATTGCTAGAAGGTTTGATGTGTCTCCCAGCACAGTCTCAGGACCATGCAGGAGTTTTCAGGAGATGGGCAGTTATCGGTGGACAGGGCCATAGAAGGCCCTTAACCCATCAGCAGGACCGGTAAATGCTCCTCTTTGTAAGGAGGAACAGGAGGAGCATCCTCAGAGCTACAAAATGACCTCCAGCAGGACACTGGTGTGAATGTCTCTGACCAAACAATCAGAAACAGACTAACGAGGGGGGCCTGAGGCCCCGACGTCCTCTAGTGGACCCTGTGCTCACTGCCCGGCACCGTGGAGCCCGACAGGCATTTGCCATAGAATACCAGAATTGGCAGGTCCACCAATGGTGCCCAAGGCTTTCCACAGTCGAGAGCAGGTTCACTCTGAGCACATGTAACAGATGTGAAGGGGTCTGGAGAAGTTGTGGAGAATGTAGTAACATCATTTGTGGGGGGTCAGTGATGGTCTGGGGAGGCATATCCACAGAGGGTTGCACAGACCTCTACAGGCAGCGACACACTGACTGTCACTGGGTATCAGGTTGAAATCTGTTTACCAGGTCATAGGTGACCCATCTGAGGTTAGGGTTTGGGCTCAGCTAACCTACCACTCATTATTCACCTGCTTGAAACACTCAGATTTAGATCTATCAGACTGGATCAGGATGAGTCGTCCTTTGTCCACAGTAGGACACCCACAGCAGAATAATAGTGGTTTTCTTCACCTGAACCTCTGAACTGTGATGTTCTGCTCAAATTGCGCAGGAAGTGGTCGGTGTGAAACAGGCTGAATTTGCCTGTGATGGCTTATTTAAAACAAGAAAACACGTTGATAACTGAAAAGTACAGAAATTTTCACTCATGCTGAGCCTGGCCTGTTGTTGAAGTGGGCCCATCTTCATCAGCATGTCAGTGACGTGTTGCCACAGCTGCATGTTTGCAAAATTAGTGGTGCAGTCTGAGCCAAGGCCAGAATCTAAAGGTCTGAGCAGGTTCAGCGTGAGACACATGACTGCTTACTGACAGCTCTTCGTTGACTTCACGTCAACTCCAGGCTGCCCAGTCGTGATGCAGCGAGGCAACAACTAACCAGGTTTCACATGAGGACTGCTGCATCTGTGAGATTGTCTTCTGAAGCTGAACAGATACACAAAGGGCCTCAGGTAGAGTCAAACCCAGGCCCTCGGGGTTTCTGGTCACCTGCTCACCCTGTGCTATTAAAGCAACGAGCTACCTCACTCTGAAAACTGAAACAATTCCAGACGGTAAGTGCTCAGGAGACAGAGGCTGTTACACTGAACCACACAGACGTGCTGATTATCATCAGACGCAAAACAAAACAAATCCGAACCTTCCCGCCAATCACTAAACTCGTTAGTCCGTCACAGGTGGATATGTGCTGAGAAGGTATAAAAAGGCTGCAGAGGTGACTGTGTTGTCACAGGTGAACAGGTGAGCTGCAGTGTTTGTCTGATCAGACACAACAACTGTGCACATGACATATTTGGGACATTTGTACTTTGTGAGCTATGTTAAATGTAACTACGCCTCCTCTGTCTTATTTCATTCTTGGAGCTTTTATGAATGTTGGAAGTTTAAAATTCTTCTATTTCTCATTAACTGTAATATTATACATCCTGATCATTGCTGCCAACACGTCTCTGATTGTGGTTATCTGTGTGAAGAGAAGCTTACATGAACCTATGTACATGTTTCTGTGCAGCCTGTTTGTGAATGAGCTGTATGGTAGTACAGGGCTGTTTCCGTTCCTCCTGCTTCAGATCCTCTCTGATGTTCACACTGTTTCTGCTCCTCTGTGCTTCCTGCAGATCTTCTGCATTCACACTTATGGAAGTATTGAAGTTTTAAACTTAGCCATCATGTCTTATGACAGATACCTCGCTATTTGTTGTCCTCTACAATATAACACCCAAATGACATCGAACAATACAGCTGTTCTGATTATGGTGACGTGGGCGTACTCTTTAGTGAAATTTCTTATTGCTTTATCCTTAAACCTGCGTCTCACGCTGTGTGGAAACTTCTTAAACAGTTTGTATTGTCAGAATTACCTGGTGGTTAGGCTGGCTTGTTCTGGCACAAAGGTGAATAATGTTTATGGGATTTTTGACCTTACTATGACCACCATAGTCCCCACACTTATCATCATGTTCTCTTACATGAAAATCCTCAAAGTGTGTTTTTATGGATCCAAACAGATGAGACAAAAAAGCCTCACCACCTGCACGCCTCAGCTGGTGTCTCTCTTGAATTTTTCTTTTGGTTGTTGCTCTGAAATATTTCAGAGCAGGTTCGATACGACGGGTTTACCCGCCGCTCTGAGAATGTTCCTGTCTCTGTATTTTCTCATGATGCAGCCGCTCATGAATCCGATCTTGTATGGAACGCAGATGTCAAAGATCAGAGGCGTTTATGAACATGTGCTGTCCTCTAAAATTTCATGTAGGTGTAGTAAAGTTTCACAGAGTGATTAACAGCAGCTAACCTTGAAATGTGTTATTTAAATTATGAGAAAGTGTCTTCCTGTGGAGATGAATTCATGTTTAGCTGATTTGTATTTAACCAAAACAGAAGAGAAGCACCAGAGAGAACCTGTGTGCCACAGAAATATATACACTGTAATATAATTTAGCTTTCAGGCAATAAACACACACACACACAGATTATATAGTATAATAGGGATCAGCAAGTTAAAGTTTGGTTACTCTACGTGACTTCAGAGCATCTCAGATTCCCCTGGAAACATGGCAGGGAGAGGTCAACTTCTTTACAGGAGTTATAAAAAATCATTTAATTTCATAGAATTGTATTTATCCTGAAGGAAATTCTTACATCATGTCACATCACATCAGATCCCACACAAAATGAAGCAAACCGTGTTTGTCTTTGTTTTTAAAGTCCTTTTTTCTAGAAAACCTTCTCAGCACGACGAGTGTTGGAGGTTAAAAGTTTGCTGTTATCAGACTTCACTCTCAGAAGTGTCGCTCGAGTTAAATGCAAATTATTATTGTATGTTTTTTTACCTTACAATATAAAGCGCCCTGAGGCGACTGCTGTTGCGATTTGGCGCTGTGTAAATAAAACTGAATTGAATTAAGTGATGCTCTTCTTCACACTGCACTGTTACCAGTGTTGGGGAGTAACAGAATACATGTACCAGCGTTATGTATTTAAAATAATCTGTAATCTGTAATGTAATCATGTAATCTGTAATTTGTAATGGAATACATTTTAAAAGTAACCTTCCCAACACTGAGTGTTACACCTGATTTTAGGGCTCCTCCACCTGCCAAGTTCCAGTTTAACACCTGATAACAACGAATAGCAAGATGTGCAGGGACAAACATGTCAAGAAAGAGCTGACTGAGAGGTTTGAATACTGTATAAGATTTCTAATTGAACTTATTAAAGAGCTTTCACTGGACTTAACATCATATGAATCCACGAGGTGATCGTGGTATGTTGCATTTTGGTGTTTTCAGGCACCAGAATGGCTCCTTACAGTTGTACAATAGACCTGGACTCACCTGAACTGGTGAGGCAATATGGGCACACAGAAAATGTACATTAGCCCCTCAACTGTATACAATACAATATATCTTTATTTGTATAGCACATTTAAAACCAGCGGTACACCAAAGTGCTTTACAGTAATAAAATAATTTAGAGAAAGGAAACATTAACAGGGAATAAATTCACCAACAGGTGGAGAGCACTAATTAGCCGCAGCGCAGCAAAAATATGTAAAAGAAAATACAAACACAACTCAACTAGGAGATTATTCAGCAATAAAATAAAAATAAAATGATTAAAACTAACTAGGGAAGGCTAGATTGAATAAATGGGTTTTCAACAGCGATTTAAAAGATTGAACTGATTCAGACTCATGAATAGCAATACCAAGATTATTCCAGAGTTTGGGTGCAGCTATGGTGAAAGCACGATCCCCTCTGGTCTTCAACCGTGCCCTAGGATGCACTAAGAGCAGTTGGCTCGTTGATCTCAGTGCTCTTCTAGGAGTGTACAAGCTGAGAAGTTCAACAAGATAGCTGGGAGCAATGTTTTTTATAATTTTAAAGGTAAGCAATAGTAATATAAAATCAATACGGTATTTGATGGGAAGCCAATGCAGGTCAGCGAGGATAGGGGTGATAGAATCAAACCTGCCAGTTCCAGTTAAGAGGCGTGCCGCCACATTTTGAACAAGCTGCAGTCTGCGGAGAAGGGTAGATTGGAGACCAATATAGAGGGAGTTACAGTAGTTTAATCTAGAGGCAATAAAGGCATGGATAAGTTTCTCAAGGTCCTTACAGGGTATGTAAGGCTTGGCCTTGGCAATTTGGCGTAATTGTTAAAAGCTAGATTTAACTACAGTGGAGACTTGTTTGTCAAGTTTAAAAGAACTGTCCAAGAGAACACCAAGGTCGCTTACAGTGTGAGAAAGAAAGGTAGCAAACGGCCCAAGTGAACCTGTTAGTTGGCCCCTAGGAATATGGCTATCGAAAACAACAATTTTCCATTTTCTTTTCATTTAAAATGAGTGAGTTACTCAATAAGCAATCCTTAACCTCTCTCATACAATCAAAAAAGCAGTGTAGCGACGGTAAGACATCCTCAGTCAGATGAAAGTAAATTTGAATATCATCTGCGTAGCAATGGAAGGAAATGTTATATTTTTCAAAGATGCGACCTAGAGGTAACATATACAAAGAAAACAACACAGGGCCTAACACAGACCCTTGGGGCACACCACAGCAAAAGGGGGCAACAGAGGAAGAGTAATTTCCCATTGTAACACCGAAGGACCTTTCAGAAAGGTACGATTTAAACCAACTAAGAGCATTACCCTTAATGTCTACCATGTGTTCTGGCCTCGTTAAAGGGATATTGTGGTCCACTAAATCAAACGCTGAGGACAAATCCAATAAAACTAAAACCGCTGAGTGCTCTGAATCAGTGATTGAAAGGAGATCATTGAAAACTCTCAACAATGCCGTTACCGTACTATGAGGTGTTTGAACCCAGACTGGAATTTATCAGTGATGCTATTCGCATCTAGATGGGCCTGTAGTTGCAAAAGGACTATTTCCTCTAGAATTTTAGCCAAGAAAGGAAGTTTGGAAATCGGCCTATAGTTTGCAGGGTCATTTTGGTCAAGGCTACTATTTTTAAGAACAGGTTGCACTACCGCGTGCTTACAAGTGGTCGGGACACCACCCCAAAAGCAATGATAAGTTCATTAACCTCCAAAGACCCGAACTCTTCCACAACATGCATTTTTAATTTCTCTTTGATATTTGGGCATATTGGGGCCTGATGAATGTAAAAACAAAGAATTACCAGATTTTTTTTTTTTACCTTATTTTTGTTTTTAAGAAAAATGAGAGCCACAAATGAGGATATTCATTTAAAATTTTGATAGAACAGTAGCAGTATAATGTCCTTGTGAGTGGATATCAGGCCCATGTAGAGCAAAATTGAGTATTATTGTATTTTGCACAACTCTGTTGCTTGTGAAGCTCGCACACAAGAATTTCACTCACATGTACTGTACCAGTGTACCTGCACATGTGATGTGACAATAAAAGTGATTTGATTTGATTTGATTTGAAATGTGATGTCCACATATGTGGACGGCAGGTCCTAGGAGGTTAAGGATAGAATACTAGACCCAATTACATTAAAACCCTCTTTGATGATGCGAGTCATATTCAGATTTATTCAATGTTATTTATGTAGCATCAAATCAAACAACAGTTGCCTCAAAGTGTTTTATGTTGTAAGGTAAAGACTCAACAGTAATACAGAGAAAACCCCAACAATCAGACGACCCCCTGGGTTGCTTGGACACAGTTGGAAGGAAAAACAGCAAGAAACTTCTGGGTGAGTGCTGACGTTCACTGCTGAATGGCACATCGGGTCCTGTTTTTTGTGGCTGCTTGCATCAGTGTGTTGTGAGATTATTATACTATCTTATGCCACGTTATACTCCTAATTAAAGATTGTGAAATCATTATGTAGTTTAAGGTTGCATTTAACTATTGACTTAGAAGAAGGTGACAACTATTACATTTATTAAACTGATTTGTATTACATTAGATTGCTGATTTATTGTGAATGGATGATATTGTTTTATGATGCATTATACTGCTGAGTTATAAGAAATACTGTTTTCAGAGAGTCATCGCCTTATTTGTCTGATTAGAAAAGAACAGAACATACTGCACAGGAAGCCAAGGTCATAACTTAGTCTCACTGAGAGAGAGAAAGAATGTGGATGTTTAGGTTTTATGACTTTGGAGGGGGGCTGAGGGTATAAGAATGTGAGAAACGCTCAGACACTTCGAGATCAGGCGGACACCCTCCCGCGCTCATCTCCCCTCCGGATGGTTAATGCGCAAAAGTGTTTGTATGGAATAATGAGAATTGTATGGAATAAAATGGTTGTTGATTGAGCATTTATACACCGAGTGTTGTCCTTCCTTCAGCCCAAAGATCAAAAGAACTGAGAATTTAACAGTGTCCAGAAATGAAGATGGCTTTTCAGCGGCAAAGAGACAATATATGGAAGTGTTACTGGTACCAGTGCTGTGTTGCTGAAAAACAGGTACTTAGTAGTCTCTTCGCAATATGCGATTGCTGACATTATCAAGATAACAAAAAAAACCAAACAAAAACCCCCCAAAACAAAGCACCGAATGTGAGGAGCTGCTGCATCTACGCCTGCTGCCATCTTGGATCATCTTGGTTGTTATCAGGGTTAAACTGGAATTTGGCGGGTGGGAACCTTAAAATCAGGTGTGACAGTGAAGTGTGAAGAAAAGCATCATTTAGTTATGCGATGCTGATTATGTCATCAAATCAGGGGAAATTAATCAACTTTGTCTGATGGCAGCCGTATGACTGCTTCTTGATTTAGCTGATTTTTAACAGAGCGGAGAATAAAAAATGTTCATGAGCAAATAAGCAGTTCAGTCTTTATTTTTTAAAAAGTGCCAAATATGATGGCTCCAGTTTGGCCTTATTTCTTGGACGCAGTAAAAAAATCTAATATCTTTTTGTTAAATTATCAGATACAACAAAGAATCAAAGCTGCAAAAACGAAATACATGACTTATTAATCAAAAGTGTTTGTGTGCACCTTTGCGTATATTTCTTTTTTTTGTATACATGTTGTAAAACTTGTGTTGCAGTAAATTACTCATCATAACATGCATTGTCCTTGAGGGCAGGTGGGTGTAGCTAGCAGGTCACATTTATAAAATCTGTTGCTGCAGACTTACACCACAGCAGGTAACAAGCACGCAGCTGGATGTTCGTCACGTGACTTCCTGCTGCTTGTCTCTACCTTTACCTGACAGTCCAAAACCAGCGTGAAGATTAGGAAATAAGGACACTTTCAAAAGAATATTTTTAATAATTATTGTCTCTTTTATGAAATGATGTTGAATTCAAGTTTATCAGTTTTCACGTATTTCATTCTTGTGGCCTGTAAGAAGGTAGGAGCTCTGAATTATTTGTATTTTATGATAACAGCGACGTTCTACATCACAGTCATTGCTACCAACACGTCTCTGATTGTGGTTATCTGTGTGAGCTGAAGCTTACATGAACCTATGTACATGTTTCTGTGCAGCCTGTTTGTGAATGAGCTGTATGGTAGTACAGGGCTGTTTCCGTTCCTCCTGCTTCAGATCCTCTCTGATGTTCACACTGTTTCTGCTCCTCTGTGCTTCCTGCAGATCTTCTCTCTGTACTCTTATGCAAATATTGAATTATGTAACTTGGCTGTCATGTCTTATGAGAGATATCTTGCTATCTGTCGTCCTCATCAATACAACACACATATGACTGTGTTGGTATAACTTTAATGTGGTAATATGCTTTTGTTTGTATGATTTGGCACCCTCTTGTGGCCACAGTTGGTACTTGGGAAGTTGTTATGCCCAGCTAGTTTGCTACAAGTGCTCAGTGGAGGTGAAACCTTTGCCCACGCATGCCTGTAAGTTTCCATTACATACTATAACCTTAACTATCGGATTTGTGATGCATGTGTAAATTGAGTATACTGAGTTACTATTTCAGCTGTATAGTCATTACTCATTTGTCCAGCTTCGAGGGAACGATGGTGTTGAATGCTGAGCTGTAATCTACAAACAGCATTCTCACATACGTGTCTCTCTTCTCCAGGTGTGACAGGGCAGCATGGAGTGTCAGGGCTATGGCATCATCAGTGGACCTGTTGTGGCGGTATGCGAACTGTAGAGGGTCCAGTGAGTCGGGTAGTGCAGAGCAGATGAAGTCCCTGACCAGCTTCTCGAAGCATTTGCTCACGATGGGGGTCAGGGCTACGGGTCGCCAGTCGTTCAATGAGGAGATGGTGGAGGATTTGGGTACAGGGACGATGGTGGCCATTTTGAAGCAGGCTGGGACTACAGACAGAGAGAGGGAAAGGTTGAAGATGTGTGTAAACACTCCAGCCAGCTGAGCCGCGCATGACTTGAGGACGCGGCCGGGAATCCCGTCCGGACCAGTAGCTTTGCGTGCGTTCACCCTCCTGAAGCACTTCCGCACATCCTCCTCAGACACAGTGTGCGCACTGACGTCATCCGCGGTGCGCACACTGTCCGGTCTCGTGGTGTTCGCTGTGTCGAATCTAGCGTAGAATACGTTTAGATCCTCACACAGAGAGGCTGTGGTCTGCGGTGTGCTGGTTTTCCCTCTAAAGTGTGCTAGCGACTGTATGTTAGCATGTGTTTGCTAACTTGCTATGAGCAATAATGCTAGTTAACTGAAGGTAAAGTGTTTATGTTTAATTTAGGCAACCTTAAGATTTATGTTTTTGCTGGTTGTCATTAAAAGTAAGTTTCTATTAGTACATTATGTATACTCAGTGAATGAGAAGGTAATTATCTGTTTTGTGTTTATTTAGTTTTACAAAAAGAAAAGAGAAAGGAGAGAAATGAAAATGGATAAGGGATACCATGTATAAGAAGCCTTAGTGACATGGCCTGTAAACTGGAGATGCAGATCGAAGTAAAGAAGAATCTCAGTTCAAAGCATTCTCTTCTCATTCTGTTCACAGAATGTTCACAGAACAATGACATTTCAAAAGGTGATTGTCTTTATTGTTATGATATGGTTGTACTCATCTGTCAGATGTGTTTTTACTATATGTTTAAGCCTCCATCTGACTCTGTGGGAGCATCATAAACAGTTTGTACAGTCATAACTACACTATTGTAAAGGTAGCTTGTTCTGGCACTGAAGTTATCTATCTATCTATAAAATGTAGGAGGCTTAATATGAAAAAAACACCCAGCACACCCCTACGGGCGGTTTATCCTTCAAGCTCGGGTCCTCTACCAGAGGCCTGGGAGCTTGAGGGTCCTGCGCAGTATCTTAGCTGTTCCCAGGACTGCGCTCTTCTGGACAGAGATCTCCGATGTTGTTCCCGGGATCTGCTGGAGCCACTCGCCTAGCTTGGGAGTCACCGCACCTAGTGCTCCGATTACCACGGGGACCACCATTACCTTCACCCTCCACATCCTCTCGAGCTCTTCTCTGAGCCCTTGGTATTTCTCCAGCTTCTCGTGTTCCTTCTTCCTGATGTTGCTGTCATTCGGAACCGCTACATCGATCACTACGGCCGTCTTCTCCTGTTTGTCTACCACCACTATGTCTGGTTGGTTAGCCACCACCATTTTGTCCATCTGTATCTGGAAGTCCCACAGGATCTTAGCTCGGTCATTCTCCATCACCCTTGGGGGCATCTCCCATTTTGACCTCGGGACTTCCAGGTTATACTCGGCACAGATGTTCCTGTACACTATGCCGGCCACTTGGTTATAGCGTTCCATGTATGCCTTGCCTGCTAGCATCTTGCACCCTGCTGTTGTGTGCTGGATTGTCTCAGGGGCATCTTTACACAGCCTGCACCTGGGGTCTTGCCTGGTGTGATAGACCCCAGCCTCTATGGATCTTGTACTCAGAGCTTGTTCTTGTGCTGCCATGATTAGTGCCTCTGTGCTGTCTTTCAGTCCAGCTTTGTCCAGCCACTGGTAGGATTTCTGGATATCAGCCACCTCCTCTATCTGCCGGTGGTACATACCGTGCAGGGGCCTGTCCTTCCATGATGGTTGCTCGCCTTCCTCCTCTTTCTTGGGTTTCTGCTGCCTGAGGTATTCACTGAGCACTCGGTCAGTTGGGGCCATCTTCCCAATGTATTCTTGGATGTTCGTTGTCTCATCCTGGACTGTGGTGCTGATACTCACCAGTCCCCGGCCCCCTTCCTTCCGCTTAGCGTACAGCCTCAGGGTGCTGGACTTGGGGTGAAACCCTCCATGCATGGTAAGGAGCTTTCTTGTCTTTATGTCAGTGGCTTCTATCTCCTCCTTTGGCCAGCCTATTACCCCAGCAGGGTACCTGATCACGGGCAGGGCGTAGGTGTTGATAGCCCGGATCTTGTGCTTACCGTTCAGCTGACTCCTCAGGACTTGCCTGACCCTCTGCAGGTACTTGGTGGTTGCAGCTTTCCTAGAGGCCTCTTCATGGTTCCCATTCGCCTGCGGGATCCCCAGGTACTTGTAACTGTCCTCTATGTCTGCAATGTTGCCTTCTGGTAGTTCAATCCCCTCAGTTCTGACTACCTTCCCTCTCTTTGTTACCATCCGACTACACTTCTCCAGCCCGAACGACATTCCAATGTCATTGCTGTATAGCCTGGTAGTGTGGATCAGTGAATCGATGTCTCGTTCACTCTTGGCATACAGCTTGATGTCATCCATGTACAGGAGGTGGCTGACAACTGCTCCGTTTCGTAGTCGGTATCCGTAGCCAGTCTTGTTAATGATCTCACTGAGGGGGTTCAGGCCTATGCAGAACAGCAGTGGGGACAGAGCATCTCCTTGGTAGATCCCGCACTTGATGGTGACTTGTGCTATGGGCTTGGAGTTGGCCTCTAGTGTTGTACGCCACATCCCCATTGAGTTCCTGATGAAGGCTCGTAGGGTCCTGTTGATCTTGTACAATTCTAGGCATTCCAGTATCCAGCTGTGGGGCATTGAGTCATAGGCCTTCTTGTAATCAATCCAGGCTGTGCACAGGTTGGTCAGTCTGGTCACCAGCTACTGTCTACCAGTAGCTGGTGTTTTGCGCCTCTGGTATTCTTGCCAATCCCTTTCTGTGCCCCGCTCATGTATTGACCCATGTGCCTGTTCATCTTAGCCGATATGATGCCTGACAGGAGCTTCCATGTAGTACTGAGGCAGGTTATTGGTCGGTAGTTGGATGGGACCGGTCCCTTCTTGGGGTCCTTGGGGATCAGGACCGTCCGACCTTCGGTTAGCCATTCCGGGTGTCTCTCGTTAACTAGCAGCTGGTTCATTTGTGCTGCCAGACGCTTGTGGAGTGCAGTCAGCTTCTTCAGCCAGTAGGCGTGAACCATGTCGGGCCCTGGTGCTGTCCAACTCTTCATACTGGAGACCCTTTCTTGGATATCTGCCACTGTGATGGTTACTGGACCCTGTTCAGGGAGGTCGCTATGGTCTGCCCTCAGATCCACTAGCCACTGAGCATTGCCGTTATGGGTTGCGTCCTTCTCCCATATGCTCTTCCAGTATTGCTCCGTCTCCAGCCTTGGTGGTGCTGTTCTCTTATTGTTCCCTTGCCACTGAGAGTACACCTTTGCTGGTTCTGTGGAGAACAGCTGGTTTATTCTCCTGCCTTCTATCTCTCTGGTGTACCTCCTCAAGCGGCTGGCCAAGGCTGTGAGTCGTTGTTTGGCAGTTTCCAAGGCCTCAGGTATGGACAGCTTGCTGTATTTCTTATGCACCTTCTTTGTCGCACCTTTCTGCAACTCCGTTAGTTGGCTAACCTCCCTTCGTGCTACTTTGATCTTGCCCTCTAGCCTCCTTCTCCATGGAGGGTACTGCCCCTTGTGGCTGTTCAACTTGTAGCCAAGCATCTCACTGATCACTGCTGCCGTGATCAGTTAGTGTGCTGCTTGTTAGTGTCGGTAATCGTGGTTGTAGGTATCGTCCGTAGTGCTGCATTAACATCATCTAGCAGACCTTCTGAGGGTACTTCACGTAATCTTGGTAACCGGCTACGGGGGATCCAAGTTTCAAGCTTGGCCATGATCCTATCTTTCAGGTCAGTTCCTCTCGCACTCAACGATCCTTCTCCTATCGCACCCCCACCCAATTTCGGGTGGGGGTGCGATATATATATATATATATGTGTATATATATATATATATATATATATATATATATATATATATATATATATATATGTATATTTTTGTACACATCATATGATTTTGTGTCTTTATGTCCTTAAGACATTCCTGCAGTTTAACTAATTGGTGTGTATTATCTGGCTTCATGGACAGATAGAGCTGAGTGTCATCAGCATAGCAGTGAAAATGTATGCTGTGTCTTCTAATGATGCTGCCTAAGGGAAGCATGTATAATGTAAACAGAATTGGTCCTAGCACTGAACCCTGTGGAACTCCATAATTAACCTCAGTGTGTGAAGAGGACTCTCCATTTACATGCACAAATTGGAGTCTATTAGATAGATATGATACAAACCACTGCAGTGCAGTACCTGTAATACCTACAGCGTGCTCTAATCGCTCTAATAGGATATTATGGTCGACAGTATCGAACGCTGCTCTGAGGTCTAGCAGGACAAGCACAGAGATGAGTCCACTGTCAGAGGCCATAAGAAGATCATTTGTAACCTTCACTAAAGCTGTTTCTGTGCTGTGATGAGCTCTGAAACCTGACTGAAACTCTTCAAATAAGCCATTCCTCTGCAGATGATCTGTTAGCTGTTTGACAACTACTCTTTCAAGGATTTTTGATATGAAAGGAAGGTTGGAGATTGGCCTATAATTAGCTAAGACAGCTGGGTCTAGAGATGGCTTTTTGAGTAAAGGTTTAACTACAGCCAGCTTGAAGGCCTGTGGTACATAGCCGATTATTAGAGATAGGTTGATCATATTTAAGATTGAAGCATTAATTAATGGCAGGACTTCTTTGAGCAGTTTTGTAGGAATGGGGTCTAAAAGACACGTTGATGGTTTGGAGGAAGTAATTATTGAAGTTACCTCAGAAAGATCAATTGGAAAAAAAGAGTCTAAATGAATATCAATGGTACTAAAAGTAGCTCTAGCTTTTTTCTCTAATGGTTTGCACCTCTTACACTGTACAGTAATACGTATAATAATGATGCTTTTTTAATCCTTGAAGCAATCATATATTTGTATGAGTGTTTTTTTCTGACAGAAAAATATAATGTAGAAACAAATGGGCACAGACTGTCCTTTTATTTCATCTTTTAAATATCAAAATTCAGCTTTTGGTTCAAACACTGTATTTTTTAAAATTCCACACAGGATTATCACAGTTTTCTAGTTTACCTTACCTTTACCATCATATTTTAATATCAGAATAGTAACAGACATCTATTACAGTAAACTCTGTGCTGTACTGATTGCTTGGCCTGACATGCATTAATGATGCTCTCATGGGAACTATTATGGGAAATATAAAGCAGCCGATGTTGCTGAAGCCTCAGTGCAGAAATCGGCTGCAGAAAAAAGTTCAGAGTACTGGAGACAGGCATGAGGGTAAATGTTGGATTATTTCTGCTCGTGACTGTTTCACTTTAACCTGAACATTTCAAACCCAGCAGAGCAGCATCTGTCAGAATGAGTGTGTGATGAGACATGAGAAGCAAACCTGTTTCTAGTTTTCAAACATTTGCTTTGTCACCTAAAGCAAGATCAATGGTGAACTCAACTGTGCCTTACTTTATCCTCAGCACATATATATATGTAGGGAGTTTGAAATACTTGTTATTTGTGTTAATTGCGCTGTTATACTTTAGTATAGTTTTTGTGAACATGTCTATGATTGTGGTTATATGTGTGAACAGAAGCTTACATGAACCTATGTACATGTTTCTGTGCAGCCTGTTTGTGAATGAGCTGTATGGTAGTACAGGGCTGTTTCCGTTCTTCCTGCTTCAGATCCTCTCTGATGTTCACACTGTTTCTGCTCCTCTGTGCTTCCTGCAGATCTTCTGTCTCTACACGTATGGACACGTAGAGTTTTGTAATTTAGCCGTCATGTCTTATGACAGATATCTCGCTGTCTGTTATCCCCTGCACTACAAATCACATATGACAGATAACAAAGTAGTTATGTTCATTGTTGTCATATGGTTGTACTCTTTTGTGAAATTCATGATCACATTGTGTTTAACCGTCCGTCTGACTTGGTGTGGGAAAATCATGAATGGGCTGTATTGCCATAACTACCTGGTTGTAAAGTTGGCGTGTTCAGACACCAATCTGAATAATCTTTTTGGGCTTTTTGGTACTGTGATCACTGTTTTAGTTCCTCTGCTTCCAATCTTCTACTCCTACATGAAAATACTCAAAGTGTGTTTTTCTGGGTCCAGACAGATGAGACGTAAAGCCGTCAGTACCTGTGCGCCTCACCTGGCCTCCCTCCTAAACTTTTCTTTTGGGTGTTTATTTGAAATACTCCAGAGCAGGTTTGATACGACCAGTATACCCAGTGCTCTGCGAATCTTTCTGTCTCTGTATTTCCTCATCATTCAACCGCTTTTGAATCCGATCATGTATGGGACACAAATGTCTAAAATAAGACATGTGCTGTGCTATAAAATGTAGCTGTGATTCTTACACCTGTAGGATGTTTAAATTCAAGTTTGAAGTCCTAAACTTTTCTTTTGGATTTTGAAAAACTTCTGAGCAGACTTCACACGACAAGTGCATCCAGTGTGTTTTGAATCACTCTGTACTTCTGATCATGCATACAAATGCCCAGCATCTGAAAACAATATGATCATGTCTCCTTCCTCTAAAATTTAAGCCGTCCGTGTAGCTGTGATTTTTCATATATGTCTAAGATGTTCAGTTTAATACATAACCATGCCACTGTCATATCAGTTTCCTGTTAATAAAGTTTTTTGATCTTAATGGTTAAAGAGTTGTTTTTATGAAGTGAACTGACATAAATCTCACAAAAAGACAAGCATTAGGTAAAAACGTAAGCCAGAGAGGAATCCTTTCTATTCTAGCTACTGTCACTGAATTATGGTAAAACAAAAATAGATAAATCAGAACAATAGAAATAAACACCATTTGAAAAAAGATTATTTTGCTGTGGTTATCTTAATTAAACACTTTGCTAAAATATCACATGTGCCTTCCTCCTTTTTTGTCCTTCCCACGAACTGGGACTTTGTTGAAGGTAACCCCTACAATAATACATACAGAGAAAAACCCAACAATCATATGACCCCCTATGAGCAAGCACTTTGGCGACAGTGGGAAGGAAAAACTCCCTTTTAACAGGAAGAAACCAGGCTCAGGGAGGGGCGGGGCCATCTGCTGTGATTGGTTGGGGTGAGAGAAGGAAGACAGGATAAAGACATGCTGTGGAAGAGAGACAGAGATTAATAACAGATATGATTCAGTGCAGAGAGGTCTATTAACACATACTGAGTGAGAAAGGTGACTGGAAAGGAAAAACTCAATGCATCATGGGAATCCACCAGCAGCTTACGTCTATTGCAGCATAACTAAGGGAGGATTCAGGGTCACCTGGTCCAGCCCTAACTATATGCTTTAGCAAAAAGGAAAGTTTGAAGCCTAATCTTAAAAGTAGAGATAGTGTCTGTCTCCCGAATCCAAACTGGAAGCTGGTTCCACAGAAGAGGGGCCTGAAAACTGAAGGCTCTGCCTCCCATTCTACTTTTAAATACTCTAGGAACAACAAGTAAGCCTGCAGTGTGAGAGCGAAGTGCTCTAATAGGGTGATATGGTACTACAAGGTCATTAAGATAAGATGGGGCCTGATTATTTAAGACCTTGTATGTGAGGAGCAGGATTTTGAATTCTGGATTTAACAGGAAGCCAATGAAGGGAAGCCAATACAGGAGAAATCTGCTCTCTCTTTCTAGTCCCTGTCAGGACTCTTGCTGCAGCATTTTGGATTAACTGAAGGCTTTTCAGGGAGTTTTTAGGACTTCCTGATAATAAAGAATTACAGTAGTCCAGCCTGGAAGTAATAAATGCATGAACTAGTTTTTCAGCATCACTCTGAGACAGGATATTTCTAATTTTAGAGATGTTGCACAAATGAAAAAAAAAACAGTCCAACATATTTGTTTAATATGTGCGTTGAAGGACATGTCCTGGTCAAAAATGACTCCAAGGTTCCTCACAGTGTTGCTGGAGGCCAAGGTAATGCCATCCAGAGTAAGAATCTGGTTAGATACCATATTTCTAAGATTTTCAGGGCCGAGTACAATAACCTCAGTTTGATCTGAATTACGAAGCAGAAAGTTAGCGGCCATCCAGGTCTTTATGTCTTTAAGACATTCCTGCAGTTTAACTAATTGGTGTGTGTTACCTGGCTTCATGGACAGATAGAGCTGGGTGTCATCTGCATAGCAGTGAAAATGTCTTCTATGTCTTCTAATGATGCTGTCTAAGGGAAGCATGTATAATGTAAACAGAAATGGTCCTAGCCTTGAACCCTGTGGAACTCCATAATTAACCTCAGTGTGTGAAGAGGACTCTCCATCTACATGAACAAATTAGAGTCTATTAGATAGATATGATACAAACCACTGCAGTACAGTACCTGTAATACCTACAGCGTGCTCTAATCGCTCTAATAGGATATTATGGTCGACAGTATCAAATGCTGCACTGAGGTCTAGCAGGACAAGCACAGAGATGAGTCCACTGTCAGAGGCCATAAGAAGATCATTTGTAACCTTCACTAAAGCTGTTTCTGTGCTGTGATGAGCTCTGAAACCTGACTGAAACTCTTCAAATAAGCCATTCCTCTGCAGATGATCTGTTAGCTGTTTGACAACTACTCTTTCAAGGATGTTTGATATGAAAGGAAGGTTGGAGATTGGCCTATAATTAGCTAAGACTGCTGGGTCTAACTACAGCCAGCTTGAAGGTCTGTGGTACATAGCTGATTATTAGAGATAGGTTGATCGTATTAAAGATTGAAGCATTAATTAATGGCAGGACTTCTTTGAGCAGTTTTGTAGGAATGGGGTCTAAAAGACACGTTGATGGTTTGGAGGAAGTAATGATTGAAGTTAACTCAGAAAGATCAATTGGAGAAAAAGAGTCTAAATGAATATCAATGGTACTGAAAGTAGCTGTAGATAATATTACATCTGTGGGGCGGTTATTGGTAATTTTTTATCTAATGATTAAAATTTTATTTGTGAAGAAGTTCATGAAGTCATTACTAGTTAACGTAAAAGGGATGGTTGGCTCAACAGAGCTCTGACTGTTTTGTTTGTTTGTTTTTAAGTTTTGTTCTTATTTTCTTCAATCAGTGATGAATAGTAAGATGTTCTGGCTTTGCGGAGGGCTTTCTTATAAAGCAACAAACTATTTCTCCAGGCTAAATGATGATCTTCTAAATTTGTGACACGCCATTTCCTCTCCAGCTTACGAGTTATCTGCTTTAGGCTACGTGTTTGAGAATTATACCACGGAGTCAGGTACTTCTGATTTGAGGCCTTAGTTTTCACAGGAGCTACAGTATCCAGAGTAGGGATGGGTATCGTTTAGGTTTTATCCGATACCAGTACCAAACCGGTACTTTTGAAACGGTGCCGATGCTTAAACAGTGCTCGAACCGGTGGTTAAAGAATGGAGAACACACACTTTATCCAAAAACCTCTCATGTTTAGCTGTTTTTTTTTGTAAAAAGATAACATTGTTAGCCTTTTCTGCAGCTATAGGGCATATATTGTATCACTGTTGGCTGGAAGCAGTGCTTAATCAATGGAAAAAAACACAAACTTTGTCCAAAAACTTCTCATGTTTAGCTGTTTCCCTCTTTTTCTTTGGTCATTTTAGCCTTTTTGGCCAGGGTGAAGGGAGTATCTGCCATCAAACAAGAAGACAGCCGCATGTAACTACGACGGTGTTTGCTAGTTCACCTTACATGCGTTAATTTAATAACGTGGTTAGCCTACTCAACGTAAATTACACACGAACAACATTAAGCTACTCACGCAGAGAAGAACGCCTGCTGCTGCCATCATCATCCATCATCATTTCTGCTACACTGGCAGGGCTAGGGGCCAGGACTCTCCTCTTCGGGTTCTTGGGGGATGTTGCTAACTCCGGGTCCGATAACAGGCAACCCACCCACAGTAGATGTGCTCGGTGTGAGGTCTCGCAGCAAGCTATCAAATACAGTGCTATACGTCGCTAGCTGTTTCATCAGATTCGAGGAGTTACCTCCGATGGACAGTATCACAGTATCAGCTTGAAGCACTTGTTGCAGGCTGCTGAGTTTGCATATTTTGCTGTGAAGTACAGCCAGACTTTTGACCGCTTCGCCTTGGGCATTTTTAATCTGTAGCTCTGCTCTAAAAGAACGTACGTACCTAGGCCCGCCTACTACGCTTGCAAAGGTAAAATGATGATGATGATGTCCTAAAGTCCACCCTACTTTTACTCATTTTATAGTAGAGATATCATCTGAATTTCAGGAGCGGACCACTCCTCCTTCACTCCCCCAGGCAGTCCGCCACCTAAACTTCCTAGTGGAGCCGCCGCGGAGAGCTCGATTATCGCCGGCCCATCTGAGGTGCCTTCCAGCAGCTGTAGCCTCCGCGCAGCCGCCAGGCCCGCCGTTTCCATCCCCTGGAACTCCTCTCTCCGCTCCATTCAACAATACAGCAGCTCCGGTCCCCATCCCCGCAAGACTAAGTAAGTAAGTAAAGTTTATTTATATGGCACCTTTCACAGACATATGTCACAAAGTGCTTTACAAGGTAAAAACATAATACAGTCATAAAATACACCATAAAAACCCTGGTCTAATTAAAAGCTTTTTGAAATAAAAATGTCTTTAGCTGCTTTTTGAAGGTCTCCACTGAGTCCAAACCCCGTAGAAATAGGGGAAGTGCATTCCACAATCTGGGTGCAACAGCTTGGAAAGATCGGTCCCCTCGGGTTTTAAAACGAGTGTGGGGGACCACTAAAAGGTTTTGGTTTGCTGACCTCAGGTTACGAGTGGAGGTATGTTTATGAATCAGATCAGCAATGTGGGGGGGGGGGCTGTCTCTGTAATGCTCTAAAAGTTAAAACTAGAATTTTAAAATGGAATCTGAATCTGATTGGTAGCCAGTGCAGCGACTTTAAAACAGGGGTCATATGAGCACCCTTGTTCGAGCGGGTCAGTAGCCTCGCTGCAGAGTTTTGAACAACCTGTAGGCGGGCTAGCCCTTTCATGTTTAGACAAGTAAACAGGCTGTTACAGTAGTCAAGTCTTGTAGAGATAAAAGCATGTATTATCATCTCAAGTTCACTTGTTGACACGATAGATCTAAGTTTGGAAATGTTCCTCAAGTGAAAAAAGCAGGTTCTTACTGTCTGATTTAAATGTCCCTTCAAAGAAAAAGCTTCATCAAAAATGACACCCAAGTTTCTAAGGTTGTGTTTCTGTGAGGAACCTAAGTCACCCAGTCGCCGTTTAATATCAGGTATTGCACTGCCTGGTGCAATAATCAAAGTTTCTGTTTTGGCCGGGTTTAGCTGTTAGCAGTTATTGTTTAACCATTGTTTAATGTTGGTTAAACAGTCAATCAGATTGGAGAGCTTATGAGCTTCAGCAGGCTTAAAAGAATAATATAGCTGAATATCGTCAGCAAAAAGATGATAAGATGCTTCAGGAAACTGCTGTATTATCTGACTTAAAGGAAGAATGTATATTAAAAACAGAATAGGTCCCAGCACAGAGCCCTGAGGAACTCCACACAACAACTATGTAGATTCCGACATGATCTGGTTTGCAGACACACTAAAACTCCTTTCAGATATATAAGATGAAAACCAGTCTAGAACAGAGCCAGACATCCCAACCAGGTCTCTCAGTCTGTTTATCAGGATGGTATGGTTGACTGTATCAAAGGCTGAGGTAAGGTCTAACAAGACTAGGACTGTGTATTCTCCGGAGTCTGCTGACATCATAATATCATTAGTAATTTTCAGTAGTGCTGTCTCAGTGGAATGCAATTTACGGAACCCAGATTGAAAACGGTCATGGATGTTATATTTCTCCAACTATGCCGTAAGGTGGACAGCTACTGCCTTCTCAAGGAGTTTTGACATGAATGGGAGTTTGGAGATAGGTCTTAAATTTTGAAGTAGTGTTGGGTCCAGGTTGGGTTTTTTGAGCCTTGGTTCCACAATGGCATGTTTAAAAAAGCTGAGGAACACCCCAGTCTGAAGAGAAACATTAAAAAGGTTCACAACCCAAGGACCAATGGTGTCAAAGGCATTAATAAAAAGCTTAGTGGGGATAATTTCTGAGGGGCTTGAGGACGGCTTCATTTTGTCAACCAGGGCTGCTATTTCATCATATGTTACAGTTGTAAAAGTCGACCAGGAGTACAAAGGGAGTGCCTGACTCGGAGAACAAGAAAGCTTTGGGGAGATTTTAGCATTGATGTCGTTAATCTTATCAACAAAAATCGGAGGAGTTTATTACTATCTACCTTAGAGTGTACATCTAAAGGTAACACATCTGGGGAGACAATAGCACTAACTTTGTTAAAAAGAAACTTGGGATTTCTCTTGTTTTTTGTTATGAGTCTAGAAAAATATTCAGATCTAACAGTTCTCACCGTGTCATTTAAGGAGAGCATGAGATCTTGAAGATGGAGCCTGTGTACGTCAAGTTTGGTTTTCTTCCATAGTCGTTCTATTTTGCAGCATATTCTCCTTAAGTTTAAGATAGACTCATTTATCCAAGGGCATGTCTTCTTTTGTAAAGCCGAGCTTGTTTTAATAGGTGCCACTTGATCCAAAATGGATGTGCATTCCCTATTAAAAGACTGAATAAGAACATTTACATCGTTTCCGGTAAAAAGTGGAGACCTGTCAAACATAATGGAGAACCTCTCAGCAGTAGTCTCAGTTATTATGCGTCTATGAGTTTTTAACTTCACAGGCATCTGTTTAGAGCTAAAATTAAGTTCAACAAAGATACAGTTATGATCACTCAAATGTACATCCTCAGCAAACACACTGCCAATGTTGAGGCCCAAGGAAAAAACAAGGTCCAAGGTATGGCCTTTTAAATGGGTTGGACCGGAGACATGTTGGACAAAGTTAAAAGACTCAGATATAGATAGAAGTTCAGCTGCAGAGTTAGATGAGGCATCATCAATATGAATGTTAAAATCCCCAAGAATTAAAACTTTCTCCAGCTTGATAATAGAAGATAAGAAGTCCATAAAATCCTTTAAGAACTCAGTAGCAGGGCCAGGAGGGCGATAGACTAAAACACAATAAAAGATGTTCGTAGAGCCCACCTTAATTGTTTGCGACTCAAAGGAAGAATAGTTTTCAGTTTGCATACCTTTGCAGGTGAAACTGTCCTTAAAGACAACAGCAAGACCTCCACCACGGCGACCTAAACGGGGGGCGCCCAAGTAAGAGCAGTCTGCAGGACGCAGTTCGTTTAGGTGAATAAATTCTCCATCCCTCTGCCATGTTTCAGTGAGAAACAGAAAGTCCAGGCTTTTCCCTGTGAAGAGCTCATTCAGAGAGAAGGATTTGTTTGCGATGGAGCGGGCGTTCAAGAGCGCAATCCGATTAAAAGCTGGCAGCGCAGGTTTCCCATCAGCTTGTCGGAGTGGAATTGACAGCAAACACCGTGTCTGCACGCGAGGTCTCCAGCGGCACCACGGAACCGGCGGGGCCAACCACCGGTTGTGCGATGCGGGCTGTGAGGGCGCAGCGGTGTGGAGATAATCGGCAAAATCCAGAGCATCAGATGGGCAGGATCCACGCTGTAGTGGCTGCAAGTACGTGTTTCCAATCAAATCCGGAAGGGTAACTGGCAGCAGAAACTGGGGACGCCTCCAGACGAGTCGGGAAGTCTCCGATCTGTAGGCTCGTCTGATGTGTACCTGGATGCCGGCCCTACAGCCTCTTTTCCTTGATTTCTTCTTGGAATTGCTTAGGGCACATTTCGCAGGTAGCAAGAAGTAATCCGGTGAGGTGGAAGAGTGCACAAATGGTGGGGGGAAAGTTTTTCTATAACTGTCCCAGTCATCATAAAGACGTTCCATAGACTCTTTGATGTGGAGCAAGGAAGAACGGTCGTAAATCACAGCAGCATAGCTCCATATATTAAACGTCAGGGCTGATATAAAAGCATAAAATACAATACAACGTAGGTAGGTAGACGTCAAGCCGAGCAAAGGCGCCATATTCCTGTCAGCACTACAACTACAAGACTACAACCTTCGCTACTAGAGGACGATCTACTCCCAGCAAAAGTTCACGGCGGAGCTCCACTCCACATAGCCCTGAGGCGCATCTCCAGCCCCGCGGAGCATCCCGGAAATCCGACCCATCTCAGCATCAACTCCGAGGTCGTACCGCCGTTCCCATGCTCCGGTGAGGTCTGCCGAAGATTCTTTGCCGACGAAGATCTATGACTGGACTGTCACCCATCTCCAACGAGTTTTGAAAGAGAGAGGCATCCGCTTTCGCCAATCCGATAACAAGGCTACATTATTCCGTTTCTTCTTAAGTGTCCAGGCGATTCCCATATGCTTGTTTGCCATTCACCTAGGGACCATTTTTGATCCGAGGACACCACAAGGGTTACCATCTCAGCGCTCCCGCTCTCATTCACCGAACAGAGCTAATCCTCCTCTGGGGATAAATGAAGCCAGCGCCTCCATTAATGATGCTTCCTCGCTCCTTTCAGCCTCACCCAGCCAGCAACGGCCGCAGCTCGACACCACTCCGCACACTGCCTCCTCAACTGTCCCTCCTACTCAGTGTGACACTCGGCTAGGGTTGCCAGTTCTGCGGTCTCCAATGCCCCCTTTGCAACTCGCGCCAAAAAAACCCCTCTCAGCACCGAGTTGCCAGGTCCTCAGCCACATATTCCTCCTCTGCAGGTAACCTCGGCATCAGGATGCCAGGTCCTCTCACCTTTGCTCCTTCCCAATATACTTCAGCTAATATCCCTACAACCATCCGTCCGACCGTTCATCCCTCCAACCCAGCAATCTTTCCTCCTCCCGTTGGTGAAGCTCTGAGCTGCACCTGGCCTAGCTTTTTAGCCTAGGCTAAATTCCTCCTCCTAACCCACTGGCCCCAAAACCTTCTCCCGTATCTGCTAATCTTCACCAACAAATCATCGCTGGTAAATATGTAGATTTGGCTGAGCTCATTCTCCCTCCTCTCACGCAGCCTGCTCTTCCCAGGCTAATTGACGGCCACGGTGGTTCCATCATCATACCTGGTGGAACTGTCGTGACTAGGGGAAACAAGTGGGAAACACTAGGGGAAACAAGTGGGAAACCCTAACCATAACACTAGGGGAAACAAGTGGGAAACCCCAAGAAAACATCACCAAACACTAGGGGAAACAAGTGGGAAACACTAGGGGAAACAAATGGGAAACACTCAGAGAAACAAGTGGGAAACATCACATCATAGGCCCCACACAGTCACGTACAAACACTTGAAACATAGACTTACACTTTTGGACACACAATGACACTTTGACCCACAAATGTACAACTTTATCTCGATAGACAAGAGTCACAGACACACAGTGGTCACATCTCTGGAATCGGGGTTGGATTCTGCATCCGACGTTGGGTCACATGAAATCGATTGGTTACTTGACAATAGGTCCATAATAGTGACTCCGAACTCTGCCATGTCGGCAACTTTCGATTCGGTCAGATTTCACCTAACTCCCGACACGACTACTGGCCTGCTCTCTAGCCACTTATCCTGACACATTGCCCCACTTTTATACCCTGACATGACCTCTTCACTTACCCTAAGGTTGGTGGAACCAGGGTCCAACACACTAGGGTCCCACTGCAAAGGGTCCCACACACTAGGGTCCCACTTTCTAGGGTCCCGCACACTAGGGTCCCACACACTAGGGTCCATATGACTCAGACTCACACACAAAGACACATCTCCACCCACTCATGTTGGCACATTTTCAACATTTTACACCCTGGCCTTTTCAGTTACCCTAAGGTCCGTGGAACTACAGTGACACACACCACACACTCGCATACACACACTTGCACCGCACACTCTCAAGCACCCTCTGACCTCGTACAACATGCCCTACACAGTCACGTACGAACAGTCGGAACACAGACTTCCACTTTAGGACACACAATGACACTTTGACCCACTTTCTTACAGCGTTCAATCTCCACCCAGGAAAGTCGGAGACACACAGGAATCACACCTTTGGAATCGGCGTTGGATTCCGCATCCATTGATGGGTCACTTGACACCGATCGGTCACTTGACAAAAAATGTTCGGTCCCATATGATGACTCACTTTGTCGGGTGTTTACCAACGCGGCACGGCCTGCTGAGTACAGTGGTCATCATGGAATCAGGTCGATCGGTCACTCCTCGGGCAAAAGAGCTCACTCCACTCGAGTTTGCTTTTGGTTTCTCGTTATACAGACATTCTCTGCACCGCCTTTCCCTCCCGAAGACAAGAGTTCGACTCCTATCTGACTATTATTCATGATCTCGCGTTACGATTTGGCGGCACCGGCTTCTATCAGTACCACATCCAGATTGCTTCTCAGGCAGCTGCTCGCCTTCAGCAGTTTAACCAAGACAGTTTAACCAAGACTGGGGCAGTCTCAATAAGGAACTCTACTGCTGCATCTTCGCCGCCAGTTCTTCTCTCTCCTGCAAAACTTGTGGCGCCCCGTCATATCCTGCTTCCACCTGCATCGTCCCAGCCCAAAACAATTCACAGCCCTCATGCCGTTCATCGGTTCTTACCTGCTTCACCCCAGCTCCCATACCAGAACTTTTTAAACCTACAACCTCCATCCCCAGCATGCCTTTGCCTCGAGGTTCAGACAAGCGGGGCAGGCCCGTCACGCACCTTGGAGGCCGCACCATTTGCAATAACTTCAACGACTCCGGCTGTTCCATGTCTCAATGCTGCTATCTCCACTGTTGCTCCTTTTGTGGCGGCGGCCATTTCCGCCCCGCATGCCCCCACAACCCCACCAAGCCATGGCTAGCATTGTCAGCTTCCACACCCATCCATAGTCCGGCACTAAAAGACGCCTTAAAAAATCCCCTTAACCCAGGCTTCGTCAACTTCTTAGTAAAACTTTTTCAGAAGGCTTCCACCCAGGGATCGTCGCCCAGCCATCAGTTTCTTGCACTTGTAAAAACCTGCAGTCAGCTCTCAAAGACCCAGAATCCGTCGACAGCCTGCTCGCCAAGGAAGTCAGGGAGGGTTTTATGATCGGACCCTTCCCCGAACCTCCCTTTCCCCTCTTTCGCATCAACCCTCTGGGCATCGCTACCGGAAAATATTCAGGCAAAAAGCGCATGGTCATCGATCTTTCTGCTCCTCACGGCAGTCAGATTCCAAGCATAAATAGCTTCATTCCCAGCGACGACCACTCTCTCAAATACCCCACAGTGAACCACGCAATTTCTCTCATTAAACTCGCCGGCAGAGGCGCATGGCTTTCTGAAGTCGACATCACAAGTGCCTTTAAGGTCTTGCCGATTCACCCCGATTTCTGGTGCTTGTTCGGAGTCAAGTGGAGGGATGCCTATTATTTCGCAGTCAGGCTGACCTTCGGTTGCAAAAGCAGCCCCAAGCTTTTCGACTCACTCTCCGAAGCTCTATGTTGGATCCTCTCCAACAACCATAAGCTGCCATTTTTGGTCCACCTTCTCAATGATTTCCTAGTCATCTCCCCTCCCATGTCACCTATAGCTCACGGGTTATCCACTCTGTGGTCAGTCTTCTCCGAACTCGGCGTTCCATTGTTGGAAGAGAAAACAGAGGGACCTTCAACATCCCTGGAGTTCTTCGGCATAACCCTTGACACCAAACATTTCCAGGCCTCCCTGCCCATCGAAAAGCTCAACCACGTCACCCTTCTCCTCCAAAATGTTCTCCTCGCTCCCACTTCCTCCAAACGACAGCTGCTCTCCCTTTTGGGACAATTAAACTTTGCTCTACGCATAATGCCTCAAGGCCGCTCCTTTATCTCTCACTTGCTTTCACTCGCTGCATCTAAACCGTCACTTCTTGACTCCATCACACTGGATAGCTCTTCAAGGGCCAAACTGCATCTCTGGCAACTTCTGCTCGCTAACTGGAATGCCATCACCTTCTTCTACAACGATCAGCTGTACCACCTCGACGACGTTCAGCTCTACACAGATGCTGCCTTCTGCCGGTTTTGGGGGCTATTATGGCAGAAGGTGGTTCTCTTCAGCTTGGCCTCCCGAGTTCCGTCAATATATATGATAAGATAAGATAAGATAACCTTTATTAGTCCCACACGTGGCAAATTTGTTTTGTTACAGTGTTGGACAGTGCAAAGTTACATAGAAAAATTTAAAAAAAAATAAACACTGGAATAAGATATCAATAAGATACTCTGCACAACTGTACACAATAGAATAGAATAAAATAAAATACTATATACAATTTAATAAAATAGAATAAAATAGAATACAAATGCTATATACAATTGAGTATAATACAATGATGCCAGAAAGGAGTATTGCACTTAGTGTTATTGCTATTGCACATGTGTGGATGTGTGTGTTTGATCACTTGAAGGCTTTGTTGTGGAGTCTGACAGCAGTGGGGAGGAAAGACCTGCGAAATCTCTCCGTCCCACATTGTGGGTGCCGCAGCCTGCCACTGAAGGAGCTACTCAGTGTTGTCAGAGTCTCCTGCATGGGGTGGGAGATGTTGTCTCTTAGCCACCATTCTCCTGTCACTCGCCACCTCCACTGGGTCCAGAGGGCAGAACAGAGCTGGCCCTCCGGATAAGCCTGTTCAGTCTCTTCCTGTCCCCGGCAGAGATGCTGCCGCCCCAGCAGACCACACCGTAAAGATGACTGAGGCTACCACAGAGTCATAGGTCTTCAGGAGTGGGCCCTTCACTCCAAAAGACCTGAGACTCTGCAGCAGGTACAGCCTGCTCTGCCCTTTCCTGTAGAGGGCGTCTGAATTATGAGTCCAGTCCAGTTTATTGTTCAGATAAACCCCAATGTACCTGTAGCTGTCCACAGCCTCAATGTCCATACCTTGGATGTTCAGTGGTTGTAGTGGAGGATGTTTGTGCCTGTGGAAGTCTACCACCAGCTCCTTGGTTTTATTAGTGTTGATCTGGAGGAAGTTCTGCTGGCACCAGTCCACAAAGCCTTGGGTCAGTCCTCTGTACTCCCTGTCATCCCCATCAGTGATGAGTATTGCAGAGTCGTCCGAGAGCGTCTGCAGCAAGCACTGGGTGAAGTTGTGCGAAAAGTCTGCAGTGTAGATGGTGAAGAGGAACAGTGCCAGAACCGTTCCCTGTGGGGCCCCCGTACTGCAGACGACCCTGTCCGACACACAGCCCTGAGTTCTCACATACTGTGGTCGGTCGGTGAGGTAGTCCAGTATCCATGTAGTGAGGTGATGGTCCAAGAATGGTGTTAAAGGCACTGGAGAACAACATGATTCTCACAGTGCTCCCAGCGGTCTCCAGGTGAGAGAGGGAATGATGCACGAGGTGAATGACGGCATCATCCGCTCCAATGCCAGGCTGGTAGGCAAACTGAAGTGGGTCCAGTGATGAGCTCACCAAGCGCCGAAGCTGAGCCAGGACCATCATGCCCTTCATGCGGCGGCTCACGTGGCTATCAGTCACCCACCAGTTCCTAATCAGAGCAGAACATATTCCAGGCCATTTCAATTCCATTGCTGACTCATTGTCTCGTCTCTCCCTCCAGACAGTCAGAGCCTTGGCCCCCCATGCAGAGGCAGCTCCGACCCCAGTTCCTCCATTTTCAGCCACGAAATTTGAGATCTAAACCCTAACATCGCAGAACTCATCAGCATCTCCCAAGAAGCGATTATAAATAGTATTGCAGCAAGCACATTGTCCTCCTATCGGACCACTTGGAACACGTTCCGTTCATTCCATAATAACTTCAACCTTCCATTACCGTCATTCGACATAGCAACCGTTTCCAGCTTCATATCTCATGCCTTCCGGTTTCTGAGCATCAAAATTCCCATCATAAAGACATACCTCAGTGGCATCAGTTTCTTTGCCAAACTGCTCACAGGTTTGTCATCCCCAACCATTACGTCGTCCCAGATATCATTATTCATCAAAGGTCTCCAGCGTCAGTCTCCTGCCGCAGCCCTACACCGCTTACCCCTAACTTCAGATCTTCTACATCGCTGCATCTCTACCCTCCAGCTGAAGTATAGTGACTACTTCCTGGCACGCACACTCAAAGCCATGTTCCTACTCGTCTTCTTTGGCTTCTCACGCTGTTCCAAATTCACCTCCTCATCTTTGAAATCCCATCCGGATCTTCACCCGTGCTTGAGCGACATCCACCCAGTCTCCGAAGAGTGCCTCATTTTCAGCCTCAAACGAAGCAAAATCAATCAATCGGGCAGCCCCACACCTATATACTACTTCGAAATAAATTCACCTTTAAGTCACTTTGAATCGCTAACCCATTACCTCCACCTCAGAAAATCTCAGCACGCCTTACCTTCAGATCCACTGTTCATCACTGAATCTGGCCACGCCCTAACCAGGTAATGGTTTCTCTCATACTTTTGCCAAGTGCTCCTCTTCTGGGATTCCTCCCAATCTCTTCTCTGACCATTCCTTTTGCATCGGCGCTGCAACTTCTTCCTCCCACAAAGGAGTCCCTGAACTCTTAATCAAGCTCCTGGGCCGATGGTCATCGCAAGCCTACCAGTTATACATTCGCAACAATCTCCAAGACCTCCGTAACGCCCAGTCTTCACTCCTGTAGGGGATGCCTTCTTTGGGGGATCTGCCTGGCCCGGGAGCCGTTGCCAGTCCCCAGTCCCCTTCAAGGCCTTCCCCAAACCGCAGCACCAGTTCATACTTCCTCATCTCTCATTGCCCATCGTTACCGAGGATGTGGTCCCAGCTAGTGAAGTGGAGATATCATCTGAATTTCAGGAGCGGGACCACTCCTCCTTCACGTCCCCTCCGGCCTCAGGCTATAAAAGCCCCACTTCACCAATACCTGCTGTTCTCATTTTCATGCCCCACCCTTCCCCCCCATTTTCCCTCTCTTCTACTCTTCTCCTCTCTTCCTTTCCTTCATTCACTTCTCGTTAGTACATGGGGATCTGCCTGGCCCGGAGCCTTCGCCAGTTCCCTTCGAGGTCTTCCTGAAACCGCAGCACCAGTTCATACTTCCTCATCCCTCATCACCCATTGTTACCAAGGATGTGGTCCCAGTTATTGAATTAAGATTTAAAAATCTAGTTGGTATTGGTATGGGTAGTAGCCTTCAGTAATAGTAATAAATCACACAGCAATAGTACATTCATGTAGTTGTAAAAAGATTAAGATAAATACATTTTGTGGCATGTATTCTGTAATCTGTAGAGGAATACATTTTATAAAGTAACCTTCCCAGCACTGCCCAGTAGGAAATTGTTTTGTTAAAGACATTCACTTCAAATAAAGATAAAGATGAAAAATGTAAATACAATGCTACATAAAACTAAAGATATCCACAGTTTTTACATGTGCTGTATGTGTAGATTTCATGAGGGAAACAAGAGACAACCTGGAAAGCAACAGTGCCTCAGAGAGGGATTTTACGCCTATAATACGATCATGGGTTATGACTTCACAGCTTAATTATCCACACACAAATACACCCACACAGAGATTATGTTAACAGGAGGGGTGATGGCTCAAATAAAGGCTTCTGAGGCAAACTTATAAGAACAAAAGGTGAGTCTTTGTTAAGGCTGTTTAGGTCCTAAAAATAAATCTAAAAACAGAGGCAAACAAAGTCCACAATCCAAAAGAAACAGAGAAGACTAAGAAGACTAATTATGAAGGTAGTCACAATCAAGTTAATTAAAAATGGGGAACACAAGAGAAGCAGGAATAATATAATGAATATAAATCAGAATCAAAAGAACCAGAATTGGAGATAAAGTATCTGAATTTCAGGAGTGAGACCACGCCTCCAAACACGTGCCTTCCGGTTCTTATCTATATGATCCCCCAGGAAGCTGTTTGTTCTCGTCCGTACACCTTTTGTACGGACGAGAACATGCCCTTCCATTTGCTTTGCTCAGCTTTGCTTCATCGCTTTCCCTTTAGGCAGTCCAAGAAGCTCGACCACAATGAGGGTCATGGCAGCGCTTCAGGGAGATGCGGCCGACCACCGAGGGAAACTTTTGAGCAGTTTTCTCGCCACACAACAATCCAGTCTGCTTCGTTGTTCCATCTAGTCATCTTCTCTCTGCTAAATCCAGTTATGAAGTAACTCCAGCTGCTCACCACCTCCACGAAATTCAGCAAGATCAACCACCAGCAAAGCTCACAGCTCCACTCACGTTGCTCCGAAAAAGGCCCGATGGCCAGGCCAGTCAGCCGAAAAGCCAAGGGATGTCAGCACAGGGCCCAGAAGCCACGCTGTACCCACGCTTACGTAAGGTCTCCAGAGTAGCCTGGTTTCAACTGCTTCTTAACCTACTTAACCAAATGTTAATCCAACGTCTTCTTCATGCAGAAGCAAATTGCAGCTCCAATAGCAAAAGCTACTGCGTACTTTGTAGCTCCACCCACTCGTCAGTGCCAGGTAGCAGGGACAAGCTCAGTTCTGTGCACCTGCCTCCTAACACCATTTAATGTGCAGCTTGGACATCAGTCGCTAGTTCCATGCTCTGCTGCTCCTCCATTCTAGTTTATCTCTGCTAGCCACGGGATGCCAGTTTCGATGTTTTCTATCCCTCCTTCTCTATCCATCATTCACAAATGCAGCAGCAAGCTTCCTATCACCAAATTGCCAGTTTCTCTGTATAGATTGGAAAAAAAAGCTCATCTTCTACAAATGAAGCAGCATGCTTTTGGCACCGAGTTGCCAGTCTCTCTGCACCTATCATTGGAAAAAGCAGATGTGAACCCTTCTGGCACTGAGATACCCGGTTCTTTCTCTATCCCTCCTTTGCATATGCAGCAGCAGCAAATTTTGTGCCACTGGTACGCATGTTTTTCTACATTGGTCCATCATAGTGAACCGTTCAGGCACAGGGATGCCAGATTCTTTCTCTATCCATCATTTGAAAATGCAGCAACAAGCTTCTCTGCATCTATCATTACAAAAAGCAGCAGGGAACTCTTCTGCCTTTAGGATGTCATGGTTGCAATATGCAGACTTCCTGACACCGGAATGCCAGTTTCTCATTTGCAAAATGCAGAAGCAAGTTTTTCTACCACTGGGTTGCCAGTTTCTGCACATCTGGCCCACATATGCTAAGCAGCAGACATTCCTTTTGGCACTAAGATGTCAGGCTCTCTGTCTCTATTCCTCATTTGCAAATGCAAAAGAAAACTATTTGCACTGGGATGCCAGGTTCTTTCTTCCCTGATCTTCCTTTGCAAAATACAGCAGCTCAGTCTTCTGGCACTGGATTGGCAGCTTCTGCCATCAACCATTTGCCCCAAAAATACAAATCTTATTGTCACCGGGTTTCCACTTTATTTTTCTCTCCTTTGCAATTTGTAGAAGCAAAACTTTCTGGCACCGGGATGCCAGTTTCTCTTCCCTCTATCCCCCTTTCACAAATGTAGCAGCAAGCTTTCCCTACTGAGATGCCAGTTTCCTTGCATCTATCCATCTTTCACAAAATATAACAGTGCACATTCCCGGCACCATGTTTCCAGTCTTCGTATCCATATCAGTCATTTGCAAACATAGCAGTAACGATTCCTCACACCAGTTTCTTCTTTTTGTTCCCTCCTCCACAGGATGCAGCAACAAACCCTTTCCGGCACCAGGATGCCAGTTTCTCTGCCATCTTTCCTGCCTTTGCAAAGCACCAGCTTTTCCACCACCATCCACTGCTAGAAGATGATCCTGATATCACAAATGGTAAAAATGATTCCTTTGAGATGCTCTAATGTGTTCTGAGTGTTTTGCATGGCTTCATTAAAAACACTGAAGTTATAGTGAAACAGCATCAGCGGAGAGGTCAGGTGACTGTGGTTGAATGGCGTGTTCAGACCAAACGTAAAGGCAAGTTTTCTTTCATGGCAGCATTTCGAAAAAATTTCTGTACAATAAATATGCAAATGTCGTGATGTAAACATCTTCAGTGGCCTGTGTGAATTCATTTTTGTTCCTTTATTTCTGAGTACAGCTGATTGTTTGACTTTTCCTAGTCTCACATGTGTTTTATCTAGTTTTAATTATTTATTGATTTGTAGTTTACACATTGATTTCTTGTGATCATATGCAGTCTCTGAGGAGGTGAAGTGAACACTCACAGCTTAAAAGTGATGTTAAAAGTGTTAAATTAGTGAACAAAATCAGAATTTGGAAAATCAGCCTGTCTTGGTTTATACTTTTTCTTGATTGAGCGACCTGATAATTTTTCCACCTGTGTTTTCATGAAGGATTTTTTTTCCTGACACTTGGGGCATTCTTTCAGTGATGAGGTCAGTGTGCCACAGTGGGCGTGTTTTCAGAACAGAGTTTGTGAAGAAGCAGAAGCAGAACTTTAGCTCAGTAGGGAGTGATTCAGGGTTCTGAGTACAATGTCATAACCTATGTTGCCTAAGCACTCTGTTGAATGGTAAGTGCTGGACATTTACCATGATGGATTATCGTCAGTGAAGTTCTTCTCGAACTGTTTCATATCTGTTGCTTTGTTGGAGTTTCACTGTTTTGAAAACCTGTGGTTATGTGATGTGATGATTAATAATATGGATCCTGCAAACAGTATTACCTTTGCTTTTTGAGTGGAGAGGATGATGACGGTAAACTCATCTCAGAGTTCATTCTTCGTGTTCAGCGCCTATTTTGACAGCGGGCATTTGAAATATTTATTTTTTGTGATCGTTATGTCTTTATATTTTTTAACCATTACTGCCAATGTCCTGCTGATTGTGGTTATCTGTGTGAGCAGAAGCTTACGTGAACCTATGTACATGTTTCTGTGCAGCCTGTTTGTGAATGAGCTGTATGGTAGTACAGGGCTGTTTCCGTTCCTCCTGCTTCAGATCCTCTCTGATGTTCACACTGTTTCTGCTCCTCTGTGCTTCCTGCAGGTTTTCTCTGTGTACTCTTATGGCTCTGTAGAATTTGCCAGCTTAGCCGTCATGTCTTATGACAGATATCTTGCTATTTGTTATCCTTTGGAATATAATATGCGAATGACATCAAGCAAGGTGGCCATGCTTATTGCTCTAAGTTGGTTGTCTCCTTTTCTTGCAATTGTTGTTCTGATGTCCTTACTTGTCCCTCTGCAGCTGTGTGGGAACATCATTAACAAAGTGTACTGTGACAACTACTCCATTGTTAAACTGGCCTGTTCTGACACCACAGTCAATAACATCTATGGACTCATTGCCACTTCTCTCACGATCCTATGCCCTGTATCTCTGATTCTCTACACCTACATGAGGATCTTTAAAATCTGTTTTTCTGGATCCAAACAGACGCGACAGAAAGCTGTCAGCACCTGCACTCCTCACCTCGCTTCTCTGCTCAACTTTTCCTTTGGCTGCTTTTTTGAAATTCTGCAGAGCAGGTTTAACATGAACAGTGTACCCAACATGCTGAGAATATTTTTATCATTATACTTTCTAACATGTCAACCTGTATTCAACCCTTTAATGTATGGACTGACCCTGTCCAAAATCTCTCTCACCTGTAAAAAACTACTCTGTGCTGACATGTAGAACAACACTGTTATTATATTTGTGCTATTAGTAAAACTAACTGCAGCAAATCTCAATGTATGAACAGATTTCTGTGTTTTCATGAACTGAACACAGTAAAACCTTTGATGTCTTCGTAGTTAAAAAAACAAAACAAAACCAGGCAAAACTCTGCAGGTGTGCTACAAATAAGAGTTTTTATATGTGGTAAAGTAACTCTGGTAATCTGTTTCATTTTGAAGTGTTACAGTGAGTGATGTTACATTACTGGTTTGTTTCAGGTTGATCAGGTTGGAAAGGCAGGAAAGGTCATTGGAACAACTACACACCTCCCATTGCCAAAGATACAGTTAGGTCCGTATATATCCGGACAATGATAGAACTTTTGTTTATTTACCTGTTTATTGAAACATATTCCAATTCAGTAATATGCATGTCCATTATATTACTGAATATAATAGACATGGACATAATCTGTAGACTCTGAGCTTTCATTTGAGGGTATCCACATTAAAACTGGATGAAAGGTTTAAGAGTTTCAGCTCCTTAACATGTGCCACTGTCTTTTTAAATGGACCTTAAGTTATTGGACAATTTCATGAACAGGCAGTTCTTGTCCTTATCAATTAAGCAGATAAAAGGCCTGGAGTTAATTTGTGGTGTCGTGCTTGAATTTGAAAGATTTTGCTGTGAACAGACAACATGGGGTCAAAAGGAGCTCTCCATGCAGGTGAAACAAGAAAACATCTGGGTTGGGTTTTTTTTTGGTCACTTCTACAATAGTAGAAATGACAAAATCTACAGTTTGATACATCATGAAAAAGAAAGAAAGCACTGGTGAACTCAGCAATGAAAAAAGACCAGGACGTCCACAGAAGACACCAGTGGTGTATGTTCGCAGAAACATTTCCATGGTGAAGAGAAACACCATCCAACCAAGTGAACAACGCTCTCCAGGAGATAGCTGTATCAATATCCAAGCCATTCATAAGCCTCAAGAATCGAAAGGCTAGACTGGACTTTGCTAATAAACATTTTAAAATGCCAGCACAGATCTGGAAAAACATTCTTTGGACAGCTGAAACCAAAATCAACCTCTATCAGAATGATGGCAAGAATAAAGTATGGAGAAGCTCAAATCCAGCTAAATGCAGTTAGACTGATTGGGCGGTGTTTCATAATACAGATGAACAATGACCCAAAACATATGGCCAAAGCAACCCAGGAGTTTATCAAAGTAAAGAAGTGGAATATTCTGGAATGGCCAAGTCAGTCACCTGATCTTAACCCAACTGAGCGTTTCATTTGTTGAAGACTAAACCTTGGACAAAGAGGCCCACGAACAAACAGCAAAGGCATGGCAGAGCATTAAAGAGTGTACCTATCCAACAAAACCTCTGACAGAACCAGGCTCAGGGAGGGGCGGGGCCATCTGCTGTGATTGGTTGGGGTGAGAGAAGGAAGACAGGATAAAGACATGCTGTGGAAGAGAGACAGAGATTAATAACAAGAATGATTAGGCAGAGAGGTCTATTAACACATGTTGAGTGAGAAAGGTGACTGAAAAGGAAATACTCAATGCATCATGGGAATCCCCCAGCAGCCTATGCCTATTGCAGCATAACTAAGGGAGGATTCAGGGTCACCTGATCCAGACCCAAACTATATGCTTTAGCAAAAAGGAAAGTAGAGAATCAGAATCAGAATCAGAAAGGGTTTTATTGCCAAATATTGAGAAGATTTTTGATATTAGGAAATTGTTTTACAGTATGTTTCGCACTAAATACTGAAGCAAACACTTAAATAAACATAAAAATTTAAATTAAAAGTGCTGAGCAGATTGATATATACATAAATGCAGGTGATGATCAGTGCAAAAATGGAACAGATGCAGAGTATAGAATCATGTGTTTGTGGTGGGAGCAGTCATATGGTTATTGTTCATGAGTCCAACAGCAGAGGGGAAGAAACTGTTCTTATGGCGAGAGGTTCTGGCTTGAATGGACCGGAGCCTCCTGCCTGAGGGGAGCAGGTCAAACAGACTGTGTCCAGGGTGAGAAGGGTCAGCTGTGATCCGAGCTGCACGCCCCAGTGTCCTGAAGGTGTACAGGTCCTGCAGAGATGGGAGTCTGCAGCCAGTCACCTTCTCAGCATGGAGGAGGTGAGGATGGTGATTGCAGTGTAGAACTGCATCATTGTCCGTGTTGGCAGGTTAAATTTCTTCAGCTGCCTCAGGAAGTACATCCTCTGCTGGGCCTTCTTTATGACTGAGGTGATGGTGGGCTCCTACTTGAGGTCCTGGGTGATGGTGCTACCCAGGAAGCAGAATGAATCCACAGTGCTGATGAGGGTGTCAGTCAGGATGATGGGGGGAGTGGGGCTGTGTGCTTCCTGAAGTCCACAAAAATCTCCACTGTCTTCTGGGCATTCAGCACCAGGTTGTTGTGGCTGCACCAGGACACCAGACGTTCAACCTCCCTCCTGTAGGCAGACTAAACCCTGTTCGAGATGAGTCCGATAATGGTGGTGTCATCTGCAAACTTGATTAGCTTGACAGACTGGTGGTTGGAGGTGCAGCAGTTACGGTACAGGGAGAAGAGCAGAGGAGAAAGAACACAGCCCTGAGGGGAGCCGGTGCTGATGGTCTGGGAGTCCGAGGCATTCTTTCCCAGACTCACGTGCTGCTTCCTGTCCATGGGCAGATGGGATCAGGCACATTCCTCTGGGAAAACTTGCCTTGGAGATGGTCTGGATGGATGGTGTTGAAGGCAGAGCTGAAGTCCACAAACAGGATCCTGGCGTAGGTTCCTGGGGAGGGATGGGATGCTGCAGGATGAAGTGTAGCGCCATGTTGATAGCATCGTTTACAGACCTGTTGGCTCTGTATGCAAACTGCAGGGGGTCCAGGAGGGGGGCCGTGAGGGTCTTGAGGTAGGAGAGAACCAGGCGCTCAAATGACTTCATGACCACAGATGTCAGAGCCACAGGTCTGTAGTCATTCAGTCCAGTGATCCTTGGCTTCTTGGAGACAGGGACTATGATGGACTTGAAGGAGGCAGGCACATGACATGGCTGCAGTGAGGAGTTGAAAATGCCAGATAAAAACTGGGGCCAGCTCGTTTGCACAGTGTCTGAGAGTGGCAGGAGACACACCGTCTGGGCTGGAGGCTTTCCGGGGGATGAGTGTTCAAGGTGTCTCTATTGTTGGTGAAGGTGTGAAGTCTGCTTGATTGCTCATCAAAACGGCAGTGGAGAGGGGGTTTTAGGCTTGTAGTTAGTGATATTCCCAAAACTTTTCCACACAGAGGCCGAGTCATTCTCTGAGATCTGCTGCTGCATCTTCTCATTGCTGATGTTTAACAATGTCCATTTCTTTACTGAACCTGTACTTGGCCTCTCTGTAGCAGTCCCTGTCTCTGCTTCTGAACGCCTTTCTCTTTTCCAGCCACAGCTTTTTGAGTTTAGGAGTAAACCAGGGTTTGTCATTGTTAGAACTCACCCTGGTGCGTGATGGCACAATGCTGTCCTCGCAGAAGTGGATATAGGAGGCGACAGTGTCTGTAAACTCATCCAAGCTGTTAGAAGCAGCCCTCATTGTGTCCCAGTCTGTAGATTCCAAACACAGTTTTTGAGTCCTCACGACAGGTCTGGAGGGCTTCAGCCTCTCTTTGTACGCAGGGATCAGGTGGATCATGATGTGGTCAGAAAGTCCGAGTGCAGCACGGGGCACCGTGCGATAGGCCCTGCTAATCGTGCTGTAACAGTGGTCCAATGTCCTCTCCTCTCTGGTCAGGCATTTAATATACTGTTTATATATGGGAAGTTCCTGGCTCAGATTGGCTTTGTTAAAGTCCCCAAGAGCAATAATGAGAGAGTACAGGTATGTCCGCTCCATGTGCAGTATCTGCTCCGCGAGGGCGCACTGAGCTACCTGCACATCCGCATCTGGCGGGATGTAAACAGCGGCCATAATGAATGAAGCAAACTCCCGCAGAGAATAAAACGGTTTGCAGTGAATAAAAAGATATTCCAGAGAGGAAGAGCAGTGCTGAACAATCACTGTCACATCTGTGGACCAGCCACTATTAATGTAGAAGCAGACGCCTCCACCTGTGGTCTTACCGGAGAGAGTGGCCTGCCGGGAGATAGTGTCTGTCTCCCCAATCCAAACTGGAAGCTGGTTCCACAGAAAAGGGGCCTGAAACCTGAACGCTCTGCCTGCCATTCTACTTTTAAATTCAATTCAATTCAGTTCAATTCAATTTTAGCGCCAAATCACAACAACAGTCACCTCAAGGCGGTTTATATTGTAAGGCAGACCCTACAATAATACATACTCTAGGAACAACAAGTAAGCCTGCAGTGTGAGAGCGAAGTGCTATAATGAGGTGATATGGTACTACAAGGTCATTAAGATAAGATGAGGCCTGATTATTTAAATCCTGTGAGGAGCAGGATTTTGAATTCAGAAAGAATGCAAAAAAAGTATCACTAATTGTCAAATCCTGGGGCAGAGGAGTCCAAAACAAAACACAATGGCAGGCGCCATGCCACGATGGCGATGGCGACAAAGTATCCTCAGGCAGCTTGGCAGGTGGTCAACGGCAGCCTGGGCAACGATCCTTGAATGGCTTGGCAGGTGGCTGGCCGCGGCCTGGGTGAAGACAGTTTGGCAGGTGCAAATGGTGAAGGATGTGGCTTGGCAGGCACATGATGTGCAGGACTCAGTGTGGCAGGCTTGGCAAGTACAGAACCCAATGACGCTAAGACCTCTCACTGAGACATGGCTGGGCCAGATGACACAAAAACCTTTGGCTCGCAACAGGCTCTGGTTGCTCTGGCTGGGGCTTTGCAGCACTTGCAGGCACAGCAACTAGTTGGATACTAACCTCCCCAAACCCAACAGTTACAGGTGCAGAAGGGGACTGGGTCTCAGCTACCCTCGCCCTGGGACCTGGCACAGGTGCAGGAACCTGGCATAGGTGCAGGAACCCACTGAACCCCAGCCACCCCCACCTGTGGAACTAGTGCGGGTGCTAAGGCGGACTGGGTCTCGGGTAGCCTCACCCTGGAAGCTGGCACAGGAGGAAGAGATGGCTTAGTATTGGCCTCAGCGGGACCCATACAAACATCAGTCTTTGAAGAGGTTAGCTCAGCGAGAGAAAACGCAGACTACAGAAAAATTAGCTGTAAGTAGCTAGACATAGTGCTTGGAGTAGCCAGCACAACACTTTTACAGGCGGGTTCAAAACAATACCCTCAAGGAATCAGTCGCGTATTCTGAGGCCACTGATGCCATTTCATTGACTCACGCCCTGTGCAGCCAAAGGAGACTGCTCATCATTAATTGCAGGGGACCTGAACGACAAAGAGGATTTCTGCCTATCATCTCTCATGATGAGGCTGTAGGCTGTCTTGCATCAGAACAATTTACATCCTACACTCTCCGAACCAGACCCGGTGAGCTTTCATCAGTCCCACCTGTTTATCATGAGCCAGCTGAAGCATCCAGAAAACATCTCGTGCTGTCTCTTCCTCCACTTCGGCCATATGATTGCACAATAGACTTCCTGCCTAGTGCTCCTCAGACTTTACAGTTTGTCAAAGCATGAACGCGAGACTATGGAAAAATGTATCGTGCTCTAGCCGCAGGTATTGTTCAGCCATCTTCCTCTCCACTAGGTGCATCTTCTTTATGGAGAAAAAGGAAAGACCCTCAAGCCTTGCATTGATTTTTGGAACTGAACAAAATCAATGCAATGAATGAATAGTGGGCAATCCCTTGCCTCTCGTCTCTTCTGCTTTTGAGTTATTACAGGGAGGAACTATCTTCAGCAAACTGGATTTCTGTAATGACTATAACTTGGTGAGGATTGGGGAGGGGGACAACTGGAAGACAGCCTTCAACACCTATCTCAGACACTTCGAATACCTGGTAAACCTTTCTGACTAACTAACGCACACGTTAGTTTTTCAGGCCCTGGTAAATGACGTCTTTCAGGATTTCATAAATGAGCTTGTGCTTGTCTACCTGGATGATATCCCGATCTTCCCACTACCACGTGAGGTTAGTTCTGCAGCAGCTTTTGGAGAGCTAGCTGTCTGTAAAGGGTGAAAAATGTTAATTTCATGTTTACACTGCTTCTTTGCTCAGCTACATCATTGAAAAAGGACACCATAAACCAGACCCCACTAAGATACAAGCAGTCATTGACTGGGCAGTCAAGCAGTGGTAATGTTTCCTTGGTTTTGTTAACTTTTACTATAAATTCATCCAGGATTTAAATACAGTTCCAGTGAACCACAGCGGCTCAATCCTCTGATCTCCACAAACAATGCTTCACCTCCTTTCTTAATCGAACAGTTCATAGTGGAGGTGGATGCATCTGATTCCAGGCGGGGAGTCATCTTGTATCAAGATAAAGAAGGTATTACTCATCTGTGCGTGTCTTTCTCTTCCCTGCAGAGCAGAATTATGATGTCAGAGATCAGGAGTTGCTGGCAATCAAGCTTACCCTCAAGGAATGGAGGCAGTGGTTGGAACCTTGCATACCTCCAAAAGGTGAAGAGACTCAACGCTCAGCAAAGAGGTTTGACTTTGTTTTTTACCGGCTTTAATTTTACCATCACATACAGGCCTGGCTTTCCAAACGTCAAAACCAGATGCACTCGCTCATCAATTCTCTGCTGCTCATGCAGTCTACAATCCTGACTCCGTCCTGCGTGGTTGTCACTCTCTTTGGGAGAGAGCGCCAACAATCTTGGGAGATTGAGTCGGCCATTCACAAAGCCCACCAATGGAGCCTGATCCTGGCAACAGTCCCCCTGGTCACCTCTATGACTTCAGTCACTTCAGTCAAGGCGAAGGTAATTCACTAGGCACACATGGTAAAATTCACATGCCATCCAGCTATCAATTGCACTTTTTGCATCCATCCATGTTTTTTCTGGTGGGCATCCCTCGTAAAAGATGTCTGCACCCAGAACAAGTCCTCTAACTGACCTCCCACAGGAATACTAAGATCTCTGCCCCCTCTGGGGGGCCCCTGATCCCACAAAGCACTCAACTTTGCCCTTGACCTGCCTCCCTTCACAGGATCATTGACCACTTTTCTAAAGCTCCTCATTTTGTCGCTCTGCCCAATTTCCTCTTTACTCTTGAGACAACCCACCTCCTCGTGGACCATGTGTTTCGTTACATGGCATCCTATTGGACATCGTGTCTGACCAGGGAGCACAGTTCACATCTCAGGTTTGGCATGAATTCTGCTCCATCCTTAGCGTTAAGGATAGTCTGTCCTCTAGCTTCGACCCACAGATTAACGGCCAAGCAGAATGTACCAACCAGGAGCTGGAAGCTGCCTTATGCTGTACTGCCTGCCCCAACCAAGCCATGTGGCACACACAGTTGGCTTGGGTAGAGTATAGCCATAACATCTTGACATCTTTTTCCACAGGCCTCTCTCCATTTGAGTCATCCCTCAGGTACCAACCCAGGTGCTGTCTACAGTCCCGGCAGAAGGACTGGCTATCAACCTGGTTTGTACTCATCTGTGCCAAATCTAAAAAAGTCTCCTGCAAATACATCGGACCTTCCGAGATTCACTCTCTGATTAATCTTGTTTCCCTCTGACTCCAGTTTTGCATAAACATGATAATTTATAATGTCTTCCATGCAGTAGCGGTTTTTGATACGGGCGACATGGGCGGTTGCCCAGGGCGGCATCGTGGTGAGGGCGGCATCACGGGCATCGGCCAAAAAAAGTTGCTCGTACTCATGCTGCCCCGACATGGCCATGGAGAAGGTTGTGTTAAATCAGGAAGACTGTAAAAGAGCTAAACAGATCACATAATTTCAACCGTGGTTCCAAAGTGATGCAGGACATTGAGCTTACCTGTCATATATACAGTGTTGGGGAGTAACGGAATACATGTACCGCCGTTACGTATTTAGAATACAAAATATGAGTAAATGTATTCCGTTACAGTTACCGTTTAAAAAGGTGGTATTCAGAATACAGTTACTTTGTTGAAATAAATGGATTACACGGCGGTACTTTCCTGTTTCATATTGTCGCGGGTCAGGACTGTTTGGGTTTGTTTGACAGCTACGCTCTGTTGTTCCAGGCGGCAGCGTTACGGTTGCCATGGTTACAGGGTGACGCTCTCTCTCTCTGCGTGTTTCCTGGGTGACAGCGCGCTTTTTTGTTGTTGTTGTTGTGCTAAGCTAAAAGGCAGAATGCTACAGGCATGGCCCTAAAGAATGTAGCCTCATGGGCAGTGTAGTCCGTGCTGCAGGGAGAATGGACTACCATACACGTTATGTGTCTGTGAGCGAGGGAGGGAGAGAAAGGAAAAGTCCGAGCTGTCACGGAGCAAAAACGGGAGCTGGAAGCATGTAAATATAATAATAACCACTGCAGCCAAGAAGAGTGCCTGGAGAGCCCAGTTGTAAGTAAGCTATTAAGACTCAACTGTACACTGTGTTCGTGTTTTCCTCCGGAAAAAATAAGTTCCGTTGGAGCAGCCTTTCAACGCCTCTCTCTGTCTCTGGCAAGCAAAGTTGACCCACACAACAAAGTAAAGCTAGTTTTCAGCTACGAGGCAGATGTCCCTTTACTACGGTTCGGAGCCGCGGACCTTCAGTAACCGTAATAAATCACAGCAATAGTACATTCACGTAGTTGTAAACAGCATGATAATATATTAAGTAATCCAAAGTATTCAGAATACGTTACCCTCATTGAGTAACGTAACGGAATACGTTACAGAATACATTTTGGGGCATGTATTCGGTATTCTGTAATGGAATACATTTTAAAAGTAACCTTCCCAACACTGCATATATATGTAGAACTGCAAACAAATAAGAATAAGGTTGTACTCTAATTACAGCGGCATCACACTCCTCAGTCTCCTGGGAATTTCGATGGCAGGGTACTGGGAAGAAGGACAGACAATGGAGTTTTCATCCTGGTCATGGAACAGTGGACAAGCTCTTTGTTCTGTAAAGGTTATTTCAGGGTGTGTGGGAGTTTGCCCAACCAGTCTACATGTTTTATGGAGTTGGAGAAAGGATACAACCACATTCAGCTGGGAATATGTGGTGTCCATCAATCCCTGTATAACTGTTGCGAGAGCTTAGTCCATATTGCTGGCAAAAGGCAGAGCAGGCTGTACCTGGAGAGGAAGCTTAGGTCTTTTGGAGTGAAGGGCCCACTCCTGAAGAGCTTCTATGACTCTGTGGGGGCCTCAGTCATCTTTTACGGTGTGGTCTGCTGGGGCGGCAACATCTCTGCTGGGGACAGGAAGAGACTGAACAGGCTGATCCAGAGGGCCAGCTCTGTTCTAGGATGCCCTCTGGACCCAGTGGAGGTGGTGAGTGACAGGAGAATGGTGGCTAAGCTGTCATCCCTGTTGGACAACATCTCCCACCCCATGCATGAGACTGTGACAGCACTGAGCAGCTCCTTCAGTGGCTGCGGCACCCACGATGTGGGTCGCAGGTCTCCTTCCAGCTACTGTCAGACTCCACATGTGCAATAGCAATAACATTAAGTGCAATATTCTTTTTCTGACAATGTTGTATTATACTCAGTTGTATATAGTATTTTATTTTATTTTATTCTAATCTATTGTGTACAGTATCTTATTCTTATCCTATTCCAGTGTTTTACTTATTTGTGCGATGCAATTTTGTACTGTCCACTGTCTGCTGTAACAAAACAAATTTCTCACGTGTGGGACTAATAAAGGTGATCTTATCTTAACTATTGGAGCCACTATGGTTAGAGGCAGTGAAGTATGCCATTGATAAGGATCCATTAAAAAAAAAAAAACCTTAATACAACCTTAATAACAGTCTTGCCAAAGGCTGTTAAGGCAAGGATCCCCTGGAGTGCAGTAACTATCGACCTATTTCCTTAATAAATGCAGATATTAAATTATATGCTAAGGTACTAGCTGTACGCCTTGTGAGCGTGTTGGGTAAGCTGATTCACAATGATCAAACTGGTTTCATGAAAGGTAGGTTAGCCTCTCACAACATAATATGACTAAGGCCATATTATTGATGAATCTAGTAGGTCCCGATCTCTGATTGGTCTTTTCTTTATGGACGCCCAGAATGCATTTGACAAAGTGGAGTGGAGGTTTTTGTAGAAAGTATTAGAAAATTTAACTTTGGCCCAAAATTTATTAAGATGATAAACATTTTATACACCGAGCCTTCAGCCAGTGTCTGTATTGGTGGAATTCCCTCATCTACATTTAGTATATTTCACGGGACAAGACAGGGATGTCCACTCTCCCCACTCCTTTAACCTTTTTATAGAACCCTTAGCACAGTGAATACGCCAAAACAACACCTTTATCCCTGTTCCTATAGGGTGTACAAAACACCTTATTTCATTATATGCCGATGACGCCTGTCGGATATCCGACATGTCGGATATCCAGTCGACCTTACCCACACTATTGAACTTAATAGATACTTTTGGTAAGCTATCAGGTTTTAAGATTAACCTCGGGAAATCTGCTCTTATGTTACTCAAATTAGACAGGAACACTCTCAACACCCCACCAGATATAAACATTGTAGGACAGGTTAATTATTTAGGTATTTAGATAGTGATGTCTGAGGCTCTATTGTTAAGAACAACTACTGTGATATTTTAAAAAAGATAGAAAAGGATGTTAATAGATGGACACATGCGTCAGTGCCAGCTCGGATCGCTGTAGTTAAAATGAATGTATTACCAAGAATTTATTTTATAAGTTCAATGTTTCCTTTAGCCCCCCCAGTCGACTACTGGAAAAAAAGTGGACTCTCTGCTCAAGTCATTCATATGGAATAACAGGCATTCATGTATAAAGTGGGCTATATTACAAAAATCCAGACTAGATGGCGAATGGGCAGTCCTGAATGTTAAACTATATCATTTTGGCATTCACATTGAAACAAATCAGGCAATCAAAAGATCAACAGTTATAGAAATATAACAGCTCCACATATAAACCCTTTAACCTCTTAAGCCCCAACGCCCCATGATACGGGGGCAAAAGGCAGGAGATCAGGTAGGCTTGGGGCTTAAGAGGTTAAAAAGTTTAGAATTACAGTTTTTTGTATTTCAGCAAAAGTTGTTCTCATGCTGAGAGTAGCTGTGAGACACAATTAGTGTCCGTTGGCAATGAGCTCAGACTATTACATCAGCTGGTTGAAGAGTTTAAATGAAGGAACGTCTGCATGTCAGTCAATTTTATGCTAATTCACTTCTGTAACATGCTGTAAGTAGACTCACAACTGCTTTTGTTCGGCAGTTCTATTAAATAAAACTGTGATTATCGTTTAACTTTCATTGTTCCAAGAAGCAAACTGTTGATCATGACAAACCTTTCACAGGTTTCATATTTCACTTTCAGTGCCTACTTTGACACTGGGCCATTCAAATACTTATATTTCACTATTGTCATGTCTCTGTATGTGTTTACATTTGGATCTAACCTACTGCTGATTGTGGTTATCTGTGTGAACAGAAGCTTACATGAACCTATGTACATGTTTCTGTGCAGCCTGTTTGTGAATGAGCTGTATGGTAGTACAGGGCTGTTTCCGTTCCTCCTGCTTCAGATCCTCTCTGATGTTCACACTGTTTCTGCTCCTCTGTGCTTCCTGCAGATTTTCTGTCTGTACACTTATGCAAATGTAGAGTTTTATAACTTAGCCATCATGTCCTATGACAGGTATCTTGCTATCTGCTATCCTCTGCAGTATCACACACATATGACGTTTAACAAGGTTGCCAAGCTTATCGTTCTCACATGGCTGTTCCCTATTCTGAATATAGTCGTGATGATATCACTGAATGCCTCACTGCAGCTCTGTGGACACACTGTTGACACACTGTACTGCAACAATTACTCTGTCGTGAAACTGGCCTGCTTTGACACAACAATTAATAACATCTATGGACTCATGTACACATTTACTGTACTAATTGGTCTTGCATTGCTAAACTTGTTCACGTATGTTAAGATTCTTAAAGTCTGTTTTTCTGGATCCAAACAGACCCGACAGAAAGCCGTCAGCACCTGCACGCCTCACCTTGCTTCTCTCATCAACTTTTCATTTGGTTGCTTCTTTGAAATGGTGCAGAGCAGGTTTAACATGAGCAGAGCTCCCATTATCTTATGCATTTTCCTATCAATATATTTTCTCACTTGCCAACCAGTTTTCAACCCCGTCCTGTACGGACTCAAACTAACCAAAATTCGACTCATATGTAAAAGTCTTTTATTTGGTAAGATATGAATTAAAAAAGTTAATAGACACTTTACTAAGTTTATTTCTGGAACTTCTGCATTCACAATACAATGTTTGGAATATGTGTGACTGTAATAGGCATTACATTTACATTTTTCAAAACAAGTTCAAACAAAACTAGTTTATTTAAATTTTTGTCACATATTGTCACTTTGAATAATATGAAATGCTAATCTTACACAATAAGGATATTTAGAAATCTTATAAATGAAACATTTATTTACACAATCAATTCTCACATAACAGAGAATAAAACGTATTTAAGCACATTAGTCAGAATGGTACATAGCGTGGTGTTTATGTAAAACGTTTCTAGTGTCAACGATTAATCAAGGATTTTGTAAACTAGAGGAAACAATGGTCCATAAAAGTCTCAACCAACAGGATAAATGAATGAAAACATTTTAATTTAAAATTAAAGGAAATCCAATAAAGTATTCTTTGGAAGCGCCTTCATCTTTGTCTTTTAATTGCAGACCTGTGCTGATTATAATATGCCGTGTTTATGAACAGCATTGTGGAGCTGCAGTGGTCATAGTAGTACTCTGCTGAGGCAGCTGAATTCTTGCAACATCGTGATTACAAATGTGGGGCTGAACAGCAATCAGCGGTGACGGTGACCTCAGTAGTTCAAGCTGGCCTGATAGACACTCACAGAAACATTGGTAGAAACATGCTCCATCACAAGAGTCCACGATGGTTCCCTTAAAAAATGGTTTTCCATAAAAACTGTTACATCTGTGATGGTTTAAAACTGGGGAGTGGAATACAGCGTAGAAGCTTCCAGCTCTGCACATGTGTATGGGGTTAGGTTGTAATTAAAGTCATTTATCACAAAGGTCTGGGCCGGGAGTAAAACCTCTGACCCTGTCATTGAAACGCTTATTTTGTTCCACTTATGCAGCCACAACAACATTATCAGATACTCAGTTCAGTCCAGTTACATTTTATTTATAGTGTCACATCACAATAACAGCTATGTCCAAGTGCTTTATAATGTAATGTAAATCCTATGATAACACATAGAGGTGTTAGTAATTATACACAATAATACGCATTTAATACATGTTTACTCCCCCATCCAAATCATTGAATTCAGGTGTTTCAGTCACTTCCATATCCACAGGTGTATAAAACCATAACCTGCAGCCTGCTTCTACAAACATCTGTGAATGAATGGTTCACTCTCAGGAGCTCAGTGAACTCCAGTGTGTTACTGTGATAGGACGACACCTGTGCTACTAAAAATTCCACAGTGAGATGTTAGTGGGATTATAACCAAGTGGAAGTGATTGGGAACAACAGCAGCTCAGCCATGATGGCCATGTAAAATCACAGAGTGGGGTCAGTGGATGCTGAGGTGCATAGTGAGCAGAGGTCACCAAGTTTTTGCAGAGTCAAACTTCATGTGGCCTTCAGATTAGCTCGAAAACAATAATTAGAGAGCTTAATCTGTAGTGGACTCATCTCTGTACTTAGCCTGCTAGACCTCAGTGCAGCATTCGATACTGATGACCATAATATCCTATTAGAGTGATTAGAGCACGCTGTAGGTATTACAGGTACTGCGCTGCAGTGGTTTGTATCATATCTATCTAATAGACTCCAATTTGTTCATGTAAATGGAGAGTCCTCTTGTCATGTTTGGTGCTGTGGCAGGCAGGATGTAGGACCCAAATGCAGGCTCATAAACAGAAAAGTAAACTGAAAGAGGCAGCTTTATTGCTGTACATGCAAGACCCAAACTTGCATGCTAACCCAAACTCTGAAAACTAGAAACATGGAACTAAAACTTGGAAACTTGGAAAACTACAACGGACAGAGGAGAACACAGGGCTTAAATACACCACTGAGTAATGAGGGAACAGTGAACCAAAGGGAAACACAGCTGGGACTAATCTGACATAACGAGATAGAACGGAAGCAAAACTGAAAACATTAACAAAGGACGTGAGACTGTTAAAGTAAAACAGGAAACATAAGACAGGCACAGAGATGTGGACTTGACAAGAGACACGGCTGACAGGGGAGACAGGTGAACACGGAGCACAGAGACAAGAGTACTAACTGAGACATGGAGACATGACTAACTGGGAAGACACAAAGGGCACATGGAACACGGCAGCTCGAAAAAGCTGAAACATGGGAAGACAGACAGATTCCTAGGGAGAAAAACTATAACATAAGCACAAAACCATAAAGAGGACCAGGACTCTGAATAACAAAAAATCAAAGAATATTAATTCAAAACCTGAAACACAACCCAGTACCAGTGCAGACCCAGTACTGGGACACCTCTTCACACGCTGAGGTTAATTATGGTGTTCCACAGGGTTCAGTGCTAGGACCAATTCTGTTTACATTATACATGCTTCCCTTAGGCAGCATCATTAGAAGACATAGCATACATTTACACTGCTATGCTGATGACACCCAGCTCTATCTGTCCATGAAGCCAGGTAACACACACCAATTAGTTAAACTGCAGGAATGTCTTAAAGACATAAAGAGCTGGATGGCCGCTAACTTTCTGCTTCTTAATTCAGATCAAACTGAGGTTATTGTACTCGGCCCTGAAAATCTTAGAAATATGGTATCTAACCAGATTCTTCACTGGTCACGCAGCCGCCCTCCTGAAATAATTCATTTTGGGCTTTCTTCCCATTATTGTAGGGTCTCCCTTACAATATAAAGCACTTTGAGGCCACTGTTGTTTGTGATTTGAAACTATATAAATAAAACTGAATTGAATTGAAGTAATGCCTAGCACTAGCAGTTCAAAACAACAGGGTCTTGGGTTTGACCTGGCCAGTCTACTAGTGAGGTGGGACCCTTCTGTTTGTATACTTCCAGATACAAACAGTGATTGATGAATTTATCTTATGGCAAGAACCAATCAGCTGAGAGAAACAACAGTCCGTCATTACTTTAAGAACTGAAGGTCAGTCAGTCCAGAAAACTGCTAAAACGCTGAATGTGTGCAGTGCAGTCACAGAAACCATCCAGCACTAGGATGAAACTGTCTCACATGAGGACGCCCCAGGAAAGGAAGACCAAGAGTCCCCTCTGCTGCTGAGGATACATTCATCCGAGTCACCAGCCTCAGGAATCACAAGTTAACAGCAGCTCAGATTAGAGCCCAGATAAATGTCACACAGAGCTCCAGTAGCAGACACATCTCTACATGTTCAGAGGAGACTGTGTGAATCAGGCCTTTGTGGTCAAACAGCTGCTGAGAAACCACGACTGAGGAAAAGCAACAAGAGAAGAGATTTGTTTGGGCCAAGAAACACAAGGATGGACATTAGACCATCTGTGCTTTGGTCTGATGAGTCCACATCTGAGATCTTTGGTTCCACCAGTTCATGTCTTGTGAACTGATGGTCTCTACATGCATGGTTCCCACTGTGAAGCATGGAGGAGGTGTGATGGTGTGGGGGGGCTTTGATGGTGACACTGTTGGGTATTTATTCCAAACTGAAGGCACACTGACCCAGCATGGCTACCACAGCATCCTGCAGCAACATGCCATCCCATCATTTATTCTTCAACAGCACAATGAGCCCAAACACACCTCCAGGCTGTGTGAGGGCTCTGTGACCAAGAAGGAGAGTGATGGAGTGGTGCGCCAGACACAGTCACCTAAACCCAGTGGAGATGGTTTGGGATGAGATGGAGTGCAGAGTGAAGGCAAAAGGGCCAACAGGTGCTCAGCATCTCTGGGAACTCCTTCAAGACTGTTGGAAACCATTTCAGGAGACGACCTCACGAAGCTCATGGAGAGAATAGAGATTGACAGACCACGTGACTTTCGCGCATTGCATGCCGGGAGGTAGTGGCAAAACATTCAAAGTACCGCATTAAATGCAAGCATTTGCAGCACCGCAAAACGTTTATTCTCCGGTTTCAATACCTTCTTGCTTTTTCTTTCCTCACCAAAAAAGGAATGTACAAAACGAAGGAGAACAATGCCGGACCGTACAAAGACAGACGAAAAGGCAAAGAAAAGGTACGAGGAAAAAATCAAAGGAGTGAAAGGGTCAGACCCTTACGAGCACACAGAGTGGACAAAAGACGTCAGCGTGCTGCCCAACTTTCACCACGCTCAGATTTATAATTATACAGTTCTTGGAGTGAGTGCATACACTCATGAAGTTTTTAGTAACTTCAGGTCACTGCAACAAGCCCAGGTACAGTTTACCGACGGATGGGTACAGGACCTTGAAATGCACCGTGTAGAACACAAGACCATCGTACAAACAAAGGTAAGTTTACCAGTCTCACAAATCGTCTTCATAAATACACATTCGTTAACCGTTTATTAATAGGACCTTTGAGCTCAACGGTAATTAATTAGTAGTGAAAAGAATTTCTGGTACGCATTACAGAAATGTAGCAGTGACAATAATATTGTATGCTGTAATCGTACATGGCAATTATTATATATAATATATTATATGCCCAGTCTGTATCGCATTCCAGCATTTCGTAGGCTGGTTTGCCTACAAAAGACAGCAAACATTACACACAGCCACAATAAACAAAGGAGCATAGAGCGATGATTTCTGTTCAGCGCCAATTAAGACGTATTAACTACCACAAAACACTGACCTTTGTGGAAATGCTTGGAGCAGACTAACATGTGAGGTGGAGTGTTTTCGAACGTTATATTAGGTCTTCTGATAGCGGCAATCCAGGCCATCCGTCGCCTGTTCGTGACTTCGGAGACATGGCTTGGACAATTTCTCTTCCACGCCGGAATCCGATAAAAAGCAATCGCATTTCCCGTCGACTTCACGCGGCTGTCGTTCGCCCGGCTTGTGCAGTTAATAATACAACAGCTTCTTGACATTTTTTGTTTCTTTTTATCGCTGTGTAACTGATTTCAATAGAAAGCCTGTGCCCGCTAGTACCTCTTGCCACTACTTCCCAGAATCCTTTGCGGTTTTACCCCTGAATGACGTCACATTTTCAATCTCTATAGAAATATAAAGCAAAGGGGGGCAATTATGAAGAATGTAAAATACACAACATATTTTAAATAACTTCACTGCTTCTGCTGCTGTGAGTGTCTTCAGAGTTAAAAACTTTAAAGCAGCTTCATGTCAACACACGTTACTGAATGTGTGTCAGTGCTAACATTGGTCATGAACAAGCTTGAAATGTAACTAGTTTTCCAGTTTTTATCTACATCAGAAGTTAAAATTGTAGTTACAAGTGGTTGATCATGTGAAGTGTTGTATGCTGATCATGAGTAATTCTACAAAGTTTTCATATCTCACACTTTCTGCCTACTTTGACACGATGCATTTTCAGTACTTCTGCTTCATGTTTACTATGTTGCTATATTTTTCTATAATTACTGCCAATGTCCTGCTGATTGTGGTTATCTGTGTGAGCAGAAGCTTACATGAACCTATGTACATGTTTCTGTGCAGCCTGTTTATGAATGAGCTGTATGGTAGTACAGGGCTGTTTCCCTTCCTCCTGCTTCAGATCCTCTCTGATGTTCACACTGTTTCTGCTCCTCTGTGCTTCCTGCAGGTTTTCTGTTTGTATGCTTGTGTAGAGTTTTTTAACCGAGCCATCATGTCCTATGACAGATATCTTGCCATCTCTTGTACTCTTCATTATCACATTCTGATGACAAACAGAAAGATTAAAGTACTGATTGCTCTAAGATGGATATATGCCTCAGTTTTATGCTTTGTTCCCCCATTACTGAGTGCTCCTCTGCAGCTGTGTGGGAACATCATAGAGAGTGTGTACTGTGAGAACTACTCCATCACTAAATTAGTCTGCTCTGACATCACACTAATCAACATTTATGGACTTATTAGTGCATTTGTGACATTTGGGTGTCCAGTATCTATCATTCTTTACACCTACGTGAGGATCCTGAAAGTCTGTTTTTCTGGGTCCAAACAGACCCGACAGAAAGCCGTCAGCACCTCACCTCACTTCTCTACTCAAATTGTCCTTTGGCATTTTCTTTGAAACAGATTTGATATAAAACACGTCCCAAATCTGTTGCGTAGTTTTTTTTATCTTTATATTGGCTCACATTTCAGCCGCTCTTCAATCCTGTGCTCTACGGACTGAATCTGACCAAAGTCCGCATCGAATGTAAAATTCTGATTTTTGGTAAAATGCAAATGCTTGACGTGGAAACTGTGGTATATTTCTTTAAATTCAATAAGTTGAAAAAAAAAGATCAGAATAAACATTGACAAAATTGGATATGTCTTTATTAAACGTTCCTGTCAGGAGTTGAAAAAAATGGGTTCAATGTTTGGGAAAATAACTCAGATTATTTTATGTTTAATGTGTTTTCTGCCTAATATAACCATAGCAATAAACATCTGTCTTAGTTATTGTTCTGAATGTACATTAACAGCTCAGGGCAAAGTTAGCCGGATCGGTTGCCCCTCAGTAAATAAGTGATTCAATATGCCAGGGAGATAATAACATAATACTGTTAAGTGTTTAATCGGTGATGCATTCAAGGTACAGGTGTGAAAGTTGCATTCACTGTGCTTCTAGCAAGTGTTACAGAAAAGGGATGAGCCTGAGGAGCTTCTGTAAGTTTCTGGAAAACAACAGAAACAAAAGTCCAGTTACTCTCTTTCCCGACTCCACAGAGCCTAAACTCATTTTTCATGTGACAAGTAATTCCAAATGCAAGTTCTGAAATAGCTCAACAATGATAACAAATCATGTCTTGGAAGCTAAATAAAGTGTGGTGATAACTGAAGGTTAGCACAGGTACCAGCAAGCCTGCACCTACAGCTTACATCATTGTAACGAGCTTCTTAAATTAGAGGCTGACCACAAACAGGATGCAGCATTTCCAGTCAAGTATAACTCTTTATTGTTTTATACAGCTTTTACTCAGTGCTTTTGCACTAATGCCTGATCAGCTCCAGTGTACAGCACCAGCTTCCTCGCTGTCAGCGTCTCTCCTTCTGGCCCAGTCCCAGCGTAAAACAAGGAGAGGCTTAATTAGCTGAGGCACAAACCACATTTTTATAGGAAATACACTCAACCATAGAAAAACATATTTTTTCCATTTTCCAAACAAAAATATTCAATCCCCGGCTGACTGAGAACCAAGTAAGAACCTTTCATAATATATCAATAAATATATTTTATTCCCCCAAAGTTGAAAAAGGAAACTAAATTCTTTGTACATTTTTAGTTTGTAATGCAGCATCGTTGCTCTCAGAGATGTAACTGAACACACTGTGATGTGTAACCACTTCTAACATTAAAAACAGTAAACACTGTTAGCTTATTAGTGCTTCACATGTTTATCAAGAGCTTTTCGAGTTATATATATGACGGAAATATAACAGTTCTTAGTAGGTGAAGAGTTTTTAGGCTATGAATACACGTTTACAGATCAGGGAATGTTAAATTCAGAGTCAGGTGCCTTTGTCTAATGTTATAATTTATTTAATACTCACAGAAAACCTAACTGCAATAATCAAAACGTATTCTAAAGTAAATCAACAGTTTCATGATCCTGTGTCTGATTTATCTGTTCAGTCTGTGTTCATTTTGTCAGGTACGGGTGAACAGAGGATGAAGCTAAATCATCATTGCAAATCAATGGGCAAAGACACTCTACGAAACAACGAATCAAAAGCACAGGCTCTTTGTTGGATGGTGGAGGCTGGGGTGGGGGGGGGGGGGGGTTATAATGGTGGTTAAATACTGGAGGTGATCAACCTCCACCCAGACTCCACCCAACTACTCAGCAGGCACGCCCAGGTGTCCACCCCCTAAGAAAGAAAAGGGGGGAAAGACCCACAGCCATCCTCTGGTGGGAGGAACCACACATAAATCAAACACTGACAACATTGGATCATAACAATGCCAAAGTTCAAACCTGAAGAAAGTTAAAAATCAGTAATTAACTATGAACTGTAAAAATGGCCTTTCAACAAGAATACATTTATGTTCCATAAAAATGATCAATTAAAATAAAAAGATAAGAGAAAAAAAACTTGTTGATGCTTTTCTATGTTGTGTGTTTATCATTTGAATTTTAAAAAAATATTGAAAATTTCTCACAAGCTCTCAGAAATCAGATACTGCTGCAGCAAATCCCTCTCTGCAGCACTTTTGGCCTCTTTCCTATAAGTGCCACACACTGGCACGAGTGTTTAATGATTCTTTGAGCTGTTCTTTTTCCAGGGTGGAATGATTGTAACCCAAACACCTTTAAGGCCTTTAACAGTGAGAATTGTTCCTAGAGTATTTAAAAGTAGAATGGGAGGCAGAGCCTTCAGTTTTCAGGCCCCTCTTCTGTGGAACCAGCTTCCACTTTGGATTCAGGAGACAGACACTATCTCTACTTTTAAGATTAGGCTTCAAACTAAAGAGCAATATGTGTAATTTGTGATGACTGAATAAAACTTAAATCATTTGGCCTAGTAGCTGCTTACCAATGACACTGCTTTAAATATAATTGCATTTGAGCTACAAATCGAAAGTAAAATGTAATTCTGCTTTTGTTTTCAGGCACATAGTTACAAGAAATTTTTATTCATAAAAAAATAAATTATTCAAACATTGTGTTTGACAATAGTAGCAAAATGAAATGATCATCAGGAGCAACAGAACTGAAAACAGTCAGAGAGTAAAACACTTTCAGCAAAGTTCACAGTGATTTCTTAAAGAAGATGTGACACACTTCAAAGTCTTAAACTCAGAAAATTCAGGAAAAGAAAAAATATTTTTTTAAAAACTGAGATCACATGACTAAAGTACCGATATATAGTTTAGCAAAGAATTACAGGTTAAAGTTTGCATTTGTTTCAGTTTTGTTCAGATTTAGTCTGTATGCAGGTGTCTTTATGGTAGCTGACAAGAGAGCAAATGATCAAAGGATTTAAACAATAAATTAATAGTAAGTTATGATAAATAAAGCGATAATATGTATTGAGATTTAAATTTATAATCTGAATAATTATTTGCTGGCCACATTATTTTATAGAAGAGAAAGTCTAACTTTAGGCCTAAAAGGTCTTGACAGGAGACACAAGCTTGTGCAGAGTATGCTTTGCAAAAGTGAAACCGAAAGCAGAGTCTGAGTGTAAGTATTTTGAGTAGGTTATGAACAATCAGGTTATTCTTTAGTATCTTTTATGTATCTATATCTTTGGATTAAGCTTTTAGTAGAGGTTCTTGATTAAAATATTTACTCAACATATTACATATAAAGTTCCAATTAGGTTTTTGGTGAGAGGTCAGAAGTGCAACGGGAGAGATGAGAGAGCATTTAAGGACGAGACACACATACACACACAGTTTCAGTTGTGTACGTGCTGGCCTTCTGTCTGGTGGAAAGGTTACAAGGTCTAGCTGGGGAGCTGAGAGGTGAAACAAAGTGCAAGCAGAAGCTGACACACACATACACACACACATCGTAGATAGACTCAGTTATATAGGTAAAAGTTAATCATGTTTTGCTTGCAACTGCAAAATTGTGCGTGTGTATGTGATAGTTTGTGCAGAACGTGTGCCTGATGTTCCAGACAGATAAGCGAGCGTCCGGGGACAACAGGAAGACACCTGGATGGAGACGAGACGATGTTCTTTTAAACTATGTTAAAAGTCATTGTGGTTTTGGATTGACGTAGGAGATATTGTGTCTGCCTGGCAACAGAAGGGGGGCTGTACTATTTCACCCCTATAAAGTCTTTGTTCTGACTATTGTAAGAGAGTTCAACACTGAATCTGTACAGTGTTGGCTCCACGCTGCGTGTATTCATTAAAATGTCGTCTAACTTTACCCGGCCGGATCAGTGGTCGTTATTTTGGAATCCCCCTCAATTTATGAATCTTAACATAAGAGATGACTTTATTCTCATAAACTGTCAACAGTAAATTGAGCATGAGCCAGCAGGCCACAACCCTCTTACTCTCATTTCCTCTTTACTAATGCACTGCCCTGTCTAACATCAAGCACCTGCATTTTACAAAGATTAGACCTTTATATATGATCCGGATTTTGGTCAGATTCAGTCCATAAAGTAAAGGATTACAGAGCGGTGGGCATATGAGCCAATATAATGATAAAAAAATACGCACCATATTTGGGACATATTTCATGTTGGATCTACTTTGTGCAGTTTCAAAGAAGGAACCGCATGAAAAGTTGAGCAGAGAAGCGAGGTGAGGCGTGCAGGTGCTGATGGCTTTCTGTCGCGTCTGTTTGGATCCAGAAAAACAGACTTTAAGGATCCTGATGTAGGTGTAGAGAATCAGAGAGACAGAGGATATGGTTATGAAAATAGCACCAAGTACTCCATAGATGTTATTGGCTGTGGTGTCAGAACAGGCCAGTTTAACTATTGAGTTGTTATCACAGTAAACTTTGTTTATGATGTTCCCACACAGCTGCAGAGGAGCACTCAGAGAAATTACAACACTGATTGCAAGAAAAGGAGACAGCCACGTTACAGCAATGAGCATGGACACCTTACTAGAACTCATATGTGTGTGATAATGAAGAGGACAACAGATGGCAAGATATCTGTCATAAGACATGATGGCTAAGTTACTGAGCTGCAAATTTGCATAAGTGTACAGACAGAAGATCTGCAGGAAGCACAGAGGAGCAGAAACAGTGTGAACATCAGAGAGGATCTGAAGCAGGAGGAACGGAAACAGCCCTGTACTACCATACAGCTCATTCACAAACAGGCTGCACAGAAACATGTACATAGGTTCATGTAAGCTTCTGTTCACACAGATAACCACAATCAGCAGGACATTGGCAGTAACAATAACAATATATAAAAACGCAACAACTGTGAAATATAAATACTTCAAAGCCCCGCTGTCGAGGTAGGCAGTGAGTGTGAAATATGAAACCTGTGAAGAGTTCATCATGATCCTCTTTTTGTTTTTACCACACATCACTTCAACTGTGCACAAACTGAGCTACATTTAAGGATGAGGATCACCCAACAGTGGCCTGATTGTGAGTCCCTCTTCACTGAATCACTTCTTATTTACTGCAGCAGTATAACGTCATTATCAGGGGACACACTAGAGAGATTTCAAACTAGTGGTTTCAAAAACCCAAATGGGCCTTTAGAAAAATTTATATTTGTCTTTTGTTAGAATAGAATAGAATAGAATAGAATAGAATAGAATTGAATAGTACTTTATTATCTTGGTTGCCCCATGCTAACTGTGCTGGAGTGAAAAAATATAGATAAATAGTACAGACATCAGCAATAAATAGCAAACATGGACCTAGTTTTCCTGAGACAGGAGGATCAGGTGATGACCTCCAGGGGTGTCAGAGGGCAGCCAATGATGTTTTTGGTAGTGTTAATGACCCTCTGTGCAGCCTTCCTGCTCTCAGTCGTGGCCCCTGAGTACCAAACACCAGGCAGGAGGAGAGCATGCTCCACCGAGGAGCAGTAGAAGGCCAGCAGCAGCTTCTGGTCCAGGGTATTCCTCCTCAGGACACAGAGGAGGTACAGCTGCCCCTGGTCTTCTTTTCCAGGGCGATGCTGTTGTGGGTCCGGGTGAGATCAGCTGAGATGTGGGTGCCCAGAAGCCTGAAGGTGGAGACAGATTCCACCTGTTCTCCAATTATAATGAGAGGGGAGTAGACCTGTCTGTGTCTCCATTATGAGTCCATTATGAGTTCTTTGGTTTTAAGGATGTTCAGCTTCAGGTTATTCTCTGAGCACCAGCAGGACAAGTTCTCTACCTCCGTCCTGGATCCTGTCTCATCTCCATCAGAGATGAGCCCAATCATGGTGGCGACATTATCATACACGACAATGCCGTTGGTTGGGTGGGTTGGTGTTATAGATGTACAGTAGGGGGCTGAGAACGAAGCTCTGTGTAGATCTGGTGCTGAGTGACAGTAAAAGGTGGGAGCCAACTGGACTGAGGAAGTCTTTGATCCAGGAGCTGGTGCCAGGGTCGATCTGAAGGTAGTCCAAGTTGATGTTCAGGATGGGTTAGGATGTTGAGGTGCTGAGCTGTAGTCCATGAAGAGCATCCTCACATAGGTCTTCCTAGTCTCCAGATGGCTCAGCGACCTATGAAGGATGATGGTGATATCATAAATGGAGTAGACAGTCTCTGATGTGCTGAAACACTATCCGCTCAAAATATTTCATGTCTACAGACATGAGGCCTACCTGGTCTTTAAGTGATGATGTGATAAATCCTGCTTCCGGGCCCAAAGTGCTCTGCATGTAATAAGGCCGTTGTGTTTTTAACGTGTTTTAATGCTTTGTATCTTGTTCTATTTAATCTCAACAAGCCCCTAATAACAGACAGTGATCACTGTCGGCTTCTCTCGGTTTTTTATTACCGCTAATCATTTTAAAGCTCAGTTTTTAAACCCTTACGATGTAACTACAGCCCAGCCCATGCAGCAGTATATTAATGACCAACCTCGTATTGTGGATGGATTATCTCAGTTGTTCTCCTGACTGAAGTTTGGTCCGTTTACAGCATCCTGCCATCCGAGTGCATTTACCCCTAACCATCGGGAACCCTCACATTAACTTTTATCCAGTGGGAAAAGTCCTCCGTTTGTTAGCGTTAGCCCTCCAGCCTCACTGTTTATGTTATGCTCACATAGCTGTGTCGCTAGCTATCATGTAGCACAGACCTTCCCAAAGTGTGGGGCCCACCCCCTAGGGGCGGGCGCAGAGCCATTGCAGGGGGGGGTGTGGTATGAAAAGGGGAAAAAAAACCCAACGCTTGGACACTGCTAGCACGGGGCGCCTACACAAACGCAAAGCAGGAGATGAAGCATCGCTGAATATGTTTCCAAACCAACTTCATTCTAAGCCAAAGTCTAGAAAATATGGTGAAGCATATCTGCCCTTTGGCTTCACCTGCACAAGTGCCAAGGTAGGTCTCCCTGCACAATTGGTTTTCCCTGCGTCGGGAGCACGCGCTGGGCTGTTCAAATCACGGACAAACAGGATCCCACATTCTTGATTTTTAGTTCACAAACATGTAATGACTAACTACTAACTACTCCTGACATGTTGGAGATGTTAGCTCTTTATACAGTAAAGCTACAGCGGGATACAAATAATATCAGGCTGATCCTGCCACGATTTGTTCCCCCGGTTCAAATCACAGACAAACAGTATCCCACAGCTGTTTTTGAACCCATTTTTGCACAGAGACATGTAAAATAATTACACCGTGACGCCTTTGCCTTTCTAAATGGAGGGACAGTAACTGCGTGTGTATGTAAGCGTGTAAAACCTGCAGACAGTCAGATTAACAGTATTTTGTCTCTATCTGCCATTCTGCAATTCATCTCATGTAAACAATAACGTGGCGCACAGCGTGACGTGAAAAAAGGCACATACCTTTGACGTTGCGTGACGAACTCTGTATTCCTCGTCCACACGTAAACGCAAAAAAGGAGTTTTAAAAAATCTCCGTTTTCGGTGATTCGAAACGCCGTTTACGTGTGGACGAAACAGCTGCGTTTTCAAAAATACCCGTGTAGGTGCGGACGCAGCGTAAAAGAGTCAGTAGTTTATTTTCTTACTCCCTGTAATTTATTGCAGATTACTTGTATTTGCTTAATTGTTTACTAAATGTTTGAGGTGTGAAATAAACCGCAATGGAGCAAAATATGGGTGTGTGTGGTTGGAGGATGTGTTTGTGCGTGCGCGGGGGAGGGGGGGGGGACATTTTTCTTGTAAAGCAAAGGGGGGCCTAGCAAAAAAGATTGGGAACCTCTGACGTAGCACATCATTATCTACCGGCTAGCCCAACTTCAGTAACCCTACAAACGCCTCTGCTGTTTACTTTCCTGTCTTCATTTATTTCGGAAGTGATAGCAGAGCTGTACATCTTAATTTGTTTCAGAAATCCCTCAGTCAGAACATAGTATATTATATTTAGATGGCTAGCGAGCTAACTTCCTGCTAACTTCTAACTTCTAACCCGGCCCACGTAGGCCGCGAATGCCAGGTCCTCCGCTCAGGATGCACCCCCTGAATTGAGACAGCTATTATGTTCATTCCAATCACCTGTTTCGCCATGTGTTTCCACTTTCCCTGACCGCCTCCTGTGTGTATTTAGTCTGTGTGTTTTCATTCATTCCTTGTCCAGTTCTCTGCTACGCTCATGTTATGATTCTAGGTTTTCATGTATCCATGCCAGGTTTTCGTGTTCATGTTCAGCGGTTTTTTCATGTTTTAATCTTAGTCCACAGAGTCTAGGTTATTGTTTAGTTTCGCCTTTGCCCATTTATTTTTGTACTGCTCACTTACCCTCAAATAAACGTCATGTCCTTAGTTAAAGCTTCATTTTGCGTGGCTGCACTTCGGTCCTCCTCCTCAGTCCACACAGTCAGCTTCAGCCAGACTGTGACACTAAGTTAGACCTATATTGGCGGGACATGCGTAAAACACCGTATAGGGCTTTGGAGCGTGATGTCACGGGAGGGGGGCCACGCCCCCTCCCGCCATGACAGTAAGCCAAACGAAGCACATGGAAGCGTCAGCTATGGTTCGTATGTACTGTGTTGTCGGTTGCAACGTTAGATCACACGATAGGGAAGGCAAGAAGCTGGAAAATGGGCTCTCTTTTCATCGTTTCCCCTCCTGGAGGCAACAGGAGGGATCTCATGTATCCGATATTACTAAATGACGACGTCAGGCTTGGATTGCAGCGGTCAGACTCGGACCGGCACGCAAGGCGAATGCAACGAAAGCGAAAAAGAGCACCCATCTTAGGTAACCCCCGCCCCAAAAACATACAAAATTGCGCTCATTGTACGCTAATCTGCACATAACTTTCAGATGAATCACGCACCTGGAATACTGGTGTACATTTACCTTATGTTTACGCACTAATTTTATCTTACATGCTTTCATTATGCAGCTGCAGAGTATGAAGGTGTGCCCCGTGCAGAAGTAATAGATGAAGATCTGACAGAAGACCAACAACAAAATCACCATGTCATGGAGGCTGTGGACAGGAGTTACTCATATCATGTGAGGGTGAAGACACAACACTGCTTGATAAGAATGTTAAGGTGTGCTGTGTTTTGGTGAATATGTGCCCCAGTGTGGTTGTCAAACCAGGGCCAAATGAAACTTGCTCTTGTTGAATATTCATAAAACTGCTGTGTTGCATGTACAGTTCATTGTAAATAATTGTACTTTCTGTAAAGTCCTACACACAGCAAAGGTCACACACTGGACCTTGTTTTTACTTTGGGTTTAAATATTGATTTTATTTGCTCTGAGGACATTTTTATTTCTGATCATTATGTTATTGTTTTTAACCTGTCTTTTAATGAGCCTTTGTCCCCTGTTAGACAGATGGTTAAGTCTCGCATCTTAAACTCCTCCACAGTGGAGAAATTTGGGGATGCCTTTAACTTACAGCTATCTCCTCAAAATGGTGTTGATCTCTCAACTAGTCTTTTTAATAATTATTGCCGTTTTATTTTAGATGAAATCTGTCCGGTTAAAACGAGGAGTGTTTCTGCCTCTAAATCTCCTCCTTGGCTAAATGACAGTATTCGCTGTCTAAAACGTGATTGTCGTAAAGCGGAGCGCAGGTGGAGGAAAACTCATCTAAATGTTCACCTCCTCTTTCTTAAGGACCTTTTAGCTTCTTTCAATAATGCGATCAGAGATGCGAGGGCTGCCCATTTCTCACACTTGGTTACTAAGAGCAGAGGCAATCCTAAGGTGCTATTCAACACCATTAGTGACATTGTTACTCCTGCTCTGCCTGCGGCCCCTATTTCATCTAATGAGGACTGTGAAAATTTTCTCTCTTTTCTGCTGGCAAAAATTCACAACGTGAGAATGAGTTTTACATACTCAACACCTGCTATCGCAATCTCTACCCCATCCCGGCCCATTGTCTTGGATACTTTCTCTCCCGTTTCACTACCTGAGCTAGTGAAATTAGTGAATTCAGTGAAAGCATCCTCCTGCTTACTTGACATTATACCTGCATCATTATTCAAAAATGATGCAGGTATTGTGTGATTAAAGTGTGTGCTCACTTTAATCAACTCGTCATTGGCATCTGGTATAGTTCCGGTTTATTTTGAAAACGCTCCTATCCTCCCACTTTTAAAAAAACCTACCGACCTATTTCTAAATTACCGTTAATCACTAAGCTTCTAGAAAAGGTTGTGGCTAAGCAGCTTATGGCAGCTCTAGATAAACATAGCATTTATGATAAGTTTCAGTCCGGTTTTCGTCAATTTCACTCCACGGAGACAGCTCTTCTTAGGGTCTCAAGTGACATCTTGGTGAATAATGATGCAGGAAAATGCTCTGTTCTACTCATGTTGGACCTCACATCAGCTTTCGACACAGTTGACCATCACATCCTCATTGAAAGGCTGAAAAATTGGGTTGGTGTATCTGGAACTGCTTTAGACTGGTTCTCCTCTTATCTCCATCACCGATCCTTTTCTGTGGCAGTTTCCGATTTTAGGTCATCCTCTATTTCCCTTGCTTGTGGTGTCCCTCAAGGGTCTGTTTTGGGGCCTTTATTGTTTTTAATCTATCTTCTCCCCCTCCAGCATATAATGGGCTAGGGCTGTTCGATATAACGATATATATCGGATGACGATATAAAAACGTCTATCGTTTCATTTTACGCTATCGTTTGTTTCGTGGTGTTGCAAAATAAACTGTTTACAGCAATATTTTTTCATCATTTTGATGGTCACTGTAGCGGCTATATTAATTTCTTAAAGTTCTCTCTTTCTCTTATATTTAATATAACCACACTACGGACGGACAAGCGCTTGTTTTTTATGCGTTTTCGTTAGCAACAACGACGGTAAAACCACGGCGTGTCCGCTTGTTTATTTTCCACATGAACCTTTCACAATAAAGGTCAAGATCCTGTTGAGGCTTTTCAAAATAAAATGAGTCACGTGAAAGATGCAGAGTATTAACGGATGAGAAGGAAAAAAGAGCCGCCAGGTGCTAAAAAATAAACCTTAGACTCAAACGTTAGAACAGGCTTTTCTCCGCAGCACGTTGTGTAATAATTACTCACAAAGAAAACGGCGGCCGTTACAACTTATGTCTAAAAATGTATAGTTTCATGCATCAGTTAAAACACTCGACTCTAGGTACGCGACGCCCAGCTGGAAACACTTCACGCAAGCCGAGATGCTCGAGATTCACAGAATTTACAGGAAATGTTACATTTTTGTGATTTATATCGTTATATCGACGATAGATTTCTTAATATCGGGATATGAGATTTTGGTCATATCGCACAGCCCTATAATGGGCTCTTTTGAAGATATTTCTTATCATTGTTATGCTGATGATATTCAGTTGTACGTTTCTTTTATGCCTGAGGATTTGTCTAAGCTTCAGCGGCTGAATGATTGCTTAGATTCGATCAAACATTGGATGGCTGCAAATTTCCTCCAACTCAACGAGGGCAAAACCGAAGTCCTCGTATGCGCCCCTGATAGATTTCTACCCCAGATAGTGAAAGCCCTTGGTTCTCTCTTACTCTATGTTAAATCCTCTATCAGGAATCTAGGTGTCACCGTTGACTCGAGTCTCACATTGGATGGGCATGTCAATTCTCTGGTTCGGTCTTGTTTTTATCATTTAAGAAATGTGGCTAGGCTAAGCCCGATTTTATCTCGTTCTGAACTGGAGATTGCTATACATGCATTTATTTCGTCACGGTTGGATTATTGTAATTCGCTGTTCATGTGTCTTAGCAAAGGTGCTCTGGATCGTCTGCAGGTTGTGCAAAACGCTGCAGCGAGGCTTCTGACAAAATCCTCCAAGTACTCGCATGTGACACCATTGTTATCTCAGTTACACTGGCTTCCTGTTAAATTTAGAGTTGATTTTAAGATCCTGGTCTTGACCTACAGAGCTGTGCATGGACTGGCACCTGCCTACATCTTTGATCTGCTACAGCCCTATGTCCCTAGCAGGTCTTTGAGGTCATCTGATCTGGGCTTACTTGCTATAAAAAATACTAAGAGGAGGACTAAGGGTGACAGAGCTTTTGCCAATGTGGCCCCGAGACTGTGGAACTCTCTCCCCCAAGCATTAAGAACTGTGGACTCAGTAGCTGTTTTTAAAAAACAACTCAAAACTTACCTTTTTAAAACTGCTTTTGGTTAATTATTTGTCTGTTTTATTTTCTCTTTTTAAATCTTTTTATGACTTTTAATCTTATGTGCAGCACTTTGTGATTCTGTCTTGAAAGGTGCTATATAAATAAAAATTTATTATTATTATTATTATAAAGTGGTTTCAATAAAACAGAAATGAAAAGTATGTTTGTTTGTTTTTATTCAAGATCTGTTCACATGTACTTAGCAAGTACACGTGCAGGTACACATGAAATGCAAACTACTTACATGGCATCGCACAGCTGGCATCAATCGTAAATCGTTCATCTAGAGCAATTTTGGGGGCAGCTGCTGAGGAGAAGTCAATGTTATGTGCAACCTCTGGCTGTATCTTGGTCATATGGTCAACGTACTCACAACGTGGAGGCTTAAAAATGGCCAAATCTTGTACCCAACCGTTTGTGAATTAGATGTGCGCCTCCAGGAATTTATAATTCCAAAAATGATTCGCCGTGTATGCGCTGACTCCACAGACAAGGTACGCGAAAATATCGGGATAGGACAACGGCTGTAGGCTGTCTGGGTTTCCGCTCCACTGCCTTATTCCATACGGGTCCACATTACCGATGCACGCTATTTTTTCCAAGTACCGTCTCTTGGCGTCTGGGCGCAATCGGTTGCGATACAGCCCTTTGTCTTTTGCGCTGATTTTAAGCATGGTTCTGGCAGTCCTGCTTCCAGCACAGTGTGTTTGTTTTGATTTGTGGCCTTCTGTCATGGCGCCGCAATCCCACAATGCACTGCGGCGTGACGTCAACTCCAAAGCCCTATACAGTATTCAAAAAAGACAAATTCTACCAAATTTGAAATGACTGGATTGAATTCATAAGCCTAGTCAGCAGGTTTGTTTATCTGTCAGGTTAGGTCTTAGACTCCACCTCTCTGAGAACACCTCAGGCCCTTCGAGGTGTGGGGGGCTCCCCTGACCACACTCCCTGCCAGTGGCTGATGCCCTCAGTGCCTTGGTGGTTCTCGGTTGTCCCGGGCTGGGTGCTCGGGTGTGTACTGGCTCACTATCGGCAGCTGCTTGGCAGGGCCTGGTGCCCGTGGCTTGGTCCGGCCCCTTCCATAAGACAGGCGGGCCATCTGATCTGTAAAGCCTGTTTTGTTGTTTTTAATAAACTGCATGCTCAAAAAATGTTTTCTCTCACTCCCATTTCTTCTTTTTGCATGTTGAAGCTCGTGTTGCTGTTGAGATCCAACCACCTGGTGTGTCTGTAAATAAACCTTCTTTTACCCCACAATTATCAGAGTCCTGCTGTTCAGTCCAGCCTGAGCAGCTGTGACATTAATCTTGGCTTTTCAATGAATTTAGAGCCTTGACATTCATATTTCTGTTTCCAGAAAATGTAAAAATTAAAACCTTCTCTTGAAAAAAAGTAAATGAAAACATATTCTGTGACAAAAGAGTTATGGGAATTCTTTGATCCTTTGATCACAGGACATTAAAAGTCTATTTGAAGGACTGAGAACCAAAAGTGAAATTTTGTTGCAGTTAAAAGTTATTACTTTTGACTGCAGTCCCAAAGATTAGAAAATAACTTCATTTTGCTCTGAATTCTTTTTCTTTGATTTCATTAACATGGGTTAGTTTTTCCTGAATGTCCCAGTCCGGTGGGTGAACCTGTGGAGCATCCTGGACCTGATCTGCTGCAGGTTCAAGCCATAGATGATGGGATTGACGAGGGGTGGGACCACCAGGAACTGAGCAGCTAATGCATTCTGCAGTGCCTTCATTGTACTGCCGCCACTGTAACGAGAGTACATGGTATCAAACATCAGTGAGGTGGTGAAGAGCAGCAGTGTAATGAGGTGTGGCAGACACGTCTGCATGAATTTCCTGCGGTCGGCTTGAGATCTGATGGCAGCTCGTATCAGGTGGACGTACGACACCATGATAAGTGCAGCCTGTGACAGGTGTGAAAATATGACCACGAAGCCATAGACATTGTTGATGGTTGAGTCAAAGCATGACAGTTTGACCACCTCCCAGTTAGTGCAGAATGTCTTGGGGATGTGGCGTCCGCAGAGCGGCAGCCTGGCGGTCAGGAGAATGCCCACGGCTGACTCCAGAAGTGAGAAGCACCAGGTGAGCATCAGAAGCTGTGCTACCTTCTGAGCTGTCATCAGCATCCGGTACTGCAGTGGTTTGCAGATGGCGATGTAGCGGTCATACGCCATGACAGTGAGACCGGTGAACTCAGAGAAAATATAACTATAAGTGACAAACATCTGACCCAAACAGGCCGTGTACGTGATGACATAAGAGTTGGTCAGAAGGTCATGAAGCAGCTTTGGGTAGAAACTCGAAGCTCCACAGATCTCGTTAAAACAAAGGCTGCACAAGAAGATGTAGATCGGCTCGTGGAGCGTTTTATCCAGGCTGATGGTGATGATGAGGGTCAGGTTTACAGATACGGTGAAGAGGTACGACATCAGAGCGAAGGCAAAGTAGATCTGATGGTTTGTCAGCGAGTCGTTCAGACCCTGAAGCACAAACACGATTTCAAAGTTATTCTCCATCCTGTAACGAGCTGCTAAAGGATCATCAACTCTTCATCATGTCAGAGTTTAAACACAAGCTGCACTGAGTCTGTATTCAGTTCAAAACTATTCTTTAAACAGAGCAATAGTCCAATCACAATCAGATTCAATCTATAAGGTCAATGTATGAAAGGAAGTAAATATCATAGAACTGATCAGGCATCAGTTTAATTACAGAAAGACTGAAAAACATTAATGAAAGGACATTCTTCATTATTTGAGCTTCAGACACTTCAAGAAGCTCTAATATGAAAAATCAAAGTCCAGCAAAAATCCAAATCTGAACACAAATACCACCTTAACGACACACACAGTGATGTGAAATGCAGGAAGACAGAACCAGACAAACTTTTATAATTGCTGTAATTTAAATCCTGGGAGTGATGTTGTCTCTGTGTTTACACTTTCAAACGGTAAATTAGGGATTTAAGTCTCGATGTAGCATCTTTGTGTCAAACATTGAAAGATTTAAAACTCTGAATCAGTTCAGAGGAAACCGACATGAGGAACAGTAAACAGTTGAGGATCTTTAAACATCATAAGCCTGCAGCGTGAGGAAAAGAAACACTTTACATCTGTTCATTAAAGCTGGACTCAGCAACTCATTTGACAAACAGCACAAACCGTCTAAGGCTCTGTCAGTCTGCTCTCACTGAGGGTAAAACAGAAACAGATGTAAGGAGAGCAAGCTCAGTTCATCAGCACAGTGATTCCTCATCAACATGAACTGAAGCTCAGGTTTACTTTGAGTCAGACAAATGTCACAAGAAACAGCAACAAGACAAATGAACATACAAACATTCGAATGACAGCAGCAGTAATCCTGTAATAGAGACAACAGCACATGACAGCAAACATCAGCCTCACAGAGCAGCGTGGAGGTGTCTCTGATCCACACGGGCAGCTGCTCTTATACACCTGACAAACAGATGGACAGGTGGAGGGAGAACTCTGCTGACATCACAGAGCTGGCAGAGGCCACGCCTCTCCTCATGAACATCTAAGACGGGACAGTCTTCGGTGTAGACAACAAGTTTAGTGTTGGAAAACAAACACACTGTCAGGGCCTTGGTGTGTGACGCAGCATTTTGAGTTTAGTTTGTATTCTTGATCTTCTTATGTTAGATTACAATAATGTGAAGTTCTTGTGTTACTATTTAGTCAGGGTTTAGTTAAGTGTCCTGTCTTCTGTCTAGTCTGTCTTGTCCTCTATGCTGAAGGTTTAAGTTATGCCCGTGCCTTCGTCTTCCTTATCTATTCCCATGTGCATTTCCTTGTGTTCCATCCATGTCTCCCTAGTCTGTCATGTTTTTTATGTCTCCGTGTTCCATTTTCACGCGTGTGTTATCATCTCTACGTCACTCCATGTTTCCTGTTTTAGTTTGAAACTCTTGTGTTTCCATGTTCATTGTGTTTAGTTTTGCTTCCCTGTGGCGTCTTGTTTATTTGTATCAGCTGTGTTTGCCCAGGTGTTTCCACTTTCCTCATTTCCCTTCTGCGTATTTAAGTCCTCTGTCTTCCTCTGTTGAGTGTTGGTTCGTCTGTTTTCCTCCCTCCATGTCATGTCAGGTTATCTCATGATTCTGTCCATGTTCATGTTTTCTCATCACATTTTCTCCCATGCAGCTGCTCAGATTCATGTTCAAGTTTTTCTTGTCACAGTTTTCATAGTCATTTCTCGCTCGGGGTAGAAGTTTTAGTTTTAGTTTTCGCACATGTTAACCATGCCTTGTTTTCTGTTCATGTTTTTACAACCTAATAAATGATTCGCTTTTTGTTAAGAATTAGTTCCATTTCTCCCCTGTCTGTTTTTTTGGTTTGTATTGCAAATTCATTGGACATCATGGCTGTACAAACCTTTAGTGAAGGTTACAAATGATCTTATCTTATGGCCTCTGACAGTGGACTCATCTCTGTGCAGCGTTCGATACTGTCGACCATAATATTCTATTAGAGCGATTAGAGCACGCTGTAGGTATCACAGGTACTGCGCTGCAGTGGTTTGTATCATACAGTGGCTTGCAAAAGTATTCGGCCCCCTTGAACTTTCCCACATTTTGTCACATTACAGCCATAAACATGAATCAATTTTATTGGAATTCCACGTGAAAGACCAATACAAAGTGGTGTACACGTGAGAAGTGGAACGAAAATCATACATGATTCCAAACATTTTTTACAAATAAATAACTGCAAAGTTCAAGGGGGCAAGCCACTGTATCTATCTAATAGACTCCAATTTGTTCATGTAAATGGAGAGTCCTCTTCACACACTGAGGTTAATTATGGAGTTCCACAGGGTTCAGTGCTAGGACCAATTCTGTTTACATTATACATGCTTCCCTTAGGCAGTATCATTAGAAGCCATAGCATACATTTACACTGCTATGCAGATGACACCCAGCTCTATCTAAGCTGGTTCCACAGAAGAGGGGCCTGAAAACTGAAGGCTCTGCCTCCCATTCTACTTTTAAATACTCTAGGAACAACAAGTAAGCCTGCGGTGTGAGAGCGAAGTGCTCTAATAGGGTGATATGGTACTACAAGGTCATTAAGATAAGATGGGGCCTGATTATTTAAGACCTTGTATGTGAGGAGCAGGATTTTGAATTCTGGATTTAACAGGAAGCCAATGAAGGGAAGCCAATACAGGAGAAATCTGCTCTCTCTTTCTAGTCCCTGTCAGGACTCTTGCTGCAGCATTTTGGATTAACTGAAGGCTTTTCAGGGAGTTTTTAGGACTTCCTGATAATAATGAATTACAGTAGTCCAGCCTGGAAGTAATAAATGCATGAGCTAGTTTTTCAGCGTCACTCTGAGACAGGATATTTCTAACTTTAGAGATGTTGCACAAATGGAAGAAAGCAGTCTTACATATTTGTTTAATATGTGCATTGAAGGACATGTCCTGGTCAAAAATGACTCCAAGGTTCCTCACAGTGTTACTGGAGGCCAAGGTAATGCCATCCAGAGTAAGAATCTGGTTAGATACCATATTTCTAAGATGTTCAGGGCCGAGTACAATAACCTCAGTTTGATCTGAATTAAGAAGCAGAAAGTTAGCGGCCATCCAGGTCTTTGTGTCTTTAAGACATTCCTGCAGTTTAACTAATTGGTGTGTGTTACCTGGCTTCATGGACAGATAGAGCTGGGTGTCATCTGCATAGCAGTGTAAATGTATGCTATGTCTTCTAATGATGCTGCCTAAGGGAAGCATGTATAATGTAAATAGAATTGGTCCTAGCACTGAACCCTGAGGAACTCCATAATTAACCTCAGTGTGTGAAGAGGACTCTCCATTCACATGAACAAATATGAGTCTATTAGATAGATATGATACAAACCACTGCAGTGCAGTACCTGTAATACCTACAGCGTGCTCTAATCGCTCTAATAGGATATTATGGTCGACAGTATCGAACGCTGCACTGAGGTCTAGCTGTCACAGTCTGGCTGGGGCAGACTGTATGTGTTTGCAAAAGAGGACTCAACGCAGACCAAAAACTGAACGTGGCGTGGATATAACAAAAAACAAGCCGTTTATTGAGGCTAGCAAAAAAGGTACAAACAAAAGGGCATTGGTGAAACTAAACAATAACCTAAACTGGGTGAACTAAAACTAAACATGAAAAACCTTAAACATGGTGAACTGACATGGATACCTGAAGTTGAGATGTGGATGAGCAGACGACCTGACAAGGAATGACTGAAAGCACACGGACTAAATACACACAGGAGGATAATGAGGGAAGTGGGAACACATGGAGAAAACAGCTGACACACATGAACGTAATGACCTCACAAGGAGAGAGTAAAACTAAAAACATTGAACATAGGAACACAGGACCCCTTCAAAATAAAACAGGAAATATAATGAGACGCAGACATGACAACATAAGACACACAGACATGAAACACAAGAAGAGCAAGGGAGACTACACAGGGGTTGAAAACACAAGGGGGAACTAATAAGCAAATGAACATAGGAAACCTAATAAGCTTAAACATACACTATAAACATCAAAAGAACTAAAACTCAAAACACTGGGTCATAAGACCCAGGATCGTGACTAGGGATGGGTACCGGTGTCCGGTGCCATGATGGCACCAGTTCTGACATAAACGGTAGTAACCAGACCGAAAAGCAGCGCACATTTCGGTGCTTTATTTCGGTGCTTTTTTTTTTTCCTGAGCCAATTCTAGCCAATCATTTTACGTTTCCGAGGATAGTAGGCGGGCCGAGGTACGTACGTTCTTTTAGAGCAGAGCTACAGATTAAAAACGCCCAAGACGAAGCGGTCAAAAGTCTGGCTGTACTTCACAGCAAAATATGCAAACTCGGCTGCCTGCAACAAGTGCTTTAAGGTGATACTGTGATACTGTCAAAGGAGGTAACACCTCGAATCCGATGAAACACCTGGCGAAGCATAGCGTTTTTTTTTTAAAGCCGAGAAATGCACCGTATTTGATAGCTTGCTGCGAGACCTCACACGGCACATCTACTGCGCGTGTGGTGCCTGTTATCGGACCTGGAGTTAGCACCATCCCCCAAAAACTCGAAGAGGAGAGTCCTGGCCCCTAGCCCTGCCAGTGTAGCAGAAATGATGACGGATGATGATGGCAGTGAGTAGCTTAATTCTCTGCGTGAGTAGCTTAATGTTGTTCGTGTGTAATTTATGTTGAGTAGGCTAACCACATTATTAAATTGATGCATGTAAGGTGAACTAGCAAACACCGTCGTAGTTACATGCGGCTGTCTTCTTGTTTGATGGCAGATACTCCCTTCACCCTGGCCAAAAAGGCTAAAATGACCAAAGAAAAAGTGGAAAACAGTTAAACATGAGAGGTTTTTGTACAAAGTTTGTGTTTTTTCCATTGTTTGAGCACTGCTTCCAGCCAAGAGTGATACCATATATGCCCTATAGCTGCAGAAAAGGCTAACATTGTTATATTTTTACAAAAAACAGCTAAACATGAGAGGTTTTTGGACCAATTTTGTGTTCTCCATTCTTTAAGCACCGGTTTGAGCACCGTTTAAGCACCGGCACCGTTTCAAAAGTACCGGTTTGGCACCGGTATCGGATAAAACCTAAACGATACCCATCCCTAATCGTGACACTAGCAGGACAAGCACAGAGATGTGTCCACTGTCAGAGGCCATAAGAAGATCATTTGTAACCTTCACTAAAGCTGTTTCTGTGCTGTGATGAGCTCTGAAACCTGACTGAAACTCTTCAAATAAGCCATTCCTCTGCAGATGATCTGTTAGCTGTTTGACAACTACTCTTTCAAGGATTTTTGATATGAAAGGAAGGTTGGAGATTGGCCTATAATTAGCTAAGACAGCTGGGTCTAGAGATGCTTTTTAAGTAAAGGTTTAACTACAGCCAGCTTGAAGGCCTGTGGTACATAGCTGATTATTAGAGATAGGTTAATCATATTTAAGAATGAAAAATTAATTAATGGCAGGACTTCTTGAGCAGTTTTGTAGGAATGGGGTCTAAAAGACACGTTGATGGTTTGGAGGAAGTAATTATTGAAGTTGGTGTTTATCTGTACAATAAACTGGACTGGACTTATAATTCAGACGCCCTCTACAGGAAAGGGCAGAGCAGGCTGTACCTGCTGCGGAGACTCAGGTCGTTTGGAGTGGAGGGCCCACTCCTGAAGACCTTGACTCTGTGGTGGTCTCAGCCATCTTCTATGGTGTGGTCTGCTGGGGTGGCAGCATCTCTGCCGGGGACAGGAAGAGACTGAACAGGCTGATCCACAGGACCAGCTCTGTTCTAGGATGCCCTCTGGACCCAGTGGAGGTGGTGAGTGACAGGAGAATGGTGGCTAAGCTGTCATCCCTGTTGGACAACATCTCCCACCCCATGCAGGAGACTCTGACAGCACTGAGCAGCTCCTTCAGTGGCTGCGGCACCCACGGTGTGGGATGGAGAGATTTCGCAGGTCTTTCCTCCCCACTGCTGTCAGACTCCACAACAAAGACTTCAACTGATCAAACACACACATCCACACATGTGCAATAACACTAAGCATAATTTTTCTGACAACATAGTATTTGATTCACACTGTGTCTGAAGAGGATGTGCGGAAGTGCTTCAGGAAGGTGAACGCACGCAAAGCTACTGGTCCGGACGGGATTCCCGGCCGCGTCCTCAAGTCATGCGCGGCTCAGCTGGCTGGAGTGTTTACACACATCTTCAACCTTTCCCTCTCTCTGTCTGTAGTCCCAGCCTGCTTCAAAATGGCCACCATCGTCCCTGTACCCAAATCCTCCACCATCTCCTCATTGAACGACTGGCGACCTGTAGCCCTGACCCCCATCGTGAGCAAATGCTTCGAGAAGCTGGTCAGGGACTTCATCTGCTCTGCACTACCCGACTCACTGGACCCTCTACAGTTCGCATACCGCCACAACAGGTCCACTGATGATGCCATAGCCCTGACACTCCATGCTGCCCTGTCACACCTGGAGAAGAGAGACACGTATGTGAGAATGCTGTTTGTAGATTACAGCTCAGCATTCAACACCATCGTTCCCTCAAAGGTGGACAGGAAACTGCAGGATCTAGGACTGAGCAGCTCCCTCTGCAGCTGGATCCTTAACTTCCTGTCTGACAGACGCCAAGTGGTCAGACTGGGCAGCACCACCTCATCCCCCCTCACAATGAACACTGGTGCTCCACAGGGGTGTGTACTGAGCCCTCTCCTGTACTCACTCTACACCTACGACTGCACGGCCACTAGCAACTCCAACATCATTGTGAAGTTTGCGGACGACACTACAGTGGTGGGTCTTATCACCAACGGTGATGAGACGGCCTACAGGGAGGAGGTCAGCGCCCTGACCCACTGGTGTCAAGACAACCATCTCACCCTCAACGTCGCAAAGACAAAGGAGTTGATAGTGGACTTCCGGAGGTGCAGAGAAGTACACACCCCCATCACCATCAACGGCGCCGCTGTGGAGAGAGTGAGCAGCTTCCGCTTCCTTGGTGTACATCTGGCTGAGGATCTTACGTGGTCAGTACACATAAACAAAACAGTGAAGAAGGCGCAGCAGCGCCTCTTCTTTCTCAGGAGACTGAAAAGATTCGGCATGAGCCCCCGCATCCTCAGGACCTTCTATCGCTGTGCCATTGAGAGCATCCTCACTGGATGCATCACCACCTGGTACAGCAACAGCACCGCTTACAACCGCAAAGCTCTCCAGAGAGTAGTGCGGTGCTCTGAACGGATAATTGGAGGTGAGCTTCCCTCCCTCCAAGACATCTACAGGAAGCGGTGCCTGAGGAAAGCGGGGAGGATCATCAAGGACTCCAGTCACCCCAGCCATAAACTGTTCAGACTACTACCATCAGGAAGGAGGTTCTGCAGCATCCGGTCCCGTACCAGCAGACTGAGAGACAGCTTTTTCCATCAGGCCATCAGACTGCTGAACACGTCATAGACACCTCACCCTCACTACTGGAACTTCAACATTATGCACTCCATACTGTACATAAATGCCACTGTTTTGCACAATATCCAACTACCAACCTCTGTATATTTTATATATTTATTTTATTTTTACTCTATTTAATTTGTAAAATATGTATACACACACACACACACACACATATATATACACACACGTAGACATACATATTTAGTATACACATTCAGTAATATGCATACACTCTTATATTGTACATATATTTATTCATATAATTCTCAGATTTAGCCATTCTTATATTTTGCTTGTTCTTATGTTATTGTATTTTTGCACACCTCTGTTGCTTGTGAAGCTCGCACACAAGAATTTCACTCTCATGTACTGTACCAGTGTACCTGCACATGTGATGTGACAATAAAAGTGATTTGATTTGATTTGATTTGATTCTATTGTGTACAGTATGTTATTTGTCGATCTTATTCTATTCCATTGTTTTTCTTAGTTTTTTCTGCTGTATCTTTGCACTGATATTCTATCTTATCTTATCACTTGAATAATCATTATGGACAGTGTTATGAGCATAAAAGTCCAACTCCAAAACACTCGCTCATGTTCAGTGCTTTAATTATCAAAAAGAACAAAAGCTCAGTTGTGTTATGTAAAAACATTTGAATGAACATACACTGTGTACAATTAATTAAATAACTATGGTTTGTATCTCTTGGCATCATTTCTACATTTGGGTTTTTGAAACCACTAGTTTCTGAGTCAGTGTCATGTAGTGTTTCCCCTGATAATGACGTTATACTGCTGCAGTGAAAAGGATAAAACAAGAAGTGATTCAGTGCAGTTGGGAGGGACTCACAATCAGGCCACTGTTGGGTGATCCTCATCCTTAAATGTAGCTCAGTTTGTGCACAGTTGAAGTGATGTGTGGTAAAAACAAAAAGAGGATCATGATGAACTCTTCACAGGTTTCATATTTCACACTCACTGCCTACCTCGACAGCGGGGCTTTGAAGTATTTATATTTCACAGTTGTTGCGTTTTTATATATTGTTATTGTTACTGCCAATGTCCTGCTGATTGTGGTTATCTGTGTGAACAGAAGCTTACATGAACCTATGTACATGTTTCTGTGCAGCCTGTTTGTGAATGAGCTGTATGGTAGTACAGGGCTGTTTCCGTTCCTCCTGCTTCAGATCCTCTCTGATGTTCACACTGTTTCTGCTCCTCTGTGCTTCCTGCAGATCTTCTGTGTACACACATATGGAACTGCAGAGCTTACTAACTTAGTCGTCATGTCTTATGACAGATATCTTGCAATATGTTGTCCTCTTCAATATCACACACGAATGAGTTCATGCAAGGCATCCATGCTCATTGCTCTTACGTGGTTTTCCTCGTTTCTTGGAATCACTCTTTTGATTTCTCTGAGTGCTCCTCTGCAGCTGTGTGGGAACATCATTAACAAAGTGTACTGTGACAACTATTCTATTGTTAAACTGGCCTGTTCTGACACCACAGTCAATAACATCTATGGTCTTATTGCCACTTCTCTCACCACCATATCCTCTGTCTCTCTGATTCTCTACACCTACATCAGGATCCTTAAAGTCTGTTTTTCTGGATCCAAACAGACGCGACAGAAAGCCATCAGCACCTGCACGCCTCATCTCGCTTCTCTGCTCAACTTTTCATGCGGTTCCTTCTTTGAAACTGCACAAAGTAGATCCAACATGAAATATGTCCCAAATATGGTGCGTATTTTTTTATCATTATACTGGCTCATTTGCCCACCGCTCTGTAATCCTTTACTTTATGGACTGAATCTGACCAAAATCCGGATCATATGTAAAGGTCTAATCTTAAGAAACATCTAAATGCTTGATGTTGAAACTTAGATGGCAGTAAAGAAGAGATGGACAGACAGTAAGGGACAATGACACACAGAAAACTGCTGCAAGTCCATACCTTATTATTGTTATTTGTGTTTTTATACTATCTTTTTTTAATATTTTAAATGATTTGTTTATTTGCTCACATGTCAGCTTCCTGAAATAAATGTCATTTTTGATAAAATGTGACACTTTTGGAACTTTTTACAGTGAATTTCTTATTTTATTTACATTTCTGTATTCTATTAATTTAATATGACTCAGGTAATTGTTGTTTCTGTCGAAGTCTGTAAATCCTCACATGTACGCTCATGTTGGAACAGAAGACATTTTTCTGATCTTTCTTTTGACAGAATTTGAGGTTTTGATGAGACTATTCAATGTTATAACTTTCAGGAAAAGGATTATGTGGTGGGGGATGGACTGTGGTGCCTTGCGGACGCACCTGTACGGCATCTGCAATCCAAACAGGTGCACCCAATTCCCCATCTTAAAACACGGGGAATTGGAGTTGGCTAAGGGTAAACGTAAATTCAGTTAAATTATAATTCACATCGGCAGTAATGACACCCGGTTACGCCAATCGGAGGTCACTAAAATCAATATTGAATCGGTGTGTAACTTTGCCAAAACAATGTCAGACTCTGTAGTTTTCTCTGGTCCCCTCCCCAATCAGACCAGGAGTGACATGTTTAGCCGCATGTTCTCCTTAAATTGCTGGCTGTCTGAGTGGTGTCCCAGAAATGACGTTGGCTTCATAGATAATTCGCAAACTTTTGGAGGAAACCTGGTCTTGTTAGGAGAGACGGCATCCATCCCACTTTGGATGAAGCAGCTCTCATTTCTAGAAATATGGACAAATTTATTAAACCCCCCAAAATATGACTATCCAGAGTTGGGACCAGGAAGCAGAGTTGCAGTCTTACACGCCTCTCTGCAGCTTCTCTCCTCCTGCTACCCCCCAAAAAAACCATCTCCATTGAGACTGTGTCAGCTCCCAAACGGACAAAAAACAAACTAAAAACCAGCAACAAACAACTTAAACATAAAAAATCACAAAGAAAGAACAATACAGAATCCACATCTGAACCAAAGAGTAAAACAGTGAAATGTGGATTATTAAATATTAGGTCTCTCTCCTCCAAGTCTCTGTTAGTACATGACTTAATAATTGATCAACAAATCGATTTACTCTGCCTTACAGAAACCTGGTTGCAGCAGGATGATTATGTTAGTTTAAATGAATCAACACCCCCGAGTCATTCTAACTACCAGAAACCTCGAAGCACAGGCCGAGGGGGCGGTGTGGCAGCAATTTTTCACACCAGCCTATTAATTAACAAAAGACCAAGACAGACTTTTAATTCATTTGAAAGCCTGATGCTTAGCCTCGTCCACCCCAGCTGTAAAACTCAGAAACCAGTCTTACTTGTTATCATCTATCGTCCACCTGGGCCTTACACAGAGTTTCTCTCTGATTTCTCAGACTTTTTATCTGATTTAGTGCTCAGCTCTGATAAAATAATTATTGTGGGTGATTTTAACATCCATGTAGATGCTAAAAATGACAGCCTCAACATTGCATTTAATCTGTTATTAGACTCAATTGGCTTCTCTCTAAATGTAAAAGAACCCACCCACCACTTCAATCACACTCTAGATCTTGTTTTAACATATGGCATAGAAACTGAACATTTAACAGTGTTTCCTGAAAACCCTCTGCTGTCTGATCATTTCCTGATAACATTTACATTTACAATAATTGATTACACAGCAGTGGAGAGCAGACTTTATCACAGTAGATGTCTTTCTGAAAGCGCTGTAACTAAGTTTAAGGATATAATCCACCCACTGTTATCATCTTCAATGCCCTGTACCAACACAGAGCAGAGCAGCTACCTGAACGCTACTCCAACAGAGGTCGATCATCTTGATAATAATTTTACTTCCTCACTACGTACGACTCTGGATACTGTAGCTCCAGTGAAAACTAAGGTCTCAAATCAGAAGTCCCTGACTCCGTGGTATAATTCTCAAACACGTAGCCTAAAGCAGATAACTCGTAAGCTGGAGAGGAAATGGCGTGTCACAAATTTAGAGGATCATCATTTAGCCTGGAGAAATAGTTTGCTGCTTTATAAGAAAGCCCTCCGCAAAGCCAGAACATCTTACTATTCATCACTGATTGAAGAAAATAAGAACAACCCCAGGTTTCTCTTCAGCACTGTAGCCAGGCTGACAAACAGTCAGAGCTCTGTTGAGCCAACCATCCCTTTAACGTTAACTAATAATGACTTCATGAACTTCTTCACAAATAAAATTTTAATCATTAGAGAAAAAATTACCAATAATCATCCCACAGATGTAATATTATCTACAGCTACTTTCAGTACCATTGATATTCATTTAGACTCTTTTTCTCCAATTGATCTTTCTGAGTTAACTTCAATATTTACTTCCTCCAAACCATCAAAGTGTCTTTTAGACCCCATTCCTACAAAACTGCTTAAAGAAGTCCTGCCATTAATTAATGCTTCAGTCTTAAATATGATCCATCTATCTCTAATAATCGGCTATGTACCACAGGCCTTCAAGCTGGCTGTTGTTAAACCATTGACTGTAGAAAAGATGGACGACGTGACACCGCCTCCTACCATTGTGCAAAAATGAAGCCAAAATACCCCACTTGTGGAGGCTGCCATCTTGCAAATTTGGAGCCAGAGTCTGCGCAGTAGTGACTTGAGGTGGAGTGACTGTGTAACACTCCCGCCCACACACCCGCTGGACGTGACCACAAACACGCCCCCCTACACTTTTTACGTAGCCCGGCGACTCGGGTTTTTTTGCTGGTTTACCGCGATTGACGACTCGTTTAATTAAGGTAAATACAACCACGTCACTGTTATAAAAAAAGACACACAGCTTATCATCTTATAGTTCTAAAATCACTCTGTTGTTAATTTGTTTGCTAGATTAGCCGCTAGCATACGCACTGTGTTGGAGGCTTGTTGCTAGCTAGATAGCGATGCTACACACCTGTTACTCTAATAGTCTGTGTTATTGAAGGATACAGCACTTCTTATGTTTTTTTTAAATCCATTTTTAGACAGCGATGAGATCATCTGCACACTCCACAGAGGCCCAGAGTTACTGTTAATATCAAAAATATAATGCTGTCCTTTGAGATTTTAACATAAGACTGTGAGTGTAATGGATCTAAAACTGTTTAAATCTTCAGAGCCCTCTACAGCCTGGTAACATGGAAACTTTAAAAACAGCAGAACGTTTCAGTAGTGTAGTCTAATTTGTTCTTTTCATTTAATAATAGAGTCCATATTATATCAACAGCTACATTCACCCTGGAGAGAAACTAGTGAGGGAGACCATCAGGACCAAGCTGGGTTTCCTGGGTCCAGAGGTTTGGAGAAACTTCTTCCCTTTCTTTCATCACAGCTGTCCTGTGCCAGAAGTTCTGTTGACCCACTGAAAGAGGCTTCATTTAAGAAACACCAGGAACACTGAAGCTCATCGCATTGATCAAGCAGGACTCATGATCTTCACCAGCAGCTCCCTCACAGGGAAATCTTCAGCACTCCTCTGTAGGCCCGATCCAGGAGATGGATAAACCCAGCATTTCATGAACACTGTGATGAGACCCTTGGTTTGTGTAATGTTATAAATACTCGGATACTCCCCAGAGGCTCCGGACTTTTACATAAACATAATATATTCAGTCCTGTAGAAAGTTATATATTTAAAAATATATGATCCTCTCTGGTTACTCTGGTATGAATAACTCTGAATCACTTTATGGTAAATAACACATTATCTGCAAAAAACTGTGAAAGAATTCCAGATCACAAGTTTGTAGTTCAGCTTGACGACCTTTGACCTTCATCAGGTTTTATTTAATTGTGTCAGAGAAAATCTCATATGCTCTTCATGCAGCTGAGTACATCAAGTGTTTAAAATGGAAGCTGTGCAGGTCTGAGATCAGCAGCTTTGTGAAACACCAAACTGAGGTCCTGTTAATGCTGATATATAGTGACACAGTTACATGAGTGATTAATCCTTTTGTTTTTTTGTCTTTAACTTTATCAATAAAGCTGCAGCTTTCACTACAGCACGTGTGGTCCTTTAACCTTTGTACTGTTTTCATCAGTTCATTTTGCAGTTAACATGTGAACATGTTGGATGATCTGTCTGCTGTCACTGGGTGGTGCTGAGGTCTGAATCTGAGGGCAGCTCCTGTAATCACAAAGAGAACAGAATCATCAAACTCAGATATAAATTTTATCCCTCAATATTGAAATAAAGCTGATTCTTCTGTCCTCACACACTCAGGATCTGAAGTTCTTCTCTTACATTTTTTTCAGTATTACAGTACACTACAGTACTTTAATCCATAGTTCCTGATTAATGAGGAGTTACTGAAGTACAAGCTTTTAAAAAAGATGTTACTGTCTTTACAGATGTGGCAAGAGACTGAAAACATGCTGTTTGCACATATTTAATATTCAGCTCTGCACAGGAGCTGCAGCAGAGTGCAGCCTGTTGCTTTTACAGTATAATACTTGTAATAAAAGTACAGTAACAGTAATTAGTGACTGAGCAGCCCGGGGCGTTTCTCTTGATTTCTTTAGTAAATTCATTCACCTGCACAGATTAGCTAAACGAACCCTGACAGCCGAGTGCTCATCTTAGCTAGCTAGGTCTCAGGACCTAGCTAAGGACGGTAGTTACGGATTAGCTTACAAACACGTTTAGCTTACCGAAAAAGTGCAGCGGGGCCTCGGGTCCTTCTGTCGGGTAGTCCAGTTTACTGAAGAACACCTCAGGCTGTCAGGTTAAAACACTCAGTCGTGTTTTCGTAGCGTAAACGCTGGCCCTCCTCTCAGAGCCTACGCTCTATCTGCTCTTCCCGAACAGAGATACGCAAGTTTCTCCGTGACTGCAGCTGCCAGTCAAAGCTGCTATGATGATGTTTCACCCCAATTTAACATCACCGCAGTAGGAATTAGAATCAAACTTATGGGAAAGGAGACCTCTTGGACATCAATCAGCGTGATGAGAACTATTGATAACAAAAGAAAGAATCTTTGGAAAAAAATTATCTGAGGAGAATAAATTAGTCTGACCCCAGTCCCATCCGCTAACATGGAGGAGGTGCAGCCAGACACCAGGGGGCGATAGAGATGTTTTGGCTTCATTTTTGGGGTGCTGTCGCGTGTCCATGTTTTCTACAGTCAATGAGTTAAACCTTTACTTAAAAAGCCATCCCTAGACCCAGCTGTCTTAGCTAATTATAGGCCAATCTCCAACCTTCCTTTCATTTCAAAATTTTTCAAAGGGTAGTAGTAAAACAGCTAACAGATCATCTGCAGAGGAATGGCTTATTTGAAGAGTTTCAGTCAGGTTTCAGAGCTCATCACAGCACAGAAATCAAAATCAGAATTGGAATACTTTATTGATCACTAGGGGAAATTATGTTGGTTGCAGTGCTCCAGTACAAACAGTAACAATGACAGACAATACAAGAAGTAAGAATAGCAGAATATATACAATATATACATACATATAAGTCATTTACTAATAAATATCTGAATAAGAAAGAAGAGCATGTGCAAAAAGGGTGTAGCTATTGCAGTATACAGTGTGTTAGATGGATGAGTTGTACAGGGAGATGGCCACAGGCAGGAATGAATTCCTGTGTTGTTCAGTGGTGCTTTTTGGTAATCTCAGTATCTCACTGAGCGTGCTCCTGTGGCTAGCCAGCATGTCATGGAGTGGGTGGGAGGGATTATCCATCATTGTCCCTATCTTGGATAACATCCACCTCTCAGACATCATCCTAAAATAGTCCAGCTCCATACCCAGAAAATTACTGTTCTTGTTATCAGTTTATTGAGTCTGTTGGCATCTGCAACCCTCAAGCTGCCCCAGCATGCAACATAATAGCATTGTCTGAAAGATGTTGAAGGACCTCAGCCGCCTCGAAAAATAGAGACGACTCTGGCCTTTCCTCTAGCGTGCAGTGATGTTTTTAACCGAGTCCAGTTTATTGTCTATGTGTACTCCAAGGTCTCCAAAAGTTGATTCTGTTCATCTGGACGTAGCGTTTTGTGGGAGAAACGTTTCGTCACTCATCCAGGTGACTTCTTCAGTCTCAGCTGACTGCAGGTTTCCCCAAATCTTATAAATAGTACATTTGCATAATGACTAAAACCAGTCCACTGAAGGAATAGTGGGCTGGTAGGTCAGTTCCTTAATCATAATTATGCAAATTCTCATGACCATTGATCAACAACCACTGACCAAAACCCACTGATCAAAGCCCACTGATCAATGGCCATGAGTACCATTCACAGAGAGTTGGGGAATGGCTGCAATCACAGCATTGTAAGATGGCGAAAGATGTACCCTTGGGCCCCCTCCTCGATTCAAAGATGGTCTTTCCCTTTTCACGTAAATGAAAGTGAGTGACGAAACGTTTCTCCCACAAAACGCTACGTCCAGATGAACAGAATCAACTTTTGGAGATTTACTTTCCTGGATGATTGAGAATGCATCAAGATGTACTCCAAGGTATTTATAGTCCTCCATACTGTCCACATTGACCCCCTGGATTCAAACAGGGGTTAAGGTTTCCCTGGTCTTCCTAAAGTCCACAATCAATTCCTTGGTCTTTGCCACTTTGAGCTGCAGATGATTCTGCTTGCACCACGGGACAAAGGAGTCGACCACAGCCCTGTACTCTGTTTCATCATCCCTGCTGATGCATCCAACCACTGCAGAGTCATCAGGAAACCTCTGAAGATGGAGGTCTCTGTGCAGTGGCTGAAGTCTGTGGTGTAGAGAGTGAAGAGGAAGGGGGGGAGACAGTCCCTTGTGGTGCCCCTGTGTTGCTGATTTCCTTGTCAGACACACACTGTGGGAGACGTACATATTGTGGTCTTTCTGTCAGGTAATCAACAATCCAGGACACCAGAGAAGCATCCACCTGCATCGCTGTTAACTTATCACCCAGGAGGGTCGGCCTGATGGTTTTGAAAGCACTGGAAGAGTCAAAAAACATGACCCTCACAGTGCTCGCCGGCTGGTCCAGGTGAGTGTAGACATGATTGAGCAGATAGATGATGGTGTCCTCAGTTCCAAGACGGGGCAGGTAAGCAAATTGAAGGGGATCCAGATGTGGTCTGACAATGGGTCGGAGCTGGTCCAGGATGAGCCTTTCCAGTCTTCATGATGTGGGAGGTCAGTGCCACAAGCCTGTAATCCTGGGGGCCACAGGGACGTGGCGTCTTTGGTACAGGGACGAGGCATGATGTCTTTCACAGGACTGGGACCCCCTGCAGTCTCAGACTCAGCATGAACAGTTTATGAAAGACTCCACAAAGCTGTGGGGCACAGGCCATGAGGACGCGGGGACTCACTCCATCTGATCCAGCAGACTTGCCTGAGTGGAGTCTCCTCATTTCCATCTGAACCTGGTCTTGACCGAAAGTGATGGGTGGGGGTGGGGTGTCAGGATTCTCACCTGAGGCAACAGTGCCATATGAAGAGAGAGGCAGGCACAGTGGTGTGGCTCTGGATTCCAGGCTGACTACAGGTGAGGTTGTGGGGGTGTGAGCAGACACTGCAGTGTCAAATCTGTTGAAAAACAAATTCAACTCATCAGCTTTATCCTCACCTCCCTCAGCTCCCCTGCTGTTGGTTGGCCTGAATTGAGTGATTGTCTTCATGCCCCTCCACACCTCTCTCATGCTGTTCTGCTGTAGTTTCCACTCAAGCTTCCTCCTGTAATTGTCCTTAGCCTCTCTGATCTTGTCCTTTAGTAACACCTGGACCCTTCTCACCTCCTCTTTATTGCCCCCTCTGAAAGCCCTCTTCTTGTCGTTGAGGAGAGCTTTGATTTTTTTAGTCACCCACGGCTTGTTATTTGGGTGACAATGAACAGTCTGAGCTGGAACAATGGAGTCGGTGCAGAAAGTTATGTAGTCCGTGATATGCTCAGTAAGCCCACTGATGTCCTCGGCGTGAGGCTCACAGAGTGTTTCCTAGTCAGTCACCTCGAAACAGCCCTGTAGTTCCGCTAAGGCCTCCTCTGACCACCTCCTAATGCTCCTCGTGGTCACAGGTTCCCTCCTCACAACTGGCACATAGCGGGGGGTGAGGTGAATCTGGTTGTGATCTGACCTTCCAAGTGGGGGGAGGGAGGAGGAGCTGTATGCATCCTTGACATTAGCATACAGTAGGTAGGTTCAGGATTCTCTCCCTGCTGGTGGGACAGTCCACATGTTGTTTGAATATTGGTAGTAGACTGTCCAAGGTGACATGGTTGAAGTCACTTGAGTTCACAATGAAGGCCCTTGGGTACTGAGTCTGTAACCGGGCTATGGCTGACTGGATAGTGTCACATGCAGCGGTGGGCAGAGGGAGGGATGTAAACAGCCACCAAGATGACATTTGTAAATTCCCTGGGCAAATAATATGGCTTAGTCCAACAGCACACACCACAGGCCTGTCACAGGTTTAAACGAACTTAAAACACCTGAGTTTCCTAATGTGTTCGCAGCTTGTTACAATTCTAGACAAAGGCGACAAATTAATTGCTCCTTCCATAATTCTTCTTCTACCTCACTACAATCTGGAAATGTTAAATATTTCTCCTAAGCTTGCAGACTTAACTAAATTAAACCACGTCCCACTTTTAAAGAAAGTACAAGGCGATCTGGCTAGATGGAAATCTCTACCCATATCACTCATGGGAAGGGTCGCCACTATAAAAATGATGGTCTTGCCAAAATTTAATTGTTATTTTCAACGATCCCGAGTAAGACATTACAAGATTAGTTTAGATCTCTGGATTCATATATTTATAAAGTCCTTTGGAAAGATAAACCCCTGTGTATCAGCTTAAAATCACTACAAAGGACCAAGGATAAAATAGGACTAAATCTGCCTAACTTTGAATACTACTTCTAAGCCAACATGCTTCATTTCATCTCAGGATGTTTAACCCCAGAACACTATCGCTGGGTGATTTACACCCGAGCAAATACATTTACATGATTTCTCTCTCCTGCAGCTGTTTGCATGTCGAGGAGCCTGTGCCTTCACCAGGGAAGTCTCAAATGTCCCAGGAATGGGTGGACCAAAGACCAGCTTTCCAGCGTCATCATTTTGTTTTAGGATTTTTTTTTCATTTTGTTAGACATGGCACAGTTGAAAGTAAAAGAAGACCACTCTAATTTGTCATGTGTTGTCATATTTTGATATATTTGATTACTTTTTATTGGTCATATTATATCGGGTAAAAATCACCCGGCATTAGTGATTGTGTTACTATTTATAGCGATAGTGTTCTAGGGTTAAAACATACTGTTGGAGTAAAATTGTTAAATGTTGTTATTGTGTTACTTAAATTTGTAAGTCTTGGTTCAAACTGTATGATCAAAGACATTCCTTTGTTTCTGACTACCTCCCCAGCCAGTCTGTTGGTGGGAGAGGCTATAGTGTTTTATTAGGGCACATCCTAGGTCAGGGGTCAGCAACTTTTAAGACCCAAAGAGCCATTTGGACCTGGTTTCCACGCAAAAGAAAACACTGGGAGCCGCAAATACTTTTTGACATCTAAAATGAAGATAACACTGTATATATTGTTTTTTACTTTTATGCTTTGTGTGAACAACTAAGGTGTGTTGCTTATGAAATCCATGAAGTGCTACAGAGAAAATTACATTTTTTTTTTCCCCCTGTCCCGTTTGGATCTTTAGCCATCAGAATTGTTGTCTTAAGGCCAAGAGAGATGCCAAGCGGATTTACTTTACCAAGTGGATCATCATGGCCTTGCCATATTGGTCCATTTGAATGACCTTTATTATAATTATGTATTTATTTTATTTTCGGTTGTTACAGTCGGGACAGACATGACTGGGGGATAGGACAGGGAGAAAGAATGAAAGAAAGAGAGGGAGAGAAAGAAAAATAGAGGGGAGAAGAGATGGTGAGAAAGGGGAGAAGAAAGAAAGAGAAAACAAACAAAACACCTGGATCACCTGTATGGAGAAAAAAAAACAGAAGAAAAAACAAAAAAACAAAAAACAGCAACATAATAAATACAGCACCATCACAATAAACTAGCTAGCAGTAGATAACAGTAGATACTAGATATTAAATGTTATTGTGCAGCACGCAAGATAGACAGCGCACAATGTGCTTTGAGGTGTAGTTTGTGTCTGTGAACACCCGTGTGCACACCTGTGTGGATAAGCATGCTTGTATTTCAAAGGTTTCTCCATGTAACGATCTGCTAGGGAGTGTGGGGAGCCATAGCCCCGTCCCCCAGGGCATGAAGCAGGTATGGAGGAGATCCAGGCCCCAGACATCCAGAGGCCCCAGAGTACGAGGACCCAAGGAGGACCACTAAAGGGGGGGAACCGTGCCACCCTCCTGGGAAGAGCTGAGTAGAGCCCCAAACGAGAGGTCACCCAGCAGCCACGGAGCAGAGGCCAGAGGGGGTTGCAGTGGCGTGCCCGCGGGCTCTGCCGGCAGCCAGCTGCGCCAGAGAGGACCAAGCTTCAGGCCCAGAGGCCAGAGGCCTGAGGACACCCCACCCCCCGGAAGGGGCCCAGCCAGGCCACAGGCGCCAGGCCCCGCCAATCCGCCACCAGGAGTGAGCCGGTACATACATGAGTGCCCAGCCCCAGTCGACAAGAACCACCAGCACACCAACGTCTGAGGGCATCAGCCACCGGCAGGGAGTGTGGTGAGGGGAGATAGGCCTCCGTACTTTGGAGGGCCTGAGATGTTCCCAGAGAGGTCGAGTCTAAGGCCCAACCTGACATATAGACACAGACGAACAGGCGCACGCAGACTCAAACGTGTATTCCCACCCCCATATACACAACCAAATACTCGGCACTTACCCAACATGTAGACAGACACAAATAGACACTGCACAGACAATCACACTCCCCAAACATACTGTATATCCCAGGTCCAGGTACCCCCGCCCCCGGAGGGGCAAGCCGCACCTAGACCCAGGAGGTGTAACCCTTCTCTCTGGGGTGGAGGCAAGCGGACCGCCTCCTTATCTGCAGTAGCAGGGAGGCCCCGCATCACAGACCCCAATCTGACGGCCAGCACCTCCTCCCAGCCCCCCAGCCCTGACGGCTAACAGAACCGGGGTGAGTGAAGACCCCAAACCTCCCTCCGCCCGCTCATATGTAGTGTTGCTGTGTGCTGTTCTAAAGTGCATTTAAAACACAGGAGGGTATGGTGCTTCCTGCCAGAGAGCAACACGGCTCCTCCCGAAAACCCTCAGTGTCTATATGCATTAAAATTGAGGGTAGGGCACCAGCGCCAGAGGTGGGTTTGAATACACAGACCATCCTCTGGATGCTGTAAAACGTGCCCACCCCCAAGGCCCTATATGTATGTGTTATGTGAGAGTGTGAGTAATGTGGATGTCTAGGTTGCAGAATAAAATTGAGGCACAGGCGGCCAGAAGGGGACAGAGGGGGAGTGCCTCCCCTGCACCCTGGTGACATATCTGCACCCCAAGCCCTGCGTGTGTGGGTGGGTGTGGTAGAGCGGGAAGAGGGAGGTAGCTGAGGATGGGGAGGGAAGAAAGGGAGGGGCAAGCGGCCCCTCCCTGGGGCCAGCTCCCCCGCTGACCCCAGTAGGCACCCCCAACTCTGGAACCCACCAGGGCAAGGGGGCCCAGGCCCATCCGGACCGGGGCCCACAGCAGCAGCACCGCCCAGCCCTACAGAGTCCGGGGCAGCCCACCCGACCCCACCGCAGAGAAAACTGCACCCACCCCATCATCCAATCATCTCCCAAACTACACAAGACAATAGACACCCAGGTTAGGTTTGTTCTCCACCTCTCCTATGTGTCTCCCCCACCTGCAAAGTGAGCTCCTGTAGAGAGTTCAATTCAATTCAATTCAATTTTATTTATATAGCGCCAAATCACAACAAAAGTCGCCTCAAGGCGCTTTATATTGTACAGTAGATAGCACAATAATAAATACAGAGAAAAACCCAACAATCATATCATATGACCCCCTATGAGCAAGCACTTTGGCGACAGTGGGAAGGAAAAACTCCCTTTTAACAGGAAGAAACCTCCGGCAGAACCAGGCTCAGGGAGGGGCGGCCATCTGCTGCGACCGGTTGGGGTGAAAGAAGGAAAACAGGATAAAGACATGCTGTGGACGAGAGACAGAGATTAATAACAGATATGATTCGATGCAGAGAGGTCTATTAACACATAGTGAGTGAGAAGGTGACTGGAAAGGAAAAACTCAATGCATCATGGGAATCCCCGGCAGCCTACGTCTATTGCAGCATAACTAAGGGAGGATTCAGGGTCACCTGGTCCAGCCCTAACTATATGCTTTAGCAAAAAGGAAAGTTTTAAGCCTAACCTTGAAAGTAGAGATAGTGTCTGTCTCCTGAATCCAAACTGGAAGCTGGTTCCACAGAAGAGGGGCCTGAAAACTGAAGGCTCTCCCTCCCATTCTACTTTTAAATACTCTAGGAACAACAAGTAAGCCTGCAGAGCGAGAGCGAAGTGCTCTAATAGGGTGATATGGTACTACAAGGTCATTAAGATAAGATGGGGCCTGATTATTTAAGACCTTGTATGTGAGGAGCAGGATTTTGAATTCAATTCTGGATTTAACAGGAAGCCAATGAAGGGAAGCCAAAACAGGAGAAATATGCTCTCTCTTTCTAGTCCCTGTCAGTACTCTTGCTGCAGCATTTTGGATTAACTGAAGACTTTTCAGGGAGTTTTTAGGACATCCTGATAATAATGAGTTACAGTAGTCCAGCCTGGAAGTAATGAAGGCATGAACTAGTTTTTCAGCATCACTCTGAGACAGGATATTTCTAATTTTAGAGATGTTGCGCAAATGGAAGAAAGCAGTCTTACATATTTGTTTAATATGTGCCTTGAAGGACATGTCCTGGTCAAAAATGACTCCAAGGTTCCTCACAGCATTACTGGAGGCCAAGGTAATGCCATCCAGAGTAAGGATCTGCTTAGATACCATATTTCTAAGATTTTCAGGGCCGAGTACAATAACCTCAGTTTTATCTGAATTAAGAAGCAGGAAGTTAGCGGCCATCCAGGTCTTTGTGTCTTTAAGACATTCCTGCAGTTTTACTAATTGGTGTGTGTTACCTGGCTTCATGGATAGATAGAGCTGCGTATCATCTGCATAGCAGTGAAAATTTATGCTATGTCTTCTAATGATGCTACCTAGGGGAAGCATGTATAATGTAAATAGAATTGGTCCTAGCACTGAACCCTGTGGAACTCCATAATTAACCTCAGCATGTGAAGAAGACTCTCCATTTACTTGAACAAATTGGAGTCTATTAGATAGATATGATACAAACCACTGCAGTGCAGTACCTGTAATACCTACAGCATGTTCTAATCGCTCTAATAGGATATTATGGTCGACAGTATCAAACGCTGCACTGAGGTCTAGCAGGACAAGCACAGAGATGAGTCCACTGTCAGAGGCCATAAGAAGATCATTTGTAACCTTCACTAAAGCTGTTTCTGTGCTGTGATGAGCTCTGAAACCTGACTGAAACTCTTCAAATAAGCCATTCCTCTGCAGATGATCTGTTAGCTGTTTGACAACTACTCTTTCAAGGATTTTTGATATGAAAGGAAGGTTGGAGATTGGCCTATAATTAGCTAAGACAGCTGGGTCTAGAGATTGCTTTTTAAGTAAGGGTTTAACTACAGCCACCTTGAAGGCCTGTGGTACATAGCCAATTATTAGAGATAGATTGATCATATTTAAGATTGAAGAATTAATTAATGGCAGGACTTCTTTGAGCAGTTTTGTAGGAATGGGGTCTAAAAGACACGTTGATGGTTTGGAGGAAGTAATTATTGAAGTTAACTCAGAAAGATCGATTGGAGAAAAAGAGTCTAACTTAACATCAATGGTACTAAAAGTAGCTGTAGACGATATTACATCTGTGGGATGATTATTGGTAATTTTTTCTCTAATGATAAAAATTTTATTTCTGAAGAAGTTCATGAAGTCATTACTAGTTAACGTTAAAGGGATTGTTGGCTCAGTAGAGCTCTGACTTTTTGTCAGCCTGGCTACAGTGCTGAAGAGAAACCTGGGGTTGTTCTTATTTTCTTCAATCAGTGACGAATAGTAAGATGTTCTGGCTTTGCGGAGGGCTTTCTTATAAAGCAGCAAACTATTTCTCCAGGCTAAATGATGATCCTCTAAATTTGTGACACGCCATTTCCTCTCCAGCTTACGAGTTATCTGCTTTAGGCTACGTGTTTGAGAATTATACCACGGAGTCAGGTGCTTCTGATTTGAGACCTTAGTTTTCACTGGAGCTACAGTATCCAGAGTCGTACGTAGTGAGGAGGTAAAATTATTAACAAGATAATCGACCTCTGTTGGAGTAGCGTTCAGATAGCTGCCCTGCTCTATGTTGGTACAGGGCATTGAAGATGATAACAGTGGGTGGATTATATTCTTAAACTTAGTTACAGCACTATCAGAAAGACATCTAGTTTGATAAAGTCTACTCTCCACTGCTGTGTAATCAATTATTGTAAATGTAAATGTTATCAGGAAATGATCAGACAGCAGAGGGTTTTCAGGAAACACTGTTAAATGTTCAGTTTCTATGCCATATGTTAAAACAAGATCTAGAGTGTGATTAAAGTGGTGGGTGGGTTCTTTTACATTTTGAGAGAAGCCAATTGAGTCTAATAACAGATTAAATGCAATTTTGAGGCTGTCATTTTTAGCATCTACATGGATGTTAAAATCACCCACAATAATTATTTTATCTGAGTTGAGCACTAAATCAGATAAAAAGTCTGAGAAATCAGAGAGAAACTCTGTGTAAGGCCCAGGTGGACGATAGATGATAACAAGTAAGACTGGTTTCTGAGTTTTACAGCTGGGGTGGACAAGGCTAAGCATCAGGCTTTCAAATGAATTAAAAGTCTGTCTTGGTCTTTCGTTAATTAATAGACTGGTGTGAAAAATTGCTGCCACACCGCCCCCTCGGCCTGTGCTTCGAGGTTTCTGGTAGTTAGAATGATTCGGGGGTGTTGATTCATTTAAACTAACATAATCATCCTGCTGCAACCAGGTTTCTGTAAGGCAGAGTAAATCGATTTGTTGGTCAATTATTAAGTCATGTACTAACAGAGACTTGGAGGAGAGAGACCTAATATTTAATAATCCACATTTCACTGTTTTACTCTTTGGTTCAGATGTGGATACTGTATTGTTCTTTCTTTGTGATTGTTTATGTTTAAGTTTTTTATTGCTGGTTTTTGGTTTGTTTTTTGTCTGTTTGGGAGCTGACACAGTCTCAATGGAGATGGTTTTTTGGGGGGGTAGCGGGAGGAGAGAAGCTGCAGAGAGGCGTGTAAGACTGCAACTCTGCTTCCTGGTCCCAACTCTGGATAGTCAGATTTTGGGGGGTTTAATAAATTTGTCCATATTTCTAGAAATGAGAGCTGCTCCATCCAAAGTGGGATGGATGCCGTCTCTCCTAACAAGACCAGGTTTCCTCCAGAAGGTTTGCCAATTATCTATGAAGCCCACATCGTTTCTGAACGATGGGTGGTCTCCTATCTTTGCAGAGAGGAGACCACCTGCAAAGATATAACAGCCTCCCCACCAGTTAGAGAGCCCCCTAGTTGGGCTGATGCACCAGAGGTCCCCTGCACTGGGGCTGAGCCCCCCTGCACCCACCTGCCCACAGCCCTAGCGACACAACAGCCAGGACCCAAGCCCCCAAGGCCCTGCCAGCACCCCAGACCGGGGGCGGAGCACCCCCAGACCCCCAAGCCTCCATGCCCGTCCCGGACCCACCCGGGGGCAACCAGGCCACCAGGCCAGTAACCAACGTCCGCCAGTACAGACCCTCCCCCATCTCCGCTGTACGCAGCCACAAGGAAAACACCATCTAGGAGCCATCAGAGCCCCTAACCAGGTCATGGCCACATCCCCCGGGTTAGGCCCTCAAGGGAAAACGTCCCTAGGGACTCCCCAGACGCCCTAAGGCGGTCCCTACCCCCATATCAACCACAATAGCGAAGGCAGGACCAAACCATGACCCCCCACCCCCACTAGGTGATGAAGCCGATCAAAGGAGCCCAAAGGGATTGATCAAATGTGGTGGCAGAGGCTGTATCAAGACTAATGTGATCTATTAGATGGTTTTTATATTGATTAGAATTAAGATTATTTTTATTTTTCCAGTTAAGGAGGACTGTTTTCTTGGCAATGCATAGGGCTGTAAAAACGATGTGGGCTGTGTTTATTTCTGCAGTGACCTCATCCAAGTTGCTCAGCAAGCATACTAAAGGGGAGGCTGGAATGTTACATTTCAGACACTTTGATAAGTCTTCACATATCTCACGCCAAAACTTCTGAACTGGTGGACAGAACCAAAAAGCGTGGATGTAATTGTCCGGTGTATTTGCTAGACAGTGTGAGCAGTTGTTGGAAGACGTATAGCCCATCTTGAACATCCGATGACCAGTATAGTGCGCTCTATGTAGTATTTTGTATTGTATTAATTGCAAACTGGGATTTCTGATCCATTGAAAGGTTTTTAAGCAAATCTGAGACCAGAAGTTTTGGTCTAAGCTGATCGATAAATCTGCTTCCCATTTTGCAATAGGAAGGGATATTGATTCATCTATTTTAGAAAGCATTCTGTATATTTTAGACAATAATTTGGGGGGTTTTAGATTAAAAAAATGTACCACACTTGGTGGTGTTTGTAATTCAGGTTCACTGGGATTAAATTTCTTTTTTACTATGGATTTAATTTGTTGATATTCCAAAAATCATTTCTTGTTGATCCCATATTGTGTAACTAGTCTGTCAAACGAAATAAAGTCTGTTCCTTCCAAGTATTTAATTCCTTTGCAACTCCAATCTGGAAAGTTTATCATATTATTGTTTTGTAATATGTCAGGGTTATTCCAGATAGGTGTACGTTTGCATGGGATTAATGAAGACTCTGTCATTTTTAGAAACTCCCACCATGCTGTCAGAGAAGAGCTGATGTTGATGCTTTTAAAGCATTTATGTCGTTTGATGTTTGAACTGATAAATGGTAGGTCTGAAATTTCTAGATTATTACATAGTGCCTGTTCTACATCTATCCAGGGTTCATCTAAGAAGGTGTGTTTAAACCATCTAGAGATGAATTGAAGCCTCCTGGCTAAAAAGTAGTGATTAAAGTTAGGCAGATCTAATCCTCCTTTATCCTTGGTCCTTTGTAATGTTTTTAAGCTGATACGTGGGGGTTTATCTTTCCAAAGGAATTTAGAAATATATGAGTCTAGAGATCTGAACCAATCTTGTGATGGCTTATTTGGGATCATTGAAAACAAATAGTTTATTTTTGGCAAGACCATCATTTTTATAGCGGCGACCCTTCACATGAGTGATATGGGTAAAGATGTCCATCTAGCCAGATCGCTTTCTACTGTCTTTAAAAGCGGGATGTGGTTTAATTTAGTTAATTCTGAAAGCTTAGGAGATACATTAATACCTAAATATCTTATATTTCCAGATTGTAGTGGTGTAGGAGAAGAATTATGGAAGGAGCAATTAATCGGAAGAACTGTAGATTTTGACCAGTTAATTGAATAATCTGATATTCTTGCAAAGGAGTTTATCAATTCAATCACCCCAGAGATATTGGTTTGTGAGTTTTGGAGAAAAAGTAACACATCATTCGCATAAAGGCTGATTTTATGTTCTACATTCTTACATTTTATGCCCTTAATTGTTGTAGCCTGTCTAATTGCTGCTGCTAGTGGCTCAATAAAAATTGCAAACAGTGAAGGGGAGAGTGGGCATCCCTGCCTGGTGCCCCTCAGGAGACAGAAGCTGGAGGATGTCTGGTCATTTGTTCTGATACAAGCTGTTGGGGAATTATATAATATTTTTAACCAGTTTATGAAAGAGGTTCCAAAACCAAATTTGTGTAAAGTTGCAAATAGAAATTTCCAGTTAACTCTGTCAAATGCTTTTTCTGCATCAAGAGATAATATTATGGTTTCAATGTTTTTACTGCATGAGTAGTCTATTAAATTAAGTAATCTACGAGTGTTTGTTGATGAGTGCCTACCTTTTATGAAACCAGTTTGGTCAGGATGAATTAAAAGGGGGGTTATTTTCTCTAATCTCTTTGAGAGAGCTTTGCAGATTATTTTAAGGTCTACATTAATAAGGGATATTGGACGATAGCTTGAGGCAAATATAGGGTCTTTGCCTGGTTTTAGTAAGAGACTGATATTTGCAGAGTTCATATTTGGTGGTAGTCTGCCATTTTCTTTGATTTCCAACAACGTTCTGTAAAAAACTGGTGCCAGAATCGTCCAGAATTCTTTGTAGAATTCTGCAGGAAAGCCGTCTGGACCTGGAGCCTTATTATTGGGCATACTTATCAGGGCTTCCTGGAGTTCACCTGGCGTCAGTGGCGAATCCAGTGCCATTGCTTGGGTGTCTAATAATTTTGGAAGAGTTATGTTGTCCAAAAACTGATCAATTTCGTTTTTAGATGGGTTTATTTGTGGTGTATATAAAGTTTCATAGAAATCCCTAAATATTTTGTTTATTTTTTTAAGATCATATATTGTATTCCCAGATAAATCTTGAACAGCACATATAGTTGTTTTTTCTTTATTGATTTTTAACTGGTTTGCTAGAAATTGTCCGGATTTGTTACCGTGTTCATAATTTTGCAGGCGAAGTCTTTGTACTAAGAATTTAGTCTTTTTATTAATAATTTCATTTAATTCTAGTTTTGTTTTGTGTATTTTGTTTAATATTTCTTGATCTTGGTGGGACGCGTAGGCTTCTTCTAAGGATTTGATGTTTTTTTCTAGTTCCTGAATATTTTTGTTTTCCTCTTTCTTCTTATGTGATGAGAAAGAAATTATTTTACCTCTCATCACAGCTTTCCCTGCTCCCCAGAGGACAGATGCTGATGTTCCAGGAATGTCATTAAAGTCTAAATATGAAGTCCATTCTTTTTTAAAGTATTTGATAAACTCTTCATCTTTGAGCAGCGATGTATTAAATCTCCAGTTTTTACTTGGTGTAGTATTATTCTTCTGCATTAGTGTTAAAGATACAGGAGCATGATCGCTGACAGCTATAGGATGAATCTCAGTGTCTGAAATGTCACTCAGCAGTGAGCTGCTGACCAAAAAATAATCCAGACGAGAATAGGAGTGATGGACATGTGAGAAGAAAGAATATTCCTTACTGTTGGGGTGGAGGGAGCGCCATGCATCGCAAAGACCAAAGTCGCTCATATACTGTTTGATTATATTTGTGGACTGCCAATTACGCTGAGTTCCTGCTGTATTGAGCCTATCCATTTCTTCATTTAGTCCAAGGTTGAGGTCTCCCCCAAGAACAATTGTGCAATCTAGGTGTTCGGAGAGTGTACTAAAAAAACCATGGAAGAATGAGGGGTCATCAACTTTTGGACCATATATACTTACAATGCATAGCTTTTGGTTAAGTATAGATAGTTTAATGATTAGGAATCTGCCCTCTGGATCTATAACTGTGTCGAATATTGTGAAATTAATATTTTTATGTATTAAAATTGCTACTCCCCTTTGTCTAGAATTATAACAAGCTGAGAACACATTAAGAAACTCAGGTGTTTTAAGTTTATTCAAACCTGTGACAGGTATGTGGGTCTCCTGTAATAAAACAACATTTTATTTATGTAATTAACACATTTTGAACTCTTAAAGAAATATAACAAAAGGAAAGACACCCAGCTGAACTAAAATGATCCATGTAGCAAACAAAAACTGTTGTGATATGTTTACAATGGGACTTCTGCTCCTGAACCTCTGTGCACAGCGTCTGCAAATCGGGGCTGTACGAAGTCAATTTCATCTTTACGCAGGACTGTAAGCTGTCATCTGTGAGGCGTGAGCGGTGTTTGTTTTTAACATAGTTCACGGTGGAGAATAGCTGCTGACATAATGTGGATCCGAAGATCCATACTTGGCCTACCTGGGGTTGAAAGTCTCGATAAATGCACGGCGTTTCGGCGGGTATATCGGCTTCCGCGAGTGTGACGCTTATTTTGAGCAATGAAAAAATAATAGAATATAATTATATTGTTATATTTCAATATCACAATAATCTTCCAATTTAGAACTACAAGTTAAACTATAAGGACTAAAGAGCCGCAAGCGGCTCCGGAGCCGCAGGTTGCCGACCCCTGTCCTAGGTGAAGGTTCTGTTTTCTTGCTTAGTAAACTTCCTGCCTTTATGACCCTTTTGTGGGCAGGAGGTCACACAAACGCACCCCCAAACACAAACACACATACTCACACACACACACACACACACACACACACACACACACACACATACAGATGCTCGCACATACACACACACACACACACACACACACACACACACATACAGATGCTCGCACATACATGCACACACACACATACACTCACACGCAGTGTTTTAACCTTTTGTGACCATAGGGTTTTTTTTTACAATGGGTGATGCTTGTATTCACCGTTTTCAATAAAAGGCGGCAATTGTATTTTTGCACAACTCTGTTGCTTGTGAAGCTCGCACACAAGAATTTCACTCTCATGTACTGTACCAGTGTACCTGCACATGTGACATGACAATAAAAGTGATTTGATTTGATTTGATTTGATTTGGAAGGCTGTTTATTTGAAGCTGGCTAGGAGACAGGTGAGGAGCGTTCAGCTCCAAGAGCCTGGTTCTGACCAGCCTCCCTTGCTGGCAAGTAAAAACCAGTTAAAGATATTTGTCTTGCTTCCTTGCTTTGTTAACGGGAATACGTTTCTAAACCAGCGGGGTCTGTGGAAGCGCAGACCCAACACATACCCTCTTAGATGAACCTTGGCTAGACGTAGAACAGTCACTATGCAATAATCTAGAGATTTCAGATTTCCCATTTATCAGCTCAAACATCAAACGACATAAATGCTTTAAAAGCATCAATATCAGCTCTTCTCTGACAGCATGGTGGGAGTTTCCATAAATAACAGAGTCTTCATTAATCCCATGCAAACGTACACCTATCTGGAATAACCCTGACATATTACAAAACAATAATATGATTAATTTTCCAGATTTGAGTTGTAAAGGAATTAAGTACTTGGAATATATATTAGAAGGAACAGACTTTATTTCATTTGACAGACTAGTTATACAATATGGGATCAACAAGAAAAGAATTTTGAATATCAAGAAATTAAATCTAGAGTAAAAAAGAAATCTAAGCCCAGTCAAGCTGAATTATAAACACCACCAAGTGTGGTACAATTTCTTACTCTTAAATGCCCCAAATTATTGTCTAAAATATATAAAACACTTTCTAAAATAGATGCTAAATGGGAAGCAGATTTATCAGTCAGATTAGACCAAAACTTCTGGTCTCAGGTATGTATAAAAACGTTTCCATTGATTAGAAATCCCAGTCTGCAATTAACCCTCTCAGGCTCAAATTAAGTTTTTGTTGCTAATACACAACCAAGTCCTGCAGTGGTACTTCTGAGAAAAAAAAACTCATAAAATGTGTATGTGGGGTAATCAGGTTGTTAGTTTTTAACTGTTGCAAATCGGCAACGCCTGCCTCGAGAGGGTTAATACAACACAAAATACTACACAGAGTGCACTATACAGGTCATCGGATGTTCAAGATGGGGTTTCAAAGGAGTTTGCAAGGAAAGCGTCTGGACTTCTTTAAGTTGCTTGAAGACGTTTCACCTCTCATCCGAGAAGCTTCTTCAGTTCTAAGGTCAAATGGCCGAGAGTCCCAGATTTAAACCCAGTGGGAGTATCCCCCCAAAGAGGGACAAAGGACCCCCTGGTGATCCTCTAATCACATGAGCCAAGGTGTGAAAGTGGGTGTGGGACCTAATCAGCCAGGGTTTCGGGTGAGCTCATTGTGAAACCTGGCCCCACCTTGTCATGTGAATTCCTGAGGTCAGATGGCCCAGGATGTGAGTGGGCATTAAGGCGTCTGGGGAGGGAACTCAAAACTGGATTATAGATGGCAGACAGTTGGTGTCGTAAACCACCGCCTCTGTTCAAAGATGGTCGCTCACAGTGGACATGGATGGCCTCTTTCACTCCTCTTTCAAACCATCTGTCCTCTCTGTCCAAAATGTGAACATTGGCATCCTCGAAAGAGTGACCTTTGACCTTTAGATGCAGATGGACTGCTGAGTCTTGTCCTGTGGAGGTGGCTCTTCTATGTTGTGCCATGCGCTTGTGAAGTGGCTGTTTGGTCTCTCCAATGTAGAGGTCTGGGCATTCCTCGCTGCACTGTACAGCATACACCACGTTGTTAAGTCTGTGTTTTGGAGTTTTGTCTTTCGGGTGAACCAGTTTCTGTCTGAGTGTGTTGCTGGGTCTGAAGTACACTGGGATGTCGTGCTTGGAGAAAACTCTCCTGAGTTTCTCTGATACACCGGCTACATAGGGGATGACAATGTTGTTGCGTCTGTCTTTCTTATCCTCCCTCGCTGGTGGGAGAAACATCCAACAAGATGGCGCCGAGTATGCAGCCTCGTCGCGAGCTCCCCCAAGCAACAGCTGTTTTTTGTGTTTAATTTTACTTTTCCTTTATTTTTTCACGAGTAGCACATGTCTCCTTGTGTACAACCGACAAACCTTACTGGACATAAAAGACGGACTTTCTCATCACTTTCCGGAGTTCAAGTTTTGCAACACGGACCCTCCGTTTGCAGACCCCCCATTCATCTCACCTGAGACGCCTTTGTTCTGGGCCTGTGGAGGCTGCAAACGCCGACGCAGAGGGAGAAGATCTGGCGTTCTGGTTCGACTGAGACTGCGCACTAACAGACCACCGTTACCCAGTTTATTATTGGCTAATGTGCAGTCTCTGGAGAACAAACTGTGCGAGCTTCGGGCACGGATCTCATTCCAGCGAGAGATGCAGGACTGCTGCGTGATCTGCCTCACAGAAACCTGGCTATCGGGCAAGGTACTGGACTCCGCAATACAACTACCGGGGTTCTCTGTGCACCGCGCGGACAGGTCACAGGAGCTTACTGGGAAAAGCAGAGGCGGCGGTGTGTGTTTCATGATCAACAACAGCTGGTGTGATTATGCGAACGTGCACCCGGTCAAATCCTTCTGCTCACCGGACCTGGAGTACCTGATGGTTAAGTGCCGGCCATTCTGGCTACCGAGGGAATTCACAGCAGTGATTATTACGGCTGTTTACATTCCCCCACAAGCCGACACTGACCGAGCACTCAGGGAACTGTACAGCGCGATCAGCAGTGAGGAAACCGCACACCCAGAGGCGGCGTTTATCACGACCGGGGACTTTAATAAGGGTAACCTGAAGAAAGTCTCACAAAAACTCCACCAACACATCCATTTCAGCACTCGTGGAGACCGGCTTCTTGACCACTGCTACACCTCTTTCCGGGATGCGTACAAAGCCCTCCCCCGCGCCCCATTCGGCCAATCAGATCACCGCTCCATCCTGCTCCTGCCCGCCTACAGGCAGAAGCTGAAACAGGAAGCTCCAACCCTGAGGGCGGTGCACCGTTGGTCGGACCAATCGGAGTCTACGCTGCGGGACTGTTTTGATCACGCGGACTGGGAAATGTTTCACGTGGCTGCTAAAGACATTGATGAGTACACAGACTCAGTCTGCGGATTTATCAGAAAATGCGTGGAAGATGTCGTCCCATCCAGAACAGTTAAATCCTTCCCAAATCAAAAACCCTGGATTAACGGAGATGTTCACACGGCGCTGGCGGCACGGAGCACCGCTTTTGCCTCCGCGAACACATCGGACTACAAACACGCACATTACCAACTCCGGAAGACGATCAAAGCAGCCAAACGTGAGTACAGGGACAGGGTGGAGCAACAGTTTGACAACCCTCGGAGTACGTGGCAGGGACTAAACACAATCACAGACTTTAGAGGGAAAACCAGCACACCGCAGACCACGGCCTCTCTGTGTGAGGATCTAAACGTATTCTACGCTAGATTCGACACAGCGAACACCATGAGACCGGACAGTGTGCGCACCGCGGATGACGTCAGTGCGCACACTGTGTCTGAGGAGGATGTGCGGAAGTGCTTCAGGAGGGTGAACGCACGCAAAGCTACTGGTCCGGACGGGATTCCCGGCCGCGTCCTCAAGTCATGCGCGGCTCAGCTGGCTGGAGTGTTTACACACATCTTCAACCTTTCCCTCTCTCTGTCTGTAGTCCCAGCCTGCTTCAAAATGGCCACCATCGTCCCTGTACCCAAATCCTCCACCATCTCCTCATTGAACGACTGGCGACCTGTAGCCCTGACCCCCACCGTGAGCAAATGCTTCGAGAAGCTGGTCAGGGACTTCGTTTGCTCTGCACTACCCGACTCACTGGACCCTCTACATTTTGCATACCGCCACAACAGGTCCACTGATGATGCCATAGCCCTGACACTCCATGCTGCCCTGTCACACCTGGAGAAGAGAGACACGTATATGAGAATGCTGTTTGTAGATTACAGCTCAGCATTCAACACCATCGTTCCCTCGAAGCTGGACAGGAAACTGCAGGATCTAGAACTGGGCGTTCATAAAGTCAGCAAAGAGGCACAAAAAAGAAGATCAGACACCAGCGAGGGAGGATAAGAAAGACAGACGAAACAACGTTGTTATCCCCTATGTAGCCGGTGTATCAGAGAAACTCAGGAGAGTTTTCTCCAAGCACGACATCCCAGTGTACTTCAGACCCAGCAACACACTCAGACAGAAACTGGTTCACCCGAAAGACAAAACTCCAAAACACAGACTTAACAACGTGGTGTATGCTGTACAGTGCAGCGAGGAATGCCCAGACCTCTACATTGGAGAGACCAAACAGCCACTTCACAAGCGCATGGCACAACATAGAAGAGCCACCTCCACAGGACAAGACTCAGCAGTCCATCTGCATCTTAAGGATAAAGGTCACTCTTTCGAGGATGCCAATGTTCACATTTTGGACAGAGAGGACAGGTGGTTTGAAAGAGGAGTGAAAGAGGCCATCCATGTCCACTGTGAGCGACCATCTTTGAACAGAGGCGGTGGTTTACGACACCAACTGTCTGCCATCTATAATCCAGTTTTGAGTTCCCTCCCCAGACGCCTTAATGCCCACTCACATCCTGGGCCATCTGACCTCAGGAATTCACACGACAAGGTGGGGCCAGGTTTCACAATGAGCTCACCCGAAACCCTGGCTGATTAGGTCCCACACCCACTTTCACACCTTGGCTCATGTGATTAGAGGATCACCAGGGGGTCCTTTGTCCCTCTTTGGGGGGATACTCCCACTTGGTTTAAATCTGGGACTCTCGGCCATTTGACCTTAGAACTGAAGAAGCTTCTCGGATGAGAGGTGAAACGTCTTCAAGCAACTTAAAGAAGTCCAGACGCTTTCCTTGCAAACTCATTTGACTACGATGACCTGGATGACTGAGAACCTTCACAGACAAGATGGGGTTTCCATCTTCCAACAACTGGTCACACTGTCAAAGCAATACACCAAACAATTACAACCACGCTCTTTGGTTCTGTCCACCAGTTCAGAAGTTTGGTGCGAGATATTTGAAGACTTATCAAAGTGTCTGAAAGTAAAATTCCAACCTCCCCTTCAGTATGCTTGTTGGGCAAAGGGAGGTCACTACAGAAACGAATACAGTCAGTCAGGTTTTCACTGCCCTATGCATTGCCAAGAAAACGGTCCTCATGAACTGGAAAAATAAAAATAATCTTAATTCTAACCAATATAGAAATCATCTAATAGATCACATTAGTCTTGGTACAGCCTCTGCCACCACATTAGCTCAATCCCTCTGGGCTCCTTTGATCGGTTCCATCACCTAGTGGGGGTGGGGTGTCGTAGTTTGGTCCTGCCTTTGTTATGGTGATTGATGTGGACATAGGGATGGGCTTAGGGTGTCTGGAGATTCCCTAGGGATGTTTTCCCTTGAGGTCTTAACCCGCGGTTTGTGGTCATGACCTGGTTAGGGGCACTGGTGGCTCTTAGATGGTGTTTTCCTCGTGGCTGCATGCAGCAGGGCTGGGGGAGGGTCTGTGATGGCGAACGTAGGTCATTGGCCTGTTGGCCTGGCTGCCCCTGAGTGGGTCCAGGGCGGGCGTGGGGGTTTGGGGTTCTGCTGGCACTCTGCCTCCGGGCTGGGGCTCTGGCTGGGCCTTGGGGACTTGGGTCCTGGTTGGTGTGTTGCCGAGGTTGTGGGCGGGTGGATGCACGGGGGCTCAGCCCTGGTACCTGGGGGCCTCTGGTGCATCGGCCAAACTGGGGTCTCTTCAACTGGCAGGGAGGTTTTCATCCTTCAGGAGTTCTTTGCTCTCCAGGAGTTCACTCTGCAGGTGGGTGAGAGATATAGGAGAGGTGGAGAATAAACTTAACCTGGGTGTCTATTGTCTTGTGTAGTCTGGGAGATTGGATGATGGGGTGGGTACAGTTTCCTCTGTGGTGGGGTTGGGTGGGCTGCCCCGGGTTCTGTGGGGCTTGGCAGTGCTGCTGCAGTGGGCCCCAGTCTGGATGGGCCTTGGCCCCCTGGCCTTGGTGGGTTCCAGAGGGCGGGGGTGCCTACTGGGGTCAGCGGGGGAGCTGGTCCCAGGGAGAGGCTACTTGCCCCTCCCTTCCTTCCCTCCCCAACCCTGACTGCCTCCCTCTTCCCGCTCTATCAGACCCACCCACACATGTAGGGTCTTGGGGTGCAGGTGTGTCACCAGGGTGCAGGGGAGGCACCCCACCCCCCGTCCCCTTTTGGCCGCTGTGCCTCAGTTTTATACCACAACTTAGACATCCACATTACTCACACTCTCATAACATACATATAGGACCTTGAGGGTGGGTATGTTACACGGCGTCCAGAGGACGGTCTGCAGATGTCCAGAGGACACCATGCCCTCCCGTGTTTTAAATGCACATTAGAACAACACACAGCAACACTACACATGAGCAGGCAGAGGGAGGTATATGGGGTCTTCACACACACCCGTTCTCTGTTAGCGAACGGGTGTTCGCTCCTACCTCCTCCCAGCTCCTCCCAGCTCCCAGAGCTGGGAGGAGGTGTTGGCCTTCAGATCGGGGTCTGGGATGCGGGGCCTCCCTGCTGCTGCGGAGCTGGAGTCAGTCTGCTTGTTTCTACCCAGGGGGAAAAAGTAACATCTCCAGGGTCTAGGTGCCATTTCCCCCTCTGAGGGGGAGGGGGAAGCTGGACCTGGGGTATGGAGTATGTTTGGGTAGTGTGATTGTGTGTACAGTGTCCATTTGTGTCTGTCTTTATGTTGGGTGAGTGCTGAGTATTTGCATATGTGTGCATGAGGTTGGGAATGCACATTTGTGTCTGTGTGTGCCTGTTCGTCTGTGTCTATATGTCAGGTCGAGTATTAGACACCACCTCTCTGGGAACATCTCAGGCCCTCCAAGGCATGGAGGCCTATCTCCCCTCACCACGCTCCCTGCTGGTGGCTGATGCGCCCAGGCGTTGGTGGTTCTAGGTTTCCGGGGCTGGGCGCTCAGGTATGTACCGGCTCACTCCCCGTGGCTTGGTCGGGCCCCTTCCGGGGGATGGACCTGCGTCTCGGTTCACTCTGGCGCAGCTGGCTGCCGGCAGAGCCCATGGGCATATCACTGCAGCCCCCTTTGGCTTCTGCTTCGTGGCTCCCACCAAACGCTTGCAGCCCAACGAGCATTATTAACCCAACAAGGGCACATGATTGAGCAGCTGCAGGGAGCCCTTGTCGCTCTCACAACAGCACAACAGACCCTGACAACAAACGCCCTGGGTGACCCCTCATCTGGGGCTCTGCTCAGCTCTTCCCAGGAGGGTGGCATGGATGCCCCTCCAATGGTCCTCCTTGGGCTCTCGTACTCTGGGGCCTCTGGATATCTGGGGCCTGGATCGCCTCCGTGTCTGCTTCATGCCCTGGGGGGCAGGGATATGGCTCCCCACACCCTCTAGCGGATTGTTATATGGAGAAATACTCCAAATCGATCTCTCAGGTCAGCTGATGAGTTGCTTCTAGTTGTCCCTAGGCGCAGGATAGAAAACAGAGGAGACTGGGCCTTTGCAATTGCTGCACCCAAACTTTCGAACAGTCTGCTTCTTAAAATTAGCATTGTGTTTGTTCTACTTTATACTTTTTAAAATATGTACTGCTGTCATGGAACCTAGGTTCCAGGCCACATGTTGTTTTTAGTTTGTGTCTCTCTTTCTCTCCTGCCTGTCTCTCACCTGTCTGCCTGGGCGGAGCTCAGCTGGGCTCCCACCCTTGGCCCACGCACCTGCCGTGAATCTACCTGATTACCTGGACTCCTGGGCTGCTATTTAAGCTGAGGGCTCAGAAGGCTGGATCGCTGAATTACTCTCATCAGTACAGCCCCGATAAAACCCTGTTTCTCGTGTGATTTCTCTGTTTATGCTAACCGCAGTTCTCCTGTGCATAGGCTTTCGGACTCGTCCGCAATCCTGATCTGTTTCCCTGACAGCGTGGCGTGGAGTGGAGTGAGAGTGAATGTGCTGGAGACAAATACGAAAGGGGTGAACGAGCGGAGTGCGTTTTGGACTTTCTCCCCTTTTCCCCTGGACCATTGCATATACCTGCCCTGTACACTGTATATACTTTTCACTTACGACTGCTATTCTAGTTCAGCTGGTCTGCGCCTGAGTCTGTTTTCACCTGCGTGACAACAGCATATTTGGTCAACCTGTGTTGCTTTAAAATATGCTTAGAAATGAATTGATTGATTGATTCACTGTTCATAGACGCAAACTACACCTTTCTTGGCTGCTACCTTAAAGCACATTGTGCGCTGTCGGTCCTGCATGCTACACAACAACCAGTGTTGGGGAGTAACGGAATACATGTACCGCCGTTACGTATTTAGAATACAAAATATGAGTAACTGTATTCCGTTACAGTTACCGTTTAAAAAGGTGGTATTCAGAATACAGTTACTTTCCTGTTTCATATTGTCGCGGGTCAGGACTGTTTGGGTTTGTTTGACAGCTACGCTCTGTTGTTCCAGGCGGCAGCGTTACGGTTGCCATGGTTACAGGGTGACGCTCTCTCTCTCTGCGTGTTTCCTGGGTGAGAGAGCGCCTTTTTGTTGTTGTTGTTGTGCTAAGCTAAAAGGCAGAATGCTACAGGCATGGCCCTAAAGAATGTAGCCTGATGGGCAGTGTAGTCCGTGCTGCAGCGAGAATGGACTACCATACACGTTATGTGTCTGTGAGCGAGGGAGGGAGAGAAAGGAAAAGTCCAAACTGTCACGGAGCAAAAACGGGAGCTGGAAGCATGTAAATATAATAATAACCACTGCAGCCAAGAAGAGTGCCTGACGAGCCCATTTGTAAGTAAGCTATTAAGACTCGACTGTACGCTGTGTTCGTGTTTTCCTCCGGAAAAAATAAGTTCCGTTGGAGCAGCCTTTCAACGCCTCTCTCTGTCTCTGGCAAACAAAGTTGACCCAGACAACAAAGTAAAGCTAGTTTTCAGCTACGAGCCCGACACGAACCCGACGTATTAGTCAGAGGTCCCTTTACTACGGTTCGGAGCCGCGGACCTTCAGTAACAGTAATAAATCACAGCAATAGTACATTCACGTAGTTGTAAACAGCATGATAATATATTAAGTAATCCAAAGTATTCAGAATACGTTACCCTCATTGAGTAACGTAACGGAATACGTTACAGAATACATTTTGGGGCATGTATTCGGTATTCTGTAATGGAATACATTTTAAAAGTAACCTTCCCAACACTGACAACAACATTCAATATTTAGTATTTACTGTTATTTACACTTAGCTAGATAAATGCGATGGTGTTGTGGTTATTATGTTGCTCTCTTTTCTGCTTGTTTTCTCTTTTTTCCCCTTTTTTCCTCTCTCAACAGGTGATCCAGGAGATCTTTTCTTTTTAAGTGCCCTTTCTCACTGTCCCTTTCCCCCTCTCTTTTTCTTTTCCTTCCTCTCTTTCTTTCTCCCTTTCCTATCCCCCATGCCTGTCCTATCTCTAACAACTAAAAATAAAATAAAATAAAATAAAATAAAATAAAATAAAATAAAATAAAATAAAATAAAAGAACCTCTCCGTGAGTCGCTACCTAATCGTGGTGGAGGGGTTTGTGTGTCCCAGGGATCCCAGGCGCTATGTTGTCTGGGGGCTTTTGCCCCCTGGTAGGGTCTCCCATGGCAAATTGGTCCTGGGTGAGGGACCAGACAAGGAGCGATTCAGAAGACCCTTATGAGAAAAACATCAAGGGAACAGTTTACCCTGACCGGGATAGGGTTACCGGGGCCCCGCCCTGGAGCCAGGCCCGGGGAGGGTGCCCGAGGGCGAGCGTCTGGTGGCCGGGCCTTAGTCCATGGGGCCTGACTGGGCACAGCCCAAAAAGGGGACATGGGCCCTTCCCCCGCAGGAGGCGCCGTAGGGGTCGGGTGCATTGTGTGCCGGGCGGCGGCCAGGAGCGGAGGCCCTGGCGTACTGATCCTTGGCTACCAAGACTGGCAATTGGGACATGGAATGTCACCCATCTGGTGGGGAAGGTTGAGAGGTACCGGCTAGATATAGTCGGGCTCACCTTTACACATGGCTTGGGCTCTGGAACCAGTCTCCTGGAGACGGGCTGGACTCTGTCTCAGTCTGGAGTTGCCCCTGGTGAGAGGCGGCAGGCTGGGGTGGGTATTCTAATATCCCCTCGGCATGCTGCCGGTACGTTGGGGTTCTTCCCGGTGGATGAGAGGGTTTGTTCCCTGCTCCTTAGGGTTGGGGAACAGGTCCTGACTGTCATCTGCGCTTATGCACCGAGTGGCAGTTCAGAGTACCCAGCCTTCTTAGAGTCCCTGGGTGGGGTGCGGGAAGGTGCTCCACCTGGAGACTCAGTTGTCCTACTGGGAGACTTCAGTGCTCACGTGGGTAACGACAGCGAGACCTGGAGGGGCGTGATTGGGAGGAACGGCATCCCTGATCTAAACCCGAGCGGTGTTTTGTTATTGGACTTCTGTGCAAATCACAGTTTGGCCATAACGAACACCTTGTTCGAACATAAGAGTTTCCATAAGTGCACGTGGCACCAGGACGCTCTAGGCTGAAGGTCGATGATCGATTTTGTAATCATATCACCAGACCTACGACCATATGTTCTGGACACTCGGGTAAAGAGAGGGGCTGAGCTGTCAACTGATCACCACCTGGTGGTGAGTTGGATCAGGTGGCGGGGGAGGATGCTGGACAGACCCGGTGCACCTAAACGCGTAGTAAGGGTGTGCCGGGAACGCCTAGCAGAGGCCCCAGTCCGTGAGATCTTCAACGCACACCTCCAGCAGAGCTTCAACAGCATTCCGAGGGAGACTGGGGACATTGAGTGCGAATGGACCGTGTTCAGCATCTCCATTGCCGAAGCTCCTGCATTGAGCTGTGGCAGCAAGGTGGTTTGTGCCTGTCATGGTCCCCGAACCAAATGGTGGACACCACAGGTGAAGGGAGCCACCAGGCTGAAGAAGGAGACCTATCAGGCTTGGTTAGCCTGTGGGACTTCGGAGGCAGCTGACAGGTACCGACAGGCCAAGCGGAATTCGGCTCGGGCAGGGGCTGAAGCAAAAACTCGGGTGTGTTCCAGCTACAGGGGGATCACACTCCTCAGCCTCCCTGGGAAAGTCTATGCCAGGGTGCTGGAAAGGAGAGTTTGTCCGCTAGTCAAACCTCGGATACAGGAGGAACAATGCGGTTTTCGTCCTGGTCGCGGAACACTGGACCAGCTCTTTATCCTCTCAAGGATACTTGAGGGTGCATGGGAGTTTGCCCAACCAGTCTACATGTGTTTTGTGGACTCGGAGAAGGCATTCGACCGTGTCCCTCGGGGTGTCCTGTAGGAGGTGCTTTGGGAGTATGGGGTGTCTGGCCCATTAAAACGGGCCATTCGATCCCTATACAACCATTGCAAGAGCTTGGTTCGCATTGCCGGCAATAAGTCGGACTCGTTCCCGGTGGGTGATGGGCTCCACCAGGGCTGCCCTTTGTCACCGATTCTGTTCATAATTTTTATGGACAGGATTTCTAGGTGCAGCCAAGTGGCGGAATGCTTTCACTTCGGTGGCCTCAGAATCTCATCTCTGCTTTTTGCGGATGATGTGGTTCTGTTGACTTCATCGAGTGATGGCCTCCAGCTCGCACGGGAACGGTTCGCAGCCGAGTGTGAAGCAGCGGGAATGAGAATCAGCACCTCCAAATCTGAGGCCATGGTTCTCAGCCGGAAAAGGGTGGAGTACTGGGCTGGCAGATTTCTTTTCTCATGTATTAATCACATATTTAATCATATCACATTAGTTATAGTAATATCACTTTCTCACTTTACTACTTTACTACTTTACTACACTTTAGTAAGAGCACTCCTGTCACTAGTTTACATGCATCTGGAATGTTAACACAGTGAGGCCATTGTAATGGGAGACGTTAAACAGATAGTGGGACTCCTGCTTATCAGGGATGTAAATCCTTAGGTGACGGCCAAGCAGAAAACAAGGTCATAATTCTCTCTGTGAGGGAGAAGGTATAGCCCCCCCCGTGAGAGGGGCCAACATGTAAGAGTTTGTGGAATGTTCTTTGTCTGTGTCTCTGTATATAAGATGTAAGGGCGGTGGACACAATTTAGAGATGGTCCTGGTGTTTCACTGGGATGCTCTCTCCACATTGCAGTGTGTTTATTAAACCCACTTCCAATCAAGCTCACTGGGTGTGTTGCAGGTTATTGTTCAATTTTCCACAACAATTTGGCGTTGTCGGGCAGGGTTCCTCCGGTGAGTTTTGCTGAATCACGGGCACGCGGTGACTGAGGTAAAATTGCCTCAGTCCCACCATTGTTTTCAAAAAGGGGTGTGCTTCAGCGACTCACACATGCAGGTCATTGTTAAATTTTCCACAACAATGCCCACTCCGGGTCGGGGATGAGTTCCTGCCCCAAGTGGAGGAGTTCAAGTATCTCGAGGCCTTGTTCGCGAGTGATGGGAGAAGGGAGCCGGAGATCAACAGACGGATTGGTGCTGCGGCCGCAGTGATGCGGACGCTGACGTGTAAAAGCGAAGCTCTCAATTTATCGGTCGATCTACGTCCCTACCCTCACCTATGGCCACGAGCTGTGGGTAGTGACCGAAAGAAAGAGATTGCGGATACAAGCGGCGGAAATGAGCTTCCTCAGAAGGGTGGCTGGCCTCTCCCTTAGAGATAGGGTGAGAAGTTCAGCCATCCGGGAGGGGCTCAGAGTAGAGCCGCTGCTTCTCCACATCGAAAGGAGCCAGCTGAGGTGGTTCGGGCATCTGACAAGGATGCCTCCTGGGCACCTCCTAGGTGAGGTGTTCCGGGCATGTCCCACCGGGAGGAGGGATAACAACAAAAAACGGAGCAGGTAACTGAGCTGTGTAGTACTGTACTGTGTAGATAGCAAAGAGCAGCAGTAAACAGGAAGAGAATGGAGGATTCAGAACAGTGCAAGTGTTCACAACCAGAGAATGGGATTAGCAGGGAGAGGTTAGAAAAATAGGATCATCTTTGTAAACACAAGAACATAACCTTGATGGGAGACTTTCTTGACCTCCTTCCTGGGATTTCCTGAATCCCCTTTGTCCTTTTAAAAACAGTAATAGTAGGCAGTCTTAAACATGAGTGTTAGATAATGAGCTCTGCCTCCTGCGGTGGGTGTCAGCTGAGGTTAGAAGATGCAGCATCAAATTTTCAGGTCAATGACAGCAGAAGATCAGCTCATGTAATGATTTCATCCAAGACTTTGTTGTAATCATTAGAATACTTTTGATAAGGGAACGATAAGTTTGGCTTATGTTTAACTTTTATTGTCTTTATTTATTATAAGCATCTGCTTAGTGATGACACATTAAACCTGTAACCTGTGCTCCCGTAACAGATTTATGTTTCATCTAGGTCCAGCTTCTCATTGAAAATGTATATACAATAAGTTTAGAGCTTGTTTCTTCTGAACTTATTTATCATCATTAGGTTTGATGAGCCAGTTGTACAGCCAGCAGATCTGTGAGATGTTGGAAAGATAAACAAAACAACATATTTTTAGGTGAACCATTCAGTTATCGTGAATCCAAAGAACAATGATGATAAACACCACACAGGTCTCATTTTTCACCCTTGCTGGCTATTTTGACACAGGACGTGTCACTTACTTGTGCTTCATTGTTATTCTTGCTTTGTATATTTTCATTGTAGGTTCCAATGTCCTGCTGATTGTGGTTATCTGTGTGAACAGAAGCTTACATGAACCTATGTACATGTTTCTGTGCAGCCTGTTTGTGAATGAGCTGTATGGTAGTACAGGGCTGTTTCCGTTCCTCCTGCTTCAGATCCTCTCTGATGTTCACACTGTTTCTGCTTCATTTTGTTTCTTGCAGATCTTCTGTGTCTATGCTTATGGAAGTATTGAGTTTAGTAACTTGGCTGTTATTTCTTATGACAGATATCTTGCCATCTGCTGTCCTCTGCGATATCACACATGTATGAGTTCTAGTAAGGTGTCCGTGCTCATTGCACTAACATGGTTGTTGACTTTTTTTGCAGTAAGTGTTTTAATTTCTCTGAGTGCTCCTCTGCAGCTGTGTGGGAACATCATTAACAAAGTGTACTGTGACAACTACTCCATTGTTAAACTGGCCTGTTCTGACACCACAGTCAATAACATCTATGGAATACTCTACACGTTCACTTTAGTTCTTCTGGTAACTTTCATTTTTTACACCTACATGAGGATCCTTAAAGTCTGTTTTTCTGGATCCAAACAGACACGACACAAAGCCATCAGCACCTGCACGCCTCACCTCGCCTCACTGCTCAACTTTTCATGTGGTGCTTTTTTTGAAATTATACAAAACAGATTTGATATGAGACAGCTCCCAAATATGTTGCGTATTTTTTTATCAATATATTGGCTGACGTGCCAACCACTCTTCAATCCTGTAATCTATGGGCTAAATCTGACCAAAATCCGAGTCTCATGTAAAAATGTCATTGGTAGAATGAAGGTTTTTACACTTTGTCACAAATCAAGCTTTAAAATATAATATCCAGTTAAAACTATGTGTTTGTGCTTTATTCAGCAAATATTTGGCAGTTAAATTTCTCGAGAGTCAGTTCTGGAGAAGATTAAATACGTCTTCATGTCAGAATCACGATCCATCCATTTTGTCTTTTTCGTTCTTTCTTTTTTTGTTTTCCTGATCCGTCTCTTTTCTGATTTGAATTCAGCCTCAAGCTGACAGGTTTACAAGGACTGTTGCAGTGTCTTATTATAATGAAATCTTATGAGACATGATATAATAAACTAAACAGAATTGTCTGAACTGGTATTGTTTCTGGTCTTAATGTGTCTGAAATCAGAAGTCATTGTGCCATCACTTAGTTCATTGTTTAGTATATTTAGAAGCGTTAAGTCAACCTAAAGGCTACAAGATCATTTTTGGCAGTCAGGTTGTTAGTTAGAGCTAATGGCACAGCTGATTTGGTGCACAGATGAAGTTTTAATGCCAGTTTCTTTGCCTTTTAGATTTAATAAATGTAAGTTAGTAAACAGGTTTTTCTCTTTATCTCTTTACAGAGGTGATTTCTTTCATTTTATAAACACCTGCTTGTGCCTGAAATTTCTGCAAACCAACAGATTAAAGAGTCATTTACTTTGTTGCAGTAACCAGTGAAAATGGAAGTGAGAAAACATCCATCTACTTTGCTGTCAGACCCAAAGGACACAGCATGTATGCAGGATATGAAAAATGTGTGTGTGTGTGTGTGTGTGTGTGTGTGTGTGTGTGTGTGTGTGTGTGTGTGTGTGTGTGTGTGTGTGTGTGTGTGTGTGTGTTTAACCAAATAATAAGTTCAGTGTAGGGCTTTGAGTTATAATTTTCCTCAGTACTGTTTTTTATCTTCAGTTTCAATCATGGCATGTGAAAAATAAAAAAATCAATTTTTAAGTTTCAATTTTAATGTTTATATAGAATTAAATCACAAAGACAGGTGCTTCAAGGCATTTCATATAAAGACCATGCAAAAATACATTTGCAGAGCATATCCTAGCAGCACATGTTGTTAATTTACTGAGGAGGTGTCATAACTAAGGAGAGCTGCAGGACTCAAAATGCAGACTTGGGAGGTTAAGTTCAGTGCGTTTTGTTTATAGTCAGTGTTCAACAATCATCCAAAGTGCCCTTAATAGAAGTCTGATAATTCATTGGCTCCAGTTCAGGCAAATCCACAGAGTCTGTTCCCACAGCTAGGTCTCTCTCTAGGCTTAAATATCATGCACTTAGCTCCTACTGTACCTACCAATTGGATCATCTGTGGTGACAGATGAAGTGCAGGCCTGTGGCTGGTTCATGATCAGTTATGCAACTGTTTCTGTTTAGTTTTGATGTTTATCTCGTGCAACAGTACATGAGTGGAAACAAATTGAAAGCTGTCTGAAAAAAAAGACTTATTATTATATCTATTTCAATTCAATTCTATTGTATTTGTACAGTGCAAAATCATAGTAACAGTCATTTATTGTAAGATAGACCCTATAATAATACATACAGAGAAAAACCCAACAATCATATGACCCCCTATGAGCAAGCACTTTGGTGACAGTAGGAAGGAAAAACTCCCTTTTAACAGGAAGAAACATCCAGCAGAACCAGGCTCAGGGAGGGGCGGGGCCAACTGCTGTGAAAGGCTGGGGTGAGAGAAGGAAGACAGGATAAAGACATGCTGTGGAAGAGAGACAGAGATTCAATGCAGAGAGGTCTATTAACACTGGCCTCATCAATCAATCAAATCAATCAAAATTTATTTATATAGCACATATTAAAACAACAGTGTTGACCATAGTGATTCACAGTCAGTAAAAGCGTGAGACAATTAAAACAAACAATAAAATTCAATTCAATTCAATTCAATTTTATTTATATAGCGCCAAATCACAACAAAAGTCGCCTCAAGGCGCTTTATATTGCACAGTAGATAGCACAATATTAAATACAGAGAAAAACCCAACAATCATATCATATGACCCCCTGTGAGCAAGCACTTTGGCGACAGTGGGAAGGAAAAACTCCCTTTTAACAGGAAGAAACCTCCGGCAGAACCAGGATCAGGGAGGGGCGGGGCCATCTGCTGCGACCGGTTGGGGTGAAAGAAGGAAAACAGGATAAAGACATGCTGTGGAAGAGAGACAGAGATTAATAACAGATATGATTCGATGCAGAGAGGTCTATTAACACATAGTGAGTGAGAAAGGTGACTGGAAAGGAAAAACTCGATGCATCATGGGAATCCCCGGCAGCCTACGTCTATTGCAGCATAACTAAGGGAGGATTCAGGGTCACCTGGTCCAGCCCTAACTATATGCTTTAGCAAAAAGGAAAGTTTTAAGCCTAATCTTGAAAGTAGAGATAGTGTCTGTCTCCTGAATCCAAACTGGAAGCTGGTTCCACAGAAGAGGGGCCTGAAAACTGAAGGCTCTCCCTCCCATTCTATTTTTAAATACCCTAGGGACAGCAAGTAAGCCTGCAGTGTGAGAGCGAAGTGCTCTAATAGGGTGATATGGTACTACAAGGTCATTAAGATAAGATGGGGCCTGATTATTTAAGACCTTGTAAGTGAGGAGCAGGATTTTGAATTCAATTCTGGATTTAACAGGAAGCCAATGAAGGGAAGCCAAAACAGGAGAAATATGCTCTCTCTTCCTAGTCCCTGTCAGTACTCTTGCTGCAGCATTTTGGATTAGCTGAAGACTTTTCAGGGAGTTTTTAGGACATCCTGATAATAAAGAATTGCAGTAGTCCAGCCTGGAAGTAATGAAGGCATGAACTAGTTTTTCAGCATCACTCTGAGACAGGATATTTCTAATTTTAGAGATGTTGCCCAAATGGAAGAAAGCAGTCTTACATATTTGTTTAATATGTGCGTTGAAGGACATGTCCTGGTCAAAAATGACTCCAAGGTTCCTCACAGCATTACTGGAGGCCAAGGTAATGCCATCCAGAGTAAGAATCTGGTTAGATACCATATTTCTAAGATGTTCAGGGCCGAGTACAATAACCTCAGTTTGATCTGAATTAAGAAGCAGGAAGTTAGCGGCCATCCAGGTCTTTGTGTCTTTAAGACATTCCTGCAGTTTAACTAATTGGTGTGTGTTACCTGGCTTCATGGATAGATAGAGCTGCGTGTCATCAGCATAGCAGTGTAAATGTATGCTATGTCTTCTAATGATGCTGCCTAGGGGAAGCATGTATAATGTAAATAGAATTGGTCCTAGCACTGAACCCTGAGGAACACCATAATAGACCTTAGTGTGTGAAGAGGACTCTTCATTTACTTGAACAAATTGGAGTCTATTAGATAGATATGATACAAACCACTGCAGTGCAGTACCTGTAATACCTACAGCGTGCTCTAATCGCTCTAATAGGATATTATGATCAACAGTATCGAACGCTGCACTGAGGTCTAGCAGGACAAGCACAGAGATGAGTCCACTGTCAGAGGCCATAAGAAGATCATTTGTAACCTTCACTAAAGCTGTTTCTGTGCTGTGATGAGCTCTGAAACCTGACTGAAACTCTTCAAATAAGCCATTCCTCTGCAGATGATCTGTTAGCTGTTTGACAACTACTCTTTCAAGGATGTTTGATATGAAAGGAAGGTTGGAGATTGGCCTACAATTAGCTAAGACAGCTGGGTCTAGAGATTGCTTTTTAAGTAAAGGTTTAACTACAGCCAGCTTGAAGGCCTGTGGTACATAGCCGATTATTAGAGATAGGTTGATCATATTTAAGATTGAAGAATTAATTAATGGCAGGACTTCTTTAAGCAGGTTTGTAGGAATGGGGTCTAAAAGACACGTTGATGGTTTGGAGGAAGTAATTATTGAAGTTAACTCAGAAAGATCGATTGAAGAAAAAGAGTCTAACTTAACATCAATGGTACTAAAAGTAGCTGTAGATAATATTACATCTGTGGGATGATTATTGGTAATTTTTTCTCTAATGATAAAAATTTTATTTGTGAAGAAGTTCATGAAGTCATTACTAGTTAACGTTAAAGGGATGGTTGGCTCAGTAGAGCTCTGACTTTTTGTCAGCCTGGCTACAGTGCTGAAGAGAAACCTGGGGTTGTTCTTATTTTCTTCAATCAGTGATGAATAGTAAGATGTTCTGGCTTTGCGGAGGGCTTTCTTATAAAGCAGCAAACTATTTCTCCAGGCTAAATGATGATCCTCTAAATTTGTGACACGCCATTTCCTCTCCAGCTTACGAGTTATCTGCTTTAGGCTACGTGTTTGAGAATTATACCACGGAGTCAGGGACTTCGGATTTGAGGCCTTAGTTTTCACAGGAGCTACAGTATCCAGAGTCGTACGTAGTGAGGAGGTAAAATAATTAACAAGATAATCGACCTCTGTTGGAGTAGCGTTCAGATAGCTGCCCTGCTCTATGTTGGTACAGGGCATTGAAGATGATAACAGTGGGTGGATTATATTCTTAAACTTAGTTACAGCACTTTCAGAAAGACATCTACTTTGATAAAGTCTACTCTCCATTGCTGTGTAATCAATCATTGTAAATGTAAATGTTATCAGGAAATGATCAGACAGCAGAGGGTTTTCAGGAAACACTGTTAAATGTTCAGTTTCTATGCCATATGTTAAAACAAGATCTAGAGTGTGATTAAAGTGGTGGGTGGGTTCTTTTACATTTAGAGAGAAGCCAATTGAGTCTAATAACAGATTAAATGCAATGTTGAGGCTGTCATTTTTAGCATCTACATGGATGTTAAAATCACCCACAATAATTATTTTATCAGAGCTGAGCACTAAATCAGATAAAAAGTCTGAGAAATCAGAGAGAAACTCTGTGTAAGGCCCAGGTGGACGATAGATGATAACAAGTAAGACTGGTTTCTGAGTTTTACAGCTGGGTTGGACAAGGCTAAGCATCAGGCTTTCAAATGAATTAAAAGTCTGTCTTGGTCTTTTGTTAATTAATAGACTGGTGTGAAAAATTGCTGCCACACCGCCCCCTCGGCCTGTGCTTCGAGGTTTCTGGTAGTTAGAATGATTCGGGGGTGTTGATTCATTTAAACTAACATAATCATCCTGCTGCAACCAGGTTTCTGTAAGGCAGAGTAAATCGATTTGTTGATCAATTATTAAGTCATGTACTAACAGAGACTTGGAGGAGAGAGACCTAATATTTAATAATCCACATTTCACTGTTTTACTCTTTGGTTCAGATGTGGATACTGTATTGTTCTTTCTTTTTGATTTTTTATGTTTAAGTTTGTTATTGCTGGTTTTTGGTTTGTTTTTTGTCTTTTTGGGAGCTGACACAGTCTCAATGGAGATGGTTTTTTGGGGGGGTAGCAGGAGGAGAGAAGCTGCAGAGAGGCGTGTAAGACTGCAACTCTGCTTCCTGGTCCCAACTCTGGATAGTCATATTTTGGGGGGTTTAATAAATTGGTCCATATTTCTAGAAATGAGAGCTGCTCCATCCAAAGTGGGATGGATGCCGTCTCTCCTAACAAGACCAGGTTTCCTCCAGAAGGTTTGCCAATTATCTATGAAGCCCACATCGTTTCTGGGACACCACTCAGACAGCCAGCAATTTAAGGAGAACATGCGGCTAAACATGTCACTCCTGGTCTGATTGGGGAGGGGACCAGAGAAAACTACAGAGTCTGACATTGTTTTGGCAAAGTTACACACGATTCAATATTGATTTTAGTGACCTCCGATTGGCGTAACCGGGTGTCATTACTGCCGACGTGAATTATGATCTTACTGTATTTACGTTTACCCTTAGCCAGCAGTTTTAAATTTCCTTCAATGTCGCCTGCTCTGGCCCCTGGAAGACAATTGACTATGGTTGCCGGTGTCTCTAGCTTCACATGTCTGAGAACAGAATCACCAATTACCAGAGTTTGACCCCCGGCGGGTGTGTCGCCGAGTGGGGAAAAACGGTTAGACACATGAACAGGTTGGTGGTGTACCTGGGGCTTCTGTTTAAGACTATGCTTCCTCCTCACCGTCACCCAACCGCCCTCGTTCCCCAGCTGCTTGGGGTCTGCCGGGGGAGAGCTAGCGGGGCCTACGCTATCGTCGGCTGCACCAGCTACAGGGGCCTGGCTAGCTACGGGTGAATGAAGGGTGCGAAGCCGAGTCTCCAATTCAGTAATCCTGGCCTCCAGAGCTGCAAATATGCTACATTTGTTACAGGTATCATTACTGCTAAAGGAGGCCGAGGAGTAACTAAACATCTGACACAATGAGCAGGAAAGTGCAACAGGGACAGGTGAAGTAGCCATGGTGCTAACGAGTCAGCTACGAGCTGAGCTAAGCTAAGCTAGCGAAACAGTAAAGAGACAGTGAGTGAATACTTTGGCTATAAATTAGGTAGTGAGCACACAGAAAGGGTGATTCAGATGAAGCACGTTAAGATTATACTATGAAAAGGGATGTATCAAAAGATTTCAATTAAATTGCTAAGCAGAAAAGCTACTCAGAAACACCACTGTGTTTGAGAAGGAACAGGAAGTGATACTCTACCACAAAGCGAGCGAAACACCAAGTGACAGCGCCACCCACAGGAACAGGGTCAAGATCAGTTTCAGAGGACAACAAACAATGGGTAACAACACAAGCTAGACCAGCCAACTAGACAGAATCAAAAGCCAAAGTAAAAAGTTTTAAGATGTGATTTAAAAGACTGGATAGACTCTGCAGTACGAATATGAACAGGGAGGTTATTCCAGAGTCTAGGTGCCACGGATGCAAAGGCCCGGTCACCTCTCGACTTCATTCGAGACCTAGGTTGTGCTAGGAGCCTGTGATTGGACGATCTAAGTGCTCTGTTGGGATTGTATAAGTGGAGTAGTTCAGAAAGATAGCTGGGCGCTAAATTATTCAGAATTTTAAAAGTGAACAAAAGAATTTTAAAATCTATCCCAGATAGCAAGGAAACATTGAAACAATGTTGAGTCAATATCAGGCGACGTCATTGAATCAACGTTGAAGTGTGACGTTGACCCAACGTCACTCTTGCACCCATTTTTAACATTGAAACAACGTCAGGTTTTGATGTTGAATCAATGTTGAAACCTGACATTGATTCGACGTTATATTTTCTAACACTGTTGACATTGAAACACTGTTGAGATATGGTATTGATTTTCCACCTCTTTCGCACAGTTGCTTTTTATTGAAAAAAACAAAAAAACAAAAAAGGTCAATAGACATGTATCATTTGCAAAGTACTTTATTAAAAGACAAAGTTTCCTATTTACATTTCTATGTTTCACGTCACTTTTTATTATTTACTCCGGGATGGGGATGGATGATGTGCGTCCTGCGTGCCACCCGTACGATCTGGAGCATATCTGAGCCATTTCTGGACTGCTTGAGCAAAGACCAACTCAGACATAGAGTTCGCCCCTACCTGCTGCGCCAGGCCATCTAGGACAAAAATAGACACACACACAAAAAAACAAAGACAAAAAAAGGGAATTAGAGCACATGAATAAGCTCTTGTTAATTGTCTTCAGCAGGGAGAAAGTATGTAAACTCCTAGGCTGATAAACATGAAAGTCACCAGGCGGAAATCAGCAAACTGCCGCATTTGATTCCCAAAGAGCTATAAGCTGAAAATGTGATATGTCTTAGCATGGTGTGCCGTGTATCCTTTAAAAAAAAGAAAAAGAAAAAGAAAACATAGGGCCCTCAGGCTGTACAAAGTGTACAACCCAAGGACAAAACAAGCCGAAGACCAAAGACTCCATCTCCAGATTAACCGGACATGAAAGTCTTGTTATTAAGAAAGACAAAGTAATATAGCAAAAAACAGACATAGGAAATGTGAAACGCACCCAGCACATCAATTGATCCCTTTATTGTTCACTTTAGGCTCATAAAACTACAATAAATGTTAAAACTTACCAAATATGCATCTGCACGGCGCTGTCTCTTTAAATGCCCTTTTTTGCTTTGTCTGGTCCTTGGTATTTTTTCCCTGCCCAGTTGAGTACAGAGGCCAGCTCCTTTGTAATGGCATAAACCATTACACGGCGGACTCGCACCTCCAGTGTGGTCCAGCAGCACCAATCAACGCAAAGCGTCTCACCTATAGACACATTTTATGAGATGGAATTAGCGTGTCTCATGTCTTAAATGTGTATGCAAGTGCTTGTGTGTTTACTTCATGTAATTGATGATAGAAACATGTCATTTAGTTTTCCCTAAAGCCTGATTTTCAAGTCATACAAAGAATAAACCAAAGTATTGGCAGTGCAATGTATTTCTATTCCCTTTTGTTGGATATTCATTTGTTAGTTCTTGTAACTGCTAAAAGTGTTTACTAGTTTTTGCCTGTCACATATATTTGTTATACCATGTAAACTGTGAAATTCCAAGATTTTCAAACTTGCCTTGCAATAGTGGCTTCACAGAGTCTCTGGAATCTACAGAAAAAAAAAATCACAACAAGATGACATTCAGGAGTATAAATTGGGTTTTCTTTTTAGATAAGAGTACAATGACATTGTGATGCAGCTTTAAAGCTTTTTTAAAAGCATACCATCTATAGGGAAGACATCAGACTCTGCATGCTGGGGAGATCGCAAAGCTGTGTCGGTTTGTGCCGGAGTGGCGAAAGGTGCCGGGAGCTGGGTGGGGCATTATGATGGTTGCTATCAGTGGGCTGGGGGGCAGACTGCGGAGTGGTGAGGGCTGTTTAGAAAAAGATAATTTTTTAAGTATTTAAGAATACAGACAACTTGTCAAAAAAGTTTCCTTGTGTCAGACACAGATATGTAAACAGACACTAGACAGTATTTTATTACCTGGTATTTTCACTCGAGGGGCCTGGGGAAACCGTTTTTTTGTAGGCTGCTCATCCTCTGAGTCCGTATATGTGTACAGGGGATTTGGTCTAAAGAAAAGAAATTAAAAACGGTCTTAAGTAATTGTAAATATGCTTTTGGCATATTGTTTCCTAAAGTTAGTTTGATTTCTAACAACACACACAGGAAACAGAGATGTGCAAGAAGGTGCAGTATACAATGAATTTTTGAAGTGCACAAGTGTACACGGCTTTGCATTTTTAAAAAGTTTACAAACTTCCACTTTTTGGACTATATTATGTGGTGATATTGCAGTATGCAAGCACCACAGATATGTATAAAAGACAAGATCATAAATTCTTAACAATCAAAGATATGTTTGTGAATAAAAAAGTTTTACTTGTGCTTTCTTTTAAGACTGGTCTGAGTTTCAGCTTCGGACTGAAGGTCAGACGTATCACAGCGTTCACGTGGATATCTCTGAAGACTGCGTTCTGCTTCGTGAAATGCGCCTGGAAATACAAACACAATGTACGGCCAGACATACATTACGTGTGGACAAAAGGTGCAAACGCATAGAAAAATCAGCGGTTTCAAAAATACGCTGGTACGTGTGGACGTAGCCTTATTCATTATTTAAGGCACAAACGGAAAGTCATGTACACGTGCAACGTAAAGTTAGGTGCGCGTGCGACGTACAGTCACGTGGGCATGCTGCGTGAGCTTTCAAACTGAGTCTAAAGTTTTCGTGTGCGAATTGAAGCGAGTGCTCTCCAATCATCAAAAGTAACAAAGTCATTGAACACGTTTATACAGTTAACTTTACGTTTATCAATCATATATCACAGATTTAGAATTTTTTGTAGTACTAAGCAACTACAGAGCGAAAGTCTGGGTCAAGCGCCGAGGCGACGGCAAGAAGAAAGGAAACCTCGAAGCGTTAAAGCTAGCTTTGTAAGGGAATATAACGAAGAAATTATGAAACGAAAATGTTTTCTTTGTTGATATACTTTGTTCGCAGTGCAATTTATTTGTTGCCGAATTGTAAGAAGTAGACACAATTTCGGGCTCCCACATTTTGTGGGAGCAACGTAAATAACAGTAAAAAAGTCGTTAATGTACAACATTAACAAGTTTTTTACTGTTATTCAAATGCAAACATAACGAAATAACGAGTAAAAAAAAATCATTCATTCTTACCTTATACTAATCATGGTGCAGGCCAGTGCAGTGCATGAACTGATGCCTTCTCCGGTCAATTCCGCTGAGAGTAAATCAAATGTCCCGCTCTACTGTAGAAGACAATGAATACCTGGGGGGATGTACCAATGTGAGAGGGGTGCTGTGGAATAGTCCAAGTGATCGCTGCTTTAATTTCCCGGTCAACTATACATAAATTGCACATAGACACGATTTTTTAAAGCTGGTGAACTAGACCAAGTCATTGATAACAAATGAACAATAAATCTACTTTCTCTGGTACTTTATACCCGATCAGTTGCAATGCAATTTAATGCTCAACTACAAATCGATGGTTTTTGATGGTGACCGGAGCCGAATGATCGTCAACTATAAATAGACGTTTTCTCAACGTTGTTGTTGTCACCTGGTCGACTATAAATAGATCAAATATCAATGACAAAAAAACAACGGTGAATCAACATCGTTACAACGTCTCTATAGTAAGACCGTCGGTTTACCACAGTATTTCAATGTTGTTACAACATTGGCATTTCAACCCCGACCATATACGACGGTTCGGATGAAAAATCAACATAGATTCAATGTCGTCTTGCTATCTGGGCCGATATATAACAGGGAGCCAATGTAATTTGGCTAAAATTGGAGTTATGTGTTCATAGATTCTCGTACCTGTTAAAAGACGCGCAGCTGCATTTTGAATTAACTGAAGCCGGCAAAGAGAAGAGTGTTGGAGGCCCGAGTAGAGGGAGTTACAGTAGTCCAATCTAGATGTAATAAATGCGTGGATAAGCTTTTCAAGATCCTTTAAAGGAAGGAATGCCTTTGCTTTAGATATCTGACGCAACTGGTAAAAGCTGTTTTTTTTTACCACAGTGGAGACGTGTTTCTCAAGTTTAAAAGAGCCATCCAGGAACACCCCGAGGTTTCTTACAGTGAGCGAGAGATGGCTAGCGAGAGGGCCTAGGGCATCAGCTAACTGGTCTAGCGGAGTTTGACTACCAAATACTATGATTTCGGTCTTATTCTCGTTCAGTGTAAGACAATTATGTGATAACCAAATTTTAACTTCATGTAAACAGTTGAACAGAGGTTGCAAAGAAGCAGTCACATCGAATTTCAAAGGTGAATAAATCTGGATATCATCGGCATAACAGTGAAAGGAGATGTTATATTTTTAAAAATTAATCCCAACGGCAACATGTACAAAGAGAAAAGAGCAGGTCCCAGCACGGACCCTCGAGGCACGCCACAATAAATAGGGGCAGAAGCCGAGGAGTGTTGCCCCATAGCAACAGAGAAGGACCTCTCTGAGAGGTACGATTTAAACCAAGATAAAACCGTACCTTTGAGACCAACAAGATGTTCCAATCTTGATAGAAGACTGTTGTGGTTAACCGTGTCAAAAGCAGCAGACAAGTCAAGTAAAACTAAAACCACGGAATATCCAGAGTCAACAGTTAAAAGAAGATCATTAAAAACTCTAAGTAAGGCTGTCTCTGTGCTGTGGCGAGGTTTAAAACCAGACTGAAACTTTTCGTTAATACCATTTGCATCTAAAAAGGCCTGAAGTTGTTTTAGAACTACCTTTTCGAATATTTTGGAAATAAAAGGGAGTTTGGAGATCGGCCTGTAGTTAGTGAGAGCATTAGGGTCAAGATTTTTCTTTTTCATAATAGTTGCACAACAGCATGCTTAAAGACAGACGGTACACAACCTGATGACAATGATGCATTCAGCAGAAATAAGATACAAGGACCAATAGTATGTAAAGCTTCCTTAAAGAAACGAGAAGGAAGAATATCGTGTGGGGAACCAGAGATTTTGAGATGATCAATTATATCTTTTAAAGCAGGATAAGACACTGGCTCAAACTGTTGAAAGACAGTCAAGCATTCAGAGGCTGGAACTGGGTCTAAAACTGATGATGAATAAGATGGATGAGAAGCCCTTAAAGCTGAGATCTTTTCAGAAAAATACTTTAAGAATTTATCACAAAGAGCATGGGAGGCGTCTCTATAAGTGATAGTGCAAGGGTTTATCACAGAGTTAAAAGTATTAAAAAGGGCTCGGGGGTTGTGGCTATTAGTCATAATAATGCTAGACAAAAAGGCAGATTTGGCAGCTTTAACAGACTTTTGATACTTAGACAATTATGGAGGATGTCCAGAGAGACGTGGAGTTTGTCTTTCCTCCATTTTCTTTCAGCACGACGACATTCACGCCAAAGGGCGCGAGTAGTATCATTTAGCCAGGGTTGTGAGGATTTGGCACGTTTAATCCTCAGAGGTGCCACAGAGTTAAGAATGTCAGCGCATGTAGTATAAAAGAGGTTAGCAAGCTCATCCGCTGATAAAACCCCATTACAGTTAGCATCAGAGAGGGGAGAGTCAAGGAAAGCATCAATGAAGTGGGCGATTGACTGGGAGTTAATCGTGCGTGATTGCCGCACAGGACCATCACTGTTCAAATCCACATCGCTCGCTACAGTATTAAACAAAACCGGGAAGTGATCAGAAATCCCAGAGTCCTTTATGTCCGTGATGCAAATATCCAGACCGTAAGATAGTACCAAATCAAGTATATGACCTTTAGTGTGAGTTGGTTCACTTACCCACTGGGTGAGATTGAGGGTGCTAATAAGAGCGAGGAAATCCTTAGCTAGCGAACTGTCCTGACAGCAAACATGAATGTTGAAGTCACCAACAATTAGTATACGGTCATAACGTGGCACTAGGCTCCCCAGTAGATCAGCAAATTCTGGAAGAAAATCCTTGATAAGTTTCGGGGGGCGATACACCACAGCACAGAGGATGGAGGGGACGCAGTTCACTTCCAATAACTGCACCTCGAAACTGGGGTACAAAACAGGTGGCAGCTGCCGACATCGAAGTTTGTTTTTAAAAACTGAAGCTAGCCCTCCACCTCTTCCAGTGGTCCGGGGTGAGCTAATAAAAGCGTAGCGAGGTGGGAGCAGCTCCGAGAAGGGAAAAAGTTCGCCGGGGCGAAGCCAAGTTTCCGTCAGGAATAAGAAATCCAGTCCTGACAATAGAATAAGATCATCCATCCATCCATCCATCCATTCGCTTCCGCTTATCCTTTTCAGGGTCGCGGGGGGCGCTGGAGCCTATCCCAGCTGTCATAGGGTGAGAGGCGGGGTACACCCTGGACAGGTCGCCAGTCCGTCGCAGGGCCAACACACAGGGACAGACAACCATTCACACTCACATTCACTCACACATTCACACCTAGTGGCAATTTGGATTATCCAATTAACCTATTCCCACAAGCTGCATGTCTTTGGACGGTGGGAGGAAGCCGGAGTACCCGGAGGGAACCCACGCAAACACGGGGAGAGCATGCAAACTCCACACAGAAAGACCCCGGCCTGATGTTGGAATTGAACTCAGGACCTTCTTGCTGTGCGGCAACAGTGCTAACCACCGTGCCACCGTGCTGCCCAGAATAAGATCATTTAAAATAAAAGTCTTATTCGCCAGTGACCTTGTATTTAGCAATGCCATACGGAGAGTGGTCACACTGTTACTGGTAGGAGAACGCCGCAGCAGGCGAAGGTTGCCGAGATTCGCGCCTCCTCTGGAGGACCGCACCCAGCACCGACCGGGTGGAAGATCAGCTGGGAGGTCGAGGTAACCATAAGGTCCAACAGGGCGAATCCAGCGATGACAGAACAGTCTGAAGTTAGCATGGTCTCAGAGGGCAGGAATAGATGACAAAATGTTTATAGAATAGCAGTCATTTGTCGCAACATAGGACTTTAAAAAGGCCTTGATACGAACACGGATGCCGCCACGTTTACCCCGTCTCCGTGAACGTTTCCTTTGAGAGAAGGTAGATGGTAAGTGGCAGAGGTAATCAGGGAAGTCCTTCGAAAGCAGAGGAGGATTGTCAGATCTCCATTTAAAATCTTGTGTCTGGTAGTCCAAAGGCCGGAGATTCAAAAGAGTTTGGCGATCATAGGCAAGTAACGTGGAGACATCAGGGCAGCACATAGAGAGAAGGACGACAAACAACAAACAACAGCGGAGGAGACGGCTTGCCGTGAACACTGGCGCCATCTTGGAACGCCTCATAGGCCAGGTGTTCTGTTCACATGCTGCATGTGCTGCCTGGGCAATGGATGGCCACAGTCCTGGAGTCCTTGAAGCTGAAAAAGTCTGAGATTGAACTATATTTGGGGTACCACATGGTAGGTGGGCAGGTGCGCCTGCAGGTGGATAAAACAATGGCTATCACAGCCTGCCCCCATCTTAAGACTAAAACAGAGGTGTGCAAGCTCTTGGCGCTGGCTGGTTTTTATCCATGGTTCGCCCTGAACTTTGTGGAGCTGACCAGCCCCTTAACTGATCTCATCCAAAAGGATCTCCCTGATTGGACCAGATCTGGTCAATTGGACAGAACAGTGCCAGGCAGCTTTTGCACAGGTGAAGAAGGTTCTCTGTGGGAAACCCCTGCACCATTTCTAACTTTTCCCTACCTTTCATCCTGCAGATTGATGCAGACTGACGTAGGCCTGGGGGCTGTTTTTCCTAGCAGTTAAGAAAGGTTGTGTATATCAGCAGGAAACCTTTGGAGTGGGAGTCCAGGTACAGCATCGTGGAGACAGAGTGCTTGGCAATCTGGTGGGCGGTCAACTTCCTCCATTATTACCTCCTGGGCCACCCTTTCACCTTCTGTTCGGATAACGCCCCCCCCCCCGCATTGGCTCCACTGCATGAAAGATCCCAATGCCGGGATCTCACGGTGGGTTCTTGCTCTTCAGCCTTTTAGGTTCAAAGTGGTCCATAGACTGGGGGCACAAATGGTCGTGGCTGATTTCCTCTCCCACCCAACTGGCAAAGTGTGGTTTGTGGCTCAGCTGCAGGGCAGTGGTGCACCAGCAGGTTCAGGGTGTCAGGGGAGGCTGGTTGTCACAGCCGGTGAGCATTACCTAATCCACCTTCTCTACTTCAGGAGCCAGCAGGGCCAGAGGAGGAGGGCAGTAAGTCGGAGCTGTCAGGAAACACCTGAATCTGTGCAGAGTGTGTGATGTGGAACAATGGAGGTAGCTGAAAAGCTGCTCTGATAAGGGTGAAAGAAAAACAGTGCAAATAAATGTTGCTTGACTCGCAACGCTGTATGCTTTGGCTCCTTTTTGTCATACATGACTTTCCTCTGATAGCAGTACCAAGTGCTGCGCCATTCAGAGCTCTCTGTGTTCAGCAGAGTATCTTGAAAATGTCCTTCATTTTTGGCAAGCAGCAACAAATACCTCTCTCTACGTCTAAGGCACATACTCGTACCCTACTGTTGTCACTCGTAATTACATTAGGAAATTAACAGTAAAAAGTATGTGGAAAATGGGAAACCAGTAACTTAAGAATGTTAAGTGTTTAACTGGAAAAACTCGGGACAATCTGGGCAAAAAAACATTGTGTCCATTACACAAAAGGAGCCCATGATAGTGTGTAGCTTTTTCCTTATTACTGACCTTGTTGGTCATGGAATCATAATCTAAAATATGGACACATACAAAAGCAAACATACAAACACATCCCACAAATAAAAAAAAAACAAAAACCTCTTACTTCTGTGGATTCTTTATTATAATGCAAAATATGATTATAGTTGTTTGTTTAGATGGAACAAACTTCCAACGTTACCAAGAGGCCCTTCCTGTGGGATGTTGGGTAATAGGGTCAGTGTCCTGCTGTGGGCTTTCCCTGAACTGAAATGGTTAAAAGGGAATGCAGAGTTTCCACTCAGTTAGGAGGGGCTGACTGTGAGCAGGTAAGGACTGCAGGTAGACACTGGGATTTACACAGTGGTCTAAAACCAAGCTGATGTTGATTTCACATTGAGTAATTTCATCTGAATATGTAAACTGACCACAGTTTCAGTTTGTTGATGATGTAATTGGATGTTGTGCCAAAGATTTTTTTTACATTTTTACGTAAGAACTGTTAAAATCACATCATCCAGTGGGCACTGTCAATAAGCTTTATCAACTGAAGTGGTAATCATGACAAACTCTACACAGTTCTCACATTTCAGACTTGCATTGTTGAATATTGGGATTTTTAAGTATTTAAGTTTTATGCTTGTCATATGTTTCTATATTTCAGTAGTTTGCACCAATGTCCTGCTGATTGTGGTTATCTGTGTGAACAGAAGCTTACATGAACCTATGTACATGTTTCTGTGCAGCCTGTTTGTGAATGCATTGTATGGTAGCACAACTCTGTTTCCACCGCTCCTGCTTCACATCATCTGTGATATTAATATCATTTCTGCATCTTTATGTTACTTGCAGATTTATTGTATTCACTGCTATGGCAGTGCCGAATATCTAAATCTGGCTGTTATGTCTTATGACAGATATCTCGCTATCTGTTTTCCACTGCAATACAACACATACATGACACCCAAGAGGATTGCTATACTAATTGCTATAACATGGTTATATGCTATTCTTGCATGTGCTCTCATGATTTCATTGAGTTCCACCTTACCACTTTGTGGGAACATTATTAACAAAGTGTACTGTGACAACTACTCTGTCATAAAGCTGGCTTGTTCTGACACTAAAGCACTTAATATATATGGAATTATTATTGTTTTATGCACAGTATGTTGTCCTCTGATGTTCATGCTTTACACTTACATAAAAATCCTTAGAGTTTGTTCTTCTGGTTCTAAACAGGTGAGGCAGAAAGCTGTCACTACCTGCAGTCCTCATCTTGCCTGTGTGTTAAACTTTTCATGTGGAGCTTGCTTTGAAATATTACAGAGTAGGTTCAATATGAGCAGTGTACCTATTTTGTTACGTATATTTCTGTCATTATATTGGCTAATAAGCCAACCACTATTAAATCCTTTAGTTTATGGCCTGAACATGACTAAGATCCGCATTTTATGTAAAAATCTGCTGACACTTAGAACTTTAAATTGAAGTAAAGTTTTGCATGATGATCCTAGACATACATTTTCTAAGGAGTTTCTTGGCTTTGGCTACATCTTAAGTCAACCTTAAGAAAAAATAGGCATTAAACCTTATTTCCAGGCAGCCATGGGTCTTTTAAATGCCTTAGGATGCTTGAATGTTACTATTTTATTCTCGACTTCTAGATTTGGGGTTAGAGTTACATTTTATGTTACATTTTTAGTATTACTATGTATATTTTTTAATTACTATGTCTGCTTGATGGTTGTGTAATTTCTGCTGACTACACAATAAATTGCCTAAAATAAACAAATACTTGATCCATGAATGAAGTGAAAATCATCATTACTGAAATGTTCCCGTCACTTTAAAGTGTTGTATTTTAAAAATATTTATCAATTCGTCTGCACTTTTGCGCTGAAAATCAATTCGAGTACCCGACCTTCTTGGAGTCCCTGGGTGGTGTCATGTTCAAAGTTTTTCAGAAGGAATTTCAGGAGAAAGATCTGTCATTTAAAATGATTTAACTTGATTGATTTAATTTGCTTTGGCAGTTGAAATTACAAGTTTACACAGCGCTGTGGACCTCTGTGTGAACCAGCAGCATGCTTCACAAAAAGGATAACCCTCAAGCAGGCTGTATAACATTATATAGTGAGACAAAAACAAAGATTATCGCAGCTATCTTTCCCCCACATGGACGTGGCAGTCTTGCTGTCTGCTGCGAATCATCCTCATACCTCTGTGACCCCGTCTGGTATCTGCTTCCTCCTCTCTAAGAGACACACAAGGAAAACACCTCCCCACCTAGCCTTGCTAATCTAATGTTATTATCCATTGTTCTTCTACTGATTCTAAGTTCTGGTTCAGGATATCATGTTCGGGACTCTCTAACCAGAGAATTATTTTAACCATTAGCGTGTTTGCAATCAACCCTCTGCACTCTACATCATTTCAACATTATATCCGGACAGTCACGCTGAACAAAGCTTTCGACTTTCAAAAGACGGAGTGCCAACTCATATGAGAACATTTGTTTATATGAAAATGATTGAAACCAGCTTTCTTTAGTAGGAAAATAAAATATTTTCAACCCTAACAGTGGGTTGCTTGAGGGCGCTCCACCTGGGGACTCTGTCGTCATTCTGGGACACTTCAACACTCATGTGGGCAACTACAGTGAAACCTGGGGGAAGGGTCTGACTGACCTAAAACTGAAAAGTGAGAAGTGTTCTGTTACTGGACTTCTGTGCAAGAGTAACACCCTAGGCCAGATCGATGATCAATCTTATAATCGTATCATAGATCTGGGTTTGGTTAACATATGGGACTTTGGAGACAGCCTATGCGTACCAGCAGTCCAAGCAGAACGTGGCTTGTGCAGTGGCTGAAGCAAAAACTTGGGTCTGGGAGGAGTTCAGAGAGGCATTGGAAAAAGATTTTTGGACTGCCTTGAAGTTATTCTCTCAAATTGGAGGCTTGGCAACGGAATATGCAGGCTGCGGAGCATAAACAGTCCCTGGAAAAGGCTGCTCAGGTGCATGGTTCAGATTCAAACGGATTCAAACAGGACTCATCTTGGAACACAAATAGCCACTGGGCAGGAAACAAGGTTGTCAGGCTCGAAGTTTTCAGGGTGGCAAAGATTAGATTCACTCCTTCATTCAAAGTTCTTATGCCAGCTCCATCCAGCACATGTTTGGCTGTCCTTTATACTTTTGATTTTACCTATATAGTTCATCTTTGAAAATGTGTTTTGTATCATTCTTTTCAGGACAACCTGTTTGAATTTACAATTATTATTTTTTTTATTTCTGTATTAACACAGTTGACAGACAAAAAACACAAAGGAATGTACTGTGAAAACAACATGTTTAAAGAACCATTTTCATAAGTTCAAATGGGGGCGTGCATGGGGTGGGAGGGGTTGTCCATGATAGAAAGAAGCTTTTTTAGCATTCTCCTCTCAGACACCTCCTCCAGGTTCTCAAGTCTGACACCCAGGACAGAACCAGCCTTTCTAATCAGTTTGTTCAGCCTGTTGGCATCAGCTGTCTTCACCCCACTGCCCCAGCACACAGCTGCAAAGAACACGACGCTCTCCAACACCGAGTGATAGAACATGGTCAGCATTTTCCTACCAACATTGAAGGACCTGAGCCGCCTCAGTAGGAAAAGCCGACTCTGCCCTTTTTTGAAGATAGCATTGGTGTTCTTGGTCCAGTCCAGTTTACAGTCCAAGTGTACCCCCAGGTACCGGTAGTCCTCAACGATCTCCACATCAGCCCCTCTGATGGTGACAGGGGTAGGAGGAGGAGCATGCTTCCTAAAGTCCATAATCAGTTCCTTTGTCTTTGTGATGTTAAGTTGTAGATGGTTTAGCTCACACCACTCGACAAAGCTGTCCACCACACTCCTGTACTCCTCCTCCTGTCCATCCCTGATACAGCCCACAATGGCAGAGTCATCTGAGAATTTCTGCAGATGAATGACTGAGACTTGTACCTGAAGTCAGATGTGTAGAGAGTGAAGAGGAAGGGTGATAGGACCGTCCCCTGCGGCGCCCCCGTGCTGCCCAGGATGTTATCTGAGCGGCAGCTCTTCAGTCGCACATGCTGTGGTCGACTTGTTAAATAGTCCGTAATCCAACCTACCAGTGGGGCGTCCACCTGCATTTCCGTGAGCTTATTCCCCAGCAGTGATGGTCTGATTCTGTTAAAAGCACTGGAGAAGTCAAAGAACATGACCCTCACAGTGCTCCCAACAATGTCCAGGTGAGAATAAGCCTGGTCCAGCAGGTAGATGATGGCATCCTCCACACCGATACGGGGTTGATAAGCAAACTGCAGGGGGTCCAGCCAAGGCTCCACCAGCAGACGCAGGTGTCTCAGGATGAGTCTCTCCAGCGTCTTCATGACATGTGAGGTCAGAGCCACTGGCCTGTAGTCACCGAGGGTCGACGGGTTGATCTTTTTAGGGACAGGAACCAGGCAGGATGTCTTCCAGAGTGATGGGACTCTCTGCATTTCCAGGCTCATGTTGAAGATCCGTTGTAGAACTCCAGACAGCTGGGAAGCACAGCACCTGAGGGCCCTGGGACTGACACCGTCAGGGCCAGCAGCCTTGCTGGAGTGGAGTCTGCCCAATTCTCTTTTGATGTCATCTGCTGAGAGGGACAGGGTGAGACAGTCTGAGGGGGCAGGAGAGGGGGGAGGCGAAAGGAGAAGATGGGAAGAGCTGGGTGTGGAGACAGGAGACGCAGGGCAGTCAAACCTATTGAAGTGCAGATTAAGGTTGTTAGCACTTTCGATGTCCCCATCCATCCCAACACCTCTCTTTTGTCTCAGGCCAGTGATAGCCCGCATTCCATTCCACACCTCCCTGGTGTTGTTTTCCTGCAGTTTGTTTTCCAGCCTCCGTCTGTAGGACTCTTTACCCTCTGCAATCTTGGCTTTCAGCTCCTTCTGCACCAGTTTCAGCTGATCTCTGTCACCGTTTCTGAAAGCTCTTTTTTTCTTGTTCAGGGTTGCTTTTATGTCTTTGGAAACCCAGGGCTTATTGTTGGGGAAGCACAGAATGGTTTTTTTGGGAACCAGAGTGTCCACACAGAAGTTGATATAGTCTGTAACCGTTTTTGTGGCTGCAGGTTGTCTCTGAACAGCAGGTCTGTAAAGGGGCTGGAGGTAGACCAGGTTGTGATCAGCCCTGCCCAGAGGAGGGAGAGGGCTGGAGGTGTATGCCTCAGTAGCATTGGCATAAAACAGGTCCAGTGTTTTATTGTCTCTTGTTTTGCAGTCCACATACTGCTTGAATGTAGGTAGAACAGTGGAGAGGTTCGTGTGGTTAAAATCGCCCGTTATAGCCACAAACGCAGAGGGACTACGATTTAGCAGGTCCGCTGTCGCAGAGCTGATGACGAAGATGAGTGGATGATGGGGTGGGTGCAGTTTTCTCTGTAGTGGGGTCGGGTGGGCTGTCCCGGGCCCTGTGGGGCCGGGCGGCGCTGCTGCACTGGGCCCTGGTCCGGATGGGCCTGGGCCCCCTTTCCCTGGCGGGTTGCAGAGCATGGGGGTGCCTACTGGGGTCAGCGGGGGAGCTGGCCCCAGGGAGGGGTCACTTGCCCCTCCCTTTCTTCCCTCCCCATCTCCAGCTGCCTCCCTCTTCCCGCTCCACCACAATCACCCACACATGCAGGGCCTTGGGGTAGGGGTGTGTCACCAGGGTGCAGAGGAGGCATCCCCCCCCTCTGTCCCCTTCTGGCTGCCTCTGCCTCAATTTTATCTCACAACTTAGACATTCACATTACTCACACTCTCATAACACATACATATAGGATCTTGGGGGTGGGCTCACAACACGGACTCCAAATTACCATCAGGGTGTACACCTCACCCCTGGCGTCGTTGCCCACCTCTCAATTTTAAATACACGTAGACATTGAGGGCTATCAGGAGGGGCTATGCGCTTACCTGCTGCTCTCTGGCAGGTAGCTCCATGCCCTCCTGGGTTTTAATTGCACCTTAGAACACATATACATCAACACTACATATGAGCGGGTAGAGGGAGGTTTGGAGTCTTCTCACACCCCCGGTCTCTGCGGCCTGCTGGAGCGGGGGGGCTAGGAGGAGGAGTTGGCCGTCCGACTGGGGTCTGGGGTGTGGGGCCTCCCTGCTGCTGCGGAGTCGGGGCAGTCTGCTTCTCCCCACTGCAGGGAAAAGGGTAACACCACCTGGGTCTGGGTGCAGTTTCCCCCTCCAGGGGCAAGGGTACCTAGACCCGGTTCTTAGAGTACGCTTGGGGAGTGTGATTGTGTGTACAGTGTCTCTTTATGTCTGTCTGTACGTTGGTTGAGTGTGGAGTAATTGCCTATGAGAGCATGAGGGTGGGAATGGATGTTTGTATTTGAGTGTGCCTGTATGTCTGTGTCTATATGTCAGGTTGGGTATCAGACGCCACCTCTCTGGGGACATCTCAGGCCCTCCAAGGTTTGGAGGCCTATCTCCCCCCACCACTTTCCCTGCCGGTGGCAGACGCCCTCAGACATCGATGCGTTGGTGGTTCTTTGTGTCCGGGGGTGGGCGTCCGGGTACACACCGGCTCACTCCTTGGTGGCTGCTTATCGGGGCCTGGAACCTGGGGCTCGCTCGGGCCACTTCGGGGGTGGGGTGCCCTCGGCCTCTCGGCCTGGGGCTCGGTCACTCAGGCACAGCTGGCTGCCGGCGGAGCTCACGGGCACGTCACTGCAACCCCCCCTGGCTTCTGCTCCGCGGCTGCTGAGTGACCCCTCATCTGGAACTCTCCTCAGCTCTTTCTGGGACAGTGGCGCGGCTGCCCCTCTGTTGGTCTTCCTTGGTCTCTTGTGTTCTGGGGGCCTCTGGATGTCTGGAGCCTGGATCTCCTCCATACCTGCTTCATGCCCTGGAGGACGGGGCAGTGGCCCCCCACACCCTCTAGCAGATCATTACATGAAGGAACCTTTTAAAAACAAGCGCGCTCATGCTCACAGGTGTACACACGGGTGATCACACACACAAACTACACCCTTTTTGGCTCCTACCTCAAAGCACACTGTGCACTGTCCCATATATCATTGTGATGTTGTTTATTACTCTCGTTTTCTTCTGCTTGCTTTCTTTTTTCTTTCTCAACAGGTGATCCAGGTGATCGATATATGTATTTTTTGTCTGCTTATTCTGTTGGTTTTTGTTTTTTGCCCTTTATCCCCGTCCCTCTTCCCCGCTGTTTTTTTTTTTTGTTTGTTTTGTTTTTTCCCCCCTCTTTCTTTCTCCCTTTTCTTTTCCCCTGTCCCGTATCTAGCAAGTAAAAAAAAAAAATAAATAAAATAAACAATAAAAGGTAAATCAAATGGACCATTACGGCAAGGCTGGGATGGTCCATTTGGTAAAGTAAATCCGTTGGGCATCTTTCTTCGCCTTTAGACAATAATTCTGATGGCAAAAGAACCAAACGGGACAGGTTTAAAAAAAAAAAAAAAAAAAAAAAAAGAGCTGATGACGTCATATGTTGGCATCAGGGGCGATGTAAACAATGACGATAATGGCGAGGGAAAACTCATGCGGTAGATAATATGGTCGAAGACCGACTGCTAACAGTTCGATGTGTTTGTTACACACAGCCATCCTAACCTTAACGTGACTGGGGGAACACCAGCAGTTGTTGACATAAAGAGCGAGTCCTCCTCCCCTCTTCTTCTCGCTGCTGCCTGGGTCCCTGTCCGCTCTCACACACGTAAATCCGTTTATATCCACCACCTGGTCCGGGATGTTTTTGTGCAGCCATGTCTCCGTGAAACACATAACACTGTAGTTCCTCTTGATCACCGCAGGGATCTCATGCTGAACACCGGCATGGCTGTGCTGTCTTAGCCCCAGCAGCTGGTCCCAGCTATAGACAAAGGGGCAGCGTGGCGTCGCGGTCATCTCAGTAGTTTTACATGGAGTTTCGTGTCCAAACACGGATAAAAACTTCTCGACTACACAAGAAGTATAAACTAAAAAACTAACTAAGTAGACAAAAAGAAATAAATAAGAGGAAAAGAAAGAAAGGGGAAAGTAATTTTCAACTGTAGAGAGCATGCTAGACAGGCTGCCATCCGAGACGGCGCCGGAAGTTATATGAACCACCTTTTGCTGCAATTCCAGCTGCCAGTCTTTTAGGGTATGTCTCTACCAGCTTTGCACATCTACAGACTGAAATCCTTGCCCATTCTTCTTTGCAAAACAGCTCCAGCTCAGTCAGATTAGATGGACAGCGTTTGTGAACAGCAGTTTTCAGATCTTGCCACAGATTCTGGATTGGATTTAGATCTGGACTTTGACTGGGCCATTCTAACACATGGATATGTTTTGTTTTAAACCATTCCATTGTTGCCCTGGCTTTATGTTTAGGGTCGTTGTCCTGCTGGAAGGTGAACCTCCGCCCCAGTCTCAAGTCTTTTGCAGACTCCAAGAGGTTTTCTTCCAAGATTGCCCTGTATTTGGCTCCATCCATCTTCCCATCAACTCTGACCAGCTTCCCTGTCCCTGCTGAAGAGAAGCACCCCCAGAGCATGATGCTGCCACCACCATATTTGACAGTGGGGATGGTGTGTTCAGAGTGATGTGCAGTGTTCGTTTCCCGCCACACATAGCGTTTTGCATTTTGGTCTCATCTGACCAGAGCACCTTCTTCCACATGTTTGCTGTGTCCCCCACATGGCTTGTGGCAAACTGCAAATGGGACTTCTTATGGTTTTCTGTTAACAATGGCTTTCTTCTTGCCACTCTTCCATAAAGGCCAACTTTGTGCAGTGCACGACTAATAGTTGTCCTATGGACAGATTCCCCCACCTGAGCTGTAGATCTCTGCAGCTCGTCCAGAGTCACCATGGGCCTCTTGGCTGCATTTCTGATCAGTGCTCTCCTTGTTCGGCCTGTGAGTTTAGGTGGACGGCCTTGTCTTGGTAGGTTTACAGTTGTGCCATACTCCTTCCATTTCTGAATGGCTTGAACAGTGCTCCGTGGGATGTTCAAGGCTTGGGAAATTTTTTTGTAGCCTAAGCCTGCTTTAAATTTCTCAATAACTTTATCCCTGACCTGTCTGGTGTGTTCTTTGGACTTCATGGTCTTGTTGCTCCCAATATTCTCTTAGACAACCTCTGAGGCCATCACAGAGCAGTTGTGGAGCTGTTTTGCAAAGAAGAATGGGCAAGGATTTCAGTCTCTAGATGTGCAAAGCTGGTAGAAACATACCCTAAAAGACTGGCAGCTGTAATTGCAGCAAAAGGTGGTTCTGCAAAGTATTGACTCAGGGGGCGGAATAATTACGCACACCCCACTTTTCAGTTGTTTATTTGTAAAACATGTTTGGAATCATGTATGATTTTCGTTCCACTTCTCACGTGTACACCACTTTGTATTGGTCTTTCACGTGGAATTCCAATAAAACTGATTCATGTTTGTGGCTGTAATGTGAAACAATGTGGAAAAGTTCAAGGGGGCCGAATACTTTTGCAAGTCACTGTATAACTATTTACCTAATAATACAGCCTTAGGCGTTTTTGGTACAACCATTCAGAACTACAGAACAATCAGGTGTCACAATAAGATGCCAAATAAGTGATTTGTGCCACTCAAAAAATAATTTCTGTCCACCAGAAGACAGAGTGTATCACTGCTGGCAGGGCTGGTGGCAGCGGTGGAGGCGAGCAGGAAAGAGGAGAGGAGAGGATGGGTGATCGGCAGCAAGATGGAGCCGCACAATCTACGGAAGCAATTAGAATAAGCACAAAACAACGAGTGAGGCAGGTGGCAGAGGGGTGGACTTTGGAGCTGACGCTACGGGAGGATGAATGGTACCCGCAGCACGGAAACGCACACTGACACAGAGATGAAAAAGTAAACAATCATGGAGACGAGTGATTTCTACAGAGGCAGGACTAGGACAGAAAACATGACTGGAGGGACCGGTACCGGTCTGTGAGTCATTTGGTATCGGGCCGGGAGAGTTGAGGCTCGGGTGTGAAATTTGTGGTTTTCAGGGTTTTTATCAGCTTTTAGCGTTATTTTTTAATCATTTTTAATGTTAAAAGAAGAATAAATCTTCTTTTTTCGGTACCGGCACTGGTTTTATTTTGTTGTATTTATCTGTGACACCTTAAAGGCCGGTCCGTAAAAATATTGTCGGACATAACCTCAGAACCTCTGTACAGCCATACAGGACCATATAGGATGCATGTAGTTCTCAGCAGAGTTGTCTGTTCAGTAGATGTATATGTTTGAGTATAACAAACAACAATAACATACATTTTTATCACAATTTGGAGATACTGAATTTTGGAAATTCTGTTCCCCACGTAGGTATTTCTAGATTCAGTTGCGTGATGGATTTGATTATATTCAGTAAATTTACTGTTTCTGATTAAATATTTTGATATAAGCTGAAATAAAGTTTCCACAGTATTTTATACATTTTTTTTTAATCACTTTCTCATGAATGACAAAAAGAAACATAGTATTTTCTTTTCGAAGCAAATTTCTGGATTGTTCCAAATGGGTTTTAGTTGACATGGGATAAATAAAGAAGTGACGTTCTTTTTAAAAATTCAAACCGGGCTGTAAGAGGTGTTTATGTGAAGGCTTTGAAAGCAGTCATGATGCTTAATACTGGAGCTGATGAGTGCGAGATTAGATATTTTTCTAGGTCCAGCCAAGGGACCTAGGAGGTCCATTTTGAAATATATGACAATCTATTGCATGAGATAAAATGTAGTAATAAAAAGATCACCATTGTGTTTGGGCTTTTGCAGAGTTTTTATATTTATCCGTAACAGTTTATTTTTTCTTAAAACTTCCAAAAGTTTGAATCTAGTCATGTAAACCAAGCAATACAAGGGTTATTTGTGACCAGTTAAAAAACTTGTTTATTTTAGGCAAAATCATCACTTTATTGGCAACTACTCTTCCCATGAGATATATAGGTAAAGGTTTTCCTACATGTGAGATCATCCTCTAACATTTACAGTAGGGGAATGTAATTCAAGTCTGAGAGCCTGGTGGAAAATGTATACCTAAATGTCTAAATGTCACCATACACATATAGGCTTAAAAATGGTCAATAATTAAGGGCAATGATGCGCAACTTTATTTCAGAGGTGTGTGTTTGTTATCAGACTTTTCCAGATGTTGCGGATTTTGGTCATTTTCAGGCCGTACATCACAGGATTGAAGAGCGGCTGGCATGTAAGAAAATATAATGATAAAAATATGCGCAGCATGTTTGGCACATTTTTCATATTAAATCTGCTCTGTAAAATTTCAAAGCTCGCTCCAAAGGAAAAGTTCAATATGGAAGCCAGGTGAGGCGTGCAGGTACTGACAGCTTTCTGTCTCGTCTGATCAGAACCAGAAAAACAAACCAGCAGAATCTTCATGTAGGTGTAAAGAATGAAAAGCAAAGCACCAAAGATTGTGCTAAAAGTAGCAAGGAGGCCATACAAGTTGATCACAGTGGTGTCTGAGCATGCCAACTTCACAACAGAGTGTGTGTCACAGTATACTTTGTAAATTGTGTTTCCACAGAACTGCAAAGGTGAAGTTAAAGATAGCAAGACAACCATTGCAAAACAAGGATAGAACCACGTTACAGCTATAAGTATGCCGATTTTTTTTGATGTCATATGTGTGTTGTATTGCAGAGGACAGCAGATAGCAAGGTACCTGTCGTAAGACATGATGGCTAAATTTAAATATTCTACAGCCCCATATGAATGTACACAGAAAATCTGCAGGAAGCACAGAGGAGCAGAAACAGTGTGAACATCAGAGAGGATCTGAAGCAGGAGGAACGGAAACAGCCCTGTACTACCATACAGCTCATTCACAAACAGGCTGCACAGAAACATGTACATAGGTTCATGTAAGCTTCTGTTCACACAGATAACCACAATCAGCAGGACATTGGAACCTACAATGAAAATATATAAAGCAAGAATAACAATGAAGCACAAGTTAGTTACATGTCCTGTGTCAAAATAGCCAGCAAGGGTGAAAAAGGAGACCTGTGTGGTGTTCATCATGATTGTTCTTTGGATTTAGAACAATTGATTAGTTCACATCAATAAATAATTTACCTTTTCTTGAAACTGGACTGCACTGACACCACATGCACCTTACACATTAAGCTCACCGGAGGATGAGTGAGTGTTATAATGCTAAAGCAATTCATTATCAGGGAAAGAACATAACAAAGTCAATTAAAGGTTTAGTTTAGAAATAACTAACAAAATGTCCCGTTGCCCTGTCCCCACTGAGCTGAAACACTGCTTCAGCTTCTTATAAACCTTCCTATAGAGAGGGAGAGAGAGAGAGAGAGAGAGAGAGAGAGAGATTAGTTCAGAAGTTTTTTTACTCTAAATCTGGTAAATATTCAACCTCAAATTAACTGTATTTCATCTATCCCACAGCAGCACAGTTCCTGCCAGTGCTGGTACCTGGAGGAAGACAGGGGGGGAGAGATAAATGTAGGCCTAGTGGATTGTTCTTTGCTATTTATTTTACTGAGAGTATTAAATTAACCACAAACTTACAACATCAAGGAAATGTATGTAGAAGTAAAATGCTCTATTCACATCCCAACCTATTGTATCCTTCAGATTAAAGTTACGGGAGAATACCCAAAACTTCACACAGTGGCACTGAAGATAGTGTTGCTATTCCCATTCTCATACTTTTGTGAGCCCGGTGCTAGGCTGTTCTGGAGGATCTGAGGAATAATGGCCCTGTCCTGCTCATACCGGGATGACCCACCACTGCCAGTTGCCCACTGGCTCTGGTCCTTTGGGCCTCTTGACCTTTGGCTATGTAGGCTCCACCGTGTGCCTCCCTCTTCCTTCTTCTGGGGATGACACATAGTTATCCTCAGGGCGAGTGGCCTCTGGTGTTTAGGGATGGGTACCGGTATCCGGTGCCATTATGGCACCGGTTCTGACATAAATGGTAGTAACCAGACCGAAAAGCAGCGCACATTTCGGTGCTTTATTTCGGTGCTTTTTTTTTTTACTGATATGTCATACACTTTGGATTCTAGCCAATCATTTTACCTTTGCAAGTACTAGTAGGTGGGCCCAGGAAGTGGTCAAAAGTCTGGCTGTACTTCACAGCAAAAGATGCAAACTCAGCAGCCTGCAACAAGTGCTTTAAGGTGATACTGTGCAAAGGAGGTAACTCCTCGAATCTGATGAAACACCTGGCGACGCATAGCGTTTTTTTAAAAGCCGAGAAATGCACCGTATTTGATAGCTTGCTGTAAGACCTCACACCGAGCACATCTACTGCGGGTGTGGTGCCTGTTATCGGACCCGGAGTTAGCAACATCCTCCAAGAACCCGAAGAGTAGAGTCGTGGCCCCTAGCCCTGCCAGTGTAGCAGAAATGATGACGGATGATGATGGCAGCAGCAGCCGTTCTTCTCTGCGTGAGTAGCTTAATGTTGTTCGTGTGTAATTTACGTTGAGTAGGCTAACCACGTTATTAAATTAATGCATGTAAGGTGAACTAGCAAACACCGTCGTAGTTACATGCGGCTGTCTTCTTGTTTGATGGCAGATACTCCCTTCACCCTGGCCAAAAAGGCTAAAATGACCAAAGAAAAAGTGGAAAACAGCTAAACATGAGAGGTTTTTGGACAAAGTTGGTGGGTTTTTTTTTCCATTGATTAAGCACTGCTTCCAGCCAAGAGTGATACCATATATGCCCTATAGCTGAAGAAAAGGCTAACATTGTTATCTTTTTACAAAAAACAGCTAAACATGAGAGGTTTTAGGACAAAGTTTGTGTTCTTGATTCTTTAAGCACCGGTTCGAGCACCGTTTAAGCACCGGCACCGTTTCAAAAGTACCAGTTTGGTACTGGTATCGGATAAAACCTAAACGATACCCATCCCTACTGGTGTTCAGTTCTCTTCAGGGTCGGGGGGGTTGTGCATGGCCTCGTCATATTCTAACTGTGGTGTTCTTGTGTGCCCAGTTTGTTTTTCCTGGAACAGTACTGAACTCACCTGCAACTTGCTTCGCTGTTCATCTGCAATCACTCATCACCTCATGGGCTTACTAACTACTAACTATCAAATAAGGGAGACTTTGGCATGCCAGACGCTCAATGCACACTCAGCTGTGCTGATGGTGGTATTCAATTTAATCAATTCCTCATCTAAAACATTATTGAAAAATACAGTAAATGATAACAGAAATCACACAGGCATTTCCTTTTAAAAGCAAGCAAAAAAGAAAAATTATATACTGTAATAAAATACTGTAAATACAGACTTCACTTACCCAGTTTGTTGTGCTATGCAGACCAAATGGCACCTTATTTTTATGAATCACATATTACATCACATCTGGTGTGCGTCTGATACAACTGCAGTCAAGACAGTGCAGGTAAACGTCAATATACGGGACATTTAAGGTAGCTTTATGTCCCGCTAAAACAAGACAGTTGGCAACCCTGTCTACTCAGGCTACACGCTTCGGCCGTGTCTGCCTCACCTGCCTGCCCTCCTGCCCATCGCTTCACTCTGGATCTCTGGAAATAAAGGATGGGATTAACCATCTGTCTCATCCTGCTTCTCAACCAGACACTATTTTTGCCTGCAAAGTAAGACATTGCTCCTAACTAATTAAGGAATTAATTACCCTCTCCCTCTCTTTCAGTAATCCCCACATCAGAGACTCCCGCTACATTTTCCACATTTCCAGTTTTGCTTTCCTGTGCTCAATAAAGCACTGTAATTGTCAGTTGTGCCTTGAGTCTACTTTTGGGTCCATTTCCCACATATCAGCCTTTCAGCCTCTGACAAGTTCAGGCATCTCCAGAGGGGTCTGTGGACAGAGCATCAAAAACAACATCCTTCCTCTGCTCTTTTTAGTGAGCACATAGGATATCTGAAAGAAAGTATTATGGCTATGGTTCGAAGCTGGATTCTAAGAAAAAAAGTATTGGTGGATTAACCATCACCCAACAGCTGTGATCTAGAAATTTACTTCATAAGTCTTTTCTTTCCCTTCATGAATTGCTACCTTATTGTGGTGGAGGGGTTTGTGTGTCCCAGGGATCCCAGGGGATATGTTGTCTGGGGGCATCTGCCCCCTGGCAGGGTCTCCCATGGCAAATTGGTCCTGGGTGAGGGACCAGACAAAGAGCGATTCATGGGGGGCGGCCAGGCACAGTTCGAATAAGGGGACCTGGGCCCATCCTCCTGTAGACCCAACAGCCGCAGGAGGTGCCATAGTGGTGAGGTGCAATGTGTGTCGGGCGGTGGCCAGGAACAGAGGCCCTGGCGGATGGATCCCTGGCTACCAAGACTAGCAATTGGTACATGGAATGTCAACTCTCTGGTGGGGATGGAGTCTGAGTTAGTGCATGAGGTTTAGAGGTCGGGGTCACATCAACACATCGCTTGGTCTCTGGAACCAATCTCCTGGAGAGGAGCTGGAAGTCATGATCCTGTGTCTTGTAACCCAACGTGTTGAGTTTTAGTTTATGTTTAAGTCCTCTAGGTTTTCTAAGTTCATTTCTGTTTTGCCTAGGTTGCCTTGTTGTAGTTTATCTTTCAGATCCCCTTGGGTCTTCAACCCCAGTGTTTAAGTTTCCTTTGCCTTCATGTGTGTCACGTCTGTGCATCTTATGTTGTCAAGCTCATCTCATTAAGTTTCCTGTTTTATTTTGAAGAGGTATTGTACTTCTGCGATCCATGTGTTTAGTTTTACTCTCCTCCTGTGACATTAGGCAAGGCAAGGCAAGTTTATTTATATAGCACAATTCAACAACAGGGTGATTCAAAGTGCTTTACAGGGACATTAAAAACAAAAACAAATAAAAAGCATGATTAGAATTGATTAAAAAAAAACAGTAGATAAAATCAGAACAGTAGATAAAATCAGTAGTTAAAATTTAAGTTTAGAAATTTAAGCTTAAAAGTGTGGATTTGGTGTTTTATTCAAATGCAGCTGAGAATAGGTGAGTCTTCAACCTGGATTTAAATAAACTGAGTGTTTCAGCTGATCTGAGGCTCTCTGGGAGTTTGTTCCAGATATATGGAGCATAAAAGCTGAATGCAGCTTCTCCGTGTTTGGTTCTGACTCTGGGAACTGATAAAAATCCAGATCCAGATGACCTGAGGGATCTGGAAGGTTCATACTGGGTCAGGAGGTCACTGATATATTTTGGTCCTAAACCATTCAGAGCTTTATAGACCAGCATCAGAACTTTAAAGTCTATCCTCTGACGGACAGGCAGCCAGTGTAAAGACCTCAGAGCTGGACTGATGTGGTCCAATTTTTTGGTCTTAGTGAGGACTCGAGCAGCAGAGTTCTGAATGAGCTGTAGTTGTCTGACTGATTTTTTAGGTAGACCTGTAAAGATGCTGTTACAGTAATCAAGCCTGCTAAAGATGAATGCATGGACTAGTTTTTCCAGGTCCGGTTGAGACATCAGATCTTTTATCCTTGAAATATTCTTGAGGTGATAGTAAGCTGATTTTGTTATTGTCTTAATGTGTTTTTCTAAGTTTAGGTCTGCATCCATCACTACACCCAAATTTCTCGCCTGGTTTGTGGTTTTTAGGTGTATAGATTGAAGTTCTCTGGTGACCTGTAATCGTTTTTCTTTGGCACCAAAGACTATTACTTCAGTTTTGTTTTTGTTTAACTGGAGAAAATTGTGGCACAACCAGTCATTAATTTCCTCAATGCATTTACCAAGAGCCTGTACAGGGCCTCGGTCTCCTGGTGACATTGTGATATATATTTGTGTGTCATCTGCGTAGCTATGATAGTTTATTTTGTTGTTCTTTATAATCTGTGCCAGTGGGAGCATGTAAATGTTAAACAGAAGGGGTCCCAAGATGGAACCTTGGGGAACTCCACATGTGATACTTGTCTGCTCAGATGTGAAGTTACCTATTGATACAAAGTATTTCCTGCTTTCTAAGTATGTTTTGAACCAGTTTAGTACAGTTCCTGAAAGACCTGCCCAGTTCTCCAGTCGTTTGAGTAATATGTTGTGGTCAACTGTATCAAATGCTGCACTGAGATCCAGTAAAACTAAGACTGACATTTTTCCACTGTCTGTATTCAGACATATGTCATTAAACACTTTGGTCAGAGCGGTTTCAGTGCTGTGGTTCTGTCTAAAACCTGACTGGAAGGCATCATAGCAGTTATTCTGTGTTAAGAAGTAATTGAGCTGTTGAGAAACTGCTTTTTCAATGATCTTACTTAAAAATGGGAGGTTTGAGATCGGCCTGTAGTTGTTCATTTGTGTCTTGTCAAGATTGTCCTTTTTCAGTATAGGTTTAATTACAGCAGTTTTTAGTGATTCTGGAAACACACCTGACATTAAAGAAAAGTTTACGATCTGTAACAGGTCTGACTCTAAAGTCTTTGAGACCTTTTTGAAAAAACTTGTTGGCAGGACATCTAAACAGCAAGAGGAGGAGTTCAGTTGACCTAAGATGTCCTCCAGGTCTTTGCTGTTAATAGGGTGGAACTGTTTGATGGTGTTTAAACAGTTTTTCGGTGGACACAGTACATATCCTGGATCTGCTGTTGATGTACCAATTGCTTGTCTAATCTTTTGGATTTTTTCTGTGAAGAATTTGGCAAAGTCATTGCAGGCCATGGTCGAATGAAGTTCAGCTGCCACTGACACAGGAGGGTTTGTTAGTCTGTCAACTGTAGAAAATAAGACCCGAGCGTTATGACTGTTTTTGGTGATGATATCAGGGAAGTAGGACCTCCTTGCACTCCTCAGTTGTAAATTATAATTGTGAAGTTTCTCTTTATAGATGTCATAATGAACCTGGAGGTTTGTTTTTCTCCATCTGCGCTCAGCTTTCCTACACTCTCTTTTTGCATTTTTCACCAGTGTGGAGTTTCTCCATGGAGACTTTTTCCTTCCAGAGATAACCTTCACCTTAATGGGAGCAATAGTGTCCATTACATTTAACATTTTAGCATTGAAGCTAGTGACGAGCTCATTGACTGAACCTCTGGACAGGTCAGGTGTTAATGGGAAGACCTGGTTAAAGATCTCACTACTGTGTTCAGTTATACACCGTTTTGTGATCACTGCTGTTGATATATTTGTGTGGGCTGAAATTTTACTTTCAAAGAAAACACAGTAATGATCAGACAGGCCCACATCAGACACAGTAACCTTTGAAATGCTCAGGCCCTTGGAGATCAGTAGGTCAAGAGTGTGTCCTCTATTATGTGTGGCCTCTGTTACATGCTGAGTCAGCCCAAAGTTGCCCAGAGTGTTACTCAGGTCTTTAGTCCCTTTGTCCTGAGGGTTGTCCACATGGATGTTAAAATCCCCAACAATAATTACACAGTCGAAATCAACACATATCACAGACAGCAGTTCACTGAGGTCATTAAAAAAGTCTGTGCAGTATTTGGGAGGCCTGTAAACATTAAGAAACACAACTTTGAATGGGGCCTTCAGCTGTAAAGCCACATATTCAAAAGACTGAAAACTTCCAGGAGATAGCTGCTTACATTGAGATGATTCATTAAATAAGACAGCAACCCCTCCTCCTCTCCTGCTCACCCTGGCCTCACTGATAAAACTGTAGTTAGGAGGGGTCGTCTCGATGAGAACAGCTCCACTGTTACTTTGGTCCAACCAAGTTTCAGTTAAAAACATAAAATCAAGGCTGTGCTCAGTGATTAAATCATTAATTAAAAATGTTTTCCCAGCTAAAGATCTCACGTTTAATAAAGCCAACTTAAGTGTTTTAGAGGTATTATTTGCCCCCTCGTGTTTGGGAGCAGTCTGTGGCACACAAGCTATGTTTACTATATTTAAAGATCTTTTAGAGTGCAGCTCTTTGTGTTTTGACCAGGCCACACGTCTCCTTCTGTCACCTAAAAGTACAGAAATTTTAAAACCTTCTAGTAAACAGGGTCCCAGCTTCTCCTGGGAAAAGTCACCACTGTCATAATCCTCGCAGCCGGGACCCTCCACACATCAGACTGTGGAGACAGAGCATGAAGGTGGTAAGGAGGAACTAAGGGGGGCGAGGCTGGGCAGTGTAACTTTGATTGTTCTGTTGAGGGCAGGGCTCGATGGCGAACCTTTGGCTGCTCTGGTGGGGGGTTAATGGGGGACAAAAAGGGATTGGGCCGGGGGGTAGATCTGAGCCCAGCATTGACCCGCTCCATCATCTCCTCAGTGAATTTCAGGTGTGGGGAGGAGGGAGAAAGGGAGGGAGAGGAGGGTGATGGCCTGTCAGGGGTTTGGGGGACTGAGGAAGGTTGTGGTCCCTGGTCCTGGTCGTTGGTGTTGTTGAGAGAGTTGGAGGCGAGTAGGGACCCCTCTTCTTGCCTCAGATGTCTCTCCTTTCTGAGGCTCTTCCCGGGTGGGGGCAGATGGAGCTCCTCCTCAAGGTTTCTGCTGGGCTTTGTCTGTTCTTGGAGTACTGTTTGTTCCTCTATATGAGATAACTCCTCGTTTATCTCAGCCTTGGCACCAAGCACAGATGGATGATGTATGAAATAAAACAAGTTGGAGGTGAACAGTTTCACCCCTGACTTGTTAAAATTAAATCCATTTGCTTTAAACAGATGCCTGCGTTCCCAGAAAATATTAAAGTTGTTGATAAAATGCACTGAGTGGTCAGTACATGCTGATATGAGCCATTTATTCAGTGCTAACAACCTGCTGAATCTCTCGTCTCCTCCTCTGACGGGCGGTACAGGCCCACTGATGAATACAGCTGCATTCAGAGAGTTTACAGTATTTAATAATCCAGTAAAGTCCCGTTTCAGAACCTCCGACTGTTGTTTGGACACATCGTTTGACCCTGTATGCAAAATAATGTTTGTCACAGTTGGATATTCATCTGCAATCTGAAGAATTCTCTCCTTCAGGTTGTTGACCATATCCTTAGGAAAGCAGAGGACTTTAGTGTTCTTACCGCACATCCTTTGTACATCCTTTACGGCAGAGTCACCCACAATCAGAGTTTCAGGCCTAGCCTTTAGCTTTCCCTGTGGCCTTTTACTTTTCAACAGATTTTCAGACCTTACTTCACTACTTTTAGATGGATGGTTGTCCGATATAGATCCAGGGTCCTTTGATAGTGGAGCAAATCTGTTCTGCAGTTTCACATTCAGTTGTTTTGGAGGTTTGTTGTTAACCTTCCTATTCACGGTTGTCCAGTCCTGTTTCCTCCCGTATACAGGGGTAGAAGAGCTTCTCTGTCTCGTAGGAAGTGAAGGCCAGTCGGTTTCAGAGATTTCAGCTCGCTGTGCTCTGCCTGTGATACGTCCTCCCCCTTCCAGGAGACATGATTTATGTCTTGGTTTTGCACCAAGACAGTCCGAGGGGGGATTATCGCTTGATGATTTATAATAATGCACAGAGTCTACTTTCTTGGTCATGTTATCTGTGCTCCTTAGCTGTGTACTAGCTTGCTCATCGCCATTGTTTTGAATCAAAGGCAAGGTTGTTTCATTTCCACACAGTCCATTTACCTCCACGTTTACTTCTAAGCGATGAATTTTTGTCTCCAGTACTGCAATCTTCTGCAGGAGTTTGTGGTAGTCATCTGTGGAGAGGGGAGGCATCTTGTTGCTAGTTAGCCTAGCGGTTAGCACCTTTCCAGGCTATTGAGGCTGTTCGGTGCCCAGACGCAGTAATCAGGCTTCAGCTGTGTATAGGCCACAGACACACGGAGCGCTGAAGATAAGGTAACTATAAAAATGTTGCTGTTTCTGTTAAGAACACTTTAGTCTAAATGATCTATAAGTGTCCAAAAGCTATCGCAGGTAAGCTCATACGGAAAAAAAGGGAAAAAATCAGCATAAAAATCAATAAAAGAAGCAAAGCATTAAAGAGCAAAGAGAGGAAGCGTCCACACTCACAAAAGGTTCATTCATATCAGCTTTTTCCCCACGTGTTTCCACTTCCCCTGATCACCTCATGTGTGCATTTAGTCTGTTTCCAGTCATTCATCATCAGGTCGTCTGCTAGGTTCACGTCATGTTTCCAGGTCTTTCTATGTATCCATGCTAGGTCTCCATGTTTAAAGTTTTTTTCATGTTTTAATTTTAGTCCACCAAGTTTAGGTTATTGTTCAGTTTCATCCATGCCCTTAGTTTGTATTTATTTTGTCAGGCTTAATGAACAGCTTGTTTTCTGTTAAGATTAAGTTTTGTTCTTGCGTGTCTGCACTTGGGTCCTCTTCCTCACTCAACAGTCTGCTTTGTAGCCAGACTGTGACACTGGACTCTGTCTCAGTCTGGAATTGCCCTTGGTGAGAGGGGGCGAGCTGTGGTGGGTATCCTAGTATCCCCTCGGCTTGCAGGGTTTCTCCCTGTGGATGAGAAGGTTTGTTCCCTGTGGGTTGGGGAACTGGTCCTAACTGTTTTCCTCGCATATGCACCGAGCAACAGTTCAGAGTACCCAGCCTTCTTGGGGTCCCTGGGGTGCTTGAGGGTACTCCACCTGGGGACTGTTCTCCTACTGTGAGATTTTCAGGGAGAGTGAGACCTGGAGGGGCTCGATTGGGAGGAACAGCATCCTGGATCTGAACCCAAGGGGTTTTTAGTTACTGGACTGTGCAAACCACAGTTTGTCCATAACGAACACTATGTTCGAACATAAGGGTGTCCATAAGTGCACAGGGCACTGGGACATTGACGGGTCTGTCTAGCACAGACCCACCACTGGAATGAGACAATTCTACTACAACAGCAAAAAGCATTGAACACCAAGCAGAGCTCTTTGATCTCATGCACGAGGGAGAGAACTGTGACAAGCATGTTCCTGTCGCTCACCCCAGTCGCTCTCGTCTGCTCCCTCGTAACACTGCTCTTTATTGTGGTTACATGAAGATGCATAAGTTCATTAACATATGACGTCTTGCATAGGCATACATGTAAACAAAGAGTACCTTGTCTGTGTGTACATATAGGCATGTGTGCGCGCGCGTGTGTGCGTGTGTGTGTGTGTGTGTGTGTGTGTGTGAGAGAGAGAGAGGGGGGTCAAAATGTGACCCTGTGAAGACTCCCCAGCGGTCCACCTAAACAACAGGCACTTATACTTAAACAGATACAGAGTAGGTGTCCTCCTATACCATAAATCAGTAAGAGAAGGTATGACCTCTCTCCTTTGCAGACTGCTAAGGATCAGACATCCTATCATTATGCAATCAATTATAAAACTAAGCATATATGAGTAAATATTTCTAAGCATAAATGACAATCCACAATATAAACCTGACAGACATCCTAGGCCGCAGGTCAATGATTGATTTTGTAATCGTATTACGATAAATTCTGGACACTTGGTGGAAGAGAGGGGCTGATCACCACCTGGTGGTGAGTTGAATCAGATGCCGGGGGAGGATGCTGGAGAGACCTGGTGTACTTAAATGTATAGCACTGGGAACACCAAGCACAGACCCTGGTTCGTGAGCTCTTTAACGCACACCTTCAGCAGAGCTTTAAGAGCATTCCTAATGAGACAGGGGACACTGAGTCGGAATGGACCATGTTGAGCATCTCCATTGCCGAAGCTGCTACACTGAGCTCTACACTACAAGGCGGTTGGTCTCTGACATGGTGGTAACGAATGGTGGACACCAGAGGTGAAAGGAGCCACCAGGCTGAAGAAGAAATCCAGCCGGGCTTAGCCTGTGGGACTTTAGATGCAGCTGATAGGTACTGACAGGCCAAACCGAACATGGCTTGGGCAGTGGCTGAAGCAAAAACTTGGGTGTAGGAGAAGGTCAGAGAGGCCATGGAAAAAGACTTTTGGACTGCCTTGAAGTGATTCTGGCAAACCATCAGGCGACTCAGGACGGGAAAGCTGTGCTCTACCTGTACTGTGTATAGCGCAGGTGGTGAGCTGCAGACTTGAATGGCCGACTGTGGTGGTGGATGTGTTCTATAGGGGTGTTCACACTCCTCAGCCTCTCTGGGAAAGTCTATGCCAGGGTGCTGGAAAGGAGAGTTTGTTCGTTAGTCAGACCTCGGATACAGGAGGAACAATGGCGGGCGGTGGGCGACCAGGACGGAGGGACTGAGTCCAAAACAAAAAATCCACAAGAAACGCAGGAGCTCAGGCAACAGTTCACAGATAGCTCAGGGGGTCGACCCAGAGGCCGACAGCACAGGAGCCAAGGGGAAAAGGGGGGCCGGCCGTGCGGATGGCAGCGGCGACAGAGTTCAGGCCGACAACAACAATGATGTCCAGCCAACTGCTTGGAAAGTGTCCGGCAATGTTGACGAGGCAAACATGGATGAGACGGCTATGCAATACGTGCCGTCCGAACAGGACATGTACCTGACAATGGCGTGGCAGCCGCAGGACCAGGCGAGGCAGGACCAGATGAGGCAGGGCCAGGTGACGGTGTGGAAACCATAGATGGAGGATCTGGTGGTGCTGAAGCAGTTCCTTGGACCCTCCAGCAGAAACTGATGACGGCTGAACGGGCCCCTTGGACCCTCCACCAGGAACAGCAGACGGCTGAATGGGCCCCTCAAACCCTCCAGTGGAGGCAGAAGACCACTGGCTGGGCTCTTCAGGACCCTTGGCGGACACGAGGACACAGGCTGCTCTAATGGTTGAGCTGCACACTGGGGAGAAGGTTGAGCTGCATACTGGGGAGAAGGCAGAGCTAATGGTTGAGCTGCACACTGAGCAGGTAACTGAAATGCAGACAATGGAGTAGGTACCTGAGCTCCAGGTTGGGCAGCTGACTGGGCTAATAGTAGTAGTGGTGGTGGTAGTGAAAGAGGGGTTGGAGCACTGATAGGCAGAGGACCAGGCTAAAAAAAAGAAACAAAACAATCCTTGTGAGATTAGCTCTCTGTTTAGAGTGAGCAGATGCAGATGAACAGCAGTCTTTAACAATCTTAGAGCCAGAGTGAACAGTCTCAACATCCTAAAAAATGGAAAAAGTCTCTCTTTTACTCATCACAGCCATCTTTTCTGAAATCCTGGGGTCTGGCGAGGGCGAGGGAGTCAGCAGTGTGAGCGCCACTTCCTTCCCAAAGGCTGAACTGACAAGCCGGGCAAAACATCCTCCGTCGGGCCGGGCAGCAAATCCTCCGCCGGGCTGGGAAGGCAAGCGGCTGTGTCTGGGTGGAGATGGAACTCGTTGAGGAGGAAATCCTGTGTAGCCGGGCCTCCACAGTGCGGTGAAGCTCCTTCCCGGACTGGTTCAGCCACAGGTTTACCAACTTCTCAACGGAGTAAATAATGTCCTCACAAAGCTCCTCCAACGGGGCGAATTCCAGTGGGTCCGTACCGGAATACTCAGCTGGTCCATATTGCCACGGCTGCAGTGGCAGATGTGTGGGGTTGTGATAGAGCACCCAAAATGCAGGCACGGCTTGTGATGTAAGTGAGCTTTATTTAAGGTGAGCAGGATACAGCAGGAGCAGACAATGGCATACACAGAAACTAAGGGGAAGCTAAATTGAGAAAACTAACAAAACCGACCAGGAATCTTTAAACATACAGCAGAAACACCTGGAGATTCAGGGAGACAACACAGATGGACCAGCAACAAGCAGAAGAAAGCACAGGGCTTATATACACACAGGAGCCATCAGAGAATGGGAGACAGGAGGGAAACACAGCTGGGAGAAATCAGAGCTGACGAGACAAGGGGAAGCAAAACCAGACACACTACACACAGGACAGGGACTATCAAAGTAAAACAGGAAATACAACAGGTATGCACAGACACGAGCTTAACACAAGACATCACACATGGCAACAGGGAGGGAACACACAGGCATACACAAAACACACGAAGCGTGGAAACAAACCCTAAGAACTAAAACGTCTAAACCCAAATACATAGACAGAATACACTAGAACACAATATCATAATAATAAACACAAAACACCAGGCCAAATGACCCAGGACCGTGACAGTTACACATTGTGTTTGTAATTTTTATGGACAGACTCTCTAGACATAGCCAAGTGGTGAAGGACCTCTACTTGGGTCATCTCAGATAGTCCTACATCTCTGCTTTTTCCAGCTTCATCAGGTGATGGCCTCCAACTCGCACTGGAACTGTTCACAGCGGAGTGTGAAGTGGTGGGAATGAGAATCAGCATTGCAACTCTGAGGCCATGGACCTCAGCCAGAAAATGGTGGAGTGCCCACTCCCGGTCAGGGACAAGTTCTTGCCCCAAGCGGAAGAGTTTAAGTATCTCTGGGTCTTGTTCACGAGTAACAGGAGAAGGGAGCGGGAGATCGACAGATGGATTGGTGCTGCGTCTGCAGTGATGCGGATGTGCTGGGTCTCTGCTAGAGTAGTGCAGTAGTCGGACATGGCAGAAACACTTACCCCAGAAGCCACCCAGGAGGCATCCTTGTCAGATGTCCGAACCAGCTTAACCAGCTCCTTCCAATGTAGAGAAGTAGGGGTTCTACTCTGAGCTCAGCTCAAATGACTGAACTCCTCATCATTTCGCCAAGGGAGAGGCCAGCTGCCCTTCAGAGGAAATTCGTTTTCACTTTTTGTATCCATGAGCTCAGTCTTTAGGTAATTACCTGTTCTACCTGTTCTATGATGCACTCTAAATTTCTCTTTAAATTAACCATTCCTTTCAAAATGATCAGTTAACTATTTGACAAATATTATTTCAAGATTTTTTTTTAATTAAAACAAGTTTAGAAATTTGTCTATAATTAGCTAAAGCAGCTAGATCAAGAAAGGGGTTCCTAAATACCCAGGGTGCTGGAAAGGAGAATAGAATAGAATAGAATCAACTTTATTGTCATTGCACATGTCACAAATACAAGGCAACGAAATGCAGTTTGCATCCATCCAAAAGTGCTTTAGCCATAATATAAATATATTACAAAATATATATTAGCAATGATATAGATATATAGATATATTACAGAAATGGGTCTGTTATAGGTATGAGGGTACAAAATATGGGTCTATTATGGGTATGTTGCAATGTGCACGGTATAAAAGTATGTTATGAATATGCTATAACTATAAGTATGTACAGGCTGTAGGTCTTTGATGATTTTCCCAGCCCTTTTCAGACACCGCTTCCTGTAGATGTCATTTATGGCAGGAAGTGGTGCTCCGGCGATGCGCTGGGCAGTTTTCACAACCCTCTGCAAGGCCTTCTGGTCCGAGGCAGAGCAGCTCCCGTACCAGACTGTTATACAGTTGGTCAGGATGCTCTCGATGGTGCAGCATAGAAGTTCACCAGGATGTCTGAGGACAGGTGGTTCTACCTCAGAGTCCTCAGGAAGAAGAGGCGCTGGTGAGCCTTCTTGACCAGCTTGGAGCAGCTGGTCGTCCAGATGAGATCCTCGGAGATGTGGACTCCCAGGAACTTGAAGCTGCTCACACGCTCCGCAGCCATCCCTTTAATGTAGATGGGTGGATGTGGGTCAGCATTCCTCCTCCACGATGAGCTCCTTGGTCTTCTCGGTGTTGAGCAGCAGGTTGTTTCTGTTGCACCACTCAGCCAGACGATCCACCTCCTCCCTGTAGGCGGCCTCATCGTTGTCATTGATGAGGCCAGTCACCGTGGTGTCATCTGCAAACTTAATGATGGTGTTGGAACCATCAGCAGGTCTGCAGTCGTGGGTGAAGAGGGAGTAGAGGAAAGGGCTCATCACACAGCCTTGTGGTACACCGGTGTTCATCGTGATTGTTGATGAGCAGCGGTTATCCAGCCGGACATGTTGGGGGTGGTTGGTCAGGAAGTCCAGTAACCATTTGCACATGAGGGAACTGATGCCCAGGTCTGTCAGTTTCCTGATGAGCTGTGAGGGGAGGATTGTATTGAACGCTGAACTGAAGTCTATAAACAGCATTCTGGCGTAGGTGTTGTTGTTGTCCAGGTGTGAGAGGACAGAGTGCAGCGTGATGGAGACTCCATCCTCTGTGCTGTGTGGGAGACAGGATTTGAAGTGTGCTAGGACCAGCTGCTCTAAGCACTTTGTGATGATGGGGGTGAGTGCAACTGGGCGGTAGTCGTTGAGGCTTGATGGGTTGGAGTTTTGGGTATCGGGACGATGGAGGTGGATTTGAAGCAGGCCGGTACCACAGCATGGGCCAAGGACAGGTTGAATATGTCTGTCAGCACTCCTGCAAGCTCCCCAGAACACGCCCCCCTCCCCTCCCTCTCTATAGGCAGCTTTATAAGAAGCTGAGGTGGAGTTTAAGCTCACTTGGGACAGGAGCCACAGCACAGCAGGCTAATGATCAAAACCACACAACGTCACAAATCTTTTATGACTTATTTCTGAACTAACCTTTATTTACTTTTTTAAGTTGCCTGAAAATGAAACTCTGTTATCTGTGTTATTACACTCACTTATCTTCATTTGTACTTGATATTTAGGTTGCATGATGGCTCATTTCACTCCAACTTTAAACATATTTAATTTTTATACTTCTATAACAAAAGATAGTTTAATAATTTTTTAGTTGAACTAATCAATTGTTCTAAATCCAAAGAACAATCATGATAAACACCACACAGGTCTCCTTTTTCACCCTTGCTGGCTATTTTGACACAGGACATGTAACTAACTTGTGCTTCATTGTTATTCTTGCTTTATATATTTTCATTGTAGGTTCCAATGTCCTGCTGATTGTGGTTATCTGTGTGAACAGAAGCTTACATGAACCTATGTACATGTTTCTGTGCAGCCTGTTTGTGAATGAGCTGTATGGTAGTACAGGGCTGTTTCCGTCCCTCCTGGTTCAGATCCTCTCTGATGTTCACACTGTTTCTGCTCCTCTCTGTTTCCTGCAGGTTTTCTGTGTACATATATATGGGGCTGTAGAATATTTAAATTTAGCCATCATGTCTTACGACAGGTACCTCGCTATCTGCTGTCCTCTGCAATACAACACACATATGACATCAAAAAAAATCGGCATACTTATAGCTGTAACGTGGTTCTATCCTTGTTTTGCAATGGCTCCCTTGTTATATTTGACCTCACGTTTGCAGCTGTGTGGAAACACAATTTACAAAGTATACTGTGACACACACTCTGTTGTGAAGTTGGCATGCTCAGACACCACTGTGATCAACTTGTATGGCCTCCTTGCTACTTTTAGCACAATCTTTGGTGCTTTGCTTTTCATTCTTTACACCTACATGAAGATTCTGCTGGTTTGTTTTTCTGGTTCTGATCAGACGAGACAGAAAGCTGTCAGTACCTGCACGCCTCACCTGGCTTCCATATTGAACTTTTCCTTTGGAGCGAGCTTTGAAATTTTACAGAGCAGATTTAATATGAAAAATGTGCCAAACATGCTGCGCATATTTTTATCATTATATTTTCTTACATGCCAGCCGCTCTTCAATCCTGTGATGTACGGCCTGAAAATGACCAAAATCCGCAACATCTGGAAAAGTCTGATAACAAACATAAAATAGTTGTGTGTACTTTTTCATCCCAGTTTACCCGTTAATGCATATTTAGTTGTGCGTAATGCATGTTCCATATCTGTACTTTAGTATACGAGACAGCATTGAAATCAGTATTTTACTTGTCCTGATCATTTTTAGCACACTGAATGAAGTTAGATCTTCATGGCAATCTTTGAGAAAATGTATCGTACTATGAAAAATCTGATTTCTGAGTAACTTGGACATAGCATTACTCAACAGGATTTAAATGTGCAAAAGTATCTCTGAAGAGGTTGAACTTTAAGCCACAGTCAGTCGAAATTCAAAAAGAGGAAATTCAAGGCTAAGTCTCTCCTTATAGGAGAGACTTTGTTTGTTTGTTTGTTGCTAAGTCTCTCCTTATAGGAGAGACTTAGCAACAAACTCTAAAATACAAACATAAAGTAAATTGCTGTTTGCTCATCATGTTTTGACTGACGATTAGTAGTAGACATGTGAGGCGTTAGTTGCCTAGGTAACCTTATCATTTGTTTATCAACTTTATCATGTGCTAACCAGCAGTATCCTTTACTCCCACTGGTAGCTATTTTAAACACTCAACTCACAGCTGCATTTAACTCAGTCTGTGGTTACATCACTTCTAGTCTCATCCTGAATGTTCCCTCCTTAATCTCTCAACATCCACTAGTGTCACTCTTAACTATCTGTTTAATAGGGAAAATTTACAAAAGTAGATGATATTACATTTTCAAATGTTAGAAAATGTTCTATTGGGGTGTTTAAAAAATGGTAATCAAATTCTCAGATGGGTTTCCAGTCACCTGGTGGATGCAAAGACGAACCTTGAGTAATTCCTAAGAAGATAAGGCCTCTCTCTTGTCCACTGTTCATAGATCCAGCTTTAAGAGAGATCTGAACAACACTGGTGTCCATGGCAGTGCTGTATGGGGAAAGCAATTTCTCTGGACAAAGAACACTGTCTGCCCATCTGCAGTGTGCTAAAGATTATGTGCAGGAGCTATTGTGAGGATGTTTAATAGATGGATGAGCTCACTTACAGATAATAATATATATTATATTATTATTATATCATATAATATCACATCATCTTCCCCAATAAATGTCTAAGTGTGCATGCTTTCATTCAGTTCTTTGCTTCTGTTTTTGTCTATTTCAAGACTGGTGGAAATGTTAGAACACACTTATGATAGAAAAAACATAGAAAAGGGTGCTTGTGTGAATAGGTGTTCATGACTGAATGAGGCAAGTTGTGTAAAGCCCTTTGTGGGCTTAGTTAGAGTAGAAAGGGGCTGTATAAGAGCCAGTACATTTACCATTTGAAAATCAAAGAGTATTTTTGGTCTTACATGTAAAGAAAATACAGAAAGTCTTACAGGACTCTTTTTTTTTTAAATTACAGTTAAGTAACTTGCTTTGATATTGCCTAGAGAAAGAAAACTCCTTTGTAAAGCATGATTTCGTCACACACTGTGGAGGAATAAGCTAATACTTGTAAAAACTTTTTTTTAAAAAAACTGTGATTGCAAAGGGTTAATGCACAAGAAGGTGACTGTAAGGGAAGAGCACCAGAAAGGCTTAATCTGGCACACGTGGAATGTAGGACGAATTTCAGAGACGCAGTCAGTTTGAGACTAAATGCTGTAGGACTAAGCGCTGATGTTTCATATGAACTGGAGGGCTAATTTCCTAGAAAATACATTTAAAGTAATGTCCTTTGCAGACAACCAGACCTTCTGACCCTGTGTGTACCACGAGGCCAGGTGATGGTAGGTGATGGTTCTGCTCAGCCGTGTGCTGCCACGGTACCCTGGTGCATTCCCATACTCAGTTAATCTTTTGTAGATGATGGATGGAGGGAAAGCCCAGGTCCTGCTCCACGGCTGGAAACATGAAAGTCTGGTACTCGAGGGAGGCTTCAAAAAGACATAGTCTACCCTGGGCACGTGTGTTAGAAGGAGGATTATGAAAAACAATAGAGCAGAGAGCTCAAACGAACCTTAGCGCACAGCATGTTACAGAAAGTCCTCCACACTTGAGACACCAACTGGGGACCACAATCTGAAACCATTTTTAAAGGGAGTTCATGGAGCACCAAAACATGTTCCACCATAAGATTAGCTGTCTTTGTAGCTGTGGGAATCTTTTGTAGGGCTAGGAAATCAGCAGCCTTGAAAAACTTGTCAACTGTATCGAGAATTACTATCTTGCCATTTGAAGGAGGTAAACTGGTCACAAAGTTGTGAGCTCATGGCTAAACTGGCTAAACATGATTGTGTAGAAAGAGGTTCATCAGGAATGCTTAATTACTCAGCAAAGCTTATACTACTACTATTAAAACTTCATACTAAACTTTTCCTCATTTTTGAAAATGTGGTTCAAATGTCAAGGTTAGCGGGAAGAAAGGACCCAGGCGTCGAGCTCTCATTGACTGGAGACAGTGCATTTTATTTACAGTGCCCAAAAAACAGTTCCAAATGTGAAAAAGTTGCAAAGTCCCAATGGTGTTCTCTTCCCCAGATCCCAGTGGTAGTGCAGCTCCGTTCACTCATGAAAATCCAACGTGCTTCTTCTCCCCTGACCGTCCACTCCCATTCATTCCCATTCATTCCCATTCATTTCCTATGGCGATCACTTTTGACTGGGAACACCACAAAGTTGATTAAAACACTCAAAATTCAATGAAAGAGGTGCTGATCACTTTTATATGTTCAAGTGCATAGTGTGGAGGATGTCATAAGGCCTTGGGGCAATCAGATGTAAAACATTATATTTATGAGTGTTTTAAGTTGTAAATCGGTCAGATTTGACCCGAACACAACAGGAAGGATTAAAGGAGAAAACGTACACTTTAATATAGGTTTAAAATATATTTTGATGAACTCAGGAGTCATTTTGTAAAAATATATCTTTTAAAAATGTGTCATCAGGATTGTGAAAAAATGCTTCTAAATTTTGTTGACCCTATAAACACTTTAAAGTTATACACAGAAGTTTCATACAGCTTTACTTTAGTACAATAAATTCTGAGTTTGTATTAACAAAACTAAATCAGGTTGGAGTTCAGTATGAGTAAATATACTTATAGCACTTATATTAGTATATTATATACTATAATATACTATATACTTACACAATTAGATAAAATGGTCCAATAACATAAAGGAAAATCTCAAAATGTATTAGTTCATACTAACAAATTATATGTGTTATAAGATTTTTACATGTTACACGGATTTTGGAGAGATTCAGTCCATACATTAAAGGGTTGAAGAGTGGTGGGCATGTTAGAAAGTAAAGTGATAGAAATATCCTCAACATATTTGGTGAACTGTTCATGTTAAATCTGCTCTGCAGTATTTCAAAGCAGGCTCCAAAGGAGAAGTTGAGCAGAGAAGCGAGGTGAGGCGTGCAGGTGCTGACGGCTTTCTGTCGAGTCTGTTTGGATCCAGAAAAACAGACTTTCAGGATCCTCGTGTAGGTGTACAGAATTACAATTAAAGGCCCAAAGACTGACAAGGCACTAACAGTGAGTCCATAGATGTTATTCAGTGTGGTGTCAGAGCAGGCCAGCTTCACGATGGAATGGTTGTCACAGTACACTTTGTTTATAATGTTTCCACACCGTTTTAAAGGAACGATCAAAGGCAGTGTCAGGAAATTCACAAGAAGTGGTGGTGACCATATCGCTACAATGAGTTTAGTAACTTTGTTAGATGTCATCAGTTCGTTGTATTGCAGAGGACAACAGATAGCAAGATACCTGTCATAAGACATGACGGCTAAGTTTAAAAACTCTACACTTCCATAAGAGTACACAGAGAAAACCTGCAGGAAGCACAGAGGAGCAGAAACAGTGTGAACATCAGAGAGGATCTGAACCAGGAGGAACGGAAACAGCCCTGTACTACCATACAGCTCATTCACAAACAGGCTGCACAGAAACATGTACATAGGTTCATGTAAGCTTCTGTTCACACAGATAACCACAATCAGCAGGAGGTTAGATCCAATTATAAACACATACAGAGACATGGCAATAGTAAAATATAAGTACCTGAAAGGCCCACCGTCAAAGTAGGCACCAAGTATGAAATCTAAAAGCTGTGTGGAATTTTTCATGAGCCTTGTTTTCATTCAGTTACTATTGTTCACACGAAAAAACAGTTCTTTGCATTTTGGTGTTGACTTGACTGGAAGCTGTAAGGCAGCTGTTTCAAACTTGTGTTTGTTTTGCATGACGTAGAACTAAAATTTGAAGCCGTATACAGAAGTCTAAATATTGTTAAACAGATCGACAATGATGGATAAAGTCTGAGCAAAATCCCCAAAACAACAACCAGTTACAACTTACAACTCAAAGCCTGAAACGTTCAGTGAGTCTGAGTCAGCTTCAGCCTGCTGGAGTCGCTGAAACTGTGCTTCAGCTTCTTTAAAATGTTCAGAAGACGCCCACAGCAGTGTGACCTCATTATGAACGGTCACACTGGTTAATATTCATGTTTTATTATTGTCAGATAAATAAACAAATAAATGCTGAATGTTGCATGGTCGTTGAGATTGACATTTTACTGTGCTTTCCTAAAAATATTATTTTGTGTTTCATAGTAGGACTGCAGCTATCGATTATTTTAGTAATTGACTGACTTAAAAAAAAATACAGGTCTTTCAAAATTAACTGCTCATTTGTCAAAAAGAAACAAAACAAACCATTTGGATTTAAGTGTCAGTAATTAGATTCAATTTTTTAAATAAAACATTTTCTTAAATGCAAAAATATATAAATACTCTCAAGTAGGGTCAAATAAGATAAGATAAATGTGCAGCTTAGACTAAGGCATAACAAATTAATCTTTAGTCTGTGTTCTTACATGTGTGCATGCGTGTTTAAATGTGTGCCTGAATAAATGAGTATGTCTGTTCGTGTCCTTTAAAGGAGAATGTGATGGCTGCAATGAAGAAAAGCGAGCGTGTCAGCATTTTGAAGTTTGCCCTGTGCTTTGATGCTGAAAACAGACGTTATGATGGTGTATATCTTCATTAATATTAACAATAATTCTGTTTCCAACCTAAAATCCTTCAGGTCAGTGACTCAGAGTTTTACTGGCCCGTGTACATTTTTATTGGCTTTATTCGATTTTGAAAAAAGCTTTAATTTTTATATTTTTAAATATTACCACAATTTAATTTAGATAGTATTTAATATAATTTCACTTTCAATCTAAAAATCTTTTATGAAAACCCTTTAGACACCCCCTTAATGGCTTCCATGTAAAATTGGACAGCGTCCTTCAGCCTTCATTAAGCTGTGTAATTTAAACATGCATCAGACTAAGTTATCAATTCGTCCGTGTATTTTAATACAACTTCTGGAGCTTTACTGCTGATTATTTGTAAAATGAACGGCGGTGGATGGAGCAGCTACAGAGTTCACTTTTCTTCATGTCAGAGTTTGTTGATCAGGGGCTTTGTTGATGGACTCACACTAGCTTTTACCCAGTAAAGATTTTAATGGTGATCACAGGGACTGTGACTGTTTTCTTTCACTCAACCAGTAACAGCTCTGCCTCTTTACTCGTCATGGTGCATAAACATACTCCGCCTCCACGTTAAACTGTGCCAGTATCACCATCACTGCTGTTGTTGTGTAATCAGGCTTTTTGTTAAAAACTGTTCCTGAATAAGTTTGTATTGCAGGTCTGTTTGTAGTTGCAAATGTGGGGGAAATGCTAGTGTATGAGTCTCCATTCGAGCTGCCGTGTTCCATGTGTGCCATGTGCGTTTCCCCAGTTAGACATCTCTCCATGTCTCATTTGGTACTCTTGTCTCTGTGATTCATGTTCGCTCTGTCTTCCGTGTGCTGTGTCTCCTTGTTTAGTTGGTTTCTCTGTGCCTGTCTTGTATTTCCTGTTTTACTCTGAAGGTCTTGTGTCCTGGGTTTTCAGTTTTGCTTCCTCCTCACTTTGTTATATCAGATTAGTCCTAGCTGTGTTTCCCTCCTGTTTCCTGTTCCCTCATTACAGAGTTGTGTATATAAGCCCTGTGTTTTTCTCTGTCCGCTGTAATTTCCCCAGTTTCCTAGTTTTAGTTCCATGTTTCTAGATTTCAGAGTTTGGGTTAGCACTTTATAATTGGCTCTTGCATGTACAGCAATAAAGCTGCCTCTTTGAGTTTACTTTTCTGTTTATGAGCCTGCATTTGGGTCCTACATCCTGCCTGCCACAGCACCAAACATGACAAGATGACTCTCCATTTACATGTACAAATTTGAGTCTATTAGATAGATATGATACAAACCACTGCAGTGCAGTACCTGTAATACCTACAGCGTGCTCTAATCGCTCTAATAGGATATTATGGTCGGCAGTATCGAACGCTGCACTGAGGTCTAGCAGGACAAGCACAGAGATGAGTCCACTGTCAGAGGCCATAAGAAGATCATTTGTAACCTTCACTAAAGCTGTTTACTAAAGCATATAGTTACTTGTTGTGCCTAGAGTATTTAAAAGTAGAATGGGAGGAATAAAACTTTCCTTTTTCATAGACTATATAGTTAGGCCTGGATCAGTTGGCCCTGAATCCTCCCTTAGTTATGCTGCAATAGGTGTAGACTGCTGGGGGAGTCCCATGATGCACTGGGTGTTTCTTCTTCACTCACCATAGCTGTGTCCCAAAACGTAGGCTGCATCCTTCGGAGGCCGCATTTGACGTCACAGCGACGCAACGAAGGCTGTCCAAATTCGTTGACTCCTTCAAATGTGTCCGACAAATGCGTCCTTCATTTCCCCAAGTTTGAAGGATGGGTCGGGTGTGTCCTTCGTGGCCCACCATATCCCAGAATTCATAGCGCGGCCCAGCCAATTCCAGTTTCAAACAATCGCGGCAGCTACTAAGTTTTAATGTTACTCTTATTAATCTTTCTGGGTCACAAAATAAACTTTTAAGATATTTTCAGGCGAGAATGTAGCTGTGTAAACTTCAAATATCTGCTCAGTTTATCAAGACATCGCATATTTGCAAAAGTGCTCCGACGTTTTCTGAGACGTCTGTTACCCACCAGCTCGATAGCTGACCGGGGCGAGAACGGCAAACTCCCGGCTTCATTGTTTTCAGACCCCGCTGTCTTTCGCTACTCGGGTTAAACATGATATATAAGTCACTCAGATAACTTCAAAATGTAATTGTTTGGCTTTTTTGGTGTGTTATTTGTTCCGGAGTTAGAGCTGGGCAATAGAACGATAACGATATGTATTGCGAAATAACTTTTTCTCGATAGAAAAATTAAACTATTGCGATAGGCCTCATCTCTCTTGTCCTCTTAAAAAAAAAAAGAACACCAGCCAATCCAAATTAAGTAGCGCAGAGCCGAACCAATCACAGCCGCAGCGTCACGTCACGTGACTTGTTACGTACAGCACAAGTGCCAAGGCGCACATGTGTATTTGTTTGGGAAGCAGCTATCCGCCGTGCCGCCCGGGTAATGAAGGAAATGAGTTTGCCGACTAGAAGAAAAATCAACCGAGAGCGTGAGCGAAGGTTACCGAAGAAAAAACAGATGATGGTTCCAGTGCCGGAGAGATTGTTGAACGGAAGGGCCATAGAAGTTCCGTAGTGTGAAGGTATTTCGGCTATTTCAAGTCTGACAAAAAACAGAGTAGCGCGCACTGTAAATTGTGCCGAAAGTCTTGAAATACAATAAACCGGTGCATGCTCAATCTCTGACTGAAAGCGCTAATTCGTCATTTGGCTTTTGTCAGACTAAAGTAACTGTTAAAACTGTTTGAAAAGCTAAGCTATACAACAAGGAGAGATTGAGAATTTCCTTTTAGTTCTCAGTTTATTTGATATTGACAAAAGTTAGCCAATTTTGTCTGTTCTTCTGTAAAACAAACTAAGATTTATTTTTAGAATTAATAATTTGTTTCTAAGTGGAATTGACAATTTAGTAGTCTGTTTTGTTCTATTTTGAAACTTAAACGCTTTAGCGGCTGCCTTTTGTGTAGTTTGCAATATTTGCCTTTATTTATCTGAAACTGATGTCTGATGTTCCTTAAGTACATCTACCCTGTTGAACTTATTATGGGAAATAAATATTTAAATCAAAACAAGCTGCTGATTATTTCACATTTTACTTGTGAGCAACGGCACATTTAAATCTTACAAATATAGTTATTTGGCTTATATCGTGATATATATCGTTATCGCCTGAAATGAAAAAAACATATCGTGATATGAAGAAATCTTATATCGCCCAGCTCTATCCAGAGTAAATCGGTTTGGCTGAGATCAAAGTTATTAGATTAAATAAAACTTTATTAATCCATCGGGTGGTTTTCACACAGCTGAATAAACATCAAACAGAAACCTGATTAAACAGAAGTGTGAGATGGTCGAGAGTTTACTCCAGTGTCCTGTTATAGTTTAGATAGCAAAGAGCAGACGGCCGGGTTTATTAAACTCCACCCAGACAGCGGTGACGCTAATCTGAAGGTTAGACCGTCCAATTTCACAGCCTCACACTTCCGGCCTTGTCGGTCTTCGAAGGACCCGGTCCATGTAGACTGCGAAGGCCGGGTTCCTCCGAAGGATGTGGCCTACGTTTTGGGACACAGCCAGTGGCAGTCCTAGCCTGTTTGGTGCCCTGGGCAAACACTCCCTCTGGCGCCCCTATCAAAAACCGCTACTGGACACAGCTTATGTGTTAATAAAACTCTCTGCACCGAATCGTACTTGTTATTAATCTCTGTCTCTCTTCCACAGCATGTCTTTATCCTGTCTTCCTTCTCTCACCCCAACTGGTCGCAGCAGATGGCCCCGCCCCTCCCTGAGCCTGGTTCTGTCGGAGGTTACTTCCTGTTAAAAGTGAGTTTTTCCTTCCTACTGTCGCCAAAGTGCTTGCTCATAGGAGGTCATATGATTGTTGGGTTTCTCTCTGTATGTGTTATTGTAGTGTCTACCTTAAAACATTAATCGCCCTGAAGCCACTTTTGTTGTGTTTTGGTGCTGTATAAATAAATACATTGAAATTAACTTGAAAATTAAAATAGATACCCCCCCTCCCCCCCTGTGGATTAAAGCTGAAAAGGCAGCGGGTCCAGATGGCATCAGCTCAAGGGTTGTCAGGTCTTGCGCAGACCAACTGTGTGGGGTGATGGAGCACCTTTTCAACCTGAGCCTGAGGCTGGGGAGAGTCCCACACCTCTGGAAAATCAAAACGGAAAACAAAAACAGTCCACAGGAAACACTGGAGCCCAAGAAAATAGTCCAAATGCAGTTCAGGGGGCTGGCACAGAGCCCGCGGCACAACAGTTCAACACAACTCAGTTCAGGCGGCTGAGCGGGAGGCCAGTAAGACAGGGGTCCAAAACAGTCCATTTCAGGGGGTCGACCCGGAGGTCGCCGGCCCAAAAGTTCGAAGTCCAAAACCAGTTCAGGGAGCTGACCGGGAGGCCAGCAGCACAGGGGTCCAAAACTGACCAGTTCAGGGGGCCGGGCCAGCAGATGGCGGCTCAACAGTTCATAGAGTAAGTCAGGGGGCCGACCACGTGAAAAGTGGTAGTGACGCAGGTGACAGAGCTGGTCCAGAGGCCGAGCGTGCGGAAGGCAACGGCGGCAACTCAGGTAAAGGGCGTCTGGAGGCCGGCTGCGCGGAAGGCTGCGCGGAAGGCAGCGGCGGCGACGACAACAGAGCTGGTCCAGAGGCCGGCCGTGCGGAAGGCAGCAGCGGCGACGACGACAGAGGCGGTCCGGAGGCCGGCCGCGCGGAAGGCAGCTGCGGCGACGCAGGCGAAGGAGACGACAGTGCTGGTCCGGAGGCTGCCCACGGCGGTAATGACGCCCAGCCAGTGGCCTGGAAAGTGGCTGGTGAAGTCGAGGTAAGGCCGGCCATGCTGGGTGTGGACGAGGAAGTGGTGAGTCAACCGCAGGACCAGACGAGGCTGAAGGCGCAGACGAGGCAGGACCAGGCGACGCTGAAAGCGCAGACGAGGCAGGCAAAGGCGACGCTGAAGGCAAAGGCGAAGCTGGACCAGGCGAAGGCGAAGCTGCAGGTGTGGACGAAGGCGAAGCTGACGCTGCAGAGGCTGGAGTGGACGAAGGCGAAGCTGCAGGCGAGGCTGATGAGGCTGCTGCAGGCGAGGCTGATGAGGCTGCTGCAGGCGGGGATGATGAGGCTGCTGCAGGCGAGGCTGATGAGGCTGCTGCAGGCGAGGCTGATGAGGCTGCTGCAGGCGAGGCTGATGAGGCTGCTGCAGGCGGAGATGATGAGGCTGCTGCAGGCGGAGATGATGAGGCTGCTGCAGGCGGGGATGATGAGGCTGCTGCAGGCGGGGATGATGAGGCTGCTGCAGGCGGGGATGATGAGGCTGCTGCAGGCAGGGATGATGAGGCTGGACAAGGCGAGGGCGAAGACACGGATGCTGGACCAGACGAGGGCGAAGACACGGAGGCTGGACCAGACGAGGGCGACGACACGGAGGCTAGACCAGACGAGGGCGACGACACGGAGGCTGGACCAGACGAAGGCGTAGACACGGAGGCTGGACCAGACGAGGGCGAAGACACGGAGGCTGGACCAGACGAGGGCGACGACAAGGAGGCTGGACCAGACGAGGGCGAAGACACGAAGGCTGGACCAGACGAGGATGAAGGCGCTGCAGGCGACGGCATGGAAGTCGGAGACGGTGGCGCTGCAGGCGACGGTGTGGAAGCCAGAGACGGTGGTGCTGCAGGCGACGGCGTGGAAGCCGGAGACGGTGGCGCCGGAGGCGACAACGTGGAAGCCGGAGGCGGTGGCGCTGCAGGCGATGGCATGGAAGCTGGAGACGGAGGCGCCGGAGGCGAAGCAGGCTGGACGGATCCCTCGGACCCTCCAGCGGAGGCTATCCCAAAGCCAGCAAGCATGGAGTCCTCTGGCAGACATGAAGGCAACTGGCGCTGCACTGAGCACTGGCTCTGCCCAGACAGTGCTGACATGGTGTAGTTCTCTTGGGGTTGCTTAACCTTCAGGGATCCAGAATCAGCTGGGGACTGAAACCTAGCCTCTGGGGAGTGCATAACTGTGCCCAAAGCAGCTAAAACGCGAGAAACACCCTGGGTGGAAATTAGATTTTCTCCCTGCATGGAATGAATGAGTGAGACTGGTGACAGAATGAGTGACAGAGCTAGCGGTGACACTGGAGCCTGAGCTACGGGTAGCGGGGACACTGGAGCCTGGGCTACGGGTAGCGAGGCTGGAGACTGAGCTACAGGTAGCGAGGCTGGAGACACTGGAAGCTGAACTACGGGAGACACTGGAGACACTGACAGCTGAACTACGGGAGACCCTGGAGACCGTGCTAGTGGAGACTGAGCTACAGGTAGCGGGGACACTGGTGACTGCTGGGCAGGTAAACGAGCTTGTGGCTGGGCAGCTAAACGAGCTTGTGGCTGGGCAGCTAAATGAGCTTGTGGCTGGGCAGCTAAACGAGCTTGTGGCTGGGCAGCTAAACGAGCTTGTGGCTGGGCAGCTAACTGAGCCGAAGGCTGCTGAGCAGGCGATAAGCTGTTCATATTATTATCTGCCGCACAAAACACAGCCCCGGAATAAACAGTTCCACAGTCCAAAACAGAAAAAGAGTCCTCACTCACCACAGCCGGCAATTCTGAAGTCCCCACGTCCGGCTGTGGGGTGACGCGCCGTTTCCTCCCCGCAGATGGCTCAGACGGGCCGGGCAAAACCACATCCAGTGGGTCAGGCAGTGAAGCAGTGGTGGCTGGGAGAAGGTGTGGTGTGTTCTGAAGAAAGGCCTGTATGGTCGGGGAAAGCGATCCAAACAGCCACGGAAGACCAGAGAAGAGCTGCTGTAGGTGTGTTTCCACCGCGCAACGAAGCTCCTCCGGGGGGTGTTCCAGCCACAGGTTGAGGAGTATCTCAACATTGTAAATGATGTCATCTTTTAGCTCCTCAGAAGGGTTGCAAACTGCTGGGTCCATGCTGGCTGGTTCGTACTATCACGGGTTGCCGGGGCAAGCCGTGTGTGTGTTATTAAGGACCCAAGATGCAGACTGCTTCAGAAGTGAGCGAGCTTTATTTACATGAGGGGCGAACGAAACAGGAACGTGGTGGACACAAGCAAAAACCAAAGAGTAACCTGAACTGGGAAAAGCTAAGGAAAAACAAACCTGAAATCTTGAGACATGAAACAGAGATGCAGGGAGACGTAGCAGGATACAGGGAAACCAAAGGAGGACGGAGGAAGATACACAGACGAACCAGCAACACACACGAGAAAACACAGGGCTTAAATACACACAGGGCAATCAGGAAATGGGAAACAGGAGGGAGGCACGGCTGGGAGTAATTGGACATAACGAGACAAGGGGAGTGAAACTAGAAACACTAACGAGAGACACAGACCTACAAAATAAAACAGGAACTTACACATGCAAGGACACAGACTAAGAAACGTGGACTTGACACAGGAATACACGGGCAGAAAAGACTAAACACTAAACTGAGGAAGAACAGAACCAAAATCACAATAATAGAAAACACAAAACGCTGGGTCAAAAGACCCAGGATCATGACATTTTGGTTGTTTTGGGTTTTTTGCGAATGATTGATGGCAGAAGCTGCTAATCCAGTGCTGGAAGAGTGAGCTGCTGTATTTGCGTAGGAAGGTTACGGAACACAACCTGGAATCTTGGTGCAAAGAGCTATTGTCTGCATTTGCAAATGAAGAATAGAGACAGAGATCCTGGTTTTCTTAGTGCCAAAAGGAACATCAGCTGCTTAGCATATGAAGGCTAGATATGGAGAAATTGGCGTCCCAGTGGTAGGACAATTTGCTGCTGCTTTTTGCCATGATGAATGCAGAGAAACTGGCAACTCGATGGTAGAGAGCATGCTGCTGCATTTGCAAATTAAAGAAAAAGAAAGAACCTGGCATTCCAGTGCCAAAAGCTTGCTGCTGCATTTTGCAAATGACAGAAATAGGGAACCTCGCATCCGAGAGCTAGAAGGATTGGCTGTTTTTTTCTGATGGTAAATGCAGAGAGACTGGCAACTCATTGATAGAAGCTTGCTGCTGCTTTGCGAATGAGGGATAAAGAAAGAACCTGACATCCCACTGCTAGTAGGATTCATTGCTGCTTTTTGCCATGATAAATGCATAGAAACTGGAAACTCTGTGTAGATCATGTGAGAAACTGTCAACTCGATGACAAGAACCCTGCTGCTGCATTTGCGAATCGGGAATAAAGGAAGAACCGGGCATCACACTGCCGGAAGGTCTTATTACTGCTTTGCAATTGTAACCCAACCAGTGCAGGGGCCTCCCTACACCCCGGACTCTGCGTTGTGTAGTTTTGTGTTGGATTGGGGTGCACAGTAGAGAGACCAGTCAGACACAGGCATTCAATTTGTTGCTTGGACCGCGCCGTTTATTTAGGTGCTGGGGCAAACACCACTCCAACTCTGCTGCTGGCCCTTTGCAAATCACAGTAAACACTGCGTGAGTATTAACACATAGTGAAAGCCAACAAGTACAACAAAAAACACATTACATAAAATTATTCATGTAATGAAGGCACCTTTACAACTGGGTTCAGGTAAATTAACATAGCGGGACTACTATCAAATAGTAGCTGAAAAGCTACTGCTCCTTCTTCCATTACTTTGCAGGTGTGCTGCGAACAAGCAGAAATGTAGCCCGAAATCGCGGCAGATAATTTAAAATGAAACATGTACACAAACTCCTCACACTCTCATCAGACAGTACATGAACCTCTTAATAAACACAATATATGCTTAGCTTAAATGACATACCGCTATTTTACACAGTGGAACACTTATTATTAAACAAAACCAATGCGGTACGGCACTGACAGGCAGTCATGCAGGGTCTGGACATACTTGCTATATCCACCCGACCCATTAGTGGTTGACACTTTTGACCAAAACATGTCCTTCAATGCACATATTAAACAAATATGTGCATTGCGCAACATCTCAAAAATTAGAAATATCCTGTCTCAGAGTGAAGCTGAAAAACTAGTTCATGCATTTATTACTTCCAGGCTGGACTACTGTAATTCATTGTTATCAGGAAGTCCTAAAAACTCCCTGAAAAGCCTTCAGTTAATCCAAAATGCTCCAGCAAGAGTCCTGACAGGGACTAGAAAGAGAGAGCAGATTTCTCCTCCTAGTAGCTTGCTAGTCAAGCAAGCTGATTACCTTATTGCATATTAAGCTGCACTCAGGCGCCCTAGCCCTTTACCGCGTTGCACACAACAACAGGGTTGCAAAGTGGTCGCGTCAGACGGAGAGTATTAAAGTGCTCAGTCAGATCAGCAGGGACAGGTGGATGGAGGAATGGATGAAGGTGGATCAGGGTTTGACACCATCAGCCTGCAATCAAGACACACAGTCTGCAAGTAAAACCTGCTCATTTATTTACATTCAGGAACAATTAGGTAACCTCTGACTCTTTATAAATAATGTTTCATAAAGATCTTCATTCTTCTTTATATGCAGCAGAGAGTTCCCGTACTCTAATATTTCTGCTGACTGTCCTCTCTAGAAAACTAAACCCCTGAACCCGACTGAGGAACCGGCTGATTTTTCACTGAACCCTGTGATTGTTCTGAGTGTGCTTTCAGTGTCGTCTTCAATGTGAACCCTGTGAACTCTGAGAGGACACATGAGCTGCCGTGGCTGTGAGTGAGGTTTGTTTGCTGTGATCATTTGTGCTGCTCGTGTGTTTTTCACTAACAGCTGATGTTGAGCCAGTTCAAACTTTTCATGCAGTGGAAAGCACACCACACCGTCTGAGTCTCCTGTTTTTATCAGATTTTTGTCGTTCCCTAACTGTTGTTATTTGAATATTAAACATACTAAAGTAGACCTTTGAGTCAAAGGCGAGGTAGAAAAAAACCTACAAGAATGGTGAGAAGTGAAGAGGGGAGGGAGGGCTCCACTGACATGAAATAGCTGAGAGTCTGAACCGCAAGTAGAATCATAATGTGCAAAACACTGACTACAAACTAAGGAAAGAGTGAGGTGGAAATCACACAACTGTGTAATGAAGCTTTCTCCTGCTTGATTTCATAAATCCTTTAACATTTGTAGGTTCAGCTTCCAATATTTATGTCATGGATAAAGTTTATGTGCATAGTTCTGAATAAGAAAAGAGTCCATGTGAAAATGGTGAAGGAGCTACTTGATTCAATAAGTATCTGACAAACAGAAACAGCTCTAACTTTTGAATGTTCATTGTAGATGGTCCTTGAGCCACATTCATGGATCTCAGAATTCTGTGAACGGTTTGACAAAGATCAGTGGACACAGACATAAAACATGGCACACCGTCTCTGTTTAGAAGATATCAATGTGTGTAAAGATGACTGTTGTATGTATCACACTTTCATGCAAGAGGCATAAACAGTGACACTGGTGTTGCAGCAGTTTGTAGTTCATGGCAGGGTTGGGACTTTGTGGTTCCTCGTTTGTTTCTAAAGATCTTAACTCATTTCCTCTTATCTGTGAGGAAGAGTTTAGACTTTCCCATTGCTCTGAGTATTGGTCAGTCTACTGACTGCTGTTAAACAAATCCTTTTTATGCTGCAAAGAGAAACTACAGGCTGTATTCTATAAAAAGGGGTTAACCGTCTGTTAGCCAACCTGGAAGGTTGCAGTGTCAACAGAACACCGAGTCTGTGTCTTTGGCTCCAGCTGTCTTTATCAGTTCTTTCAATTTGTATTAAATTATTCTGATTTTGTGTCTCATTTCAGCCTGATCCAGCTAAAAACTAGGAGGGTTTGGGAGGCGACAGAGATGGAGGCAGTGAAGGAGAACATCTCCTCACACAAATATTTCTTCCTGGATGGCTTTAGTGAACTTGGAGAGCTGAGGCCGTTCCTCTTCATCCCGTTCTCCTTCATGTTTGTTGTATCACTGTTTGCTAACTCCCTGCTGGTGTACGTGATTGTTTCACAGAGAAGCCTCCACTCGCCGATGTACATCCTCATTGCCAGCATGGCGTGCATTGACCTCAGCCTCCCTGTATTCTTTGTTCCCCACATGCTGCTGAGCTTCCTGTTTGACTGGAGGGGGATCTCTCTCATCGGCTGCCTTGTTCAGATGTATTTCGTGCACTTGTTAGGAGCCTTTCAGTCCACTCTGCTGCTGTGGATGGCTCTGGATCGTTACTTTGCCATCTGCACCCCACTCTACTATCATGAACAAATGGCTTTGGCAAAATTTCTTAAATTTGTAATCCCTTCTTCCATCAGAAATATGTTTGTTGTCTTGGTGGTGGTCAGTCTGGCTGGAAAATTGCCATTCTGTCTGAGAAATGTGATAAACCACTGCTTCTGTGAGCACATGGCCTTGGTGGAGCTGGCCTGTGGAAGCACCACCGTCAACAGTGTGGCTGGGTTGATCACAGTCTTCTCTGTCCCTGTGACTGACTTCTTCCTCATCACTGCCTCTTACACAGTCATATTCAGCTCTGTGTTGAGCTCAGGAAAGTCAAGTGCCAAAGCTCTTCACACCTGTGTTACACACATCGTGGTCATGACTGTTAGTCTGACCATCATACTCACAGCTTTCCTCTCATATCGAATAAGAAACGGTCTCCCTGCAGCCATTAGGATTTTCTTCAGCATACTGTACCTGTTCTTTCCAAGCTGTTTCAACCCCATCATCTACGGCATCAGAACTGCCGAGATCCGACAGCACATCCTGAAAACACTGAGAATCTGAACTTTTCTTAACCCTTTATTGACCATGGGCCCACCGGCGGGCCCATTTTACAGGTAAATTTGAAGGGCCGGTCAATAAAGGGTTAAGAACCACCCAGTGATGGTCAGTTTAACCTGGATGTTTTTCAGTGACTGGTATGAGCTTTAAAGTAAATCAAACGACTCAATTTTGGAATACGTGCATGTCAAGAGATGTACAGAGTACGTTTGAAAATATATATCTCTTTAACAATATGGCTGTGGCATCAACATATGAATTATTAATACTAGCAAAAACCCACCCTTTAGGTGGTTGCAGATATTCATTATTTACAGATAAGCATAATAACTTGTGCTGTCAATAGATTAAAAAAAAAAGTAATCACAATTATTTGATCAATAGTCTGATTGCAATTTTATTTTTTCAACTTTATATGTAACTGACATTTATGCAATATAATGAAGCAAATGCAGAATAAACACAAAGAATGTATCCTTAAATTCAAAGAGAATTTGAATAGATTTCTTAAATCTTTTTACACAGGTTCTCTCGTGTGAAATGCAACCTATACATAAAACCTATATACTAACAGGTAAGTATACACTCATATATAGTACATATTAGTGGTGTCAAACAATTAAAATTTGTAATCAGATTCACTCTGTGGATTAATTCTGATTAATCACGATTAAATATCATTCATTTTTATTCTATATTAAAATGAATGAATGACTTGAGTAAAAAGGGGAAATGTACGCACTTAACATGTTTATTGAACATCTTGAACATTCATGTTAAAAAAACCTCTGTAAACATTTATCCTCTCTGTGTCTGTCGCTCTTGAGGAGGCACTTCATAGTGATGTGTCAGTCGTGAAGGAAACGGCTCTTAGAGCCAACTCTTTGAAGTGAACGACGCGAGCCGGCTCCTTATTGGGAGCCGTGGGATTGGGTTTTTTTTCTTTCTCTCACCCTCTCTCTCGCACTTTTTTCGCTTCACTCTGCACGTGAGCCGTGTGCTTGAGCCAAGCAAAAGGGGGAGGGGAGGGGCGGTAGTTACACTCGCAGTAGCACAGGAACAGAGTGGGAGTAAAAGAGAGAGAAAGAGAGCCAGGGACAACAACAATAGACAACATCGTCACATTAGAAAGGTATAGTAATCATCCACAACTATTTTCAGTTGCGGATGATAAAGGATTCAGGCTTAGAGGGAACATGTTCTGCCCGGTGGTGTAGGGTCCTGATTACTCCAAGTCTGTGTTCCAGAGGGTGGTGGGAGTCAAAGAGGAGGTACTGGTCTGTGAAGCCCACACACACGAACCAGTACCTCCTCTTTGACTCTTAAGCCTGAAGGGAAAAAGAAGGAACACACACATGTAAAGGTAGCTCTTAAAACATGCGGTTATCCTAATTGGGTGTTTATAAAGTCAGGAAAGAGGCACCGAAAAGAAGATCAGACACCAGCGAGGGAGGATAAGAAAGACAGAGGCAACAACTTTGTCATCCCCTATGTAGCCGGTGTATCAGAGAAACTCAGGAGAGTTTTCTCCAAGCACGACATCCCAGTGTACTTCAGACCCAGCAACACACTCAGACAGAAACTGGTTCACCCGAAAGACAAAACTCCAAAACACAGACTTAACAACGTGGTGTATGCTATACAGTGTAGCGAGGAATGCCCAGACCTCTACATTGGAGAGACCAAACAGCCACTTCACAAGCGCATGGCACAACATAGAAGAGCCACCTCCACGGGACAAGACTCAGCAGTCCATCTGCATCTAAACGTCAAAGGTCACTCTTTCGAGGATGTTCACATTTTGGACAGAGAGGACAGATGGTTTGAAAGAGGAGTGAAAGAGGCCATCTATGTCCACTGTGAGCGACCATCTTTGAACAGAGGCGGTGGTTTACGACACCAACTGTCTGCCATCTATAATCCAGTTTTGAGATCCTTCCCAGACGCCTTAATGCCCACTCACATCCTGGGCCATCTGACCTCAGGAATTCACATGATAGATGTTATGTATGAACCAAACCATATATGGTGTGCTGTGCAAGCTATTGCCAGTAGTGGGCACTACGCCCAGTTGTGTGTGTGTGTAACTTCTGTGTTATGTTAAACAAAGAGAAGAAGTCAAAAATGTAAACAAGCTACCGTGTGTATCAGTCTGACTCTGCATAAGCCCTAACAGTGTACTGACACCACCAGAGGGAATATAACATAAATTGGCGACAAATTGTGAAGTCTGGAAGACTTGGCCGTCTACTGTGCATGTACTGACTGCGTGGCTGAGTTTGGATGGAAAATGGACGATCGCGTGGTGAATTGGCATCGGAGCTGTGGATGCGGCTAGCTTCTTTTTCTCCGACGAGTCAGAAGCGACAGTTTGGCTGTGGACAGCAGATGCATCATGGCTGGAATGATTGGGCAGATGGACCCCTTTGATGATGCTGATGAGCAATGGGCAACGTATATTGAACGTTTTGAGCATTACATCCTTGCTAATGACATTCAGCCTGAGAAACAAGTCCCGGTGCTGCTGAGTGTGATGGGTCCTAAGACGTATGGTCTGCTGCGTAATCTGGTAGCTCCAAGCAAGCTTGGGACAATCAAGTATGACAATATTGTGGCTGTTTTACAAGCTCATTTTGCTCCCAAGCCACTGGTAATAGCTGAAAGGTTCCGGTTCCACAAGAGGAATCGGGGGAAGAGGAAACGGTCGCACAGTATGTGGCAGTGCTGAAAAGACTGTCAGAACATTGCGAGTTTGGTGCATATCTGGAAGATGCTCTGCAGGACAGATTTTTTTTGTGGATTAAAGTGTGAAACTGTGCAGAAGTGTCTTTTGACTGAAAAGGATTTCACGTTTCGCAAAGCAGTTGATTATGCCGTGTCGGCAGAGACAGCAACACGTCGGCAGAGACAGCAGCAGTTAAGTGGTTCTCTTAAAGTGAATGCGGTACTGTCACAAAAAGGTGATAAATGCCGCCGCTGCGGGAAAATTAATCATACTGATGATGACTGCTGGTACAAAGACCGTGACTGTCACCCGTGTGGGAGGAAGGGCCACACGAAATGCATGTGTAAAGGTAGAGCCAGAAGCAGCCAAGATTGGAACAGGAAAGAGAAAGAGGGAATACCTGAACTGAAAGGCAATGCAGCTAAAAACAGAGGAAAGGACAAAAAGAGGAGAATTCATCATGTTGCTGCAGAGGAAAGTGAAAGTGAAGGACTCAGACCTGACACTGACAGTGAGTTGGAACTGTATGCTTTGTCTCGAAAAGAGAAATATTCAAATATCTCCCTAATCCCTGTAGTGAACAGGGAGAAAATAGAGATGGAGCTGGATACAGGGGCTGCTGTGTCTTTGATTCCATGGGAACAGTACAAAAGTATGCTGAGTCAGTTGCTGCTGCAACAATGTTCCCTCTAATGTTTCATGTGTCTGAGCGAACACACAAACTCCCTGAGCGGTCTCTTGGACCACTGTGAGCAACAGCAGACGTGTGCACTGTGGTCACGCCAGCATCCAATCCATCCAAGTTACATGGTTTATTAAAGTAATCAAATTACAGCATTTACATTTATGTTAGACTACTTTTAAACTGCTTTAGCCCACTTACAATGAAAATTAAAAAAATCTTGACCTGACCTGTGTAGTATGTTAACACTATAGGAAGTTAAAAATACCTTGAACTCCAATTTTGAAAACACAACTTTATTTTATTTTTCTTATTTAATTAAGCTCTGACTTGTATTATGAGTGTGAGTCTGTGGTCTGTGAGAGAGTCCTGTAACTCTCTGTCTGCAAAATACAGGATATAATGACCAATGTTGGGCAATTAATTATATAGTTATTTCTTCAAAAAAGTAACTGAGTTATGCAAACAACAAAGTTTTTTGCAGCTGTTTAACTAAAAATGCAGCCAAGGCGTTTTTTTAAATAAACATTTCAAACTATTTACAGAACAATCAGCTGTTCTGCATCAAATCTGATGCCACACAAATTATTTGGGCCACTCCAAAAAATAATTTCTGTCCACTATGAGATAAAGGAGAACAACAGCCTGATACCTGCAGGCCTGACAACAGGAGATGTATCACTCCTGTAACACCTGTAACATTCAGCAGTCGCCTCATTGTTCTGACACACACAACAAAACTATTGACTACACTACACACTAACTACACACTAACTACACAAGATTTGTGCTAAACATCGTAAATCTCTCACATCTCAAAACACCGCTGCCACTCCTAAAACTTCCCCCTCCCTAAACAACTAAATGCCATGTTGCCATATCATTTTTTGATTGGTCGACATGGTACATTTTTCGACCAATAGGAAAGGGTGGGGGTGCTTTGGTTTTGTTTTTGCTCACAGGTGGAGAGTGCTTTCGAGCGCTTTTCTTATAAAACGCAGTTTTTACAGTTTCTTCCCGCAGTAATTTTAAACAACGATAGTATTCAGGAAGAAAACCAAACATTGCAGATATTTTTATCATAACTCTGGTTTTACGTGGCCGATCAACACAATTTAAAAACTGGTATAAAGTCCACACTTTCTCCGTCAATTGTTCCGTCTGTCCTGCTCACATCTCCAATGGTTGTACAAGTTGTCATTAACATGGCTTCACTCCACATCAGCCACGCCGCTTTGCTAGCTAAAACACCGGTGTCGGCACATAAGTACGCTGTCATAGCCTGTCAACCACGTTGATTGGCTGCATATATACGAATGTGAATCGCATCATTGGCTGGACTATGGGATAAGGAGGCATCGTTCTAATCCCATACTGGAGGAGCCAGTCACTTACTGACTAACACTGCAAAACAGAATTGTTAACGTATTTATTTTAATTTCAATTCAGGTTAGAATTTTTTTTTGTGCGCAGAGACCGTGCCAGCAGTGCGCAATTGCGCACGTGCGCAGCTTAGAGGGAACATTGGCTGCAACCCACTGATATCATGCTGAAAACATACACTGGGGAGCTACTGGCACCAGAAGGGGTCATCAAGGTTTAAGTTGAACTGAACAAGCAATGTGCAACACTACCCTTGTAGGTGGTAAAGGTGGATGCCCCACCACTGTTTGGTAGGGAGTGGTTTAGAGTTATCAAGCTGAACTGGAAAGACTTAAAGATGGTTCATGCCAGAGAGCAAAGTGGAAATGACAATCTGGAGGCTTTGTTAAAGAAACACTCAGCCGTTTTCTTTAAGGAGCTAGACACAATGAAGGGAATTAAAGCCAGATTGACTCTTAGGCCTGATAGTGTCCCCAAATTCTGTCCACCACAAAACGTGCCTTATGCTCTCTGCCCTCAGGTGGAGGCTGAACTGAAATGCCTGACTGAGCTTGGGGTGATCACACCAGTGGAGCATAGTGACTGGGCTACACCTGTGGTGCCTGTCAACAAGAAGGATGGTTCAGTGAGACTGTGTGGCGATTTCAAGGTCACTCTCAATTCGCAGCTCTGTGTGGACAAGTACCCACTTCCACGCATTGAGGACCTGTTTGCTTCTCTAAGAGGGGGGTCAGCATTTCAGTAAGCTAGACTTGGCAAATGCCTACCTACAGATGGAGTTAGAAGAGGAGTCTAAGAAGCTGCTGACTATTTCGACTCAAAAATGGCTGTTCCGATTTAATCGCTTACCTTTTGGAGTGGCGTCGTCACCAGCGCTGTTTCAGAAGGCTATAGATCAAGCTCTTCTCGGCCTGCCATACACCCATTGTTATCTGGATGACATCCTGGTCAGTGGTCCTGACAAACAGACACACCTGACAACCCTTGAGGCAGTTTTGAGCAGGCTGGATGACTATGGCCTGCATCTCAAACAGGAGAAGTGCCTGTTCTTCCAGGAGTCAGTGGAATACCTGGGCCACGTAATTGATGCGGCAGGGCTACACAAATCACCTGAAAAGCTGCGTGCCATTATGGAAGCACCAGCACCAGCTGATGTCAGCCAGTTACGTTCTTTTCTGGGAATGCTCAACTATTATGGACGTTTCATATCTGATTTAGCTACGGTCCTGAAGCCGCTGAATGAGCTGCTCAGTAAAGAGAAGAAATGGCAGTGGACATCAGCCTGTGAGTCAGCTTTCCAGAAAGCTAAAGAACATCTGGCCTCACCAGAAATACTCACCCAGTACAATCCTGAACTGCCTCTCCGCTTGGCGTGTGACGCTTCACCATATGGAGTTGGAGCCGTGCTCTCACATGTCATGCCTGATGGCCAAGAACGGCCAATTGCTTATGCTTCACGAACTCTCAGCAAAGCAGAACAAAACTATACTCAGATAGAGAGGGAGGCATTGGCGATAGTTTTTGGAGTGCGCAAGTTTCACCAGTATCTCCATGGTAACAAGTTCACCTTGCTGACTGATCATCGCCCACTGACCTCCATTCTGAGTCCAGTAAAAGGCACACCGTCAATGGCAGCTGTGCGAATGCAGCGTTGGGCGCTCCTTCTGTCAGCACATAATTACACCTTGCAGTACCGGAAGGGTGCACATCATGCCAATGCTGATGGACTGTCGCGTTTACCTCTGCCACTTGCACAGAAAGAGAAACGGGGAGCAGTTGAGGTATTCTACGCATCTCAACTGGACACATTACCAGTCAGTGTCGCCGAGATCAGACATGACACTGTGTCTGATATCACTTTGTCTCGTGTCCTGGAAATAGTAACAACTGGATGTTTCCCAGCAGCAAAGGACACAGATCAAGAGCTGTCACCCTATCTGCTGCGCAGACAAGAACTCACAATACAGCAGGGATGCCTCATGTGGGGCGTACGGGTGGTTGTCCCACCTAAGCTGCGCTCTCATGTCCTGAAAGAGCTCCACACAGCACATCCAGGGGTGGTGAGGATGAAGAGCTTAGCTCGCAGCTATGTTTCGTGGCCTGGCATTGATTCGCAAATTGAGCTTCAAGCTAAAGCCTGCCACTCTTGTCAGCGTGTGCAAAAAGAACCTGGGTTAGCACCTTTGCACCCTTGGTTGTGGCCTTCCTGTCCGTGGGAACGGATCCATGTGGATTTTGCGGGTCCATTTGAAGGTCACAGGTACCTGGTGGTGGTAGATGCACATTCCAAGTGGCCTGAGGTGCATATTATGGATAGCACCACAGCTGGTAAAACCATACAAGTGCTACTGGGTCTTTTTAGTCGCCATGGCATTCCTCATGCCCTCGTGAGTGATAACGGACCACAGTTCTGTTCTGAGGAATTCAGGGTGTTCCTGAAAGCTAATGGAGTCAAACACAGCCGCTCTGCACCATCCTGCCACTAATGGTTTGGCTGAGCGTTTTGTGCAGACATTCAAGCATACATTGAAAGCTTTCAGGAGCAGTGCGTCAGTCACAAGATGCTCAACAACAATGCCGACAGTAACACTCCAGGGACAGACGGTTCACTGTTGGCGAGCCTGTCCTGGTGCGTGATTATAGGAAGGGGGAGGACAAGTGGACGCACGGTGTCATACTGGAAAAGACTGGGCCAGTGTCATACAAGGTGAATGTGGGAGCACAAGGAGTGTGGAAACGTCATGTGGATCAGATGCTGACACAACCTGAGCCAGTATCTCAGCAGGTCGCAGTGGATCCTCTGACAAGCTCTCAATTGTCACCAGTCCAGAGTGGTAGTGACACCATGCTTCACCCTTGTACATCCCCGCAGGAAGAGACTGTTGAACAAGTTCTGGGGACCACAATACCTCCAGAAACACCCCAGTCTGTTAAACCACCACTGTCTGACTGTACACAGGTTACAGAGACTGTAAGACATTACCCAGTGAGAGTCACTAAGCCACCCGCTCGTTATCGTGATGGGCGAGCATATTGAAGTAGTTCTGTGAGAATGTTGGGTTCAGAGACATTATTCTCAACTAAAAATTTAATACAGAAAGCAACATTAATTCCATCTTGATGCATTCTCAATCATCCAGGAAAGTAAATCTCCAAAAGTTGATTCTGTTCATCTGGACGTAGCGTTTTGTGGGAGAAACATTTCGTCACTCATCCAAGTGACTTCTTCAGTCTCAGCTGACTGCAGGTTTCAATCTTATAAACAGGACATTTGCATAATGACTGAAACCAGCCCACTGAAGGAACAATGGGCTGGGAGGTCAGTTCCTTAATCTTAATTATGCAAATTCTCACGACCATTGATCAACAACCACTGACCAAAACCCACTGATCAATGGCCATGAGTACCATTCACAGAGAGTTGGGGAATGGCTGCTGAAGGAGTCAAACACAGCCGACTCTCCTCCAAGTCTATGTTAGTACATGGCTTAATAATTGATCAACAAATCGATTTACTCTGCCTTACAGAAACCTGGTTGCAGCAGGATGATTATGTTAGTTAAAATGAATCAACACCCCCGAGTCATTCTAACTACCAGAAACCTCGAAGCACAGGCCGAGGGGGCGGTGTGGCAGCAATTTTTCACACCAGCCTATTAATCAGCCAAAGACCCAGACAGACTTTTAAATTATTTGAAAGTCTGATGCTTAGCCTCGTCCACCCCAGCTGTGAAACTCAGAAACCAAATCAAATCAAATCACTTTTATTGTCACATCACATGTGCAGGTACACTGGTACAGTACATGCGAGTGAAATTCTTGTGTGCGAGCTTCACAAGCAACACAGGTGTGCAAAAATACAATAACATAAGAACAAGTATATACAAGAATGGGTAAATCTGAGAATTATATAAATAAATATATGCACAATATAAGAGTGTATGCGCATTACTGAATGTGTATACTAAATATGTATATCTACGTGTGTGTGTGTGTGTGTGTGTGTGTGTGTGTGTATATACATATTTTAAAAATTAAATAGAATAAACAATAAAATAAAATATACAGAGGTTGGCAGTTGGATATTGTGCAAAACAAGTGGCAATTATATACAGTCTTACTTGTTATCATCTATCATCCACCTGGGCCTTACACAGAGTTTCTGTCTGATTTCTCAGACTTTTTATCTGATTTAGTGCTCAGCTCAGATAAAATAATTATTGTGGGTGATTTTAACAAGGCTCTGCCTCCCATTCTACTTTTAAATACTCTAGGAACAACAAGTAAGCCTGCAGTGTGAGAGCGAAGTGCTCTAATAGGGTGATATGGTACTACAAGGTCATTAAGATAAGATGGGGCCTGATTATTTAAGACCTTGTATGTGAGGAGCAGGATTTTGAATTCTGGATTTAACAGGAAGCCAATGAAGGGAAGCCAATACAGGAGAAATCTGCTCTCTCTTTCTAGTCCCTGTCAGGACTCTTGTTGCAGCATTTTGGATTAACTGAAGGCTTTTCAGGGAGTTTTTAGGACTTCCTGATAATAATGAATTGCAGTAGTCCAGCCTGGAAGTAATAAATGCATGAACTAGTTTTTCAGCGTCACTCTGAGACAGGATATTTCTAACTTTAGAGATGTTGCACAAATGGAAGAAAGCAGTCTTACATATTTGTTTAATATGTGCATTGAAGGACATGTCCTGGTCAAAAATGACTCCAAGGTTCCTCACAGTGTTACTGGAGGCCAAGGTAATGCCATCCAGAGTAAGAATCTGGTTAGATACCATATTTTTAAGATTTTTTAGGGCCGAATACAATAACCTCAGTTTGATCTGAATTAAGAAGCAGAAAATTAGAGGCCATCCATCACCCACCGGAAAGTCTAACTTATTGTCAGCTATGTGGACCAAGCTCTTGCAAAAGTTGTATATGGGTTGAATGGCCCAAATATCCCATCCTCCCAAAGCACCTCCCACAGGACACTCTGAGGGGACACAGTGGAATGCCTTCAAGTCCACAAAACACATGTAGACTGGTTGGGCAAACTCCTGTGCTTCCTCAAGTCTCCTACTGTATCCGAGGCTCGACTAACAGATGGACTCTCCTTTCCAGCCCCCTGGCATAGATTTTCCCAGGGAACATGAAGACTGTGATTCCCTATAGTTGCATCACACCCTCCAGCCCCCCTTCTGAAAGATAGGAATTACCATACCGGTCTGCCAGTCCACAAGCACCACCCCTGATCTCCATGCCACATTGTAGAGGTGTGTCAACCAAGACAGACCTACGATATCCAGAGGCTTCAGGAACTCAGGGCAAACCTCATTCACCCCAGACGCCCTGCCACCAAGGAGTTGTTCAACTGCCTCAGTGACCTCAGCCCCGGAGAGAGATGAGTCGACCCCCTCATCCCCAGACTCTGCTTACTATATGGAAGTGGGACTTTAGCCAGTGGGACTAAAGAAGTCCTTGAAATATTCCTTCCACCACCCACCACCCAACAATGTTTTCAGACGAATTCAGCAGCACTCCAGCCGTACTACACACAGCGCAGGTAGAGCACCGCTTTCCCCTCCTGATTCGCCTGATGTTTTGGCAGTCCGAAAGCCTTTCTTCGTGGCCTCTCCGAACTCCTACAACTGAGTTTTTGCTTCAGCCACTGCCTGAGCTGTCCCATAGGATAACCCAGCCCGATAGCACTCCTTCTTCACCTCTGGTGTCCACCATTTGGTTAGGGTGTTACCGTCACGACAGGCACCAACCACCTTGTGGCCGCAGCTCAGTGCATCAGCTTTGGTAATGGAGGTGCTGAGCATGGTCTATTTGGACTCACTGTCTTCCCTTGGAATATTGTTGAAGCTCTGCCCCATGGACTAATGTCTGGCCACCAGACGCTCACCCTGGGGTAGACTGCCTAATGTGAAGAGGAAGATCATTCCAAAGCTTCTGGGCCACAATAGAGGACGCTTGGTTTCCTCTAAGTTTCAGCCATGATTTAGGGACTGCAAGGAACAGCTGCTCAGCTGATTGGAGTGAATGAGGGGGGACAGGGCTTCAGCAGAGCGGACAAATATACAGGTGCCAGATTCTTTAAGGATTTAAAAAACAGTCAAAAGATTTTAAAATAGATTCTAAATTCAATTGGAAGTCAGTGTAAGGAGGCCAGAACTGGAGTAATATGCTAAAATTTTCTTTTAGCAGTTAAAAACCATGCCACAGCAGTTGCAGGCGTGACCTGGCCACCACCTATTAAAAGGGAGTTGCAGTAATTTAAGTGTGGCAGGAGGTGGGGATGGAATAAATACTCTTCACAATTTAACAGACACCGCCACCCTGGGAATTTCACCCAGAAAATACTGGATAGAAGTAATTCTAATTACCAGGAAGACACTCGTGGTTCAATGATAAAACAGATTGACAATTTATTAATAATCATTTAAAACAGCATATAAAGGTACAAGCAGACATATAAATATACAAGCCCTCTGCATCTGAATAAAAGAAACAAAGAACTGCAGGAACACACTGGTGATCCACAGCTAGAAAAAAGGCCTCCTACCAGTGATGTAACAAAAACCAAATACAAATCAAAACAACAGTGAGCCAGGCATACAAACTAAACTAAACCTTAAATCTGGAGTAGACGGAGTCACCGTGTTATTCCAAACTGTCGTCTGCCCGACTACTCCAATTTAATAATTAAGTCAGTCAACATACACACCAGCGGGCTCCCGTGGCCTGCATGTATGTAGCTGCTGTATACGCAGACATCCACTCCAAAGAGGCTGGCAGCGGCAGAAAAAAGAAACCTCACAAACAGAAACAAAGGGGGAAAGGCAAAGCAGCAGCACCTCAGCGTAGCTGGGGAAAAGCAGTAGCGGCCACGCTATAAGGCCATTGGCCGCCCACTGAGGCCTACACTTCCGATCAACGGCAGCACTCAGTTTACTAACAAGGTGGCTCGTAGGAGGCTGCCGCAGCTACAACCAGCCGCAATGGAGGCTTCAAGCAGGTATCCGCAGGTGATATCTGCAACACCGGGGGAAGTCAGGTGACCGAAAGGAGATGACAACAGGTACACGATTTCGGGGACGCTCAGATGGCCGCTACTATTTATACTAGCGCACCCAAATACGCTGCTCAAGGAGCAGGACACTGACAATCGTGTCGCATTGGACAGTTACACCTCCACTGTCTTGGACTACATCTGTTTCTGTGTGGACAATGTAACAACTTGGAAACGATTCAGTGTGTTCCCTAATAATCCACCCTGGATGACACACGGAGTTCAACAACTTATCCAAACGAGGAACAACGCTTTCCATTCCGGGGACCTGGAGGCATACAGTGCTGCCAGGGCTAACCTGAGAAGAGGCATCAAGACTGCCAAGCAGCAGCACAGGAGGCGCATCGAGGCCAGGTTTGAGAACATCACAAACCCAAGACAGGTCTGGGAGAGCATCAGGGCCATCACGGACTACAAGAGGAGAACACCATCACCCTCAGCCGACAGTCCTACTCTGGCTGAGGACCTAAATCTCTTTTATGCCCGTTTTGATAGGGATAACACCGACCCTGTCCTGTCCCCACTCCCCTCAACCGACCCTGCTCCAGTCCTGAGCACTCATGAGCTGAGGCGTGTGTTCCGCAGCATTAACATCAGGAAGGCGGCCGGACCAGATGGAGTGCTGGGCCGGGTGCTAAAAGACTGTGCTGCGGACCTGGCGGACGTCTTCACCTCTATATATAACACCTCGCTGTCCTGTTCACTGGTACCATCCTGTTTCAAAGCAGCAACCATTGTTCCCATCCCCAAACAGTCAAATGTCACATGTCTGAACGATTTCAGACCTGTGGCACTCACCCCCATTCCTGCCAAATGCCTGGAGAGACTGGTCATTAAACACATCAGAGCTGCCCTTCCACCATCTCTGGACCCGCACCAGTTTGCATACAGGGAGAACCGGTCAACTGAGGACGCGATTGCCACAGTGCTGCACACACTACTGGAGCACCTGGAGCACAAGAACACCTATGCACGGCTCCTCTTTATAGACTACAGCTCGGCCTTTAATACCATCCGGCCATACAAACTCCGTCCCAAACTCCATCAACTGGGACTCAACTCCTCCCTGTGCAACTGGATTGTGGACTTCCTCACTAACCGTAGACAGAGTGTCAGAGTGGGTAAGAACACCTCTTCCACCCTTGTGGTCAACACCGGTGCCCCTCAGGGGTGTGTTCTGAGCCCTCTGCTATACACTCTCTTCACTCATGACTGTATTTCCTCCTGCGCGTCCAATCTCATTGTTAAGTTTGCCGACGACACCACAGTGCTCGGACTCATATCCAACAACGATGAGACAAACTACAGGACAGAGGTGCAACAACTAGAGTCATGGTGCCGCGACAATAACTTGGTCTTAAACACCAAAAAGACCAAGGAGATTATTGTAGATTTCCAGAGGAAAGGTCATAACAACTACCGGCCTCTCTTCATTGGCAGTGAGGCGGTGGAGAGGGTGAGCAGTTTTAAATTCTTGGGGGTAACTGTGACTGAGGACTTGTCCTGGGGCAACCACATCACCTCAGCTGTACGGAAGGCCCAACAGCGCCTCTACTACCTGAGGAGACTGCGGAGCGCACACATTCCCAGACCTCTGATGTTGAACTTCTACAACTGTGCCATCAGCAGCGTTCTGACGTATGGATTTCTAGTGTGGTTCCCCAGCTGCACCAAGGCCGACCAGCAAGCACTCCAGCGGGTGGTGAAAGAAGCTGGCAGAATTATTGGAACGATTCTGCCAGAGATTAGCAACATCTTCCCCACTCGCTGTCTGAGGAGGGTGCACAGTATTCTGCGGGACCAACATCACCCTGCGCACCACCTTTTCCACCTGCTGCCCTCAGGGAGAAGGTACAGGTCCATACAGGCCAGAACGTCCAGATTGGCCAACAGCCTGTATCCACAGGCTGTGAGGCTCCTGAACTCTGCCCCCCCCCCCCTCTCTGCCCCCCCTCTCACGGACAATAACCATATCCAACTTATTAATAGCAGTGAACTGGTCTGAAAAATAGACAATTATCATATCTCACAGTACAATAATTGAATGGGTTGCACTGTTGCACTTTGTCATATTTCTCAGGTCTTTGTCTGAATGTCCCATGAACACTACCTGTCATATTTTTCATGTTTTTTTTTTCCTAAGGATCGTCTCATTACACTGAAGTCACACTGGGTTAAATGGTTACACTTGGGTCTAAGGGGAATTTAGTATTTATTATTATTTGTTGTAGAAGCTCCAAACACAATTTCATTGTTCTTGACAATGACAGTAAATAAATACTTACTTACTTACACATAATATTCATTCTGCTACACAAGTATGAGGTTATAAAAGCATGGATGACAGTTTCCAAGTCACGCCTGGAAAGAAAAGGCTTAACCTTCGACAGACATCTGAGGTGATCTGCTTCTACATTAATAGTGGCTGGTCCACAGATGTGACAGGATTGTTCAACACTGCTCTTCCTCTCTGGAATATCTTTTTTTTCACTGCAAACCGTTTTATTCTCTGCGGGAGTTTGCTTCATTCACTATGGCCGCTGTTTACATCCCGCCAGATGCGGATGTGCAGGTAGCTCAGTGCGCCCTCGCGTGGCAGATACTGCACATGGAGTGGACATACCTGTACTCTCTCATTATTGCTCTTGGGGACTTTAACAAAACCAGCCTGAGCCAGGAACTTCCCATATATAAACAGTATATTAAATGCCCGACCAGAGAGGAGAGGACATTGGACCACTGTTATACCACAAGTAGCAGGGCCTATCGCACGGTGCCTTGTGCTGCACTTGGACTTTCTGACCACGTCATGATCCACCTGATCCCCGCGTACAGACAGATGCTGAAGCCCTCCAGACCTGTCGTGAGGACTAAAAAACTGTGGAGCAACGAGGCTGTGGAGGACCTTCGCACGTGTTTGGAATCTACAGACTGGGACACAATGAGGGCTGCTTCTAACAGCTTGGATGAGTTTACAGACACTGTCACCTCCTATATCCACTTCTGCGAGGACAGCATTGTGCCATCATGCACCAGGGTGAGTTATAACAATGACAAACCCTGGTTTACTCCTAAACTCAAACAGCTGTGGCTAGAAAAGAGAAGGGCATTCAGAAGCAGAGACAGGGACTGCTACAGAGAGGCCAAGTACAGGTTCAGTAAAGAAGTGGACATTGTTAAACATCAGCAATCTGAAAAGATGCAGCAGCAGATCTCAGAGAATGACTCGGCCTCTGTGTGGAAAAGTTTTGGGAATATCACTAACTACAAGCCTAAAACCCCCTCTCCACTGCCGTTTTGATGAGCCATCAAGCAGACACCTCCACCAATAATAGAGACACCTTGAACACTCATCCCCCGGAAAGCCTCCGGCCCAGACGGTGTGTCTCCTGCCACTCTCAGACACTGTGCAAACGAGCTGGCCCCAGTTTTTTTGTGGCATTTTCAACTCCTCACTGCAGGCATGTCATGTGCCTGCCTGCTTCAAGTCCTCCATCATAGTCCCTGTCTCCAAGAAGCCAAGGATCACTGGACTGAATGACTACAGACCTGTGGCTCTGACATCTGTGGTCAGGAAGTCATTTGAGTGCCTGGTTCCCTCCTACCTCAAGACCCTCACAGCCCCCCTCCTGGACCCCCTGCAGTTTGCATACAGAGCCAACAGGACTGTAGACGATGATATCAACATGGCTCTACACTTCATCCTGCAGCATCTGGACTGCCCGGGAACCTACGCCAGGATCCCGTTTGTGGACTTCAGCTCTGCCTTCAACTGTATCCTTCCAGACCATTTCCAAGGCAAGCTCTCCCAGATTAAGGTGCCTGATCCCATTACTCCAATGCTCAGCTTACTGCACTGGCTTCCTGTAAGATATACGGGTGTGTTCAAAATATTATTCGTTGTTTAAAATGTTTTTCTTTTAATTCCATTTTTAGCAGCACACTGGAAAAGTGGTTAGTACCATTGCCTCACTGCAAGAAGGTAAATGGTAAATGGCCTGCATTTGTATAGCGCTTTACTTAGTCCCTAAGGACCCCAAAGCGCTTCACACTACATTCAGTCATTCACCCATTCACACACTGGTGATGGCAAGCTACATTGTAGCCACAGCTGCCCTGGGGCGCACTGACAGAGGCGAGGCTGCCGGACACTGGCGCCACCGGGCCCTCTGACCACCACCAGTAGGCAAACATGGGGTTAGTATCTTGCCCAAGGATATTTGGCATGCAGCCTGGAGCAGCCTGGGATCAAACCACCGACCTTCTGCTCTGCCACCTGAGCTACAGCCACCCCAAGGTACTGGGTTTGAATCTACCATCTGGCCTTTCTCTGTGAAGTCTGCATGCTGTCCCCGTGTTTGCATGGGTTCTTTCTGGGTTTTATCCCAGAGGCTGAAAACATCAAGTGTAAATACATGCAATGTATGAAATGCCATGTGTAAATATTCTTGCCTCACTTTGTAGACGGTATCCAAAGACAACTTCCAGATCTTTCTGTGTAACAAACCATCTAGTTTGTCAGCTTTATTGAAAAGAAGCTTCCATACTCGGCTTCATACTTTGCATCCATAGCACTACTGCTCGGTGTCTGTTAGTCCAACAGCCAATAGCAGCATTAGTTGGAGGGTATTAAAGTGCCGTGACAGTGCGTCAGGTGGATGGAGATCATCACAGTGCAGGCGTGACAAGCTTCACAACATCCTTTCAGTCCACTGGACCAGTTTGATTCTTTCTGACGTCTCATTATAGAAATGTTTCATGCCATTCATTTCTTATATTTCTTCTTTGGCAGGTATTTGCTGTTAAGCAGACAAGAAGTTATCTCACTACATTGGCTGAATTCATGTCTGCTTAAGGTTTGTCTCTCTTTGAGCTCAGCTCTCTTGTCACTATGATACTGACAATATTTCATGTTAAGAATTTGCTTAAAAATGTTTTGAATGTTGCTGTTTTCAGGTCGTTTTCAAGTAAAACCAAGTCATTGTGAAGTAGGCTTCTGTGCTTCCCCTCAAATATTTCTGTTTTCCCCGTCAGTGGACAAAGCTCAGCAAGAGGAAATGATTCACTGCCACCATGTCTTACACAATGCATGTTACAGAGCAGACAACTGGACCTGGACATCACTTAGCACATGGAGCAACACAACATAACTAATGATTCATCTTAACAGCCTGAAGAGTTTCATACAGGATGTGTGTTGTTGTGTGGAGTATTAATAGATCATCATCGACATGATTTAATATCTCAGTGATGCTGTTTGCTCTTTAATGTTGTCTAAATACACTCAGTTCAGTTTTATTTGTATATCACCAAATGGAGGTTTAATTAACCGGTGGAGGTCAAAGGTTTCTTTCTCTTTGTTTTCAGGCTGGTTGAGCTGAAGTTTTTAGGAAAGAGGGAGCATGGAGAACGTCTCTTTGCACACACATTTTATCCTGGATGGCTTTAGTGAACTCGGAGAGCTGAGGCCGTTCCTCTTCATCCCGTTCTCCTTCATGTTTGTTGTATCACTGTTTGCTAACTCCCTGCTGGTGTACGTGATTGTTTCACAGAGAAGCCTCCACTCGCCAATGTACATCCTCATTGCCAGCATGGCGTGCATTGACCTCAGCCTCCCTGTATTTTTTGTTCCCCACATGCTGCTGAGCTTCCTGTTTGACTGGAGGGGGATCTCTCTCATTGGCTGTCTTGTTCAGATGCACTTGATCCACTTTTTTGGAACTTTTCAGTCCACTCTGCTGGTATGGATGGCTCTGGATCGTTACTTTGCCATCTGCACACCCCTTTACTACCACAATCACATGATCTTATCGAGATTCATTGCGTTTTTACTACCACTTGTTGTCAGAAATGTTCTCATGATCACACTCTTTGTATGTCTGGCTGGAAAATTGCCATTCTGTTTGAGAAATGTGATAAACCACTGTTTCTGTGAGCACATGGCCTTGGTGGAGCTGGCCTGTGGAAGCACCACCATCAATAACCTCGTGGGTTTGATGGCCGTGTTTCTCATTCCTGTTCTTGACTTTGTCTTCATCGCTGCCTCCTATGTGGTGATATTCAGCTCTGTGCTGAAGTCCAGCAGGTCAGGTGTAAAAGCACTTCACACCTGCATCACTCACATCATGGTCATCACAGTCAGCCTCATTCTGGCTCTGATTGCTTTCCTGTCATATCGGATCAGAAACGGCCTCCCTGCAGCCAGTCGAGTTTTCTTCAGCACCATGTACCTGCTTTTTCCAAGCTGTTTCAACCCAGTTGTCTACGGCATTAGGACCAATGAGATCAGACAGCACATCCTCAAGAGACTGACTTGCTGTCACACTTGCCAAATGGGCCCAGTTACTAACAAATGATTATCAAAAGGCCAACTCCCCAGCTGTCTCATGAAAACTTCAGTTTTTTATACGTCCTCATCAAGCAGGGCACTATTCGAGATGCTCTATTCTTACTCCTTTAGGTCAGCGGCATTCAATTAAAATTTAAGGAGGTCCAGATAACGAAAATTTCCTTACAAAGCCGTAACATCATGAAAATCCACATGCATTATAATTAGGAAAAAAAATCTACCAGTGTCTGAATATACTCAACAACTGATGGTCAATTAAAATAAATAAAATACAATTCAGAATTATTTAATTTGTGTTTATTATTTAATTTCATAACCAGGAAGATAATATAATGAAAAATAATAATCAAATGTTCTTTTACGTTTCAAGTAAAACTATAAAAAGTTGCATTTCCTGCGAAAATGCAGTGTGACTGCCGTGTAGCGGAAATTATCTGCCGAAAACAGCTGAAGAAGCAGAACTGTCTGCTTGAAAAGATGTGAAAGGGTACACTGAAGAGTGTCAAGCAGACAGAGGAAACGCAAGCAGGGAAGATTCATTGCACCAGCCAAGGTGCAAGGTGAAGAGCAGCCACCCAGTCTCAGGGTGGCTGCTTATCTCAATGAGCCAAATCAGTAGTCATGCCAGACAGAGATATGATGAGAGAAAAAATGTATAGCACACAAAAGAAGCTGAAGTGTCTGCTGAAGACAGGTGAAGAAGCTGAACCGTCTGCTAAAAACAGGTGAAGAAGCTGAAGTGGTGATGAAAAGAGGTGAAGAAGCTATACTGTCTGCTGAAAAGAGGTGAAGAAACTGAAGTGGCGATCAAAAGAGGTGAAGAAGCTATGCTGTCTGCTGAAAAGAGGTCAAGAAGCTGAATTGGTGATGAAAAGAGGTGAAGAAGCTATGCTGTCTGTTGAAAAGAGGTCAAGAAGCTCAAGTGGTGATGAAAAGAGGTGAAGAAGCTATACTGTCTGCTGAAAAGAGGTCAAGAAGCTCAAGTGGTGATGAAAAGAGGTGAAGAAGCTATACTGTCTGCTGAAAAGAGGTCAAGAAGCTCAAGTGGTGATGAAAAGAGGTGAAGAAGCTATACTGTCTGCTGAAAAGAGGTCAAGAAGCTGAAGTGGTGATGAAAAGAGGTGAAGAAGCTATACTGTCTGCTGAAAAGAGGTCAAGAAGCTCAAGTGGTGATGAAAAGAGGTGAAGAAGCTATACTGTCTGCTGAAAAGAGGTCAAGAAGCTCAAGTGGTGATGAAAAGAGGTGAAGAAGCTATACTGTCTGCTGAAAAGAGGTCAAGAAGCTGAAGTGGTGATGAAAAGAGGTGAAGAAGCTATACTGTCTGCTGAAAAGAGGTCAAGAAGCTCAAGTGGTGATGAAAAGAGGTGAAGAAGCTATACTGTCTGCTGAAAAGAGGTTGTCCTGATTCGCAATTTGAGGAAGAGACAAACGACTGCAGAGTCCCAGTAGATGTCAAAATAGTGATTTTATTAAACACATATATATGTGGGGAAGATGAGCATCATCACACTTTCAAAGCCGGTCTCCCCCGAACAACAAATGAGGAGTGGTATATATAACAGTTGATGACGAACATTATGCGTCAAAGCAGTTGGAGTTACTGGAAATCTAAGTATCAATTCTCGTAATCCAAGAACATTCCCTTCCATCGGACCCTGAAGACCCTTCACTCCCTACACCAGATGTTCTCTGTTATTGCTAAACAGTCACGTACACCGGACAAGTCACGTAGCAGTTTTGAGCAAAACAAGTTAAGATACGGTGTGTGTATGCACAGGCCCCGCCATGTGTGTCTTGTGTGTCTTGTCCTCAATGAACCTCTTCTGAGTCACCTGTTGCCGGGCAGATTCCCCTGCAGAAAGCTGTGCTGGGCCCACAGGCCTCCATGCTGAGATTTTATTATATGTGGTGTGTTATATTGTAAGCAGATATGGAGTCATCTTAACTTTACCTTAATTTTCTCACTTCCCCATAACTTCAAACCCATCAATTAACAACTCTCTAGTAAGCAATATGAATAACATGAATACAGTTAAACCTGCAATGAAAGATTATTATGCCATTAATATGTGATTAGGCTCCCCCTAAAATACAAATTATAATATAACATCAACAGATTCAATAAATGCTTTGATGAAATGATAATGATAAATGATGCAACAGTAATAATACTGGTTATGAATAGTAACAGTAACAGTAAAAAAATATCCTCCTTTCCACACTCCTCCTCTTTGGCCTTTTGAGAAAGGCCAACATTCATCAGGTTCGTCTCACTCCTCAGACCACCCAGCCACCTCTCGCAATGGCATCATAGACCCAGGACCAGTGAAACCAGCTGGCCCCGAATCCATAGCCCTCTCCAGCAGTTTCATCAACACTCGTCTGGCCAGAGGGATGAGACAACAACCTACAACCAATATACTTATAAAAGTAACAAGAGAAAACATGGCAGACATAACCACACCCTTCCATTGCCCAAAAACAGACGTCATCCAGTCCCCCAGCACCGTGTTCACACCCGAGTGTTCATGCATAGTTTTGGATAAAGTTTTCAGACTCTCCAGGGCCCTGGTTACAGTGCCATCTGGAGCGGTGTTGTTGGGAATGAAAGTACAACACATGTCACCAAACATGGCACATACACCGCCTTTCTCAGCCAACAACATGTCCAGGGCCATTCGATTTTGCACTCCCATCAAAGACGTCGGACCTAATTGTTCCGCAAACCCCTCCATGGCGTCTCTGGTCAGGTTAGAGAGTCTCAGCAAGTTGTAATGAACATAGTTAATGCGATCAACATTTTTATTTGGAGTTATCCATATGAACACACTTTCAAATCCTGCCGCTATTTGGTTAACCAATTTATATTCATCAGGAACCCCCCTGGGGACTCCTATTGAGTCTATCCAGGTCGGCGAGTCGGATCTTGGGTCATAATTACGTGTACCCGTTGTGCTTCTCACCCTCAACAGGTGTCTCCTACGTCTGACTGCCAATGCACGAGTGTCCTGTTGCGGAATGGTTTTTACCCTGTTCCCTATAAGCATCAATGGTGCTCCTAACCGCACCATAGCACATGTCCCCACACTCCCCAAAGGAACACGCACCAAAAGGGTGTGATGTCCACAGTAATAATACAACCCACCTCTGGCCCATGTACCTATTATTGTGTTTGGGTCACTTACATTATTGGTGGTCCTTCCCGTGAGCGTCCTCTTACACCAGCTTGGGTCAATTTTTCCCAGGGTGTATTTCACGTTGTCCGTAGAAAACTCAAAACATGTGTAATTATCTCGTTTAGGTGTGAATGAACCTGTTTGCGTACGTTTATCAATTGGCGGATATAAACTTGACAAGGTGGTGCAGTTACCTGTGTCCACAGCTTCTCTTTTATGTCTATACTGCGGTTTCCAGATTGGTGCTTCAGACTTCAGCTGGAACAAAACAGGCGAGCAAGTTGCCAGGCCCACATCTGTGGGTCCTCCAGACCACAAAGTGTCAGGAAGAGTCGCAAGTGCGGCCACTGCGTCAGCATGGTCTATTCTTTCTCTTCCATGGATTCTTGAGATTTGTTCATGCTCCAATATCACTGCGTCGTTTGACAGACAAGTGAAATGGTAAATTTTACATTCTGGCGAATACCAAACATCTGAAATCTGAGTAGCTTGCCAATAGGGTTCGTCCAGGGCTCTCCTGACCATCGTTCCCAGCTCCTTTGCCTGATGACCCTCATGGACCGCCAATGTGATGTGGGGCACTGAATCAGGTCCCATTTTGAACCAAGGCCGTTGTTCTTCGGTTAAATTTACTGCTGCAGCGACGCCTTCAGGACCGACATAGATGTTCTGAGAACGCACATTCCAGGTCTGACCTTCAAGTTCAGACTGGAACTGGTCCCTGTAAATTTCATCATCGTCCCTATCATAATAGAGGGTGACGTGGTACGGATCTCGTGGAGGAGAATAGACCGCCAAGGCCACAATCCAAGGTTTCCACTGCTGGTACTGTCTCAGAATGCCTTCTTCCACCAACCGACCCCAGTATATGTCAGCTGTCGATTGTTCACAGTCTTGTAGCAAATACTGGTTCTTTGAGAGTGTCCCCAGGCACAGGAACTGTTTTCCTCCTGGAAGCGTAACTGTCAGTCCATCAGCCGAACACATGATAGTGGCTCCCAGTTTGATGAGCAGGTCCCTGCCCATCAGATTCACTGGCACGTGAGGAGACACCACATATCTGTGCTTCAATGTCTGTTTTCCCAGCACCATCAGGGCTGGATTGGTTATTGGCAGAGTCATCGGAACCCCAGAGAAACCCACAACACTAACCGTGTGATTGGAAAGTGTTGCACTGCTTGGTCTTTGTCTCAGCGTTGAGTAAGTTGCTCCAGTGTCCACCAGGAAGGTCATTTCAGTCCCTTCCACGGTCATCGGCAACATAGGATCTGCCATTCCCATGCTGTCGGATCTCTGTGGGTCCCGTCAGTACAGCTCCTCCTCCCCGCCCCAGGGGGCCAGGGGATACTGAGCCACCGGCGCCATGCCTGGGTTTGGAGCTTGATGTCCCCTTGTTTGGACGGCTCTGTCTCAAGGAGCTCCATGTGCCTGGGGTGGATAATATGGTTCTTGTGGCCATGGTGCAGGACAGTTGCGAGCCCAGTGTCCTTGTCCTCCACACCTGAGGCACCTGTTGGGGTCCAGCATAGGTCCCCCCAAACCACGACCCCTTAGTCCGCCTCCTCTTTGAGGTCCACCACGCCCCCTCAGCGACCTACTAGCCCCCCAATTCCCCACGGGTCGTCCTTGCCTTGGTCCATTGGCGGGCCATCGGTCATCAGGGTACAAGACCGGGTCCAGATCTGGCCAGTCAGGCCTCGGATCGCCCTGAGGCTTTGCCACCAGCATTTTCTTAGCTCCGTCTTTACTTTCTTTTTTCTTTTCGTTTAGTTTTTCTCTCGCCTCAGCCAGTTTTAATTTTACCAGCTGCTGTTTCTTTTTGGTCACCTCGTCCCTCTCCAGCTCAAGTCTGTGTATGATATGCCGCTCCCATTTAGTCGAATTTGCAACCGCAAAGTCTGGATTCTTTTGTAGGTCAGTTCTCACTCGTTCTGGCAGACCTGCCAACACTGCGCAGTGGAACCTTCCTGTCCAGGATGTTCTCCAGTTTGCATAATCCACTGTTCCTTTGCATGCTCTATAAACTCTCTAGGGGCGTGTTCTGAGCTCCACACTATTCTAGGTGTGGTGCCAGTGTTAGGGGTCGGATATTTGTCACGCACTGCGTTAGCGAGAGCATTTCGCACCCTTGCATAGGGGACATCATTTGGTTCACACGTAGTTCCTGCTATCTCTTCCACATCAGCCAGGCTTCCTCCTCTGAAGGCCCTCCCACACACGGCACGAAAATCTCCCAGGGCAAGTTCTTCTCCTTCTGTGAGACTCCCCAGTCTTCTCAGCCAAGCAGCTCCTCCCTCTGTGATCGGGGGCAGTTGCTTCACCAGTGCCTCCAAGTCTCTGACGTTATAGGGCTGATACACTGGTTCTCCCTTTAAACCCTTCATCAAAGGCATTGAGAGCGGCAACTCATCCTCTGTGTCACACTGCCCCTCCTCAGTTTGCAATGCAATGCTCTGCCTCCGGTTCTTCTCAAAGATCGACTGTCTTTTGTCTCTTTGTTCCCTCAGAGTCCTTCCGGAGCGAAGCGTCTTCAGCCCCAAGTCAGCATGAAACTTTGGGGCGAACCCTTCAATCCCCAAATTCGACACTTCTCGTGGTTTCCGTGATTTACTTATCGAGTTCGAAATGTCCTTCTCCAATGCTTCGATCCTTTGTGCTACTATCCCCTCCTCCAGTTCTTTCAACTTCTCTTCTAGCTTTATCACGGCTTCCTGGTTGGTAGATATTTTCCCAACAACTTCCCCCTGCCACTGATTTTCCTCAAGGTCGCCAACATCTGGCCTCTGACAGGCTTTTTGGTTCACCCTTTGCGGCAACCTCTGAGAGTGCGGTGCAGGGGTATCCTCCCCTGAAGTCCAGGAGTCCTGGGCTGCGTCTTCCTGGCTGACCCGTTCTGGTGTCACCTGATCTGCACTCGTAGGAGCCACAGGTTGAGCTTCTTCCATAGCTCCTTCTGGGCTGAAGTGGGAGGGAGGGAGCAAAGTCACACCCCGTGTAGTTATGCTCCCACTTGATGTCCCAGCAGCTGGTTGGGACTGAGTTACCTCTGGTGTAGCTGCCACTGATGGAGGCTGCGTCACTCCTGTGTTGGCCCCCTCTGCCGGCCGAGCAGGAGTCGATTGTCTACTGTCTTCCTGAAAATCCACAATTCCTCCCTTCACTGTTCCTGTTTTCCCTCCCGGCCCCCACAGAGTGCCACCCTCCAAAGTCAACACTGGACAGATATAAGGAGGGGGCGGGGCACTCGGGAGTTGCGTCAGGCTGGGATATCCAGACCTTAATGTTCCCTCAGCCATGGCTTCCTTTCCCAGTGCTGGTCTGGTCTCATCCACTTCCTCTTTCATCCAGTGAGACACCCCTTGGCACACAATCATGAACTTACAATACTTACCCTGTTTTTCCATCATCACCTTCTTTTCTGCCTTCACTTTTCTCCCCAGAAAGCGTCCCACATGTTCCTCTTCCAATTCCTTTATTCTCTTTTCACATTTTCCACCTCCAACTTGGAAGATCAAATGGAGGGGTACTCTGTCTTCCAAAGTTTTTTGTTGGTTCTCACATAATTTCTTCACCTCTTCTTCCATATCCTTACACTCCCGGGCAATCTCCTTAGGAGTTCCCTTGGAGGTAATTTTGATAGCCTTCTTAAGTTGTTGAATCTGCTCCTTAAGTGGCTTGTACTTCTTTTCCCCACTGGGGGTCGCCCTCTCGTTGTCAGCCATTTTGCTTTTGACCTCACCCTCACAAAAATGGCCGCTCTTGAGCTCTTCCCCTTGGGGTTGCCTCACTATACTTCCCTTTTGACAGTCAGAGGCACCTAGACTGCTTAAGCTTCACTTCCTCTAAGCTCTAACAGCCCCTCTCACACACACACACACACACACACCCACTCTCTCTGTCTCTCTCCTGTCACTCACAGTTACACCAGTTCTCCCAAAAAACACAAAACTTCTCAAAAGTCCACTGCAACAATTTAAGCACGCGAAGCCAACAAAAATTCACTCTCACATTCACTCCACCTAGCAACTGCAAAGTTTTAACATAAAAATAACTCCACTGTACACGCACTTCCCCCACCCTTTTTTTTTTTTTTTTTTTTTTTTTTAAATTTATTTTATTTTCAGTAGTTACAGATGAGACAGACATGATTGGGGGATAGGAAAGGGAGAAAGAAAGAGAGGAAGGAAAAGAAAAACAGAAGGGAAGAGGGACAGTGAGAAAGGGCACTTACAAAGACAAAGAGAAAAAAAAAATCTCCTGGATCACCTGTTGAGAGAAAAAGAATAGAAAACAAGCAAAAAAAAAACAAAGCAACATACTAAACACAACACCATCATGTTAATCTAGCTAAGTGTAAACAGCAACAAATACTAAATATTGAATGTTGTTGTGCAGCACGCAGGACAGACAGCGCACAATGTGCTTTGAAGTAGCAGCTAAGAAAGGTGTAGTTTATGTCTACGAACAGTGAACACCCATGTGCACACCCGTGTGGATCAGCGAGCTTGTATACAGAAGGTTTCCCCATGTAACGGTCTGCTAGAGGGTGTGGAGGGCCATAGCCCCGTCCCCCAGGGCATGAAGCAGGCATGGAGGAGATCCAGGCTCCAGACATCCAGGGACCCCAGAGTGCGAGAGCCCAAGGAGTACCACCGGAGGGGCATCCGTGCCACCCTCCTGGGAAGGGCTGAGGAGATCCCCAGACGAGGGGTCACCCAGTAGCCACGGAGCAGAAGCCAGAGGGGGCTGCACTGGCGCGCCCGCCGGCTCTGCCGGCAGCCAGCTGTGCCAGAGTGAACCGAGCTGCAGGCCCCGAGGCCGGAGGTTCGAGGGCCCCCTTTGCCCCGGAAGAGGCCTGACCGAGCGACAGGCACCAGGCCCCGCCAAGTAGCCACCGGGAGTGAGCTGGTGTATACCTGAGCGCCCAGCCCCGGACACCAAGAACCACCAATGCACCGACCCCTGAGTGCATCAGTTACCGGCAGGGAGTGTGGTGAGGGGAGATAGGCCTCCACACTTTGGAGGGCCTGGGTGTTCCCAGGGAGGTGGAGTCTAAGACCTGACCTGACATATAAACACAGACAAACAGGCACACACAGACACAAACATGCATTCCCACCCTCATGCACACATATACAAACACTCAGCACTCATCCAACGTAGGAATAGACATATATGCACATGTACACACAATCGCACTCCCCAAACATACTCTATACCCCGGGTCCAGGTACCCTCGCCCCCAGAGGGGGAAACGGCACCCAGACCCAAGAGATGTGACCCTTTCCCCCCGGGGTGGAGGCAAGCAGACCGCCCCAGGCCTCGCAGAAGCAGGGAGGCCAATCTGTCAGCCAACACCTCCTCCCAGCCCCCCGCCCCGATGGCTGGCAGAGAACGGGGGTGTGTGAAGACCCCATACCTCCCTCCTCCCGCTCATGTGTAGTGTTGCTGCGTGTTGTTCTAAAGTGCATTTAAAACAGGGGAGGGCATGGTGCGGCTGCCGGAGAGCAGCAGGTGTTAGCACGGCCCCTCCCGAGAACCCTCAATGTCTACATGGATTTAAAATTGAGAGGTGGGCACCGGCGCCAGAGGTAGGGTTGAATACTCAGACCATTCACTGGACGCCGTTGGCGTGGTCACCCTCAAGGCCCTATATATATGTGTGTGTTATGAGAGTGTGAATAATGTGGATGTCTAAGTTGTGGAATAAAATTGAGGCACAGGTGGCCAGAAGGGGACAGAGGGGGGGGATGTCTCCCCTGCACCCTGGTGACACACCCACACCCCAAGGCCCTACCTGTGTGGGTGGGTGTGGTGGAGCGGGAAGAGGGAGGCAGCCGGGGATGGGGAGGAAAAGAAAGGAGGGGCAAGATGCTCCTCCCTAGGGCCAGCTCCCCTGCTGACCCCAGTAGGCACCCCCGTCCTCTGGCACCCACCAAGGCAAGGGAGTCCAGGCCCATCCAGACCGGGGCCTACGGCAGCAGCACCGCCAAGCCCCACAGGACCCAGGGAAGCCCACCCTACCCCACCGCAGAGGAAACTGTACCCACCCTAACATTCAATCATCTCCCAGACTACACAAGACAACAGACACCCAGGTTAGGTTTGTTCTCCACCTCTCCTATGTCTCTCCCCCACCTGCAGAGTGGACTTCTGCAAGGATGGAACAACCTCCCCGCCAGTTAAAGAGCCCCCCAGTTAGGCCGATGCACCAGAGGCCCCCTGCGCCAGGGCTGAGCCCCCGTGCACCCACCCGCCCACAACCTCGGCGACACACCGACTAGGACCGAAGCCCCAAGGCCCAGCCAGAGCCCCATCACGGAGACGAAGCACCCCCAAACCCCAAGCCCCCCCGCCTGCCCCGGATCCACTCAGGGGCAGCCAGGCCACCAGGCCAGTAACCTACGTCCGCCAGCACAGACCATCCCCCAACCCCCGCTGCACGCAGCCACGAGGAGAACACCCTCTAAGAGCGACCAGAGCCACTGACCAGGTTATGCCCACAGCCCCCCGGGTTGAGCCCTCCCGGGATAACGTCTCTAGGGGTCCTCCAGGCGCCCTAAGCCCGTCCCAACCTCCACATCAACCACAATAGCTAAGACGGGACCAAACCACGACCCCCCACCCCCTCTAGGTGACGGAGCCGATCAAAGGAGCCCAGAGGGATTGATCTAATGTGGTGGCAGAGGCTGTATCAAGACTAATGTGATCTATTAGATGGTTTCTATATTGGCTAGAATTAAGATTATTTTTATTTTTCCAGTTCATGAGGATCGTTTTCTTGGCGATGCATAGGGCAGTAAAAACCATGTGGACTGTATTAGTTTCTGTAGTGACATCATCCAATTTTCCCAACAAGCACACTAAAGGGGAGGCTGGAATTTTACATTTCAGACACTTTGATAAGTCTTCACATATCTCACGCCAAAACTTCTGAACTGGTGAACAGAACCAAAGAGCGTGGATCTAATTGTCTGGTGTATTGCCTTGACAGTGTGAGCAGTTGTTGGAAGATGTAAAGCCCATCTTGAACATCCGATGACCAGTATAGTGCACTCTATGTAGTATTTTGTATTGTATTAATTGCAGACTGGGATTTTTAATCAATTTAAAGGTTTTTAAGCATACCTGAGACCAGAAGTTTTGGTCTAAGCTTACTGATAAATCTGCTTCCCACTTTGCAATAGGAAGGGATACTGATTCATCTATTTTAGAAAGTGTTCTGTATATTTTAGATAATAATTTGGGGGGTTTAAGAGTAAGAAAATGTACCACACTTGGTGGTGTTTGTAATTCAGCTTGACTGGGGTAAAATTTCTTTTTTACTATGGATTTAATTTGTTGATATTCTAAAAACCTTTTCTTGTTGATCCCATATTGTGCAACTAGTCTGTCAAATGAAATAAATTCTGTTCCCTCTAATATATGTTCTAAGTATTTAATTCCTTTACAACTCCATTCTGGAAAATTAATCATATTATTGTTTTGTAATATGTCAGGGTTATTCCAGATAGGTGTACGTTTGCATGGGATTAATGAAGACTCCGTTATTTTTAGAAACTCCCACCATGCTGTCAGAGAAGAGCTGATGTTAACACTTTTGAAGCATTCATATCTTTTGATGTTTGAGCTGATAAATGGTAGGTCTGAAATCTCTAGATCATTGCATAGTGCCTGTTCAACATCTAGCCAGGGCTCATCTAAGAAGGTATGTTTTAACCATTCTGAAATGAACTGAAGCCTGTTGGCTAAAAAGTATTGTTGAAAATTAGGCAGATCTAATCCTCCTTTATCCTTAGTTCTTTGTAGCGTTTTTAAGCTGATACGCGGGGGTTTATCTTTCCAAAGGAATTTAGAAATATATGAATCCAGAGATCTGAACCAATCTTGTGATGGTTTGTTAGGGATCATTAAAAATAAGTAATTTATTTTTGGCAAGATCATCATTTTTATAGTGGCGACCCTTCCCATGAGTGATATGGGTAAAGATTTCCATCTAGTCAGATCACCTTCTACTTTCTTAAGAAGTGGGATGTGGTTTAATTTAGTTAAGTCTGAAAGCTTAGGAGAAACATTAATACCCAAATATTTAATGTTTCCAGATTGTAGTGGGGCAGAAGAAGAGTTATGGAAGGAGCAGTTAATGGGAAGAACTGTAGATTTTGACCAGTTAATTGAATAATCTGAAACTCTTGAAAACCAGTTTATTAGAGTAATTACCTCAGAAAGGTTGGTTTGTGAGTTTTGCAGAAAAAGCAACACATCATCTGCATAGAGACTGATTTTATGTTCTACGTTCTTACATTTTATGCCCTTAATTGTTGTGGCCTGTCTAAATGCTGCCGCTAGTGGTTCGATAAAAATTGCAAAAAGTGAAGGGGAGAGTGGGCATCCCTGCCTGGTGCCCCTCAGGAGACAGAAGCTGGAGGATGTCTGGTCATTTGTCCTGATACAAGCTGTTGGAGAATTGTATAATATTCTTATCCAGTTTATGAAAGAGGTTCCAAAACCAAATTTGTGTAAAGTTGCAAATAGAAATTTCCAGTTTACTCTGTCAAATGCTTTTTCTGCATCTAGAGATAATATTATGGTTTCAATGTTTTTACTGCATGAGTAGTCTATTTCCCCCTACCCTTAATAGGGAGAAAACATAAATCAACCAGCTCACTCTACATGAAATGCTAAACTAAACCACACACTTCTGCCTCCTTCGGCCAAACAGAAATATCAACCCTAACTCACACTTAATTCCTTTTCACTTATATAGTTCACAACAAGACAACAACTCTATTTTACAGGAGTTTTACATGAGAGCCCTTAATGACCTCCTCATGAAATATCACCACACCCGTGCTTACAATGCAGAATCACAAACACCAGACTACAGGGTTTATTCAATATGCACTAAATATTACACACAACTTCTGACAAAATCTCCAAACGCTCTGTTATGCTCCTTTCTTCACTCGACCATATCCACATTCATCACCCACACACTTATAATATATATAATATAAGCAATTTACACAGCAAGTTTACACTTTATTTTATATATTCAGGCCTGTATGGATCATGAAAAAACAAAAAGACACCAGCTGCCAAGACAAGTTATTCCTCTTAAAACCTCTGTAGTATTACAACTAACTTTTGACTAATTTAAAAGCTTCTAAGCCCAGGTCCAACCTTGCCGAGGTTGGACCTGGGCATCGGGGCGGGGGGCTGGGAGGAGGTGTTGGCTGGAAATGCCCTTACCGACAGCGGCCAAATTTTCTAAGCCCTAATTAATTTATAACCGCTTCCCGTGGCCCGACAGGAAGCCCCACATCCAGCGTCTAAGTATCACACTTGCGCCTTCAGCTTTACTTAAAGCTCACCGGTCAGTCACGTTGAATGGTCACGGCCGGGTCCAACCCTTCAGCCAAACAGCGCAGTACAAAAGTGATCCCTGACCACTTGGTTTTTAACGGGTGTCCGAAGTCCCGCGGGTACCACCCGGGCTAAAAATAACCATGCGTCCACGGTTACCGGTCGCTGCCACACGCTGAACAGCTGTGCTCCTCGGAGTCCAACTCCGGTCCTAGACTAATTTAAATACTTTTTAAAAGCATCACTGTGGACTCCAAGTACCAACAGTTTATTACCTGATGCCCGGATCTAATCCTGCTAATCAATGCGGGAATAAAATCCCTTGGCCAAAATGCCCTAATCTAAGCTAATCTAAACCTTGCTTGGCTGGTGTCACAGTCAATAAATATAACCCAACAACTCAACCACGTAGCATATTAACTTAAACACACCACTTATTAACTTAAAATTCACCGCAAAATTAACAGCAACAAATTTTGTCAGTCCAATATTCCCCAAATTTTTACTTTTATCACTAATTACCCCAAAATCACCACGGACAATTCCCAGAAGCTCCACTGAGTGAACATTTAATTTAGCTTAATTTCCAATTCAGCACCTTTGGATATTATTTAATCAACAGGTGGTACTCACCTTTCTATGTCGCCTGGCGAGTCACTTAGTCGACCTGCTGGGCTCCCATCCGTCCCTTTGACACCACCGGACCTCAGCCAAACCACCAAACAAAGTCCCTCCTCAAACCGGGTTTTTGGCACCAAAAAACTGTCCTGATTCGCAATTTGAGGAAGAGACAAACGACTGCAGAGTCCCAGTAGATGTCAAAATAGTGATTTTATTAAACACATATATATGTGGGGAAGATGAGCATCATCAAACTTTCAAAGCCGGTCTCCCCCGAACAACAAATGAGGAGTGGTATATATAACAGTTGATGACGAACATTATGCGTCAAAGCAGTTGGAGTTACTGGAAATCTAAGTATCAATTCTCGTAATCCAAGAACATTCCCTTCCATCGGACCCTGAAGACCCTTCACTCCCTACACCAGATGTTCTCTGTTATTGCTAAACAGTCACGTACACCGGACAAGTCACGTAGCAGTTTTGAGCAAAACAAGTTAAGATACGGTGTGTGTATGCACAGGCCCCACCATGTGTGTCTTGTGTGTCTTGTCCTCAATGAACCTCTTCCGAGTCACCTGTTGCCGGGCAGATTCCCCTGCAGAAAGCTGTGCTGGGCCCACAGGCCTCCATGCTGAGATTTTATTATATGTGGTGTGTTATATTGTAAGCAGATATGGAGTCATCTTAACTTTACCTTAATTTTCTCACTTCCCCATAACTTCAAACCCATCAATTAACAACTCTCTAGTAAGCAATATGAATAACATGAATACAGTTAAAATAAATGGTAAATGGTAAATGGCCTGCATTTGTATAGCGCTTTACTCAGTCCCTAAGGACCCCAAAGCGCTTTACACTACATTCAGTCATTCACCCATTCACACACACATTCACACACTGGTGATGGCAAGCTACATTGTAGCCACAGCTGCCCTGGGGCGCACTGACAGAGGCGAGGCTGCCGGATAATGACGTTAATGATAATACTGGTTATGAATAGTAACAGTAACAGTAAAAAAAATATCCTCCTTTCCACAAGGTCAAGAAGCTGAAGTGGTGATGAAAAGAGGTGAAGAAGCTATACTGTCTGCTGAAAAGAGGTCAAGAAGCTCAAGTGGTGATGAAAAGAGGTGAAGAAGCTATACTGTCTGCCCAAAAGAGGAGAAAAGGCTGAACTGGCTGCTGAAGACAGCTGACGAAGCTGAAGTCCATATTAGAAAAGTTGCTGAAATCATAAAACTTTGCACAATTGTAATAAATTCAGAAAAATATTGACCAAGGAAAACAGTCAGCTGAAAAAAGCTGAACGAGCTGAAGTTCCGTCAAAAGTAGTAGTTGTTGAATGGTGAGCAATTGGCTGCTGTCGGCTGAAAAGAGGTGAACAAGCTGAACAGTCTGCTGAAAAAAGGAAAGAAGCTGTACTGACTGGGATCACTGATCATTCGTGTTAGACCAAAATTATTGGTAATTTTAGTTTCTTTCTGTGACTTTCGTTATCCCAATTTACATTTAAGTCTCCCATTAGGATAAGTTCATTGTTGAAGTTGCAACAATTCAGAAGTGCCTTGAATTGGTCATAAAAATCTACTTTTGCCAAAGGCGGGCGATAAAGACATAAAACAGTAAATGACATTTGTGCTGAGAGTGACACTTTAACTCCAACACATTCAATAGAGATTTTATTTGGCCAGATTGTTTGTGTGACACCCACAAGTGTATGGTCACAATAATAATTTTTTTTGTGAATTGTTTTGATGTAAAAGACCTGATTTTATGGTGGTATGGCACTTTTCATTTTGAGTTATGGACAATGTAATTGCGTGGCATTGCCACAAGGGGGAGATAGCGCTGAGTGCGATAGGCTGTTGCAACGCTTCTGTGCCTCAGACGAGGAAGAGCCTGCAGACCGAACGCAACTCATGTCTCCTGTCTCTGCTTTTCTGTTAAAAAAACAGGTTAGTACTTTAAGTTTGCTCACTGCAATGCACATATAAAGGCAAGAAACCTTTTTCTGTCTTTGGTTAAAGACCGCAAATGTTGTGAGAGAGTGTGTTTTCACTGATGGAGAAAAAGCTAACTATACCGCCATTTGTAATGGAAGCCACCATTTCACTCGTAGTCTAAAGAGGCAGCTGGTCTTATTATCTGTTTTATTTTGTGGCAAATGCAGCTCTTGGACACTTCTTTTATCCTGACATTATTTGAAGTTATAGTTGATTACAACCTACCCAGTTCTTATGTGTCAAATGTAAATAGTCTGATGTATACTGTTTGTGGATGATTGTAAACTGTTTGTGAACAATGCTAGAGTATTTTTGTTTATTGGTTACTAATGTAATATATTGTTTGAATCTGTTAAAGTATAAAGAAAGTATAATGGTGACATAAGCAGGTTAATTGCAGTGTTAATGGTGCGGCACAGAAATGTTTTTGATGCTGAACAGCAGTAAAATTTGGTTACAGATTTATTGTAAATAAGGACACTCATATACGGTGATTATTTTGTAAGTTTATTCTTGCGAGAGTGCAAGGTAACCAAGAGGGTTTGACCTATTGACTTAATTGAATGTGTTTGTGTTGTTAAAACAGAAATGTGTATGTCTAAATGAAAAGAGAAGGACGTTGTTAAATTCTGTTAATAAATCAGACGAGGAAGAGCCTGCAGACCGAACGCAACTGATGTCTCCTGTCTCTGCTTTTCTGTTAAAAAAACAGTTTCAAAACAGGCCCATCGAAGGCCTGTAACATTTGCGTACATTTTAGAGAGTCCTTCATGTACAATAACACCCCACCCCCCTTTCCTTGATGCGTATCTTTTCTGAAGACACTGTAGCCTTGTAGAGTTGCAGGTGCTTGTGGAGAAGAGGGTTTGAGCAAAGTTTTCGAAAGTCCCATGAAATCAACATTTAAATTAATGAGGAGATGTTCCATTTGTTCCCTCTTAGGGGCCATGCTGCGTATGTTCAGATGGCCACCTAGGAGCCTTTTGTCTTTACACTGTGGATCCCATATAGCCCTGGCTTAATTAAGAGTCCGAAATAACTTACATGATGCATGCTTTTTGAACGCAGGGTTCCTCTGTATACGCATGGGTATGATAGGTTGTGTTGTGTTTATATCGTTCAACTCTAATTAAATCTCTTACCACACCCCTCCGCTGTGTTACTTCCTTTCTTGATAAATTAGGCTCTGAATTTTCTGGAACAATTAAGGAACCCTTTCGTGGTTGCTTCAGGGGATTGTCAAGAACTTTGGTTTTGTAGTCTTGGAGATATTTTGGGGGTATCCTCTCTTGTTGGGGTTTTCTTCCTTCCTCCTCATCATGATCTGATGGCGGGGCGTCTAAATCCATTTTCCAGCATTCACCATCTTAGCATTTCCATTTCTGCAAGTTTAATACAGAGCTCTGGTGTAACTGGTGTTATGTAGACTCCTGGGTATTTCCAACAAATTGACAGGATATGATATATGTGATGTAGGGAAGTTGGGAAAGCATTTAGGACTTGTGATTTAAACATACACTGACTGGTTAAATTGGCAGTTTTGCTTTTACGTTCAGTTCTCTTTCACCACAACATACTAGTACAGCTTCCGCATCACTGCAGATGCTGCACTGCTCTGTCTGTTAATCTCTCCCCTCATGAATAACACCTAGAGATACTTAAACTCCTCCACTTGGGACACCAACTCTTCCCTGACCTGAAGTGTTCACCCAAACCAGGGCCTCAGACTTGGAGGTGTTGATTCTCATTCCTGCCGCTTCACACTCAGCAGTAAACTACTTCACTGACAGGTGGAGGCCACTACCTTATACAGCCTACAGAACCACATAGTCTGTAACCAACATAGAAGAGATCCTGGGGCCACCAAGGTGAAAACCTTCCATCACTTGTCCCACCTGTAAATTCTGTCCATAAAAACAGTGAACAGAATCGGTGACAAACAGCAGGCAGTTTTGTAAAGAAGCTGGTGTCATTCCAAGATTCTCACATCTAGACACAAGATGCAACAGATCTAACAGGCCGCACAGCACAACTGTCAACAACACAGCTGAACACATGTCATTGTTCCACCTACAGGGTTACTGTTGTAAACGCTATTTTAACTCACACTGGAAACTGGAACAAGCACTGTTGGTGCCTGAAAGTAAACAGGAAGTAAAACTGAAAGTAAAGATCAAAACACAAAAGTCTAAAAACAGGACACAAACTGCAGTGTGCTGTTTGAATTTAGCATCAGTGCTTTAGCATTAGAGCATCAGCACACTGATGTTCATACACACTGCATTGTTTACATTTTCCCATAGTGTGTCTGTTATTTTGACCATGTGTTCTGTGATATTCAGCTGGTCACACCAACAGGGTTGTAAAGTGGTCGCGTCAGACGGAGAGTATTAAAGTGCTCAGTCAGATCAGCAGGGACAGGTGGATGGAGGAATGGATGAAGGTGGATCAGGGTTTGACACCATCAGCCTGCAATCAAGACACACAGTCTGCAAGTAAAACCTGCTCATTTATTTACATTCAGGAACAATTAGGTAACCTCTGACTCTTTATAAATAATGTTTCATAAAGATCTTCATTCTTCTTTATATGCAGCAGAGAGTTCCCGTACTCTAATATTTCTGCTGACTGTCCTCTCTAGAAAACTAAACCCCTGAACCCGACTGAGGAACCGGCTGATTTTTCACTGAACCCTGTGATTGTTCTGAGTGTGCTTTCAGTGTCGTCTTCAATGTGAACCCTGTGAACTCTGAGAGGACACATGAGCTGCCGTGGCTGTGAGTGAGGTTTGTTTGCTGTGATCATTTGTGCTGCTCGTGTGTTTTTCACTAACAGCTGATGTTGAGCCAGTTGAAACTTTTCATGCAGTGGAAAGCACACCACACCGTCTGAGTCTCCTGTTTTTATCAGATTTTTGTCGTTCCCTAACTGTTGTTATTTGAATATTAAACATACTAAAGTAGACCTTTGAGTCAAAGGCGAGGTAGAAAAAAACCTACAAGAATGGTGAGAAGTGAAGAGGGGAGGGAGGGCTCCACTGATATGAAATAGCTGAGAGTCTGAACCGCAAGTAGAATCATAATGTGCAAAACACTGACTACAAACTAAGGAAAGAGTGAGGTGGAAATCACACAACTGTGTAATGAAGCTTTCTCCTGCTTGATTTCATAAATCCTTTAACATTTGTAGGTTCAGCTTCCAATATTTATGTCATGGATAAAGTTTATGTGCATAGTTCTGAATAAGAAAAGAGTCCATGTGAAAATGGTGAAGGAGCTACTTGATTCAATAAGTATCTGACAAACAGAAACAGCTCTAACTTTTGAATGTTCATTGTAGATGGTCCTTGAGCCACATTCATGGATCTCAGAATTCTGTGGACGGTTTGACAAAGATCAGTGGACACAGACATAAAACATGGCACACCGTCTCTGTTTAGAAGATATCAATGTGTGTAAAGATGACTGTTGTATGTATCACACTTTCATGCAAGAGGCCTAAACTAATCTAAATAACCATTCTCCTTTTGAACTGAAATCTGAACTTTTTCTGCATACAGAAAGCTCATGTAGCTCTCTACCTGTGTTTACCTCTTAATCATCCTTTCTGTCCTTTAACCACAGGCTGTGTCTTAATTCACTGTGGTCACAATGCAAGGCAGTAGAAAGCTTTAAAATTGTCGGCAGTCAAACAAATGTTGTGAACATGGGCTTCAGTCATTTTACAACTTTACAGGCCGTTACACTGAAACTGCTGCTTTTATATGCATGTGTTGTACACTGCACTTGCTAATATTAAAAAAGACCCGTTGTGGTCAGAAGTTTCCATTCACTCCTAATGACATTCTAATTTGGGCTTTTAATGATTTCTTTGATCTGTGTTCTTTTTCCACAGTGGAAGAATTGTGCAGCATACATCTTTAGTGACTTTGATGAATAAGAATTGAGTGCAAATTTCAATTTGTTTGACAAAGTTAAAAAAACAAATTGTTAAAGTGTGGGATCATTGTCCTGGTGGTTCTGTTAGCCAACCCCGGAAGGTTGCAGTGTCAACAGAACACCAAGTCTGAGTCTGTGGCTCCAGCTGTCTTCATGAATTCTTTCAATTTGTATTAAATTATTCCAATTTTTGTGTCTCATTTCAGCCTGATCCAGCTAAAAACTAGGAGGGTTTGGGAGGCGACAGAGATGGAGGCAGTGAAGGAGAACATCTCCTCACACAAATATTTCTTCCTGGATGGCTTTAGTGAACTTGGAGAGCTGAGGCCGTTCCTCTTCATCCCGTTCTCCTTCATGTTTGTTGTATCACTGTTTGCTAACTCCCTGCTGGTGTACGTGATTGTTTCACAGAGAAGCCTCCACTCGCCGATGTACATCCTCATTGCCAGCATGGCGTGCATTGACCTCAGCCTCCCTGTATTCTTTGTTCCCCACATGCTGCTGAGCTTCCTGTTTGACTGGAGGGGGATCTCTCTCATTGGCTGCCTTGTTCAGATGTATTTCGTTCACTTTTTTGGAACTTTTCAGTCCACTCTGCTGCTGTGGATGGCTCTGGATCGTTACTTTGCCATCTGCACCCCACTCTACTATCAAGAACAAATGACTTTGGCAAAATTTCTTAAATTTGTAATCCCTTCTTCCATCAGAAATATGTTTGTTGTCTTGGTGGTGGTCAGTCTGGCTGGAAAATTGCCATTCTGTCTGAGAAATGTGATAAACCACTGCTTCTGTGAGCACATGGCCTTGGTGGAGCTGGCCTGTGGAAGCACCACCATCAACAGCTTGGTGGGGTTGATCTCAGTCTTCTTAGTCCCTGTGACTGATTTCTTCCTCGTCACTGCCTCTTACACAGTCATATTCAGCTCTGTGTTGAGCTCAGGAAAGTCAAGTGCCAAAGCTCTTCACACCTGTGTTACACACATCGTGGTCATAATTGTTAATCTGACCATCATACTCACAGCTTTCCTCTCATATCGAATAAGGAACGGCATCCCTTCAGCCATTAGGATTTTCTTCAGCATAATGTACATATTGTTTCCATGCTGTTTCAACCCGATCATCTACGGCATCAGAACTACCGAGATCCGACAGCACATCCTGAAAATATTGAAAATCTGAACTTTTCTTAAGAACCACCCGGTGATGGTCAGTTTAACCTGGATGTTTTTCAGAGTGATTGGTATGAGCTTTAAAGTAAACCAAACAGCTCAATTTTCAATATGTGCATGTACAGAGATGATAAAGGAAAATAAAAACTTGACCTCCTGAACATTATTTTCATATTTTCAAATGTAACATATTAACTCATGCTTATAATCATTAATAATACTAGCAAAACCCCACCCGTTAGGTGTTTACAGATGTTCATTGTTTACAGATATGCATAATAACACATTCCACTTACCCCAACGTGCCCCTGCGCTGCCCCTGTTGTATAATTGTTGTGATAAAAAACAATGCATGCAATGCAGCTGGATAGCATAATGATAAAATTACACGTCTTTGGAAAAGAGGATTGCAAGTTCGAGGTCTCCGATAATGACTAAAACTATATGGTGAAATTTAAGACTGCCTTCACAAAGGACCTAACCCAACATGTAGCTACACTCAACCATCAGTGTCTCAAGATAGCTACTGTGCTTGACCCACGCTTTAATATGATTGTTGGGTTTATTCTCTGTATGTATTATTGTAGGGTCTACCTTATAATATAAAGCACCTTGAGGCGACTGTTGTTGTGATTTGGCGCTGTATAAATAAAATTGAATTGAACTGAATTGAACTGAACAATAATACATTCAGAGAAAAACCCAACAACAATCATATGACCCCCTATGAGCAAGCACGTTGGCGACAGTGGGAAGGAAGAACTCCCTTTTAACAGGAAGAAACCTCCGGCAGAACCAGGCTCAGGGAGGGGCGGGGCCATCTGCTGCGACTGCTTGGGGTGAGAGAAGGAAGACAGGATAAAGACATGCTGTGGAAGAGAGCTAGAGATTTACAACAAGTGTGATTCAGTGCAGAGAGGTCTATTAGCACATGTTGAGTGAGAAAGGTGACTGAAAAGGAAAAACTCAGTGCATCATGGGAATCCCCCAGCAGTCTACACCTATTGCAGCATAACTAAGGGAGGATTCAGGGTCACCTGGTCCAGCCCTAACTATATGCTTTAGTAAAAGGGAAAGTTTTAAGCCTAATCTTAAAAGTAGAGATAGTGTCTGTCTCCCGAATCCAAACTGGAAGCTGGTTCCACAGAAGAGGGGCCTGAAAACTGAAGGCTCTGCCTCCCATTCTACTTTTAAATACTCTAGGAACAACAAGTAAGCCTGCAGTGTGAGAGCGAAGTGCTCTAATAGGGTGATATGGTCACTTCACTTTTATCTGAATTAAGAAGCAGAAAGTTAGCGGCCATCCAGGTCTTTATGTCTTTAAGACATTCCTGCAGTTTAACTAATTGGTGTGTGTTATCTGGCTTCATGGACAGATAGAGCTGGGTGTCATCAGCATAGCAGTGAAAATGTATGCTATGTCTTCTAATGATACTGCCTAAGGGAAGTATGTATAATGTAAACAGAATTGGTCCTAGCACTGAACCCTGTGGAACTCCATAATTAACCTCAGTGTGTGAAGAGGACTCTCCATTTACATGAACAAACTGGAGTCTATTAGATAGATATGATACAAACCACTGCAGTGCAGTACCTGTAATACCTACAGCGCGCTCTAATCGCTCTAATAGGATATTATGGTCGACAGTATCGAACGCTGCACTGAGGTCTAGCAGGACAAGCACAGAGATGAGTCCACTGTCAGAGGCCATAAGAAGATCATTTGTAACCTTCACTAAAGCTGTTTCTGTGCTGTGATGAGCTCTGAAACCTGACTGAAACTCTTCAAATAAGCCATTCCTGTCATGGTTGGACAGTCCCTGCTGGCCGACCTACCTGTGTGTATGTTTTTGTGTGTTGTCCTCAAGTTCCTCTCTCTCTCCGTCTCTGGAGTTGTTTACGGAAGTCCCTTTCCGGACGTCAGGCGCCGGGTGGCATCCGACCCGGAAGCGCTTCCACACGGGAGTCGCCACCGGCAATTGACGCTGCACTCAGCTGTTCTCTATCATCCGCCATCTTATGTGGACTATTTAATGGCGGAGTGGAGTGAAAGTCAGCGCAGGAGTATTATTCCAAGCCTGGTAGTAGCCACAAGTGTCATGTTATGTGAAGACTGTGAAAAGAAGTGAAACTTATCTTCATCCCACATAGCAAAATTGGTATGGCCCGGATATGGCCCACACAACGTGCTTACACATGGCCCACCTACCAAGAAGAATGAAGGCCCTTTGGTGGCCCAGATCTGGTTTGCCAGAGGTGGCACAAACATGGGCCCGCACAAGGTCAGTTGCAGACACACTGGTGGTCCTTTGCTGGCCCAGAACAGTTTCAGCTCTGGCCCCAGATGTCAGCCTAATGTGTACATTAATCAAGCCATGTAATAACAACATATGCAGGAACATAATAGTGCAAAAGTAGCATGACAAAACTCTGTTCAGACAGTGAATGGACTGATTCTTATATAGCACTTCTCTACTCTCACTGATTACTCAAAGTGCTCTATACAACATGCCACATTCACACACTTTTCCTAAACTGAGTGCTTCCTAACTACATTCGAAGTCTTCACACGCAGAGGAGCCAGGGATCGAACCACTAACCTGCCAATCAGTAGATGCCCTGCTCTACCTCCTGAGCTACAGCCACCCAGTGGTAAACATGAGTAAACCCTCACGAGGTTTTGGATAAAGTGTACACTCACAAACCTGTCAAACCTGCATTTGAAACGTTGGCTACCATAGCAGTATAGTATTGCAACATGGCATTTGGGTCTTCTAACTAAAATAGGAAAATAGGAACATAAATAGTGCCATCATTGCCAGACCTGGCCCACATTTGGTTGACATACACCCTGCCATGACACCAGTCAGTCAGAAGTGGCAGCATGATGCCAGATCCGGGCCCTACCCGTTTTCTATGAGCCTGGGCCAGATGGACCAAACCACAATCGGTCCAGATATGGCATGCCATCACATAAACAGTGCCATCTATGCCAGGCCTGGCCCATATCTGGATGACATACGACAGAGAGGAGATTGCTCGAGAAGGAATCACGAGCACGGATTCAATCTGGGACAGCTTGCACATTGAGCTGTCACTGAACTCTTCTCACTTTAAATAAAACGCACTGTCTATTCCTTCTAAATCTCCGCTCCTGGGTCGGCATGTTATGAAGGGTCATTTCTCAGATAAGTTTCCCACACCAGTAAAAGAGTCTGGCCGCCAGTGAGTGTGGGGGTCTGATGGGCGCCATTGCTAACTTTGTTCCCCACCTAAGTTGTTCTGCTAAACTAATCTTTCGTTCTCTAACTCACCCATGCAGTGCTTCTATTGACTCAGGTGCAGAACAAAGTTTTCTGGACGAGCCACTAGCCTGTGAGTTAGGCTTCCCGGTGATGCCCCTACCAGAGACACTCCAAGTAGCAGTGCTCAACAGTAGCCCGCTGGCAGTAGTCACACACCGCACCGAGGACATCACTCTTTTCCACTCCGGTAACCACACTGAACATATCATTCTTTTTCTTTTCAATGCTCCCCACACCAGATTGGTGTTGGGCTAGCCTTCGTTTAAACACCATAACCCGCAGATCGATTGAGAGAGGGGTAAAATCACGGTTGGAGTTCTTTGTGCCCTGAACAGTTTTTGCGTTCTGCTACACCGAACAAAATGCCCGCTGCTCTAGCTTACAATATAAAGCGCCTTGAAGTGACTGTTGTTGTGATTTGGCGCTATATAAATTGAATTGAACTGAATTGGTCCTACTGAACCAGCCTCTTCCCCAGACCTGTCAGCAGTTCCAGAAGAGTATCATTATTTAGCTCCAGTTTTTTGTTGGAGTAGCGTTCAGGTAGCTGCTCTGCTCTGTGTTGGTACAGGGCATTGAAGATGATAACAGTGGGTGGATTATATTCTTAAACTTAGTTACAGCGCTTTCAGAAAGACATCTACTGTGATAAAGTCTACTCTCCACTGCTGTGTAATCAATTATTGTGAATGTAAATGTTATCAGGAAATGATCAGACAGCAGAGGGTTTTCAGGAAACTCTGTTAAATGTTCAGTTTCTATGCCATATGTTAAAACAAGATCTAGAGTGTGATTAAAGTGGTGGGTGGGTTCTTTTACATTTTGACAGAAGCCAATTGAATCTAATAACACATTAGACTGTGTCACAATCGGACAGTCCCTGACCTATGTTAAAATTAAGTTATCTGAAATGCCTTAATGCTATGCCTTATATTAACCAAAGTGTCTTATAATCATATAGTGTAGTATTGAGTGGATGCATTAGACTACATTAGACTACGTACATTTCTAGTGATAGAAATGTAGGACACTCTCGCCCACGCTTTTCTGTAGAAGTAGATAACAGGGAATAATCTCTTAGTGATTATGCTCTTACCCCTTTTTGTGAGTGTGGACGCTTCCTCTCTTTGCTCTTTAAATGCTTTGCTTCTTTTATTGATTTTTATTGATTTTTATGCTGATTTTTTCCCTTTTTTCCGTATGAGCTTACCTGCGATAGCTTCTGGACACTTATAGATCATTAGGACTAAAGTGCTCTTAACAGAAACAGCAACATTTTTATAGTTACCTTGTCTTCAGCGCTCCGTGTGTCTGTGGCCTACACACAGCTGAAGCCTGATTACAGCGTCTGGACTCCGAACAGCCTCAATAGCCTGGAAAGGTGCTAACCGCTAGGCTAACTAGCAACAAGATGCCTTCCCTCTCCACAGATGACTACCACAGCCTCCTGCAGAAGATTGCACTACTGGAGATAAAAATTCATCGCTTAGAAGTAAACGTGGAGGTAAATGGACTGTATGGAAATGAAACAACCTTGCCTTTGATTCAAAACAATGGCGATGAGCAAGCTAGTACACAGCTAAGGAGCACAGATAACATGACCAAGAAAGTAGACTCTGTGCATAATAATAAATCCTCAACCGATAATCCCCCCTTGGATTGTCTTGGTGCAAAACCAAGACATAAATCATGTCTCCTAGAAGGGGGAGGACGTATCACAGGCAGAGCACAGCGAGCTGAAATCTCTGAAACCGACTGGCCTTCACTTCCTACGAGACAGAGAAGCTCTTCTACCCCTGTGTACGGGAGGAAACAGGACTGGACAACCGTGAATAGGAAGGTTAACAACAAACCTCCAAAACAACTGAATGTGAAACTGCAGAACAGATTTGCTCCACTATCAAAGGACCCTGGATCTATATCGGACAACCATCCATCTAAAAGTAGTGAAGTAAGGTCTGAAAATCTGTTGAAAAGTAAAAGGCCACAGGGAAAGCTACAGGCTAGGCCTGAAACTCTGACTGTGGGTGACTCTGCCGTAAAGGATGTACAAAGGATGTGCGGTAAGAACACTAAAGTCCTCTGCTTTCCTATGATATGGTCAACAACCTGAAGGAGAGAATTCTTCAGATTGCAGATGAATATCCAACTGTGACAAACATTATTTTGCATACAGGGTCAAACGATGTGTCCAAACAACAGTCGGAGGTTCTGAAACGGGACTTTACTGGATTATTAAATACTGTAAACTCTCTGAATGCAGCTGTATTCATCAGTGGACCTGTACCGCCCATCAGAGGAGGAGACGAGAGATTCAGCAGGTTGTTAGCACTGAATAAATGGCTTATATCAGCATGTACTGACCACTCAGTGCATTTTATTAACAATTTTAATATTTTTTGGGAGCGCAGGCATCTGTTTAAAGCAAATGGATTTAATTTTAACAAGTCAGGGGTGAAACTGTTCACCTCCAACTTGTTTTATTCCATACGTCATCCATCTGTGCTTGGTGCCAAGGCTGAGATAAACAAGGAGTTATCTCATAAAGAGGAACAAACAGTACTCCAAGAACAGACAAAGCCCAGCAGAAACCTTGAGGAGGAGCCTCATCTGACCCCACCCCGGAAGAGCTTCAGAAAGGAGAGACATCTGAGGCAAGAAGAGGGGTCCCTATTTGCCTCCAACTCTCTCAACAACACCAACGACCAGGACCAGGGACCACGACCTTCCCCAGTCCCTCAAACCCCTGACAGGCCATCACCCTCCTCCCCCTCCCTTTCTCCCTCCTCCCCACACCTGAAATTCACTGAGGAGATGATGGAGCGGGTCAATGCTGGGCTCAGATCTACCCCCCGGCCCAATCCCTTTTTGTCCCCCATAAACCCCCCACCAGAGCAGCCAAAGGTTCGCCATCGAACCCCGCCCCCAACAGAGCAATCGAAGTTACATCGCCCAGCCCAGCCCCCTTTAGTCCCTCCTCACCACCTTCATGCTCTGTCTCCGCAGTCTGATGTGTGGAGGGTCCCGGCTGGGAGGATTATGGCAGTGGTGACTTTTCCCAGGAGAAGCTGGGAAACACGAGGGGGCAAACAATACCTCTAAAACACTTAAGTTGGCTTTATTAAACGTGAGATCTTTAGCTGGGAAAACATTTTTAATTAATGATTTAATCACTGAGCACAGCCTTGATTTTATGTTTTTAACTGAAACTTGGTTGGACCAAAGTAACAGTGGAGCTGTTCTCATCGAGACGACCCCTCCTAACTACAGTTTTATCAGTGAGGCCAGGGTGAGCAGGAGAGGAGGAGGGGTTGCTGTCTTATTTAATGAATCATCTCAATGTAAGCAGCTATCTCCTGGAAGTTTTCAGTCTTTTGAATATGTGGCTTTACAGCTGAAGGCCCCATTCAAAGTTGTGTTTCTTAATGTTTACAGGCCTCCCAAATACTGCACAGACTTTTTTAATGACCTCAGTGAACTGCTGTCTGTGATCTGTGTTGATTTCGACTGTGTAATTATTGTTGGGGATTTTAACATCCATGTGGACAACCCTCAGGACAAAGGGACTAAAGACCTGAGTAACACTCTGGGCAACTTTGGGCTGACTCAGCATGTAACAGAGGCCACACATAATAGAGGACACACTCTTGACCTACTGATCTCCAAGGGCCTGAGCATTTCAAAGGTTACTGTGTCTGATGTGGGCCTGTCTGATCATTACTGTGTTTTCTTTGAAAGTAAAATCTCAGCCTACATAAATATATCAACAGCAGTGATCACAAAACGGTGTATAACTGAACACAGTAGTGAGATCTTTAACCAGGTCTTCCCATTAACACCTGACCTGTCCAGAGGTTCAGTCAATGAGCTCGTCACTAGCTTCAATGCTAAAATGTTAAATGTAATGGACACTATTGCTCCCATTAAGGTGAAGGTTATCTCTGGAAGGAAAAAGTCTCCATGGAGAAACTCCACACTGGTGAAAAATGAAAAAAGAGAGTGTAGGAAAGCTGAGCGCAGATGGAGAAAAACAAACCTCCAGGTTCATTATGACATCTATAAAGAGAAACTTCACAATTATAATTTACAACTGAGGAGTGCAAGGAGGTCCTACTTCTCTGATATCATCACCAAAAACAGTCATAATGCTCGGGTCTTATTTTCTACAGTTGACAGGCTAACAAACCCTCCTGTGTCAGTGGCAGCTGAACTTCATTCGACCATGGCCTGCAATGACTTTGCCAAATTCTTCACAGACAAAATTCAAAAGATTAGACAAGCAATTGGTACATCAACAGCAGATTCAGGATATGTACTGTGTCCACCGAAAAACTGTTTAAACACCATCAAACAGTTTCACCCTATTAACAACAAAGACCTGGAGGACATCTTAGGTCAACTGAACTCCTCCTCTTGCTGTTTAGATGTCCTGACAACAAGTTTTTTCAAAAAGGTCTCAAAGACTTTGGAGTCAGACCTGTTACAGATCGTCAACTTTTCTTTAGTGTCAGGTGTGTTTCCAGAATCACTAAAAACTGCTGTAATAAAACCTATACTGAAAAAGGACAATCTTGACAAGACACAAATGAATAACTACAGGCCGATCTCAAATCTCCCATTTTTAAGTAAGATCATTGAAAAAGCAGTTTCTCAACAGCTCAATTACTTCTTAACACAGAATAACTGCTATGATGCCTTCCAGTCAGGTTTTAGACAGAACCACAGCACTGAAACCGCTCTGACCAAAGTGTTTAATGACATATGTCTGAATACAGACAGTGGAAAAATGTCAGTCTTAGTTTTACTGGATCTCAGTGCAGCATTTGATACAGTTGACCACAACATATTACTCAAACGACTGGAGAACTGGGCAGGTCTCCCAGGAACTGTACTAAACTGGTTCAAAACATACTTAGAAAACAGGAAATACTTTGTATCAATAGGTAACTTCACATCTGAGCAGACAAGTATCACATGTGGAGTTACCCAAGGTTCCATCTTGGGACCCCTTCTGTTTAACATTTACATGCTCCCACTGGCACAGATTATAAAGAACAACAAAATAAACTATCATAGCTACGCAGATGACACACAAATATATATCACAATGTCACCAGGAGACCGAGGCCCTGTACAGGCTCTTGGTAAATGCATTGAGGAAATTAATGACTGGTTGTGCCACAATTTTCTCCAGCTAAACAAAAACAAAACTGAAGTAATAGTCTTTGGTGCCAAAGAAAAACGATTACAGGTCACCAGAGAACTTCAATCTATACACCTAAAAACCACAAACCAGGCGAGAAATTTGGGTGTAGTGATGGATGCAGACCTAAACTTAGAAAAACACATTAAGACAATAACAAAATCAGCTTACTATCACCTCAAGAATATTTCAAGGATAAAAGATCTGATGTCTCAACAGGACCTGGAAAAACTAGTCCATGCATTCATCTTTAGTAGGCTTGATTACTGTAACAGCATCTTTACAGGTCTACCTAAAAAATCAGTCAGACAACTACAGCTCATTCAGAACTCTGCTGCTCGAGTCCTCACTAAGACCAAAAAATTGGACCACATCAGTCCAGCTCTGAGGTCTTTACACTGGCTGCCTGTCCGTCAGAGGATAGACTTTAAAGTTCTGATGCTGGTCTATAAAGCTCTGAATGGTTTAGGACCAAAATACATCAGTGACCTCCTGACCCAGTATGAACCTTCCAGATCCCTCAGGTCATCTGGATCCGGTTTTTTATCAGTTCCCAGAGTCAGAACCAGACACGGAGAAGCTGCATTCAGCTTTTATGCTCCATATATCTGGAACAAACTCCCAGAAAGCCTCAGATCAGCTGAAACACTCAGTTTATTTAAATCCAGGTTGAAGACTCACCTGTTCTCAGCTGCATTTGAATAAAGCACCAAATCCACACTTTTAAGCTTAAATTTCAAAACTTACATTTTAACTACTGATTTTATCTACTGTTCTGATTTTATCTACTGTTTTTTTTATCAATTTTAAATCATGCTTTTTATTTGTTTTTGTTTTTAATGTCTCTGTAAAGCACTTTGAATCACCTTGTTGTTGAATTGTGCTATATAAATAAACTTGCCTTGCCTTGCCTAGTGGAAATGTACTGGAATACTGTTGTTTAGACTAGAATGGGACTGATAGGTCTGTGTAGCACAGGCCTACTGCTGGAACGCCAGGACAATTCTACTACAATGGCAAAAGCAAGACGCAAGTCACCAGAGCTCTTTGTGTTGCTCATGCACAAGGGAGAGAACTGTGACGAGCGCCGTTCTTTACGCTCGAACCCCAGTCACTCTCAGTTAGCTTCCCCATAGCACCGCTCTTTATTGTGGTTACATGAATATGCATAGTCTCATTAACATATGACGTCTTACACAGGCATGCATATAAACACTGACTGTTTGCTGTGTTTGCCTGCTCAAGGATTTCCAACAGGGAGGAAGGAGTTGAAGAATCATGAGCACAGGTCATTGCTGGGAATGTGACAGGACGTGGTACCACGCACCACAGAAGAAATGGGGAAGGCTCACTGATGATTGTTTGCACACTTGCATTGCCTATTGGACTAATTTATCACTGTAAATAAATTCACTGTCTGCTCTCTAACAGTTCGCATCTGGGTCCTCCCTTCCACCTACCCTGACAAAATGCTCTGTTGAGGCTGTCATTGTTAGCATCTACATGGATGTTAAAATCACCCACAATAATTATTTTTATCTGAGCTGAGCACTACATCAGATAAAAAGTCTGAGAAATCAGACAGAAACTCTGTGTAAGGCCCAGGTGGACGATAGATGATAACAAATAAGACTGGTTTTTGAGTATTCCAGCTGAGGTGGACAAGGCTAAGCTCTTTGGTGCAGTTATGGCTACTGTAATATTCTTCCTTTGTGATTTTTTTATGCTTAAGTCATTTTCTGCTGGTTTTTAGTTTGTTTTTTGTTTTTTAGGAAGTAGACACAGTCTTTAAGGGGATGGGGTAAGGGGGTTGTAACAGGAGAAAAGAAGCTGCAGAGAGAGGTATAAGACATGCAGCTCTGCTAAGGCTAATAATAAGGCTTTTAAAATACATTAAAACCCTGTCTGGGTCTTTGATTGATTAATATGATGGAGCCGAAGATTGCTGCCACTCGTCCTCCTCAGCCTAGGCGTTGGGGATTCTGACATCAGGGTTTTTGATTAATTTAAAGTAATACATTCATCCTGGTGTAAACTGGTTGCTGCAATACAGAATAATACATTATATTGACTAATTATTAAATCATTCACTAACAGGTCTGTGTAGGTTCTCAGTCATCCAACTCGTGGTAGTCTGTGGAGCTTGGAAAGACAGCAGCTGGACTTCTTTAACTTTCATGAAGATTCACCTTCCATGCAAGAGGTTTCTTTAAAGCCATCCAGGATAAAATGTGTGTGCATGCGCCCTCCTTCCTAATAGCTTTTCAGTTCAATCAGCCTGAAAAGAAAGAGAAAGAAACATTTAACCTTCGCTGGAAAGCAAACTACATTTCTCTCATTTACGTTTCTAAAACCGTCATACAGCCAAACCAAATCAAAAATCAAACCAGGGTGAATGCCAGGGCTTATTACGATGCAAGCCACCAATATCAGTTTGATTTATGCAGCATAATTTCATAAATGATTCAATCAGCTGTGATATCCTCTCACACACTGAGTTCTGGTAAACATGACACGCATGTTGTTACAGAGGAAACACATGAACCCAAACTGCAGTACAAAGAACTTTATTGCAGTTCTGTAATACTGAGGAGTAAAGCTAAATTATTTATTTTAAGCTTATTTTATGTATATAAAACATTGAAAAATGCAGTGTGCTGTTAGGGTCAAAGTGAGGGCACAGTGGGGACTCTTTCATCATGTATACTTTGTGTTTGCACATTAATGAGTCCCAGACGAGCTCCTCATTGTTTCATCCTCCACAGCAACTGTGATGCAACACAGGGCTCGACCTCAGAGGTCTGTGGCCAGTCAGAAAAAAAGGAACTAAACTGACACACCTCATAAACACAACAACTGATAAATATGCAGTATTGTCCACATTATTTTCCTTTTATGAAGGAATGTAACAAACTTTGTGTTTGTGTAGTTGTTGCAGGAAACAAAACATCTTTCCTGTGGTCACCTCACAGGAGCATAAACACCAAAGCAGAGTCCCAAAGCCGCCCTGATGAGTCCTCTTCCATTATTCCCCGTGCTGTACTGTGTGTTAATTGGCCTGTAGCTGGTTCAATCCTCCAGAGTGTCCGAGTGGCCACAGGCCTCTGAGGTCAGGCCTTGTTTTGCATCACAGTTGCTGTTGATGAAACAATGAGAAGCTCGTCTGAGACTCATTAATGTGCAAACACACAGTATACATGATGAAAGATCCCCACTGTGCCCTCACTCTGACCCTAACATCACACTGCATTTTTTAAAGTGCTATATGCAAAAATAATAATCCTAAAATACAGAATCAAGCTGCTTTCAATTTTTACTTTTGGACATTGCTTTTTTTGTATTGAATATTTTGGTAGTTGGTATTTTACTAGGCTATAACATTACTGCTGATTGAATTACTGATGCCTGTCTTAGCCACAACACTTTTGCTAAAGAGATTTTTATTTTCAAGATTCATATTTTCCTCGTAAAATAAAAATTAAATAAAAATTGTGTCCATCCATCCATCCATCTTCTTCAGCTTATCCAGGGCCGGGTCGAGGGGGCAGCAGCCTAAGCAGAGAAGCCCAGACCTCCCTCTACCCGGCCATGTCCTCCAGCTTGTCTGGGGGAACAACAAGGTGTTCCCAGGCCAGCCAAGAGATATGATCTCTCCAGCATGTCCTGGGTCTGCTGCGAACATTCTAGTTCGAGCTGGAGGGCATCACCCGATGAAGCCAGCAGAACCACATAATCCAGCGGTCCCCAACCTTTTTTGCGCCACGGACTGGTTTGTGACCGACAAAATTTCACAGACCGGCCTTTAAGGTGTCACGGATAAATACAACAAAATAAAACTAGTACCGGTACCGAAAAAAAGAAGATTTATTCATAACACACGTGAAAAGACCCAGGAAAACCGAGTTAACGAAAAAAACGATAACAAAATAACGCTAAAAACTAATAAAAACCCTGAAAACCATACATTTCACACCTGAGTCTCACTCTCGCGGCCCGGTACCAAATGACTCACGGACCGGTACCAGTCCATGGCCCGGGGGTTGGGGACCGCTGACATAATCCACAAAAAGCAGAGAGGAGATTCTGAGACCACCTAAGTGAAAGCCTTCCGCCACTTGGCTGTGCTTAGAAATTCTGTCCATAGAAAGCCCTCCGCAAAGCCAGAACATCTTACTATTCATCACTGATTGAAGAAAATAAGAACAACCCCAGGTTTCTCTTCAGCACTGTAGCCAGGCTGACAAACAGTCAGAGCTCTACTGAGCCAACCATCCCTTTAACATTAACTAGTAATGACTTGATGAACTTCTTCACAAATAAAATTTTTATCATTAGAGAAAAAATTACCAATAATCATCCCACAGATGTAATATTATCTACAGCTACTTTTAGTACCATCGATGTTAAGTTAGACTCTTTTTCTCCAATTGATCTTTCTGAGTTAACTTCAATAATTACTTCCTCCAAACCATCAACGTGTCTTTTAGACCCCATTCCTACAAAACTGCTCAAAGAAGTCCTGCCATTAATTAATGCTTCAATCTTAAATATGATCAACCTATCTCTAATAATCAGCTATGTACCACAGGCCTTCAAGCTGGCTGACCCAGACCCAGCTAGACCCAGCTGTCTTAGCTAATTATAGGCCAATCTCCAACCTTCCTTTCATATCAAACATCCTTGAAAGAGTAGTTGTCAAACAGCTAACAGATCATCTGCAGAGGAATGGCTTATTTGAAGAGTTTCAGTCAGGTTTCAGAGCTCATCACAGCACAGAAACAGCTTTAGTGAAGGTTACAAATGATCTTCTTATGGCCTCTGACAGTGGACTCATCTCTGTGCTTGTCCTGCTAGACCTCAGTGCAGCGTTCCATACTGTCGACCATAATATCCTATTAGAGCGATTAGAACACGCTGTAGGTATTACAGGTACTGCACTGCAGTGGTTTGTATCATATCTATCTAATAGACTCCAGTTTGTGCATGTAGATGGAGAGTCCTCTTCACACACTGAGGTTAATTATGGAGTTCCACAGGGTTCAGTGCTAGGACCAATTCTGTTTACATTATACATGCTTCCCTTAGGCAGCATCATTAGAAGACATAGCATACATTTACACTGCTATGCTGATGACACCCAGCTCTATCTGTCCATGAAGCCAGGTAACACACACCAATGAGTTAAACTGCAGGAATGTCTTAAAGACATAAAGACCTGGATGGCCGCTAACTTTCTGCTTCTTAATTCAGATCAAACTGAGGTTATTGTACTCGGCCCTGAAAATCTTAGAAATATGGTATCTAACCAGATTCTTACTCTGGATGGCATTACCTTGGCCTCCAGTAACACTGTGAGGAACTGTTACGGGTTCGAAATTGAGGACGAGAGTAAAACAATGATGGTCCAGAAGAGGTCGGTCAAACAATTGATTTTAATGAATGCACGCAGCGTGGAGAGGTGCAAACTGCAAAACATCAGTTGTACATCTCTGCCCAAAATACACTCTAGATTGCTTTTATCCCATCAGGGTATTGTAACGCCCCCTCTTGCGTTTACAGTCACATAATTTGCATGTACAGAACATTCATGTATTTTAAGAGATAACTGCAGACACAGAAGTTCCCCATCCATCCAAATATGGTGAAGATCTCAGGCCTTTGAGGTCCCCATGGACTGGACATCCTTTCGTCACCTGTAACTAAGCAAACTCAAATACCACAAGAAGCTGAATACATTCAGGCCTTTGCTCAGCTACTATTTTACTGTAACAATATACTCAGGGTCTGAGTTATGATATATATATATTAACTCAATCATTTTAAAGTAGTTATAACTGCACCTGTAATAAACATGTTACTATTTGATTATGATAACCCCTGTAATACTAATTATAACATAATGCCAACAGCTTCAATAAATGCTTTGATGAAATGATAATTAATGTAATGTTAAGGATGATGGTTATATACAGTTCAGCAGTGACCTAATTTCTTTAAATATTACAATTCCCTCTCTTGATGTCTCTCCAGAGACATCACCACACCATTTCCTTGGGTCACTCCTCGACCCACTCTGTCACCTCTACATCCATTAATGGCCTCATGGGCCCCGAAACCACCATTCCCAGGTCCACTTCCTTCGCTCTGACCCTCTCTAGCCGTCCTCTGACTCAGCAAATCAGAAAACCACCTCATATCCTCTAGGTGGTCCAGTAATAAAACACCAGCTCCCACTTGAAAACACTTCATGCTTAAGTGGTCTCTGCTCCTTTTCTGGGTCCCTCTCTAGTGGAAATCTTCTCCTGTAAGGGATAAAAAACAAACAGCCTCTCTCTGCTACACCTTACTAACCTACTGTGTTCATCTAAGGTTCCTGTCATTATTCAAAGTTGGTTGACAATATCATGTTCTGGGCTCTATCCATTATATTAACTTTACCTAATCTCAATACTCTTTATGTGTGTGAGCAACGCTTTTAGTTCTATTTAAACACAGAGTAAAATACACACCATCCCTATGTCAGCCTAAATGTCCGCTAGAAAACACACTTCAAAATTTTCTATCATCATTTACGCCTCTTTTTGCTTCAAGCATATACATAACATGCAAAAGTTACTGTTAATACTAGTTAGACAAGTTTCTACAACATTTTGTTTCACCCGACTCAGTAGTTGCTAAGCAGAAACAAAGCACCATGTATTCCACCTTTACCCTGTAAAACAAATCCATTTCATGTTTGTGTCTGTAAGCATGTTTTGCATTCATTCATTACACTCCACGCCATTCCTGCAAGTTAGGAGCTGTAAATTTAAAAGCTACATAAAGTCCAGGCCTTCGGCCTGGCCTATATTTAAATCATGTGTGTTTGTAAGCGTGCATGCAATTAACCTGCTATGTTCTCATCTTCCCTCAACATGTATCACCTGGACACTCTCACCAGTGAAGCTTAAGACCCTTTTGAACGGAACATCAACTCTAAACAAGCACAGTTATGCTTTGTGTCTGAAATTAACTCAACCTGTAAATAGAGACATCACTGTTATCACAAACATATTCAATATTATTAAAATTATACTGTACAACATGTTATTAATGCAGTCATCATAAGACAGATTATATGATAGCAATAAAAGAATCTCTAAATCCCAAATCCCAACAGGTCCTGCTTTTAAATCTTCCCTGACCTTCCCTTCAAGTTCTGCTTTCTTAGTACAGTAATTAGGTCCTCCTAATCCCATTAAATCTGCCATATTGATTCCTTCATGTGTAAGTGTCAGATTTCGAGCATCTAAAACTTTACTCAGTCTCTGTTGTGCTAATGATGTCATAGTGAACGCCTGCAAGTTCACATAAGCCACCACACTATGTGTAGTCAGAACTTTTAGTGGGTGTTCTCTCCCTACATGTGCTGTTTCCTATATTATTTTGGCCACCCCTGCTGCATGCTGTGCACATTTAGGGTGCCTTGCTTCTGTTGGACTCAACCTTATGTTAACCTACACAAGTACCTGTCTTAAGAGCGACCTCTGCACAGCTCAGACGCCAGTTGCAAGAGCTCTCTAACATTAGAATCATCAGCTGTGACTTATATAGTGTTATTTCGGTACTTTATACTTCACACATTTTGAATGTTGTTTATATGGGGAGTTCCTCTTTTTGTGTCTATATTTATTAATATGCCTTGTGCACTAAAACTTCCTGTTTTTCAGTCTGGCTGAGCACTTGTTTGTGAGTAAAAGGTGGCCTTGCTCTACAAGCCAGCCTTCATTATTAAAGTACATAAAACAAGATAATGGGCAGGTTCATATTAAAAATATAGCTTTTATTCCTAACACCAGTCCCCGTTTTTTCATTTCTCCCCTGAGAAATGAACTAATTCCTAGTTTATGACATTTAAGTTTACTTCAATACATTCCCATTTAATTTTATTTATATAGCGCCAAATCACAACAAAAAATTGCCTCAAGGTGCTTCATATATACAGAAAAAAAACCCAACAATCTTGTGACCCCCTATTGAGCAAGCACTTTGGCAACAGTGTGAAGGAAAAACTCCCTTTTAACAGGAAGAAACCTCCAGCAGAACCATGCTCAGGTACGGGCAGCCATCTGCTGCGACCGCTCGGCGTCAGCTAACAGACACTTCTTTTAACAGAGAGACTTAATATTTAATAATCCACATTTCACTATTTTATTCTTTCGTTCATATTTGGATTCTGTATTATTCTTTATTTGTTATTATTTATATTCAGATTGTTTTTTGCTAGTCTTGGTTTGTTGTTGTCTGTTTGGGAGCTGACATAGTCTCTATGGATAAGCGTCTTTTGGTGGAGTAGCATCAGGAGAGAAGCTCCAGAGAGGCATCTTCCATGTTAAACACTAAAATATAACAAAAGAGATCTTCTCAACGTGTTGTATATTTTTAATATTTCCTTATTATTTTGTCATAAAATAAATCAACCAAATAACTTAAGCTGTGCGACAGCACCGTGCGTTTACGCCAGGCTGTGAGCTGCCCTGAAGCTACACCCCCTTTTACCCCATTTAATTTCTCAATCTTACTTTAAACTATTCCTGACCTTCTCCTTCTCTCATCTAATCATCTCAAGTACGTCCTGTACCAAATTTGCTTCCTCTTTTCAAGTCCCACATTTAATTACAAGCTCTAACACATTTGCCCTATACGGCTGTCTCAACGTGTTTCCTGTCAACTTACAAAGATACCAAAGTTATTCTCAGAACTCAGAGCTGAGGTTCCCCTTTCCTAAGTCTGTATGTTCTACAAAAGAGCAAGTCGGTAAACAAGTTTATCATCACAAAGGTTATTAGGTAAAGGTCACGTAGACATTTGCTTAGTAACCCTAAAAGAGCACATTTCATGTAGCTAATCACATATATACGACCCCCCTTTTTGTGACACATCTCATGTGTTACAAACTCAAAATCCTTCACTCAGGTTAGGGAATTAAAAGAAAAGGTTAATCATATCATATTAGGTATAGATGCTCCGGGCCTTCAAACCTGTGTTTAAGGAATGAAATCAAATTAATCATCATGTCAAAATCCCTTCTTGGCTCCATCCACAGCCTGCATCCTTGAAACGTCCTATAAACAAAAACCTGTGTGTTAACCAGAACATCACCTTTTATACTCACTTTCTCCACTTATGATCCAACCTGTGTTATAAAACAAAACTTAAAACATAACAATTATCAGTCATGTGTCCAACCTTAGTCCAGTCTTTTGTCAGTGTCCAGTCAGTCCAACCTATGGTCTGCCTGGTCCGTCCATTCACCCACACATTCCCACACATTCACTCACACGCATTAACATCGGGTGTTGGTAGACTTCCACACAAATAATCAGATTTACCACCTTCAGCAAACTCAGTTTATTTATATAATCATTTATTTTCTTTTTACTCGTTTCTAGGAAAATAGTTCTTTATACTTTTGGACTGGATTGGCTCGCTGCAATCCTCTTAGACAGGGACCCACAATCTGACCCATTGTAATTCGGAAAAGGTCACCTTACTTTTTATTTTCCTGAGACTATTGTCGGCGCCGTTATTCATTGTTGTCTTTTGCAGGCCTGCTTAGAACAAAAATGAGAAAAAAAAGAGAGCTGAGTATTAGCTCATCAAAGTACAAAACAAAATCACCTGACAGGTTTTTTCTTTATAAGTGCACTGTTACAAAACCCCTTAAACATGTCCATGTTTATTAAAACTCCCTCTTTAAAAATAAAACAACAACCTCAAAAATCTTCAACAATCTTAAATTTCAGCCATAGAACACACCCAAAACGTAAAAAGCTACACCGTTTCGTACACAATATCCCCCTTTAAGCACTTTACCAAACTCACATTCAACCTAAGATATAAACACGTTATAACAATGTGTCAACACTAATTTATAAACCTCTTAATCAACTTTACACCTCTGAACTGTCTACTTGTCCTTGAAGGCCTCAATCACACACACACAGCAAGCTCCTCTGTCATCACTCACATTAGTTCTCCAACTAATTTTCATACTCAGTCACAAGATAAATACATGTTTAAACCTTATCACATTATTCAATTATTTTCATTTTCTTTCTATACTAATCACTTGTTTTTTATCAATCAGTGCAACAGCGCTCCTAAGTCACCCTTCTTAAACTACTTTACTCAGTTCTCTTTTGTTTTTGTTTTTTCCATAGCTCACTCCCTTGTCATACAGCTTCGTTTGAGTTATTCCACAACTCTATTTTATCCAAGTGTGTTTTAAGTTTATTTTCTTCAACATTCACACTAGTTTAACACTCATGAAATTAGCAAGCTCATTTAATTACATATGTTTGTGTTCTTAGGCAGGTTTTAATCACTATCTATGCATTACTCTTCATGAGCTTATCTCTGTAGGGTTAGTGCATTTTCTGTTAGTATGTGTAATTTTTATAAATGTTTATTCGTGATCTTTGTGATCTCGTAAATGTTTCTTTTGCAGTGTTTCAGACTCCTTTTGACAGGGTGTGTTTTCTCTCTCTGGCTCATCACTGGTCATTGTTAGTGGCATTTCCCCTTCGCCTGTACCCAGCAGCTTTACCCATTGAAGTCCCGTCTCCTCCAGTGACTCCAAGGTCACTCCGGGACTTAGGTTCAAGCAATCGTGACTGCGCCTTGCCTTAGGTCGTCCCAGGGTTTCGAGGTGGGATCTTACCCGTCATGGGCTGTCCAGCCTTCCATGCTCGCCTGATACAGGGGCCAACTGGGCAAGGGTGTTATCAGGTCTGGGGGACACACTGGTTCTGGAAATTAAAGGAGTGTAAACTGCTTTCTTTATTTCATGTGTGTATTAAACTTTCCAACAATAATTTCACATGTAACAGTTTGTGTACGTGCGTTTTCACTTCATTAATGTAATTGTTAGTTCATGTATTTATTTCTCTCGGTCTGTCTCTTTTCTAAAACCTGTAATTAATATAATTTTATTACTTTATTACTTTTCTTAAAACATGCATTCGCTTAATCTTCTTAGAATTTAAGGTCTGTCTATTTCTCTGGGTGCTCCCCTGACATCATCAGTCACACACACACCTTCTTCTCACACACACAGCAGCACAGTATTTCCTGTTTCTCTTTCCTGTTTCTACAAATTAATCAAACCCTTGTTTTTTCATATTTACAGTCTACAAACCCTCTTTAGTTTTACTAAGTCTTGGTCTAAAAACAATACACCCTTATTTCATGCACACCCTTTTAAATATTCCAAGTTTTTTGCATTTGTCAGTTTTTGTGACATCATTCACCCAATACTCTCATAATCGTCTCATACACACTGCCTTTTCTCTCAACCTCCCACTTTTCACTCATTCTACTATAAACCTCCCTAGTGTTATTATTACTTATTTACTATTTGGTACAAATCACACAGAGTCACTCAAATCAAATACTGACAGCATTCACACAGTTGAAATCACTCAAAATACGCTTTCCTAATGGTATTTTACAGGCATTGTTTTCAAACTCAGAAAGAGCAAATCAAATAATAACAATTTAAACCTCTAATCCTTCTCACAGCACACGCATAACTGGAAAAATAAAACACCACAGCCTTTATTTCTGAAGAGAGGTTACTACTGAAAGTAATATGTTAGTCTTAAGTATATACAATGCACTCCATATATATATATATATAACTCAAAACTCAGTCAATTACTATACATCCACTACAGCACTCAAAACTTTATTTATCACCCTCTAATAAACATAAATGGCGTCTTAAACACACGCATTCAACAATGTTTGCAGCAGTACTTGTGAAACCAACTGTGGTTTAAGCAGTTCACAGCTTCTTAATTTGCATTTTATTGCTTTCTAGGACATTCTAGTCTCTAATTCCTCTGTTTTCATGTTACAGCGTCTGTCACCAGCTCACTAGCTGTATTCAGACCTCCCGTTTGACACACACAACCACACACTCCCCCTAAAAACCCACAAAAAACTATCCCTAAAAACACACACAAGAACCCTTAAAAAACTTCATTCATTTATTTATTATTATTTTAAACCCTTAAGATGTTGTGCTGTGTTTCCTCTGTGCCAGCTGCAACCTATATTAACATAAAGCCAAACTGTAAACAAGTCTGTCAAATCTAACTATTTATATATTATCTGACTAACCGAAAAACCACTTACAATCTTCTAAAGTCCTCCTTAACCCAACAAACATCAAACGACTTACACCTATATGTATCACTCAAAGTCAACCACAGTACCTGATAAACACCAAATGTAACTGTGTATATTATCTCAAACTGAAACAAAACCCATCTAAAAATCCTAAAACATCTTAGTTTGATTAAATTATCTCAAATTCAATTTCAGTTCTCAGAACCCAAATAACGGTCCTAAGTATCAACAGTTTATGTATCCTATCTCAAAACCCCGCAAAAGTCATACAGTCATGGCAAGAAATAAAACTTTACTTACAATATTGTCATAAACAAAACCAGCGTCTTAAATACAGCCATCAGCAATGTCTAGCAGTCTCTATAAACTTCCTCATCCTCTATGCACCTCTCAGCTTCCTTATTTGCATTTTCACAGACACACACAGTCTAAAAATAGTACCAGCCTGACTCACAGACTCCTCTGACACACAATTTTACCCAGACGTCTTTATAATTACAACTGCAGTATTAGGCCTGACATTTTAAACCTACACAATTTCGACAAATTTTAATTAACCCTCCAAGGGACAAACTCCAAGTTTTTTATTGTCAATATCCCAGTATCAGGTCCAACCTGTATCTGGTCTAATTGCTAAAGTTCCTAAGTCAATTTAAAAGCGTCCAACGCCCAAGGTCCAACCTTTGCTACCCAAAAAAGTGCAAACACCGTTCCAAACGGTAAAGTGGTCCAACCACTAGTTATTCTGGAGTGCCCCAAGCTCCACAGTGACCAACTGACTATCCCTCAACTGAGGACAAGGTCTAAGCGTCCTTGACCTTGGCAAGCGTTACCTCTGAGCAATGCACTTCTTAGAACATCCCACAGTTCCGTTCTACAGAAATTTAATTATGTTTTTAAAGACATCCTATGAAACCACCAAACCGACTTTATTGATGTCCAAGCCCAGCTTTATATTCAATTATAACTGTATGACCATATACAGATTTCAAATGACCTATTTCCTAAATTCAGTAGTCCAACTACTTTAACTTGTCCTTTACCTATTTCCGTTACTTTTACCTATTCCTATTTAGTAGTCCAACTACTTAAATCCTTGTAGCAGTCCAACTGCTTTTCCTTTAATCAGTACTGTCACTTAACCTTACATTATCATTACTTCAACTTCAATTCTCATGAGATTTTCACCAAAATCAAAACAGACCTTTACCAGTAATTTTCAGTGAGTAGACTTTCAATTTTGTAATCGTCAATCTGGCACAGTTTGGAAATAATTCAACAGGTAGTGCCTTACCTTTAGATAAGCCGGCTTATGTCAACTCACTTCGACCACTGACTCGCGTCTGCCTGTTTGAGCACCTTGGACCCTCTCAGTCTCAATCTCCAACTTTCTCCCTCTCTCAACCCTCGGCCAATGCACCAAATGTTACGGGTTCGAAATTGAGGACGAGAGTAAAACAATGATGGTCCAGAAGAGGTCGGTCAAACAATTGATTTTAATGAATGCACGCAGCGTGGAGAGGTGCAAACTGCAAAACATCAGTTGTACATCTCTGCCCAAAATACACTCTAGATTGCTTTTATCCCATCAGGGTATTGTAACGCCCCCTCTTGCGTTTACAGTCACATAATTTGCATGTACAGAACATTCATGTATTTTAAGAGATAACTGCAGACACAGAAGTTCCCCATCCATCCAAATATGGTGAAGATCTCAGGCCTTTGAGGTCCCCATGGACTGGACATCCTTTCGTCACCTGTAACTAAGCAAACTCAAATACCACAAGAAGCTGAATACATTCAGGCCTTTGCTCAGCTACTATTTTACTGTAACAATATACTCAGGGTCTGAGTTATGATATATATATATTAACTCAATCATTTTAAAGTAGTTATAACTGCACCTGTAATAAACATGTTACTATTTGATTATGATAACCCCTGTAATACTAATTATAACATAATGCCAACAGCTTCAATAAATGCTTTGATGAAATGATAATTAATGTAATGTTAAGGATGATGGTTATATACAGTTCAGCAGTGACCTAATTTCTTTAAATATTACAGAACCTTGGAGTCATTTTTGACCAGGACATGTCCTTCAACGCACATATTAAACAAATATGTAAGACTGCTTTCTTCCATTTGTGCAACATCTCTAAAGTTAGAAATATCCTGTCTCAGAGTGACGCTGAAAAACTAGTTCATGCATTTATTACTTCCAGGCTGGACTACTGCAATTCATTATTATCAGGATGTCCTAAAAACTCCCTGAAAAGCCTTCAGCTAATCCAAAATGCTGCAGCAAGAGTCCTGACAGGGACTAGAAAGAGAGAGCAGATTTCTCCTGTTTTGGCTTCCCTTCATTGGCTTCCTGTTAAATCCAGAATTGAATTCAAAATCCTGCTCCTCACATACAAGGTCTTAAATAATCAGGCCCATCTTATCTTAATGACCTTGTAGTACCATATCACCCTATTAGAGCACTTCGCTCTCACACTGCAGGCTTACTTGTTGTTCCTAGAGTATTTAAAAGTAGAATGGGAGGCAGAGCCTTCAGTTTTCAGGCCCCTCTTCTGTGGAACCAGCTTCCAGTTTGGATTCAGGAGATAGACACTATCTCTACTTTTAAGATTAGGCTTCAAACTTTCCTTTTTGCTAAAGCATATAGTTAGGGCTGGACCAGGTGACCCTGAATCCTCCCTTAGTTATGCTGCAATAGACGTAGGCTGCCGGGGATTCCCATGATGCATTGAGTTTTTCCTTTCCAGTCACCCAGTAGCGGTTCTAGAAACGGGCGACACGGGCGGTTGCCCGGGGCGGCATCGTGATGGGGGGCGGCATCACGGGCATCGGCAAAAAAAAATAAAAATTGCTCGTACTCATGCTGCCCCAATGTCATGCCAGCGCATATTGGGAATGTCACAGGCACCGATCTGTTTTCTATCGCCCATTTGCTGGGAGTAAGGGCGCCCTCCGTTTGCGAGGTGCGCCTGCTGCTTGCGGCACAGGGAGGAGAGGGCGGGCCGGCAGGGGATTCACTGTCTGGCTGGAGCAGCATCTAATAACCAACTCACAAAATAAAACAAAATAAAAACAAACCAACAACACGAAAACAGCAGACATCATGATACAGACTTATAATTTGCACCGATGTTTTTTCGAAATTCTAAAAGTGAGCGCGAGAGCCCTCGGTGCGCCTGCTCGCCGCTGACGTCAAAGTAAACTTTATTGTCATCTCCGCTACATACAGTCCAGTATATAGAGAGACGAGACGACGAGGCTCCAGTTACAGCAGTGCAAGTAAACAAACAATAAATATTTAAGAGTAAAAAAATAAATATACACTTTAGGACTAAGGGGAAAGGGATCAATAACAATTTATAATGTATATTTTATATTTTGTTGATTTAAAGTCTCACACACAACCCGTTTTTAAAGTTTAAAAAAAAGAGAAAAGAAGAGGAGGAGTGTAGCGACTTCCACAGTCGCTAGAGGCCGGGGACTGAGCCTATTTGCCTGACGCGCTGTCAACTGTACGCAATAATGCGAGAGGTGCAATTGCTTGCTTGTTTATCAAAGTGCTTGAAAAGTTTACAGAGCAATGTGATCGGCTCGCGATTCAAACTCTTAAAACATCACAGCTCTAATGCAACAAGGGGAAACTCGTTGTGCTGCGGTCAACAAAAACTACGGCTACCCAGCCCTCCTCTCTGTCAAAATCAAACCAGTGAAAGACAGACTGACAACGGCCTCTTAATGTCACCGCTAGCACCCACGTGACTCCCGTTACACATCACCATAGCAACCAAACAAATGAAATCCCGGTGATCATTAAAATTCAATACATTTAATTATGGCTCCTACAAGGAGAAACGAGCAAAAGATACAGGTAAGCAGATGTGTCATTGGATAATGGCAGGTCATGTATCCTGAAACATTAAGAATCAGAATACTTTCTTAATCCCTAAGGAAATTATGTGGGTTACAGTTCCTCCAAGAAGAAATGGTAAAAATAGTAACAGTAACAGACTAAACTCCAAACAATATATACAATAATATAATATTAATTAGTCAGTGTCAATTGTTGATTTGTCCTGTTCTCATTGTATGACGAATTATGATGTCTGTTTAGCAGCCGTTTGCATACTATGCATACTCTCTCTCTCTTCATATGTGTGTGTGTGTGTGTGTGGGGGGGGGGGGGGGGGGGGGCGCCAGAGGGAGTGTTCGCCCATGGCGCCAAACAGGCTAGGACTGCCACTGCAGTCACCTTTCTCACTCACTATGTGTTAATAGACCTCTGTGCATCGAATCATATCTGTTATTAATCTCTGTCTCTCTTCCACAGCATGTCTTTCATCCTGTTTTCCTTCTTTCACCCCAACCGGTCGCAGCAGATGGCCCCGCCCCTCCCTGAGCCTGGTTCTGCCGGAGGTTTCTTCCTGTTAAAAGGGAGTTTTTCCTTCCCACTGTCGCCAAAGTGCTTGCTCATAGGGGGTCATATGATTGTTGGGTTTTTCTCTGTATTTATTATTGTGCGATCTACTGTACAATGTAAAGCACCTTGAGGCGACTTTTGTTGTGATTTGGCGCTATATAAATAAAATTGAATTGAATTGAATAAAGATTATGAACAGAATCGGTGACAACTGGCAGCTGTGGCGCAGCCCATCACCCACCAGGAACAAGTCCGACTTAATGCCAGCTTTGCAGACAAAGCTCTTGCAACAGTTGTACAGGGATCGAATGGCCCGTTTTAATGGGCCAGACACCCCATACTCCCGGAGCACCCCCCACAGGACCCCCCGAGGGACACGGTCTAATGCCTTATCCAAGTCCACAAAACACATGTAGACTGGTTGGGCAAACTCCCATTCACCCTCAAGTATCCTTGAGAGGACAAAGAGCTGATCCAGTGTTCCACGACCAGGACAAAAGTCGAATTGTTCCTCCTGTATCTGAGGTTCGACCAACGGACGCACTCTCCTCTCCAGCACCCTGGCATAGACTTTCCCAGGAGGCTGTGGAATGTGATCCCCCTGTAGTTGGAACACACCCTCTGGTCTCCCTTCTTAAAGATGGGAACCACCACCCCAGTCTGCCAGTCCAGGGGTACTGCCCCTGACCTCCACGCAACATTGTAGAGGCGTGTCAACCAGGACAGCCCTACAACATCCAGAGCCTTCAGGAACTCGGGGCGCACCTCATCCACCCCAGGCGCTCTGCCACCAAGAAGTTGTTTAGCTGCCTCAGTGACCTCGTCCCCAGAGATTGGCGGGTCATGCCCTTTGTCCTCAGACTCTGCTCGGGATTAAGAAGGTCAGTGGGATTAAGGAGGTCCTTGACATATTCCTTCCACCGCCCGACAATTTTCTCAGTCGAAGTCAGCAGCGCTCCACCCGCACTATACACAGTGCAGGTAGAGCACCACTTCCCCCTCCTGAGATGCCTGGCGGTTTGCCAGAATCTCTTTGAGGCAGTCCGAAAGTCTTTTTCCATGGCCTCTCCGAACTCCTCCCATACCCAAGTTTTTGCTTCAGCCACTGCCCGAGCCGCATTCCATTTGGCCTGTCAGTTCCCTATCAGCTGCCTCCGAGGTCCCACAGGCTAACCAAGCCCAAAAGGACTCCTTCTTCAGCTTGGTCGCTCCCCTCACCTCTGGTGTCCACCATTTGGTTTGGGGGTTACCACCACATCAGGCACCAACCACCTTGCGGCCGCAGCTCAGTGCAGCGGCTTGGGCAATGGAAATGCTGAACATGGTCCATTCGGACTCAATGTCCACACTTTCCCTCAGACTGTTGTTGAAGCTCTGCTGAAGGTGTGCGTTGAAGATCTCACGGACTGGGGCCTCTGCTAGACATTCCCAGCACACCCTCACTATACGTTTAGGTGCACCGGGTCTGTCCAGCGTCCTCCCACGCTTATTTTATGGATATAAAACATTGAAAAATGCAGTGTGCTGTTAGGGTCAAAGTGAGGGCAACAGTAACCCTACAGGGTTACTGTTGTAAACGCTATTTTAACTCACACTGAAAACTGGAACAAGCACTGTTGGTGCCTGAAAGTAAACAGGAAGTAAAACTGAAAGTAAAGATCAAAACACAAAAGTCTAAAAACAGGACACAAACTGCAGTGTGCTGTTTGAATTTAGCATCAGTGCTTTAGCATTAGAGCATCAGCACACTGATGTTCATACACACTGCATTGTTTACATTTTCCCATAGTGTGTCTGTTATTTTGACCATGTGTTCTGTGATATTCAGCTGGTCACACCAACAGGGTTGCAAAGTGGTCGCGTCAGACGGAGAGTATTAAAGTGCTCAGTCAGATCAGCAGGGACAGGTGGATGGAGGAATGGATGAAGGTGGATCAGGGTTTGACACCATCAGCCTGCAATCAAGACACACAGTCTGCAAGTAAAACCTGCTCATTTATTTACATTCAGGAACAATTAGGTAACCTCTGACTCTTTATAAATAATGTTTCATAAAGATCTTCATTCTTCTTTATATGCAGCAGAGAGTTCCCGTACTCTAATATTTCTGCTGACTGTCCTCTCTAGAAAACTAAACCCCTGAACCCGACTGAGGAACCGGCTGATTTTTCACTGAACCCTGTGATTGTTCTGAGTGTGCTTTCAGTGTCGTCTTCAATGTGAACCCTGTGAACTCTGAGAGGACACATGAGCTGCCGTGGCTGTGAGTGAGGTTTGTTTGCTGTGATCATTTGTGCTGCTCGTGTGTTTTTCACTAACAGCTGATGTTGAGCCAGTTCAAACTTTTCATGCAGTGGAAAGCACACCACACCGTCTGAGTCTCCTGTTTTTATCAGATTTTTGTCGTTCCCTAACTGTTGTTATTTGAATATTAAACATACTAAAGTAGACCTTTGAGTCAAAGGCGAGGTAGAAAAAAACCTACAAGAATGGTGAGAAGTGAAGAGGGGAGGGAGGGCTCCACTGATATGAAATAGCTGAGAGTCTGAACCGCAAGTAGAATCATAATGTGCAAAACACTGACTACAAACTAAGGAAAGAGTGAGGTGGAAATCACACAACTGTGTAATGAAGCTTTCTCCTGCTTGATTTCATAAATCCTTTAACATTTGTAGGTTCAGCTTCCAATATTTATGTCATGGATAAAGTTTATGTGCATAGTTCTGAATAAGAAAAGAGTCCATGTGAAAATGGTGAAGGAGCTACTTGATTCAATAAGTATCTGACAAACAGAAACAGCTCTAACTTTTGAATGTTCATTGTAGATGGTCCTTGAGCCACATTCATGGATCTCAGAATTCTGTGAACGGTTTGACAAAGATCAGTGGACACAGACATAAAACATGGCACACCGTCTCTGTTTAGAAGATATCAATGTGTGTAAAGATGACTGTTGTATGTATCACACTTTCATGCAAGAGGCCTAAACAGTGACACTGGTGTTGCAGCAGTTTGTAGTTCATGGCAGGGTTGGGACTTTGTGGTTCCTCGTTTGTTTCTAAAGATCTTAACTCATTTCCTCTTATCTGTGAGGAAGAGTTTAGACTTTCCCATTGCTCTGAGTATTGGTCAGTCTACTGACTGCTGTTAAACAAATCCTTTTTATGCTGCAAAGAGAAACTACAGGCTGTATTCTATAAAAAGGGGTTAACCGTCTGTTAGCCAACCTGGAAGGTTGCAGTGTCAACAGAACACCGAGTCTGTGTCTTTGGCTCCAGCTGTCTTCATGAATTCTTTCAATTTGTATTAAATTATTCTGATTTTGTGTCTCATTTCAGCCTGATCCAGCTAAAAACTAGGAGGGTTTGGGAGGCGACAGAGATGGAGGCAGTGAAGGAGAACATCTCCTCACACAAATATTTCTTCCTGGATGGCTTTAGTGAACTTGGAGAGCTGAGGCCGTTCCTCTTCATCCCGTTCTCCTTCATGTTTGTTGTATCACTGTTTGCTAACTCCCTGCTGGTGTACGTGATTGTTTCACAGAGAAGCCTCCACTCGCCGATGTACATCCTCATTACCAGCATGGCGTGCATTGACCTCAGCCTCCCTGTATTCTTTGTTCCCCACATGCTGCTGAGCTTCCTGTTTGACTGGAGGGGGATCTCTCTCATCGGCTGCCTTGTTCAGATGTATTTCGTGCACTTGTTAGGAGCCTTTCAGTCCACTCTGCTGCTGTGGATGGCTCTGGATCGTTACTTTGCCATCTGCACCCCACTCTACTATCATGAACAAATGGCTTTGGCAAGATTTCTTAAATTTGTAATCCCTTCTTCCATCAGAAATATGTTTGTTGTCTTGGTGGTGGTCAGTCTGGCTGGAAAATTGCCATTCTGTCTGAGAAATGTGATAAACCACTGCTTCTGTGAGCACATGGCCTTGGTGGAGCTGGCCTGTGGAAGCACCACCATCAACAGCCTGGTGGGGTTGATCTCAGTCTTCTTAGTCCCTGTGACTGACTTCTTCCTCATCACTGCCTCTTACACAGTCATATTCAGCTCTGTGTTGAGCTCAGGAAAGTCAAGTGCCAAAGCTCTTCACACCTGTGTAACACACATCGTGGTCATGACTGTTAGTCTGACCATCATACTCACAGCTTTCCTCTCATATCGAATAAGAAACGGTCTCCCTGCAGCCATTAGGATTTTCTTCAGCATACTGTACCTGTTCTTTCCAAGCTGTTTCAACCCCATCATCTACGGCATCAGAACTGCCGAGATCCGACAGCACATCCTCAATACACTGAGAATCTGACCTATATTTTTTTCAGAGCAAATATACATATTTCATCAACTTATAAATTTTTGTAAAGTTTCTTTATATTCATTAAACATATACTTGGAATCATGTAATAAAATATGATGCCTTACATATTTGCACTTCATTTTATTTTGTATAGTATGTATTTGACAATCAGACACTGAGAAGAACATTACCATATAGATATTAACTATGACTATAACATAGCAGTTGAATAAATCAGAAAAAAAAACGGTTTAAAAAAATGCCCTGTATCTGCATGCCTTTAGAGACGCTGGCACTCAGAATGGTGTAGTACAGCAATACAGTCACCAGGTGTCAGTGTGCTGCCATCACATCTGCTATGTATGCTACACCACTCAGATAAAACATTACACTCAAGCAGTGTATCAACTCTGGTCCAAAGAAATCCCACTTTGTACTGATGTCCACAATTTTTCCCTTTTTATTTCCTCTCACATTCATGAACACCGTGAAAGCTAGAACCATAAAAAATAGTTTTAATAGTACAGGTTCAAGGTTCAAGGTTCTTTATTTGTCACATGCATAGTTATACAAGTATAACACACAGTGAAATGTATCCTGACACGGTCCTCAACATGTGCAAAAAAAAGGGAGGGGGGGGGGGGGTAGAGGAATAACATTATAAATATATATATATATATAGTATATACATTGGGTGAATGTGCAGTAGTAGCAGCAAGCAGGTGAATTCTGTACATTAATATGAATAGACATCTGACTATTTTACAGAATGGACAATATAAACATATTTAAAGTTAAAGGAATTGAGTGTCTGGAGGAGAGTCTCAGTCAATTATAGATGATGTGAGAGGGCGGGTGTGTGTGTGTGTGTGGGGGGGGGGGGGGGTTAGGGCCTGGATGGCTTGAGGATAGAAGCTCCTCTTGAGTCTCTCTGTCCTTGCCCGGATGATGCGGAACCTTCTACCAGATTGTAGAAGTTGGAACAGTTTGTTGCCAGGATGGGACGGGTCCTTCAGTATCTGCGCTGCTCTAGTCCGGCATCTCCTGGTGTAGGTGTCCTGAAGCGGGGGGAGAGCAATCCTGCAGCAGCGTTCTGCTGTACGGATCACTCTCTGGAGAGCTTTTTGGTCCTTCACACAGCTGTTTTCAAACCACGATGTCATGTTCTGTGTGAGGATGCTCTCCACAGCGCCTGTATAGAAGATCCTGAGGATCTTTGGAGAGACCCTGAACTTCCTCAGTTGTCGTAGGTGATACAGGCGCTGCCTAGCCTTTTTGGTCTGGACCTGAATGTGGGCAGACCATGTCAGGTCTGAGGAGATGTGGACGCCAAGATACTTAAAGGACTGCACCCTCTCCACTGGAGCTCCATTAATGATAATGGGCTTGTAGTCTCTGTGCTGACTCCTTCTGAAGTCCACCACCAGCTCCTTGGTCTTGCCGACGTTCAGCTGGAGGTGGTTGTCCTGGCACCATGATGCCAGATTCTTCACTTCGTCCACGTAGGCCGCCTCATCGCTGTTAGAGATGGCACCCAACACCACTGTGTCGTCAGCAAACTTCACAATGGTGTTGGAGCCGTGGGTGGCCACACAGTCTGAAGTGTAGAGGGAGTAGAGCAGTGGCGAGAGGACACACCCCTGTGGTGCTCCTGTGTTGATGGTGATGCTGTCGGAGACACACCTACCCACCCTCACCACCTGAGTTCTGCCAGTGAGGAAGTCCAACACCCACGCACACAGACGGCTGTTGAGTCCCAGATCCCTCAGCTTTGTGAACAGTCTGCAGGGCACTATTGTGTTAAACGCTGAACTGTAATCAACAAACAGCATTCTCACATAGTTACCCTGTTTCTTGTCCACGTGGCTGAGGGTGGTGTGCAGGACGTGGGCGATGGCGTCCTCAGTGGATCTGTTGGGTCGGTAGGCGAACTGGAGCAGATCTGTGGTGTCTGGGATGGAGGAGGAGATGATGTTCTTCAGCAGCCTCTCAAACACCTTCATTACTACCGAGGTCAGCGCAACTGGCCGGTAATCATTCAGGGATGAGGGTTTGCTGTTCTTGGGCACCGGGATGGTGGTGGATCTTTTGAAGCATGTGGGGACCACAGACTTCGCCAGGGACTCGTTGAAGATGTAAGTGAACACACCTGCTAGCTGGTCAGAACAGCAGCGCAGCAGACGGCCAGTGATGCCGTCTGGCCCCGCCGCTTTCCTTGTGTTCACTCTCCTCAATGCCGCTCGGACGTCATGCTCCGCGATGCTGGTCACCGGTCTCTCGCTGATGACGTCACTGTCCTCGGTAGTCAGGCGGTAGATGGCATTAGCCGCCTGGCTAACCTCGAAACGGGCGTAGAACTGGTTCAGCTCATTGGTGAATGCAGAGTCGGCGTTGATCGGCGCAGTGTCCCTGGGTTTGTAGTCCGTAATGGTGCGTAGTCCATGCCACATACTCCGTGTGTCGCCCTGGAGGAAGCGGGACTCCACACGCTCCCGGTACCGGCGTTTAGCATCTCTCACCGCGCACCGCACGCCGTATGAGGCCGCTTTGTAGGCGCTCATATCGCCAGTGGCGAGACCCGCGTTGTAGGTGGCGGTCCTGGCGTTTACTGCAGTGCGGATCGATCTGTCCATCCACGGTTTCTGGTTTGGGAATGTGGTGACTCTCGCAGTGGGGATAATCTCCTCCGCTAGCATATTGACGAAGCATACTGCTACTTCCGTAAACTCGTTGATGTCGACTGCGCATGCTCTGAACATGTCCCAGTCGACGTCGTCGAGTGCGTCCTGTAGCGTAGCTTCTGATTGGGCAGACCACCGTTTCACCTCCCTCGTGGTTACTTCTTCCCTCCGTATGTTTTGTTTATACTGGGGAATGAGGAAGATGGCGTTGTGGTCAGACTTCCCAAAAGCCGGGTGTGAGACAGCTTTGTAGCCCTGCTTGTATGGCGTGTAGCAGTGATCCAAAATTCGATCCCCCCTCGTTGGACACGAGACATGCTGGTAAAAAGTTTGGCATGACTTGTCTGAGGTTCGCTTTATTAAAGCCTCCTGCTACAATGAGGGCTGCGCCCGGGTCCTTGTTTTGAAGCGAACTCAGCACATCATGTAGTTCGGACAAAGCCATACCTGTGTCCGCTTGGGGTGGGATGTAGACCGCCGTGGCGATGACCGAGGTGAACTCACGGGGCAGATAGAAAGGGTGGGCCATTTATATGGATACACCGTAATAAAATGGGAATGGTTGGTGATATTAAAGTCCTGTTTGTGGCACATTAGTATATGTGAGGGGGCAAACTCCTCAAGATGGGTGGTGACCATGGTGGCCATTTAGAAGTCGGCCATCTTGGATGCAACTTTTGTTTTTTCAATAGGAAGAGGGCCATGTGACACATCAAACTTATTGGTAATGTCACAAGAAAAACAATGGTGTGCTTGGTTTCAACGTAACTTTATTCTTTCATGAGTTATTTACAAGTTTCTCTTTGTTCACAGCCATTGACATGTCGAAGAGGTTAACACGTGAGGAGCGGATCGAAATTGTGTTGATATCTGGTGAACGCAGTAACCGGGTCATTGCAGCAGATTTCAATGCAAGACACCCTACGAGACCACCCATCTCCCATGCTACAGTTAGCAAACTGCTTGCTAAGTTTCATGAAACTGGTTCAGTGTTGGATTTGCCAAAATGTGGACGCAAGAAAACTGTCACTAATGAAGAAACATCAGTGGCTGTCCTAGCTTCATTCAGCAAGAGCCCACAGCGTAGCACTCGATGCATGTCACTGGAGAGTGGCATTAGTCGAACATCCCTTTGGCGGATATTAGCTACTCACAAATGGCACCCTTACAAACTCCAGCTACTGCAGCATCTCAACGAGGATGACCCAGATCGGCGCACAGACTTTGCAGAATGGGCAAAACAAAAATTGGAACAGGACCCTCAGTTCACGCAGAAGATTTTGTTCAGTGATGAGGCAAACTTTTATGTGAATGGTGAAGTTAACAAACAAAACCACCGCTATTGGTCTGACACTAACCCACATTGGATGGATCCCTCCAAGACTGTTGGAACAACAAAAGTGATGGTTTGGTGTGGTATATGGGGTACAACGATAGTGGGTCCATTCTTCATCAATGGCCACTGGATATTTGAAATTGCTGCATGATGATGTGTTTCCCTCTTTGTGCACTGAAGCTGGCACGTTCCCTGAGTTTTTCCAGCAAGATGGTGCACCACCACATTATGGGTGCCAGGTCCGAGCATTCCTAGATGAACAGTTTCCTGGAAAGTGGATTGGTCGTCGTGGGCCAGTTGAATGGCCCCCAAGGTCTCCCGATCTGACCCCCTTAGACTTTTATCTTTGGGGTCATCTGAAGGCAATTGTCTATGGTGTGAAGATACGAGATGTGCAGCACCTGAAACTATGGATACTGGATGCCTGTGCTGGCATTTCTCCTGCGGTGTTGCTATCAGTGTGTGAAGAGTGGCAGAAGAGGGTTGCATTGACAATCCAACACAATGGGCAGCACATTGAACACATTTTATAAGTGGTCAGAAACTTGTAAATAACTCATGAAAGAATAAAGTTACGTTGAAACCAAGCACACCATTGTTTTTCTTGTGACATTACCAATAAGTTTGATGTGTCACATGGCCCTCTTCCTATTGAAAAAAACAAAAGTTGTATTCAAGATGGCCGACTTCTAAACGGCCACCATGGTCACCACCCATCTTGAGGAGTTTGCCCCCTCACATATACTAATGTGCCACAAACAGGACTTTAATATCACCAACCATTCCCATGTTATTACGGTGTATCCATATAAATGGCCCACCCTGTACAAATGGCATCCATCTCAGACACTTATTTCTTTTAAGAAAGTGCACAGATGCTCAACAAAATTAACCAGCATAATTTCACTGTGTACACCTTGTAGAGCAGCAGTAGAAAAGTTGTGTTATCATTCTGTCTGGACTCTCTTCTGGTTCCTGTGACTCATGGAGGAGGAGACTACTCCACAATGATCATCATTCCATTGTAAGAAAAAAATGTATCATTGGACTCGTAAATTATCTTTTTCCACTATAAGTGTACACAAAATGAACACTAAATAAAAGGAAAAAATCTGAAACCAATGGGACGATCTCACATGCTGGCTTCTGCTACTGTCTGTTGTTCTGGCAACCCACTTAGTCACATTTTAGCGTCAGCTTCACTTCATTTTTCCACCTTTCTCAGAGCTATTTAGAAGATCAGGACATCCATCAGGTCTCAGAAGTCAGGTCTCAGGTCTCAGAAAAAAGCCGTCAGGTTTCAGGCCTCAGAAAAAAAAAAGCCAGTTCTCAGGTCTCAGAACAAAAATGTCAGGTCTGAGGTTTCAGAAAAAAGCCTTCAGGTCTAAGGTCTCAGAAAAAAAACATTTCAGGTCTCAGGTCTCAGGTTTTAGAAAAAAGCCTTCAGGTCTCAGACAAAAAGCCATCAGGTCTCAGGTCTCAGAAAAAAAATGCAGTCAGGTCTCAGAACACAAGCGATCAGACAGAGAGAAGCTTCCTGCAGGTCCCAGCCAAATAGATTTCCAATTACATCATCAACGTGTGACAGTGAAAGAACGAAGAATTCTACCACAGGATTTGAATGTTTTTTGTTGTTTTTTGTTGTTTTTGTTTTTTGTCATTTCAGCCCACACTCCAAACCAGTTGGTGGTGGTAATTCACCATTTTACTGTTTACCAACTGCCAATAAACAATATGAAGATGAAGAATTCTTTTAAACAAAGTTTTAAACAAAGGGAAATCAGCTGTGTACTGAATTCATATGGGCATAAAATAAGGCAAGTCTGCATTTCAAAAGCATGTGCTATATGAGATACAGTTGCCATGAAAAATCTCTAAAATAACAAAAGATGCAGTTTGTCTTTAATATAATGTAAGTCTGTGTTGTGTTTTAACAGTGAGAGGCATCTGAGAAGAGTTTTGAAACTTCTAGGGTTGAAGCAGAGATGCCCCCAACGACTTTTCACTGAAATCCACAAAGCTGTGGAGGTAAGCTTTAAAACATAAGTGGAAAAAATATACATTTTTCTATTGTAGAAACAATTAATGTTATTTGCGCTAGTTTTTTTCTTTTTCTTTAAATAACCATTCAATTGTTTGTTTGTTTGTTTGTTTTTTCAGAGTGAGATGGAACAGTGGTCACCTGGGTTTAAAAAGATTACATTTTGGTAATAACATTTTTTTGTCATCATTCACTAATTGTCATCAGTTTGTGCTTTTAGGCTGTCCTCAGACGATTCGGGGGGAAAGAGGAAAGGAGAACCTTGTTGCAGATGGCATTTCACATGCAAGATCTTGGGAATTAGGCATGGAGGTGCTTCAGAACGGGAACATCAGTGCACAACCAGGTATGTATTTAAGCTGTTAAATGACTATTTCTAAACTAACACTCTGACAACAAAACTGACAATGTCATGTATCTGTTGTTTGGAGAGCTGAATGCTTCAACAAAGCAGACATGGATTAAGAAATGGCTGACAACATTTGAGGAAAAGCAAATGTTTCATCTCTAAAACATATTAACAAAGAAAAACCATCATAATGTAGAATAGATTTTCTCTGCTGCAGGATCAATAGTCTGGTCCAATCTATTACCTTAAATTGTTTACATTGCTCAGTGTATATGCAAAATAAGGTCAATTTTGCTTAACACCTAGTACCTTTAAAGAATTAAGACTACGTCCACACTAGCCCTGATAGATTTAAAAAAGGCGTTTTCGTCTGAAAACACTCCGCGTCCACACTAGCGTTTTCAGTCGTTTTCACAGAGTTGTGCGTCCACATTGAAATGGCCAAAAAAGCTTACGTTCCAGTACTGCGCATGCATGAAGCGCAAGAAGATTCGGCCTGCCTCATTTCTGTCAGCCGTTTATTTACTTTCCAGCTCTTTGAAAGAATGTCGAGGAAAAGCACCGAGTTTTTTAAATGGACTAACAATGAGGTGGAGTTGTTGCTGCGAGTAACACAAAAGTACAAAGTTGCAAAAGCGAGTGAGAGTTAAATAATTTGAAGAAAAGCTATCTGGAGCATGTACAAGCTGATATTAATCTTTAATAGTGCTGTCAAAATTGAGAGCAAACAAAACAACTGCTGTATAATGTCCTCCGCTATCTTTGTTTAATTGGTCACATGACTGCATCACATGACTAATATGCGTTATCGTTTTAGAAAGTCTCCATTTTCACTGTCCACACCTCGACGCAAATGCACCGTCTTCAAATGTATTCGTTTTCGTGAGCGTTTTCAAAACGCTGCATATTTCCTTGGGGAAAATGCCGTCTCAGTGTGGACGTGAGGCCAAAACGAAGAGAAACCGATGCGTTTTCAAACAATAACGCATTAGTGTGGACATAGCCTAAATGGTTTGATTTCTTAATGTATCTTTTGTAAAAGGTTAACATGTGTGTTTAAGTTTAAATGTGTGGTTAATAAATCTGGATTAAACTAATAGAGTTACGAATAGAGATAAAAAGACTTATGGGGATTTTAGTTCAGTTTATGTCTTCATACAAGAAAAAAAAGGGAACACCCCAGTTGTGTTTTTTTGTGTTTGTTATGTCTCAATTCGGATTCAGTATTTTCCCACTACACTTTACATCTTCCATGGCATTACTTAAAAATACCACTAGGTGGCGCATAGCGCTCAGGAGGAGCGTGAACCCCCCTTGGAGGCAAATCTGCAGAATAAATCCTGCAGAATAAATCTCCAAGCACGACATCCCAGTGTACTTCAGACCCAGCAACACACTCAGACAGAAACTGGTTCACCCGAAAGACAAAACTCCAAAACACAGACTTAACAACGTGGTGTATGCTGTACAGTGCAGCGAGGAATGCCCAGACCTCTACATTGGAGAGACCAAACAGCCACTTCACAAGCGCATGGCACAACATAGAAGAGCCACCTCCACAGGACAAGACTCAGCAGTCCATCTGCATCTTAAGGTCAAAGGTCACTCTTTCGAGGATGCCAATGTTCACATTTTGGACAGAGAGGACAGATGGTTTGAAAGAGGAGTGAAAGAGGCCATCTATGTCCACTGTGAGCGACCATCTTTGAACAGAGGCGGTGGTTTACGACACCAACTGTCTGCCATCTATAATCCAGTTTTGAGATCCCTTCCCAGACGCCTTAACACCCACTCACATCCTGGGCCATCTGACCTCAGGAATTCACATGATAGGGTGGGGCCAGGTTTCACAATGAGCTCACCCGAAACCCTGGCTGATTGTGACCCACACCCGCTTTCACACCTTGGCTCATGTGATTAGAGGATCACCAGGGGGTCCTTTGTCCCTCTTTGGGGGGAAACTCCCACTGGGTTTAAATCTGGGACTCTCGGCCATTTGACCTTAGAACTGAAGAAGCTTCTCGGATGAGAGGTGAAACGTCTTCAAGCAACTTTAAGAAGTCCAGACGCTTTTCTCCAAGCTCCTTAGACAATAAATCCTGCAGTTGAACTGTAAACTGTAAACAAGTTCGTGATCTGTGCCTCTTTATTTATAGTCGTCAAAATGACTAATAGGTAACACAGTAGAAGCAATAAGACTGTTGTGAACTGGTCAATGAAAGTATAACGTTATAAGTTAAGTACTGCTGAAGTATTGTGCTTAGAATGAGATCGTGATGTGAACGTGATCGTGCTAGGCTAATGGACTGGCTAGCGGGGAGAGTGAGCTTCAAGTACCGCAGTGATAGTAAGTAAGTAATATTTATTTATATAGCGCTTTTCACAGATAAAAATCACAAAGTGCTTTACAACACAAGAAATGGAAATATAAAACAATGTAACAGTAAAAAACAGCAATGTAAAACAATAAAAACAACATAAGAGGAAATTAATAAAATGCTTTTCTAATTAAAAATGTCTTCAGCTGTTTTTTAAAAGAATCAATGGAGTCCGTGCAGCGTAGAGACAGTGGAAGAGAACTCCACAGCCGTGGTGCCACAGTCTGAAAGGCCCGATCACCACGAGTTTTAAAACGAGTGCGCGCTACCACCAGCAGTCGCTGATCTAATGACCTTAAAGCTCGAGAGAGGAATGTGGTTTCAGCAGGTCAGATAGGTTTGAGGGAGCTTGACCATGTAGGGCCCTAAAGGTTAGAACTAAAAATTTAAAATGAAACCAAAAACTTACAGGCAACCAGTGAAGGGAGGCTAAAACTGGAGTAATATGAGATCTTCTCTTGGTGCCTGTTAAGGGATGTGCTGCAGCATTCTGCACAGTCTGAAGACGATTTAAGGTTGATTTGTTAAAACAAGTAAAAAGACCGTTACAGTAGTCTAAACGAGAGGAAATAAAAGCATGAATAATCATCTCAAGTTCAGGCTTTGACACCATTAGTCTGAGTTTTGAAATATTCAGTAAATGATAAAAACAGTTTCGGACCAGCTGCTCGAGCGACATCGAGCTGTCAAATATGACACCGAGGTTTCTGAGGCTCGATTTAACAGAAGGGTCTAAGAAGCTGATATGCTGCCTGATTTCTGGGACCATGTGGTCTGGAGCAATAATTAGAGTTTCTGTTTTATCAGAGTTTAGTTGGAGAAAATTGTCATTTAACCATTGGTTGATTTCTGTCGGGCAATTACTTAAATTAGACAATTTATAAAACTCAGAAATCCTGAAGGAACAGTATAGTTGGATGTCATCAGCATAGAGATGATAGGAGATATTTTTATACTGTTTAATAATTTGGCCTAGGGGGAAAATATAAAGTAGAAATAGAACTGGACCCAGGACAGATGCCTGAGGTACCCCACACGGCAAAACTGTTGATTCTGATGTAACATGATTCATGCAAACAGTAAAAGATCTCTCAGACAAATATGATATAAACCATTTTAAAACAACACCAGTAATCCCAAACAAGTTCTTGAGTCTGTTTATCATGATGCTGTGATCTACAGTATCAAAAGCAGAGCTGAGATCCAACAGGACCAGAACTGTGTACTCTCCAGAGTCTGCTGCCATCAACATATCACTAGATACTCTAAGTAAGGCCATTTCAGTGGAATGCAATTTACGAAAACCAAACTGGAAAGTGTCCATAACAGCATTTTTAACCAGGAAATAGATAAGTTGTTCTACTACTACTTTTTCTAAAATCTTCGATATAAAAGGCATTTTGGATATTGGCCTATAACTGTTAGGAAGAGATGGATCCAACTGGGGTTTCTTTAATATTGCCTCAGCAACAGCTTGTTTAAAGAAGCTGGGAACTGAGCCAGTATGAAGAGAAGTATTTATCATTTCCACAATACAGGGGCCAGTGGAATCAAACACACTAGTGAAAAGTGAAGTTGGAAGCACGTCAAGGGGGCTTGAAGTCTGTTTTATATGACAAAGCAGGACTCTGATGTCTTGTAATGTAACAGGAGTAAAAGAGGACCAAGTATCAGAGGAGAGCAAATTGTAAGTTTGATATTGAGAAGATGATGGAGAGATATTAGACCTGATGGCAGTGACCTTATTTGTGAAATAGTTCATAAACTCATTGCATTCAGACGTTGAATGAACTGGTGAAAAAGGGCCATCAGGAGAAACAATGCTCGTAATTGTTTTAAACAAGAATTTGGGGTCTTTCTTTTTTGAAGCTATGAGGTGTGAAAAATACTCTGTTCAGGCATTTTCCACATGTCATTTAGTAAGAGGATAGATTCTTTAAGGTGTAACCTATAAACCTCAAGCTTGGAAGCCTTCCACAAGCGTTCTAACTTGCGACAGTATCTCCTGAAATTACGAATGTTTTCATTTATCCAAGGACAAGATTTCAAACATAGCACAGTACTTTTTTTCAGAGGTGCCACCATGTCTAAAATAGAATTACACTGATTATTAAAGGATGAGACAAGAGAGTCCAAATCATGTAAGTCATTTCAGCGTCAAACATGGCAGAGAACCTTTTGGCAGCGTTCTGGTTTATAATTCGCCTTTCAATCATTATTTTGGGAACCGGAGGCTCCAAATAAAATAACAAGTTAAAATATATGCAGCTATGGTCACTCACATGGACATCTTCAACTCAAATGTCATTTATATTTAAACCCAAAGAGAAAACAAGGTCCAATGTGTGAACCTTTATATGTGTGGGACCAGAAACATGCTGCCTAAAGTTCAAAGACTCTGTGATAGTCATGAAGTCAGCAGCCATGTTACAGGATGCATCATCAATATGAAGGTTAAAATCTCCCAACATTACAACCTTCTCTAATTTAATTATGGATGACAGGAGGTCGTTAAATTCAGTTAGAAAGACTCGGGCAGGTCCAGGAGGTCGGTAGATTAATCAAATTGTGAAATTTACATTAGACATATGGCACACAGTAATAGAAAAACATCAGTTAAAAGAACAATTATTTTTGCTGAGATGGTTTAGACATGATAAAAAATTTAAGCCGGGACAATTGGACCAAACATTCAAACGATGGGAGTTAAAAGGGATTACAGCAGCTTGTACTCTAATGAAAAATGAAACATTAATGACGTCTTGATGCATTCTCAATCATCCAGGAAAGTAAATCTCCAAAAGTTGAATCTGTTCATCTGGACGTAGCGTTTTGTGGGAGAAACGTTTCGTCACTCATCCAAGTGACTTCTTCAGTCTCAGCTGACTGCAGGATTCCCCAAATCTTATAAACAGTACATTTGCATAATGACTGAAACCAGCCCACTGAAGGAACAATGGGCTGTGAGGTCAGTTCCTTAATCTTAATTATGCAAATTCCCATGACCATTGATCAACAACCACTGACCAAAACCCACTGATCAAAGAACACTGATCAATGGCCATGAGTACCATTCACAGAGAGTTGGGGAATGGCTGCAATCACAGCATTGTAAGATGGTGACAGATGTACCCTTAGGCCCCCTCCTCGATTCAGAGATGGTCTTTCCCTTTTCACGTAAATGGCCTCCTTGACTCCGCCCTCAGACCAGCGTTCCTCCCTGTCCAGGATGTGTACATCCTCATCATTGAAAGAGTGTCCACTGGCCTGTAGGTGTGAATAGACTGCAGAGTCCTGGCCTGACGAGGTAGCTCTTCTGTGTTGTGCCATCCGCTTCGCCAGAGGTTGTTTGGTTTCCCCGATGTATAAATCCTGGCAATCCTCCTGCACTTAACAGCGTACACTATGTTACTCTGTTTGTGTCGGGGGACCCGATCCTTGGGATGGACCTTTGGCGCAGCCATCTTACAATGCTGTGATTGCAGCCATTCCCCAACTCTCTTTGAATGGTACTCATGGCCATTGATCAGTGTTCTTTGATCAGTGGGTTTTGGTCAGTGATTGTTGATCAATGGTCATGGGAATTTGCATAATTATGATTAAGGAACTGACCTCACAGCCCATTGTTCCTTCAGTGGGCTGGTTTCTTTTGGAGAAACATTAATGAGTTTCCAACAACTGAAAAATAAATACAAATTGGAAAATAGAGATTTTTTTAGATATCTGCAAGTAACGGACTATTGCGTAAAGCAAATAAAGACTGACTGGCTTGAAAAACCATTGGGTGTTATTGGACTAGTAAAAAACTGCTATGAACATAAACAATTCAAAGCAATTTCCACCTTCTACAGATCATTAGAAGATAGACAGGACACAACCTTTTACCTTAAAAAGAAATGGGAAGCTGAACTGGCCATAACTATAACGGAGAAGGAATGGGTTAGTATGTGTGAAATACAACACAGCACAATGAATTTGCCGTTGTGGAGGGAATTTTGCTGGAAACATTTGATGCGTTTTTTCATTACACCCGAAATTAAAAGTAAACAGATCTCAAGTCCACAGGAAACTGTGTGGAGAAACAGAAGCAGATCATTCGCATGTATTCTGGAAGTGCATAAAAATAAAAAAGTACTGGGAACACCTTAAAATGACCATGGATAATATTCTGGGCTATGCACCCCCAAACACCTGTCAAGTAATGTACCTTGGAAACATAAAGGAACAGGTACAAAAGGAGGACTTATATCTAGTAAAAATAATTCTAGCCGCAACTAAAAAAGCAATCACAAAGAAGTGGTCACACCCAGATCCTCCCACTCAACAAGATTGGATTAGGAATGTAGAGGGTATCTCAGAGATGGAAAAAGAAGTGGAAAGCATTCCGAAGTGGCACCAAAAACACAACATAAAAAGAAATTTGCATGTGATAGGTGGAAAACGAAATGTAAACTCCAGACTGTTTGTATGTTCGTTTGTTTGTAATTTTCTTCACTGTATCGTTTTCAATGTTAACTAAAACTAATAAAAATTAAAGTTGAAAAAAAAAAAGGTAGATTAAAATACAATAAAAGGTTTGCAAAGAGCCGACCTTAATCATTTGCAGCTCAAATGAAGTGAAGGAATCCGAATTCATCAGTCTGCATGTGAATCTGTCCTGGTGCACAACAGCGATGCTAATGAACGTTTTCAGTTGTAGTGTGTTTTCTATATATCTTGTTGAGTTGCGGGGTCTAGGATCCCTCCCAGGCACCTGTCAGACCAGGGGGGGCAACAATCGTGGGGGCTTGTCCGGGATTAGTGCCTCCTCTTGATGGCAGCTAATCATAAAGTAATAAACTAAGACTAACGTCCTGGACCAACGTGCTATGCCTGCTCCATCTGAGGTACCAGAATGGCGGCTTTCCAAGAGCTGCGACGAGGAATACAGAGAAAGCTTCATGAGCTTATTAACACTGCTAAGACAGAGGTGCTGTACAAGCTTGTAGACACCATCAAGGATGAGGTGGAAGATGACCTACCAGGAGATGATGCAACAGAGGTGGAACTCTATGACTTCATTGTGGACTTTTTGAAAAGTGACCGGCTGGCAAGTCAGGAGGACCAAGGCATGTCTCGCCTGCTAGTATTCAACGACTTCATCACTGACCTGCAACGACCTCCGGTGGCTGCAGATGAGGACTGTGAGCTGGTTGCAGAAACGGATTCTGTTGTAACACCCTCAGTAGTTAGTGTGAAGGCAGATAGAACCCGCATGGTAACCAGTCAAGTAACTGATGTTATAAAACTGGCAGATGTTGCGGCACTCCTGCCACGTAGAGAATTCAAGCTCCACAGTGGACAGATTTCTGACTCAGATTCAGATGTTAGTTATAGCTGTCTGTGTAGACCAGGGGTCGGCAACCCTGGGCACGCGTGCCACAACTGGCACACGAAGGGTTAACTGATGGCACGACCATAGCGGGACTGACCATTGGGCATACCGAGCATTTGCCCGGCGGTGCCGATGGTGATTTTTCGTTTTTATGGGCCGATGGGTTTTTTTGTAACGGTATAAACAATGAAAGGTGGTGGATTGGCCAGATGCTGGCTGATGTGTAAAAATAACTCAGTTGTTTGGTGGTGGCTGTGGCGGAGCTTCCACAGAGACCAGCAGGTGGATGAGGGCAAGGGGAGGAAGGAGGAGCAGAGACCCGAGAGACCCTTGTCTTCATACAAGAAAAAAAAGGGAACACCCTAGTTGTGTTTTTTTGTGTTTGTTATGTCTCATTGCTGATTCAGTATTTTCCCACTACACTTTACATCTTCCATGGCATTACTTAAAAATACCACTAGGTGGCGCATAGCGCTCAGGAGGAGCGTGAACCCCCCTTGGAGGCAAATCTGCAGAATAAATCCTGGAGTTGAACTGTAAACAAGTTCATGATCTGTGCCTCTTTATTTCAGTACACAGGTGGGTTACTAGTCGTCAAAATGACTAATAGGTAACACAGTAGAAGCAATAAGACTGTTGTGAACTGGTCAATGAAAGTATAACGTTATAAGTTAAGTACTGCTGAAGTATTGTGCTTAGAATGAGATCATGATGTGAACGTGATCATGCTAGGCTAATGGACTGGCTAGCAGGGAAAGTGAGTTTCAAGTACCGTAGTGATGCTAATGAACGTTTTCAGTTGTAGTGGGTTTTCTATATATCTTGTTGAGCTGCGGGATCTAGGATTGCACCCCTCCCAGGCACCTGTCAGACCAGGGGGGGCAACACTTAATAAATGTACTACTACAAAAGCAAGAGGACTGAGTGACTCATATAAATTCTAAAGAAATATATTTTCTTATTAAGCAAAACTATCATGTTGAAGTGATCTTAATTGTCTCTGTATCTTTGAGCTATGGTGCTAAGATGTAAAAAATATAACCAAAAACAGCAGCGAACATTAATATTCTCATTAATTTCACTAAACATAAGATGGCTTAGAAGGCTTTTTTCCTGAGACCTGAGGATGTCCTAAAATGCACACCGTACTATCAGATCACATCAAATATCGCATGTTGTTGTTTGAGGTTCTGGTAGAAAAACCATTTGATGTAAAGCTGTTATCATTTTTAATAAACTTATATTATGTTTAACCAAATAAAGTTATATTTGGTTATTGATTTTCGATGCATGCTAACAGGTAAATCATTGTTTTGTCTTAATAAAGTCATCTTAACGCTATCAAAATCTACCCAAACTATCTTCGGCCTTTCATTATGCTCATATGTCAACTTATTCATTTTTCTGATGTTTGGTCTCTGCGTGATCACATGGCGTTCAGGCCGGTGTTGATTAGAGCCACAGCTCTGAGAGTCCCAGCAGTGTGACAGAAAGAGCCAATTAAGCAGCCCCGGTAATTAATCCCTGCGTTCTTCTCAAAGGAAGCCAAATTCTGTTGTACTGACCTCGGGACCAATTAGCTTCAAAAGGAAAATGGGAACAAATACACGGATGAAATACCTGAAGGAAGGAGCAGCAGACAAATTAGATTTCACGGTTTAAACCTCAGAGGAAACATCTGCGCTCCTCTGAATTCAACATCAGAGCAGGAAATAATATCAAGCTGCAGCTTTTCATCGTGGGAGGAAAGATATAATCACTTATATAATATTTATTTTCTTTCTGAATAACATTTAAGTATTTATTTATTTTTGCACACGCTAGCAAACATAAAATGTGATTAGGAAGCACTTAAAGTTTGTTAACTCAGTGTTTATCACAGAATATGTATCGGCCTTATAAAACAGACATTGCGCTGGAGTTTTAAAAAAAACCCTGTATCTGGTATTCAGTGAAAAACACGTCAGAAGTGCGTGTGCGCAAAAATCACCAAATTCAGAGTTTCGTAAACCGTCAGGTTGTCCCACGTGTCTCTGCTCGTTGTCCTAACAGACCCACACCCTCCGGAGACCGATGGGCTCAGGCACCTTTACACCGCCACAAGCTGCTTTGAGGCAATCACAGCGGTGCTGTGTTTGAGGTCAGCCTTTCAGTGGGACATCAGCAATTGGCTATAAGATGACCTGAGAAAAGACCGAGTTTTTCCTGACGTTAAACCAGCGCTGCAGGTAAGAAAGATCTTGTTTTCTCCTTCTTCTCGCTTTTGTTTGCTTTTTAAAACCAGTGTTTTGATTTAAAAAATATTTTAGTTAGAGTCCAAACACTGAGACAGTTCTCAAAATACTCCGAGTACTTTTAATCGGTTATTTACAAATAGAAACTAGTTTAATTTGAGGTGAAAATCTGTGTTTACTCTGAAAACCACACAGATTATGAAACAGATGTGACAAAGAATTGTTTTTATTTGCCTGATTTTCCCGTTTCTCCTGGATCCGGAAGTCAGACACATGAACTCTGCTGGTTTATCTGGAATGACTTACCTGAGTGATGGTAGAAAACCATTATACTACTTGCTTGGTTCATCTTTTAGAAATGATGAGCAGCAGAGCTTTAAAGACTTTCAGAGACTAATTATTCTGCATGAGACAGACTTTTTCCAGCAGGGACGACAGCAGCATAATAATCCAGATTACTTGGGTGGCTTGATAGAGGTAGAAGTAGAAAATACGTATTTTCCATAAAGGTAACTGTCACCTTAAGGGTTTGTTGAAAAACTAACAGCTGCTAATTTCAGGGGAAAAGGTTGAAACAATATGATGTAGTTAATGAACTTTGAGGAAAAATATTACAATTAATATCACACAAAATTCAAATTATACATGTTTCCTGTTGCCCCACACATCTATGTACAGAAACACAGAATGCAACGATGTGCAAATCTCAGAAACCCATATTTTATTCTATTTACGTGACGGCAGCAACACGTCTGTAAAAGTAGGACAGGTCCATGTTTGCTCTCTAACATCAGTCTGTGATGGTCTGATGGAGGATTCCAGCTGCTCAGCAGTCCTGGCTCTGCTTCATCCTCTTCAGTCTAAGGACCTCCATGTTTGGATGGGTCTGACCTCAGATCTGTTTTAAGGAGCTTTGGTCCAGAGGACATGGTGCTGTTTCTCCATCGTGGTCACACGTGGCAGTAACCTGCACGCCGAGCTGCTCGCTGGTTCTTTTGAAGTGTCCCTGAGCCCGTGCACTGATGTTTTAATGTACAGGTCACAGTTATCGGCCTTGTCCCTGTGCATGATGAGACTTTCAAAGACAATTTGGAACTGAAGAACATTATTCTGAAATTGCAGTTTTTTGCAGGCCTGTCACTGACCTGTTGCCAATTAGTTATCAAATGTTCCTCTCACTGTTTCTTACTTTTCCGGCCTTTTGTTGCCTCATCCTAACTTCTCTGAGACGTGTTGCTGCCATCAGATCAGATATCAGGTATATGTCCTCTGTGTTCTATTGTGAGTAAAATACGAGTTTATGAGATTTAAAATCTTTGTATTCCGTTTACATTTTATACAGCATTTTCAAAAGTTCCAGATGAACCAATGAACTACTTATGTCGAAATCCCTTTTTTTGGTCATTATTTACCAGAAAACCTGTTTAAAAGAAAAAATAATGCAGTTTTACAGCTACAGTTACAGCACCACGCTCAAATTCAATGAATTTAAGCACGGCCGATTCTTTCACACATGTCGGTAAAGGCAGACTGCACGGTGAGGCGCCCACCACCAGTTTAAATGAAATATGCTCACTGCGTGTTTCATTGAGTATGGAAGAAGTGAAAATTTTAGCAGGCAAGAACTACATTTGGATAAGAGTAAGTCCCCGTGTCCTCTCGGCGACTGCTGACTGTTTCTGTGTGGCCGTCTCTGTGCAGGTGAAGCCAGAGCCATGTTGGAGGCACCGCTGAGCAGAAACTTCTCCCATAGCACATTTGTGTTACGAGGGTTTCCCTCGCTGCAGAAACACCGCCGGCTGTTGGCGCTGCCATTTAGCACCTCCTACCTGTTGGTGCTGCTCGGAAACTCACTGCTGGTGTACGTCGTCCGCAGCGTGGAGAGTCTGCACAGCCCCATGTACCTCCTCATTTGCACGCTCTGCTTTGTTGACATCCTGGTTGTGACAACCATCATCCCCAACATGCTCCTTGGCTTTCTGTTCAACTGGAATGAGATTTCATTGGTCGGCTGCTTGACTCAAATGTTCTTCACTCATTTCCTGTCCTCAGTGGAGTCGACCCTGTTGCTGGCAATGGCACTGGACCGCTACGTCGCCATCTGCCGGCCACTGCGCTACAATGAAATAATTAACTCCTCCATGCTGGTGAGGCTAGTGCTCTTCACGCTGGTGCGCAGCGTCTCCATCATGGCAACGCTCGTAGGTTTGGCAGGTTCTCTGCAGTTCTGTGGTTCCAACGTAATCCAGCACTGCTACTGCGACCACATGGCGCTGGTCAGCCTGGCGTGTGACAGCAAAAGCCGGAGCAGTGCAGCTGGCCTTGCTGTCATCATCTGCTTTGTAGGAGTTGACATACCAATTATTTTCTTTTCCTATATGAAGATACTGAGCGTGGTCTTGCAATCGGCAGCAGCCGGTGAAGACAGCAGGAAAGCTTTTCACACCTGCAGCACTCACCTCATTGTTATGATGTGTTTTTACCTGGTGGGCAGCATCACCTTCCTCTCTCACAACCTGAACATCCCCATACCAACAGATATCAACAATTCCATGGGACTCATGTACATCCTTTTCCCAGCAACAATCAACCCTATCATCTACGGAGTACGAACCAAAGAAATCCGTAACGGCTTTCTGAGAATTTTCAAAAACAGAGCAAAGAAAATAATGACTGTGAAGGTTTCGTCTGCTGGAAAAGGAAAATCATAAAGACCCTCTTCTGTGGGGTTTGGTTTATATGATCTTTATGAACCTCTTTTGTGCAAACATACTTTTTTCTACAACTAATACCTGTAGTTTCAGACTCTGAAGTGGAAACAGGACCTTGGAACCATCCCAGAGTTTCAGATTATAGACGGCTGCTTTGAAATTGGGTCCTGCTCATATGCACCAAATCTTTTGCTTCTTGGAGTTCCTGTGTGCTGGAAAGTATCCCGTCTGGGAACTCTGTTGTCCAGTTGGGGTACCTCAGTTTTTAATGTTGGCAATAACAGTGAAACTTGTTGATGGGGAGGAAGGGCTTGCTGGAGGCCAAGTGTTGTTCTGTTACTGGACTTCTGTGCTGTTGGTCTATAATGAACATTGGTTGATTTTGTCATTTTTTTTATTACATGCAATGGCCGACTCACCTGTCTCTGACCTGGATTAGGTGGATTAAGGAGGATGCCAGACAGCCAAGAAAAATGAAAGTATGCTGGGAGGATCTGGGAAGGGCCGTGGAGTGGAGATCTTCACCTCCTGCAGAACTTTTGCAGCATTATTCTGATGGGGGCCAGGGACACAGAGTCTGAATGGACCACATTCAACACCACCACTGCTGATGTGGCTGAATGAGGCTATGGCTGTTAGGTGTTTAGGACACATCATGGCAGAGCCCCACCAGTAAACACTGGAGGTAAAGGGAAATGTGATGGTCAAGGAGTAGACCTATCAGGGATAAAAGGCTTATGGGACAGTTGGCATGTTTAGGCAGAGTACGACCATGACATGAAAAAAGAGTGGGAGGTTTTCAGGGAGTGAGGTATTTTGGTCTCTCAGCTGGAGGAGGTGGTGCTCTAGGCAGCTTTGCTTAGACTGCTGCTCTTGTGACCTAAGCGCAGATATGCAGCAGAAAAATCAAACTGTGACTGCAAGGTATACGTCAGTCTGAAAAACTCCTGCAAGACGTGTTATCTGAAGTCTGACATGCTGTCGAAGGCGTTTGCAGTTTGGTGAATCACTATAAAGTTTCTTTAAAAAGCATCTCTACAAGGAACACATTCATTCTTATTTCCTTAAATGGAACACCCAGCATTAGGCATTAGCACGAGTACTGTATTTTTCGCACCATAAGGCGCTCTTAGAATTATTTAATTTTCTCAAAAATCGACAGTGCACCTTATAATCCGATGCGCCTTATGTATGACTTCTGGTTGTGCTTACTGACCTCGAACCAATTTTATGTGGTACACGGCGCTCAGAAATCTGTCAAAAATGTTTTAGTACGACTTTGGTAAGCTACGAAGCCGCACCGCTTGATGGATTGTTGGAGCATTATGGCTACCGTAGTCAGGAGCCTCACGGAGTAATCTGGGTCCTAAACTCCATCCCTTCAGGTCCCAAAGTCAAATGAACACTGCGGCATCACTGAGAGTTACAAACTGTCTAAATTCTTTCATCTTTAATAAAAGTGTAACAGGTGTAACAATTAAGTTTAACATCCAGAGATCCATGAAAACAGAATTTATTAAATTTAACGGAGTTAGAAGTTAGCAGGAAGTTAGCTCGCTAGCTTCCACCTAAACATGATATAGCATGTTCTGACTGAGAGATTTCTGAAAAATTAAAACGTACAGCTCTGCTATCACTTCCAACATAAATGAAGACAGAAAACTAAACAGCAGTGACGTTTGTAGGGTTACTGAAGTTGGACTAGCTGGTATATAATGATGTGCTACGTAGTGGCTAGCTGCACAGCTATGTTAGCATAACATAAGCACAGTGAAACTGGAGGATGAACGCTAACTTTTTTCCACTCGATAAAAGTTAACGTGAGGGTTCCCGATGGTTAGAGACAAATGCAATCGCATGGCAGGATGCTGTAAACGGACCAAACTTCAGTCAGGAGAACAACTGAGATAATCCATCCACAATACCAGGTTAGTCATTAATATACTGCAACAACATGGGAATAGAGCAGCTGCCAGAGAATTCAACATTAATGAATCAATGGTACAGAAGTGGAGGAAGCAAGAAGAATGAGTTGAGTAAAGTTTGACTTATCTGACTGTTTTGTTTCGCTTAATGCGCCTTATAATCCAAAAAATACGGTAGTCTTTATCTGCCTTCAGCTCACCCTTTTCCCAGCATCCTCCTCTGTTGCACCAACCCTCTGCATGTCCTCCTCCACTACATCCATGAACCTCCTCTAAGCACCTCGTCGGTTGAAAAGTTAATTTTTGTTTAGTTTCATGAATCCAGACAAACGGGGACACAAACGTCCTTTTATTTAAGATCCAGTGAAATATACAAGTTTCCCTCGTGCCCCGCCAAAATGAACAATCAGACACAGCTGATGTTTTCTGTTTTTTCTTAAACTGTACGTTACAATGCAAAAACTGGTTTCAGTCTGACACATCTTACCCCTCACACAGGATGTTTGAGACTCTTTTACTTTGAATCATCAGACTTTTCAAAATAAAGGTTTGCACAATTTCTTTACCTGCTCAAGTCACCTGATACAACATATGGATGACACCCGTGGATATTCAAACCTCACATCCCTGCCGATTCTCTTACAAATCATTGATGAATTTCCATGTGGATTCTCTTTCTTCAGCACAGCCACTAGTTTTACTTTGTTTCTGTAAAATCAGCCGGCACGTAGGGATTGCCCATTGGAGCGCTAATCTTCAGCGGTCTAAGGAGCCAGTCCCACAGGCCGAGAGACCAGACAACGACCCACTGGCAACCTCTGGTCATTGTGTGGTTGATGTAAAAGAAGGGCGCTACGCCACAAACCTCTCTGTGACTGCCTCCATCACCTGTAGTTTGCATAAAAGACGTTGAGTCATCTGCAGACCAGAAAGAGAGGGCGGTCGCCCTCAAAGTAAAAGTTGCATCTTCCATGCAAACTTCAGGCAACTGAGGCAATCTGCCACAGACCAGAACAACCACAGGAGGCTTTTGTTGCAGCACCATATTTCACCTAGCAACAGCCACAACCACTCGCCACCCAGTCACCAGAAGTGAGTGTTTGCTAGGAGGCCTGTGTGATGACCTCTGGCCGCAACCCTGTTCTATCAGATTTTATTTAGTGAATAAAATAATATTTTCCATTTTGCTTGCTGTCTCTGATTTTCACTTCAGTATCAATAAAAGATCTTTCTGTTTATTTTCAGTTTTAAACTTTATTACATTTAAGGTAAGTGAAGATTTACTGGGTGACGAAATGTTTCAGATATTTCAGTAGAAATTGAACGTTTTATTAGCTTCAGAATTAGCCTGTCACACTAAAGTGATCCATAATTATCAGAATGTTGTTTGAGGAAACAAAATATATATCTGTACAGTCATAAAAGCATTCACGACGATCAGGCCACAGTTCGAACAGTTGCTGTTTAAATTTCTGTCAGATGTCTGATTGTTTCAGTTAAACAGAGGTAAAGGTAACAAACACGTAAAGGATGCCAATTATATTTGTCTGACACATGTATCATATTAAAGCGCAGCGTTTACTTTAAGGCAACATGAAGCCGTGCTGATTTTAAAAGAAACAAAGCGAATGGACGACCAGCGACTGCCTGAAAGGAAGAAAATCATTCTGATGATGATTTGGACAATTATCTGCATGAACACATGAAACTGTATGCTATTTAAAATCAGTTTGATTATTCATGACATTAATAAATCATAGGAAGTATTTATTCATGCAAACTAGGCCACCGGTTGCTGTTAAATGGTCGGTGGCTCACTCTGACAGTTTGAGGTCCTCTTGGCGGGCGGGGAGGCCCAGCAGATCACTTCGGTACCGTTTCCCATCTGCTCTGCAGCTTCAGCGACACCGACTACAGATGGTTACTCAGTAAAATCCTCCGTCGGCTGAAGTTTGGCTCCAGTGGCAGACGGTTCAAGATCAACCGAGGCTGACAGTGTTGTTTCTAAAGACGACCCTCTGATACAAAACTTTAAACTAATCTCAACACAACTTTACATCTGTTTGGTCCCTAATGGAAACACTTAGAACAAAGAGACATTAGAGGCATGCTACCAGCTGTCGTTAGGAGCTGCCGGGTCGGCGTTCCAGGCGACTCCGTCGGAGCAAAGAGCCGCTCCGATGTCTAGGCTGCAGTATTCTAGTTTTTTTTTTTTTTTAAACACCTCAGCGGGACTCAGAGAGGACAGACATGAACGAGCACACAAACACGGCACCACCAAGTGTTTAAAGGGTGTCCAGACTGTGGTTTGACCTAAAGGTGACCTCCATTAGCTCCACACTACATACAGCAGCAAAACAACAGCCGCAGTGTCTCCTCCCCTCTATCTGTCGTCCAGTTTGGGCGAGTCCACCGGCTCCTCGTCTTCATCCTTGTCGTCTTTTGCTTCGATCAGCCGCTGGCGGGCAAAGTCTTCGAAGATGATGTCATCGTCGCTGAGGGAGGGAGAGGTTATGGAAGTTAAATCAGAGACGTTAACTTGGTCATATGACTTTTGGTTTGAAATAAGTAATATGGCATTTATTAAATGTTTCGTATCCTTGGATACCGGCGTTGGGAGCGTTATTTTTCTGTAACACGTCGCCGCACTAACATCTTAGTTACAATTAGTCGATATTTTACTGGTTAGCAACAGAAAATGTTCTCAAACATTTTTGTGAATTCAACTTTGGTTTATGGACGTAATTGCGCGGAGACTTGTTTACAACGCATTTTTCCCTAAAATCAGCTGATATGAGATGGTGCCTGGTCCTGCCCAGTCGTGTTTCGAGAGTCTCTGCCTGGGACGGCTTTGTGTTCAGGCTGGTGAGCGAAACAGCGCAGAAACATGTCCGGGCCTTTCACTCAACCGTCTCCAAATTTCATAAACATTTGTGAATATAATGAACATGTAATGTAATAAAAAGTGAAAAAATTAAAAAGTCCAAACATATAAAGTCAGTCCTGTGAATTTTTTTCAACCTATATTTACATTTTTTTATTTTCAAACTTGATCTTTTGACCCACTTTTATACGACAGAGCCACATTAAACAAGACTAAAGTGGAAATGAAGGTTTTCTTCTGCTCTGACAGCGAAACAAGTGGATAAATCATCCATCCTCTTTACTGTGACCATCGATATCCTCACATCTGTCCGTTTCATTTTGTACCAACGCGCCCATCTCCCCAGTGTCTTCATCGCCACGCTGTGTTTACGAGCTGAAAGAGCAGAGGGTACAGCAGCCGCGCCACTTTTAAAACAACAGCTTTAACCGATGTAAGAAAGCTAACGAGCCATGACCCCGCCCTGCCGTTTAATAATGAGTTTAATAATTACAGATGAAGCTGAAGACGAGGTGGAGATGGCAGAAAGACGAGTGTTTCACAGCTTTTACTTCTTCTTCCCCCTGTACAGATGTCTGAGGTAACAAAGACAGGAAGTGGAAGTGGAAATAATCGTTGGGCTGCACGGAAAGAGGAAATAAAAACACACAAAATCTCCAGTTTTTTAGGCTTTGGGAGTCGTGCAGAAACACGTTGGAGATGGATCCTCCCCCTTTCAAACACCGAGTGAAGCTCAGTGAAGAAGAGGAAGTGGCCTCGCTGTTCTGTATTTCATCTTTGCAGCTGGAGTCATTTCCTTTGTTGTTGCGTACGCATGAAATGATAATGAGTAAATTGCAGCGTCGGCTCACAGCGCTCGCGTTTGGCTGTGCTGGCAGCAGAACGAGTTTCCAGTTTAAAGCCCATTTCCTGCAGCTCCCACAGCAGCAGGCATTAAGACGCATTAAGACTGAAACTCTGGAAACGAGTCCATCACCGTTAATGCTGCAGCAGGCGCAGAGGAAGCCTGTCTGCTGTCAGTGTTATTGATGAGCCCGTAAACCAGAGCAGAACCAATCAGAGTGAGGAGGAGAGGCAGCGGCGAGACGAGAAGACGGCTGCTTACTTTGTGTCAAACTCGATGAGGTTCGTGTCGACCGGAGCCTCGTCTGCAGCTGCGGAGGAGAGAGAGATCACAGTTACACACCTGTGCTGAGAAGAAAACTCTTGGTGCTCGTCTCTGTCAGAGCCATTTCATTCTTCTCACACCGACTCGTTTAAAATCCCCACACACCCTCAATCTGAGCCTGACACCGGTCGGGACGCTCCGACCTGTCAGACAGCCCCGTGGAGCTCCTGTGTGAGGGGCCGGCGCTCCGTCTTTGCGTCTGGAGCTCAGGTTTCCAGCTTTACTCTGAGGGAGACCTGATGACTCTGAGCAGCTCAGCTCTGGGTCTGTTCTCCACAACCCACCGCAAACAAGGAGGAAGAACTGCAGCAGGGCCGCAAACATGGATTTACGTCTCCAGCCAATTGGTGGAGCAGGAAGACCGAGGCTGTGGGTATATGAGGAGCCAGATTAAAGGCTCCAAATCCCAGTATCACACCAGTGCATTCAGTTACTAATAAAATATGCCTCTGACGGACGCCGGCTTCACTTAGTGCATGAGTCACATGACACGCTGAACTTTGATGTGAGCATGGATGGAGCCTGCAGCAGAGAGAGAGCCCTCCTCTTCCAGTTGGGTACACCTGTACAGGTGGCCAGTCTGACGCAGGGCTAACACAGAGAGATAGACAACCACTCACACTCACATCTGTGGGCGGCAGCTATCTAAAGTAAGTATCTGTGGGAGGAAGCCGGAGTACCTGGAGAGAACCCACACAGACACGGGGAGAAAGGCCCCGCCCACTTGCTGGACTCAAACTCAGGACCTTGCTGCTATGAGGCAACAGTGCTAACCACTGCTCCACCGTGCTGCCCACAGAGAAAGATGAGAACCATGGCTCTGTGATCGGACAGATCCAGCTAATGCAAAGAAAGCCCGGCTTTGTTAAACCTGACTCAGAGGATGCTCCTGTGCTGTGTCTGCTGGGCTGAACCTCCACGTCTCTCCTGCATCTTCGCGACTGTCTCATCATCTCCTTATTTGCATTCGTCTTCTAAGCGCATGTCCTGGTCACCGCTGCAGACCCTGCAGTTCTGCGTTGTCACCTCCCACTAGTGTCTCTATTTTACAGCCCTAACAGCTCTTGTAGAGCCTGTAGTGAGCGCTTCTAGAGGAGAAGAAGAAGAGTGCCGATTTGTCAGCTGACTCACCAGGAAAGAGATCAGCCTTAAACACCTGAAGATGAATCCACAGCAGTATATTATCAGTATATGGACATCATGAATACTATTACACTGAACATCAAATATTAATATGCCGCATTACAAATGTCTGCTTTCGAGGTCAGATGACGCTCTGACCCTTCGAACCTGCAGCTGATAAAATGATGCGTTACATCATCCTTTAACTTCCTGTGTCTGTGAACGCCAGCAGGAACAGGAAGTGTCTCACCTTCCCTGTAGAAGGACTCCTCTAAAGGCTTCGGGTGCATTAACGTGAAGGGCAGCTCGACCGAGACGTCACTGAAACACAGATCATTGGTAACAACACCGACAATCCACAACTACTAAAAGCATTTATGACCACGTCAGCACTGGGGTGTTCAGTGAGGTGTACAGGCGATCTTTGTAAATCTCAGTGTTTTCATCAATGCGAGAACATAAAAGGTTACCTCGCTGCCAGATCTCCAAGGAGCCTGAAATCAATAAAGAGAAAGAGTTTCAGCTTCAATACAAGAGCACAGAGGATTTATGATGAGTGCATCCCAACACTGTGGACATTTTTACATAACATCTTTCAAACGAATACAGATGCAGATTTTTTATGGTCCATGCACAGTTAAATAGCTTATCTCCAGTTTGGAAATGGGAACTTCTGCCCTCTGACAATTCTGCAGGTTTTTAAATCGTTTGGGCACCAGGTTAGCTCAGTGTGTTGATCGGGCGACCACATGCCACACGGCTGAGAGCGGCCGGCCCGGTTTGAGTCCGAACCCCGGGCCTTTGCCACATGTCTGCCCCCTCTTTCCTGTCCTTTCTTCACTGAGTCTATCAAATAAAGCTGAAAAAGGCCATAAATAAATAAATAACATTTCTGTTTGTCACGAGCTGAGGGGTCTGATTGTGGACGATATAACCTAAAGCTAAAACGCCACAGTCACATTCAAAGTCTGTGGGATGTCTGTGTATTCCACAGAGAGCAGAGCGTCACACGACGGTGTGAGAAACAAGGCCTAACATCTGAGCTCAGGTTCAGCAGGCGACCAAAGGACTGCGTTTGAATGAATTTTAACATTTAAAGCTCCTCTCACACCATACTGACCCGCCACGAGACACAACCAGCTTCACTTTGACTTTGTAGGACACGATGATGCCGAGAATCTCCTTATTGGCTCCATCTCTTAACCTGCAAAGCAGACAAAATATTCACACATCACTCTGCTTGGCTGTCTCGGCCCAGCTGGCAGTGAAGGGGGCTGGACTCACAGCGTGCTGGACGCCAGGTTGGTGTCCTCGTGTTTCAGTTTTCCGTCCAGAGCGAGACCTCGTTTCTCGCGATTGTTGGCCAGAAACGGAGTGAGGGTGAAAACTTTGCAGAAAGTTGAACTGGGAGCCACAACATCACTGAGGAGAGGGAAATAAATGGTAAATGGCCTGTATTTGTATAGCGCTTTTCCAGTCCCTAAGGACCCCAAAGCGCTTTACACGTTCAGTCATCCACCCATTCACACACACATTCACACACTGGTGATGGCAGCTACATTGTAGCCACAGCCACCCTGGGGCGCACTGACAGAGGCGAGGCTGCCGGACACTGGCGCCACCGGGCCCTCTGACCACCACCAGTAGGCAACAGGTGAAGTGTCTTGCCCAAGGACACAACGACCGAAACTGTCCGAGCCGGGGCTCGAACCGGCAACCTTCCGATTACAAGGCGAACTCCCAACTCTTGAGCCACGATCGCCACGAAATACGGACGCTTCAGCTGATTTCACATTAGAGAGCTGCGTCAGCAGCGTCACAGTTTATCGTTTACTCTAACTTTTGATTCCTTAGTGTCAAACTTTATGGATGAAACTCACTCTGACTCCTCGGTGGCCACTGGACATTTGTACTGAGCCGTGTTGAACAGGCAGATGTCGGCGTACTGTCGCACTGTGGACACAAATATCAGCGTTTAGGAGGACGTGGAGACGTGGAGACGTGGAGATACACACAGGAAGCAGCGCCCTGATTTACCTGAGATCTTCATCTTCTTCACGGTCTTGTTGGTGTTGTTGGTGACGTGAACGTTGACGCTGATTGGCTCGCCGTGGTAATAGATCTGAGACACAACAGACAGATGACCTCCCGGCTTACGACAATCTTTATAACACTCACCTGGTTAAATCGGCTTACAGGCTTAAAGTTTGCGTTATTAGGGGCGTGGCCTCCCTGACTGGCAGGTGGATGGTGACACCTAGACCTCTGCACCTTGTTTGGAGCATTTCTAATGACACCATGTGACCAATAACATGTCTGCTGGGAGGTCGCTGCACTAACAGAGCGTCCTGGAGTCTGAGCTCCAGTTTAAGTGAAATTCAAGGATTTGATTGGCTGTTACTCTGATGAGCAGACAAACAGAAAAACACTAATGCTGAGGCTTCTGTTTGTGCTCCATAGATGAGCTCTGCTGGCTGCTGGTGGTTGAACTGAGTGGATCTGTCCCTCAGGTTTTACCTCCTTGTCCAGCGAGGCCTCCAGGTGCAGCGGTTTGTCCGACATCAGGAACTGTCTGGTGGTTTCTGCCGTCGGCTGAGGGCCAGGTTTCTCTGGAGCGTACTGCACCTTCCTGATCACCAGACGCACAGAGTTCCTGCAGCAACACAACATAGCTCAGACATTTCTTTCAGAGTGGATGTGTCCCAGATTATTCTGTTCACTGGTACGTGTGTGTGGGAACGAGCTCTTTCAGTTTCATTCATAATTCACGTCTTTGTTGTGCTGCTCGGCCGGACTGCAGCTGACTCACGTTTACCTTTTGTGGATCTTTTCTTCGACGTTTTCGGCACAGAAAGCTTTCACCTCAAAGTCGACTCCGCAGGCCTGAGGACACACCACAGCGAGACACGTCTTCAGATTCATTTAAATCCAGACACGTTTCCACCTTTGAAAGGAGCTTCAAACCCAGAGGCACGAATCGAGCACAAAGCAAAAGAAAATGGCAGCGGACGTCGTGGCTTTACCTTTCCGGTGTCCTCCGGTCCCGGCTGCAGGGTGACGGAGCACGGCAGGTTGAGAGGAATCTGAAAAGATATGAAATATTCAAAACATCTGAAACATTTATGGCACAGTGCAGAGAGTGAGGATACTGCGGGTTCCCGCTCCGCCGTCGCTTCTCTTTGTTTTTCTGCATTTTCTGTTTTTGAACTACAAAAACAAAGAGTTCCTCCTCTGGGTTTGTGAGACGAGAACATCTGTGAGGACGGGAAGCTCCCAGAGGAGACGCTGGACACATGACTCACTGAGGCTTGATGGATGATGTTACGTGATAAAGCATCATGCATGAGGCAGCGTTTTAGCTGTTTTTTTCCAAACTAATTGAATCATTTATTCATTCATATCTCAACAAGCAGCTTCATCTGCCATTATTCTCTACTAATGGATACATTTCCATTAAGTCCGGGATCCTGTTTACATGGATCTTTGTCAACTTTCTATGTAATTTCTCACAAATTGTTCAGAATGATGCAAAGATGAAATGAAGACATTTGATATCCAAGACTTCAAACATGGAGCCTGGCAGCTCGGCACCAATAACACCGGAGTTGGTGCAGCACGCCGAGAAAAAAAAAGGATAATTAAAAAAGTCTTAATATTAACGAGGTGGTCTTTGGAAAGGCCTGAGGCCACGGCACAAACATGTTCCACTACTGGAGTCCAGTCAGAGACCGCCTGATAACCACTGCCTGTTAGTGAAACGTGTGACGGCACGTGTCTGTTCACGCGTGTTTTTACTGTCAGTTACATGAAATCGGTATCAAACTGGTCCAACAGTGATGACTGTGGCTGATGGCAGGGTGTCGTGATCGCCTGTAGTTTGTATGGAAGATGCCGACTTGTCTGCAAACACTCGCCATGGACTCTCCGAGCTGTAGTAATTGTTGCAGTAGTTGCAATATTTCTAGCAGTTGCAAATTTGCCTTCAAAATAAAAGCCTTTTGAAATGTGTTGGCTGCAGTGGGAAGTTTCACCACGGCTCGGGGAGTAAATGGGATGTTTGCAAACTGCGGAAACCACGGCAACCAGCATCATCCTTGTGATGGAAAACACCCAGCGACAGCCAGCAACCTCAGCACCAACCGGTCGGGGAATAATCATCTCCCCTAGCGACCGGAGGCTGCCAGGAAGCTGGTCTGCCTGGATCCAGCACCTCTGTGGAAGAATAAAAGCTAATGAAAGATGAGACGCACTCTGTCACAGATCAGGGGACAAATATTCAGGTGACCCGGCGGCCTCCGTACCTCGAAGGTGAAAGGGTAGGCGTGTTCTCCCAGTTTCTTAATCAGACGTTCCTGAAGACGAGTCAGAGTCTTCTTCTCTTCGGTGACCGGAGGAAACGCCTGGATGTTCGCCACAAACAGGTCCTTCCGGAACGTCAACCCGAGGACGTCCAGATCCTCGCGACCATAACGGAACGCACACGTCAGAGTCACAAACACTGATGAGGCAAGAACAAAGACAATCAGTGATGGAAGCTGATTAACAGAAAACCGAAACATGTTGCACATTAATGTGAGACGCTATCTTCCTGCTCGTTTACAACATCACTCGTGGTTTTTACGGCAGGACGTGAGCCCAAAGTGGAGCAGCATGCTCTGATGACACCAGCCGGTGAGGTTTCTGGGTAATCGCTCACATCCACAGCTGCAGCGATTTCTCTGAGCAGCAGCTCAGCTTTCAGCTTTCCCACACTCGGGCTTCTCACCTTTCCTCTCCTTCAGGTACTCCGGGTCGATCAGAACGACGCCGTCTGCAAGGAGAAAACAAGATCTTCAGCAAAGTCGCTTTTGCTTCAAAAATCAACTTAAATTTAAATGTGAGTGAAGCTCCAGGATGGAACCACAGACTGAACAAGATCTCACCGACGGGCTCTACCCGATCCACGTGGTCCACGAAGTCTCTCTTCCCCAGGTAGACGGTGAGCTGAGGGAGGAAGAGCTGCTGTTTATCAGCCTGAAATTGTCGCTGCTGTTTCAGGCATCAGCAAACTGTCACCTGCACTGTGCTAAAGGAGGACTCACCTTTCCATTGGGGCTGGCTTTCTTAAACACTCTGCAGACAGAAAGAAGAGCACAGGTCACACTGTTTGTGTATCTCATACTTTTAAATAAAACTGTCCAAGAAAAGTCTGGAAACAGTGAAACAGTGAGGGCGTGCCACACTTCAGGAATAAAGTTTAAATTGTCAGAGTTTCTTCTGTTTTAGCAGCAGAAGTGATTTCTCACATGACCCCTGCCTGTAAAACGCCCCTGGAAGTATTAAAACTGCCCAGAAAACTCAGACTACCCAAGCTGAGTGAGTCCAGGTGTGCTGCCAGATGTTGGTGTTGATGTATTTTGGGTTTCATGAAGCTCGTGTTGCTCCTAACCCTGCAGATGTGCTCCAGCCCTGAGCTGCGTTCACTGCTGCTGGTCCTCTGAAGGCCACTGTTGGGGAGTAACGGACTACATGTACTGGCATTACATATGTAAAATGCAAAATAAGAGTAACTGTATTCCGTTACAGTTACCGCTTAAAAAGGTGGTATTTAGAATACAGTTACTTTGTTGAAATAAATGGATTACACGGCGGTCTTTCCTGTTTCATATGTTCGGCTATGCTCTCTCTATTTTTGGTAATTCTACTTGCAGCCCGCACAATGAGGTGAAGAAATATTTTTTTTAAATTATTGTTCAAAAAATGATTTAATATGAAAGCAATAGGCAGAGTGTTACAGGCATCGCCCTAAAGAATGTAGCCTCATGGGCGGTGTAGTCCAGCTGTAAGTAAGCTATTAAGACTCGACTGTACACTGTGTTCCTGTTTTCCTCCGAAACAATAAGCTCTGTTGGAGCCTTTCAACGCCTCTCTCTGTCTCTCGCTAGCAAAGTTGACCCAGACAACAACGTATTAGCCAGAGGTCCCTTTACTACGGTTCGGAGCTGCGGACCTGTTTTCTATACAAAGGAATAGTTTTCTATACGAGATCGCCGCAAAAAGTGCAGCCTTACCTAATGTCCACCTACTGTTACTCATTTATATTAAGATTTAAACATCTAGTTGGTATTGGTATGGAGAGTAACCTTCAGTAATAGTAATAAATCACACAGCAATAGTTCATTCATGTAGTTGTAAAAAGCATGATAATATATTAAGTAATCCAAAGTATTCAGAATACGTTACTCTCATTGAGTAACATAACGGAATACGTTACAAAATACATTTTGGGGCATGTAATCTGTAATCTGTAGTGGAATACATTTTAAAAGTAACCTTTCCAACACTGTCTGACACATTGCTGACCTCTGTTCGGTCTGAAGCTTTGTCTCCATCTCTTTTCTTTTTCTGACCGAGTGAAACTGAAGGTGGCAGGAGGCGTCCTGCCTGCACCCGGCAGAGCCTCGGGAAGGCCCTGGTCTCCACACAGGACCCAAACATCACAAACATCATCTTCATTATGAGAACCCCAAAAGGTTGATTCTGTTCATGTGGACGCAGCATTTTCAGCAGAGACTCAAACCTCAGTCACAGTGAAAATAGCCCACTGAATGAACAGTGGCAGTGCAACGTACTGTTTATAAGGTTGGAAACCTGAAAACATCCAGATGAACAGAATCAACCTTTTGGGATTTCCTTACCTGGATTACTGAGCATGCATGATCACATTCATTATTAGAAGCTACTTTGCACCGGTTTTGTGTATCGTGTCAGAGCAGAGCGATGATGAGCACCAGGCTGTGACCAGCAGAGCTCTCATCATGTCCACAGCTGTGCAGATTTTTGAGCTGAGAGTGATGCAAGAAGAAAACATGAACATGCTGAAAGAGTAAGTCTAGCTTCAGACAGGCTGTGAGTGTCGGAGCGCTCGATGGTGTCTGTTTGCTGGGACCCTGCACAGTCACATATTACAGAGGGTGAGCTGTCAGCAGCTTCCTCCCTGCATCTCTGTCTAATGCTGCCCGACAGCATGACCCCCTCTCCTCCCCCCGCGTTAATGTTGTCATAAATTAGCTGCTGTGGCTCCATTAGCTTTCAGCTTCCTCCTGAGTGGCTCTTCATCAATCATCAGCATCGGGACGCCGTTTTTAGCCGGAAACCGGAGGGACTCCTGGGAGCTGCCCACTGCACGATCACCTGCTCACCACACTCTCTGCAATTAGTCCAATTAAACTTTAACACGGAGCAGCTCTGCCATCTGAAATCACAAATCAGGCCGAGCAGCTGGAGGTAAAACACCGGCTCCGTGACAGCGACAGCAGAGACGTTTATCGACCTCAGTGCTTAAAATTGATCTCTTCTTGATTTTTAATCAGAGCTGAGTGAACGTGTCAGTTTCAGACGGCCGCAGGGACAAAACACGGCGTCCTCACAAACCGCTGTGCTACACACTGGACATATAAACGCTGGTGTTTGTGTGAAATGAGAGAAAAGATGCTGAAAGCTTCGGTAACAGGAAGTGAGCGTCTGAGAGAGTGTAAACACGATTAAAGATTCATTGAAAGACAGCAGAGCTGAATCTTCAGAGCTGAGGATGCGGTTAGAGCTTCATCGTACAGACGTGAATCAGTGCAGGGTTACAGCACGAGAGGGGCTCACATTTCATCTGAACGCGAGTAACGACTTCAACTTTATCACATCAAAGACGCCAAGACAGCTCAAAGACAACCGAGAAGTCAGATTCCTTTTAAGCAAATATTATTACATTTTTCCACTTTTCCCTTTCAGGGTCCAAAGCTGCTGCCACACAGGCAGAGGTGAAGCACCTGGACAGGTACACCCGTTTAGAACCACCACTGAACCGGACAACAAGCTGAAATCAAAGACATCATGTGTGGAGAAGCACCTGATGTAGGTTCTGACGTCTTCCTGCTCTTTCCTGTTTTCACGTCAGTGCTCAGGTTCACCCAAAGTGACCCCGGTCCCTCTGAGGCTCGTTCACATGTGAATAAACACACTTCCTGTGTAAGAGAGTGATGTGCGTGACTGCACACCCCAAACGCTCTGATGCATCATCATTAGGGATGGGTATCGAAACCCGGTTCTTGTTGAGAACCGGTTCCCACTGTTTCAATTCCTTGGAATTGTTTGCCATTTTTGCAAACGATTCCCTTATCGATTCCAGTCGCCCCGAATGACGTCACCACGTTGCGGAGCATCATTTACCTGGCAGGAAACATGGCGGCTCAAACGCTAAAAAGTTTGGTTATACTTTACGAGAACAGATGACAACAGGGCAACTTGCAATACTTGCAAAGTAGATATTTCATTTAAGGAGGAAACACTACGAATATGCAAAAGCATTTGCTCACAAAACACGCGATGACCTTAAATGAATGTCGTGTTTTTAATTCTCCGGACTCGTGAATCTCAACCCAGCAGCAGCGGTAACGTTTGCACGTCCTCTCCTGTTAATGCGGCAGGTAAATAATCAACTAACAGTGCATATTATGTTAGCGCGATCTTATTACAAAACCTGCCATTACTGTGCATTTAGGTGACCATGATGAGACAGACAGAGTCTGGCTGGCTCAGATGCTGGCAGTTGTCGCTGCAGTCTACCGGTAGCGTCTCCTTTCAGGCCAGAATGTCACCGAGCAGTGACTAAGTTTGTGGTAAAAGGCTTGCACCCATTTGCCACAGCAGATGCCCCCGATTTTCAGTAAGTGAATGTGTTTAATTGTAGGCAGGGACATCACTGGATATTCTTGTGTAATTGCTACAGAATAATTTATGTTATACTTTGTTATTGCTACAGAAGAATATTTATTTTATTTTACATTTACAATTTTTTTTCCTGGGGACCCTGTGACACCCCATTGAAGAGCCGTAGGCTGTGGATCTCTTAAGATCTCACTGTTGGGTTTGTAAGGCCATGTTACTCCTAAATTTCTATCTTGTTCAAAGAGAAGATATAAAACAAAGTTCTAAGCTAATCGACCTTAGTGTTCTCCTTTTTTAAAAAGAATCGATAAAGAATCGAATCGTTAAACAGAATCGAAAATGGAATCGGAATCGTGAAAATCTTATCAATACCCATCCCTAATCATCATTGCTCCTTGTTGTTGGTATTATTGTTGTTATCACTTAAACTGATGTTTATTTCTATCAATAATCATGAATATTGATGAATATTGATGCGTATGGAGACGTTTCTGTCACAATAAAAAACGTGGATCCTTCTACGCAACCGTCTGTTGGAAGACCTTTCACTGAGTGTCAGGAATAAGTTTGGTGCCTTTGAGATTTTCTCACACGTCGTGGTTCGCTCGAGGTTGGTGCAGGTGAAGCGGCAGCGCCGCTGATCGATCGGCCGCTCTGACACAAGGGGAACGCTAACTGCCCGATCGATGCCTGATTGTTGTGTCAGCTCTGCAGCAGCAGACGGCCGATGATTGAAGACTCCCTCGATACCCAAACTGCAGCAGAGACTCAAACCAGCCTTTTTCGCCTCCTCAGATCTACGACCGCCGGGTGTAACTGGACTGTGTCCACTTTCCCACCGAGCTGCTCCTCCGTTCTAGCCCTCGGCCGGCTCAGCATTAAAGTCGGACCTGGTTCTGCCGGGCTCAGGAACACGACTGAAAACCACCAGCATGAACGCATGAGGCTCGGCCTCAGCCACGCAGAGAGCAGACAAAGGAACGAGATCCAGAAAGTCCGTCGCCTCCTCTGAGCCCGAGCCGGTTTCAGATTATATCCAGAGATCACAGATGCTCCGGTCTCTGGGCTGCAGAGGGGAGGGACGTTTATCAGCGCTTACTTCATGACACCGGAAACACGAGAATCCAACAGAAACATCTGGCAGCCATTAAAAACATCTGGAGCTTCAAACAGTTGTGAGCACAGTGTGAAAATAAAACCGACTGTGGGGAAATAAAGAGACATTTTCAGTGTCCTGACTCACACACCTGAACGATTGTGGAAATCAGTCACTGAAGACGTTTCACCAAGAACCAAAGGGGAACCGAAGGGGAACTGAAGGGGAACCAGCAGTGCGGTAACGTTTTAAAGCTGCTTTGGTCTCATTTAGTCAAAATCAACCCAGACCATCTGGAGCTTTCCCACAGACACCACGGAGGAGCAGCGTTTACACGAGCAGCCAGTTCAAACAGAAACCCTTTATTCCATTTTCTATTAAACGTGAAACTCTGTGAAAAGCAGGCTGGAACCTGCAGCTCTCAGAGTTACTTTCTCAGGTGATTTATTGTTTGTTCCGTGTGTTAAAAACTGGGAAAAGCTCCTGGAGGCTCCGTGAATCAGCTGACTCCTCGGGTCCTCCTGCCAACTTTAGCTTTGACTTTAAAATCCCTGTAATTACTTTTAGGGCCTGGCACAGCCTGACTGCAGCATTAATCAATGAGCTGCTGATCACACTTACCGCGGACAGCTTTATTGGTACAGCATCTTTTAACAGTGAGCAAAATCTAAATGCTTTATATGAAACAAAATGAGCAGATATAAAATAAAGACGAGGCCACGAGAACTGAAACCCAGCCCGTTGTTTGTTTTTTAAAGAATAGAATAGAATAGAATAGAATAGCTTTTATTTTTATTACAAGAACAATGAAAGGCTGTTTGGCATCTCTCCATGTGTGTGAAATACACAATAGTGTAAGTATTTACACAATCACAGACAAATTTACATTTACACAAGAAGGATATGTACAAGTTATACATACACCTGCAAACATACACGCACATACATACATATATGCATATATACATTTATGCATGTGTACATACACACACATATTTCCACATACACGCTTACATATATATACATACACATACATGCCATCTGAGGAGCAGGTGCATTGAGAGGTGCAGTGTGATCAGTGATATTGCAAACTGAGGGGGGTGCTGTCAGGGCTGGACTGGGACAAAAAATCGGCCCAGGCATTTTGACTAGAGACCGGCCCACCAGGTATTAAAGCCATAAAGCCTTTGAATGAAAACAAACACTGTTGTGACAGTGATGTACACTGTCTTGCTAGTATATGTATGATTTCTATAGATTTTATATCAGATAAAAACTTTGGTTGTAAGATTCAGATAATTATTTAATAAAAGCTAGATATTTTAAATGAGAATAACAAAGAAAAGTATTTCTTTGTGCCCCCCTTTCCCTGTTAATGCCCTACCTGGCCCCCTGGCAAAACTTTGCTAGACCCGCCCCTGCACAGTTACCAGCTGTCAGCTACTTAGAAAAGGATCCTGGTGTTATTTGTCTCTCAGAAACAGTTCATAACTTCAACTCATTCATGTCACCTAAAAGGTAAACCTGTTTCTCCATCACCTGTTCAGCTCTGATGGTTCAGTAAGGACATCTCCTGGTTTCATCTTCATGTTTCCCTCTCACCACATATCCAAACCGACATCATGACCAGCAGCTTTACAGCTGTGGCTCCAGCAAACATCAGCTGATACTAGAAATTAATATTAAATAAATTCTAACAACAGCTGATCAAGCTTAAACGTGCTGCTGTTGTTTAGCGCAACATCAGTTGGTTTCTTTCTGGCGCAAAGTGGGAGATAAACAAACAAGAGAGAAAAGCCGATCAGCTGATCATTGATCAGTTTCATGATTGAAGGAGCAACAGGAGAGGGAGGGGGAGAGAATGAGAGAAGAAGAGGCAGCTGCAGCGTAACGACAGAATAAATCCAGCTTTGTATCTTTTTCCATTCTAGCTGAAGTCCGGGACAAACTGTGTTCCTTTTCAGCTCAATACGAAACTCGTAATAATTTCTCTGAATACGAGACGATTCCGTTTTTTACGGGACGGTTGGCGACTCTACTAACTAACCTTATGAATAAAATAAAGTTCACTATCAGTAACATCATAGCACCCACCCAGCTGTATAGAAACTCCGTCATGCTAGCTAGTACGCAGTACGAGTTATTGTAACTGACTGTAAAAAGTCAGCACAACGAAAATAAACTCCACCTAAACTTGGTTTATATCTGACCCAGACAGACTGCAGGTCATAACTTCTTACCTGAAGTTCAGTTCACCTGACACTCGGACCGGCGGCTGCCTCGGGTCTCTCCTCCTGCCTCCCCTTTCCCTTCCCCATCCACCTGCTGGCCTCTGTGGAAGCTCCACCACAGCCACCACCAAACAAATGAGTTATTTTTACACATCTGCCAGCATCTGGACGATCCACCACCTTTCACTGTTTATACTGTTACAAAAAAACACCCATCGGCCCATAAAAACGAAAAATCACCATCCGGTGGGCCGATGGCCAGTCCAGCTCTGGCTGTTGCAACTATACTAAATAAGGTTATAAATACAGTTTAAAGAGGTAGGACTGTTGATTGCATTATAGTATAAATATAAATACAGTTTATAAATAAGGTGTAATGTCCATGGGTGTTGGCAGTGCAGTTATCCTCCAATCAGGGTGGAGGTAGGGCATGTTTGACAGCCTGTGGGTAAAAACGTCTGTTGAGTCTGTTTGTCTTTGACCTGATGGACCTGTAGCATTTACGAGGGGGGAGTGTCCAGGGTGTGAGGGGTCCTTGATGATGATGCTGGCTTCCTGCTGAAGTCTGCCAGTATAGATGTCTCTGAGGGATGTTAGTGAGGTGCCGATTGCCCGCTCTGCTGCCCTCACCACCCGCTGCAGTTTCCTCTTGTCCTCTGCGGTGCAGCAGTTGAACCAGAGTGTGCAGCAGTAGGTCAGAAAGTCAGAAAGCTCTCGATGGTGGAGCGGTAGACGTTTACTAGCAGTCTCTGGGGTAATTGGGCCTGACGTAGTTTCCTGAGGAAGTACAGCCTTTGTTGTGCTTTCCCTACCTGGTGGGAGATGTTTGTGGACCAGGTAAGGTCGGCCGAGATGTGGACTCCGAGGAACTTAAAGCTTTCTACCCTTTCTACCCTTTCTACCTCCTCCATCAACGTAGAGGGTAGAGTGCTCAGATCGCCTTGTTCTTCTGAAGTCGATGACCATCTCCCACCATGGGGTGGCAGTAGCTCAGGTGGCAGAGCAGGTCAGCCACTAACCAGAAGGTCGGTGGTTCGATCCCAGGCTGCTCCATGCTGCATGCCAAATATCCTTGGGCAAGATACTAAGCCCATGTTTGCCTACTGGTGGTGGCGTCAATGTCCGGCAGCCTCGCCTCTGTCAGTGCGCCCCAGGGCAGCTGTGGCTACAATGTAGCTGCCATCACCAGTGTGTGAATGACTGAATGTAGTGTGAAGCGCTTTGGGGTCCTTAGGGACTAAGTAAAGCGCTATACAAATGCAGGCCATTTACCATCTCCTTTGTGTTCAGATGCTGAACCTCCTCTCTGTAGGCTGAATCATCGTTGCTGTCGATCAGTCCTACGATGGTGGTGTCATCAGCAAATTTTATAATGGTGTTACTGGTGTGGATTGGTGAACAGTCATGGGTGAAGAGTGAGTATAAGAGGGGACTGAGGACACACCCCTGTGGGACGCCTACATTCAGAATGAGGGTGGAGGAGGTGTGCTCTCCCATTCTGATGTTCTGGGGTCTGTTGCTCAGGAAGTCCAGTATCCAGCTGCACAGTGAGCTGCTGAGTCATGAGTTGCTTAGTTTATTAACCAGTTTGTGGGGTTGAACTGTATTGAAGGCAGAGCTGAAGTCCACAAACAGCATTCTCACAGGTGTTACTGCTGTCCAGGTGTGTGAGGGCTGTGTGAAGAGCTGTTATTATCTGTCGACCTGTTTGCCCTGTATGCAAACTGGTATGGCCGGTCCTCACTGCAGTAAAAGTACTAATACCACGAAAATACACCAACCAAAAGTAAAAGAGGAAATATCCGGTAAGAGTCAAGCTGAAGGAACGCAGCGGTAACTCAAACAACCACAGGACGTAGAAGAGCATCTCTGAGGCCGCAGCAGCAGCAGGAGACCACACCGCTGCTGCTCAGCTCAGCACAGGAAACTGAGGTTAAAGTTCACACAAACTCACAAAGCTGGACCACAGAAGGTGGAAAAACACGTCCTGGTCTGATGAGCGCCGATTTGCGTCTGCGTTCAGCTGCTGCGGGTGTGACAGTCTCAGCGCTCAGATCTCCTCACACCGGCTTCATGAACCGTTCGCTGCACTCAGAGCAGCGATGGGAGATTCTCATCACGGATGCAGACGGCAAATCTGCAGCAGCTGTGTGCTGATGTCACAATGATGTCATAACGACGTGGACCAAAATCCCCGAACAGAACGGGTCAGAGCCGGCACAGCAGAGCTCTGCTTGGAACAGCACCTTTTCATTTCCTCCCTCCTGATGTTTACAGCGGTCGTATGTGAATATTAAACGAGTCACAAAGAAACCTGAGAGCGTGACGTGGCTCAGCTCTGTCCACTTATCCTCCACACAAACACTCAAACAGATTCTGGGGCTGACGCTGCTTCCTGTGAAAACCTCCTCAGAGAGTCTCCCGAGCTGCTCTGTATGTCTGACTGATCAGCGGAGCTCGTTAATATTCTCCCGACGCGACTCATTCAGATCATTGAGCCCGAAAACACAGAAACACACTCAGACGCAAGACGACGGCAACCGCAGCGCAGAAACGCTCCGCCGCCACATTCACCATCAGAATGAACACGTTTCTGCACGTCTCCTTTATTAGAGCTTCATTTTAGTGCGAGTCACAAACCGAGAGAAAAGGACGTGTGTGTGTGTGTGTGTGTGTGTGTGTGTGTGTGTGTGTGTGTGTGTGTGTGTGTGTGTGTGTGTGTGTGTGTGAGGCCAAGCGTCCATCATCAGCCACTGTGTCGCTACGTCCTCCGTACTCAGAAAAGACTTCATGTCACAGGACAGTGATCCTTTAACGTCTCAGCCAATCCGGGCTCTGATGGCGGGTGCAGCAGTCTAAGCAGACCTTTAAAGTGGTTTAGAGGAGGACTGCTCTCAAGTGCAGGCAGAGATACACAAGCAGCTGTTTGAAGACACCTGATCTCAGCCCAGACTCTCTCAGACAAATATTAAGAGCCTAATATGCAGAAAAACACCATCAACTGACTAAAGATGTGCAGGAACCAAAACTGCTTGAGTTCCTCATCAATAAGCCAGAAAGTCCCGGTTGCATCTGAGCGTGCCCAGTTTGGCCTGAAATACAGTACAGTGCAAAAGTTTTAGGCAGGTGTGAAAAACTGCTGTAAACAAAGAATGCTTTCAAAAATATAAACGATTGTTTATTGTCCCAAAATGTATTCTGTAGCAGGACAACGAGCCCAAACACACAGCCAAAGTCATAAAGAACTATCTCCAGTGTAAGTACTGAAAGTGATGGTACGGCTCCCACAGAGCCCTGACATCAACATCATCGAGTGTGTCTGGGATTACATGAAGAGACAGAAGGATGTGAGCAAGCTACATCTACAGGAGAGCTGTGCTTAGTTCTCCGAGACGTTTGGAACAACCTACCAGCCGAGTTCCTTCAAAAACTGTGTGCAAGTGGACCTAGAAGAAGGCAAAGGGTGCTCGCACCAAATACTGATTTTTCTTTTGTTCATTCACTACATTTTGTTGATGGATGAGAATAAATGATTAACACTTTTATTTTGTTTTGCAGCTCTGTCACTGAGGACACACCTGCAGGGTGAGCAGCACTGATGAGTTACAGGATGCACACTGTCCACATCCGCGAAAAAAGACAAATAAGACACATTTAACTAAGACGAAAGAGTGCTGCCATCTCAGACCAGCTAAAGAAATGTGTCATCACGTCACAAGACCCTAACGGTTCCAAAAAGACCCCAAAGCTAAGCTTAGCCAGTAAGTCCACAAGGAGACCTGAGGCAGTCATGCGGCCCGTACACAGCTGATGGATAAAAGACCAGGACTCCATCCCTGTGGGACGCTGGCATCGATCATGAGGGGGCAAAAAATCCCAGAACCAAAATCAGAACCTGAATGATGATGTCATACCCCACCGGCTGTAAAATCAGCTAAAGAACCTCATCCAGGACTCCCCACCTCCACCCTCAGTCTGAGGAGAAACCTGCTGTTGGTACTTGCCTGGTTTCAACAGCATCACGGTTGCTAACAGGCTCAGGTGTATTACAGTGCTACTCACCTGGTTTGAAGTTCTGAAGACGTTCTGGCTATGAGCTAATGTTTTAGAGTGGAGGGGGTAACGGGTTGTTTTCAGTCTGTTATGAAAGCCTGTGCGAAAGCTACACTGTGGTTATGTCACACCGTGATGGTGACGTGCGGCAGTGATAAACCTGCATGGCACTTTCAGGTGCATCTGCTCGTCATTGCCATTAAACGAGTAACATTTTCATCACACGCTGTTATATTTCATCCTGCTGGGTTTCATAGCCAGCACTCAACTTTAACTCGACAGCTTTGCTGGGAGGAATGTGGCACGCTGCAGGGTATTTTCCCGGCGCTGTGCTTGTGTATATGTGTTTGATTCACCTGCCAGTAGGGGGCAGAATGAGCAGTCTGTGCTACATTAGCACCAGTTTTGCAGAAGCAGCGTGGGGCAGTGGGGGAAATCACTGCACCTGCAGCGTGCTCGGGTCTCTGCCTTCAGCTTTCTTCCTGCTGCTCACCTAAAAACTGAAGGAAACGGAGGCTTTGGGCCAACTTTCTGATTCCAGTTCTCAGTGGACCTTTTTTCTTCTGACCCGGAGGTGTGTGTGGCGGCCATGATAGGAGCCGGCGGATCCTCCAAATAACAAAACGTTGGTGAGATAATAACACTGCTGTCGATGCTACGAGGGTCGCCACAGCTTTAACCTCAGACTTTTTTTCTGTTCTCAAACTGTTCTCCCATTAGGAGCTCAGTCTGAGTGGAGGTTTTTTTTCTCCTCCTCTCACCTCATGTTGTGTATTTTCGTTGTTTTTTTCCTATCAGCCTACCTCTCTGACATGTCTTCCTAATGTGTTGTTTGTGTAAGTTTGGTCAGAAGGTTCCTTTGTAAGTGCGCATGCGCCATCAGCGTGCTGCCTGTATTCTGATTCTGATTCAGACTCTGAGCAGTTTGGAAGCAGCTGAAGCTTCCTTTATTACCTCCTTTAGTAAAGGATGCATCAGAGCTTCCTTTATGAAAGGAAAGGAGATGATGCCATCCCACAATTCACAGCAACGACCCATCAGACCTTAAAGTAAACAAACAGGTCATCATGTGACTTACTGCTGAGTTTTCCACCCAATGACGGCCATCTTTGAGCGACCACAGGTGAGCTCTCACGGTGTTACTGTGTGCATGTGCACACCGTCTGCACACAGCAACCAATGAGAGCACAGCAGGTATCTGAGAGGAGCTCTTTGTAGTCCATCCGCAGGACTTTGTAGTTTCACCGCAGCAGAGCCTCATTATTATTATTATTAACAGTCTGTTTAAGGACAGCTGATTCTCCGAGTGCTGCAGTCCTCCTCTTCAAGTCCTCGTAAACAATCCTTCACATCTTTACTTCCCTTCCAGTGAGGTCAAGGAAATGTAATTAGAGAAGACGCATGAGGTCATTTTTTCACTATTTAACCACAAATCAAGACTCATCTGCTTTCTGCAACAAGAACTGAAGCCGCTGAATGTTTGCACCGGTCTGTGGAGGTTCTGTTGGTTCCTGCAAGTGTGAAGCTCCATGCTTCACATTTGAATTCAGTCCAAACGGGTACAGGAGCCAGTCTGTGCACCACAGTGGATTTTAAACACAGCCCCATTTCAGGCGCACAGGCTAACAACATTTCTAACTTTTATGATACTTTTATTGGGTGAAAGTGTTTTGCAGACAACAGCGGGACACTGCCACATGCCACACTTCCTCGTTCAGCTGCTTCCTGTTTGTGGGTCTCTGCCTTCAGCTTTAATATTTAAGAGCAAACAAGTTCAACACTTAACCTGCTTAAATTCTCGTGGAATAACGAGGGAACAGGCCTCGCTCGCTGATCAAAGTGCTCCTTCATCAACTGTCTAAGTACGTTTGGAGAACTGTGTATAAAGCCTACACAGGAACAAAATAACAAAGACGTGTGTCCTGAGTGCAACACTAAAGCTCCTGACCGGTCCTCACCGTGGACCGCCACGAGGAGCCTTCACACATGTCACCGTCTGCATTGGTGCTTGTACTCGTGAAACAGCCTCAGTGCATCAAGGGTGGTGATCTGGAACAGCCAAGTATCCCAGAATGCATTTCACACAAAACAGCAAGCAGCAGTGGCAGCAGCAGCAAAGCTGGAAGCTGGAGTAAACTTTCAGAATGCTTCTGTTGTGCCACAAAAGTCAGTTTTAAGATATTTTTGGGGAGAATTTAGTTGTTTAGGCTTCATATCTGTGGGACTCATCACAGGTTCGAGTCAACTGATCAAAATATTACCAAACTGGAAACTCCAGAGATGTTTTTTCACCCTTTTCTTGGATGTCTCTGCATCTCTGGGTCTGACGCACATATTGCTGCATCTCGACCTGATCACACACCTGAAGGATGTCCTGAAATACTTTAAGCTGCACACTTTGTCATTGTTTGTCTCTTGTAAGCGTTGGAGAGACGATGACTTAGTAGTCATTCCTGTTATAGTTCTCTGAAGTGCGTCGCCGGGGGGCGTACGCATAGTTGGTCTCTGCAGATTGGTGTGGACATCGTCATGCCTGCCTGACCAATCATCAGCTTACCATCTCATGAAGAAATTTACATCACTAGCAGATTCGCAGACACGGAAAAGGTCTTGACAAGCACACGCCCACATGGTGGTCCTTCCATGAAGCTACACCATTAGTGTGCATGAGCTGCGTCATTGGGGACGACTTCTCATTGGTGGGACCCCGTCTCATTGCCCCATCTAGGAAAGGGGCTCATTAGTGAGAGCCTAGTTGTTGAGCCTTTACCCTCGGGTGATTCCTCCATCACCACAGGCTTTCAGCACACTGTTGAAGGTGGAGGATTATGGATCGGACCACCAGCTGGTCAAATTGTCTCTAGGCTCCAAAATATTTAATTATAATATTAAAATATTTTAATTTGGTCAAAGTGCCAGCGAAGTCCTGACACCGAGGATCCCTGAGTTCTCAGTCTGATACTGGGAATGCAAATGTGTGATTCTTCATTGAAAAATATCAGCTGTGGGAAAAATAAGCTGTTGTTTTGATCCAGCTTCCTGTTAGGAGGCTCTTTCAAAGCTTCGCCTAACCTGAGATTGTGAAGTTCCTCTGGTGGGTGTACAAGGAGTCAAAGATCAAGTCAGCTGACACTGACTGTAATGGACTGAGAAAGCTCTGGATTTTAAACCCAAACCTGTAGTTCCTCTGACATCCAGCAGAGGCAGCAGTGAGTCCACCACACAGACTTTACAGTGAAGAAATCGTGTTTCCAGCCTGATACACAAACTGTTTGGTCTCTGTGGTTCATTTCTGCTTCATAACACTTGTACGTTGCGGGAATCTTTTAATAATGCAGCTAGATTAAAGTTTTCATTATTAGGGGCGTGGCCTCTCTGACCAACAGGTGGATGGTGACACAGGCGGCTGTAACTGCTAGCTGGCTGCTAGAGTTCACCTAAGCAAACTCGAGTCCCTGCACTGGACCTCTGGACTGTTGCTGTTGGAGCCTTTTGGAGCATTTTCAATGGCATTATCTGACCAATAACATGGCTGCTGTGAGGATGTTGATTGGATGTTACTCTTCAGCAGGTGAAGAGTTTCATTAAAGCTGGTGGAGAGGTGAAACATGTGCTCAGAACCCCTGTAACCTCCTAGCACAGATCCAGAACTTGTCCTAGATCCCAGTAAATCAGTCACGGGCTCCAGCAGCCGATGCACCTGCACGCTCTCCTGTCAGAAACATGACGTCTGCTTTCTGTGGTGATACTGGAGTGATAACAGGTGTGTTAGGAGGCTGCAGGTGTGCTGGTTTATTAGCAGGCGAGAGCTGTTCACGTCCTGTTTGGACTTTTGTATTTCACTCTTTGGGTTTGGGCCGTTTCCTTCAGGAGAAGTTTGTTCATTTTGATTGTGACTGTCACAAAGATGCACAGAGAGCGCCGGCCTGTCTGAACATGGTCACACCCTGACGTGTACCTGTTATCGCCACAGTCTAGGATCAAATATTTGAACTAATAAAAACTAAAAACAGCCTCTTCTGATTCAGCCTCCTGACACATAGTTAAATGGTTTCGTGTTTTTTCTCTGAATGTTTCAGTTTTGCAGCTCTGTGACTGCATTTCTCTGTCGTGCACTCAGAGTAACAGCGGCTGTAAAACATGAGCTCGCCTTTAAACCCTCCAGATGACCCGTGAATGAATCAGAGCGACACACGTTTATTCTTACATACTTTTACTACAGTATCACTACAAGTACTGGCAGTGATATATTTCTCTGGTAATCTTGTTTCTTTCACAAAGATGGGTTTCCCCCCACGTTTCCTGTGTGTCTGACTGTCAAAATAAAAGACAGAAAAGCCCGAGGCAAACACAGCAAACCTGTCAGTGCCATCGAGACGTCACAGTCCTCGAGGTTCGGACACAACGTTATGTAACGTTACAGCAACACACACACACACCTCCTAACGGATCGATCTGTGTGACACACACACACATTTATCAGGGTGCATTACTGCACACACCCATTAAACCTTACCTTGTTCCTTTATCTCCCATCCCGACGATGTCGACAGCAGCCGGACGGAGAGATGATGGAGGAGGATGGAGGGATGCCGTCACCGTGGAAACTGAGGGCAGGATATCGCTCTCTCTCTCTCTCTCTCTCTCTTTCTCACTCAGGAAGCCGTTGTCATGCCATCAGAGTCTCCTCAGCAGGAGGAAAAACCTCCATCTGAGCTGCGACTGAACGAAGGACTGGCTGAATCCACCGCTCCGCCCCTCCTCCTCTTTAACTCGCCTCCTCCTTCCTTCCTTCCTCTCAGCGCCTGGCATGCGCTCCCCCTCTCTCTTCTGTCAGACTTATTAGCAGTAAAACATGTTAAAACAGGAGACACCCAGAGGACAGATTATATTTCTGTCTGACAGGAGCATCACACTGACAGCTGGACTCTGACCTCCACCCTCCTTCCATCTGTCCTTCATTAAATAAATATTTCTTTCCTCTAAATTTGGACACTTTTCCAGGCTTGAATGTTTACAGCCCGAGGAAGGAAACGGATCAGAGTGCAAAGAAAGTCACTGTCATTCTAATCGCTTTTTATGAACATTCACTGCCAGCTGCGCATCACTGCGTTTAAATTCAGCTCTTTGCTTAATCCAACCCTCAGTACTGACTTTTAAACATGTTTACGTCTCGTCATCAGTGACTTCTTACAACCAGTCGCCCCCTGCTGGACATTTAGTGCAGGTGTTTAGGCAGTGTTGTACTCGGGTTCAGTCACATCAGTGTGAAGCAGTTCAGGTTTATCTCTCATCATGCTTTATAAATGTATGGGTACGCACCACAAGCCCCTGCGTGAGGCCCACTGTTTTTATTTGTTCACATTAATGTGGCCATTCGTCTTTACTTACATGAGCACTGACACTTTAGATTTGCGTCCTGCAGTTCCCCCATCTGCCTCCACCCTGCTGCTCTTAGCTCGCGAGTGATGGAAGTTTTTAGTTTGTCCAGAAGGGGAAGGGCGTCTGTTTCAGGGGCCTCGGGATCTGGTCTGGGGATTTCATGGATCCAGCTTTTCTTGGGGTGGTTCACAACTGAGCGCATAAGCAAAGCTGTTGAATTAGCCGTCAATCGACATCCTTAGCCTCACCTGTGACTGAAGCTATGGGTACTCAGACCTAGTTTCAAAGAGCAAAGGTAACCCCAAGGTAGTATTAGACACCGTTAGTGATATTGTTGCTCCTGCTCCAACTGCTGTCCCAATTTCATTGAATGAAGATTGTGAAAACTTTCTTTCTTTGTTGAAAAAGTCAGCAATGTGAGAAACAATATCTCTCCTTCTGCTTGAACTCAAGCTAGGCCTGTTATTTTAGAAAGGTTTTTACCTGTGTCCTTACCTGAGCTGGTCAAATTAGTTAATTCGATGAAAGCGTCCTCCTGCTCTCCTGATATTTTACCTGGATGTTTGTTTAAAAATGTCTTTCAGTCTATTGGTCCCTGTGTGCTTACAGTCATCAATACTTCACTGGTTTCTGGTCACGTCCCTGTTTACTGTAAGAATGCTGTCATTCACCCAAGCTTGATGCTTCTCTGCTTAGCAGTTATAGACCAACTTCCAAACTACCATTCATCACTAAGATTTTAGAAAAGGTTGTTGCTAAGCAGCTTATAGCTGCTCTGGATGAATACAGCATCCTGGATAATTTCCAGTCTGGCTTTCGTAGAGACACGCTCCTGAAACTGCACTTATTAAAACCTCCAGTGACATCTTGATGAGATGTGATGCAGGAGAATGTCTTGCTGGTGTTGGACCTGACCTCTGCCTTTGATACTGTTGACCATCACATTTTGTTAGATAGGCTGAGACACTGGGTATCAGGGTCTGCTTTGGACTGGTTTGAATCTTATTTGCATGAGTGATCCTTTTCTGTGGCTACCTCTATCTACAGTTCTTCTTCTACTTCTCTTGCCTGTGGTGTGCCACAAGGTTCTGTGTTGGGACCCTTATTGTTTTTGTTGTATTTACTTCCTCTTCAGCACTTATTGAGCACTTTTAAGGGCATTTCGTATCACTGCTATGCAGATGATATTGAGTTATATATCTCCTTTAAGCCCCAAGATGTTTCCAAGCTACAGTTTTTGCATAGGTGCATAGACTCCAACAAACATTAGAGGTTGGATGGCTGATAATTTTCTTCAACTTTATGAGGAGAAAACTAAAGTCCTCGTTTGTGGGTTTTGGAAAATTTAGGTCCTCTTGCTTCATCTATCAACCTTGGTGTAACTTTTGACTCAGCTCTGACTTTGGACGCTCACGTTAAATCTCTTGTCAGCTCCTGTTTTTATCACTTGAGTAACATTGCTGAGTCCCATTGTGTCATGCTCTGAAATGGCACAACATGCTTTTGTTTCATCTTGTTTGGACTATTGCAATTCTTTGTTCACGTGTTTATGTAAAGCCTCCTTGGAACGTCTGCAGGATGTTCAGAGCGCTGCTGCAAAGCTTCTGACCAAGTCCTCCCACGTCACTCCCCTGCTGATCTAGCTGCACTGGCTCCCTATTAAATTCAGAATCCACTTTAACATTATGACTCTTACATTCAAGGCTCTGCATGGACAAGCACCGGCGTACATCAGAGATCTTTTACATCCATACATTCCCAGCAGGTCCCTGAGGTCATGTGATCAGGTCTTGCTGGTTGTCCAGCACACGAGGCTGAAAACAAAAGGAGACAGAGCTTTTGTAACTGTGGTCCCCAGACTGTGGATGTCTCTGCCTTTCAGTTGAGATCTGTGGACTCAGTGGTCTCTTTTAAAAACAGCTTTAAACTCATCTTTCTGTGATGATTCTGATCATCTACTGTGACCCGCTGGCTGTGAGGGGAGGAAGACGGGTACAAGCTGCAGAAATGAGCTTCATCTGAAGATGTCTGTGCTTAGAGAGGCTGAAGAGCGCAGTCGTTGGGGAGAGTCTCAATAGAGCTGTTAGTCCTCAAAACGGTGGTTCAGCATCTGACCAGGATGCCTGCTTGATCCCTCATAGATGAGCTTTTTCATATCCAGCAGACGGGGTGGATGACAGAGGAGTGATGGGTGGAGTTTAAGCTGAAAACACCTGATTCGCTCTGTGAGACGACGGCAGAAGAAACATGAAGCACATCAGACCTGACTGACTCATCTGTTGTTGCCATGACTGATAGAAACCATCCACCTGGTCAAAATGAGAGGCTTCTGTGAGAAGTGGAGGAAAACAGAAGCTTTCTAACACTTGACGCGGCGAGTAGGTCAGCGCTCGGTCAGTCTGGAGGCAGCAGCTGCTTTCTGTTTCCTAATCAATGACCTCAGTGTGAAGCAGCCTGCAGCACCGAAGCTCCTCATCAGCATCATCATCATCATCACCTTGTCTTTTTAAACTCAGGGACATGACTTCAGACTGTGATTAAAAAAATGAACAAAGCCTTCAAGCAGAAAGGAGCGAGGAGACGACAGGACGAAGGACAGATGGTTAGAGATCAGCGTTTATTAGAGCTGAGAGCAGAAACGTTACCAACATATTAAAAACATTGACAGAACGACATCTGAGACAAAAACACACCTGAGCGCTACATTTACCTGAGCGGCAGCCTCTCGCTGCAGATACACAGACGCAGGACAACACAGGTGGACACGTTCTGCAGCTTTGCATCACTTACAGTTCAAAATAATCACTCAGACAGTGACTGCATGCAGGAGCCTTTTAAATGTAAATCCACGGCTGAGAGCAAAGAGACTGGAAACACTCCCACCGATCCCAGAGCGGCTGGTTTAAATTCAGGACTCAGGAGCTCCCACAGAGGAGCAAATGTTCCCGGGCCTGAACGAAGCGGTGACCGTTGAAAGCTTCTTCTCAGGGGTTCAAAGGTTAAGGCAGTCTGAGGGTGGTGGCCCCTCCCCCTTTAAAGACAACTTTCTTCTGATTGACTGCCAGCAGGTGGGTGGAGCTTCAGTGTCGAGCTGTGGCCCCGCTCTGGATGTAAAAGCGAGGACATGAATCTGAGGTGACCGAAAACATCAGTTTAAAACCGTTTCAGATCTTTTATTAACAAATGTCAATTTAAGACTTTCTCAGGACCCAAAACAAGCTGAGACAGGGCGGGAAAAACGTTAAAATCTAAAACGGGACTGTTAGGAGCGTGTGAGTTATTAATCTGTCTGTAACTATAAAAACAAAAACGTTCTACTCGTTCCAGGTAAAAAACAGTTAGCTTGGTTTCAGTCCACGAGCACAGCGCACGCCGCGGGCTGACGTGTGCACGCATGACCGATGAGCCGTTCGGCCTCGCTTCATTTTGGCGTTGTCCGCTGTAAAATGGTTCAAGCGCTGCAGGAACGTTTCCCTTTGTTCACACAGGTTTTACACAGAAAAAGCTTAAAGCTGGTAGAAAGTCCGTGTTCTCCTCCCTCGTTAATATTCTTCCGGGTTATCATAGATCACAACAACGTAAGGTCACTTCCCTTTGGTCCAACCAACAAATAGCTTAAAGACTTTTGTCAAACAGCTGTCTGTCCAATCAAGGCTGGATGTATGACGCGTCTCCATGACAACGTGACCTCGTCGTGGGTTTGCCTCACATGTCACTCCAGAGGACGGCTCGCTTGCTCTTGTCCACGCTGACGAAGTATTCGCCGGACAGAGACCAGGACACGGCGCTGATGGACGAGCTGAAAGAGAGCAGGCTGTTAAAGGGACAGTCGAAACTTTCTCTGTGGTTAAACACATGCGGGGTCTCTCGAGGCGCCATCACGGGCCCTTAAACTTCATGGAGATTTACACAAACAGCAACACACAAGTCACTCTGGAGGAGTCTGTAGTTCATTAGGCCTGGAGTTCCTCCAGGGAACGCCCTGCAGCCTCACACTACCCTCTCATCAGGAACACTGTAGTCTGTGGATTACGGCAAACACTAAGAGTAAAGCTGAGCTAACAGCATTTGGAGTCCCACAGGGAGCTGAGCTGGAGCCTCTCATCTTTAGGACCCTGCACTGGCAGCGACTGTGCTGATCAGCTGACTCACGTCTTCGGTGTTACCTGTGTTTGTCGGGTAGGCGGGTCTCCAACTTGCCCGTCGAGACATTCCAGATGTAAACGGCACCGTCTGCAGAGCCGGCCGCCAAATAGCAGCAGTCTGGACTGAAGAGAGAGAACATCTGGGTGAAACAGCTGTTCCGACGTGAAACTTCCTGCTGCTGTGAGCAATTTGCTCCACGATTCTCTCCGTCTGCACAGCCGAGAACTCCCAGCTCGGACACTGAAGAGGGATTTACACTAGTCTCATATTACGCTGCAACCACAAACCCTCTGAACCCTACGCTGTGACCTGATGTGCAACGCCCCACAAATGCAACACGCTGCACTGATTCTGCTCACAACAACAGTTCAACACAATAGTTTTCCCATATGTAAACTGGTTCTTAGACTGGAGGACAGTTGGAAGAGAGTTCAGAGAGATGCCAGCGCCAACTAGTGTTTTGACAGAGCAGCACAGGTAAAATGCAGTTATATCATTGGTCCAGTCACAAACATAACCTGTTTGTACAAGCTCAATAATAAAGGAGCTCCATATAAATATTAATATTTTATTTTGAAAGAGGGAGCTGCTTTTACCCAGAACTGTGGGTTTTTTTCTATTATTTTATTTTTTGCTTTTAAATTAAACACAACATGCTTATACAGATTCAACTGAGGACAATTACTACATTTAGCATTTGTGAACTTATAAGCATGAAAAAAAGAAAAAGAGGAAGAAAAAATTATAACAATATTAACTAAATAAGAAAATTCACACGGAGTGTGAGACATGAATTATGAGCAATTAATTTTTAAGAATTCTAGAAATGGCTGCCAAATCATACAAAACTCGCCAGTTTCCCCTTTCTATCAAATCTAATCTGATCCACCCTGGCCACAGACACCATCTCATTAAGCCACCTTTTAAAACACGGGGCCAAAGAAGACCGCCACTGTAAAAGAATACGTTTCTTTGCAGCCAGCATACCCAATGTAATTATCTGTTTTTGTGAAAATGAAAAAGATTCGATTGATACAAATGATCCAAGTATAGCCAGTGTACCATCAAGTGGTACTTTTTTCCTAAATTGGTTTGAAAACCACGTAAAAATCTGGCTCCAAAAAGCTTTCAAGACAGGGCAATGCCAAAATAGATGTGCAAGGGAACCTTCACCGATGTTACATCTACACAGGGGGATACAGAATTATAGATCCGGTTAAGTTTAAGTTTAAAAAAATGTAATCTGTGAATGACTTTAAACTGGATTAGTTTATATCTGGCGTTTATTGAGCCTTTCTGAATGTTGGACAAACAGTTTGACTATTGGTCCTCAGACAGAGGAACAGCGAGGTCTTCAGCCCATGTATTCTTAATTCGATCAGAATCAACTGGGATTGTAAAGCACTTGACAAACTGAGATATCAGATGTTTAAAATCTGCTTTCCGAATTATATCAAACAGAACTGTGTTTTTCATAGACCAGCTTTACATGACAACTTTAACAAATTGCTCAGGTCAGGAGAGAGCGTCGAGGGCTGCTCCGAGTCGGCGTTCACTAAAGATTTTGACGCGTCGGTGAAAGTTGTGACGCGTGCTGCCGCTGATACTCAGCACATGTGTTTTATACTGCTTCACCTTCTGCAGGAGTTGAGGTACAAAGTGAAGAAATATATTCTGTCATTTCTGCTTTGACGCAGGTGTGCATGTGGCCTCATGCAGATTAAAATGCTGTCAGCGGTTTCCCGCCGTGTGGACAGCTGAGTCTGAAGAATTTAGAGACACTGTCAGTCTGGCTCCCGAGAAGCTGAACACGAGACCCGACGAGAACAGACAAATGTAGGAATCACAGGTACGAATCCAACAGTAGACGAGGCGTAGTGTAGGCAGAGCAGCTGTGCATGTTGGACTCACATGTGCAGTGATTCTGTCAGGGAGCCGAACAGGCGCAAAGCATCCCTGCCCTGCTGTCGTCATGGAAACAGCAGAAAATGAACCAATCTCCCAATCTCATCTCTCCCCGTGTCCAGCTCGCCCTATTTTTATCTCTCTGGCCCAGAAACAGTCCTCTCCATCTGACGATTAAACTCGTGAGAATCGATCAGAGCACCGAGCCAAACTCTGCTGGCAGCCCCGCCTCCGCGCGTCCAGCCGGACAGGACGGCTTACAGGCACGTGTCGGGCCGACCTGCAGCCGCTCCGAGGACGTGATGTTAAAGATTTACAGTAAACAGAGAAACCCAACAAAGTGATTCAAACACAAAGACACAAGGAAGGACTGACACTGCACTCAACAGCAAACAGCAACCTGCAGTTCCTCTGACGTCCAGCAGAGGCGGCAGTGTTTACAGCCTTTTCCTGTTTATGTTGTTTTAAGAATGAAAGTTTGCGTTATTAGGGGTGGAGGGTGACACACCTCAGCTAACTGGAGCCCCTGAGCTGGACCTCTGGAACAGCTTCATCTGTAATTCTGACACAAAGCGAGACGTCCCGCAGTCACATGCTCATTTTTCATCAACACAGGATCTGCACCAAACCAGTGATGGTCACATGTCCTCTCTGTCATTCAGCAGTATCCTTCACTCTCATTGGTAGTTGCTTTGGTCACTCAACTCAAAGTAAGCCTTTTCCTTACTCAGGGCCTGCCTACTAAGCACGGCTAACAGTTTTTTGCTTCACTGACCCTTGTAGTGCTTGATTCTGATGTCACTGATCATGTGACTCACCTGATGACGGCTTTGGTGCTGTCGCTGCCACATTTGAACCCGTCGGCTCTGAGACACAAACAGACAGACAAACGTCAGACGGATGGACAGGAAGTTCGTTTCGGCAGAGCATTACCTTGTCCTGACGTACCTGAAGGTCACGCGCTCGTTGCTCCACCTCCTCAGGTCGAACAGCTGGAGACAGTCGTCACGGCAACAGCTGAGCAGCTGGCGATGGTCAGAACTGAGGTCCAACGAGGTGACTTTTCCCTGAGCAGGAAACACCTGAACGCAGCTCGCCACCCTGAACGTAAAGAAAAGCGTTTGATTTAAGGACGGCTTTAAACACGCCTTCATGTCTGACCAGCTGATGGCACCAAAGCTCACGAGAGCAGGTGCAAGCATCAGGGGCTCGTCCTTAACAACTTTTACACTGGACCGATGATCAGAAACAGAAAACTGGAGAAGATAAAAAGGTAAAAACGACATCATCCGGTTTCTGACCAATCACGCGCAGTGAGAGCTGATGCTGGCGTGTAAATGGTGGGCAGAGCTGTCAATCACCTGCTGCTTCAGACACTGCAGGACACTGAGGGGAGTCTGTGAGTTAAGCTGTTGCTAAGTAACAGAGGGAGACGGGGTGTCACCGTGGAAACGGCTGGGAGGAGTAAACGAGAGGGTCGGGTGTCTGAATGAAAGGAATCAGATTCTAATGATTCTACTGAAGCGGAGGCGTGGATCAGCATCAGGTGGTGCACAGGTGTGCTGCGGCGGCGACAGACCAACCTGGAGTCCCACACTCTGATCTGCCCGTCGTAGTGTCCGCTGATGATGCAGTTCTCAGAGCACACCAGGTCGCTGCAGTACTTCGCCACATTACGCGACTGCAGACCTGCAGGGACACAGTCTGCCTTAAATACACTCCACCTGCAGGGACGCCATGAGCCAATCAGCAGCAAGCACGCACGGTTACTCACAGGCAGCTCGCCGCAGGTCCCACAGTCTGATGGTGCCATCGGCACTTCCTGTCACCACCTGATGGAGGATGCTGCTGAACCTCGCTGCCGTCACCTTCCTGCTGTGACCTGTAAGAGTCACCTGACACACACACACACACACACACAGTTACATTCCAGATCTGCAGAAAACACAATTTCAAAATAAAAGCTTTTTAAAACTCATTGTAAATTAAAAATCACAGTTTTTTGTGTTCGTGTTCGGAATTTACAAGTTGATGTTTCACGTCATTAATCAGACACACCGGGCGGTGAGTCACCTTTACCTTTGGAACGGAGTCGCCCAGCTGCCACAGCATGGCCGCCTTGCTGTAGGACGCAGCGAGGATCCTGAAGCCCTAAAAACACAAACGCCCACACGAGTGAGAAACACCTCAGTGCTCCATTTACAGGTGAGCTCAGGTGACTTCCTCACCATGGGGTCGAACTCGATGCAGGTGATGCCCTCCGTGCTGCCGTCCAGGGTCCCTCTGTGAGTCAGCAAACCTGATGACATCAGCAGTGAGGTCACAACCTGTCCTTTAAATCAGCGATAATACAGAAAAACAACGAGCGGGCCTCAGGTGAGTTTACCTGCCCTGACCTCCCACAGTTTGATCACTTTGTCTGTCCCCCCCGTGGCCAGCAGGTCTGAGCTGGAGCTGAACCGCACGGCGTTGATGTCTTGCTCATGGGCATCCTGAAAAACAAACAAACAGAGGAAACATTACAGCATCGTGTAAACGTTCTACTCCGTGTGAACCAGGCCGGAGGTCAGCAGAGAGGCATGCTGGGTAGTGAGAACAGAGGAGTTCTTTGTGTGTGTGTGTGTGTGTGTGTGTGTGTGTGTGTGCGCTACCAGGACTTGCAGAGCTCTGGCCGGGACTCGGGCTGACACACAGATTCTTACAGGAGAGACGAGATCTTCCTCCTGACTGCAGACCGAGTGGCCCCGCCTCTTCCTGCTTATGTCACACACAGAGTCATTCATTCATTCGCTGAGCAGCTGAATGAATGAACCAAACAAAACATAATGGTGGTCACAACTCACTCGAACAGCTCTTTGATGGAGGTCAGGATCCTCGGAGACGTCACCGACGCTGACCTGAGAGAAGAAACAGTTCATCATCTCATTTAAAGAAGCCGCAGTTACGTTAGTAACCACCCTGCTGAGCAAATATGCACAACATTAACATTAATAATAGAAACAATTACAATGATCTCAATAAAAAGTCAGAATAGTTTTTATTTCAACTCTAAGAGAGAAAATACAATACAATAAAACAGAAAATTAATAAATGATCTCCTGCTCAAATTTGATTTCATGATCTTATTGTGAGAAAAGCTTCTGAGATCTGAAGATGCAGACGAGGTCGTTCGCTCAGCTGCCGTCAGACCCGCTAACTCACCCACTTCATCCTTATCTCTCCACTTCTACACGATTGTTTTGTTGTCTGTTGTTTGTATGTTGCTATGACAACTCAATTTCCCTCCAGGATTAATGACTTTTATGTGTAAATGCTCCTGAGGTAGTCAGTGGGTTACTTGTGAAAACTACTAACAAATTGCTAACAGATCGTTAATAAGTATTTAATAAATGGATAATAAAACAAAGGTGTGATTGATGACCTCACGAGTCGCATGGGTTTTCGTTCCGTGGACGCGTCCTGTTTCTCGTTCTTTGGAGACGTCGATCTGGAGCTCGGAGCACTTGATGAGCTGAAACACAAACATATTTTATTCTGACAGTGACAGGAAGTAACAGAGTAGTCTATTAATCAATCTTTAGAATTTAGCTTTTAATGGCCAATAAACCGACTTTGAAAACGTTTCAGCACAACAAAATGACAGTAAGCCTCCTAAATATGAAATTATTCAGAATATTATCGTCTCAAAATCTTTAATATTTCAAAACATTCTTGAAATCAAAATTATACTTTTTTTTCTTAAAATTTGTCAACTTTTTAAAACGTTTATCAATAATTTAAAAAATATTTTTAAAATTCTGTTTCAGTGTAAATGTTCTGAAACCCGTGCATTTGATTTATTCTTACTTAGAGAAACCTGAAGAGGGCGATGTAGAGCTCAGGGGATGGACAGCTGACCTGTCTAAGTTGACCTTTGACCTGGCTGCGGCCAGCAGGGTTGCCTCTCGAGCTCTGAAACAAACAAACAAGAAGATCTTCGTTTGGATCCACACCGACCCTCCTGCAGGTACACCGATGCACAGGTGTGCGCGGTGTGTTCAGGTACACCGATGCACAGGTGTGCGCGGTGTGTTCAGGTACACCGATGCACAGGTGTGCGTGGTGCATTCAGGTACCTGGAGCGGCGTTCGTTGTGGCTGTTCATCCGAGCTGCGGCCTGGTTTTTCCGCTTCATCACCTTGGCCAGCAGTTCTTCCCCTCTGACCGTCTCCTGCCTTAGTTTCCCCTCCGCCGCCCTCTGCCGCTCCAGGAGGGCGTCGTACTCCACCTTCAGCGCTGTGTTCTGCCCTTGAACCTGCTCCACCTGTGCCTGCAGCTCCTGGTGAGCATCAGACACTCGCGACAGGCAACGCCGCTCCTGCAGCAGCCTGAAGGTGGAGGAAAGAGGAGGTCACACCAGTATGACGTGCAATGGAGCTGCTCACACAAACACTGGAGGCAGCAGAGGGTGCTGTGCAGGTATTAAAACACCTGAGACTCAATATGTCAAAGTAGAATATGGATTTTTTTCTAAAGTTTACAAGATTTGAAGAACACATTTAAAATAAACACATAAAATAATAAAGAGGTTTGCTGTGTTTTGACAAAAAAAGGGACAAAAGATATTTAAATGTTTGAATATTTGAATAAAGAATCAGATTTTTTCTTTTATTAAAAATAATTTCAGACGGTTCAGATATTTGAGTTATTGTCAGATGGCGCAGCGCCCCCCGGTGGACGAGCAGCAGCGTCTGCTCTAAGGTGCAGTTTGAGCTCAGCTGTCAGTCGAGATTTCTACTCAGCGAACGAACAAGGAAAACCAGAACGAGGCTCCTCCTCCTGCTCTCTGACCTCAGCCTGAACTCACCTGCAGCAGGTTTTTACACCTGACAGGTGAGCTGACAGTCTCAGGTGTGTTACTCACCTGGCATGCTGCTCCTCCAGAAAGCCGTCTTTGATTTTTATCTGCTGCTGCAGCTCCACCACCTGATAGGCTAACTGGAAGCACAGAGAGGGAGGGAGAGGTCAGAGGTTACTCGTGGTCGTGACTTTTACCTGGGTGAGGTTAGCGTCACGCTGTCACATGTCTGATTCTGATCTGATGACCTCACACAGAGCTTCACGAATCGTATCATTTTGAAAAAGCCTCCTGAGCACACAAATGTCTAAAATGACACTAACATCCCTCTGCTCACTTACAGAAAGTACTTGTTTGTAACTCTGCATAGCTGAGCCTCTGCTCTGTGTGCTTATGAAGCCAGAGCAGGACCACCACCAGCTCTGACCCGTCCACGCGGGACAGGCGACGTTTCCGGTTCACCCCTCATGAACTTGTCTCTTCCTGGTCTCAGAGCGTTTGTTGCGGATCGTCAGCCTGCAGGCCGAAGCTCGTGGAGCAGCTCAGGGTGAAGTGGTCTGACCGCCCTCGGGCTGCCTGTTCCTCTCACTTTTATCACACCGATCACATCTGCTCGTCGGCTTTTTCACAAGAGGAAGAAGTGGCTGCTGTTGCTCGGTTACAGTCTGCTGTGTTTTTATCACAACGGCCTCAAAGAAAAACATGAGCCAACCCGCCAGGAACGAGCTGAAAGAGCTCTGAGCGTGACAACAGAAACAGGTGAACAGCTGTTCATAACAACAACAACACCTGCTGCTGCTCATGAAACGACGAGAACTGGAACCCCCGATCGGTGGATCTGTTAATAAAGGTTCCTGCTGTGAAACCTGCAGAGCCTTTCTGCTAAGTGCTCAGTGACATCCAATCAAAATCCTTGATTTTACTCACCGAAACTGTGGCTCGGCCTTCTCGGACGGTCTGTTACTACAGTAACCTCACAGCAGCACAAACATGGTCCAGAGCTCCAGCTACAGACACCTGCGTCACCATCCACCTGCCAGTCAAATAGGCCACGCCCCTTTATTCCATAACATGATTTAAACAGGCGAGAAATAAATAACTCATCTGAGAACAGCGTCCGACCATCTGAAAACTCCGTGACTCCAAAACGTATATCCACAAATCCTCTGCATTGTTCTGATGCACGCAATAAAACACGTTTGAGTTGGTTTTTGTGCTGTGACGCGTCTCCAATAATCTACACTGAGTCCCGCTTGTATTTTGCGTATTTATTTTAAAACAAAACAACAAACTCTGTGCTTCAATCAAAACAAATAGCGCATGTATTAACTGATTTGCCCACAAACCACTCACCCAACGACGCTGTTGCGAACACTGGCGTCAGGTAAAGGACATGCAACCACACCCCCATGCAATCACCTGAGATACAGGAAAATCTAAACACCTGTGCCACCATAACAAATAAACTAAACATAAACATTGACTTTGGCTCTTACAGTCCTCCTTGTACAGGTGCTATGAAGGAGGCAGCTGGCTACAGAGACCAAACAGTTGGAGTTGAGGCTGTGAACACGTCTGTGGGGACTACCTCACTGCTGCCTCTGCTGGACGTCAGTGGCACTGCAGTTTCCAGGTTGGAAAAATGACGCGCAAGTGCCCAAAAACCTGCGTTCTACCTGAAGGCCACCAGATGACCTCTGACCTCTGTAAGCACTGCTGACTTTACGGGCTGAGTCACCCTAACCCTGGCCGTAACTGATCACGTGATCATTTTGAAAGGGGGGCGGGTTTGCTCTGACCTCTCCCGTGGTCTTCTTCAGCTGGATGCTCTGCTGCAGCAGGGACGAGAGCGGGGTGCTGCCTGCGGGGGGACGCCTGCACACACAAAACAAACACAGCCTCAGCACACACACTCGTTTTCATATCTTAGTGAGGACACCTCACTCATCTCATCCCAGCCACTTACCCTAACATTCAAAATGAATGCCTAACCACAACCATGACCTAACTGTGATCCTGACACCAAAACCACAATGAGAGTCTCAAACATGTTTTAAAACTCGTGGGACCAGTGACTACTGGTCCCCACAAGTATAGTAGCATGTCAGTTTTCTGTCCTCACAAAGATGTCTGAACATGTACACACACACAGTGAGTTCAGGTGAGTTACCTGGCGGAGCTGCTCAGCAGTCCTTTGGTCAGACTGGTTTTCTCCAGCAGCTGAGTGTCTGCAGACAGAAAGGGGGGTCAGAGGAGGCGGAGCAGGAACCAGGTGCTCCAGGTTTGTACCTGATGAGCACCTGACTGACAGCCAGGACCAAAAAACCAGGACAACGTGTTTTCACTGAGATATTTTTACTCTACTATGACTTAATTTTATTATGTTTCCCAGCTTTCATTGACTAAAGCCAAACTCCATTCAAAATCTGTCATGTTTAACACTTTTTTCATTCTGTGTGTGCGGCCTGATGATAAACCAGCAGCAGGCTGGTTATCTGTCACACATGACTCACTGTGCAGAGGAAGTGAGGCGACGTGTGGTTTAATTGTTCCGACTACTTCCTGTCCTTGAATGTCAGCAAAGTATGAAAGGAGGGTGGATGTTGGCGAGGTTCAAAACACTGAGCAGAGGCGTTAATGATCTACTCACCACAATAAAAATATAAAATGAACCAGACTCCATTCAAAAACAATCTGATTTTACACGAGGGTGAACTGGATTATACTGGATGTCTGACTGGTGGGACAGGTTGGATGACTCTCATCAAACTTCTGCCCGTCACAAATTCCATTTTTAGTTTCAGAGCTGCTATAACTAAAAAATATAAATATATAAAACAGAGTAACTGAGAGTCTGTGATTTCCAACTGAACCAAAGTCTAGTTGTCGTGACCAACAAGCCCTGAATCTCACCCTGCTTTTAAGAAAGTGTTAAAAATGCTGATTATTGAACGTATGAAATGTTCTTATACGAGCTGTGGTGACGAATGTCGACTGCAGTCCCAGGTTTGGGGTTAAGCTCACCTTTCCCTCAGTTATCTGCATTCACTTATCCCATCACTGGCAGTCGGGACAAGCAGTCGCATGAAGCCGCTTTTTAATCCTGGTCCGCTCTGGAGCAAGTTAGGCTCGCAGTATATGTTACCATGGCGATGAGTAGAGGTTAGCCCTGAAGTTACCTGGATGAGATGGAATCCTGTTTCCCTACATAGGACAGCTCTACACCAAACTCTATTCAAAAAAACATCTTTTTTGTTCCTAAGTAAAGCAGCTCCTTCTGTGACGTTTCCTGAGTAGAGTGTTAAACAGGCTGATTAGTAACGAGGGTAAATGCGAGGACGTTAGTTCTGATTTAAACATATTTACTTTTGCTGCCCTTTGATGAAAACCTCTTGGTCCCCCAATACAAAGCCCTGATTTCTCTGAACCAAACCTCACTCAAAAATGATCAGTGTCTTTCTTCGTGCAGTAATTTCTCAGCGTCAGCCTGTAAAACTGTAACTCTGAACACTAAATTATTGGGTTTTTTAATGGAGTTCGGCCCGGTGACTGCTGCTCTCAGACCGCCTGTGATGGCTTTAAAGGGGATAAAAGTTGTACTTGGTCGTCGTACAGAAGCGGATCAGGTCCTGGAACATGGCGTGCTGGCTCAGGTCTCGGTGCTTCAGCTCTCGGATGATGTGTCCCTTCCAGGACTCCGCGGACCTCCCGCCGGCTCCCGGTGCCGGAGGCCGGCTCCCCCGCAGGGACACTCCGGCAGGATCCGTCACGACTCCGCGGGCGTTGGCTGTCACAGCGGCCATGATGCCGGCAGCCCAGACAGCTTCATGCCGCGGGCAGAGGCTCACAGAGCGGCCTGAAGTTCCAGGCAGCCCCGCTCTGAAACCCCGGCTCCTCTCACCGCCGCCATGTTGCTTGCTCCTACTGTTGTTTACCCCTCTTCTTCTGTGGTTTGTTTTGTTGTTGTCGTTAACTTTGGGGGCTTTTCTCACTCTGCTGGGGGCGGGGCGGAGGCGCGGGCCCGTCGCTGTGGCTCTCGGCCAATCACCGCCCGCTCTGCTCTTAAGGAACTACAAACATGCCCTACCGGTGTGTTTGTAGTTCCTTCCATATCGCCCCCTCGATATGACGTCAGCACATTTTTCTAACGCTTTTAAAGTTTTACGTCACTGCAGCCAGCTCCTGCTCTGTGACTCAGTCCCACCTGGTCTCAGGGTAGCCTGGGGCTGCACGTGCAGAACGGAAGTTCAGGTATTATGAGTGAGACCAGGTAGAGTCTGCTGCAGTGGCCCGGTGGATTGGGCTCACATCAACCATGCTGAATCCAGAGAACTGGCTCCGGCCTCAGCACCAGGAGCGCTCTGGCCTGCGGCTCCTCCTGGAACTGATCCGGATACAGATGTTAAGGTGTGCCCCTGTACAACAGCCAAATGGGCAAACAGCTGTGGACATGGCAGAAGCAACATGAAAGACAGCTGACGTCTCCTGGCTGCATCGCCCCCCTACTGGCCGCCTCGCTCTCATGGTTTTTTGATGTGATGTCACCAATCTTCACATCCTTTTGCTTTCATGTTCATTTCTGACCGTCACGTTTGATCTGACACGTCATTAGCCCTGTTTGTAAAAGGTTCTGTATGAATAAAGTTGGATTGAAACAGTGGCCATAGTTAAAGTAAAAACAGCGTTTATTAGGAAACATGAAGTATTTACAGACAGTGACTGTGATTCACACTCAGACACACACAGACATAAGGTGCACACAGTTTAATACTGATTTAAAATCCACCATCGGCTCACACACGCTTCATTTTCTCCTCCACCATCTGCAGCAGCCGCTCAGAGTACGTCTCCAGCAGAGACGCCGTCCTGCTGTCCTCCAGCTGACCGCAGGGGACGCTGCCGCCTGACTCCCGCAGCACCTCCTGCATGTCAGAGCGAACTACGTCAAACGCCTCCAGCATCGCCGACGACACCTGGAGACGTCGCTGCGAGCCAGCGAGCGTTGCGCCGAGCTGCAACACAAAAAACAAAGAAAACGTGAGGCGGACACTAATGGACAAACACGTGTGTGACACTTTAAATTTGATTTTCTTTCAGCGATTCAGAAAAACGACAAAAGAAGAAGAAGAAGAAAAAAAAAGAAAAGTGACTATTTTACATCAATGTTGATATCCTAATGAAAATGTGTGAAGAAGAAACCTTCTGGTAAAGATGGATGGCTCGTCTCGCCGTCTCCCTCAGCTCGGCAGCGACCTGAAGACACTGCACGCTCACCGACTCTTCGTCTCCTCCCGAACCTGCACACAAACGTCTGTTCTTACAGCCTGAAGGACAAGCATGGCATCATCGTTAGAATACGCTGTATTCTTTCTAACAGCCAGCAGAGGGCGATGTAACGGACAGTTCTGGAAAAACATCAACGACTTTATGGCTCAGTAACTAATTTTAGTTGTGTGTTTTGTCAGGATTATCCGGGGCATGCTCATTGTGACTGACAGACCGTTAGCCAAAGTGTTAGTCAATGAGCTTTGGTTTCACAGTAAGATCCGCCCCCTGTCATGGCGAAAGGGTGGTGTCTCGAAATCAGCAGGTGACATCACGGCAGCTATGGCCTCTGTGGACCTGAATAGGGCGCTACACAGCGATCCAAGCAGCAACATCATCATCACAACTTTACAGAAAATTACCTTTACCTGTGTGAGTGGGGCGGAGCCTTTCCATCAGAGGGGAGGAGGACGAGGTGGGCAGGGCAGAAAGCAGCGAATCAGCTGATAGAGAAACATCTTTAAATGAGACCAGAAAAAGACGAAGTGATCAGAGCAGCAGGTGTACGAGGTCAGAGGTCATTTAAAACAAATATGAGTTATATAAAACTATAATGACGATTATTTTAGGAGAAAAGATAAAAGGGTAAAAAAAAACCCAAAAAAACTACTGTAAATGTTACAGTATCAGGAAGAAAATATATTTGTGTCAGAAGTTTCCATCCAGGAGCATAAATGTGAGGATGAAATGACTGTACAGTATACAGCTTTGAATGTATTTACATACAGTCAGACCAATGAATGGTGCTCAAGAATTTAACTGGACAAAGCTAAGGCTACAACTGGTGCAGCTTATAAAGGATTTGTGTGACAGCACTTCTGGGACTGACCAATACTCAGAACAGTGAGAAAGTCCAGGGAACATTGTGAAGGTCTAAGAAGGACCACTGCAGATTTACACAAGTTAGGAAGGTCTTTAGGAGTCATTTCTGAAGACTCCAGGACATTTGTATGCAAGTTATTCTGATGTTTCAACACCAAGATCTGGAAGAAGATCCAAACTCTCACTCTCAGATGAGATGAAACTGGTTAGGATGTTCAGGGACAAGTCTGCAGACAAGTGGACACCCAGCTTTACATCATCATGGACTGAGAGGGTGCTGACCCAGAAACAAGCCCCCACTCTAGCATCAACACTTGCAAGCTCAACTGAAATTTGCAGCTGCCCACATGGACGAGTCAAACGCCTTCTGGAGAAAAGACTGATGGTCAATGAACGCATTCATACCAGGAAAGTAACCATTTTAAATTCATTCTGCCAAGAGGAGCAGTCACAGTTACACCAGAAGCTTCTTCATGTCTGCATCTGTTTGATGCAGCTAACAGAGTGTGTGTGTGTGTGTGTGTGTGTGTGTTACCTGGATCAGCTGTTATTCTCGTCTCCGATGGTCTTCGAGCTTCTTCCTTCATGGAGGCAGGGCAGGTGATGACCTCACAGGTGGTGGGTGTTGCCACAGGGGTCTGGATTAGAGTCTCCTCTATGCTGCTGACACTACACTTGTCAACTATGAGCTGTGACATCACCTGAGTGGGCGTGGTCCACACCTGCAGGCTGACAGAGGGTTTGTCGAGGTCGATAATTCCCATTTTTATCATAAAGAAACCAATAAAAAACAAAACAGATGCTCTCACAGACGTTCAGTGAGAGCATCTGTTCTGCTCTCACTGAACAGACACTTTATTAGGTACAGCTTGCTAGGATCCAGCTGGACTCCTTTTTTCCTTCAGAGCTGCTTTAATTTTTGGGGGTTCTGCAAACAACAAGCTGCTGGAAGCGTTCCTGAGGTTTTGGTCCTCGTCACACCACCACATGGCTGCTGCAGATTTGTGTTTTGAGTCGTGGAGCGGTGACCCGCTGAAGACGGTGCACTGTGATCATACAGACAGCAGCAGCACTCGGGCAGGCTTCCACACGCTACCAGCAGCCTGACCCGCTGATACAGGCCGGATGGATCATGCCGTTTACACCAAAATGGGACTCTACCATCTCACTGCTGCAGCAGAAACGAGGCAGACCAGTGTTGCTGAGTCTGGACTCTAGTCTCGGTTTCCTGTTCTTAGGCAATAGGAGTCCTCCTGCCTGGTGTTTGGTACTCAGGGGCCACGACTGAGAGCAGGAAGGCTGCACAAAGGGTCATTAACACCACCCAAAACATCCCTGGCTGCCCTCTGACACCCCTCGAGGCCATCGCCATCCTCCTGTCTCAGGTACAACAGGGCCATCACAGGTGAGCCCTACACCCCGCCCACCACCTGTTTGACCCGCTGCCCCCTGATCAGTGCCTCAGGTCAGTCAGGTCCCACACCCGCAGCCTCACTAACAGCTTCTTCCCCCCACACCCCACCCACCCACCTGAGCCTGTGTGACCCTCATCACTCAGGCCATGTGTGCGCCTTTCTCCTATGTCTGAATACATGTCACCTGTGTTTCATTGTACTTGTACAACAACAATAAAGGACTATTCTATTCTAGTCTATTCCAGATGTTGAACAGCAGCTTCCACAGCTGAGAGTGTTATAAGACTTCTATAAGTCTTCATTCATGTGGTAATAACTGAAATGAAGTGATTTTAGAGCTCGTCTCCTGCGAGTCCTCGCCTCTGCTTTAATAATGTGTACATGTGTGAGAAATGAGTCACCTTAAACCAGGACTACATCGGTTGATGGAAAATGTTCAGTAAAGACAGGAAAGCCCAGCTGGTGTGTGGGGGACTGGGGGGGTACCTGCTGGTCTGGTCCTGGTGGTTGTCAGGTTTGCTGTCCTGTCTAGCAGAGAGCAGGGTGGAGGCTGGAGGCTGGCAGTCTGCTGGAGAGGGGAGGTTCTCTTTGTTCTCCTCCAGCGTAGGCGTGGAGGAGGGCGAGGAGGTAGAACCCGGAAGGTCCCGGCTCAGTATGGCCCTGGAGCTGGCTGTGGTTCCCAGGTATCTGAGCCGAAGCGCCGACGGCTGGTCCGCCACCTCCTCGCTGCAGCTGTTTTGGGCCGTGATGGTTCTGGAGGTCACGTCTGATTGGTTAGAAGAGAGCAGAATGTAAGCGAGCTTCGATCAGAGCAGGAAGTGGTGTCCCTGAGCTCCATTCAGATAAGATCGTTTCACAAACACAGTCACCCGATTCTGTGAAGATTATTGATAAGGACAGTTACAGCCAGGCTTCAGATACCTCATGTGAACACACCGTCTGTGACCTTTGACCCCTAAACATTCCCACCACCACAACCATGATTTGCTGCACAAAGAAAATCGGAAGACGCCACACAAACACCCAGGTGCCCGCAGCGGTGTGCAGACACACCTCCTAACGTCTTTCTGCACAGGACGACCAGCGCGGTGTTTCTTCTGCGGGGTGTGCCACGGCGATGGGGCTGATGGGAAATTGCGCAGGAAGCTCTTCTATGGAGGGCTGACTGTCGGCAGCTCGCTGTGAGCACACAAACACATGGTTTTGATTTTGTGAGGAGTCCCTCAGAGAGACGTCCTGGAGCCTCTGTCGCTTCTCTTACTGCTGTTTTTTAACTGTTACAGCACAGGAAGTGTCGGAGGTGCGGTTTTTAGGCGTGCGAGTGCGCTTCCTCTGCTTAACCACAAGCGTGTTAACTTTTATCAAACAAATGAGTGAAGAAAGAGACACGATGAAGCTCCGGCACGGCACTGCAGTGACTGCACCTGAAACACTGAACCTGACGCTGCTCAGCTCCAGCCGAGCTCGCCATTAGGGCTGGGCCATATTATACCGTTCACGGTAATACCGGTACAATGTTAGGCAACGATAAGAAAATTAAATATCGCGATAGAATATGGGCAAAACACGCATGCGCAGTGCCTTTGTTTTCATACGCACATGGCCGAAAAAGCACGGCGGCAACGGAGAATGAGAAGGGAGAAAGCGGATTGTTGAGTGAAACGGATGAACCAGAACTGGTTTGTAAAAATGCTGCAACTTCAGTGGTGTGGTGTTTGTCTGTCAGATACACAGTAAAGCACTTTTTTTTTGTAGAACATGCAAGCGGCCGTCGTTATTGCCGTATTTGTCGGACTAAGGTGCTGCTAAATCTGGGAGTAATCTGGGTCCTAAACTCCGTCCCTTCAGGTCCCAAAGTCAAACGAACACTGCGGCATCACTGAGAGTTAAAAACTGTCTAAATTCGTTCATCTTTAATAAAATGATCAGCGTTGCTGCTTTACCAGGTTTAACTATGAAGTTTAACATCCAGGCATCCATGAAAACAGGATTTATTACATTTAACGGAGTTAGAAGTTAGCGGAAGTTAGCTCGCTAGTTTCGCTAGTTACCTAAACATGATATAGCATGTTCTGACTGAGAGATTTCTGAAAAAATTCAAACGTACAGCTCTGCTATCACTTCCAACATAAATGAAGACAGAAAACTAAACAGCAGTGACGTTTGTAGAGTTACTGAAGTTGGGCTAGCTGGTATATAATGATGTGCTACGTGATCGCTAGCTACACAGCTATGTTAGCATAACAAACAGTGAAGCTGCAGGATGAACGCTAACGTGAGGGTTCCCGATGGTTAGGGACAAATGCAATCGCATGGCAGGATGCTGTAAACGGACCAAACTTCAGTCAGGAGAACAACTGAGATAATCCATCCACAATATGAGGTTAGTCATTAATATACTGCAACAACATGGGAATAGAGCAGCTGTGATAGAATACAGCATTAATGAATCAATGGTACAGAAGTGGAGGAAGCAAGAAGAATGAGTTGAATAAAGTTTGATTTATCTGACTGCTTTGTTTCGCTTAATGTGCCTTATAATCCCGTGCACCTTATGGTCCGAAAAATACGTGTTTGATTTTTTATTTGGCACACTGCAGTTTAATGTTGCAAAGCACCTCTTTTTAACTTCAGTGGATATTATACATGGTTATGCTCAGGATATGTCAGCCCATTTCTACTGGAAATGCCTTTTGGTTAAACTTTCAGCAAGGAATTTGCATTTGCACTGTTAAATTTTTATATGGCTTTAATGCACATAAAAAACAGCTTCTTGTTCAAGTAAAATAAATGGATGGGGTTTTTTTTTGCGCTAGTAAAGTTGTGGAGTTGTATTTTGTCTCGCAGAAATTATATCGTCAGTTATATCGTTATCGCAAATTTTCAAATATATATCGTGATATATATTTTTGGCCATATCGCCCTGCTCTACTCTCCATCACATCCTTGCAGTCAGTTTTAATCTTGATTACTAACCTGATTAAACATCATCCAGTGGGCGGTGTTGGTCCTAAAAACGCTGTTTACAGTGATCTTCAGCTAACTTTGCTTTTAATTCACATGAAATATTTTCATATTAGGAAACAAAACTGTGGTTTTAAAAATGTTATTCTGAACTTAACAAGTTTAGATTAAACACAAAATAAAAAGACCTTTGCAGCATTAAAACTCGAACCATCACGTTCGGCTCATTTCATTTTCAGACTGGAGACTAAACTGTAATCTGTAATAAACCTCTGCCTGCCTTTCACACCGTTCCACGTCTCTGCACAGCCCTGTGTGTGCGTCTGCAGGACCGTCCTCACTAAAGCGGAGCAAAGAGGAAGCGTCAGAGAATATCGGCGGCAAACGTGCACACATTATCTGATGTACACTCACATCCTGCTCAACCACAAACCTCCAAGTCGGACGAGCTGAGACTCCAAACCTTGTCTGAGGACGCCGCAGCACGAGCCTTAAGAGCGGCTTTGGGCAATATGAGAAGGTGGCAACACTGCTTTTAGAAATAAAAACAAAACACGCCTCTTTCTATTAAACTGTAGATTAACTCAGGTCATGACCTGCACTGCACCAAATTACCACCAGAGGGCAGTCTCTCCCAGGGGCTCAGCTCCGTCATCCCAGCATCAGTTTTCTGTTTTTATTCCTTAGTTCAGCAGGACTGAAACTTTATTTGAACTTTTATGCAGATGTGTCAGCTGTTGTCTGTTCTACTCTTTGGTCATCACTTTATTCCAATAAAATGTAACTTTATGTTATCCAAATAGAAACTAATAAACCTGAAAATTTGGTCTTAAATACGGATTTTGTCAAATCTTAAGTTCAATTAGAACAATAAGACGAAATTATGTTTTTGATTTCTTCCATTTTTCCACTGAAAACGATCAAAATCAGCCTCAGTGAGTGTGATAATGTCAGGAGTCCATATCTCTAGTTAGTCCCTGTCAGGTTATTTTACCAAATTTCATAAAGTTCAGTAAAACGACTGTATGAATGATTCAGATCTGAGTTTTCCCATCCACTGCTCCTTAATTGGCCGTCGCCATGGTGAACCCTGTCATTACTCACAGCTGTCAGTTTGTTGAAGCCGCTTCCTGAAACATGGCAACTGCGAGGACCAATCAGCTGTTTGGGAGCAAAACGAGGAGCGCGTGCCGTCGCCATCTCTGATAAACGTTTGAGTCATCGAGCCAGAAACACAGAATGTGACCGAGCTGCTGTGACAGCTGACGTTTCTCATGCTTTGACAGGAAACTCACCTCCTCCTCCTGCTGCTCCTCCTCGGTTCTCTCCCTCAGTCAGCCCGGCTGATGAGACGTCGCTGCTCGACTCTGAGTTCACCTGAAAAACAAGTTTCCTCTTCAGCGTCACAAACCTCAGCCGTGGCCGCTCTCAGGCGTGCCCCGACAGGTCAGAGGCTCATGCTGTATTCTGGTAGCATCAAGTTTGAGGCGGGGCTCTGGAAACGCCCACATGCATGTAAACTAACTGTCGACTGTCCCGTGTCATTATTTGTCGCCTGAAAATGCTGTAAAAATGAATTTGTTTTGTAACTGAAGGGAAAATTTGGAATCAGGCGTTTGCCTCGGTTTGAATTCCAAGAGGAGTGCTGAGCGAAGGCGCCACTCCTCATGTGGACACACCCCCTGCATTACAGGCTTGTGTGCATTTACCGATGTGGTGCTGATGTTGCTCTCCTCCGAGATCCTGGTCGGGATGGAGATGGGAGGCGGAGCTCGGCTCGCCCTGAAACAGCAGCAGAGACAAGATGGACACAAAGTCACATAGGAGTCAGAAGTGACGGAGGCAAGTGTTACAACCACTGAGTGACCCTGCAGGTCAAAGGTCACGGCTTCACTGAGGATTGTGGGTAAGCTGACCTGATTCTGTCCTGGAAGCGGGACAGGAAGCGGGTGGAGATACTGAGTCGGGGGTTCAGGAAGTGCTTTTCATCCGGAGGCTGCAGAGTCTTCAGGTCTGTGTCAAACTTCTCTGCAAGGTCAAAGGTCATGTTAGCAGCTCAGTAACTGTCAGAGGATGTCAGTGATGAAGATGTTGGTCTTTACCTTCGCTCAGACCGGAGGCCAGAGTCTCAAAGTGGTTCTTCAGAGAGTTTCTATCCTCGTCGTCCTCCAAACCCAAACTGCCCACTGAGCTGCCCTGACTCAGGGAGTCGGTGTCTGAAACAGAAAGGGCAGAGCTTGTGATGACATCAGTGATGACTCGTGGTGGGAAACAGAGGAAGGTGCACCTCTTATCACTTATTTTGAAAGGTCTGATTGTCCTGTGAACTTGCTGTAACAGATTGGATGCTTTTATTCTGAAAATATGACAAAACTAATCATTTTAAAGCATCCTTCTAAACTGATAAGTTACTTTACCTCAGTGGGTTCCTTTATTGTGAAAACCCCTCGATCCTAGGTTTAAACATGTTGAACACTTTCTAACCAAGTGAAGGATTTTATCATGTAAAGCCGACACTAAAGAATTTCTTAACCTGAGGGACTTTTATTTTGAAAAGCTAGCATCTAAGGATTCCAATCATTTAGTGTCTCTAAGTGGGAACTTTTCCTATTTTAACCTGATATTAATTGATTAATTGATTGATTTTAATCTGATATTGTTCTGTGGGCTTTTATTTTGAAACTGACCCCTGGAGAAGTGAGGCTCTGTTTTGAGCTTCCTGTAAAGTTTTTAGGATTAAACTCTGACCTGGGTCGTGCTGCTGCTCCAGACTTCCTGCTGATCCCTCAGAACAGGCGGAGTCCGGACTCAGCTGAGTGCGCCACACAGGCTCCTCCCCTTGACCTCTGACCTCCAGCTGGCTCAGTGACTGCTGTGGAACGGAAACACCCTCCACCTCAAACTCGCTGAAGACAAACATTGGAGCGTTTCAGAAACAGACTTCATGAAAACAGCAGCATCATGATCATCATGGTCAGGTGTAACCCTCACCTTTCAGGGGTGGCTGTGGTGTTGCTAGGATACAGGATGAAGGTGTTGTGCTCTCCACCTGCTGTCTGCAGCACCTGAACATCAGTCAGTCAGACTCCGCCCATTTCAGCCACCACAACCTCATTAACCAATTACTCAAACTTCAAGCTTTGGCCATCTTGACGCCCACCACCATCACAGGTTGTCATGGTTGCGATTTACAGTCAAAAAAATAATCAATATTAATATTCATTGATCCGGCAGCCTGTTCCTTACCTCTTCCTCCTCATCCTCCAGCAGACACTCCAGACTCTGAGGGTGGAAATCCTCCTCCTCCTCTTCGTCCTCCTCCTCCTCCCCCTGGCTCTTGTTGGGACTCGGAGAGAAGTTGGAGCAGAAGGTCAAAGGGTTCATCTGCTCCGCCCACCGACTGCGCACTTGACGAGGCTTGCTCTCCGACTGGATGGTGGAGGAGGCTCCGCCCTGTCCTTGCTGAACACACACACACACACACACACACACACACACACACACACACACACACACAGTCTATAGCGTGGTCGATCATTATCTGCGAGCAGATTGATGAGCTGAAGTTTAGAGGGCGGAGACTGACCAGCTTCTTGAACCACAGGGGGAGCTTCCCGTTGGTCTGAAGCAGTGGAGCGTCTGAAACAAACAAGTTCGATCAGGACAGAAAAGACTCATCGTTTTGGTTTTGGATCACGGCTGATTCACAGAAACACTGGAACTTTAGCACAAATGCTTCCTCCGGGCTGGCAGGGCTCAGTCTAACGTCTGAAGCTGTGAATCACCACAGTGAAGCTGAGCTTAGGAAGCCAAACTCCTGTCTGAGCCTGAGGGAGCACTTTCAGCTCCTGAAACAGACCTGCAGCTTTCAGCGAGTAACTGAGGATGCTCACAGATATGACTCACAGCAGGAAGTAGCGGGCCCACGCACGTGTCATCAGGAATCCCCTGACCGATATGGGATCTGCACCTTGTGCAAACGGTCCAATCTTTGGACCGTCTCAGGTTTCACGCTTTCACTTTCAGACCTGACCTGACGAGAGGCAGCAGAGATGCTGAGGCAGCCTATAAGGGGAGGACTGAGGCCCACTACAGTGACAACCATATACAGCAGGTGTGGAAGGGTCTGCACACACTTGAAGGCCGGCAACACCACGACGTCAGAGGCTGTGCTTGCGGAGTAGCAGAACAGTTTGTCCACCTCAAAGCGTGTGAAGAGAGAAGCTGAAGCTGGAACACCGGAGTGAAGCAGCTCTGCTCACCTGGTGCAGGAGCGCGAGGCGAGCAGAGCCTCTCGAACATCATCGTGTCCTGCCTCCATTGTTACAGCGCTCCACACTAACCTCGCCCAACAAGAAGAACAGGGGCGTAGTGCTAGGCTGCTCTTTGTTGGCTTCAGCTCCTGCACTGACAGTAAAACTGCAGGATGCTGCTTCCTCTCACCACCTGCTGCTGGACCAGAAAGTGTGCATACAGTCAGAGTGGGTCCCCATCTTTCCACAGCCCCTAGCCTTGATATCAGCTCGCCACAGGGCTGTGTGCCAAGCCCTCTACTGTACTCATCACTCTCACACACACACACACGTCAGTACAACGACACCGGCGTGGTGGAGCTCATCTCCAGTCCCGATGAGACAGCATACAGGTAAGAGGTCTGAAGGTGGTGGTGTGGTGTGCAGACATCCTGGTCCTTTAAACCTCCAACACCAAAGTGCTTATCACTCATTTCAGGAGGAGGAAGTCCGACCTCATCTGCATCAACGGAGAGTGTGTGGCGAGGGCGCCCAGCTGCAACTTCCTGTGTGTGCACATGGACGCAGACTTCCAGTGTAAGTTTCTTCTGCGTGGTTCACCACGGCCCAAAAAAAAAATCATAGGACTCTCCCGTTTGTCCCTGAAGGACCGCTGTAACAGCTGCTGTCTCAAAAGGGCACGACACGCAGCGGCAAGGGGGAGGAGACATATTTGTACGTCCTGCAGAGGGCTGCTGCCCTGTGCAGGAGCCTCAGGAGCAGCTTCCACAGCAGGAGCCCTCACAGTGCTGTACTGATGTTGTTTTTGCACTGACTGTATTTATTCTATTCTGTGTATGCGATACACGTTTGTGCTCTTGTCTAATGACACACTGATGTGTGTCAGTACCACAGCTGCGCTGCACAAAGTATGACTGTGTAAACACAACAAAGAGTTCAGCTGTTTGTTTCACTGGACTGGAGAAACCGCTCTCAGTTAACTCGTCCTCACCAGGACACGGGTCCAGCCTGCAGGGAGTCCTCCGCTCCTCCTCCTCCATCTGAGGCAGCTGAGAGGAGGGCACCGTGATGAAGGTCTCCCTCCTGAAAAACACCATAAAGCAGAACGTGAATTAAACCCAACATCTTCTGCACCTTCTGCAGCGTCCAATCGCATCTGGTTTACCTGATGTTCGGCTTTTTGTGGGTTTCAGGTGCAGCGCTCAGCCTGACGCCCCGCCTCTTCCTCATGGTGCTGGTCATCTGAGCGTCCAGCCGCCACACAAACACACAGCTACACAAAGCAAAGAGTCGGTCAACGCTTTCCTGCACATCAGTCTGAGCAGCGTGTCGTCCGACCGCTGAGCTCACCTGTCTCCTGACACCGTGATCAGGTGTCTGCAGTCCTGACTGAACCTGATACAGGTGACCAGCTCTGAGGAGACACCGCAGCAGAGACACGTTTAGCTGACAGTTTAAAACTCCTCAAAGACACAAGCGTGAAGCTCGGGGATTCGCTCACCTGAATGGCCAAACAGGGTGGCAACGCACTCTCCTGACTCGTAGTCAAAGATGGTGATGTTTTTGTCGGAGCAGCTGGTGGCGAAGAAGGAGCCCGACGGATCCATCTGAACCTGCAGCTCCGATTGAGACAGATCGTTTCAGCTGCTTCCACGAGACACACCGATAACCCGCAATTATTAACCCCGCCCCCTCACCTTCAACAGGGCCCCCTCATCGCTGGACGAGCCTTTCAGACACTTCTTCAATTTTCCTGTTTCCACGTTGTAGACCCTGACACGCACACACACACACACACACACACGGTCACACACACACACACGGTCACAGCTTTGAACCCATAGCTTCGTGTGCACTACAGCGGTGTTCGGGATGGTACTGGGATGAAGTTCAACAAACACTAACAAAACATAAAGATCTGCTGCTGCAGCACCAGAGCCAAACACCGTCGAGTGCGGCCAGGATTAGAGAGGAGCACCCGATGATGACAGCGAGCAACCAAGAGTCCACTGAGCTCGTGAGACGGGATGGAAAAGCTGCTGTTTGAAAGCACGACTGAAGTTACAACATCCCCGACAGGAAGCTGCAGGGCTACGAGCCTCTGCTTCTGTAGACTCAACAGCTGGACTCGCAGCGATAAAACACACCGTTTTTATTCTAACGTCAGAAAGGTCATGCTGTCAATCTCCGTGAAATACCGAGGCTGCATCGCCTTCACAAACACGAAATTCATATTCTCCATTCTGCAAGGGGCAAAACTGTCCACACGGGGTTATAGGTCACGTACTACTGAGCCCGAGTGACCAAAGCTTTAGTAAAACCATCCAATATCATTTCCTGACCCCTCCCTCAGTGCCCCCGTGTATCAGGGCAGTTCTTCGTCCCCACCGTTACCAAACGCTGCTCTTTAAGGATTCATCTGACTGATTAAGCCCCCCCCATACTGTAAAGTGTTTACACGACAACATTAGGAGCTGTCAGGTGACTTGTTCAAGGTGCTTTATATTGTAAGGTAGACACTACCATAACACATACAGAGAAAAACCCAACAATCATATGACCCCCTATGAGCAAGCACTTTGGTGACAGTGGGAAGGAAAAACTCCCTTTTAATAGGAAAAAACCTCCAGCAGAACCAGGCTCAGGGAGGGGCGGGGCCATCTGCTGTGATTGGTTGGGGTGAGAATTAAATGATCCAACCGGTCGCGGTTTCAATGTTTGAATGAAACTGAAGGTGCCGTCTCACGGGAGTAACCTTCCCTCAACGCCCGCCTCGTTTTCCAGATTACCTTCAAGGAGGAATCAGAATCATCTTTACTTGATATCAGCTGATATCTGCCCACGTGATTAACAGGGCTCATGACGCTGCGTCACCTCGCTGCCTCTGAATGAGCTGTACAGCCACAAACCTGCTCTTAACAACACGTTTCCAGCAGCTGTGACCACGCTTAGAGTTTCTCACCTGACGTTTCGGTCCTGACAGGCGACGGCGACGTGCGTCCGGCTCGAGTCCAGGTCCATATCGTACAGAGTCGTCTTCTCCACCACGTGGTGACTCCTGGAGAACTGCAGGCCCTCCGAAGTCTGGACCACAACGAGTCGTCCCGGAGCATGGAATCATGGGAAACAGACGGTGGCACCAATCAGCAGGTAAACAAAACCAGTCAGGAGTTTAACCGAAAAGACTTTCCAGAAACAGAACAGGGGGACAAACGAAGCACAGAGCTCAGAACAAAAAATCAACCAAGACCAATAAAGACTTCAATGAATCGACCAATCAGAAAGTGGATCATCTGCACGCGTGCACGAGGGAGTCTCACCTGCTCAGCTGTCTGGAAGTAGATGCTCTTATCAGCTCCACAGCTCACGAGTCGAACCTCCGGGCTCTCACCTGCAGCACAGGTAACAAAGTGACATCGCTGTGAGAACACCGACGCACAGGTGCGTATGGAATGAAGGGCGGCGTCCTGTGGGCGGAGCTGGGGTACCTGTGAACTTGACGGCGGTGATGGAGGCCGAGTGGTCGTTCAGGGTCTGCTCCAGGCTGTAGTTCCTCTCCAGGTCGAAGACGTGGATGAGTCGGTCTCTGCTGGCCGACGCCAACAGCTTCACACCTGAAACGCCACAAATTGCGTCGTCACTCAGGAGCCGCGCCTCACACAAGCCCACCCCCACAGAACCACGCCCAGCCAGCAGGGCTGAGGGTCTCCGATGGGCGGAGTCAAAGACAAACGCGCCGAGGTTTGGATTACTCTGAGGCGCTGCTGATCTGCATCTTCACGTCCTCAGCGACTGATGCTTTTCTGAAGCCTTCAGACTTAAATGTTAGCTTAAAGGCACACGGACGCAGACCGAGAACGATGGCGTGTAGGACACTCGCCGTGTGTCCTGGGACGTCCTACCTGTGGAGATCGGGGAGAACTCCAGACACAGCACCTCCGAGTCGTGAGCCTCGATCTTCACCAGCTCGTCCAGGAACTGCAGCCCGAAGATCCTGAACACAGAGACAGAAACGAGTCAGCCGACCTCGTCCGCGTCCGCCGAGCTAACCGAGCGCGCTCAGGTCTCACCGCAGGTTTCCGCAGCGGTCTCCGGCCGCCAGGTGCCGTCCGTCCGGGCTGATGCAGAGCACTTTGATCCCCGCCTTCCCGTCAGCTCCCGCTGCCTCCCCCTCTGCCTGCAGGTGCTGCGTGTTCTCCCCCATGTACAAGATCCTCAGCAGGTCCTGGGAGCAGACAGGAAGTCGTCAGAGACGAACAAACAAAGAGTGTAATTTGGTTTTGTTACTGCGTCAGGCTCACGTTGCTGTAGAGGTTTGTGTGTGCGCCGGGGGGGTCGGAGTGCCACAGTCTGATGGTGTTATCGGACGAGCAGGTGAGGAAGGATGACGGAGGCAGGCAGGCCTGCGCCGGCTCCGGCAGCTCCGGGTACACCTGAAGAAAGTACAACGAGACCCAGAGTACTTCAAACTGCTCTCACCGAAACAATGGTACGGAAGTGGACGAAGCACGAAGAATGAGCTGAGTAAAGTTTGACTAATCTGACTGTTTTGTTTTGCTTAATGCGCCTTATGGTCTGAAAAATACGGTAATAGTTCTAGTAATAACTGTGGTACTTTTGGCTTTCCTGGCAGTATTTTAGCAGTATGTGCAGTGCCATCATAGTATTCTGGAAACAGTCCTGTATTTCTGGCTCTTCCAGCAGTATCTGTAGTACCTCTGGCTGTACAGGCAGTATTACTTCTTAGTAGTTTCAGGAGTATTATTTCATATACTGAAGGAACATAACTAGCAGTTTTTTGCCTCTCATTGCAGTATTGTTGGATCTACTTGCAGTACTTCCACAACAGCTTCTTGTAGTATATCTGTCTCTGTGAATAGTACTTACAGCAGTATCCCTGCGTTTCTGGTTAGTATTTATGGGAACATTTCTAGCAGTACTTCTTACAGTATTTCTTGTAGTACTTGTGGCGTTACACCGACCTCGACGCTCCAAACACAGCCGCTGTGGTACAGAGCAGAGTACAGCTTCCTGGCGTTCCTCACGTCCTTGACATCCCACACATACAGGCTGTGGTCATTGTACACACAGGTCAGGTGTCTGGCAGCGGGGTCAAAGGTCAGAGCCAGCGTGTCCGGGTACTGAGCACCAGGGCTGGCAGGTAGCAGGCTTCTGTGGAACAGAGTGAGCAATCAGGAGAGTTCTGCTGTACACGTTTGGAGCACGTTTTGGGCTTCATTTGCAGTATTTGTACCCGCTTTGAGCGAGGTCGACTCCCAGGCGGTGCGGCCGGTGCAGCGTGGTGACATACTGCAGGTTGGACGGGCCGAATACTCTGATGACGCCGTCGGCACAGCCACAAAAAACGAAGCTCTCGCTGACCGCCAGACAGCTCGCCGATGACGTCTGTGAAGGAGAAGAGCGGCTCAGAGAGGAGCGTCCGGGCGCTGTGGCGCCGTCAGACCTCGGTCAGCTTCAGTCATGTATAAATATCAAACATACCCGCCTTTTAACTGTGTGACTTTAGGACTGCGCTTCAAAGCTGTCGTTTATGAGAACGCTTCCTGTCACATGACTCACACTCAGAGTTCTTCACTTATTTTAATCACGATGTTTCTGATTGGTTCTAAGATTAGATTCCTCATGTTTACTCATCACAGACATAATTAGTAGCACTGAAAGTATATTTTGTAGTATTTTGTAATCGTGCCTACAGGTGCACTATCTAATCACACAGGTGCGCATATTTAGGTGAGATGTGGGCGGAGCTTGCCGACCTTCAGGTTGACCCAGGCCTCCAGGTGTCGGCTGCTGTTGAACAGACACAGCAGGCCGGAGCTGGTGATGCAGTAGGTGTTGGACGCCGTGCGGCCCCGCCCGCACGCCACCCCGCAGAACACGCTGTTCTTGTGGTCGCCTAGTAACCCCGAGCGGCCAATCAAAGGCACCGTGCTGTTCACCTGTGCAGAAGGAGAAATCAGGTGAGCAGTGACTTCAGATGAAGGCGAGAGCAGCCGTGATCGGCCGATGGGACGTCAGGCAGGTACCCGTCGTTCTTTGGAGGCGTCCAGGTACCAGAACTTGACGTGGCGGTTTCCTGCGGTGACGAAGTAGCTGCTGTCCTGGGAGAAGGAGATGGCGAACACGCGGCTCGACACTTTGTTGGAGGCGATGATGGAACCTTTCTGAAAAGCAAGAGAACGGCGGCCGTCACAAACGTTCCCCAGGTTTACTCAGCTCACACCCCCACACTGACGTCCCGCTTTGATTAAAAGGTCATTATTTCTCAGGTGTAGCTGAACTCTGCTCACAGACTTGGATTTATTGGGCTTGTGTTTAATGTTCTGGCTGCTGTGACACATGAACATGCTCTAATCCTGTCAGCTGAGCAGGAGCGCTGGCGTCCCACAAAACAGATATTACAGATACTGCAGTATTCACACAAACAGTCTAATCTGTAATTTACGTGCAATGATTCTGATGGATCAGCTGACCCACGACAGGCAGAGGCGTCCTGTGATGAAGTCAGGCACACGGCTGCTCAACAGAAAACTCATCTCTCCTGCTTCATAAGTCTGAGCATCGCCGCCTTCATCTTCATCACAGCCACAGAGTCAGCGAGTGACATTTAAAGTCACCCTGCTGTGACACACGCGCACAGCTCGACTCTGCCCTCTGGTGGCTGCTTTAGTTCATGACCAGGTGAGCAGTGTGTGTGTGTGTGTGTGTGTGTGTGTGTGTGCTCACCTTCCAGTCCCACACGCTCACAGTCATGTCGTGCTGGTATCCCACAGAGACGATGTAGGAGCTGTTGGTGGAGAACGCCACGCAGGAAATGCCGTACTTGTGACACTGAACCTCGGCCACCTGACCTCCATCTAGCTCCCAGACCCGCACGCAGGGCATGTGACCGCTCTGAGAGAGAAAAACAGGTAACAGGTGTGACGCGTGTTTGTTCCTGACAGATAACCTTTAAAGGTTCAGCGGTTCTGTGAGGAGGAGGCTCATTTCTCTGCTTCCTGCTTTGAATAAACAGCTCGTGGAGCTCGTAGGTTTAATCATGTGACGGAGACCAAACGCAAGTATCAAATGCGCGAGTATCGGCCTGACGAGTCTATGTGTGCTCGTGTTTTGTGCATCAGTCCTCTGATTCTCCAGCTAGCGTCCGTGGGCCGTCTCCAATTACTTTTACAGACAGACTAAAGGTGCGGCGAGGGGCGGAGGGTGGGTGGCTCCGCCTTTCACAGCAGACGCGGCTCTGTTGGCTTCATCAAGTGTGAGAATTAGACAGAAAAGGGTGGAGGTGCCCCTCCAGGCTGGGAACAACTCCTCTACATCAGAACCAGGACGCCCAGGGCCCGCTCCTGTCAGGAAGTCCCAGGAAACGTATCTCCTGGCTGGCTTTGGAATGCCTCGACGTGCTCATCACCGTGAACCCTGGGAGCTTCACCGGCTCCACGCCCGAGTTACCTGCACGGCGTCTTCATGTTAGGGGGAGTAGGGCTGGTCGATATAACGATATATATCGGATGAGGATATAAAAACATCTATCGTTTCATTTTACGCTATCGTTTGTTTCGTGGTGTCGCAAAATAAACTGTTTATGGCAATATTTTTTCATTGTTTTGATGGTCAGTGTAGTGGCTATATTAATTTCTTAAAGTTCTCTCTTTCTCTTATATTTAATATAACCACACTACGGATGGACAAGCGCCTGTTTTTATGCGTTGTGGTTAGCAACAACGACGGTAACAGCATCGCGTGTCCCCTTGTTTATGTTCCACATAAACCTTTCACAATAAAGCTCAAGATCCTGTTGAGACTTTTCAAAATAAACTGAATGACGTGAAAGAGCAGATTATTTACGGATGAGAAGTGAAAAAGAGCCGCCAGGTGCTAAAAAATAAACCTTAGACTAAAACGTTAGAACAGGCTTTTCCCCGCAGCACGCCGTGTAATAAATACTCACAAAGAAAACGGTGGCCGTTATGTCTAAAAATGTATCGTTTCATGCATCAGTTAAAACACTCGACTCCAGGTACATGACGCCCAGCTGGAAACACTTCCCGCAAGACTAGCTTCCCGAGATTCACAGAATTTACAGAAAATGTTACATTTTTGTGATTTATATCGTTATCGGGACGATAGAATTCTTATATCGGGATATGAGATTTTGGTCATATCGCACAGCCCTAAGGGGGAGGTAGGACAGAGTCAGGTGTGTAGGTTCTTACCTCACCGGTGACCAGGTGCTTCCCATCGTGAGAGAACGCCAACGCGCTGAAGGGTTTCCTGAAACACACAACACAGGTCAACACTTCTGTCCTGAGCAACACGCCCAAAGATCACCTGACCTCGAGGGTCCACCCCGAGCTTAAGGTCAGCGTACCTGGAGGCGCTGATGATGTGACTCTGTTTGTTCTTCTTCGGGTGAAGCAGCACGACGACACACCTGCAACACACAAACAGGTTCACTGGGGTGAAGAACACCATCTGCTGCCAGCGCCATCGCCCAGGTCACATGACGAACTCCACGAGTTTCACCACAAACAGAAAAACTGTCGTAAAGACATTTTTAAAATGGGCCGTTTCATTTACTCAGATAGCAACACGCTACGGCAACCACAGCCAGTCACGCTCATCTGCTAATCCCACCGAGGCAGATGTGAAGCAGGAACGCTGTGACAGAGGAGGAGAAAACAAACGCAGGCCGATCGGCGCCACCGCCCAACGGCGAGTACAGTTCCATCCTCCTTTTCTGTCTCACACAGTTTGAGTCGTGTAGTCCTGGAGCGTCAAACACTGAAGCAACTAAACACCACAAATACAAATAAAGACTCGGTGAGCAGACCCACACTTTATACAAGACACGGAGTCAGAGTCCCCGTTACTGTATTTGATAGTATTTTGACCCTTTAACAGCCTTAAATTTGAAGTCAGAAGTCAACCAGAGACTCAGACGATGCCTTTGACACAAGGACCGTTACAAACAGGTGTAGTTTCATCAGTTTACAGACTGTCTGAGCTCTGACTGCTTCGTGCTCCTTTTATTCTGTTGGCGGCGGGTCGCTGTGGATGCGTCTGCTGCTTTCAGCTAACATGTGCGTTACAAGAAGAGAACAAACATGGAAGCGCTAAGTGTTCCTGCACATTCATCAGGTCAGCTGGTGTACGGCCCCAGTTTATTCAGCCTGATTAGTGTTTGTAAAAAGTGGAAGTGCTTTCAAACCGCTGCAGAAAAGAAGAATTAAAGTTGGTCTAAAGAATCAATACTTCCTATTGATTACCCAGGAAAGATCAATGCTTTAGATCAGATAAAGTAAGCACACGCTGGACTATTGAATGAAAACACCATCAAGCTGACTTTGGCCCATGTGGCAGAACGTGTGACATCAGCATACCTGCAGAGAGCTCGTCACCCGTCTGCCACACTCAAGATCTTACTTCATTTGAAATGTGTGATTTCAGATCAGAGGGCAGCGCAGCGTCAGTGAAGGAACGACCAGACTAATCTTTGATACTGATCTGAGGTCAGCTCTATGATAACTTATGCAGATAACTTCAGGTTTAACTGTGAGTTTACAGTCTGATGAAGGCAGGTCACCATGGTAACTGACCTAACATGCCCCGAGCTGGGTCATGTTCTAGATCAACAGGTGTAGATGGGCAAATCCTGACCAATCAGATCTCTCTCAGACCGTTTGAGCGTCTGAAGTCTGATTTTTGGCGGTTGGTTCCTGAACAGAGCACCTGCGTGTCTTCTTTCCTCTCACGGCGTTAAGCAGCATCATGAGGTAACACAAGTCTGTTAGCTCACACGCACACACAGTCCACGTCTCTGATTGGCCACATGCTACCGACAAGCTCAGAGCCAGACTGATAAACCACCTTTACGTGACTGCCGATGCCAGGAAAGAACAGAACAATATCCTGGGTATACTGGGAACAGTATCCGAGTGTTACAGTCATCCATGTTTCATGTGGACAGTCAAAATGAACAATAAGTTACTGAACCTGAGATAAATCAGCACGCACACCCACACGTGCTAGACAGAAAGGAAGTTCAAGGATGAGAGCAGGTTTCACTTTAACCCCCTTATTCTCCACCTGTCTGTGTGAAAGCTTGCAGGTCAGACGTTTAAGGATGCCAACGAGCTCTGCTGCTGCTCGCTGTGTGTCAGAGACACAGCGGCTCCACCAGAAACGCCACCAGCATCATCCCGACGTCTGCTGTGGCTGACTGAGACTCCTCACACCGAATCTGTGATCGGTGTGAGAAAGACTGTGGGTGCTGTAACAGCCTCTTTGTTTCATTGACCTCAGAGGTTTCTTTCCATCTCTCAACCGGCTGCTGACAGCAGCAAAAACTGCTCATTACTGAGGTTTGCTTCACAGGTGGAAACCTCACTGGTCTGAACTGTCCGGCAGCTCAGCCATCAACCTGCCCAACATACTCTCCATCACTCATGACAAACCCAACCCAAACCTTGGGTTAAACCCTGACGTTTATTCCCTAAAGCCCGAATCCTGCTTTACAGCACAGAGCTCTGGTGGCTTAAAGGAGGCGGGACTTACCCTGCAGGGTAGGCAATGAGTCCTGTGTTGGGGTCAGAGGTCAAACCACTGCTGCTGGCTGTGCTGATACCCAAGACTTTCTCCAAAAAGACCTGAAACAATAACACACACACACACACACACAAGTCCATTTAAAAATCTCATGATTTAACAGTACTCACCGTGCACACAGGTCGTTTCCAGTGATATAAGCAGAGGCCTCCAGCTCACACAGAACAACAGTGCACACTAAAAATACCGAGACAGCTAAAACCAGAGTCATCTAAGTGAAACTTGTTTTCAGCAGATGAAAACTGATCTCAGGAACATTAGGAATCAGCTGCTGTGGGATCAAAGCACGCTGTTTACATGAATCTGTGCCTAAAATAAACTTTTAAGAGAGTTTGTGTTAACTCCCCTTCAGCATGGAGTCTGTGTGAGGAGGGGACAGCCTCTCCCTCGGTCTGTTGTCTAAACTCTAGCCTGTGGCTGTAGCTGCTGTAACTTCGCAGCGATTTAAACTCCGCAAATTCAAACTTCTTAATTCGTAATAATAAACAGGCTCTTAGCCTCCAGGCCTCTCAGGTGCTGTTGATACAGGCTGTAAGCTAACCCGAGTTCCTCGCTAAAACTCTCACAGCTAACGGGACTGTGACGCTAGCAGTTAGCCTGTTAGCTGAGGCTGTACCCGGCTGCTGGAGCTCCTCTTCCCGTGGCTCTGTCTGCTCTTCCTCCCGGCCGGTTGCTTCCTCTTCGCGGGGTTGGCCGAACCGCAGTCCGCTCCCTCTGCCATGACAGCAGAGGTACTTGACACTTTAACAAAGTTAATAGAAATACTCGGGCTGATATCAGTCTAAACACCGAAGCGTGGGTACATAAACGTCCCACAAAGAGAGCTTCTCCGCGGGTGATGAACTGCTGACAGCCGCCTGCGTCGTATGAACTGTCGCTACAGGAAACCTGACACTTTTGTCTGCGGCGGGACTCCGGTTCAAACCAAACCCCGCCCACAAAACAGAGAACCAGCCAATGGACAGCGGAGGCGTAGAAATCCCGCCTAACGTCGCCAAACCAGCCAATCAAAAATCCGTACCGTCGCTATCATGATCATTATTATTATTATTATTATTATTAACATAGCAATAACAATAGTGACTAGAATAGAATAGAAATGTCCTTTACGGTCCCTCACTGGAGAAATTCACGTGTTCCAGCAGTGACAGGCAGCTGGAGCCCGACGGTTCACACAAGAGTAAAGAATCTAAAATAAAAAAAAACAACAAATAAAAAATAAGAGACTGCAGAGGGCAACTTTACAACATAAGAAGAAAAAATGAATACTGTACAGTTATTAAAAATAGCATAGATTAAAAGAAATGTGCAGCTGATTAGGATCTTTTAAAAGATGTCAAAAAGTTGCTGTGAAAAATGTGCTTAAAAACATCAACAATGACAGAGTGTTTACAGAAAATGGAGAAACTGTGCAAATAACAGCAGGATGTTTGTTGGGAGCAGTGATGGTTATAAAGTCTAACAGCTGCTGGGAGGAATGGGCCATAACGCTCCTTTGTGTACCGTGGACGCAGCAGTCTCTGACTGAAGGAGCTCTCCAGTTCTGCCACAGCTTCATGCGTGGGGGTGGAGACACTGTCCAAGAGTTGATGTCGAGGGGGCATCCTAGCCAGTGTTGGTCAAGTTACTTGAAAAAAGTAATTAATAACTAATTACTGCTTACTTCTCAAAGAAGTAATCCCGTTACTTTACTGATTACTTATTTTCAAAAGTAATTAGTTACTTAGTTACTTTTCAAAAACATGATACACAACCTGAATACGTTTATGCATAATCCATCATATCAAACTGAATCAAGTGGAAAGCCTATTTCTAAAAATTGTTTCATTAGTCCTCTCTGTGAATCGCTACCTTATCATGGTGGAGGGGTTTGTGTGTCCCAGGGATCCCAGGGGCTATGTTGTCTGGGGGCTTTTGCCCCCTGGTAGGGTCTCCCATGGCAAATTGGTCCTGGGTGAGGGACCAGACAAAGAGCGATTCAGAATACCCTTATGAGAAAAACATCAAGGGAACAGTTTACCCTGACCGGGACAGGGTTACCGGGGCCCCGCCCTGGAGCCAGGCCCGGGGAGGGTGCCCGAGGGCGAGCGTCTGGTGGCCGGGCCTTAGTCCATGGGGCCCGGCCGGGCACAGCCCGAAAAGGGGACATGGACCCATCCTCCCGCAGGCCCACCACCCGCAGGAGGCGCCATAGGGGTCAGGTGCATTGTGTGCCAGGCGGTGGCCAGGAGCGGAGGCCCTGGCAGACTGATCCACGGCTGCCAAGACTGACAATTGGAATGTCACCTCTCTGGTGGGGAAGGAGCCTGAGTTAGTGCGTGAGGTTGAGAGGTACCGGCTAGATATAGTCGGGCTCACCTCTACGCATGGCTTGGGCTCTGGAACCAGTCTCCTGGAGAGGGGCTGGACCCTGCCTCAGTCTGGAGTTGCCCCTGGTGAGAGGCGACGGGCTGAGGTGGGTATTCTAATATCCCCTCGGCTTGCTGCCAGTACGTTGGGGTTCTTCCCGGTGGATGAGAGGGTTTGTTCCCTGCGCCTTAGGGTCGGGGAACAGGTCCTGACTGTCATCTGCGCTTATGCACCGAGTGGCAGTTCAGAGTACCCAGCCTTCTTGGAGTCCCTGGGTGGGGTGCTGGAAGGTGCTCCACCTGGAGACTCTGTTGTCCTGCTGGGAGACTTCACTGCTCACGTGGGTAACGACAGCGAGACCTGGAGGGGCGTGATTGGGAGGAACGGCATCCCTGATCTGAACCCGAGCGGTGTTTTGTTATTGGACTTCTGTGCAAATCACAGTTTGGCCATAACGAACACAATGTTCGAACATAAGAGTTTCCATAAGTGCACGTGGCACCAGGACGCTCTAGGCTGCAGGTCGATGATAGATTTTGTAATCGTATCACCAGACCTGCGACCATATGTTCTGGACACTTGGTTAAAGAGAGGGGCTGAGCTGTCAACTGATCACCACCTGGTGGTGAGTTGGATCAGGTGGCGGGGGAGGACGCTGGACAGACCCGGTGCACCTAAACGTGTAGTGAGGGTGTGCTGGGAACGTCTAGCAGAGGCCCCAGTCCGTGAGATCTTCAACTCACACCTCCGGCAGAGCTTCAACAGCATTCCGAGGGAGACTGGGGACATTGAGTCTGAATGGACCATGTTCAGCGTCTCCATCGCCGAAGCTGCTGCATTGAGCTGCGGCCGCAAGGTGGTTGGTGCCTGCCGTGGTGGTAATCCCCGAACCAAATGGTGGACACCAGAGGTGAAGGGAGCCACCAGGCTGAAGAAGGAGTCCTATCGGGCTTGGTTAGCCTGTGGGACTTCGGAGGCAGCCGACAGGTATCGACAGGCCAAGCGGAATGCGGCTCGGGCAGGGGCTGAAGCAAAAACTCGGGTGTGGGAGGAGTTCGGAGAGGCCATGGAAAAAGACTTTCGGACTGCCTCGAAGAGATTCTGGCAAACCGTCAGGCGTCTCAGGAGGGGAAAGCAGTGTTCTACCTGCACTGTCTATAGTGCGAGTGGAATGCTGACTCAGTCGAATGACTTTGACTGAGAAAATTGTCGGGCAGTGGAAGGAATACTTCGAGGACCTCCTTAATCCCACTGACACGTCTTCCGAGGAGGAAGCAGAGTCTGGGGATGAGGGGAATGACCCGCCAATTTCTGGGGGCGAGGTCACTGAGGCAGTTAAACAACTCATTGGTGGCAGAGCCCCAATGAGTTGGTCGCACCGGTGCGACCAAATATTTTCGGGTAACAAAAAAAAAAAAAAAAATCTCTGCAACTCTCCGTGTGGTCAACAACAGACACACATTATGCCCTATCGTGGACTAAACCAATCAGAGATGGTCAGGGGCGGGACCTCTCTGATTGGCCGTGGTCCAGTTGGAAGTGCAGGTAGAGAGAGGTGAGTAGCTTGAATAAGGCGATATCAATTCATTAACGGATTCCACACAAAGACGTAAACACAGAGCGGACCCGACGCATCAGAATCAGCTTTGTCTTTCTCGGCTTTCTCACCCGACGGCCCGTAGACGGACACGCTGTCGGAGCTCACCGAGCCCACCGTCCGCGCTGTGTTTCCGTCTTTTTTGCGCTGATTCTGAGCTGCAGGTTTTGTCTCTCTCCAACCAAAATTCGCCGAGCCAGCAGCCAAAGAAGCAGCAAACTACGCTTCACATTTGATCAATGTCGTCATGAATTCCCTCTGACTTTTGCTGTTTTGCTTCCATCACGATAAAAATCACATTTCATGCACAGCTCTCTCTCTCTCTCTCTGTACTTCAAGAACAGTTTCCGTCTCAAATCTCTGTTTTCTGCATTATCCATTCGCTTATTACCCACCAGTCTACCGTTGTTTACAGCGCTGTCGGTCGCTGTCTTTTTCTTTTTTTCACTTAAATGACCTCGGACAAGAAAGCCTAGTTTCTGCTGTTCAATACTGAAGAAATGTAAACTTTTTAAAATTGTGCAAAATTACAGAATATTGCAGAATATTTTTAAGGTCATCTGCTATAAAAAGCCAGGCCAGAAAAATCTCCTTCATGTTTTTCTGTGTTTTATTCTCAGTTACTTTCACACAAAGGCATCTGCTGTGATGTTCACAATTCTGATGAAGTCTGACATGTATCAGTGCTGATAAATGATCAGAATTATAATATTTCTGACTGTCTGAGGCTAAATTGAATCGAATCAGGTCTTTGAGAACCGGAATCGAATGGATTATAGAAATCAGTGATGATACCCAGCCCTAGTGAGCAGCCTAGGCCCGACAGAAGTGGATGTAGCTGTGGGTAATAAGAAAAGATGAAAAGAACTATTGATAACTTTTTTGTTAAGTTAAGGCCTGATCCGTCTGAAATTCATAGCCAGCTCTGACACGGTGCCATCAATCTTTGAATGCTGAAAAAGCACAGTGTATCCAGAAAACACATTATATGCTGTGATAAATGCACTGCCCAAGTGTCCCCTCTCCCCACTGCCTTTCAGCAGCAGGCAGCAGCAAACAGGTCGTCAGGCCAAGATGATGATTAAGTTTAACATTTTCTACAATATTGACAAAGCACTTTAAGCACAAGTTTGTTAGTTAATAATTTAGAAATGAATATTGTCTGTATGGACTTCCCCCCCAAAGAAAGTGCACATGTAAAACTGCGGTGTTAAGCGATGCAGTTGAAAAATTTGAGTGCGCCTAACTTTTGTGCCGGTACACCTAAATTTTTAAAGTTAGGCGCACCGGTGCGCCCATGTCAAAAAGTTAGTCTAGAGCCCTGTCAAGGATACTTGAGGGTGCATGGGAGTTTGCCCAACCAGTTTACATGTGTTTTGTGGACTTGGAGAAGGCATTCGACCGTGACCCTCGGGGTGTCCTGTGGGAGGTGCTTCGGGAGTATGGGGTGTCTGGCCCATTGCTACAGGCCATTCGATCCCTATACAACCGTTGCAAGAGCTTGGTTCGCATTGCCGGCAATAAGTCGGATTCGTTCCCAGTGGGTGATGGGTTCAGCCAGGGCTGCCCTTAGTCACCGATTCTGTTCATAATTTTTATGGACAGGATTTCTAGGCGCAGCCAAGTGGCGGAGGGCTTTCACTTCAGTGGCCTCAGAATCTCATCTCTGCTTTTCGCGGATGATGTGGTTCTGTTGGCTTCATCAGGTGATGGCCTCCAGCTCGCACTGGAACGGTTCGCAGCCGAGTGTGAAGCAGCGGTAATGAGGGTCAGCACCTCCAAATCTGAGGACATGGTTCTCAGCCGGAAAAGGGTGGAGTGCCCACTCCGGGTCGGGGATGAGTTCCTGCCCCAAGTGGAGGAGTTCAAGTATCTCGGGGTCTTATTCGCGAGTGATGGGAAAAGGGAGCCGGAGATCGACAGACGGATTGGTGCTGCGGCCGCAGTGATGCGAACGCTGCACCGGTCCGTCGTGGTGAAGAGAGAGCTGAGTGTAAAAGCGAAGCTCTCAATTTACCGGTCGATCTACGTCCCTACCCTCACCTATGGCCACGAGCTGTGGGTAGTGACCGAAAGAACGAGATCGCGGGTACAAGCAGCGGAAATGAGCTCCCTCCAAAGGGTGGCTGGCCTCTCCCTTAGAGATAGGGTGAGAAGTTTGGCCATCCGGGAGGGGCTCAGAGTAGAGCCGCTGCTCCTCCACATCGAAGGGAGGCAGTTGAGGTGGTTCGGGCATCTGACAAGGCTGCCTCCTGGGTAAAGTGTTCCGGGCATGTCCCACCGGGAGGAGGCCCCGGGGCAGACCCAGGACAGGCTGGAGAGATTATATCTCTCGGCTGGCCTGGGAACGCCTTGGTGTTCCCCTGGATAAGCTGGAGGAGGTGGCTGGGGAGAGGGAGGTCTGGGCTTCTCTGCTTAGGCTGCTGCCCCCGCGACCCGGCCCCGGATAAAGCGGAAGAAGATGGATGGATGGATGGATGGATGGATTTTTCATTAGTTTTAATCTTTTAACTTTACGCACGTTGCATTAAGGAAGAATTAAATTATATGCAACAGTCTTTGACTTGAAGAAATTCTTTAACATTTAAACTTTTTTTTTGCGTATTCCAGCATATAAAATAAAATAATGTTTTGTGTTTACACTCACTCTTTCAAATAAATGCAAGTAAAACACAGCAGAAATAAATAAAATCAAAGACTCAGCAGCTCTTAAATCTATTGTCACCTGTTTAGCAGGAGTGGGGCGGGTGGAGGTTTGCCCACAGTGGTCATGTCAGTGGGGGGATCTGGGGGTTTCTCTGTGAATGTCACATTCCCGTGGCAGCGTGCTCGCTGCTCGCTCAGATTTGAAGTTTAATTTTTCGCCGTAGAAAGAAGTTTTCTTCCCACGCAGAGTGCACTGCAGACGCTAATGTTTGTGTCACTTTTTACAAAATCAAACTCAAAGTAATGTGATTACTTCCACGCTTATAACGCTGCATGGTCGTACTCTTTCCATCACTCCATGTCATCCATTGTTGATCTGCACACGTCTGTTGCTGCCACGGACATCGCACGCTCGTACGTCGTTGTCATGAGACACTCTCACAAACAAAAGCACAACGCTTTAGTAACACAGTAACGCAGCATGCTTACGGGAAAGTAAAGGTAATCTAATTACTTTTTTGCGATAGTAATCACTTACATTACTCGTGACTTGAAAAAAGTAATCAAATTACGCATTACTGCCCATCTCCTATCCCAGCACAGACCTGACCTTCCTGATAAGCTGATCCTCTCAGCTGTAGATAAGCTGCTGCTCCAACAGACAGCACCATAGAGTCAAAAAAGGACCTCCACCTGCAGGCGAAAGATCTCCTTCTCCTCAGCAGGTAGAGTCTGCTCTGACCCTTCCTGCTATCATGGCTGGAGTCATATGCTGGCCTAAAAGGGTCAGCTCTTCAGTGGTTTCGGTCCTACTTATCAGGAAGAACATTTTACGTCAACATGGGCTCTCACAGCTCCAAAATAGTTCCTCTTAATCATGGCATACCTCAAGGCTCTATTTTGCCTTGTTTGCACTGTACATGTTGCCACTGGGGTCTATTTTCTCACAGTACAACCTTTCATTCCACTGTTTTGCAGATGACTTGCAGATGTATCTGCCTTTAAAAGCAGGGGCAGACTCACTTCAGCTGTTATTACGCTGCCTGGATGACGATAAACAGTGGATGGCTTTAAATGTTTTAAAATAAACTAAAAATAAAACAGAAGTCATTTTTGGCAACTTTTTGTTAACAACAATGTTGATTTTAGACCAAAAAAAGAGTTTTCTCCCACACATTTTGAAATTATGGTAAGTATTGATCGTGTTGATGAGATAGAGGTCTCAGAAACTCATGTAGCAAATATGATACAAAGGGCATCATAGGGTTAATATTAGATCTGCACAAACATTTGAAATCATTATTAAAGACACATTTTTGTGGTCTGGCTTTTAGCACACGTAAACATTTTGGTTTTAACAGACTTAGTTGTTGTTTTAGTTGTTTTTATTGACTTATTTGTTTTTCTATATTTTACTGCATCATTTTTGTTTTACTTATTTCAGTGGCATTTTACATTGTTAAGCACTTTGTGCAGCATGGACTGTTTGGAAATGTGCTTTTAAATAAATGTGACCTAAAGAGCATCAGTGTTGAGACTCGAGTCCAGTTTATAGAGAGACTCCAGTAAAACTGCTCAGAGGACCAAGAAGAGCGTGACTGAATCACCGCAGAGAACCAGGAGCCTTCATCTGGTGATTGAACATAATGTTTGATGAACAGTGGTGGCGTTACTGCTGCTGTGATACTCTGAGTTTTATTTAGCGGTTAGAAAGTGATTCTCATGCTGTATGGCTGAGTACGAGTCCGACCCCAAAGCTGCAGTGAATGAGTCTCAGCATCATCAGCTAAAGTTCAGCTACCTCTGACCTTGAGCATGGCCGCTGTGCACCAGCCACACACGGTTCCTTACTTTAAATGTTCTTCACACAAACAGACTGAACAAACTCATCAGGAAGGCCGAGTGTGTTGTTGGCGTGAGCTAGCCTTATCCTACTAAACTGTATTTTCACGCAACACTTGAATAACACAAGTTTGTATATTTTAGTTCGTTTTTGCAGGATGTTTCACAAAATAAAAATACATAATTTATCAAAACACGTTATATTCAAATCCACCTTGTGATTACCTTGAGGTGACTGTTGTTGTGATTTGGCGCTATATAAATAAAATTGAAATGAATTGAATTGATTAAAATTATTCCATGTGATTTTAAATGAGCATCCTTCCCTTTAACTCTAAGCTCTCTTCTTCCTCTCCTGTCCTTCTTTATATCTTTTTCCATCTCTGAGTGAACAGAATCAGCAGGGCTCTAGACTAACTTTTTGACATGGGCGCACCGGTGCGCCTAACTTTAAAAATTTAGGTGTACCGGCACAAAAGTTAGGCGCACTCAAATTTTTCAACTGCATCGCTTAACACCGCAGTTTTACATGTGCACTTTCTTTGGGGGGGAAGTCCATACAGACAATATTCATTTCTAAATTATTAACTAACAGTCTTGTGCTTAAAGTGCTTTGTCAATATTGTAGAAAATGTTAAACTTAATCATCATCTTGGCCTGACGACCTGTTTGCTGCTGCCTGCTGCTGAAAGGCAGTGGGGAGAGGGGACACTTGGGCAGTGCATTTATCACAGCATATAATGTGTTTTCTGGATACACTGCTGCTTTTTCAGCATTCAAAGATTGATGGCACCGTGTCAGAGCACTGGCTATGAATTTCAGACGGATCAGGCCTTAACTTAACAAAAAAAGTTATCAATAGTTCTTTTCATCTTTTCTTATTACCCACAGCTACATCCACTCTGTCGGGCCTAGGCTGATCACTAGGGCTGGGTATCATCACTGATTTCTATAATCCATTCGATTCCGGTTCTCAAAGACCTGATTCGATTCAATTTAGCCTCAGACAGTCAGAAATATTATAATTCTGATCATTTATCAGCACTGATACATGTCAGACTTCATCAGAATTGTGAACATCACAGCAGATGCCTTTGTGTCAAAGTAACTGAGAATAAAACACAGAAAAACATGAAGGAGATTTTTCTGGCCTGGCTTTTTATAGCAGATGACCTTAAAAATATTCTGCAATATTCTGTAATTTTGCACAATTTTAAAAAGTTTACATTTCTTCAGTATTGAACAGCAGAAACTAGGCTTTCTTGTCCGAGGTCATTTAAGTGAAAAAAAGAAAAAGACAGCGACCGACAGCGCTGTAAACAACGGTAGACTGGTGGGTAATAAGCGAATGGATAATGCAGAAAACAGAGATTTGAGACGGAAACTGTTCTTGAAGTACAGAGAGAGAGAGAGAGAGCTGTGCATGAAATGTGATTTTTATCGTGATGGAAGCAAAACAGCAAAAGTCAGAGGGAATTCATGACGACATTGATCAAATGTGAAGCGTAGTTTGCTGCTTCTTTGGCTGCTGGCTCGGCGAACTTTGGTTGGAGAGACAAAACCTGCAGCTCAGAATCAGCGCAAAAAAGACGGAAACACAGCGCGGACGGTGGGCTCGGTGAGCTCCGACAGCGTGTCCGTCTACGGGCCGTCGGGTGAGAAAGCCGAGAAAGACAAAGCTGATTCTGATGCGTCGGGTCCGCTCTGTGTTTACGTCTTTGTGTGGAATCCGTTAATGAATTGATATCGCCTTATTCAAGCTACTCACCTCTCTCTACCTGCACTTCCAACTGGACCACGGCCAATCAGAGAGGTCCCGCCCCTGACCATCTCTGATTGGTTTAGTCCACGATAGGGCATAATGTGTGTCTGTTGTTGACCACACGGAGAGTTGCAGAGATTTTTTTTTTTTTTTGTTACCCGAAAATATTTTTTTTTAGTCGCACCACTGAAAAATTTGGTCGCATTTGCGACCAAATTGGTCGCACTCTAGAGCCCTGATCAGTGTATGTTTTTATTGCGCATTGTTATTATTATTGTTATTGTTATTGCCCCCCCCCCCCCAAAAAAAAAGTCCAGGGAGTTAGCCAATCAGGTCAGCTGTTAGCATTGATTAGGTCTATTGCCCTGTTGTAAAGGATGTCCTTGAGTCTGTTTGTCCGCAACCTCAGCAACCTGACCGGGTTAAACACCCGGTGTCCTGGGTGTGTACAGTCCCGTAGGATGCTGCGTACCCTCTTGAGACAGCGAGTGCTGTACGGGTCCTTCAGGGAGGGAAGAGGATGTCCAATGATTTTTTGGGCCATATTAATGACCCTCTGAAGTGTGTTTTTGTGTGCTGTGGTGCAGCTGGAGAACCATACACAGATGCAGTATGTCAGCACACTTTCAATGCAGCAGCGGTAGAAGACGATCAGCAGCTCCTTCTTCAGGTCCATTTTTCTGAGGATTCTCAGAAAGTGGAGGCGATGTTGGGACTTCTTCAAAACCACAGAGGTGTTTGACAAAGACCATTGGTGGTCTGTGTCATTATTAGGGCAAGATCAAGTGTCTATGTGCACACCCAGGAACTTGAATCTTCCTGGGTGTGCACATAGACACTTGATCTTGCCCTAATAATGTTGTGCCATCACGTTTCTTAAAAAAGATTTTTAAGGTTGTTGGTTCTGACATTTTAGCGATTCTTAATAGCAGTCTTAGTTCTGGAGTGGTGCCAGCCTGTTTTAAACATGCTGTCGTGCAGCCTGTACTCAAGAAACCTAACCTTGACTCCTCTGTCCTTGCAAATTTTAGACCTATTTCTAAGCTCTCCTTTCTGTCTAAAATATTGGAAAACATGGTATTTGTTCAGTTGCAATCCTCTCTAAATAGTCACAATATCCTAGAGAGGTTTCAATCGGGCTTTAAAGCCTTTCACAGCACCGAAACTGCACTCTTAAAAGTTATTAACAATCTTTTATTAGCCACTGACTCAGGCGACCCGGCTGTGCTTTTACTCTTAGGCTTGACCAGTGCCTTTGATACTGTTGATCACAGCATCTTAATCTCCCGACTGGAGCACTGCGGTGTCAAAGGCACTCCATTGGACTGGTTCAGGTCCTTCCTCTCCGATAGGACCGTGAGCCTCTGTGTCACGGTTGGTGGGGTGAGCCGTGTGGTGTAGGAGGAAAAGGACCCAAAATGCAGGCAGTTGACTGGTGATAAGAGTGATGTTTATTTACAAAAGTGGCAGTGACGAAAACAGGCAAAGAAGGGTGGGTAGCTAACCGAGACCTAAACTGGAGGAAACTAAAGAACAGACCTGAACATGGGACGGAGAACAGAGAATGCAGAGAGACGTAGTTACACAGAGAAACACAGATGATCCGACGACGAGCAGAAGCCAACACACACTATAAATACACACCAGGTAATGAGGAGATGACACGCAGGGGTGGACACAGCTGACACTAATGGACATAACGAGAAGCAGACCTACAAAGTAAAACCGGAAACACACAGACTGTTTTACAACACAAAACGCAGGGACCCGAACGGAGCACAGAGGGGAGACACAGGTAGCGATATTAAACATGACAACCAAACCCAAAGAATTAATACAAAATCAGAATAAACACCAAACACAAGATGAAATCAAAATGAAACACAAAACGCTGGGTCAACGACCCAGGATCATGACACTCTGAGATTTTATCTCTTCTTCAGCTCCCTTTACTTGCGGTGTTGCACAGGGATCCGTATTAGGCCCAATTCTGCTCTCCATCTATATGTTGCGGCTAGGCTTAATTTTTAGGAAATATAACATTTGTTTTTATTCTTATGCCGACAACACTCAGATATATCTCCGGCTAAACACCTCCACTTCGCTGGAACCCTTATATCAGTGTCTAGACGAAGTTAAGACCTGGATGGTCTCAAATTTTCTTAATTTTAATGAGGAAAAAACTGAAGTGATCATCTTTGGACCAAGCTGCAATTCTAGTACCCCAGATCTTGACCTGCGCAGTTTAGCACCTTTTGTTAAACTGCATGCAAAAAATTTGGGGGTTATACTGGATAGTAAGTTTACCTTTGAGAAACAAATTAACTCTGTTGTACAGCTGTCCTTGTTTAAATTGAGGCTCTTATCCAAAGTGAGATCCTTTTTATCTTTTAAAAACCTAGAATGGGCAATTCACACTTTTATCTTATCTCAAATGGATTACTGTAACTCTCTATATGTAGGCGTTAGCCAGTCTTGTTTAGCACGGGTCCAGCTTTTTTTTTTTTAAATCTTTGTACAGCACTTTGGCCAACATGTTGTTGTTATTAAATGTGCTATATAAATAAAGTAAAGTTGAAACTGGACACCCTTTCCACGCACTCCCCCTGATGCTGACAGGCTGTAGCTCAGACTTCCTCCAGCTCTTTTTCTTGGTGATATTGAGGTCCAGGTTGTTGTCTGCACTCCAATCTGACAGCCTCTGTCTGTAAAGTACAGTCTGTAAAAGTATTCCTTTAATTTTTTGAGCAATCTATAAATAAGTTTACCTAAACCTGCTTCCTACACTGTCTGGAAGATTACATCTTGCTGTAAAGTGTCATGGCTTTTTGAAATTCAGCTTTTAATCAATCAAAATTGAGTATGTGGATTTTTACTGCTTTTCACTTTTCCTAACACGCTAATTTCAGGTTCAGACATAAAGATCTGGAGGGAAAACTCATTACATAATTTGGGGGCCAGAGCAGCAGCAGCTCGATCGTTGGTCTCAGCACAGGGACACCAAGGAGTGAGTGGCCAGCCGATCTCAGAGACGTTGGGGTATGTATATATAGAAGGTCTACCAGGTAAATGGGAGACAGGACATTTAAAACTTTATAAGCAAGAGTTTAAATTCATTATAAAATAAAGAGGCAAAAACAGGGGTAAGGTACTCATGTTTGTGTCACGTCAGCAGAAGAGAAGCATCCTGGACCATTGATGCAACAGGACCCAAGTCATGGAGACGGACCGTCCCATTTTTATATTCATTGAAATCCCTCTCTTGTCTGACCATTTCCTGATAACATTTAAAATTACAATAATTGATTACACAGCAGTGGGGAGTAGACTTTATCACAGTGCTGCTGAGCCAACTATTCCTTTACTGTTAACTAGTAATGACTTCATGAACTTCTTCACAATTAAAGTTTTAACCATTAGAGCAAAAATTACCAAAATCATCCCACAGATGTAATATTATCTACAGCTACTTTCAGTACCATTGATATTCATTTAGACTCTTTTTCTCCAATTGATCTTTCTGAGTTAACTTCAATAATTACTTCCTCCAAACCATCAACGTGTCTTTTAGACCCCATTCCTACAAAACTGCTCAAAGAAGTCCTGCCATTAATTAATGCTTCAATCTTAAATATGATCAACCTATCTCTAATAATCAGCTATGTACCACAGGCCTTCAAGCTGGCTGTAGTTAAACCTTTACTTAAAAAGCATCTCTAGACCCAGCAGTCTTAGCTAATTATAGGCCAATCTCCAACCTTCCTTTCATATCAAACATCCTTGAAAGAGTAGTTGTCAAACAGCTAACAGATCATCTGCAGAGGAATGGCTTATTTGAAGAGTTTCAGTCAGGTTTCAGAGCTCATCACAGCACAGAAACAGCTTTAGTGAAGGTTACAAATGATCTTCTTATGGCCTCTGACAGTGGACTCATCTCTGTGCTTGTCCTGCTAGACCTCAGTGCAGCGTTCCATACTGTCGACCATAATATCCTATTAGAGCGATTAGAACATGCTGTAGGTATTACAGGTACTGCACTGCAGTGGTTTGTATCATATCTATCTAATAGACTCCAGTTTGTGCATGTAAATGGAGAGTCCTCTTCACACACTGAGGTTAATTATGGAGTTCCACAGGGTTCAGTGCTAGGACCAATTCTGTTTACATTATACATGCTTCCCTTAGGCAGCATCATTAGAAGACATAGCATACATTTACACTGCTATGCTGATGAATATCCTTCCACTGCTATGCTGACGACTGTCAGATTTATCTGCCTCTGAAGAAGAAAGAGGCCTTCTCTATTAAGCCACTTCTAGCATGTCTAGAAGACATTAAATCTTGGATGTCCCTAAACTTTCTAAGGTGTAATTCAAGCAAAACTGAGGTGATTCTGTTTGGTCCTAGTGGACCTTGTGAACCCTCTGCTATTGATTTGGGAACCCTGGCAGAGTATTTTAAATCTGTTGTTACAAACCTGGGTTTTAAGATGGACAGTGATTTTAAATTAGACAGTCAAATTAGGGCTACTGTCAAGTCCAGTTTTTATCATTTAAGGCGCTTGGCAAAGATAAGACCTATTTTATCCAGGCCGCATCTTGAAACGGTAATCCATGCTTTTATTTCATGTCGTCTAGATTACTGTAATGCTCTGTATTGTGGAGTTAGTCAGCATCTTCTCTCTCGTCTGCAGCTGGTCCAGAATTCTGCTGCACGACTTTTAACCAGAACTCGTAAAAGAGAGCACATAACTCCCATCCTGGCTTCACTCCATTGGCTGCCTGTATATCTTAGAGTTCATTTTAAAATTCTCATGTTTGTGTTTAAATGTTTAAACGGTCTTGCCCCAACTTACCTCTCTGAGCTTCTGCATCCTTACTCACCCCCCAGGTCTCTCAGGTCAGCTGACAAGCTGCTCCTGGAGGTACGCAGGTCCAAGAGGAAGCTCAGAGGTGGCGGGGCCTTCTCTATTGCTGCTCCTAATCTGTGGAACAATCTTTCCCAGCACATTAGAGAGGCCCCTTCACTGTCCACTTTTAAAACACGTCTTAAAACCCATTTTTACTCCTTGGCATATGACACAGTCTGACCCTGATTTTATTGATTTTATTGTTTTGATCTAATGCGCTGATTTTATTGTTTTAAATGTAATTCTCATCATCATTTTTTATACTATTTTATTATTGTTTTTGCTATTTGTGCTAATTTTATTATTTTAATGTCATTTTAATAATCATTTATATATATATATATTATTTATTTTATATTATTATTTTTCTTATTTTTTAACATGTTCAATGTATCATTTTGGCATGTCAAGTGTACAGCACTTTGTGTTCAGCTGGGGGCTGATCTGAAAGTGCTATATAAATAAATTGCTTGCTTGCTTGATGACACCCAGCTCTATCTGTCCATGAAGCCAGATAACACACACCAATTAGTTAAACTGCAGGAATGTCTTAAAGACATAAAGACCTGGATGGCCGCTAACTTTCTGCTTCTTAATTCAGATCAAACTGAGGTTATTGTACTCGGCCCTGAAAATCTTAGAAATATGGTATCTAAGCAGATTCTTACTCTGGATGGCATTACCTTGGCCTCCAGTAACACTGTGAGGAACCTTGGAGTCATTTTTGACCAGGACATGTCCTTCAACGCACATATTAAACAAATATGTAAGACTGCTTTCTTCCATTTGTGCAACATCTCTAAAATTAGAAATATCCTGTCTCAGAGTGATGCTGAAAAACTAGTTCATGCATTTATGATGAGTTTGGATTCAGGAGACAGACACTATCTCTACTTTTAAGGTTAGGCTTCAAACTTTCCTTTTTGCTAAAGCATATAGGTGAAGCATATAGTTATGCTGCAACAGGTGTAGGCTGCTGGGGGATTCCCATGATGCACTGGGTGTTTCTCCTTCACTCACTATGTGTTAATAGACCTCTCTGCAATTAGTCAATGATTATTATTAATCTCTGGCTCTCTTCCACAGCATCTTTGTCCTGTCTTGCAGGATGCAGAGGTGGTCTGTAGGGAGCTTGGCTGTGGGCCTCCTTCGCTCCTCCAGGGGGCGCTCTATGGAGAAGTGGAGGCTCCAGTGTGGAGCAGAGAGTTCCAGTGTGGAGGCCATGAGTCTGCTCTCCTGGACTGTAGAAGCTCAGGCTCAGCTAGAAGCAGCTGCTCACCTGGCAAAGCTGCTGGACTCACCTGCTCAGGTAGAAGAGGAGCTGCAGCTTTGGTTCAAACTCACTTTGTTCTCTCACTGATGACTCTCTGCTTTCCATACAGTGCTTGTTGATGTCAGGTTGGTGGGAGGAGCCAGTCGCTGTGCAGGTACACTGGAGGTGAAACTCCTGGGAGAACAGAGACCAGTGATTGGTCCTGATTGGAACCTGAAGTCAGCAGCTGTTGTATGTGAACATCTGGACTGTGGCTCTGCTGTTTCTGTGGCATGTCGAGAGTCCTCAGTGGATGGTCTGAAGGAGTGTGTGACAACACGTCTTCATCATACCCACCTGAGCCTCAGTTGTTCAGGTAAGCCAGTGTGTGCGAGGCAGTTTGTCCTGAAATCTCCGTATTTTCAACTTTATTCTCTTATATATAGTTTTATTTATTTATTTTATGGAATCGCAACCTTATCGCTACCTTATTGTGGTGGAGGGGTTTGTGTGTCCCAGGGATCCCAGGGGCTATGTTGTCTGGGGGCTTTTGCCCCCTGGTAGGGTCTCCCATGGCAAATTGGTCCTGGGTGAGGGACCAGACAAAGAGCGATTCAGAAGACCCCTATGAAAAGACCATCGAGGGAACAGTATACCCTGCCCGGGATAGGGCAGGTCCTGCCCTGGAGCCAGGTCCGGGGAGGGCGCCCGAGGGCGAGCGTCTGGTGGCCGGGCCTTAGTCCCGGCCGGGCACAGCCCGAAAAAGGGACATGGGCCCATCTTCCTGCAGGCCCACCACCCACAGGAGGCACCATAGGGGTCGGGTGCAATGTGAGCCGGGCGGCGGCCAGGAGCGGAGACCCTGGTGGACTGATCCCCGGCTACCAAGACTGGCAATTGGGACATGTAATGTCACCTCTCTGGTGGGGAAGGAGCCTGAGTTAGTGCGTGAGGTTGAGAGGTACCGGCTAGATATAGTCGGGCTCACCTCAACTGGAACCAGCCTCCTGGAGGAGGGGTTGGACTCTGTCTCCGTCTGGAGTTGCCCCTGGTAAGAGGCGGCGGGCTGGGGTGGGTATCTTGGTATCCCCTCGGCTTGCTGCCGGTCTGTTGGGGTTCCTCCCAGTGGACGAGAGGGTTTGTTCCCTTCGCCTTCTGGTCAGGGAACGGGTCCTGACTGTCATCTATGCTTGTGTGCCGAGCGGCAGTTCAGAGTACCCAGCCTTCTTGGAGTCCCTGGGTGGGGTGCTGGAAGGTGCTCCACCTGGGGACTCTGTTGTCCTACTGGGAGACTTCAATGCTCACGTGGGCAATGACAGCGAGACCTGGAGGGGCGTGATTGGGAGGAACGGCCTCCCTGATCTGAACCCAGGCGGTGTCTTGTTATTGGACTTCTGTGCAAACCACAGTTTGGCCATAATGAACACCTTGTTCAAACATAAGAGTGTCCATAAGTGCACGTGGCACCAGGACGCTCTAGGCCACAGGTCGATGATCGATTTTGTAATCGTATCACCAGACCTGAGGCCATATGTTTTGGACACTCAGGTAAAGAGAGGGGCTGAGCTGTCAACTGATCACCACCTGGTGGTGAGTTGGATCAGGTGGCGAGGGAGAACGCTGGACAGACCTGGCGCGCCTAAACGTACAGTGAGGGTGTGCTGGGAACGTCTAGCAGAGGCCCCGGTCCGTGAGATCTTCAACTCACACCTCCGGCAGAGCTTCAACAGCATTCCGAGGGAGACTGGGGACATTGAGTCTGAATGGACCATGTTCAGCACCTCCAATGCTGAGCTGCGGCCGCAAGGTAGTTGGTGCCTGTTGTGGTGGTAATAATGGAGCCACCAAGCTGAAGAAGGAGTCCTACCGCGCTTGGTTAGCCTGTGGGACTCCGGAGGCAGGCCAAGCGGAATGCGGCTTGGGCAGTGGCTGAAGCAAAAACTCGGGTGTGGGAGGAGTTCGGAGAGGCCATGGAAAGACTTTCGGACTGCTTTCGGAAGACATTCTGGCAAGCCATCAAGCAACTCAGTAGGGAAAAGTGGTGCTCTGCCTGCACTGTGTATAGTGCGAGTGGAATGCTGCTGACTTCGACTGAGAAAATTGTCGGGCGGTGGAAGGAATACTTCGAGGACCTCCTAAATCCCACTGACACGTCTTCCGAGGAGGAAGCAGAGTCTGGGGATGAAGGGGATGACCCGCCAATCTCTGGGGGCGAGGTCACTGAGGCAGTTAAACAACTCCTTGGTGGCAGAGCCCCTGGGGTGGATGAGGCCCGCCCCGAGTTCCTGAAGGCTCTGGATGTTGTAGGGCTGTCTTGGTTGACACATCTCTACAATGTTGCGTGGAGGTCAGGGGCAGTACCCCTGGACTGGCAGACCGGGGTGGTGGTCCCCATCTTTAAGAAAGGGGACCGGAGGGTGTGTTCCAACTACAGGGGGATCACACTCCTCAGCCTCCCTGGGAAAGTCTATGCCAGGGTGCTGGAAAGGAGAAGTCCGTCCGTTAGTCGAACCTCAGATACAGGAGAAACAATGCGGGTTTCGTCCTGGTCATGGAACACTGGATCAACTCTTTATCCTCTCGAGGATACTTGAGGGTGCATGGGAGTTTGCCCAACCAGTCTACATGTGTTTTGTGGACTTGGAGAAGGCATTCACACCCTCCACAGGGTCCTGTGGAGGGTGCTCCGGGAGTATGGGGTGTCTGGCCCATTGCTATGGGCCTTTCAGTCCTTATACAACCGTTGCAAGAGCTTGGTCCGCCGGCAATAAGTCAGACTCGTTCCTGGTGGGTGATGGGCTCCACCAGGGCTGCCCTTTGTCACTGATTCTGTTCATAATTTTTATGGACGTAGCCAAGTGGCAGAAGGCTTTCACTTGGATGGTCTCAGGATCTCATCTCTGCTTTTTGCAGATGATGTGGTTCTGTTGGCTTCATTGGGTGACGGCCTCCAGCTCGCCTTGGAACGGTTCGCAGCCGAGTGTGAAGCGGTGGGAATGAGAATCAGCACCTCCAAATCTGAGGACATGGTCCTTAGCCGGAAACGGGTGGAGTGCCCTCTCCAAGTGGAGGAGTATAGGTATCTCAGGGTCTTGTTCACGAGTGACGGGAGAAGGGAGTGGGAGATGGACAGATGGATTGGCTGCGGCCCCTGTACCAGTCTGTTTTGGTGAAGCGAGAGCTGAGTGTAAAAGCGAAGCTCTCAATTTACTGGTCGATCTACGTCCCTACCCTCACCCATGGTCACGAGCTGCAGAAATGGGCTTCCTCTGAAGGGTGGCTGGCCTCCCCCTTAGAGATAGGGTGAGAAGGTCGGCCATTTGGGAGGGGCTCAGAATAGAGCCGCTGCTCCTCCACATCGAAAGGAGCCAGTTGAGGTGGTTCGGGCATCTGACAAGGATGCCTCCTGGGCGAGGTTTTCCAGGCTTGTCCCATCGGGAGGAGGCCCTGGGGCAGACCCAGGACACGCTGGAGAGATTATATCTCTCAGCTGGCCTGGGAACGCCTTGGACAAGCTGGAGGAGGTGGCCGGGGAGAGGGAGGTCTGGGCTTCTCTGCTTGGGCTGCTGCCCCCGCGACCCGGCCCCCGGATAAGCGGAAGAAAATGGATGGATGGATGATTACAAATAACAGATACATTTAAATTGCTTCATAAATGTTAAACAAGGTAAATTTTACTTTATGATAATATTTTTATAAAATTGCATCATTCAAATCTACAATGTAATTATTTCTAAAATATACATAGCTTTGATTATTGATGAGACAACGTTCAGTGATCAAAGCATAACAAAGAGCTGGTCTGTGCACGGGTCCAACTGTGGTCGCATCTTCATTCATTTATTTGTATTAACTATTTTGGTCTACGTCGCTGCCCTTTAATTTATTAAACAGCATCTCTCACACACATATATTTGTACTATATGTACTCAGTGTGTTGTCTCTTGTCTCCATTTTATGGAGTTAAATCAGGGCCATAATGTTTGTTTAGTTAAAAAAAAATTTGAAATCGAAAATATGTAAACTGAAAGCAAAAGTCACATTTTTAGAGTTTACTTTGAAAAAGAAAGAGTTGGATTTAAAATTTTCAGATTCAGATCTTTTAAATTAATGTACAAAAAAAAATTCTTCAGGTTTGGATTTTTCTCTCAGCTTCAATTTTTTTCTTTTCACTTTCAAAAAAAAATTCTTCAGGTTCGGATTTTTCTCTCAGCTTCAATTTTTTTTTTTCACTTTCAAAAAAAAATTCTTCAGGTTCGGATTTTTCTCTCAGCTTCAATTTTTTTTTTCACTTTCAGATCTCTATTTTTCAGTTACAGACTTTTGGCCCTGTTTTGGCGTGGTGGGCGTGGCTACACAGAGAGGGGCGGGGAATCATGAGTGACAGCAGATCGCTGCAGGCTCAAGATGGTCCATTTTTCATGTTGCCTTCAGGAAACCTGGGAATGAACATAATTTATCAAACACCTCCTGCACTGTATTATTTGATAATGTTTAGAAAACATGTCATGCATAACTGCTAAAACTCAGTTACTAAAGCTCTTTCAAGCAGTAATGTGTACAAATTACGCCGTAACTGATCAATTATGAGACGTTTTCCCAGCCACTACGTGAGAAGTGGTCATTTCCCATGCTCTCAAAGTAGCGCGCATTGTATCGGGTGGGGGCTGCTGTTAACTTGTCCCTCAGTGAACGATGGCGTCGTCTTCCAACAACACTGCTGGCGTGAACAATCAGGTGAGTGTTCAAGTTTGGAACAATTACTCTGCAGTCTGTGAATACTACGAATTTAAGAAGTGGCTATTGTTACTGTTATTTTTTTTTCTGTTTTTTTATTTTATAACGTTTTTTGCTGAAATGCTAGCTCAACAGAAACGCCTCGCTGTCATTTTCGGCTGAAACTTATGTCCTAGTTGATCTGTAAGCTTGGAGAACAACAAAGTTAGTGAAGTAACGTAAAATTCTTTGTATTTAATTTAGGAGCAGCTAAAAAGAGAGATGCTTCAGCGACTACTGCATAAAGTTTCCCAGGTCATGCACAGACAACCCCTCGATGTGGACTATTTGCAGTTTGTTATCGACCATGAGATGGTCCTTTTAAGATCTTTGTCCGATCAGGTTGAGATCCCTCAAAGTATTATAAATGCTCTGATAGAGCTGTCAACTGTGCTCAGTATGGAGGACGTCAATGAACAAACCCCCTCTCAGACGTCAGTGTCAGAAGGAAAGCTGGGACGTCCAAATTACAATGTATCGCCTGTACAGCTCCAGATACTGACAGAAATGTTCTTATCAATCACCCAAATTGCAAAACTTCTTGGAATATCTGTGAGGACAGTGAAACGTCGTTTGCATGAATATGGCATTTCCATAAAGCAGTGCTACAGTACAACAAGTGATGAAGAGCTGGACAATTTACAAAGATCTATAAAGACAAGAACACCTCATGTTGGATACAGGATGATGAAAGGGATGCTTCAAGCCATGGGCCACCATGTACAGTGGAAGAGAGTGTACTCGTCGATGCACCGTGTGGACTCTGCTGGTATTTTCTCAAGAATGACAAGGCTGGGATTTGTGGTCCGAAGGACATATTCAGTGCAAGGTCCTCTTTACTTGATGCATATAGACACAAACCATAAACTAATAAGGTAGGATGAAGTCTGACAATACTGCTAAATACTGAATTATGTTTTATACCTGTTAATGCCCTAGTTGTTGTTTTTTGTTGTTCTTTTTACAGATTTGGCCTGGTGATATTCGGAGGGATAGATGGGTACTCAAGAAAGGTGATTTTTCACTTTCAAAATTGAGCTGAATGAGATGTTAATTGAAAAGTGAAATACTTGTGTTTTGGTCTACCATAAAACTTACCATATACTGTAATATAGAGATCCTTCTGTAGAACAAAATGTTCCTAATCTGTTTATGTTTGTCAGTATTTGGTGACTATAAATGCTTGGTAAACTAATTCTTCAAGTTGCTAAAAGGATTTTTTTTTTACCCTTTGCATTTGGGTGAATAGTTGATTACAAGTACTGCTACATCTCATGGCAGCTTGCTACCTTGGGAATTATGTAGCCTGCTTTTTTTCTTGTACTTAAAAATATAAAATAAATGTACCAAGCTACAATACCTGATAAACATGTTTCTATCTTTAATCACATCCCTGGCCATGGAACATCAGAGAAGCCAATTGTTCCATTACTTTTGGTCCCTTAAGTGGAAGGCACATATGAAAACAGTTCAAATACCTCTGCAGTTATAGCCAATCGTGTTAGTTCCATTTAAAATCCATTGCGTGGCATATAGAGCCAAAAGTAGAATTCCCATGTTCCAATATTTATGGAGCTGACTTTTTGTCTAGAATTTCCCAACACTGTTTTTGAATTGTCATTTGAAATATCTTTTTTTTTTTTAAATCATCACAGGAAATCGAGGATGCGTACTTGGATGTCAACTCTATTGGTGAGCTGGATGGGAGCAATCCTGGAGTAATTCTTCCATCTGTTGAATGTCCTCTATCTGAGGAGGACATGGCAAGACTAAGAGACACTGTCAATGTAACAAGGCCCTCTCAGTCACATGGCCGAGACATTTATTTGGATGTACTTAACTTTGTACTAACTCACCGTTCCTAGGCGGCAACATTTTTATTTTGAATTTTCAACCCAGAGAAGGTTCATGAATAGCTCAGACTTTTATTTGATTTGATATACATGTAAAATGAACCTGCCAGGAAATTTTTATGCCACTCATTAAAGAACTCTGGCTGTCAATCTCCAACTTTGAAATGTGCTTCCTGAACATTAAATGGAAGGAGCAGCATTTTGAGTTACACATTGATAGACAATGCTATGCTTTACACATTGTTAAATTCCTGGCCAAGATGAAAAGCCTCCAGCAGAACCATTCTGAATTGACTATAGGACTTCATATGTTTCACAGGCAGGACAATGGTCTTAGCACAGGATGACACAACAGGATAGCAGATGCTGTGATTTCCAAAGTCAGCTTCACAATTGTGATTAAATTTTACCACCACAGCAAAGTCCTTCTTTTCTGAGGGGAGGAGAGGAACATGGCCTTGACCGGTGATCCATTGCAGAAACCTGGCAGGTGTGATAGATCTTGGGCCATCTTCGTCAGCTGCATGTTCTTGACCTTCTGTTAGGATAAGAGTGAATTTTAAGACGTTTTGAAGAAGCCTGGCCTCTTGGACAAAAAAAAAATCTAAATATTTTAATTTGATACAAGTGTAACTTTTGTCACAAAAACCTTAGAATATAATTTTGGAATGTGACAACTATAAACTAGACAAAAATAACCATTTACCTTCTGACTCATAAAGCAAGTCCTGAATGAAGTTAACCAGGTCCAGCTCAACCTGATGCTTAGAGGTTCCCTTCTCACTCAGCTGAGGGTGAATGGACGCCATGACAAACTCGGCATTAACCTATGATGATATTAGAAAGCAAAGCAACCCAACGGCTTGATTACTTCAGGGCTGCAGTATTCAGGCCCTAGAACTTTTCCACAGTTTGTCACATTATAGCCACAAACATAAATATATTTTATTGGAATTCAACATAAAAGACCAATAAAAAGTGGTAAACAATTGAGAATTGTAACAAAATTCATCCATGATTCCAAACATTTTTTTACAAATAAATAACTGAAAAGTGTGGTGTGTGTAATTATTCAGCCCCCTCAGTCAATACTTTTTAGAAACACCTTTTGCTGCAATTACAGCTCCCAGTCTTTTAGGGTATTTTTCTACCAGCTTTGCACATTTACAGACTGACATTCTTGCTCATTCTTCTTTGCCAAACAGCTCCAGCTCAGTCAGATTAGATGGACAGCGTTTGTGAACAGCAGTTTTCAGATCTTGCCACAGATTCTGGATTGGATTTACATCTGGACATTGACTGGGCCGTTCTAACACATGGAAATGTTTTGTTTTTCTATTGTTGCCCTGGCTTTACTGTATGTTTAGCAATCATCAGGAAATGTCTATGGGCAACTGACTACACTGAGACCAAAGGGGGCTGAATAATTACAAACACCAGAGTTTTCAGTTATTTATTTGTAATAAATATTTGGCATCATGTATGATTTTTGTTCCACTTCTCTAATGTACACCACTTTGTGTAGGTGTTTCATTTAGAGTTGAAATAAAATAGATTCATATTTGTGTCTGTAATGTAACAAAATGTGTAAATGTATGTAATACATACATGTAAAACTGAAAATACGTTTGTACTCACTTTCACATCTCCCCCAAGGACGAAGAGAGGCTGGCAGATTTCTGGGTATTGCTTAATCAGCAGGTGGAGGCCATACAGCTGCAAACCCTCCTTGAGTTGTTCCAACATTGGCTGCAATCTAAGCACAGCATGGAGTGTAATGGCTCTGTGGGTACCAAAAAGAGATTAAACAACATCTTCAGATGCTATTTTTCTCACATTCATATAGAAAAACGAAAACATGTCACAGCATACCGGACAATCGGTTCCTTGTTTTGAACCGAGATGGCTCCAGTGAATCCACAGTTTAAAATCTCATCAGTAAGGCCCTGAAGTGACTGCTCAGTTGAAGATTCCACCTAAAAGTAATTTAACAGATGAAATTATATAGCTGCAATGTGTACTAAGGCAATATTTTTACTAGTTATACAGCACCTGGTCAATCAGTAACCGCAACTGTGAATCTGCCACTGTATTTTTATCCAGCTGTGTTGGGTTGATCTGCCCATTGCAGAGGTAACTGTAAGCCCACTGGCTGAAAAATGTAGGGGCAGGACCTCCTTGTGCCAAACTGACGGCCAGAATCTCACCAACAGTCCTATTTATACAAACAGCATGAGTGTATTGCTTATAGTATAAAACATGACAGTTTTCCCTTTCTTTAAAATAAACATGCCTGAAGAGTCCACTGTCAAAGTCAGTAAGGGAATAGCGTGGACTTTTTTGGTGTGGTGGTCCTTCAAAGAAACGAGTCTCGATTCCGGCGACCATTTCTATTGAGAGAAGAAAGTTATGAATTATCCGATGTAAAACATTCATTTAGAGCTGGGTGAAATAAGATTTCTTTCATATCACAGTATTTTTTTCATTTGAGGCAATACTGATATATATATCATAATGTGTCTCACTGATTTTGAAGGCTTAACATGACAGATGTACTGAAGCAACATCATACATCTGTTCCAGATATGTAAAAATTCCATTCAAAATAAAAATATTGATTCAAAAAAGATGCCCTGCGATGGACTGGCGACCCATCCAGGTTGTACCCCGCCTCTCGCCCTGTGACCGCTGGAGATAGGCACCAGCACTCCCCGCGACCCCACAAGGGATAAGCGGCCAAGAAAATGGATGGATGGATGGATGATTCAAAAAATAAATCATAGTATACAGAAAGGTGTACTTGAGACAATAATATTGACACCTTTAAACCAGTAAGCTCATAACACAACATAGTCACATCACAGCCATGCTATGGTTAAAAAAAAAGACTATTTTCCTTGTGTTACCGGTGTTTTGGTTTTCGACCTTGGTTTTCTCATTTTTGGTTTTGGCCAAGAACTTTCATATCAGTCCATCCCAAATTATAAACATGATTGATGTATAGTTTAGTAAAGGAGAAATATAGTCATATTTACAACACAACTGGAGCAGAGTTCACTTAGAAGATAAAATGTATATTACAGAAGTATAAAATTTAGGGATTAGTCATTTCTTCAACATAAATAATACGAATGGAAAAGTAATTGATCTCTTTAAGTTCACCTGTGAGAAATTCTTTTCGAAGGGCACCAGTGTCGATTCCTGCTTCCCCAAAGAAGGACACCTTCAACATGGCAGTGGGTGAATTTTTTTTTGACGTTGCCACTGCAGAAGGCCTCTCTCCAGAATGTTTGTTCTTGAAATAAGGATGCTGAACTGCTTCTCCACATCAACTCTTTGACAAATCGCATCCAACACATTGTCGACACTAAAAAAATCAATAAATGAAAGAATAAACACTCTTTATTCAGTTCAGAGTATTAATAGTCATCTGTGTGTGTGATGTTTTTTACCTTTTCATATGGTCCTCTTCTACTATGTTCTCCTCAATTTCATCCACGTCTATTACATTTTTGCTTCTAATAAAAATAAAGAAAAAGTTGTTGTTTAAATGGGAAATTCTCAAGATGTTATATCCTATATGATATTTTAAAAGCCATGCTTTTTGAACTACCTTTCTCCGCATGTGCTTGCATGGATTTCAAGGAAATAAGGTGCAAATTTCAAGTTACAGATAGGACACTGAAGTTTCTAAAACAGAAATGAGAGTTAAAATATTGAATAGAGTTCCATTGTAGTTATGTTAATGGTCTATACTCATTTCTATTAAGATATTACTTCTTCATCCAATTCCTCTGTGTCGGTGTGCTCTTCAGAAGGCTGCACGGACACTATTTGGACCTCGGTTTGACATGCCTATCATAATTAATAGACATATAACATTGCTGATTAAGATAAAAAACAAGTGGGTCAATTTTTTTATTGACATTTCAATGCAATGCAATTTCATTAAAATAAATGCATATATTGTTCTAAGATGTATGTACCTCTGTGTCTTCAGCTGAAGACCCAGACTCTGTGCACTCCTGCACATGAAGAGCCAAAATATGCAATGGCAGACTTACTTTGCATGTTTGGCATTGTGCTTTGGGCATATTTTTAAATTCAACTGCATCAGGAGGTAACGGAGTAAGGTCAAATTCTTGCTGTAAAGGTACTATATACAGCAAGTTTTTCCCATTTCCTGTCATACTGCGTATTAGGGTCCCTGTGTAACCTTCAGAATCAGGAGGGACCAGTGTCAGTTTCCTTTTACCCTGACCACCTGAAAAAAGTAGAGCCCAGATCTAGTTCACATAGGTGCAAATTATGTGACTATCATGTAATAAACATTTGTTACCCCTACCTGTAGCCTTGTAGAGCAACCATCCTCCAGTCAGACCCTGCATTTTAGGATATTCACTTTGAAGAAGTCCAAATAACTGCAGAACAAGATCAATATTGTGATGCCTGCAGACTTGATGATCTTTACAGAGACATATAAGTCTGAAAATCTATATATTTATTCCTTTAACCTCTTCATGGTTCATGTCCCTGGACATTGTGAGATGTCTTTTACCCAGTCCTGCCTGTGCAAGCTGAAATTCCTCAGAGGAGGTAGGTGTTGTTACTGCATTACAGTTCAGCAAGTATACATAGAAACTGAAAGGCTTCCATGCTTTAAAAGGTGGTGTCACAGGGATCCTTGGATTATGCATCTTTCGTTTTCCAAGAAAACTTTTTTTTCCAAAGAAACCAGGGAAAGATCTGAACGGAATTAGAAAAATACATGAAAATGACAGCACAGTTATAACACACCAAAAAGGTTAAAAACTTTTTAAATAATTTTTTTTCATATTTAATTTAAAACCTTGCCATCTCTTGATCTACAGAGGGAGGTCCCTGTTCCTGCCTTACTCCCTGTGCTGCCTGGTGCTGTCCCTGAGAAAGATTCTGAGTGAGCACAGTAATAAGATTCTGTGCAGCGGCTTCCACTGTAGAATTGTAGTTCACATTCTAAAAAACACATATATAAAAAAAATAATAGGTAAAACATAACAGAAATTATGAAATATGTTAAACATAGGGATGCACCGATACCGGTATCGGCCTCGATACCAGATTTTCTAAAGTACTCGTTAAAACTCCCCCGATACCATGGTTTGAGAAAGAAGACTGCATCCTAAGCCCGATTAGTTATGGAGTCTTTTAAAATGTTTTCCATATTTTTGGGGAAGGATCAAATTGTTAATATTACTTTACCTTTCGAAGTAAGTTTCAGCCGAAATGATAGCGAGGCGTTTCTGTTGAGCTAGCATTTCAGCAAAAAACGTTATAAAATAAAAAAACAGAAAAAAAAAATTAACAGTAACAATAGCCACTTCTTAAATTCGTAGTATTCACAGACTGCAGTGTAACTGTTCCAAACTTGAACACTCACCTGATTGTTCACGCCAGCAGTGTTGTTGGAAGACGACGCCATCGTTCACTGAGGGACAAGTTAACAGCAGCCCCCACCCGATACAATGCGCGCTACTTTGAGAGCATGGGAAATGACCACTTCTCACGTAGTGGCTGGGAAAACGTCTCATAATTGATCAGTTACGGCGTAATTTGTACACATTACTGCTTGAAAGAGCTTTAGTAACTGAGTTTTAGCAGTTATGCATGACATGTTTTCTAAACATTATCAAATAATACAGTGCAGGAGGTGTTTGATAAATTATGTTCATTCCCAGGTTTCCTGAAGGCAACATGAAAAATGGACCATCTTGAGCCTGCAGCGGTCTGCTGTCACTCATGATTCCCCGCCCCTCTCTGTGTAGCCACGCCCACCACGCCAAAACAGGGCCAAAAGTCTGTAACTGAAAAATAGAGATCTGAAAGTGAAAAAAAAAATTGAAGCTGAGAGAAAAATCCGAACCTGAAGAATTTTTTTTTGAAAGTGAAAAGAAAAAAATTGAAGCTGAGAGAAAAATCCGAACCTGAAGAATTTTTTTTTGTACATTAATTTAAAAGATCTGAATCTGAAAATTTTAAATCCAACTCTTTCTTTTTCAAAGTAAACTCTAAAAATGTGACTTTTGCTTTCAGTTTACATATTTTCGATTTCAAATTTTTTTTAAACTAAACAAACATTATGGCCCTGATTTAACTCCATACATTTCACCTGGAAGCAGGAAGGTGGACGCCGAACTGAACATACACGAATATTCCCAAACCCCTCCTGCAGGGATCGTTCACGGATCCTGCTGTCTGGTGTGACTTTATCCCTTTGACTGCCTACTCAACCATTTGGTTTAGCATATTTTGAGAGACTATATATAATGAATTGGAGTACTTAGCTTAACTCAACCTTATTGAGCCATCTCTACCACTTGGTTGAGTTATGTTATCCTAAAAAAAAACACTAGATGGCACTGTGTCAGGATATGGCAGGCCTCATCTGCCACCCTCCAACCAGGAAATCAGAAAGCAAAAAATCACTCTGGACACATGGACTGTTTTGGCTAAAAATTTTAAAGGTAAGTACATTTTTCTGCAGTATAAACATGTCAGAGTCTTTACTGAACATGATTATGTCATTTGATACCAGAAAATAGCTGTAATAAATCCATAATATTTTTTTAAAAACATGCTCAACCAAACGGTTGATTTGTCAATTGATGGTAAGAGTAGCAAAACTTAGCTAATGTTTAGAACTGTTGTTTTAACATATGAAATTGACTATTTACTATTGAATATAAATAATTTAATGATCTATACATGTAAATATGACATGTTTAAATTTTTCCGTGACAAATACTGTATGTTACAAAATGTTCTAATGTTTAAAGATTTACTCACTTTCTGTGATTATTTTTTAAAGTACAGTTTTAAATGACACATGGAAATCAAACCAACTATATTTCTACAATTTTATTTTTTTTAATGTTTATTAGATGGATTGCAAATCCTTTTATGGAGCAACACAACGCACCTACCTGGCCCTTGTACCTGAAAATTCTCAGGACTCCGATGGTGAACTGAGTGATGATGACCCAATAGAGGATCCAGATTTTCAACCCAATTTTGCAGATGATAGTGATGAAAGCTGCTTTGATGTTTCCCTGGATGAAGATGCTCCTTCAACAAGTAGATCTAATAAACTTTCGCGTAAAATGAGCAAAAAAGGGAAAACTATCCTAAAAACAGTTCCCTTGGATGAAGCAGAGGATACATTAGACTCATCTTCCTCTTTAGTCCCAAAAAAAGACACAAGAAGAATCTGGAAGCATGAGGACATTGAAGAATTTCAAGTTCCAGATGCAAGTTTCGAAACCCCTGACGCCCTACAGTTCCCATTCCAGTACTTCAAAATGCTCTTCACTGATGAAATGATTGATCATATTGCCTATCATACCAATCTGTATTCTGCTCAAGAGTTGGGGGACACAATCAAGACTAGCCCTAAGGAAATTGAAGATTTTCTGGAAATCCTCCTATTCATGGGTGTTTTCAACTTTCCATCGCTAGATGCAATTACTGTCCAAAGGGCGTCTCAAGATGGAAATGCCAAAAATGCAATGTTTTCTTGTGCTTGAATGCCAGTCAGGAATGCTTTGCAGTGTACCACCAGAAGATCTAATCATCAAGGGGTATTGGTGAAGTTGCATGAACGGCAAAAGCAAAGAGCCAGAACTGTTTCAGTGCGTTCTCAAATTTTTCAGTGCAAAATGGCAATGGTATATACCACCAGAATTTTCTGGAAAATAAAATAAAAAATGTTAGTGCTGTTCCAACACTACAGTGAAAAGTTTATGTTAACAACAGGTCAAAAGTGAATTTGTATGTTTATGAATTTTCGGTAATTGCAGATCAAGTTTTTGATCAAATTTACAATATTTTTGTGTTTTATACATTTTATGGTTTGTTATTATAACGCCCACTGTTGAAATGGAATCCAACAATGTTTGATGTTTTACTACCACAATAAAGTGGGTCAAACACAAAATTGGGTAGTTATTGTTTTGCAAAATGAGTATAACCTTTACTTTTTTCTACTAGTTATGTCTGTAGAACTTTATGTAGTTGTACCATAGAGAGACATCTCAACCGTTTGGTAGAGGGTAATATTTAAAAAACTATAAGGTGTGTATAAATTTTTTTTTTGATTGTGATCATTATTGACCTAAAGGAATAGAAAATATGGACAAATAATTTTTTCATTGTATTTTTCTTTCAGAGAAATTTCCAGGAAATGTTGAGTAGAGTCTGGTTTTTTTACTCTGGGGTGCTGATTTCCATCTTTGGAACGTATACCAGTAAACATTGCTTAAAGCAGTATTATTATCAGACATTTTTAAAATATGGAGTAGATGTAATTAGGAGTCATCCCTTAGAGTACAGGCAGCATACCTGTGTTGCCCCTCGGCAGACTTCCAGAAATGCACATCAGCGCTAAAGCAGCTGAACTACGGGGGGCACATACAGGAATAGAGAAGCACAAATGAGGCTGATTGTGACCTGCGAAGCTTCTTATGTTAAGTCACAAAATAAAAATTCCGCCTTAAGTAGTTTAATCAGCTAAATTTTGAGCACCCCCCGATAAACCCGATGCAGCACAGGACACAGAACTCAATGAAAATCAAGTTTTATTAGAATACGATGCAAAGCTCACTCAGAAAACTAAAGCTTCCTGTCCCTCTGCAAAAATGTGTCTCACTGGTAGCTGCAGAAACACTCCGAGTCTTAATAAAGGTTCCCAACACAGAGGTGAAGACAGGTCAACGTGAGGCAGCTAAAGTAAAAACTGAAAATCTGCAGATCACAGTGTGTCCTTTTAAAAAGCTCGAAGCCAGTGGACTAATGAGAAACCAGCTGGATTAGAGGTTAACACTCCAGCTGTGCTGCTTGCACTGGCTCCGCCTCACCGTGCTCACAGACACAAGGTCCTGTGTAAGTTTCAGCTACAAGCTCTCAGAGCTGCGATGAAGACGAGACTCTTTCTAACGTGGGAGAAACCAAAGTGCAGTGTGAGCTCCTGAGCTGAGCTCGCATGATCCCGCTGCACCACAGAGGAAGAAGTTACAGGTTAAAGGCCAGCAAGTAACACACCATCTGAATCCAAAATGTTCACAACAAAGATCAAACAGTGATTTCACTAGAACAAAAACCTTGGGAAAAGGACAAACCATCCTCCTGCAAACCTCATTCTACAAGAAAAACAGTTTAAAATCAACAGTTTAGTGCAAACAAAGTCAACTTAAATCCAAAAAGTTTAAAAGCTCAAAAACACACAAACAGTCTTCCTCTGTCTTTAATAAGGAGTCCCTCATGGAAGCGTTTCAGGGCCTCTGCTGTTTCCAGTACACCTGCTAATACGTTTAAAGCTGCAGCTTCACCCAAACCTCCAGTTTATGTCGTTTCCAGGCAGAGAGGATGAAGAGCTGGAGGTCCAGGCCAGGAATCATGTTTCAGGAAGAAATCTGTCCTCTGACTGAGTCTGCAAGTGGTTACACGCCGACACGTTAGCTGGGAATCGCGGTTTCCGGACTTTGTTCCTTGTGATGAGCACCCCATCTGAATGCTGTCCTGAAATTTCTCCACCAAAGTCTGAATCCTTCATCGTGAACTCCTTTGTTGCCCTAAAAATATTCAGAAATGTGAGTGTGTGCACGGACGTCAGGGGAAGCGCCAGGCCGGCTCCACGTTATGCACTTGGTCCCATCCTTCGAGTTTGTTTAGTTCAGGTAATGTGTGTGCTGCCCCCTGCTGGTTCCTGCTATGATGTCACGTATGTGAAGGTGTACAATTGGACTTTACTGTAAATGGTAATTAGAAGTATACTGATTTTCATGTTCCTGTGGTTTCCTGTTAGTGACACAGTGACTGAGGGTAAATTTAGTGTGAATATGAGACGTGACTGCAGATGTTCCTTCTGTAACAATAACGGGAACATCTTTGCAGGTTTGAGCTGCCCTTCAGACAAAAATAGATATTTAAAGATGGTTCCCTGAGTATTTCCTTAAAAAAAAAAAAGGTAATTATGCAAACTATTTGTAAAATAGAAATCTGGCTGAACAGATGGTGTCATGTGAAGAATGCATCATTAATTTTCTGTATAGAACACACTGAAGCTGCTGCCCGTGTCCATGCTGCTGTTATTACACTGAAGGCTGAGAGCCGTCTGTACACTGTGGGCCGGCTGCTGTTCGCTTCACTTCCTTATTGCAGCGTAAACATGACTGTGATAAGAATGCAGACCAAGTGTGGACTTGAAGGCACTGTGAGGACTTCCTGGTTGTCATCACCTGCTGCTTTGGTAGATTCCTGCCTGGCTGTGCGCAGGCTGACGGCCGCAGGTCAGAGCGAGGCGGCGATGAAGGCACAGTGGTTTCTTAATCAATTAGTTCACAAATGCGCGGTGGACATCCTCCGCAGCGAGAATTTGTACATTCAGTGTGTGCATCTAAACAGCAGCTCTGAAGGTGGGGTAAGGTCGCGTCTCACCGTCTTCAGACAGTCATACCGCACATTCGATTTCCATTAGAAAAATAAAGTTATCAAAATAAAAGCCCATTCTGTCAAGTTCCCTTCAGAAAGACCTGATTACAGTTTATTGCTTTGGAGGCAGTCGGTCCTACAAAGAAGGAAAAAAAAAAATCACTTTAATAAGACTCGTTTAAATCCAGAATAACATCAGACTGGTTAAAGTGGCAGCATCCGGTTTGTTAAACTGGGTCTGGATGCACGCTCTGGGTTAAACTGGTTTGCCAGGTCTGGGTCGGGTTACCTGGGTTCAGCCTCAGCCAGGATCAGGACCGGAAGACGTGGACGGCTCGGATGACGTACTGGCGGCACATGGGGCACTCACTCATTCTCTTTCCACACTTTGTGCAGGTGACCATGTGACCGCACTCCAGCAGCACGCAATCGATGGGAGAGTCCATACAGATCTTACAGAGGTTCTCCTCCAGACCTCCGGTGCCAACACCACCCGACTCTGGAGACGAAGGAGCGACAACCGCTTCTTTAATAACGGCATGTAAACACTGACGTCAGCGTTACTTGGTGTGATCGGTCTGCTTTAGGGAAACATCACAGACTCACCTGAAGCGTTCACAGCGTTGGCAGCTGAAAGCAAAACAGAAACACAAGAGAACTGTTGGAGTGTTTGAGGAACGGAGGCCTGTGTGCAGCATCCTCTTTATACTGAGAGGACGTCCCCCGCGACAAGAGGACGTCCACGCAAACTTAATTTTGTGATCAGAACTGATCAAATTTAAACTGTAGCTCAGTGTTTTTACTGGATTTGGTGCAAATGTGAACCAAACAGGAGAAACTCAAAATCACTTACTTCCCTTTTGAATTTTAGTGCACTTTGTTTTCTTTGAGTATCATTAAATGTTGCCATTCTGCACCATGAAAGATTAACTGTAGGGGGCGCTCTCTCTCTGTATATGTATTAAGACTGTTTCATGTTAAAAGTGGACTCTCTCACCCAGCAGGTTCTGCTGGTCCTGGTACAGACGCCTCACTCTCTCCATCAGCTCCCACTTCTCACAGCAGCCTTTGTAGTCCACGAAGTTCCTGGCCAGGATTTCCTTCAGCTGCCGGACGCTGAGCGCCTCGATGTCATCCAGGCAGGTGAGGTCGGCCAGGGACGCCCTGCGGCCAGGAACCGGGGCCTCTTCGGGGTCCCAGGTCTGAACCGAGACACAGAGTCGCTCAGGAAACCCAGACTCAGACTCGGGTTTAAAAACAGAACCAGGAAATAAGCTCACTCTGAGCTCTCCCTCTCTCATTATTGGACACTTAACGGCCGGTTCTGGGTTTACCTGGTCTTCATCCTGAATGTCAGGCTCAGCAGGGGCTGTCTCTGTGGGTGGGGCTGGGGCCTCGGGGTGTGCAGTGGGGGGGTCGGGAGTTGGAGTTGGTGTAGGTGTGGGGGGCTCGGGAGTGGAGGTGGAGATGCGAGGTGCCGGCGAGCGAGAGGTCACAGAGGGCGGGTGGGTGCTCGGGGTCTCGGGGCCGGAGCTGCTCGACGGGGACGGCCGCTGACCCAGAACCAGCTCCACCAGCTCCTCCTGCAAACAGGAAACAGCGGCCGATTCAGCAGGAACAAACTCATCATTTAAATCATTCAGCAGCAAAAACTCTAGATGGTTTTAATCGAGACTGTCACCAGAGAAACCCTCTGAAATCTGCCTGCATCCCACAGGGCGGGACCAGGTGAGCGCCGAGCGCAGGTGAGCGCCCAGTGTGTGTGTGCAGTGTTTAATAGTCTCCAATCATCGCATCATGTAAACCCGTGACACTTTACACACACAGGACATGTCAGCTGGTTTGCAGCAGACGTCTGCCCGTGCTTGCGTGCTCTGCAGAACGCGGTTACATGCTACACCTGACATCTGCTTCAACAGCATTTCTCTCTTCTTCGTGGCTGGAGGACTAAGCTCTGCACACACAGCAGCAGCCCACAGACCGGCTGTTTGTGACACCGCCCCCTGGTGGAGGTAAACAGCTACAGCACAGATCGAGTCATTACGGGTTAAACATCGTCAGACCAAACGCACAGCGCTGTATTCAGGCACAAAGATGTGAACAGAGAGGAGTGCGCTCCCACAGGAGACCAAATATTTCAGCTTTGCTTTGTCCCAGCCTCACAGACGATGGATTCTCCAGCAACAACAGAAGCAGAGGTCATCAGAGGTCTTGAGCAGCTGGAGCGCTCAAGCTCTGACGCCAGCAGCCAGTAGGACTCTTCCTCCTCTTCCCTGTTATGAATGCAAAGAGGAGGAGGAACAACACTCCAGCAACTGCATGAGTGCGACGGACCGTGAATACGGTCGATTAGGCCACAGCGTGTCTCACTGACTCCTCCCACCTGGATGTCGCACTAAAACACAAGAATACATGCACGTCTCATCAGGAAGTGCGAAAAAGGGCGCATACGTCACCTTTTCTCTGCACATGTGGGTGGAAACCTCGTGCAGGTGCAGGTAGTCCCGGAGCTCCTTCACTTTCAGCTTCATCAGCTCTGCCCGCTCCAGCAGGTTGCCGTAGAAACGCTGACAGGTGTGACAGAGGCGTGGCCGAGGCGCCTGCTGGGCGGAGCAGCGGCTGCAGTAGTTCTTCTTACAGTCGACGCACACGTGCTGAAACAGAAACAGACCTGAGCTGTCAATCACACCACAGGTGACACCAACAAGGCACCAATCAGAAGGCTCGACACCTAATATGGACAAAATCACTGATCTGAAGCATCTGTGTGAGAAAAAACAGCCTGCTGACCTCTGAGAGTGTGTGTGTGTTACAGATTAAAGTTAAACTTCATATTAGAATAAAAATGATGAACAAACAGCACAACAGCTGTTCACAGCTGGTTTCAGTTCTGCTGGCGGCATGGGTTTGAAGGTTATCACACAGTGCACGCTGCCGCTTCTCCTCCTCAGGCCTGACACCGTCTGATTCTTCGCCCTGCTGCTCTGCACGGCGACCCGCCCACTCCTCCATCCCGTTCTGACCAGTTCAGCCCTGCGATAATTATTCTACCGCCTGCTGTACATTTATCAGTGTCATCGAGCTTGCTGTGGCTCGTGTTACAGCAGCCTTAAAAAATATGTGCAAACAATATGTGTTGCTAGGTAACCCAGCATGCAGTGATTGTTGATTACAGTAATTCTATGAGGTCAGAGTGACGTCCTCTTAGTTTCGTTCTTTCTGACCCACACAGGCTGACGTTCCCTCCGTGACGAATGAACTGGAGTCCAATATAAACCACAGTGAGGCGACAGGTGTTGTTACAGGATTTTTAAAATACAGAATGATCTGATTTCTTCTGCACAGCCCAACATTACAAATCATAAAACACACTCAGCACTCTGAGCTTTGACTTAGACCCGGAGGAGAAGACTGAAGGGATCAAAGGTTACAGCAGCCTGTCAGACTTGCACAGTTTACTGCTGGACTGTAACCACTCATTAACTGAATGAACCTTTAGTTAATGAGTGGTTACACCTAAAAGTCCAATTAATACCATCAGTAATGTGTGTCACTTCCAGCTCAGCTCAGTCACCACACGGTCTCATCCCGGTCATGCAGGCTGATGTCAAAGTTTGTGTCACAGTACTTTGTTCAGTTGAGGAGGCTCAACACGGACGTTTTCCTCTGTGGTGGCAGCCAGAAGACTGTTAAACCACACAGACGATGATTGTGCTTTTAAAGGCACAACAGCCTGAAACCCACAGAAACAGACCACAAACACAAAGTCCACTCTGGTGTTTTTAATCAGCTCCTGGTTGTTTCCTGGTCGCTTCAGCAAATCTCTGCTCTGGGTTTTCCACCAACCACAAAGCAAAACAAGGAAGTGAGCCCGCCACTTTCAGTGTCCCGGAGCTTTTCCTTCATTTACTACATTACAGATAAGCTGCCGATTGGCTGGTTCGACTTACTGCACCGAGCCAGAGTTGTGCATCCTGCTCTGTTCCTGGGATGAACTCCCAAATCTGTAAGTTATTCCAACAATGTGTGCCTACATGAGGTTAGCCTACCCGTGCACCGTCCACCAGCAAAGTTCGCTCAACGGCTTCGTTTTCTGGCGTTCTCCATCTCGAGTCCCGGCCCATAAGGAAGGAAGTAAACGGGCTGAACCTTCTGGAAGCGCCACAGCTGGCTAACCTGACTGAGGCAGGGCGGGGAGTTCAGTGGATGAAAACAAAGAGAGAGCCGAGGATCTGCACCGTTTCTATTTTATGAACTATTTCACCTGATTTAAGTGATCTGTGTTTAATGTTTTGGCTCCTCAAACAGGAACCTCCCAACGTCTGCGATAAAGAAAGTGTATTTGATGTAATAATCACTTATATGGAGCCTTTAGGTGGTCCTACCAACCGGCTCTAACAAGGATCCAAAAATCTGTCACGTGATCCAGAACTTTAACCTCCGACAGCCCTTTGAACACAAACGCGACGACCCCCCCTCCCTGTGGACAATGTCCACAGACAGGAGCTCGCTGCAGCTGCAGGCTCAGGGCTGGAACAATCACTCACTCACTTTTTTGGCAGGTGTGTCGAGCCGCCCCCCGCAGGCCTTACAGGTGTGTTCAGGTGGAGGAGACGGCTGGCTGGTGAAGGCCGAGTTGGTGTAGGACTGATGACGTCTGTCGCTTCGAGTGGGCTGATCCGCATCGGCCGTGTCCATACAGAGCCAGTTACAGCAGGACGCAAACATGGCTGAGACAGACAGACAGACACACACACACAAAGACAGGTTTATGGAGTTAAAAACACGTTCCTCTGAGTCCTTCATAATAAAAGCCTTTAATTTAATCCAGTTTGGCTTCATTTGCTCTTTTCAGCTCGATTATATAAACATTTTCCTTCTTCAGTGGGACACAAACAGCGGTGTGGTGTGTATGCAAACACACAACGATCCTAACTAAGGATCAGCAGCTTGTTGCAGGTCTGTGTCACAGAGCAGCCCCGACTTTTCCAGGTTTTCTCTGTTCGCTGGACGGACAAAACGGAAAACCAGAGAGCACGCATCACGATGGAGTTCTCAAACTTCCCTGTTAAAACACTCTGACTCTGAGCATGCTCACATGAGAGCAGTGATAAAGCACCACTACTCAAATCACACACAGTGTTAGCGGGACGGAGATCAATAAAGATGATAAATGATGATCACGCTTCAGTGTGAGTGAAATAAAGTGATGTGTGGAAGACAAAAACGATTGACCAGACTGAGCTCGTACCGAAACACACACACGGCCGCTCGTACACCTCTTCAACCACTCGTCAACACAAATATCTGACCAGCCAATCACACGACAGGAGCTCTGTCCATTTAGACACATGGATCAGAGTGTTTCAGAAACTGATGATGTGCTGGGATTTTCCCACACATCTCTGAGTTTACAGAGAATGTGAGACAAGGTCCCGTGAGAGGCAGCTTTCTGGGAGACAATGACTCGCTGATGTCGGAGCACAATAGACAGTCTGCTTCAAGCTGAGAGCGAGGCAACAGGAACTCAAATAACCAACCCCAGTATGCTGACCCGCAGGTGCCACACCTGCCAGCTGTGAACAGGAAACTGAAGCTGCTAAACGACAATAGAAGATGGAAAAATGCTGCCTGGTCTGAAGCTCGATCTCTGCTGCCCAGGTCTAACGGCATGAAAGCGTGGATCCTGCCTGTATCAGGCTGATGGCGGCGTGACGGCGAGGGCGAGCTTTGAATCCCACAGCCCACCTGAGCGTTTCTGCTGAGCATGTTACACTGAACCTCACCTGCTCTAGTCCAGTTTGTGCTCAGCATCAGTTACCATGGTGATCCAACAGGTATTAAGACAGTCGCTGTGACTGTAAGTTCAACACAGCTCACCAACTCATTAATCTCTCTCTGTATTCTCAGCACGTAATAACAGCTTTTATTGAATGCTAACTTCTCAGGCATTTCTACTATAGCAAGTGAAATATTTTAAAACTTTGACTTTTAGAGTTTCACGTGACAAAAAAGAACTAGAATGAAAGTAAACACTTTAAACAGTAAAAACTGAACTGAAACCACAAAGTCACCTCTGGAAACAAAAAGAAAAATGATAAAGTTACGTTAATTGTAAACAGTCATTTTTATAAAGCAGCTGAACCTGTCAGTGCTGTCCTCATCAACCCTCCACAGCTTTCATGACCTTATCTTTAATCATCACTGATTATTTCTGGTCATTTCAACAATTTCCCCATTTGCCAGACTCCATAAGAAAAACTGACATGTTCGTGTTTCTTTCGCTTGGCGCTCAATAATAAAGTTGTATACAAACTAAAAACAGCTCGCTGTTCTTATTCTCATTAACTCTGCTTTACGTTTCATAGAACTGGACTCTTACTTTATAAACATGACTCATATTTGTCCCCATAACAAACAGCTTTAATCTAACTTTATCCAAAGACACGTGACCACATTTTACTGGAACTACTGATATTAAAGTCTGACTTCAGTATTTTACGCTACAGGTTTGTTGTTGCCGTGAAATAAACACTGTAAATGGCTAAAACAACTTTGTTTTGTACACAGGTGACAGTTAGCCGAATTCCATAAGAAAAATGGACGTTTGTGTCGCGTTTGTCGCCGACTTTAAAAAAAACAAAACACTATGGAAAAACTGTTGAAATATTCCCGCTAATGTTCTGATGAATTCGGCTTTATATTTCATAAAGTTTCAAGATTCGTATTTAATAAATAATCAACACGGCACACAACTTGGCTCCGACTAAACTTCATCGGTATTCAAGCTGGCGTGTCATTTAAATGAGCATTGTTTAATTATAACTGTGAGCCGAATGAGAAAACGTCTCCATATAAGTGGCGTGAAGTCCGAATTTCTTTGTTCAGAGATGATTATACACTTACCGGTGAGTCACAGGACTTTAAATCCGACGGTTTGTTAACGGAGTCTGGCGTGTGAAGTCCGGGAAGTACCCTCTGCTGCTAGGAGGCTAAAAACTATGCTAACGCTAGGCTGGTTAGAGAAGTTTGAAAAGAGCGAAGACTCAAAGAAACTCAGAGCAGGACAGAAGACAGCAGCTCGGACACTTAGACCGGGTTAAACTGTCTCACTTTACGGGTTAACTGACAAATAGCCGGGTCGGTTACCGACGTAATGAGGCGTCTTACCTGTTGATGACAGGGTTGCTAGAGCTAGCAGATAGCTAACTCCCGGACAAGTTGATGGTAGTTAAGAAACACTAACCAGCAGCTGCTAGTTAGTTAAACAACATGACGACGGCCTCAAGGAGGAAGTGAAGGAATAACAGGAGCACAGAGACACTGCGAGGGCTGAGACAACAACACAGCCAACCAGGAAGACTTCGGCCACACACACACACACACACACACACACAGAGTCAGATAACACACATAAACACACTGACTCAGATAACACACACACACACCGGAGGACGCCAGCATTTGTACTTAAGTGAATTACAACTTTGACTTATTTAAAATAGCAGAAACCGTTTTTGAACTTTTATTTTTTCGAGAACTTTATTTAAGTGTAACCTGATCGATTACCCTCAGGCTTGGATGATTACCTGTGCTAACAGGCCCCGCCCACGGGTGAAGCTCAGTTTGACTGGATTACTGAGTTTAAAGGAAATAATTCCAAATGCGTTTAGGATGGTGTGAGTGTAATAAAATACACACATCTACCACAATAACGAGTAGATGTCAAACTCAAACTGAATGGACATTAGACACACAGGTGAATGAAACCTGGAGAAACTCATTAAAGCACACCTGCATTTTCTCAGCCCCGCCCCTTTACCCTACAACAGCAAAATATATGTTACGAGTCAGAACTGAACCACCGGTTTAATGAGTGATGGAGTTTATTCTGCCTGGTTACAGATACATACATCATGTTTGAGAAAGTGTGCTTCCCTTCTTTTTACCTGCACGTTTAATTTCTTGATTCAAACGGGTTTTTCCTTACCACTGTTGCCAAGTGCTTACTCAAGTCGTGAGATTGTTGGGGATTCTCTGTACTGTTATAGAGTCTTTACCGTATAATATGAAGCGCCCAGAGGCAACTGTAGCTGTGGTTTGGTGCTACATGCATACATAAATTAAATCGAGCTGAAGGCTGTTTCTCAGCAGCCTGCTGCTGGGTTTGGGAGAGAACCGGTTATTAATGTAGTGGAAGCTGAAGAGACTTCTGTAGAAAGCCTGACTGATCAGAACCTGTGGACCATCACTGGTGAGTTCCTTGCAGTAGCTCCTCCCACACCCACTGATGTCAGCGGTTCCAACATTGGTCCCAGTCTTCAATCTGGCGAACATGAACAGAAATAGGAGCGCCGCTGGCTCAGCGAGGCCTCTGAGCTCCCAGAACAAACCCTTTACTCTCAGAGCCAACCTGCCACTTCATACTGACGTCCAGTTATAGTACCGAGACCTTCTGGCTTTCTAAACCTGTCCAGCGAGTTCAGTTTGTCCCAGGTGACCTTTCATCAGATTGTAAATGAAACATCTGAAGTCAGGATACCTTTAGAAATGAGTGAAACCGCTTTAGATGTTGAACAAACTTTCTAAGAGCCCACCCACATCTACAAAGACCCTCAGCAAGGTCCTGCAGCATCTCCAGACCCACCTCCAGCAGGTGTGTGATGTCACCACTGTGCAACGACTGAAGGAAGAGGAGCTCCAATCAGGTGCTGGAGAGATGTACCTGATGAAGGTGTAAACTGTGGTCATGTTTAACATTAACGTCGGTCACCGCAGCAGGAGCTGCTCGTCAGAGCGACACAGACAAACAGAGGCAAAACAGAACGAGCTTTATTCTTTATTCTTCTTTCATTTGGAAGAAAAATAAAAATGTAATGAGGAATCAATCTCCCGCCTCCCCCACCCTGAAATTAAACACATTCGGGTTGGTATGAGGATGAAGATGAAGACAGTTTTATTGCCATAAACTCAAGGAAAGGAAAGTTCTAACAGTTGTTTATTCAGAAATGTTTCTGCATTTTACCTCCAAGAAAAACAAAAAAAAACACACATGATGTCAAAGCGACGCAGACCCACACCTGAAAGCTTTCACCTGGGCCGGGTTTACAGCCAGTTTCCTGTCGGGCCACAGAGAAACACACAGAAGTTACAGGTTCCAGACCAAAGCCCCATCTTTATTGTACACAATCAACTTTACAACAATTTATCGGTGGACGCTGGCGTCTGACCCACACTGAAACCACCAAACAGCACAAAAAAAGAAAAAAAGAAAAAAAAGCTTTCGGTTTCTTCTGTTCTGTCGGCAATGCGGCGTGCTAGCGCCACCGTCTGGTTGGGATCTGTGGTGGCGGCTTTAAATGACTCAGTGCTGTAATCAAAGACAGATGGAAGGAGAAAAAAAGAGGGAAGAGATGAAAAAGGGGAGCAAAGGAAGGGAAAAATAAAAGTTAAGAAAAACACTTTGAACTTTTTTGTCCTCCCTGTTTTTTATGAATGAAAATCGTCTTCCTGGATTCGAGGGACCGTTTACAGTCCAGAACGTTTTCACTGCTTTAGCTGCCGTCAGTGATTTAACCTCGCTCAGTGCAAGTAAGACAGCGCAGTCAAAGCTCTGATATCATCTTTTACAAAGTACAGAGACTAATGGAGGCTTCTCACAGATTTTGGAGTGTGGTGGGCCTGAACAGGAAACATCAGAGCACATGGGGCCGCCTGACGGCGTTAAAGCAGTAACAGTTCTGCACATATAGTTTATGAAGCTCGAGAACACGCCTACACATTTAGTCTCAATGAGCCTGTAAAAAAAACCTGTGAATCGAACAAACGGAGACAGAATCAATAGAGACCGGGCTCAATGTCTTCACTTATTTCTGCTGTCGTTGCTGTTGGTGGTCAAACTTCTCTTACAACATTTCCTTAAAATTTTCACCAACATTAAATAAAAGCTGGTAGATTTTTTTTCCTACAAAAATATGAAGCCGTTCCTGAGAGAACAGTTCATAATCATTCAACTCATAATAAGGCGAACGGTGACTCAGAGCTAATGTTTCAGGAAAAGTTAAAAATCAAACGGGAAGAGCTAAAAAAAAAAAAAAAATAGATACAATTAAATTAAAAAAATATATATAAAAGTTTTCAGTGTGGATCAACAGACCAATCAGAAAAGATTCCCTTCTGTGTGTTCAGTGTGGGAGGCATTGTTAAAGCTGATTGGACAGGACACTGCCACATCGCTGCAAACCCGACAGAACACAGCCAATCAGAGGAGCCTTTTCAAACTGTGCTGCATTCAGGGTCTGTTCTTCCACAGTCATAAATCAGGAAAACTAGTAGGATTTAATGATTCCCGAGGAGCCGTCTCCTGCACCTGAATGCACCGTTTTTTGATTTTTCATGTAAAATTCTGCAGACAGTGAATGCAGCACCTGTCTCTGCTAGCAGAGCATCATGGGAACAGAAGTCTAAAGCTTTTTAGTAGTTTACTTATTTCATCAAGTGGGTCTGCTGTAGACACCTGAGTGGGCGGAGCTTGCCGAGAGCCAGGCATTAAACCCCACCCACCCAGGACCAACTAACCAACTAACTAAACCAACAAAAGACACCAAAGATTAAAAAAAACAACTAAAGTGGGGGACATTTTCAACCAATCAGAGTGAGGGGGCAGGGCTGTAGTTCAACAACTATAAAATACAAAAAAGAAACACTAAAAGACTTTACAGGTTTAACCTCCGAGCTTCTTTCTGTTGGAGTAAATGTGGGCAACCGTTGACCCAGAAGAAGATGGGGCGGGGCTACAGGACAAAGCGGGTATGACATCACAGAAAGCAGAGGTGGCGGAGAGGGGGCGGGGCAGAGAAACCCAAAGACGGAACATGCATTGACGAGCTGCTCGCCGTGTTGTGTTTACAGGTTTATTACTGATCAGAGTGTCAGAGTGCGATTCGTCTTTATTCCCACTAAGAATAAATATTCTGCTCAAACTGAACTCAAACAGGAAGAATAAGAAGAAGAAGAAGAGGAGGAGGGCGGCGTCCGCTCACTCGCTCGCTAGCTGGCTGTCTGCCAGGAAGGACTAACTGTGGCGTCTAAATCACCCCGTTTGGCGTTTCTTGGTTAAAGTTCGCTCTCGCCCCCTAACCTCCTTCTCCCCCCGCCCCCCTCCCTCCCTATGGCCGTGCGGCCTTCAGTCTCTTATGGTTTTTCTTTTGATATCACCTCCTCTCGCGGCTTTGCTCCGCCGAAGATGGCGGAGTTGGGGTTGGCAACCTGGTTGAGCGGCTCAGAGACGGTCCGAGGCTTCAGCTGCAGCCGAGGCCGCTGTGCGCGCTCCTCTGCAACAGACACATAAGAACAGACAGTCAGTGCACGCCGGGGAACTTCCTGTTTTAAATCAACAGACATACTTCCAATCAGGAAAAATCTTCCAATCAGGAAAAATCTTCAAAGTTTTAAACTGGGGCTTTTTTCCAGAGGAACATTTCTATAACAAGCAGGAAACACTCTTCTTTCTAAACCCTGTGTGGGACACTCCCAGGAGGAAGCAAAGCTGGCCACCAGGGGGAGCCTCTAGAAACACAGGTATGTGCACATGTTATGCTGATGTCACGCTGCTGTGTTCTCTGCTCAGTGTGTCAGCTGTACGCCTCACTGGCTAACCGGATGATCATCCACTCAGGATTCTGTTACTGCGATGACCCCTCCTACTCTCTCTGCCTTCCTTCCTCTTCCTGGTTTTGTGCGACAGGCAGGTCCTAAGATGTACACACCTGTTAGCACCTGGCTAATTGTTTTCTTTGTATTATCTGTGTCACAGTCACTGCTGATACAGCGCTGCCATATTTTAGCAAACCTAATCCACCTGTGTCAGATCGTTGCTGAAAAGGTTAAAAAACAGGAAGTCATGTCACCTTCAGACGGTTCCCTGAAGTCTGTCGTTCCTCCGCGTGGGGGTCCATCTCTGTAGCGACCCATCCCTGCACCTCCACCCCTTCTGTCACTAGGGCGACTGCCACCGCCTCGACTCCGCCCCCCCATGTAGTCATCATCTCTAAAACCTGCAGAGAGACAGGTGAGCAGACAGACGAGCACACAGGTGAGTGTTCAGATAGACGGCCACAGGCGCCCTGAAAGAGTCCCAGACCTGGAAATGAATATGAGATGGTTGAGGTGAAGGGCATGATGGGGGAAAACAGGGTGTGTCCAGCAGCTTCAGGAGGCAGAGCCAGACACTAGTTACCACTTCCTGTTTGGTGTGTTAGCCTCTAACATTAGTCTCCCTTACTGGTCAATCATGCCTCACCACCAGAGCAATAATCATAATATGACCTCACATCATATAAATAAACAGAGAGCAGTGCACATCTGCAAAGGTCGTCTAAATATTAGTTTGTTTAGTTTTACTGCTTTAAAAAAGTTTGGAGGGTGAGGAAATTTTCCTGCCGTCCCATTGGCCGCAGCCCAGCTGGCAGTGCTCTGATTGGCCGCTGGAACGCGATGCTGTCCAACCTGAGCTGCTGAACTCTCTGACCGCACCTCCTCCTGGCTGGTCGTAGAAGTCCTCACGGGAGTCGCGTCCTCCTCCTCCTCCTCTGGGAGCGCCTCGAGAGCCTCCTCGTCCTGCAGAGGACACGGGGCAGTTTAACACTGAGGGGGGAGGGGGGAGAGGAGGAGAGGAATTGAAAAGAAAGAAAACAGAGGAGGTGGCAGCACCTCCTGCTGGGAGGGGCTACACTAGAGAGGCGAAGCTTGTTAGTGGTCCATCAGCCAATCGGAGTTAGAGAGAAGCAGCAGCAGCAGTACTCTGAACACTGAAGAAGGTGAAAGGTCAGCAGGAGGAGACGTCAGGTGGCCTCCACCTACCTGCAGGTGACTATGAACAGCAGGGAGGTGAAAGGAAAAGGGGAGGTGTCTGTGGAGGTGAGGATGAAGAAATGAAGCATGAAAGATGAAGAGTCCTCCTCCTCAGAGTCACACGGCAACATCAAACATGCTTCGTCTGCATTTCCTTGAAGGCTGGACTTAAATCTGAATCAGATTCAACCGGCGCCCGCTTCCAGACAGCGCCTCCAGCACACGTCAGGACCTCTCCCCTCTTTTCCTAAGCCCTCATCACTTATCCTAACCACCTTTTCTTGGCCTTGATCAAGGAAACATGGTTGGGAACAGGAGCCAGGAGGTCTTCTTGTAAGTATCAGGGAGGTCCCAGCACCAGGTGACCTCCCTGATACATTACAGTTTGGGGCGTGCCGCGAGCAGACCCCGCCTCCCGATAGCTTAACTTGTTCAACTTTATTCATAAAGCACAAAATTACAACAGCAGCAGGTCCCAGACGAGAACCGGACAATAAATCAGAGGAAACACCAACAAACACTTGAAGCTTCTACTAACGTCTGCTGGAGCTATTGTTTGGGAATGGGCGCCATCAAGCGGGGATGCCCTGTCCTGCGTCCTTAACTGACCAATCAGCACAGACTAGCAGAACACTGATGATTTATGGGCAACTCAGCTGCAGAAAAATGTTTTGGTAAAGAATTTGGTGAAAACTATTTTAGCCGTCTTTTGCTCCAGGTCACTGAGGAGCATCTCAGAGCTTTCCCGTTTCTAAAAGCACGCCTTATTTTCTCTGGGATTTAACTCCAGCCTGGAAACCCTCCTACCACATTAACGCTCTTCTTCTCTGCTCGTACCTCTACCGTCGTCTTTCCTGAAGCCGAAGCCGCCGCCTCCTCGTTCTTGCCTTCGTCCCTCTGCGATGTCCACCCTCAGTGACCTTTCACCTAATAACTGCAGGTCAGAGCTCCTGTCAGACAAGACAGCAGCGTGGCAGAACCAGAAAACGTCGGGTTTATCAAATCAGATACTCACGGCGCCGTCGTATGTCAAAGCTTCTTTTAGAGATTCCAAATCGTCAAATTCAACATAACAAAAACCTGAAAGAGACACAAACAGTCAGAAAGGAAGTTTCACCCGAGGCAAACTTCATCATCCCCGACACCCACACCCCCTCCGAACCTTTGAACTTGTCTGTCTCTTTGTCTCTGACCAATCGGACGCTGCGGATGTTGAGCTCTTTGAAGATGATGTCGATGTCTCCCTGCACCGTGTTGAACGGCAGGTTTCCCACGTACGCCGTGAACGGAGGCTCTGTCGGCAGCTCCTTCTGCTTCCTGGGGCCTCCGGGACCGCTGCCGCCACGGGGCCTGATGGGAGGGGGGACAGAGGATCGTCAGACAGGGACACAAGTAAAGAGGATTGTGGGATGTAGAGTTTAGACTGGACCAAAGTTAAAGACAACAACACTCAACACGTTAAGCTCACTGGTCTTCCACACTGGGTGTGCTCGCTTTGGAGTCTAAACAGGAAATGGCGGGGACAGAAACACCTAAAAGCTGCAATCAGCCCCGTGATGCGTTCCCAATGACATTATGAGCTCGTTCACGGCCGTTTTGTGAAATGGAATGAGAGCCTGACAAATCAGACGATGCTGTCGGACGACACTGGCTCTCTGTCGATCTCTATAATGAAAATGATCAATAAATGAAGATTAAAAAAAAGAGACCAGAGAAACATCCTGAGTGTAAACAAGTAAATAAATTACTACACATAACAAATGTTGGAAATCTGTCTGAAAGGAAAAACGATCAGCTGATATCCAAATACTGTAGTTTGATGAACGATCAGAAATAATCTCACAATCTGCCAGAGTTAAACTTTACATTTTACATGTGTTTTTTTAAGCATTTCAAGTTGCTATGCATCAATGCAACCCTTATATGTCAAACTTTAATAATATGTTTGTAAAATGTCCACAGTAATTACATTATTTAATAAGTGGAATAAGCCAATAAGAAATATCAAAATTGTAAGAAAGAAAAGTTGCACACAATAGTTTCCAACCACAGGAAATGTATTTTGAGTCTTCATAATTTCATTTTTGAGACTCATTTTTATAAACTGGAGCAAAATGACAAACAAGGCATCAAAATAAACTGTTTCCAGTATTCCAGCTAGGGCTGCTCGATTATGGCAAAAATGATAATCACGATTATTTTCACTGAAATTGAGATCTCGATTATTTGACGATATTTATTTAACAATAACAATGTATTGAATCCTCTGTGTGAGGATCTAAACGTATTCTACGCTAGATTCGACACAGCGAACACCACGAGACCGGACAGTGTGCGCACCGCGGATGACGTCAGTGCGCACACTGTGTCTGAGGAGGATGTGCGGAAGTGCTTCAGGAGGGTGAACGCACGCAAAGCTACTGGTCCGGACGGGATTCCCGGCCGCGTCCTCAAGTCATGCGCGGCTCAGCTGGCTGGAGTGTTTACACACATCTTCAACCTTTCCCTCTCTCTGTCTGTAGTCCCAGCCTGCTTCAAAATGGCCACCATCGTCCCTGTACCCAAATCCTCCACCATCTCCTCATTGAACGACTGGCGACCCGTAGCCCTGACCCCCATCGTGAGCAAATGCTTCGAGAAGCTGGTCAGGGACTTCATCTGCTCTGCACTACCCGACTCACTGGACCCTCTACAGTTCGCATACCGCCACAACAGGTCCACTGATGATGCCATAGCCCTGACACTCCATGCTGCCCTGTCACACCTGGAGAAGAGAGACACGTATGTGAGAATGCTGTTTGTAGATTACAGCTCAGCATTCAACACCATCGTTCCCTCGAAGCTGGACAGGAAACTGCAGGATCTAGGACTGAGCAGCTCCCTCTGCAGCTGGATCCTTAACTTCCTGTCTGACAGACGCCAAGTGGTCAGACTGGGCAGCACCACCTCATCCCCCATCACACTGAACACTGGTGCTCCACAGGGGTGTGTACTGAGCCCTCTCCTGTACTCACTCTACACCTACGACTGCACGGCCATTAGAAACTACAACATCATTGTGAAGTTTGCGGACGACACTACAGTGGTGGGTCTTATCACCAACGGTGATGAGACGGCCTACAGGGAGGAGGTCAGCGCCCTGACCCACTGGTGTCAAGACAACCATCTCACCCTCAACGTCGCAAAGACAAAGGAGTTGATAGTGGACTTCCGGAGGTGCAGAGAAGTACACACCCCCATCACCATCAACGGCGCCGCTGTGGAGAGAGTGAGCAGCTTCCGCTTCCTTGGTGTACATCTGGCTGAGGATCTTACGTGGTCAGTACACATAAACAAAACAGTGAAGAAGGCGCAGCAGCGCCTCTTCTTTCTCAGGAGACTGAAAAGATTCGGCATGAGCCCCCGCATCCTCAGGACCTTCTATCGCTGTGCCATTGAGAGCATCCTCACTGGATGCACCACCACCTGGTACAGCAACAGCACCGCTCACAACCGCAAAGCTCTCCAGAGAGTAGTGCGGTGTGCTGAACGGATAATTGGAGGTGAGCTTCCCTCCCTCCAAGACATCTACAGGAAGCGGTGCCTGAGGAAAGCGGGGAGGATCATCAAGGACTCCAGTCACCCCAGCCATAAACTGTTCAGACTACTTCCATCAGGAAGGAGGTTCTGCAGCATCCGGTCCCGTACCAGCAGACTGAGAGACAGCTTTTTCCATCAGGCCATCAGACTGCTGAACACGTCATAGACACCTCACCCTCACTACTGGAACTTCAACATTATGCACTCCATACTGTACATTAATGCCACTGTTTTGCACATGTCAACTACCAACCTCTGTATATTTTATATATTTATTTTATTGTTTACTCTATTTCATTTGTAAAATATGTATACACACTCACATACACACACACACATACACACACACACACGTAGAGAAACATATTTAGTATACACATCCAGTAATGCATATACTCTTATATATTGTACATATATTTATTACTTTCAGATTTAGCCATTCTTATATTTTGCTTTTTTTTACGTTATTGTATTTTTGCACAACTCTGTTGCTTGTGAAGCTCGCACACAAGAATTTCACTCACTGTACCAGTGTACCTGCACATGTGACGTGACAATAAAAGTGATTTGATTTTGATTTGAATAATGGCTTTAAAGATGTCAAAAAATAATATAAAATAGCGTGCAAATACTGATAACAGTGCAAATGTTTGCAATATAAAAAATAAATGAAAAATGTAAACATCTAAGCTTAGTGAACTTCAAAATACTGCATAATACTGGTTGTTCACTGTGTTAATTGAGCAGTGGTCTTTGGCGAGGAAAACGTTACCGCGTTTGTTATCTCCTTGTGTCTCTGGGAGCTGCTGGGATATTTAGTCGCGTTGTACAGGGGAGCGTGAATGGAAGTCTGTGAGGATGAAGCAGGTGTTGTCAAGAGTTTTTTCTCTATGTTCCTTCATTGTTTGATCGTATGTCACTTTGTGAGCGGTCTTCAAATGATTGAATAAATTTGTAGTGTTGCTCTGTGGTGCAGCTACGACACCGTAGCAAAGTTTCCACACTATGTCTCATTGATCCACGTCTGACTCCGCGAACCCAAAATGTTTCCACACCACTTAAGTCGTTTTACCTCTCTTTTCAACCAACGGCATTCTTTCTTCAGCAGCCATTATCCTCTCCTCACCAAATAACTTCTGCTTAGCTTTCCGAGCTTTTCGAGCTTCCCTCGGGTCCTCTTAATTGTTGTGACGCGTGTTCGAAACGCAGAGAGGTGCGCTCGATTTGCCACACGGAGCAGCGCGAGAGGAGGAGCTAATAATCGGCTCAGTCATTTTTAATGATCGTTGAAAGCCCAGATCGTAATCACGATTAAAATTCGATTAATAAGCAGCCCTAATTCCAGCTTTGATAGGCTTTGGAGGAGGAAAAAAAAACTACAGTTCCTGCAAAAATGACATCACTTCCTGTTTTCACAGCTAACTTATGCTCTAACTAGAGCTGGGCGATAGAACGATAACGATATGTATTGCGAAATAACTTTTTCTCGATAGAAAAATTAAACTATTGCGATAGGCCTCATCTCTCTGGTCCTCTTAAAAAAAACCCAAACAAACAGCCAATCCAAATTAAGTAGCGCAGAGCCGAACCAATCACAGCCGCAGCGTCACGTCACGTGACTTGTTACGTACAGCACAAGTGCCAAGCCGCACATGTGTATTTGTTTTTGCAGCCGGGCTGCCCAGGTAATGGAGGAAATGAGTTTGCCGACTAGAGAAAAATCAACCGAGAGCGTGAGCGAAGGTTACCGAAGAAAAAACAATGATGGTTCCAATGCCCGAGAGATTGTCGAACGGAAGGGCCATAGAAGTTCCGTAGTGTGAAGGTATTTCGGCTATTTCAAGTCTGACAAAAAACAGAGTAGCGCGCACTGTAAATTGTGCCAAAAGCAAGTCTGGAAAGACAATAAACCGGTGCATGCTCAATCTCTGACTGAAAGCGCTAATTCGTCATTCGGCTTTTGTCAGACTAAAGTAACTGTTTGAAAAGCTAAGCTATACAACAAGGAGAGATTGAGAATTTCCTTTTAGTTCTCATTTATTTTGATATTGACAAAAGTTAGTCAATTTTGTCTGTTCTTCTGTAAAACAAACTAAGATTTATTTTTAGAATTAATATTTTGTTTCTAAGTGGAATTGACAATTTAGTAGTCTGTTTTGTTTGTTTTATTTTGAAACTTAAACGCTTTAGCGGCTGCCTTTTGTGTAGTTTGCAATATTTGCCTTTATTTATCTGAAACTGAAGTCTGATGTTCCTTAAGTACATCTACCCTGTTGAACTTATTATGGGAAATAAATATTTAAATCAAAACAAGCTGCTGATTATTTCACATTTTACTTGTGAGCAACGGCACATTTAAATCTTACAAATATAGTTATTTGGCTTATATCGTGATATATATCGTTATCGCCTGAAATGAAAAAAACATATCGTGACATGAAAAAAATCTTATATCGCCCAGCTCTAGCTCTAACTTATCATTATAACGGGTAAATCTGCAGATTTCCACCAACTGAACAACAAAAAAAATCAAGGACTCATAATTGGAATTTATGACGCTTTGAAGGTTGGGAGTGGTGTGTTTATGATGCCGGTAAATCTGTGTCCTGCTGTTCTTATCAGGTAAAAAGACGTAAAAATGAGAGAATATTTCCATCTGCTTGACATGCTGCCGTGTGCCCGTCAGTGTAGATCTGTGTGTTTCAGAACAGGTGGTTTAACCCTCTGTAGCTGCTCAAACTTTGAAACAATTATAAACTACAAACCCGATTCAAAACTCTGAGCCACTTGGTTATCACTCTGCTGTGTGCTGCTCCACCCTGCTCCTGGATCACTGATGGAGGTCTGATGAAGCAGGAACACAGCCAGGAGCTTTGGCCGTGCAGTTTGGGGTTAAAATGTAGGAGCTGAGCAGCGCATCAGCCTGCTCTACATGAACAAAGTCAGCCAGCTTGGCTCCTGGTCGCTGCTATTTGGAGTTGATTTGCATCCATCGCTGACCGGTTGTTGTTGCTATGATACAGACGCGCAGCTAAAATCAGGTGTTGCATATAAAACATGCTGGCAAAGGAAAAGCACCGGCACTGTTTGAAGTGTTGTGGTTTGATCAAACTGAGGCTTTCTCAGACTGTTTGGCCTGACCACAGAAGGCCCGCCCACCCCCACAGGCCCACTATCAGCCTCCAGCACTCGTCCTAACACAGCAACTTCAAACTGAATACTGCAACACTTTATACTATGCAGCCACCACAAAAAGCCCTCAACATGAGTGATGACCTGACGACCTTTGGCCAGTAATAAAGCATTTCAGACAGGGTTCCCCTCTGAAGCTGAAACAGACCCTCACTGAGGAGCAGTTTTCTCACAGTGTTTCCACATTCACACATCAAAAGTGTTACCTCAAACTGCCTGCAGGAGTCGTTTAAACTGAAGGAAAAATTTGTGCTGCTCCCACACACCACCTTTTCTTCTTAAACACAGCAACAGCAGAGAAACTGATGAAGCCTTAAATGACTTGTTGCAGATTTTGTTACAGGCTGCCAGCAGCAGCATCTCCCTGTAGCAGGAATGCCAGCCGCATGCAGAACACCAGCCGCATGCAGAACACCACACCTTCTACTAGCTTTGGCTTTAAAATAAATGGGATATCTGGGAAACTGGGACTCGTTTTCACAGACACAGATTTATTATAAACAACAAATCTATTAATAGATGTTTGGTTCTTATAGATTCTGTTTAGCTTCTTTATGAACCAGTAAAAGTCTGACCTACTGACATGGAGCCAGCTGCTAAACTCTTGAAGCAACAGTCTGGATTCAGATCTGAAATCAGCCATCCAACACCCTCAAACAAAACTTCATGCAATCACAGTCTGCTCTGCCTCATTTTGGAGCCATCAGGAGATCATCCTAAAGAGAGTTATACATAAATCTTTCACTTATATTGCAAGAAATCCCCACAGACAGAGGTCCAATAACGTTCAGGACAGCAGTGCAGAGTGACTAGAAGAACAATCAAGACAACATCTGGAGCTCTGCTCCCTCCCTGCAGGACTACAGCGCCCCCCACTGTTTCAAACAGACAGGCTTCAACATGTGCCGACATGGACCTCGGTGCTCTGAGAAGATGCTCAAGCAGAAGCTAGCACAGTTTGATTTACCGGACATTACCTTCACCCAGTTCAGTCTGGTTTCTGTTTTATGTATTGTCTTTGCAGGGCTCAGCCACTCAATCAGCCCAGACTCCTTCAAACTCCATAGCCCACCCTGCTCCAATGGAAGCATGCAATGAGGGGAATTCCCTCCACTCCTAAAATATAGACTTCAGGCCCCATGTTCAGCCCCAACGTTTTCCCCTCTCATCAGATTCAGCTCCTGACAGAACAACTGATGAAGAAAAGCAACCCGTTAACGCTTCATCATTCTCTAAACTTTGATTAAAATTTGGTTTGGTGCTCACGAAGAAACAGAAATAAAGATTAATTGCTGAAACAATTAATCGACAAAAAATTAATCTCAGCAAACTTTCGGCAAACCCCGACCGTTTTCTGTTAATTCGTTCATAAAGTCAGTGATAAAGGAGAGAACATCAGTCCGATCTTCTCACAGGTGACTGCTGCCTGTACTGATGTTAAAGCTTTGTGTGCTGCAGACATCCTGAAGCCCCCTCCCTGCAGAAAAAAAATGACTGTTTTTTTAATCGTTTATCAGCAATCAGATAACAACACGCAGTGCCACAGAGCGGAAAACAGCCGCTAACCTGACGGTAAGCGCATCTACCGGCTCTAACCGACTCCCACCCTCAGCTCTGACTGCGACGTGGATGGATGTGCAGCAGGGGACACATGATGCAGCCATGCGGGCAGCCTGCAGCTCCGCCACCGCCTCCACCTTAACCTGCTGCGGCCTCCTTCCCCACCGCCTCACAGCCACACGCGCTGAGTGGGTATCTGTACCGCCAAGCTGCGGGGCGATCCACGCCACACTGGAGAGCCTGTTCTTACTGTCTACATCTAGCTAGCCGCTCGCTAACTGTTAGCATGTTAGCTACGAGACCGCGGTGTTTCCCGGCTGATATCTCCGGGATACCCTCACGCCTGCTCGGTCTGTTCAGTAACCGCGGGGCGTGTCGAGCTCCTGGGCCTACACAGCCTGCTCCCCTGACTCGAGGCGGACAGCAGCGGGAAACACGGCGACGGTCCGGTCGAGTTTGCTCTTCGGGGACACGACAAAGCTGCCGTGCACGGCGGAAACTCACCCTCTGCCGCCGCCGAAGCTGCCGTAGGCCCGGTCCCGTTCATCGTAGTTGTCGTAGTCCGCCATTACTGCTGCTTGTGTGTTGGAGGAGGAGGTCCTACACGTCACACGCACAGCGGGTTTAGCTGCCCGCAGAGCGCCTGACCGGTAATATCACAGACTAACTTCTTTTTTTTACTAATTATGTTTTTTTGAAGTCAGTTTGAAAAGAAATATTTATAATATAAGTAATGAAAACACAGCACGAACGTGGAAAACACACGAAACTAAATGGAATTGTTAAAATGAATGAAAAATACAAAGTAAACAATAGAAACAGTTGTTAAAATGTCATAATCCTGAAGCCAATAAATGTTTGGCCCATTGTTGCCTTTAGATCACACTAGTGATGGGAATTCCGGCTCTTTTTAGAGAACCGGCTCTTTCGGCTCAACTCACTAAAAAGAGCCGGCTCTTTCAGCTCCCAACCGGCTCTTCAGGTTGTTTTGTTGCTTTAATTAATTTATTATCAACAACAATATAAAATTATGCACAAAAGGAATTACTAATGTAAAAAAAAACCCATGGTTTTTAATATATGTTTATATATAAATATATATGGTGGCCCCTAGAGACAAAGCACGCACAAACTCCAAAACACATTGCTAGCGTTAACTGAACTTCCCAAACAGAGCTACCTGGATCACCTAAATTACACAATTGAAAGCATATGTGTATTGTTTGTGTATTTATACACAAACACTCATATATATTCAAATAATTAAAAAAAAAGTTCATTTACCTGTTACTACCACACACCAAATCCGGTCGTTGGTACTTGCTGGCTTGTGTAGCCACTAGGTAACAAAAGCTCAACACTGCTCATAGCATCCTGGAGCACTTCTGTTGTGTTTTGGACTTTGTATGTGATTCGGAGTTTGTACGTGTTTTGGAGTTTGTACGTGCTTTGTCTCTAGGAGCCACCGTAAATATACTTTTATTTATTCACTCCACATAAAATGTAATAAATAAATCATATAATACAAAAACAAACTATTCACATTTCAACTTTTAACTATTTAAATTTTCAGCGTTTTCCTTTTAAACAAATTTAAAGTGAAACAACACAAAACACTGCAAACCACAACACAATTAAATATAAATTAAAATATGAAAACAAAAAGAAGATGCACATTCTCTGTCATATGGGCCTGCATGAATAAACTTTCTGAATCCTTTATCATCCACAACTGAAAATAGTTGTGGATGATTACTACACCTTTCTAATGTGACGTTGTTGTCCCTGGCTCTCTTTCTCTCTCTCTCCCTCCCGCTCTGTTCCTGTCCTACTAAGAGTTTAACTACCGCCCCTCCCCCCTCTGCCCAGCGCAAAGCACAAGGCTCACGTGCGAAGTGAAGCGGAAAAAAGTGCGAGAGAGAGAGAGAGGATGAGAGACAGAAAAAAAAAACCCCATGGCTCCCAATAAGGAGCCGGCTTGCGTCGTTCACTTCAAAGAGTCGGCTCTAAGAGCCGTTTCGTTCACAACCGACACATCACTAGATCACACCACTGACTCCGTTTATATCACCTCACCAGAGCTCCACTATGTCCGATATGTCTGTCCCTCACGTAATTTACAAAATGTTAGCCCAGATGCTTCTCTGTCTGAGAAACTGATAAAACACACAAGGTCTTTGAGACAAAAGACCTTTTATCAAAAGTCTTTCTGTTCATAAGCAATACTGTATTTTTGGAGTAAACATATGAATAAAGCATCTACAGTTGTTGTCAGACGTCTTTGTCCACTCATTGTAATGTCAGAGTAATTTTGGACTTTTAATGATGTATTTGGCCTGTTCTTTTCCCAGGCTGGAATGATTGTACACTATACATCTTTAAATGTATTTTCGCTGTTCCACACAGGCGCAAAGTCAGACAAATACTTTAATATTTAAGTATGAGCCCAATGAGCTGAATGACTTCCGACCGGTGGCACTGACATCACATCTTATGAAGACTCTAGAGCGGCTCTTCCTCAGCCTCCTCCAACCACAGGTACAACATGCCCAGGACCCACTACAGTTCACCTACAAGGCGGATGTCGGAGTGGAGGATGCCATCCTGTACCTCCTACACAGAGCCCACTCACACCTGGACAAGGGTAAAGGCACGGTCAGGATCCTGTTTCTTGACTTTTCCAGTGCCTTTTATAGAATCCAGCCCCGTGTGCTCCAGGAGAAACTGAACAGGATGCAGGTGGACCCCTGCCTGGTCGCTTGGATCTCCGACTACCTCACTGACAGACCACAGTACGCCAGGCTGAAGGACATCATGTCTGACACTGTGGTCAGCAGCACCACAGGGAACTGTGCTGTCCCCTCTTCTCTTCACCCTGTACACCTCTGACTTCTGCTACAACTCTGAATTATGCCATATTCAGAAGTTTGCAGATGACACAGCCATCATGGGGTGTATCTGGGATGATCAGGAAGAGGAGTACAGGAGTCTGGTGAGGAACTTCGTCACATGGAGTCACACAAACCACCTGCAACTCAACATCTCAAAGTCCAAGGAACTGGTTGTGGACTTCGGGAGGTCCAGACCAGGTCCACTGCCGGTTCAGATAGAGGGAGAGGAGGTGGAGGTGGTCAACACATACAAGTACCTCAGGCTGGGGGTGGACAACAAACTGGACTGGTCATGCAACACGCAGCACCTGTATAAAAAGGCCAAAGCCGACTGTACTTCCTCAGGAGGCTGAGGTCTTTTAACATCTGCAGGAAGCTCCTGAGGATGTTTTATCAGTCGGTGGTTGCTGGAGTACTTTTCTATGCTGTGGTGTGCTGGGGGAGCAGCACAGCAAAGAAGGACTCATCCAGGCTGGAGAAACTGATCAGGAAGGCTGGCTCTGTGGTCGGCATGAAGCTGGACACTCTGGTGACAGTGGCAGAGAAAAGGACACTATGGACAAGGCTGGGCATCCTCTGCACACAGTCGTAAACAACCAGAGGAGCCTATTCAGTGACAGGTTGCTTCTCTCAAAGTCAAGAACCAACAGATTTAAAAACTCCTTTGTCCCACACGCCATCAAACTGTTTAACTCCTCACTGGAGGGGAGAGGGAGGGGAGACAGGGGGACAAGGGAGGGGGGAACAACTGAGCTGTAGTGCGACTGTGCAATAATCACTGTGCAATAGACTCACTCAAATGTGCAATCCTGTTTATCCATATTATATATTCTGTATTTAGCTTCTTTAGGCCAACGTTTAGCTTCGTTTAGCTTTCCCAAAGCCCCGACCTCAACCCTGTCGAAAATTTGTGGACTTTAAAGCCGGGTCTGTAACAGAAAACTAATTTAAATTAACCCTGCCATCTCTGCCAAGAAGAGCGTTCAAATATCCAGACAGGTGCACATATATTACGACCCTGTGTGAATGGAAGAAAACACCAAATAAACTTGTTTTTAAAAATAATTAAAGATGCTGTGATGCCGTTTTCTTTCCAGCCAGGAAAGAAAACGGGGAGCCACCCCTCCCTGAGCCTGGTTCTGCTGGAGGTTTCTTCCTGATAAAACTGAGTTTTTGCTCTCCACTGTCGCCAAAGTGTGTGTGATTTCCCAGTGTCCCTCTGTGTATTTATAGTGTGTGTCTGCCTGTGTTCCTCGTCGTGTCGTCTGTGTTACTCCATGTTCATCTCCTGGAAGCTGTCTGTGAATCCACTGCATGCTCTCCCTGCTGTCCTCCCTTTGTGTTCAGGGTTGCCGTTCTATAGTTTAGTTTCTCCCAGTTTAGTTTATCCTAAGTTCTGTTTTTGCCATCCCCACTTTGTGTTCTGTCATTTATAATAAACCACCCTCGCATCTCCGTAAGTGCTGCATCCTGGGTCCTCATTCATTCCACGACTGCTGCCTCAGCCGTGACACGTTTATTGCAGTATAACGTTGTAAAATTATGGCTCAGTTCTCTGGGCTTGGGCTGAGCCTTTTTTCAGACTAAAATTGTTTTCAGTGGAGACTGAACTTTTCTGTTACTTTAGGAACGGGCTTAATGCATGTCTGGGAAACACGTCGTAAATGATGGGTCTGGGGCTGCCCAGTCAGATCTGGCCCTGGAATATTGGAAGCAGATCCAATCATGCAAAAGGTTTGATCACACTAGTATCTGAAAAATGTTCAGTGTTTGTGTGGGGCTGTGTCCTGCTGATGGAGGTAGCTGCTGTTGGGCCCCGTTCTTCTGCAGGAGGATATGGTTGAACATCTAATCACCACTCCCATCAGTGGTCCTCATGCTGAGCTTACACAGACAGAACAACAAACAATAAACTGTGAAAAAAATGGAAAATACCAAAAATAATGTAAATCTTCTTGGCCATGAATTTTTATTAGAAAATAAACTAAAACATTTCAGCAATAGAAGCTAAACTACACAAGATATCTGACTAAGCATTCAAATACACATAAACAGCACATTCAGCTACAGTGTGAGAGAAGCTACCTCATCCACAGTGAAATTCATGCCAACATTGATGATTATGTTTCTGTAATCACCCATAAAGTGTTTGGATATATATAAGTTTATGTGTAACAGATATCCAAATGTTCATTACATGAAAAAGCCCAGCTCATGTTACAGCGCTGTCACTAACTGCCTCCCATCAGGTTACCAGCTGCTGAGCAACATTTAGCATTTAACTCACAAACTTCAATTACAACAAACATGGCAAGTTTTGAAAATAGTAAGTTACAGTTAAAAAGTTATTTGATGACAGGCGCAGTGATAAGCAGTCAGTGGTTAAAAACGAGCGTTGGGTGTTGTAGCCCAAGTCCACCTGAGCTTCGTCTTAGGAGCTGAATATGGCTTCAGTCTCCTCTGCGATCTCCTCCAGGTTCGGTGACGGTGGGTCGCTCTCCTGTGGAGAGATTCTGGATCTACGCTGTCGCAGTTCACTGGGCGGGGCTTCCCCATTCCCAGGAATCATGGTCTTCCCCAGAGACTGCAGGCATAGAACATGATAGTAAACAAACTGTGAGACAAACCGTCATGTGACACTCTGTTAACTTTGATACCTGGTTCTCAGCCAGAGCCTCTTTAGCCATGTAGTGCTCCCTCTTTATCTTCATCTCCACCTCTTCGGACACATCAGGAACCATCAAATCTATTAAGCGGCCGATGAAGAAGACTACATGCTGAGGAAGAAAAATGGGACAAGTCTTCAACAGTTCACAGACTGCTTGGGGTTCAGTGAAGTCTGAGAGACACTGACCTCAAAGATGATGACGAAACCGAGCCGTATAGCGAGGAGGTGGAAGTATTCTGGCAGGTATTCACCGTTTTCATCCCTGAAACCGCGATACCTGTGGACGATAACGACGCGTCGATTACCTGCAGTAGGTACTGTGCTACTCGTTCACAGCAGGTAGCTTTGACGATTTCACGTGGCACAGTTTCACTCCTGATACATTTCGGACACAAACCCAAAAGGCTCTGTGTCTCCTGCTGGGATTTAACCGCAGAGCGCTGTAAACCACTATATTATGGCGCCACCAGCATTTTAAATTTACAGAATAATTAAAATGAGCTGCAGTAAACATTTAGACAACATTTAGACAGCACTCGAAACATCAACAGCAACAGTGAATTTGTCGTCAGGATTTTGTTCCTACCAACCAAATGTTAAATGAAAGGTGACGTCACAGACGTTGAAATGACGTCAAGATTAGGTTGTCAAATAAAAACGTAAAATGTTGTCTGCTGTCTCTCTTCCACAGAACGTCTTTGTCCTGTCTTCCTCATCTCACCGCCCCTCCCTGAGCCTGGTTCTGCTGGAGGTTTCTTCCTGTTAAAAGGGAGTTTTTCCTTCCCACTGTTGCCAAAGTGATTGCTCATAGGGGGTCATATGATCTGTAGGGTCTACCTTACAATATAAAGCACCTGTTGTTGTGATTGGGCGCTGTATAAATAAAACTGAATTGTCTTTGGATCTCACTGAAAACACATCTAGAAAAAAGGCTTCCACCCATTTGAATATAAACCCGTTTAACCACCTGTGGTGTTCCTGCAGACCTTGGGCAGGTCCATCGTGACCTCCATGGTGAGACACAGACCATTCAGTCCACGAACGCTGATCATGACAACCACAGTGTGTTGTGATCATGTGGGACCAGTAAGTCTAATATAATCTACTTTCAGTCCCACATTAGCTGAACGTGTTAGACAGAGCCCAGTTTTAGCCCAAACATTACTTGGTCAGGGGAGATGTGCATCTACATATAAATGATATTCCTGTTCCATTATGTGTCATATGAAGAGTCTATAACGTGGCTAATGACCACAGAGGATGTATTAAGATTAAGTGTTGAGCTGGCAGTGATGAGTATGACACTCACATGTGTCTTAGTATTAAAATGATGTATGTTTATTTAAAGATGTGGCTGCTGACGTGGAGTTAAAACAATCAGGACACTTTGCCATCGTGTGTTAGACCTCTAATCAAAGTTCTTTCTTTGAAAACTTGACATTTCACCTTTGAGCCCAATCTCAAAGCTGCTGAGATGCCTGGTCTTATGTGATCATGTGACTATGACTGTTTTGGTGCTAAAATGAAGTCCATAACTGCCCGACCGGGCTCAGCCTGCCCATGTGGTTCTTGGTGGTGGTGTTGTGGTGCAGATGCTTACCTGCAGGATGTGTTGTGCTGTTGCTGGTAGCTGAGCGGTGATGTAGCCAGAGTGAAGTTGATGAAGCCACTGAGTGTGCTGTCTCTGGTGTAGCGGTAGTACAGTCGAGGCACGAAGGATGACGTGAACGCTATGAGGAACGCCTGAAAATACAAGTTCAGATTCGTTGGCGGCTCATTTATAGGATCATGATTTATGGTTGTGGTGCGAACAAAACGTATGTTTTGAGCTAAATTTGGAAATACAAATTGGGCTTTTACAGCCAAACAGGCGAGAGTGACATCAGCGGGGTTGGATGTTAACTGTTCGTCCATACGTAAAAAAAACAAAACAGTCTTACGTTGCTCAGGACGGCCATGTGTGCGATGAACTGCAGGATGGGAAACCAGATGCCGATGTCCTGAGCTCGCTCTACCACCGGGCGACGGTATTCAGTCACAAACTTCTGAGCATCCAGACGGACCTCCACCCAGTTATTAATGAGAGCGAAGAGAGGAGCGAGGGGGCACGCCGCCACGAAGATGGTGATGAACCCAAACTGAATCACTGTGAAGGATGAGGAGGATTTACAGTGAAGACCAGACTCATATGGAACACTACATCTCCCAGGATGTGAGGATAAACCTGGGACTCACCCATCTCCAGGTATTCACTGAAGAGTCCCTCACAGACCAGCAGCTGGTAGTCTGCCTCCCAGGGAGAAGCCTCCTCCTGCCTCTGGGCCTCCTGTCCCGCCTCCTTCAGCTGAGGATTCAGCTTCCTCTTCTGCCACCATGACTTCACCTTCCTGCAAATAACGAGCCCATATCATTGCAAAGCACCCGAGACTGCGCTTGGTGACACAAATCCACATAACTGTGCATTATGCATCACTATTCTGAGACACACTGGCACCAGGATGCAGTCTGTTCTCATGCACTTTGTTGTGTATCTGTGTGTGTCTGTTTACGGGGAAATGAACTCCTGGATGTTGTTGATCAGCTGTTTTCCCACCATGATGACCAGCAGCTCCTGAGCCAGATCAATGAGACATCCACCTGCTCCACACTGTAACACACAGCCAGAGAGGCGGAGTTTAGTGGTTCATCTATTCATGCAGCTGAGAGCAGTGTGAGTTCAGACAGGCCAAGTTCAGCTGATGGATCAGCAGGTACCCTACTGTAACTTCAGACGTGCTGCTCTGGGTGCTTTATGTCACACTTTGGAAAACAGTTGGAAACTGCAGCGCGTCCAAAACTGTTGTTTGAAATGGTCTGTGAGCGCTCACAGCATCATTTAAAAACTGTCTGACCTAACCTCTCCATGCAGGCGGTTGGGTGAAGAGATCTGATACTTCTCTGTAATCGTCACATCATCATCACATGACCACAATCATCAACTCACGTCTTCGTTGCGGACTCCAAACAAAGTGTTGTAATTTCCAGGGTAGCCAATGAACCTGAAACAAACAACCAATCAGCAGGTTTTCCAAACCAGCCGAGGTGAGTTTCATCAGTTTAATGTTGATCAGCCTCACCTGCCTTTGAAGAAGGCGATGTAGACCGGAGACGAGTAGAAGTTAACAAACTGGAAGACGAAAACTTTCAGGATGAACATGTCTTCGTATTTAGTCTGAGTGCGATGCATCTCTTACAGGAACACACAGACACACACATATTCTCGTTTTCATATCTTAGTGAGGACATCTCATTGACATAATGCTTATCCTAGCTGCAACCCGAACCATCAAAAAGAATGCCTAATCCTAACCATAACCTGACTCTGACACTAAAACCACATTTTGCCTCAAAAATGCTTCAAACTCGTGGGGACGGGCACTTTGTCCTCATAAGTGACTGTTGGTCCCCACATAGATGTCTAAACAGGTACACACACACACCTTCAGATGAAATGAAGATCATGGCGCGCCAAATTAAATTTGTCTATTTTTACCTGAACAGTAGTGAAAATGAAAAGCCAAGATTACTTAGTAAAAGCTCAGTTAGCAGCTGTTATTTGTTATCAACTAAAAATTCTTAGACTTCCTAAAATATTCATTAATAAACTGGTCTCAGAAAAGATCAGACATTTTCACAGAATCCTACAGTTTATGAAAATGTGTAAAGTTTCTTTAGACGAGGCTGAGATGTGGAGGGAGACTCACCCCACCGGGTGAGGATGTGGGCCAGGGTGGTGTAAATCCTGGACAGCAGAAGGATGACCAGCAGATTCAATACTGACCCTGAGATACTGGCTATTCTCCCAGCCTAAACACACACACACACACACACACACACACACACACACACACACACACACACACACACACACACACACACAGGTGTGATGGCGTCAGTGATGTTGCGGTCCTCGGTTAAGCTTCGTGGACCCAGGTGAAGGCAGGCGAGCTGCCTTTTACTCACAGAGAAGCTGAAGAAGCTGTACTCTGACTTGTAGATGATGATGCTGAGGATGGTGCGATACAAAATGATGGCCGTGAGAAAAATCAACACCACGGCGACCTGCACGGGAGAAGTCATTTCAGACCTTTTATCCACTGACACCTGATTTCATTTTAAGGTCGAGACACAGACAGATTCATAAATGTGGATGCACACTGACTGGTTAACATGTGGGAGAGAAATCTCATTGGCCAGATATGGATCTGTCAAGTATAACATCATGAACTTAATTAACCTGCTAACATGCACACAGGCAACAGCAGCTGCTTCAGGTTTAGGATTAGGCTAATTTTCTCCTCTGCAGAGAACCCAAACTTAAATGTTCTAACCGAAGAAACGTGAGGCCAGAAAGCTCGTAGGAGACCTGCAGCTCGTCTAACGTACAGCTGATGGTGGGTGTTAACATCTTTGTCACCACTGAGGCTGTAAATGTAAATAAAAACAGAAGGAAGTGATTTTAAATCTCATAAATTCAGATTTTGAACAAACCACTGTGATAAAAAAATATGAGCTCCTTGTGAACATGATGGCAGCGACACGTCTGTAAAAGTAGGACAGGTCCATGTTTGCTCTCTAACATCTGTGATGGTCTGATGGAGGATTCCAGCTGTTCAGCAGTCCTGGCTCTGCTTTGTCCTCTTGCTGCTTTCATGATGCTCCAGATGTTGTCAGCTGGTCAGAGGTCTGGACTGCAGGCGGGCCGGTTCAGGGTCGGACTCTGCTCCTCTGAAGCCGTGAGGCTGTTATAGAAGCAGTCTGCGGTTCAGCGTCGTCCTGCTCAAACACAAAGGCCTTCCTGAGAAACATCAGCATGGAGCAGATGTTGCTCTAACAACACTTTACACTTTTCAGCACTGATGGAGCCTTTCCAGATGTGCCAGTTGTCAGTTCCATGGACACTGACGCCCCCCCAGCTGAACACTCGCTCTCCTCTGACCTCACATCTGTTTTGGCCCAGAGGAGACGGCGCCGTTTGTCCATCATGGTCACATGTGGCTTCAAGGTGCTCTGTTCTCCGTCACATCCAACAGGATGTGTCTCAGTTTAAACACTACATGTTCTACTGGGAATAAAATGAGACTTTATGAGATTTGCAAATCATTGCATTCTATTTTTATTTGTGTTTGACTCAGTGTCCCGACTTCTTTGGAGTTGTGGTCATAGATGGAGACCACATTATAACAGGTTGGACAGAATCTGTGGGGGAATTAGCATCACCCACAGCCCCTGATGGCTCCAACCTTCAGCCCCTTTCCATCACAGTGATGTCAGTGCTGACCCCCAAACAAGAACTGGTTGACATATTGGAGGCGGGAGTGAATACCAGCTCCAGAGCAGGACGGGGGAGGGGCCACTGTGGGAAATTCTGAGAGATTCTGAGAACAGAAACGACCCTACCCTCAGCTGGCAGCATCATGCAATAATCATCTTACACCTGTGGAAGCCATGACCTTAGATCGGGTGGACGTGCGTGTTAGACTGTGTCGGCTACGAGGACTTCAGGAGACTCACCATGATGATGATGACCATGCAGCCAGTCAGAGTTCTGTTGAATCGCTTATTTTCAGGAAAGTACGGCTCCTCCGCTCCGGTCACCGGGTTCCTCACGGTCATCGGTGCCATGGCGGTGAACTCTGGACGAGGTCGCTCCTACCAAAGATGTGAAATTCACAAATTCACAAACCCCCCGAAACAATCCACTGGCTAACTTTAATCACAAGCAGGCGAGGCCGAGCGACGGCATCGCACCTCGATGTCCTGGAAGTCGGAGCAGTCCCAGCGGTGAGACAAAGATGAACACGTTCTCTTCCAGTACTCCAGGAAGGTGATGGCCCACAGAGACATGAAGACACTGAGGAAAACGGTTCCTCCGTTATCAAACAGCAGACCTGCCTGCAGAGACACAAACAGCCTTTCAGAGTGGTGGATGCACAGATGGCTCAGTAACATCAGCCTGTGCTGATTTCCAAACATTTAACTAAGGGGCCGCTCAGAGGACCTGATGAGGTCAGAGGACAGAGTTGTATACTGCTGTCCACTTTAAACTGCCCGATAAGCCTCAGTGTGGTATTTGACACCAAGAAGTGATCTGATCTCTGTCAGAGTAGCTGAGGTCTTTACAGCTGCTCATTTCTCCAAAATCAAACACAAAAGCTCAACAAACATCCAGGACCAGATATGAGGATCGTCAACCTCAGTGTTGGAGAAAATCTGTGAGCCAGCGATTATGAAAAGAGCCTGTGTAGAACATGAAGAGAATATATAAGGATTTTCTTCTTGTTTTGACTTCTTACCAACAAAAAAATATAAAAAAATATTCCAACAGAAAATTCCTGGCTTGTAGACGGCACCGACTATTAATCTGCCAGGAGACGTATCAGGAAACAGAAACCTCTGAAGAAACATCCACGATCCATCTCACAGAGATCAGCGAGATGAAACCCCAGTGATGCATGAATATATGCTGGAATAAGGAACATGGCTGCTTTGCCTCGCCCTGTGTTTTCCCAGAGAACTGAAACATTTAAATAAATGTGAGAGGTGTGGTGGTGGCAGGTACCTTGTAGGTGACGCAGATGCTGGAGTAGTTCCAGTAGGAGCAGATATTACAGAGCGGACACATGATGAAGCTGTTTCCGCTACCACACAACTCGTTCCTACAAATTCAAACACAGATCACCACAGGTGCATCAACCATGACGAATAAGCATGTCCTCACAAACTGCTTTAAAATGAACGCTGATGATGAGTTTGTACTCACGCTGGAACGTCGGTGGCCACGAGCCAAAACCCGATCAGGAAGATCACCGTCCCGACGACAGACGCCGGCAGCAGCCAGCCAGTGTAGAAGCCTGCATGCAGACACTGTGAGACAGTCGTCACCAAATAACGGTATAATGTCCGAGGTATTTTCCTCATATTTACCTAACCAGGCAAAATAAAGTGCGATCTTCTCCCCAAAGTACTCCCTGATGTGGTCCAGAGGTTGGTAGCGTCTCCAGCAGGACCACTGGGCCCAGTAAGCATACAGGATCTGCCTCAGGCTTAAACTCTGGGGACTAACCGGGGGGGTCGGCAGCTGATAATCTCCCTGCAAACATCGTATCAAACATCAGCCTGGGTTTCAATCTGGGAATCACAGCAGCTTCAGACCAGGCTCGTGGTGTACATCTCACCTCGTGCAGCGGGTAGGCGGCGGTGAAGACCTGCTCGTTCACCAGACGGTCGACGCCCACCTCCCCGTTCTTCACCGAACCGTATGGAGTCCTGGCTAAGATCTCATACAGCTAGAGGGACACGAGGGTTTCAAGGAACTCAGCTTGCTTCATGCTAAGCTAGCATAACCATGTCTAAGGCTGATTATGACAGGGCTGAAACTTTGTTTCCCTGAAACTTTTAGCATCAATAGAAAGAACAGAGCCTCCAGGACAGTGCCCTGCAGAACACCACAACCATCTCGATTCAGAACCACAGAAACATGTTTGTGCTGTTTTCAGGAAACTTTAGTGGATTGTTAAGGAAATACAGACTCATAAAATAAAATGCTACACACACACACGGACATTTGTGTGTGTGTGTTTGTAGAGTTTGTTTGAGGAGGAGGCGTTGCCGCTGGCAGCATCCGTCTGTTGACCGATACATCCTGGATCTGCTCGTTCGCTGGTATTTCTGCCTTTGAGCCAATCAGAGCAGCTCGCTCTCAGCTCAGTTTACTGAAGCTGTGCTGGAAACTTTCCCAACATGACCAAACAGACAGTTCACATCTGCTCGGGTTTTGTGTCATTAATGAAGCAGCACAAGAAATCTTAAATTCACACTTTCAGGTTCTTTGGATTAAAAACTCTTAGATGTTAGTTTGTGTATTTTTGTTTAAAGATGTTTTGAAATATTAACATTTATTTGTCTGTTTCTATGTTCTGGATTTGTCCTCTGAAATAGTCAAACTATCCTAAAATACACCATAAATATTCAGTTTTCATTTCTACATGCACCAAGTGCACGGCACGGCCACGAGTTCCTCGAGACCGTTTTGTTTTCTTTACTCACCACCTGGTGTCTCTGGGTCGTCTTAAAGAACGTGTCTTTGTTGTCGCTGCCCAAAAACCTGCAGGCAGGAAACAGGGAGAGTGAAGGAGGAGGAAGAGGGTGACACGGGACACAGGTCCTGAGTGTTTGTACCTCTCCAGCTTGTTGGTCCTGAACTGGCAGGTGTAGTAGTCGGGCGGGGGGTTGGGGACGTCCTGGGACATAAGGTTGGGAAGAGACAGCTTGGACAGGATCTGTTCAGACCAGTTAACGATGGGGGCAGTGACCACCTGCAGGAGGACAGAGGACACGCTGTGAGATGGCTGCTGAGCGTGAGGACGGCGGCAGAGGACGTGGGCTGTACCTGCAGTGGGACTCTGAGGCTGATCTCCTCAGCGTAGTAACAGAGCACGCTCCACGGAGCACTGAGGAGGACAAAACAGATCTTCTTCTTTGTCTGGAGGACCTCCTTCTGCAGAGAAGAAGAAAAGAGCTCAGCGTCCTTCGCCTCCTTTCAACATCACCGCTCCAGGACCCGTGCCTCATGTAAACAGATACCTGAGTGTGTCTGCGGTCAGAGGTCAAAGGTGGGAGTCTGGTAAAAGAAGCTTCAGTTGTGAGCAGCTGCATTCATGCAGCAGACAACAGTGGCGAACTCAAAGCCATCGGCCACCATACAAGGACATTTACCTTTCTGTTGTCTTTCTGTTTTATCTGAATGAGTTAACGGCACAAAAACAAAAAGTCTCGGCTGTAACATCATGCATCTGCAGATCTGCAGGATAAAGGTGCAACCAAATGCTCTTGGTGCAACCTAGGTCCCGGCTGAAAACCAGAGGTGATCGTGCCTTTGCCATTGCTGCACCGAACCTCTGGAACCGTTTTACAGCTGATATTTGTGCGTCGGAATCTATGCAATCTTTTAAAACACGACTGAAAACTAATTTATTTGATCTTGCGTTGTAGATTAGTTAGTGATTTATCGGATGTACACTTTGTACTTTTATTGCATTTGTATGTCATTTTAACCTGTTGTGTTACTGGGTTTTTCCAGTTGATATTTCTGTGTTGATTAGACCGAACTTTTACACTAGGTGTGAAATATTTCTTTTACCATAGTACTCACGGGTTAATTAGTGCTTTGTTTTGTCTGGAAATGTATTTGTACTCTATATATCTGTACCCATATGTAATTAATTTTATTTCATATTTTACTATTGAGAAGCACTTTGGAGTACCTCTGGGTTTTTTAATGTGCTATAATATAAATAAAGTATTGATTGATTGATTGAAAGGTGCATTTAGCTGCTGGTTAGCTTCCATCCATCAAACAGAAACACATAGAAGCACATCATCAGTAAGCCAATGATACTATTATGTCTGTTATTGTCTCACCTGTTCCTGCAGAAGTCCAGAGTGTCTCAGTCTTTTCAGAAACTCCTCCCTCCACCGGAGGTGGGCGGGGCTAACACCCATGCTCTCCTCCTGCATGCTCCTTGGCTCCTCCCACACCAGCACAAAGTCTGTCCGAGAGGATCACAGGTTTGATTCCTCTGCTAAACACTCTGCGTTTGGAACGGTATGATTTTGTTTTCTACTCACCGACTCGAGTCGATCCATCACTGAAAACATTCCCATCCTGAGGCTGAACTGCATTCTGGGAAATAATAAAACCTGTCAGACTGAGTTTAGAGGAAAACAATCAAAGAGCAGGGTCTGTTTTCACAAAGCTTCCTCAAACTAAGAGTTTGTAATTCTAAGGAAACTGTGAGACTTCCAGTGAAAGCTTAAAGGACTGAATCCTGCTGATGATCAGAGTTATTCACGGAGCCTGGCAGGCCCTGGAGCGGAGACAAGGACCTTTAGAAGGTTTCTGAAGGAGAGAACGCTGTTCTGGAACGATGCTCTGCCATGTTTGTCTCTGCAGGCAAGGAAGGAGAAGATACACTGTTTGTACGATCCAATCAATCAAAGAGCACGAAGGAAGCATTTTATCTGTGAGGCGTCTGAGCAGCCGATCCATTCATTTCTGTGGGACAGAGACGACGTGCCGACTTTATGAATTATTCATACGGAGTAATGTTTACTTGTGCGCTCATTACATTAGCCGACTCACGTGTGTAAACTTGTCACCACAAACCCACTGTTTGCATAACTGTGGAAAAATGCCACAGCACTCAGACGGCCCGCGACTACACGTGGAATTCTGCTGGAATCACATTTTACCTGCTATTAAAGTCAAATCAAATGAAATGACATTTACCTACAAACATGTACCAGTAGAAACATTAGAATAAGGAAGTAATAATACAAGGAAATAATTATAGTCTAAATTATTTTACTGCTGTAGTGGTTTAAACTAGCCTTTTTACATTTTTATTATGCACCATGGCTGCTCTGCTGCTCCTCCCAAGTTAAATAATAAAATGTGATAAGGACTGTTCTCACTCTCCTGCTCACAAGAGTTAATAAAGAGCAGGGCGCGAGCAGCAGGGCTAACAGGGCTAATGTGTTATTGATATATAGGATGGATGCATATATCAGGATGGATGATGGATGGATGCATATATTGGATGGATGGATGGATTGATGGTTGGATGGATGGATATATTGGATGGATGGATGTATTTATTGGATGGATGGATGGATGATGGATGGATGGATGCATATATTGGATGGATGATGGATGGATGCATATATCAGGATGGATGATGGATGGATGCATATATTGGATGGATGCATATATTGGATGGATGATGGATGGATGCATATATTGGATGGATGATGGATGGATGCATATATTGGATGGATGGATGGATGGATGGATGGATGATGGATGGATGGATGGGTGGATGGATGCATATATTGGATGGATGATGGATGGATGGATATATTGGATGGATGGATGGATGGATGGATGGATATATTGGATGGATGATGGATGGATGCATATATTGGATGGATGGATGGATATATTGGATGGATGATGGATGGATGCATATATTGGATGGATGGATGGATGGATTGCCGGCAATGCGAACCAAGCTCTTGCAACGGTTGTATAGGGATCGAATGGCCCGTAGCAATGGGCCAGACACCCCATACTCCCGCAGCACCTCCCACAGGACACCCCGAGGGTCACGGTCGAATCCCTTCTCCAAGTCCACAAAACACATGTAAACTGGGCAAACTCCCATGCACCCTCAAGTATCCTTGAGAGGATAAAGAGCTGGTCCAGTGTTCCGCGACCAGGACGAAAACCGCATTGTTCCTCCTGTATCCGAGGTTCGACTAGCGGACGAACTCTCCTTTCCAGCACCCTGGCATAGACTTTCCCAGGGAGGCTGAGGAGTGTGATCCCCCTGTAGTTGGAACACACCCTCTGGTCTCCCTTCTTAAAGATGGGGACCACCACCCCGGTCTGCCAGTCCAGGGGTACTGCCCATGATCTCCACGCAACATTGTAGAGGCGTGTCAACCAGGACAGTCCTACAACGTCCAGAGCCTTCAGGAACTCGGGACGGACCTCATCAACACCAGGGGCTCTGCCACCAAGGAGTTGTTCAACTGCCTCAGTGACCTCGCCTCCGGAAATTGGCGGGTCATTCCCCTCATCCCCAGACTCTGCTTCCTCCTCGGAAGACGTGTCAGTGGGATTAAGGAGGTCCTCGAAGTATTCCTTCCACCGCCTGACAACTTTCTCAGTCAAAGTCAGCAGCGCTCCGCCAGCACTATACACAGTGCAGGCAGAGCACCGCTTTCCCCTCCTGAGATGCCTGACGGTTTGCCAGAATCTCTTCAAGGCAGTCCGAAAGTCTTTTTCCATGGCCTCTCCGAACTCCTCCCACACCCGAGTTTTTGCTTCAGCCACTGCCCGAGCCGCATTCCGCTTGGTCTGTCGATACCTGTCGGCTGCCTCCGGAGTCCCCCAGGCTAACCAAGCCCGATAGGACTCCTTCTTCAGCCTGGTGGCTTCCTTCACCTTTGGTGTCCACCATTTGGTTCGGGGATTACCACCACAGCAGGCAACAACCACCTTGCGGCCGCAGCTCAATGCAGCAGCTTCGGCAATGGAGACGCTGAACATGGTCTATTCGGACTCAATGTCCCCAGTCTCCCTCGGAATGCTGTTGAAGCTCTGCCGGAGGTGTGTGTTGAAGATCTCGCGGACTGGGGTCTCTGCTAGACGTTCCCAGCACACCTTCACTGCGCATTTAGGTGCACCGGGTCTGTCCAGCGTCCTTCCCCCGCCACCTGATCCAACTCACCACCAGGTGGTGATCAGCTGACAGCTCAGCCCCTCTCTTTACCTGAGTGTCCAAAACATATGGTCGCAGGTCTGGTGATACGATTACAAAATCGATCATCGACCTGTGGCCTAGAGTGTCCTGGTGCCACGTGCACTTATGTACACTCTTATGTTCGAACAAGGTGTTCGTTATGACCAATTTGCACAGAAGTCCAATAACAAAACACCGCTCGGGTTCAGATCAGGGAGGCCGTTCCTCCCAATCACGCCCCTCCAGGTCTCGCTGTCGTTACCCACGTGAGCATTGAAGTCTCCCAGCAGGACAACAGAGATATATACATATATTGATACATATATTGATTGATGTTTTCTGTCCTTCTGAAAGTTCTGGTTGAAGTGTTTGTAAAGATCACATGATCCTGCATTTGTTGCTCTTTGTTTTATCTCCTCACGAGGAAAAGGACAACAGCTCTTTTCACATATTTTTACGTTATATGTGTAATAAAATACTACATAACATGGCCCACACCCCTGAAAGTACAGTGTATTTACAATGTAAGATGACATCATTTTGTTTGCTTTTCTGCTAAAATACCCAGAAAGTACTCAGTACTTAAAGTTAATTACAAAATTATTCCTTCTTCCTGGTAAAAACATGAACTCTTACCTCCTTATTCTAATGTACCTACCAGCAAGTAATCCTAATTCAATCATGATATCAGGTAACACACCTGGAAAAGCCACTTAATCCTAAGATAGCAGCACTCTTAGCCGTGGGCTGTATTATAAAGTCCCGAGAGCCAAAACAAAAGTGCTGATCACAGCTCGACACTCACAGCAGCAGCCCAGATGTGAAGACAAACACCTCAGCTGTCAGCACGTGGCTGTCAAACGTAGCAGTGAGGCTAATGTGTGGCTATGATTTCTATGCAACCGCGGTATTCATCCTGTTTAATGATACGTGTAACGATGAGGTATGGAGGTAAACGTTTCACGGTCACTGAGCTAATGCTTTCTATGAACAGCTCTGAGGATTCTCGAGATGTTCGTGAAACCTGCAGCCACTTCCAAAAATCCAACCCAAAGGCTACGCTGGCGTGTTTGTGTGGCTCTGGGCTGGTACTGGTCCGGCAGCGGCGGGAAGTTTCGTGTTTTTAATTGGCTCCTAAACACTTTGTGCCACTCTTCCTGCTGTTTCACGTCTCCATTGTTGCTAACGAGGACGACGACAGACGTGCAAGAGCAAGAGCGGAACAATCATCAACTGTTTGATCACTCAGTGCTGAACTGAGTGGAGCCGCTCAGTCTCTCCTCATCATGCACTTCCTGTTTCCTGCCGCAGCCCAGTTTAATTAAAAAGCAGCAGAGAGAGCGAAGCTGTGGTGAAGCTTCCGGGTTTCACCTGCTTTCACTCAGACATGCGGAACCGTCTTCACACTAACTGTGAGCTTCTGTTAGTTTGAGGCCCAGCACAGGTTAGAGCTGTAGACCCCTGCCTGCGTGCAGTAGCTATCACAAGGGGGTGGAGTCGATACGAGAGGACAATCGCGTTGGTTTTACCGCCATCAGCTCTGAGAGTCGACAGTGAACTCAGACGACTTCCTGCACGTTTGGGTGAAACTTCAACTTGCATCTTTTAGCTACAGGGATTTTACTTTTCAATCCAATCAGGGAGTTATTGACCACATGCTGTTACCATGGTGCCATAGTTGTTCTCTGGGCTGGTTTCCATGGTGATTAGTGTTGTGCCATCCTCTCTCTGATCCCCTCTCCGCCTCATCCTCCCAAACCTTCCTCCTCCTGCACACACACACACACACACACACACACACACACACACACACACACACACACCTGTCGTTTAATGTTATTTTCATTATGCCATGATGTCACCGACTGTAATGACACCGTAGTGACAGTTATCTTCAGTCTCTACTTCCTGCAGAGGACTGACGTTCTTTAATGAGATCGTCTGTTTATCAGGTCGATCACATTGTGAGGGTCTTAAACACGGAGCAGCTATGAAGCAACTTTGTTTTCTATTGTTTTCTAATGTTCTGACAGTCTGCTCCCAGCTCCTCTCATGAATAACACAATAAATACATTTAACACTGTTATGATGGAAAGTTTGTACAGGTGAAGGACTTATGACTTTTACAGCACAGTACGCTGCACAGCGTCACCGTGAATAACTTTAATCCCACTGGACGATGTAAATGGGAACACTGGCCTCACCGGCGCTGACGGCGGATTATCAGCCGTGTGTGTAACTGCGCGTGCAGCTCCGCGGTTCATTGAATAAAACTCGTTTCCGTCCGTCAGGGTGACGCTGTCAGAGCTCACAGCTGTTACAGCTCCCTCACCGAGTATCGATCACAGGTCACTGATCACAGTATCGATTATGTATTGACGCATTCACACTCCTCTCTCTCTGAGCTGATTTTAACTGGGATCAATCAGACCGATTGTATCTGGATGGATGACGTGTGGTGTCTCGTGCAGTCCGACTCACCTGTGCGCGCAGACAGTGACGGCCTCAGGTGAGCTCGCGGCTCTCTGGAGCTTCAGCAGCTGATCAACTTGTTTGTAGAGGCGAGCTGACTTCAGGAGAGGCCACGCCCACTCCGTTAACCACGCCCCTCCTCTTCATCAAAAACAAACTTGCCAGCGTAAAACAGCGATGAAACAACAGGAGCCGAACCATATTCTGCGTCCGCGGGTCAGCTGGTAACTGTGCAGGGGCGGGTCTAGCAAAGTTTTGCCAGGGGGGGCATTAACAGGGAAAGGGGGGCACAAAGAAATACTTTTCTTTCTTATTCTCATTTAAAATGTTTAGCTTCTATTAAATAATTATCTGAATCTTACAACCAAAGTTTTTATCTGATGTAAAATGTATAGAAATCATAAATATACCAACAAGACAGCGTACATCACTGTCACAGCAGTTTTTGTTTTCATTCAAAGGCTTTATGGCTTTAATACCTGGTGGGTCGGTCTCTAGTCAAAATGCCCGGGCCGATTTTTTGTCCCAGTCCAGCCCTGGTGTCTACATGTGTGTGTGTGTGTGTGTGTGTGTGTGTCAGGGGTGATTTGATTCATCCCCCTGTATCAGAGATTTATTTTGGGACAGATACTGAGGGGACTCTGCCGCCACTGCCCTCTGCTGGTGACATCGCTGCACTGCACTCAGGTCAGTCTCCACCTGCTGTGTTTGCGCCTCCCACAAACAGACGGTGTCACTGGGAGTCAGGAAGCAGTCTGAGTGCTGCTGATTAAACAGGAGGAAGAATCTGCAGCTGTTTGACTCTGAGACCAGAAGCTCTGAACTTCCCGTCTCTTAAAGGCTGATCACAGCGAGCTCACACTGATTTGGATATTTACCTCTTTCTTTCTTTCTTTCTTTCTTTCTTTCTTTCTTTCTTTCTTTCTTTCTTCCTTTCTTTCTTTCTTTCTTTCTTTCTTTCTTTCTTTCTTTCTTTCTATTTACATGTTGTCATAAATAGATCTTTCACATCATCAACTAAAATACAAAATGTGTTTTTTAAGTAATAATTTCACTGAATGACTCCACTGTGAACTCATGTTTTGAAAGCTGAGCTCAGTTTTCACGTCCACACTCAGACGTGACTCCTGCCAGAGAGGCTGGGTCCATCCTCAGCTCGGTTTTTATTAAATAAAACCTTAACTCATTAATTACATTTTACTTTTCATCCTTTTTTTGCTTGAGAGAAAGTCGGCTTTAATGTCAACACGTGAACAGTGACATCACGACGATCCTCACTTTCCACACGCAGCACAGCTGATGAGAGGAAGCTGACGGCATGAACATGATAACGCTCGCTCCGTTCTGTTCAGCATGGAAACACAGCCACAGTCCTCTCAGCTGTGATTTTTAAATCACACAAAAATGACCTCACACTCTGACTAACAATCTCAGTTTGTTCCTGGGAGGAAGATGGCTTTGTGGTCAGGAAGGGCGCGCGGTTAAAAGCTGCCAAATCAAACCCGTGGAGTGACCTGCTGTGAATCAGGGAGCAGCTGACTGAAGCCTTTAAAGCTGCAGAAACGTCAGGAAATGCAGCTCCATGTCCCAGCTTTGACAAACAGCACAGTGATGTGGACCAGCAGGAACCAGAACCAGATTAAAACCAGTTTGTACGAGTTCCAGATGTGATCACACCTGTTAATAACACAGAAAGTGTTGGAGGCGGGGCCTGAATCAATGTCTGCATCATCATTTATGAACATTTAAACCGCTCATTCGACTTCCTGCACCTATCACTTATTTTTTCCTTTAACAACAACACTCCTTTTTTACCAGCGTATATCTCTTCATTCATGTTCACGTACTTAAAGCAAAGTATCCGATCCTGGTGTCCATCATCCATCTGCCCCTCAGAGTTTTATCTGTATTCTGCCTGTTTCAGACCAGATACCATCTTTGTAGTGTTCGACTTTAACAGTCATGTAGATCAGGAGCGGGCAACTCCAGGCCTCAACAGCCGGGTGTTCTGGGAATCCATCCTACCTGGCAAACCATCCTACCCGTTGTTTCTGCGCATGCGCACAACACGAATTTTAGTGGCAAACCGTCCTACCTTTGTGAATATTAGCTAGAAAAATACTCTGACGGGTAAAATTAACTGCCAAACCATCCTACCTTTGTGAATGTCACCTACAAGCATACTTAAACAGCTAAAATTTAGTGGCAAATTGTCCTACTTTTGTTAATCTGAGCTAGAAGCATACTTTAATAGCTACATTTAAGTGGCGAACCATCCTACCTTTGTGAATATGAGCTAGAAGCATAATTTAACAGCTAAAATTCAGTGGCAAATCATCCTACCTTTGTTAATAACAGCTATACACATACTCTGACGGGTAAAATTAAGTGCCAAACCATGCTACCTTTGTGAATGTTACCTAGAAGCATACTTTAACGGGTAAAATGAAGTGGCAAACCATCCTGGCTGTATGAATATGAGCTACAAGCATACTCTGATGGGCAAAGTTAAGTGGCAAACCGTCATACCTACTTACATTGGTGCTGGAATTACTCTGTGACAGCAGAAATGTGCATAAACTACTTACGGTAAGACGTTTTGCCAAAGTAGGATGGTTTGTCAGAACAGGCGTCTTTCTCTGTTTCTGATCTGAGCGTGTGCAGGGTCACAACATTTATTTATTTCCACCTTCCAGCAGAAAGAAAAACTCCTCCATCCGTGCGGTGTACCTGTTCAGCTGCATCATGGCAGCAGACATGATGACGACCTGCTGAAGTTTAAACTGAGCAGAATGGAGAAGAACGGTGATTTAAATCACTTGAAGGAGTCTTTCAGAAACTGCTGACCTGCTGGGATTTTCCCACCTACTGGTTATAAGCCTATTCCAGCTGTGAGAGGCAGGGTGAACCCGGACAGGTCACCAGTCTGTCGCAGGGCTGATCATGACTTCTCTGTACTACAGTGGCCTCCGTAGTCACCAGATTTCAATCCAGCAGAGCCCCTCTGGGATGTGTTGGAACAGGAGAGTCATGAATGCAGCCGACATGTGTGCAGCAACTGTGACGGCATCATGACTAAAGTGTTTGCAGCAACTTCTTAAATTGGTGCCATGAACAGGAGGAAAAGAAGGTCAAACTGGGTGCTGGCAAATTGTACCTAATAAAGTGGCCATTGAGTGTCTAATAATTCGATTACAGAGTGTCACCAAGAGGTGGCGCTTTCTTCACTAAACTTTGACTTGTACAGTGTGTTGACAGCATTTCATGCAGAAATATTTTCTTCTGTATTGAATGTTGTTGAAAATGTAAAATAAATGGATAAACATTTCAAACATTTTGACCTGTAAGTCACCAAAAGTTTCCCAGCAACCAATAATTAGAATCTAGTTCATAAAAAATAAATAAATAAGTTCATTAATAATAATAACAATGTTCCCCATGTTCAGTCAAAGTTGATCAAACCTTTAACAGAACATGGACATGTTTTGTTTCACACTTTTTGATGGTCGTGATGTTCAAGTACTGGAAAGTCTACATTTTTCCTTTCGAGATGAAGTTCCGTATCCTCCTTACCAAGAAATGACCAAACATTTCTTACCCGTTAAATTAAAATAAAAATAAATAACAGGTCCTATTGTGAGAATGAAACTGTGTGTTTGGCTCATAAATCCTCAGTTTTAAATGTGCATCCATCTAAATAAAAACACACAGTTATAATCCTGCTGTTAGTTCGGCAGGTGCGCCGTGTGTCATCTCCTGATTCTGTTAGAAGAACTTTGCTGCACAGTTCTTGGAGATTTCCTCTACACTGATCCTGCTGATGGAGAACGTTGTTCTGTATTTCTACTGTAAGGTGCTGAACACATGTTTGTATCTGAGAATGAAGCCCTCTGTTCATCGAGCGATGCGGTCAGCCTCACATCGAGCTGGCTTCAGTGTTGGTGCAGCTGAAGGAGGCCGGTGTGCCAAAAACTGACTGCTCGTATTTAAACTGCTGTAAATAACTTGTTGGTCTATAATACATGAAACACGTGTCAAATGTTTCCCTCATGAATGAAATCAAGTCAGACAAACAACAACATTCCAGTAACAAGAAGCTGCAATCACTTTTTGGCAGTTTATATATCCTTTATTTATGCAGTTTAAAAAATCTGGTTGACATTGAAAGTAACTTTTTGGCACAATACCGGCTGAAGAGGAAGGAGCTCAGCTCATCCATCAGCTCAGTCACAGATTTCACTTTTTTCAACCAAAGATCCCGTTAAACAATCAGGAATTATTTTAACAAAGCGTTTCCCTTATTTCACGAAAATGTTGCTTATGTTACACAAAAGGAACTTTATTATTTTCTAATAATAGATTTTTAGAATTAATATTTTTCATTGCATTCAAAGATTTTTGCTCACTGTAGTTAAAATCCTTGAATACAACACATTCATGAAATGTCTGTAATGTTACAGTACGTGTGGAAAGGAGGAGAAATGCAGATGCTAATTTTTGTTAGCCAGGCTGACAAATAAATACAATTTTAATCATTAGAGATAAAATTACCCATAACCATCCCACAGATGTAATATTATCTACAGCTACTTTCAGTACCATTGATATTCATTTAGACTCTTTTTCTCCAATCGATCTTTCTGAGTTAACTTCAGTAATTACTTCCTCCAAACCATCAACGTGTCTTTTAGACCCCATTGCAGGTGACCCTGCAATAGGTGTAGGCTGCTGGGGGATTCCCATGATGCATTGGGTTTTTCCTTTCCAGTCACCTTCTTCACTCACTATGTGTTAATAGACCTCTCTGCATTGAATCATACCTGTTATTAATCTCTGTCTCTCTTCCACAGCATGTCTTTATCCTGTCTTCCTTCTCTCACCCCAACCAATCACAGCAGATGGCCCCGCCCCTCCCTGAGCCTGGTTCTGTCGGAGGTTTCTTCCTGTTAAAAGGGAGTTTTTCCTTCCCACTGTCGCCAAAGTGCTTGCTCATAAGGGGTCATATGATTGTTGGGTTTTTCTCTGTATCTATTATTGTACGATATACTGTACAATATAGAGAACATACAAATAATTTGTTTATAAAATCGAAATTGTTGAAATTTGAAGACTTAGTGAAATTACAGACATTATTATTCATGTGCAAGGCAAAAAATAATACATTACCTCTTAAGTTACAAAGTTTGTTTGTATTGTGTTCAGGAAGTGGGGACAGTAGAAGGAAGTTTGACTTTAAGCATAATTTTGCGAGGACCACACAAAGGCTAATGTGTCCGACAGTTAAAGGTATAAGAATATGGAATTCTCTTGAAGAGAATCTCAAGAGTTGTACAAACATGCACTGTTTTAAAATGTGTTACATACTTAAAAAGATAAATCAATATGAAGAACATGAAAGTAATTTGGGCTAAATGTGGAAGAAAAATTTTCATTGCCATTTAATGCTGTATATTGCTGATTATATTGATTTGTTGTTTAGTTTTGCATTGTTACGTAAAGATACATGTTAGAGGGGTTTTTGGGGGGTTATTGGCGCCTTCTTGTAAGAATAATTGGATTGCAGATAGGGGGCAGGTGCTAACAAGAATTTATTCTTCTTCCTGCTCCTTTTCACCCATGGGTGCAGTGTTATATTAATGGGAAGGAGGTTCTGTATGTAGGAAAAGAAACACTGTTGAACCATGTGTGAAATAAATAAATAAATGAAATGAAATGAATATAAAGCGCCTTGAGGCGACTGCTGTTGTGATTTGGAGCTGTGTACTGAATTGAATAATATGAGATTCAACGAGGCAAATAAGAACCAGCATCAGTGATGTCACGATGAGCGATGTCAAAGGCTGCAGATAAGTAGAACTAAGAATCTACTGGGTTCTACTCTATATCTCCAGAGCATTATCATTCCCAACGCGTAACACACCGATGACTTGTCAGTCCTCGGTGTGTTATGCGTAGGGATTAGAACCTGTTGATATATCTGTGTATTTGAGCTACACATATTACACATATACAATATATGTGTAATATGTATATTTGTATAGAGAGTTTTGCACTGGGTCCCTCTGAGGGAATTAAATGTAATATTTAAATGACGTAAGAATAATATCAGTCCTTTTTAGCAGTGCTGTTTCAGTGCTGTGGTTTCATCGGTGACCAGAGTGGAATTCATTAGAAATAACTGGAAGTTCAGAGATTGGCCTGAATGATCTAAAACAGCGGGGCTCAAGCTGAGAAAATATTGGCTGTTTTAAAGTAGTCTGGTAGGTAGCCAATGAAATAGACTGATTTATGTTAGAGAGGAGTGAGAGAAGGCAGAAGCTCTGCAGTAATAATAATAATATATGAGGGAAAACATCAGAGACCTGAAACAGAATAAATACACTAACAGGGAACAGTTAGACACCGGAGCAGGAAGTGCCGGATCTGAAAGAGCAGAGACGAGGTGAACACACGAAATGACAACAACATGCCTTCAGTCTGAGGGGTCAAAATGCTGACAGTAAACATGTTATATATGTGCTTATTATCAGAATAAACCATTTTATTCCATGTTTATAAATAAATAACATACTAAGTAACACCTTATAAATAAATTCACTGATGAGCTGCAGCCACAGCTCACAGCGGTCTGATGTTATCACGTACAGCAGGAAAGAAGAGAGGAAGCTGAGCACGTGACTCTGATAAGAACAGCTCCATCCTGGCTGTCATGCAAACTGATGCTGATTGCATCAAATTCACAAGAATTTGATCATTTCTTATAAATGTAGATTTGGACTCAGCCGAGTGCAAACGAGTGCTCCAAAATACAAAGTGATCATAACCTGGCCTGAGACAGGCTGCTGGTTTTATTCTAGTCTGAACTCATTTTAGCTTCATGCTTGAAACGTGATGATTTCACTAAAGCAGAGTGTAAATACTCAACGCTGTGTGTGGAGTGTCGAAAATCATATGTTCAGAAATAAAACATGATGACGTCAGCTGTGCAGCCAGAAACAATATATTTGAGATTTTAACGTCTCATGATTGAAAGTTCAGTTGAAGAAATGACCTGAAGTACAAACAGTGCAGCAGAACCAGGGGTGAGGAGAGGAAGGCAGGACAAAGACACGCTGTGGAAGAGAGCCAGAGATTAATAATAAGTAATGATTAGTGAGTGAAGAAGAAACACCCAGTGCATCATGGGAGTCCCCCAGCAGCCTACGTCTATTGCAGCATAACTAAGGGAGGATTCAGGGTCACCTGGTCCAGCCCTAACTATATGCTTTAGCAAAAAGGAAAGTTTGAAGCCTAATCTTAAAAGTAGAGATAGTGTCTGTCTCCTGAATCCAAACTGGAAGCTGGTTCCACAGAAGAGGGGCCTGAAAACTGAAGGCTCTGCCTCCCATTCTACTTTTAAATACTCTAGGAACAACAAGTAGGCCTGCAGTGTGAGAGCGAAGTGCTCTAATAGGGTGATATGGTACTACAAGGTCATTAAGATAAGATGGGGCCAGAAAACTATACTTTAATACCAGAGCTGGGGACCGTGACCGCAGGATGATGATGATCTAATATTCACATGTGTTTGTGTCTGTCTGTTATATATACTATAAATCTAATCAATGAATATGACAGAGTATGGAATTGTAATAATATTATTAATATTACTGTGGAGGTCTATTATTTCAATTCTGGATTTAACAGGGAGCCAATGAAGGGAAGCCAATATAGGGGTTGTGTCAGGAAAGGCAGACATATGGTTCTGACAGGATCAACCAGGTAGGGAAGTGCTGGGCCCAGGTGCACTCACTGGTGTGGGTTACTGAGCCCCATATGGGCCAGAAACCATGTTTGCCAGAAGGCCTCTGTCGGCTTTGTGGGCCCACACGTTGGGTCGCTCCCGTATGACGAGGTATCCACCGTAGGACAGTCGGGACTTTTGTGGCAGAACGTTGAGGCAGTGGTTAGCACTGTTGCCTGCTAGCAAAAAGGTTGTGGGTTTGATTCCACCATCTGGCCTAAGTTACAGTAGCAAAAATTAAGAAAAACACTGGAATAGGATAAGACAACAGAATAAAATACAACATTGTCAGAAAAAGAGAATTGCACTTAGTGTTATTGCACATGTGTGGATGTGTGTGTTTGGCCAGCTGTGAAGTCTTTGTTGTGGAGTCTGACAGCAGCAGGAAGACCTGCGGAGTCTCTCCGTCCCACATCAAGGGTGTCGCAGGCTGCCACTGAAGGAGCTGTTCAGTGCTGATTTCAATCAAACTGAAGTTTAACTCATAAACTTCTAGAAATGCAGATCAAAGTCCCAGTCCCAGCAGGAACCAGAACCAGATTAAAACCAGCTTGTACCAGTTCCAGATGCGATCACATCTGTTAGTAAGACAGAGACAGAGAGGAGGGAAGCCCCGCCTCTTGCTGTTGCAGATATACGCTGAGCACAGCACATGTGACGGTCAGAGCAGAGAGACGTCGACCCGGACATGGATCACCTGCTGCTGCTGCTCCTGCTGTGGAGCTCAGGTAGGATTCACAGCTGTGATTGGCTCACACATCAACATCACCTGACACTCACAGATCAGAATCAGAATCAAAGGAAGGAAGGGAAAAGCTGCACTCCGACAGTCAGAAGCAGCTTTTCATCTGGTTACAGTCACGTCGTCATTTCATCTGCAGCCAGAAATACCAACATTCACACATCAGCATCTTTCTGTTATCATTTCATTCCCATCGTGTCCTCCAGTTTCACCTGAGCTCATCACAGTTCTTTTCAGTGTGTCGTACCTGCTTCAGCGTGGCGTTAGAGCTAACGTCTGTACTGAGCTCTTTCTCTGCTTCTGATCTCAGTGTGTGCAGGGTCACAACATTTATTTGTATTCATAGCTGTTAGAGGTCAGCACGTGGCTGTGGGCTGCTAAACCTCTACAGCAGGTTTTTACACCAGCTGTTACTAAATATGGCCCCAGACATCATGATGGCAGCTTTGATCGCTTGTTTTGACTTTTTTACTTTCTTGCATGAAAATGACAACTGAATTCAAACTGATGAAGCTACCTCACAAACAGCTTCCTCCCCTGGGCCATGCTCTGGTGTGTTGCAGCAGGACTGCACCTCTGCTTACACTGAAAACCAGTTTCTGGTCGTTCCCTTTAACAATGCTCTGATCAAATCCTCTTTATTGTGTTTTTAATTCAATTTTATTTATACAGCACCAAATCACAACAGCAGTCCCCTCAATGTGCTTTATATTGTACAGTAGACCCTACAATAATCCATACAGAGAAAAACCCAACAATCATATGACCCCCTATGAGCAAGCACTTTGGCGACAGTGGGAAGGAAAAACTCCCTTTTAACAGGAAGAAACCTCCGACAGAACCAGGCTCAGGGAGGATAAAAGACATGCTGTGGAAGAGAGCATTGTGTGCATGAACTTGGCCAATTAAACAGAATAGAATGAATAGAATAAACCTTTATTATCCCACGGATGAGAAATCTCGGTTACAGAGCTCTTACAGCACGGGAAAATAAAATATAAAAGGAAGACACAGGGTGGTCCTATAAACATAAGCAACCAAAGTTTGTATATACAGGTATATACAGGTAACAATGTACAGAATATGTATAGAAAAATTGAGAAAATTGTACAGAGATTTGTATAAACTGTACTGTAAACAAACAGGCTGGTGAGTAAGATGACCAAAAGCATGTTAAGCTGCATCATAGAGTCTGACAGCTGCTGTAAGAATGGCCTGTGGTAGCGCTCCTTCCTACACTGTGGGTGTAAAAGTCCACTGCTGAACGAGCTGCTCAGTGCTCGTACAGTCTCATGCAGGGGGTGGGAGGTGTTGTCCATGATGGATGTTAGCTTTGACAACATCCTCTCCTCCCCAACCTGCTCGATGGACTTCAGCGGACGGTCCAGGACAGAGCTGGCCCTCCTGACCAGTTTGAGTTTCCCCCCGTCCCTCTCTGCCACTCCAGCAGACCACAGCACAGAAAATAGCAGACGCCACCACAGTGTTGTAAAATGTCCTTAGGAGTGTCCTGTTCACCCCGAAGGATCTCAGCCACCGTAGCAGGTGGAGACGACTCAGACCCTTTTTGTAAAGGTCATTTGTGTTTGTGGACCAGTCCAGTTTGTTATTATAAAGATGATTCTGATTCTGATTTATGGAAGAACATGTTGAAAACGAGAGAATCCATCTGATGGTTTTACTCAGTGATGATGTGTGTGCAGCAGCCCTCACTGTTAGTGCTGACCGAGAGCCTGATTGGCTGGAAGTGAGCAGGAGGTGATGCGCTCTGTAGTTCAGCAGTGACAGCTCACAGTTTGAAACTGAGGCTCATCATGTCAGAGTCAGCACGTGGCTGTGGGCTGCTGTGTGTCAGGGCTGAATGATGAGACAGCGCCCTCTGCTGACTCCAGCTCTTTGGTTTGCTGAACAGCTTTGAGGTTTCTTGTTTTGTTTAAAGTGAGATCACTGCTGCTTTTTAAAAAAAGATTGTTTTGTTCAGCTGCTTGTGGCTGTCAGTCACATGGCAGCAGACACGATGACGACCTGCTGAAGTTTAAACTGAGCAGAATGGAGAAGAACGGTGATTTAAGTGACTTGAAGGAGTCTTTCAGAAACTGCTGACTTGCTGGGATTTCCCACGTACTGGTTCTAAGGTTTACAGAGAACTGTCCAAAGAAGAGTAAATATCCTGAGCAGCAGTCCGTCTCTGGGAGAAAATGCCTTGTTGATGCCAGAGGTTGATGCCCTGCAGTGTGAATGGTGCCCATGGTTTCTCTCATGGGCACAATCATGGTGTCATTATCTACCATTATAGCTGCCATGACTACGTCCTCAAAAGTCTTCAGCTCATCTCTAGAGGTTAGGTTTTAGATACCCCTTCAATAGAATCAGAATACTTTATTATTAACAGAGGAAATGCTGTGGTCACAGTAACTAACAAAAACTAAAGTAGGCAGGCAGGTGTGATTTCCTGTGTTTTTCAGTGGTGCAGGAAACGGGGAAACGCTGAGGACCAGACACAGAGACGAGACAAAGACATGAAAGGGACCTAATATCAAACAAGACACCATAAACTGGAAATACAGACAAACTAAAGACTAAACCAAACAAAGCTAAAACTAAAATCATCTTATTAATGCAAAGGAAAGACAACAAATTCACACGAAACTGAAAACGCTGACCAGGTACCATGACAGATCCAGATGGGCATGTCCACGACGGAGCAGGTAGATGGTGGCGTCCTCTGAGGCCGCACTGAAGGGATCTGACAATAGGTCAGATTCTTAGTTTTGCTTCCTCTGTCTTGTCTCCCATGGTTAGTTTCAGCTGTGCCTTAGTCTTCTTTAGTTTTTTGTTGGAAAGTCTGTTTTTCCTGTCTGTGAGTTTTCCCTGCGTCAGTCACCTGGTGTGAATTTATTGAATTAAAAGTCTCATTGGTGCAGGTATCTGTGTCAGTGTGTTACAAACGTCCTACTTCATAGTGATGATTCTCTGATTTTATCACCAGGAGTCACGACTGAAGGAGGACAAAGTTCAACAGGTAAACAGAGAAATCACAGAGAAATAAGGAACGATAGAATCAGTTTGACTTTAATCAGAAGGAGTTTTACTTCTTTACCGATGACTCTCTGCTTTCTGTTCAGAGCCTGATGAGGTCAGGTTGGTGGGAGGAGCCAGTCGCTGTGCAGGTACACTGGAGGTGAAACACCTGGGAGAATGGAGACCAGTCATTGGCTCTCTGTGGACCCTGAAGAAAGCAGCTGTTGTCTGTGAACATCTGGACTGTGGCTCTGCTGCTTCTGTACGAGAGAGAAAGAAGACCTCCGACACAGCTGTGTGGAAAATCAGTCCTAACTGTGTTCAGTCTGAACCTGATATGAAGAAGTGTGCAAAATCACAGAACTCGTCCTCGAGTCTGGATATCATCTGTTCAGGTAAGGCCTTCAGTGAAATCCTCACAGTTTAACAGACACGAGTTTGAACAGCAGCAGACTGGCTCAGTGACCAGAGCAGAGCTTCAGGAGTCCTCTGGACCAACCACCAACCATCCTTAAAGCTCTCCTTCTTCAGCTCCTTCCTGAGCCAGCGTTTTACTCAGGTCTCTTTATTGTCATCTAAGATCTTTTTCTGTCTCACGTCATAAAATAGAAAAAGAAATCCAAGCAAAAATGGATTAAAGTCATCTGTGAGATCTCAGCTACTCCACACTGGAGGTCTGGCCCAGCTGAGACTCTGTTCCCAAAAGGTTCCCTAAGAGGAGTCATCAGAGTCTAGTTCGAGACATTGGACATAAACATGCAATCTCCCTCGCTCTGACATAGTATCTGTGAAGATGAGGACTGGTCTGAGACAGTATCTCACATCTGTCACAGTCTGATGAAAACTTTTTTCCCTCTTTCTCTGTGTGTTCTACTCAGAGAGAGCTACGCACAGAAGTCTGTGAATATGACAACAAAGCATCTTGAATCTTGAATCAAATGGGCTGCAATCTGTTAGCTACAGTCCTGGCAACAGCTCTCATGCATATCAGGTGCAACTTTTCAGTGTTTTCATGCTGGCCTAATAGATTTCCCTGGCAGGCCACAAACCTTAGTAAGTCGCATTTGTCTATTTATTTGATGGAGAAGATTATTTGGGCTGATAGGTGCAGGCTGACCTGTTGGGAATCAATATGAATTTCCAACGTAGACAGAAATTTTTGCAGGCCTCTTCCCAATCTGTCCCAGATTGAATACTGTGAGGGTGCTGCACACTCTTGTTCTGGGAAACCGGCTGCTTTCTGCAGTCTGTGCACTCACCAGTTTTTCCTGGTCAGAAAGAGATTGCTGTCCTATTTTCACTCCAGTGTGATTGAAGCTTTAAGGATCTGTGCACTTGGTGAATTTCTGCTTTGTAGAGTAATGCCCACTCAGGAAGCAAAGGAGAGGCATAATTAGATTCCTTCCCCTGACACTAAACCCACTGCACCACCCAAACCTCACAGCTGTATCATCCAGCATATGCAGCATGCAGACACAACACCCCGTCCATGAGGCACTGAAAAGTTGCTGGGGCTGCAAACAAGCTGAAATGAATCTGCCAGTAGCCCTTGGTTGTTCAACCGGTCCAGGCATGGGATATGCATCAAACTGGTACACCTCATTCACTTCGCAGTAGTTTACACAGAAACAAATAGACTCATTCTTCTTCATCACACAAACTATGGGGCTACAGAATGTGCTGTGCAACTCTACTATTTGTCTTAATGCTCAATCATCCAGGTAAGAAAATCCAAAAAGTTGATTCTGTTCATCTGGACAAAGCAGCTTCAGTCGAAGAAATGTTAGGAATTCTTCAACTACTGAAGAAGTCACTTGGATGAGTGACAAAACGTTTCTCCCACTCAAAACACTTTCTGAGGACTCTTCTGTTGTTCCCATCATCAGTAAAGCAGACAGTTGCTTCCTGAACATTTTGCCTTTTGTGTTCAGGTAACCTACAGGGCTGTGAACACACCATCACACGTTGACAGTAAAGGATTACACAATTTTTACACAATTTCTTTCTGTTCTGTTGTAAATGATGAACTCATGTTGGAGTTGTGAGTCTGAATGAGTGAATAGTTGTTTGCTGCCATCTTTGTCTTGTGTGTCTGCTGTCTCTGATCTCTCTGTTTGATTTCTCTGATCTCTGCAGACTCTGTCAGGCTGCTGAATGGTTCCAGTCTGTGTTCAGGCAGACTGCAGGTGAAGTCTAACCAGAGATGGTCCTCAGTGTGTGAAGATGACTTTGACCTGCAGGATGCAGAGGTGGTCTGTAGGGAGCTTGGCTGTGGGCCTCCTTCGCTCCTCCAGGGGGCGCTCTATGGAGAAGTGGAGGCTCCAGTGTGGAGCAGAGAGTTCCAGTGTGGAGGCCATGAGTCTGCTCTCCTGGACTGTAGAAGCTCAGGCTCAGCTAGAAGCAGCTGCTCACCTGGCAAAGCTGTTGGACTCACCTGCTCAGGTAGAAGAGGAGCTGCAGCTTTGGTTCAAACTCACTTTGTTCTCTCACTGATGACTCTCTGCTTTCTGCTAGAGCCTGTCAGGTTGGTGGGAGGAGCCAGTCGCTGTGGAGGTACACTGGAGGTGAACCTTGGAGAATGGAGACCAGTGGATGGGTATGACTGGACCCTGAAGGAAGCAGCTGTTGTCTGTGAACATCTGGACTGTGGCTCTGCAGTTTCTGTAGGAGAGAGAAAGTCCTCAAAGAGATCTGTGTGGGAGATCAAACCTGACTGTGTTCAGTCTGGAGCTGCTCTGAGGGAGTGTGCACTATTATATCATAGTGACAAAATCAGTCCCTTTAAGCTTGGTCCGACTCACATCCTGGATCTCATCTGTTCAGGTAAGCCCATCAGGGACACCACCAGTGACATCAGAGGTGGGTAGGGTACCAACAGCATCCTTTTCATTACACCAACTTCTGCTTCCTCACATCCTCTCCTCTCCTGTCACCTGGAAATCGTTCCCTCTCCTCTATCATGAAGGATCATCAACTTACTTAAATTTACCTGGAGGGGACGAGGAAACACAGGTGTATCCAGTATCGAAGTGTTTTAGAGAGTGTCTGTGTAGGTTCTCAGTCATCATGGTAGTCTAAGGAGCTTGAAAAGAAAAGCGACTGGGTGTAGGCCATTATCAGCAGAGTTTTCAAGTGAAACTATTGTGAGAGCTTGCCTCACTCTGTCATGTTACTGAGATCAACTGACAAAAGATGTGAGTGGGCGTTACGGCGTCTGGGAAGGATCTCAAAGGGATGTAAGCCCCGCCCTCTGTTCAAAGGTGGTCGTTGACATTGGACATATGTGCTTCTTTTACTCCTCTTTCAAACCATCTGTCTTCTCTGTCCAGAATGTGAACATTGGCACCCTTGAAAGAGTGACCTTTGACCTTTAGATGCAGATGAACAGCTGAGTCTTGTCCTGTCAAGGTGAAGGGGCTGTTTGGTGTCTCCAGTGTAGAGGTCTGAGCTCTGTGTGGCTGGGTCCAAAGGACACTGGGAGGTCATGGTGGAAAAACTCTCCTGAGTTTCTCTGATAAACCTGATACATGAGGGATGATGATGTTGTTCTGTTTGTCCTCCTGATCCTCCCTCTTGGTGTCTCACCTTCTCTTCTCTGCATCTTTGCTGACTTTATGAACGCCCAGTTAGGATAACCACATGCTTCCTTTACGTGTGTGTTCCTTCTTTTTCCCTTCAGGCTTAGAGGGAACATGTTCTGCCCGGTGGTGTAGGGTCCTGATTACTCCAAGTTTGTGTTCCAGAGGGTGATGGGAGTCGAAGAGGAGGCACTGGTCCGTATGTGGGGGCTTCCAGTAAACTTCAGTGTTGAGGTTTCCATTCTCCCCAATGCGCACTGCACAATCCAGGAATGGCAAAAGGTTATCCTTTGTGTCTTTCCTGGTGAACTTTATGTTTTTATCCACAGTGTTGGTGTGAGCAGTGAAGGACTCCACTTCTTGGGTTTTGATTTTGACCCAGAGGTCATCAATATATCTGTACCAGTGGCTGGGGACTCTCCCTTTAAAAGAGCCAAGAGCCTTTCTGTTCGTGTCTGTAGAAACCCTCGTTGTGTTTAAAATATGTGGAGGTAAGGCAGAGGTCTAACAGTGTGCAGGTCTGATCGCGGTGTTTTCTAAGCAGGGGTTTTCTTGTAGTTGTTTTCTGACAGTGTCCACTGCCTCTGTTGTAGGAATGCAAGTGAAGACAGAGACCACTTGAAAGGACACCATGGTATGATCTGGGTCAAGTGTACGTTTCTGGACCTTGTTGGTGAAGTTGGTGGACTTTTTGATGGGATGGAGCGGTGTTCCCCACCAGGGGAGCTAGGATGGTGGCAAGGTGTTTAGAGATGTTGTAGGTGGCTGAGTTTGAGCTGCTAACAATGGGTCTGAGTGGGACACCTTTGTGGATCTTAGGAAGTCTGTAAATACAGGGTATGGCATCCCCTGGGTACAGATGGTGGTATGTAGGGCGGTCAATCCTTTCAAGTTTTTGGAGGCAACTGAAAACTTTCTTTTGTAGCTGCTTGTGGGGTCTCGTCTTCAGGCTCCATAGGCGTTGTTGTCACTGAGGAGTGTTTTAATTTCCATGTGATAATCCGTTGTCTTGAGAGCAACAGTGCACCTCCCATTGTCAGCTGGTAGTATGGTGATGTTATGGTCTTTGCTCAGGGATGTGACGGCCTTCTTTTCTTGTACTGTGAGCTTAGACGGAGGGACTTTAGCACCGAGAAGGTGGCTCAACCCTTCATCCTGATTTGCTCATCTTCAAGTTGTGTTAATTTATTAATCTGTATTGCTGTTTCTGTGGCTGTGATGAGGTCCACTATGGGCAGCTGTTGTGGAGAAAGAGCAAAATTGTGTCCTAGCAACATCTTTTTAAGATTCTGTGAGGTTACTGTCTGATAAGTTTTCACCTATTTTTCCTGACTCTCTTCCTGTTGCTGTCTGTATGGCCTAGGCATCGACTCGGAAGTTTCCGAAGTTTTCTTTCTTTAACCTTAGTGTGTTGGGCCAGCTTAGCCTTGTCCACTAACATAGAAAATTCATCCACACTAGGGTAGGGTAGGAGTGTTTTGAATTTCTGCAGATACTGATCTTATTCCGGAGCGACTCTGGCAAGGGTAAGTGGTTGGATCAAATAATGATTAAAAACAACGACAGTAATAATGCTGCTAATAATCAGCTCTGTCAGTCAGGTCACTTCTGTAAATGAATAAAGGTCTGTTGGATTTCATCAGCCTATCAGAGAAGACGTTGTGAGACGTTGGTAGTCGGTCTGACAGCTGATCCAGCTGTGCAGCACATCATAACTAACTGACGTCTCTTTACACTGAAGCTCTGAAAGGAGGATTTCTAATGTGGAAGCTTCAGCTCCTCTGTCCTCACATCTCTGTCACATCCTCATTGGGAGGAAAGGATGCAAGTGAAGGAAGCAATGAGACCCTATAGCATGACGAGAAGCAGCCAAAGACTAGAGTCCAGTAAAAGTTCTGTTTGATAACTGCTCCTGTTTTTGTCATCACTCTTTAGTTTCTTCTTCATGTTTGTGCACTTTTATCCCAGTTCAGCTGTGTGTCTGTTCCCTTTGTGTGTCTGTTCCCTTTGTGTGTCTGTGCTTTGGATTCATTGTTGGACCTTTGTATGTTTGTATGTTGTATGACTTTTGTATGTTGTGAGTCTGAATGAGTGAATAGTTGTTTGCTGCCATCTTTGTCTTGTGTGTCTGCTGTCTCTGATCTCTGGGTTTGATTTCTCTGATCTCTGCAGACTCTGTCAGGCTGCTGAATGGTTCCAGTCTGTGTTCAGGCAGACTGCAGGTGAAGTCTAACCAGAGATGGTCCTCAGTGTGTGAAGATGACTTTGACTTGCAGGATGCAGAGGTGGTCTGTAGGGAGCTTGGCTGTGGGCCTCCTTCGCTCCTCCAGGGGGCGCTCTATGGAGAAGTGGAGGCTCCAGTGTGGAGCAGAGAGTTCCAATGTGGAGGCCATGAGTCTGCTCTCCTGGACTGTAGAAGCTCAGGCTCAGCTAGAAGCAGCTGCTCACCTGGCAACGCTGCTGGACTCACCTGCTCAGGTAGAAGAGGAGCTGCAGCTTTGGTTCAAACTCACTTTGTTCTCTCACTGATGACTCTCTGCTTTCTGTTAGAGCCTGTCAGGTTGGTGGGAGGAGCCAGTCGCTGTGGAGGTACACTGGAGGTGAAACACCTGGGAGAATGGAGACGAGTGATTGGCTCTGATTGGACCCTGAAGGAAGCAGCTGTTGTCTGTGAACATCTGGACTGTGGCTCTGCTGTTTATGTAGGAGAGAGAGAGGAGTCCTCAGACAGATCCATGTGGGAGATCAGACCAGACTGTGTTCAGTCTGGAGCTGCTCTGAGGGAGTGTGCAACATCAGCTCTCACTTCCTCCATCTTGGATCTCACCTGCTCTGGTAAGGTTCAGTGACATCATCAATGACTTAATCAGAGCTGGGTACAGTAGACATGGAGTACACCATTTCCTTTTCTTAATGACTTTTTCTTATCCACAAGAGAAAATAACATGAAGTGAATGAAAAGTGTGTAGGAAAGTTGATAAGGAGTTAGGAAAATAGAAGACTGGGGTGCAGAGAATCTGACCGCACTGACACTCGACTCCTGAATGTCCCTGACCACAAGGTCCAGACGCTGGACTACAAAATGCATGTCTTACTTCAGCCAGATGTGTTCTCACTCTTTTGTTTCATGCATGTCAAATAAAGGACCAAATTTACTGCAGCAGAAAAAACGTTTCTCTTTCAGAGCAATTTAGGCAGGAGAGTATTTAAATGTATCAGCCACTTCATTCTATCATTCAAATCTTCATTCTGTCACCTCAGGCGTCTGTCGATGGTTAAGCCTTTTCTTTCCAGGCGTGACTTGGAAACTGTCATCAATGCTTTTATAACCTCATGCTTGGATTAATGCAACTCCCTTTTAATAGGTGGTGGCCAGGGCACTCTGTCATGCCTGCAACTGCTGCGGCATGGTTTTTAACTGGTAAAAGAAAAATTGAGCGTATTTGTCACGACTGAGGCAGCAGTCGTGTGATGAATAAATGAGGACCCAAGATGCAGACGGTGGTGGAGATGCGAGTGGAGGTTTATTTACAGTGAAAATAACAGAAGTGAGAGCAGGACTGAACATAAACCTAAACTGGGTGAAACTAACAAACAAACCTGGAACATAAGGTCAGCGGGAGAAACTCAGAGATGGCAGATCAGGACGGCTGACCAGAGAGACGTAGAGAAACATAGGGAATGAACACAGACGACGAGACGAGGAACACAGGCAGACACGCAGTATAAATACACACACCAGGTAATTAGGAAATGGCAGACAGGCGGGGACACAGCTGGAACTGATGGACATAACGAGACACAAACCTACAAAGTAAAACAGGAAACTCACAGACTGTTTTACACAACCAACTGGGGACACGAACAGAACACAGAGGAGAGACACAGGTAGGGATGATAGAAACACAACTCAAACCCTAAGAACAAATACAAAATCAGAATAAACTAGAAGAATGATAATAATAAACTTAAAGCGCTGGGTCACCGACCCAGGACCATGACAGTATTACTCCAGTTCTGGCCTCCTTACACTGGCTTCCAATTGAATTTAAGATCTATTTTAAAATCCTTCTACTGGTTTTTACCTTTCACCTGTATATTTGTCCGATCTGCTGAAGCCCTGTCCCCCTTCGTTCACTCCGGTCGGCTGTTGCGCTCAGTCCCTAAATCACAGCTGGAACTTAGAGGAGACCGAGCGTCCTCTATTGTGGCTCCGAAGCTTTGGAACAATCTTGCTCTTCACATTAGGCAGTCTACACCAGGGGTGGTTTTTAAATCCAAGTTAAAAACTCATTTTTATTTGCTGGCCTTTGACTCAGTGGGTAACTGACACTGTTATTTTATTGTTATTTGTTTATTTATTTATTGTATTATTATTATTGTACTTTTTATATTGCTGCTGTACAGCACTTTGGTCAGTCATGTGTTGTTTTTAAAGTGCTATATAAATAAATTATGGTATGGCATCAGAAACCTCGAAGCACAGGCCGAGGGGGTGATGTGGCAGCAATTTTTCACACCAGCCTGTTAATCAACCAAAGACCAAGACAGACTTTTAATTCATTTGAAAGCGTGATGCTTAGCCTTGTCCACCCCAGCTGTAAAACTCAGAAACCAGTCTTACTTGTTATCATCTATCGTCCACCTGGGCCTTACACAGAGTTTCTCTCTGATTCAGACTTTTTATCTGATTTAGTGCTCAGCTCTGATAAAATAATTATTGTGGGTGATTTTAACATCCATGTAGATGCTAAAAATGACAGCCTCAACATTACATTTAATCTGTTATTAGACTCAATTGGCTTCTCTCAAAATGTAAAAGAACCCACCCACCACTTTAATCACACTCTAGATCTTGTTTTAACATATGGCATAGAAACTGAACATTTAACAGTGTTTCCTGAAAACCCTCTGCTGTCTGATCATTTCCTGATAACATTTACATTTACAATAATTGATTACACAGCAGTGGAGAGTCGACTTTATCACAGTAGATGTCTTTCTGAAAGCGCTGTAACTTTTTTTTTTTTTTTTTTTTTTTGCCTGTCCCGTTTGGATCTTTTGCCATCAGAATTATTGTCTAAAGGCGAAGAAAGATGCCCAACGGATTTACTTTACCAAATGGACCATCCCGGCCTTGCCGTAATGGTCTATTTGATTCACCTTTTATTGTTTATTTTATTTTCACTTGTTGTATGCGGGACAGACTTTACCGGGGGAAAGAAAGGGGAGAAGGAAGGAGGGAAAGAAAAACAGCTGGGAAGAGGGACGGGGATAAAGGGCAAAAAACAAAAACCAACAAAATAAGCAAATAAAAAATACATATTGACCACCTGGATCACCTGTTGAGAAAGAAAAAAGAAAACAAGCAGAAGAAAACGAGAGTAACAGAATAAACAACATCACAATGATATATGGGAATATGGCAGTAAATACTAAATGTTAAACATTATTGTGCAGCACGTAAGATTGACAGCGCACAGTGTGCTTTGAGGTAGGAGCCAAAAAGGGTGTAGTTTGTGTGTGTGATCACCTGTGTGTACACCTGTGAGCATGGACGCGCTTGATTTTTTTAAAAGGTTCCTTCATGTAATGATCTGCTAGAGGGTGTGGGGGGCCATAGCCCCGTCCTCCAGGGCATGAAGCAGGTATGGAGGAGATCAAAACTCCAGACATCCAGAGGCCCTCAGAACACAAGAGTCCAAGGAAGACCAACAGAGGGGCAGCCGCGCCACTGTCCCAGAAAGAGCTGAGGAGAGTCCCAGATGAGGGGTCACTCAGCAGCCGCCGAGCAGAAGCCAGGGGGGGTTGCAGTGACGTGCCCATGAGCTCCGCCGGCAGCCAGCCGTGCCTGAGTGACCGAGCCCCGGGCCGAGAGGCCGAGGGCACCCCACCTCCGAAGTGGCCTGAGCGAGCCCCAGGCTCCAGGCCCTGATAAGCAGCCGCCAAGGAGTGAGCTGGTGTGTACCTGGGCGCCCACCCCCGGACACAAAGAACCACCAACGCATCGATGTCTGAGGGCGTCTGCCACCGGCAGGGGAAGTGGTGGGGGGAGATAGGCCTCCAAACCTTGGAGGACCTGAGATGTCCCCAGAGAGGTGGCGTCTGATACCCAACCTGACATATAGACACAGACATACAGGCACACACAGATACAAACATCCATTCCCACCCTCATGCTCTCATATGCAATTACTCCACACTCAACCAACGTACAGACAGACATAAAGAGACGCTGTACACACAATCACACTCCCCAAGCGTACTCTAAGAACCGGGTCTAGGTACCCTTGCCCCTAGAGGGGGGAAACTGCACCCAGACCCAGGTGGTGAAAGCGCTGTAACTAAGTTTAAGAATATAATCCACCCACTGTTATCATCTTCAATGCCCTGTACCAACACAGAGCAGAGCAGCTATCTGAACGCTACTCCAACAGAGGTCGATCATCTTGTTAATAATTTTACCTCCTCACTACGTACGACTCTGGATACTGTAGCTCCTGTGAAAACTAAGGCCTCAAATCAGAAGTACCTGACTCCGTGGTATAATTCTCAAACACGTAGCCTAAAGCAGATAACTCGTAAGCTGGAGAGGAAATGGCGTGTCACAAATTTAGAGGATCATCATTTAGCCTGGAGAAATAGTTTGTTGCTTTATAAGAAAGCCCTCCGCAAAGCCAGAACATCTTACTATTCATCACTGATTGATCTTTGTCTTGTGTGTGTGCTGTCTCTGATCTCTGGGTTTGATTTCTCTGATCTCTGCAGACTCTGTCAGGCTGCTGAATGGTTCCAGTCTGTGTTCAGGCAGACTGCAGGTGAAGTCTAACCAGAGATGGTCCTCAGTGTGTGAAGATGACTTTGACTTGCAGGATGCAGAGGTGGTCTGTAGGGAGCTTGGCTGTGGGCCTCCTTCGCTCCTCCAGGGGGCGCTCTATGGAGAAGTGGAGGCTCCAGTGTGGAGCAGAGAGTTCGAATGTGGAGGCCATGAGTCTGCTCTCCTGGACTGTAGAAGCTCAGGCTCAGCTAGAAGCAGCTGCTCACCTGGCAAAGCTGCTGGACTCACCTGCTCAGGTAGAAGAGGAGCTGCAGCTTTGGTTCAAACTCACTTTGTTCTCTCACTGATGACTCTCTGCTTTCTATACAGCGCTTGTTGATGTCAAGTTGGTGGGAGGAGCCAGTCGCTGTGGAGGTACACTGGAGGTGAAACACCTGGGAGAATGGAGACCAGTGGATGGGTATGACTGGACCCTGAAGGAAGCAGCTGTTGTCTGTGAACATCTGGACTGTGGCTCTGCAGTTTATGTAGGAGAGAGAGAGGAGTCCTCAGACAGATCCACGTGGGAGATCAGACCGGACTGTGTTCAGTCTGGAGCTGCTCTGAGGGAGTGTGCAACATCCTTTATATCCGTCTCCACCCTTGATGTCACCTGCTCAGGTAATCATCTATCAAATAATCTATGCCAGTGATTTTGTTCCTTCCCCGTCACAGTAACAGAAGGTGCTACGTTTCTGTTGAAGGTTTCTGCAAACTTCAAAACGTCCACAGGTTGTTGATCCTCACCTGACAAGAAGAATCACTTCCTCTTCCGAGGCCTTTTTGTTAAACAGAAGGTAGATGTGAGCTCACCTTTCATTGTCTCTGTGTGTTCACAGACCTGCTCGTTCAGCCAATCATCTCTGTGTCCTCCTCCATGGACGGGGTCTCCCAGGCCCAGCAGCAGGGGCTTCAGGTGTTTAGGGGCTCCAGCTTCAGCATCAGCTGCTCCACTCAGCCACAGTACCCAGGAGGCTTCTTCCAGCTCACCTTCACCTCCTGCAACACATCGTACAACTACATCCAGCCAGCTGTCAATCATTCTTCACACTTCCTGTTTCCTGTCACAAAGCCCGACCACCAAGGAAACTACAGCTGTGTTTATCACGTCTACGTTTTCTCCCATAACTTCTCCTCTGAAAGCCGTCGGCTGTCTGTGTCTGTCTCAGGTGAGCTGAAGCAGAGGCTCACACATGTTGTATAAAACCAAACTTATAAAAAGTGAGTAAACAGCAGCAGAAACGATGAAGAACAGGGCACAGCGTGTTTGGTTACCACTGTAAGTCTGGTTCTCTGAGAGCTCAATAAAGACGCTCCACAGATACTGACAGCAAATTTCAAATTATGTCATTCTAATCATTATATATCAAATTATACTCCATGTCAGCATCCAAGACGGCCCATCTAGCTTCTTGATGGGCGTGATGTTCAAGTACTTGAAAATCTATATTTTTCCTTTCGAGATGATCACAGTTCAGTATCCTCATTACCAAGAAATGACCAAATGTCAAACATTTCTTAACCCATTAAATTAAAATTAAAATAAAAAACAGGTCCTATTATGAGAATGAAACTGTGTGTGTGGTTCATAAATCCACAGTTTTAAATGCGCATTCATCTAAATAAAAACACAGTTATAATCCTGCTGTTAGTTCGGCAGGTGCGCCGTGTGTCATCTCCCGATTCTGTTAGAAGCACTTTACCAGCTGCACAGTTCACAGATTATTCTCAGATGAGTTTAAAGGGGTTTGTCCTCAGAGCAGAGGTTCAGGTCCAGATAAACTCCACAATAAAAGCCTCAGGAGGACCAACACAGCAGATCAGACAGGCAGGAAAAAGATAAGATAAGATAACCTTTATTAGTCCCACACGTGGGAAATTTGTTTTGTCACAGCAGGAAGTGGACAGTGCAAAAGTTATGAAGGACAATTAGAATAAAATAAAATAAGAATAAATACAGTACACAACTGTACAGAATAGAATAAAAATAGAATACTATATACAGTAGAATAAAATAGAATAAAATATACAATAGGATAAAAATAGAATACAAATGCTATATACAACAGAGTGAAAAATACAACGGTGCCAGAAAGATTATTGCACATTTGTGTTATTGCACATTTGTGGATGTGTGTGTTTGATCAGTTAAAGTCTTTGTTGTGCAGTCTGACAGCAGTGGGGAGGAAAGACCTGCGAAATCTCTCCGTCCCACACCGTGGGTGCCGCAGTCTCCCACTGAAGGAGCTGCTCAGTGCTGTCACAGTCTCATGCATGGGGTGGGAGATGTTGTCCAGCAGGGATGACAGCTTAGCCACCATTCTCCTGTCACTCACAACCTCCACTGGGTCCAGAGGGCATCCTAGAACAGAGCTGGCCCTTCGGATCAGCCTGTTCAGTCTCTTCCTGTCCCCAGAAGAGATGCTGCCGCCCCAGCAGACCACACCATAAAAGATGGCTGAGGCCACCACAGAGTCATAGAAGGTCTTCAGGAGTGGGCCCTCCACTCCAAACGACCTGAGTCTCCGCAGCAGGTACAGCCTGCTCTGCCCTTTCCTGTAGAGGGCGTCTGAGTTATGAGTCCAGTCCAGTTTGCTGTTCAGATGAACACCAAGGTACCTGTAGCTGTCCACAGTCTCAATGTCCATAGCTTGGATGTTCAGTGGTTGCAGTGGAGGATGTTTGTGCCTGCGGAAGTCTACCACCAGCTCCTTGGTTTTACTGGCATTGATCTGGAGGTAGTTCAGCTGGCACCAGTCCACAAAGTCCTGAGTCAGTCCTCTGTACTCCTTGTCGTCCCCATCAGTGATGAGGCCGACTATAGCAGAGTCATCAGAGAACTTCTGCAGGAAGCACTGGGTGGAGTTGTGGGAGAAGTCTGCAGTGTAGATGGTGAAGAGGAACGGAGCCAGAACCGTTCCCTGTGGGGCCCCCGTACTGCAGACGACCCTGTCCGACACACAGCCCTGAGTCCTCACATACTGTGGTCGGTCGGTGAGGTAGTCCAAAATCCAGGTAGTGAGGTGATGGTCCACTCCAGAGTTCTCCAGCTTGTCCTTCAGAACCGAGGGAAGAATAGTGTTGAAGGCACTGGAGAAATCAAAGAACATGATTCTCACAGTGCTCCCAGCGGTCTCCATTTCAGCGAGGGAGCGATGTAGGAGGTGAATGACGGCATCATCCGCTCCAATGCCAGGCTGGTAGGCAAACTGAAGTGGGTCCAGTGATGAGCTCACAAGGCGCCGAAGCTGAGCCAGGACCAGCCGCTCCAGGGTCTTCATCAGGTGGGATGTCAGAGCCACCGGCCTGTAGCTGTTGAGGTCCTTGGGGCGTCAAAAAAGACGTCTTTACAGAGAACACAGATGAACCTGTGGTACCAACGTATGAAACACAGTCAGTATTCAGTCAGTGAAGAGAGAACAAGATTCAAGCAGCTCCATGTGGAGGTGATGTTCACAGATTTCTCTGCAGTTTGTGTTTAATAGCAGCTGTTTGACTCGTGATGACTGTGAATGTGTTTGATCCCACAGATCATCCAGATCCCACAGGCTTTAACATCAGAGCGCTCGTCCTGCCGCTGATCCTGCTGTTGGAGAACGTTGTCCTGTATTTCTACTGTAAGGTACTGAACACATGTTTGTATCAGAACGAAGCCCTGAGAGAGGAGCGATGCAGTCAGTCTGATCTATGTGTTCTTATGTCTCTCCAGGCCAGCAGGGGGCAGAAGCTGGGCAGACGGGAGAACAACAAGCACCACATCACCAACAAGTGGTATACAGCTACCTGTTGTTAGGCTGTGTTGGTTAGAGAGCAAATAAGATGGGTGTGAGTTTAGCAGAATTTTCAGAGCATCTCCACCTAATGGTTGTTCCCCCACAAAGACTGGAGCTAATGCTCTGTTGTGTTGGAGGCTGAGAGGAGAAGGTTGCTGCCATGGCTAACTCACACTCAGACTGTGGATTCTGAATAAAAGCTTGGAAGTTAACACCAATGATCCGCCCTCGGACCAACAATGATGATGAACCAGTGTCACACTGCCATGTTGGTGATGGTGTCGGTCTGCTGCTTCCTCCAATCAACTCATCACAGCCCACCGAACAGTCCATCTTTAACTGCCAACTACACCTGTCAGACCAGATGTACTGTAGAAAACCGTTTAAATGACAGAAACAATCAACATGATTTTGTTCTCATGCATCTGTCTGCATGACCTTATGTGGTTACCCACGATTACAAAGGAGAGGAGCACAACATTATCCTGGTTTCCTGGAGACGAGGCAGTTTTAACGGCACTAACACAGCAGCTGTGCCTCAGCAGAGCCGTTTGATTGAATTTTGTGAATCTTTCTCACTTTGGAAATTGATTATTTGTTATAATTGACAAATGGATTTAATTATGACCAGTGTTGGGCAAGTTACTTTGAAAAAGTAATTCAATTATAGTTACTAGTTACTACTTCAAAAAAGTAACTGAGTTAGTAACTGAGTTACAATATTCTAAAAGTAATTAATTACTTGAAAAGTAACTATTGCGTTACTTTAAAAAAACCGTTTAACCCTCTGGGGTCCAGGGTATAATTGCCCATTTTTTTACTACTTTTGATGTTTCCTCCACATTTTACCTTTAAAAAATATTTGCTTTGCCTTGTTTAGTATCTTCCTTTTCAGCACAACCTCACGTGTCTGAATTTACAGTCATGTTTTCATTTTGACAAACTGTATAACCAGAATTGATCTAAAATCAGATAAAAACCATAAAATCAGAGTAGAAAAAGTTACATTTTTACTGTAACAACCATAAACATGTTTAATGAATCATATTTCATAACTTTGACAATTAATATTTGCATTTAATGTTAAAATCCTATGCACAAGTTTTCCAAACAACAAAGTTATTTGCATCCATTTACCTTTTACCCTTTTTTTTAAAATAACCATTTCAAACTATTTACAGAACAATCAGCTGTTCTGCATTCAATAAGATGCCACACAAATTATTTGTGCCACTCCAAAACAATAATGTCTGTCCACTATAAAGGAGAACATCACAGCCTGATACCTGCAGGTCTGACAGCAGCAGGTGTATCACTCCTGTTTCTACCTGGAGACAGCAGTCGCCTCATTGTTCTGACACACAACACAAAACTATCCCCAACACTACACACTAACTACACAAGACAACACATTAACTACACACTCCAAACACGCTAAACGTCACAAATCTCTCACATCTCAAAACTTTCTCTCTGTCACTCCTAAAACTTCCCCTGTTTTTTTTTTTTTTTTTTGCTCAATAGCAGAGAGTGCTTGCTAGCGCTAACGTGACGAAACTACTGAGGAAAAAATGCCGCGTATATCTTGTTTATCATGACTCTGGTTTTACGTGGCCTATCAGCACAATTTATAAACTGGTATATATCACCTTGTTGCTTTGTCTTTAAGTGGTCATGTGATTGGCTTACCACGACTTATTCTTCGTCAGTCAAACAGCAGCACTCATGCGATTGTTTTGCCCCTTAGCTCCAGGTGTTGTGCTAGAAAGTGATCGTGATTACAGCCCGCGGGAGCGCGCAGCTGCTTAAAGCTGTAGCACCCAGATTACTTACAGCTACTTCCGTGCAGCTGAAGCTGAACACAGCTTCAACCGTCTGTTTGTTGAAAAATAGTAACGGCCATTAGTAACGCCGTTACTTGTAACGCCGTTATTCCCATCACTGATTATGACTCTTGATTTTTTTATTCTGACGAAAATGTTTTTCGAACATTAAAGTCCCGAAATCCACGAATCAAAAGGAGCCAAACCTGCACTTCAATCAACTTATAACTCAGAGAAGGAGACTGGGCTTTCTCATGTTCTAAAAGTTGTACGTTACTGACCAAGAATTTGACTTTTGAATTATAATTTTGATTCCTTACTGGTTTAAAATCTTTTGCTTTATTGACTTTTAATGAAGTGTTTTGCTAAATTCATGAGAGCGTTGTTTATTTTCCACAAACAAAATTATTTTCTAATAACAGATAATAAGAAAATGTTACAATATTACTGCTGTTCTTCATTCTGTATAAAGATTTTTTTCTCAGTTTTGTAATTAAAATCTTTTTTGGAAGCTTTCCCAAAACCATGAAATGCTTTCAAAATGTTGTAATTGTAAAATGTTTATTAGAGTACACAGTGTGTAGTGATGCAGTTAAATATTAACTGTCCTTCAGAAAAGTTTGATGAGAACCGTTGGAGAGCAGTGCCAGTGATGCAAGCACAGTTCTGTAATCTGCCAATAGAAATGCTGTGATCAGCGAGTGCAGAACTAAGAATCGACTTCATTGGCAGATTTACGTCGGATGTGGGAGGAGCCAGTTTTTACAGCACATGCAGCAGTGTTATTTCAGTTCTGTGGTTTTGTTGTAACCTGAGTGGAAATCCCTCGACCAGCCCCAGTAGCCACAAGTAACAGTTTCTCAGTAACTTTATAAATAATTGGAAGTTTAGAGATTAGCCTGAATAATCCAGGGAGGGTGTGTTTTTAAGCTCAGAGAAGATACTGGCTGTTTTAAAGTAGCCAGATAAAATAGACTGATTTATATCAGAGAGAAGCGAGAGGGAGATGACGAGATGACTGAGAAATCATCTCCATGTTTTTGTGTTTTAAACTGATAGAACTAGTATAGAAAACATTTTTGCATATGTCTGTAATGGACAGCTGCAATCAAACATGTAATTAAAGGTACTAGAGACAGTTACCTGTCACAGCTGTGCATGTCTTTATCAACAATCGTCAGAGCCAATCAGTCAGTTCAACAAAACCATGAGGACAGAATTGAAGCTAAAACAAAAACAGATGCAGGAAGCGCAGGACCTGAAAGAGGAGCAGCGAGGTGAGTACACATAAAAAACATAAAAGTTAAATAATGACAATGATAAAGACGTGTCATTAGTGACGGCTGAGTGTGGAAGAGTTTTTACAGCACATGCTCGAATTTACAAGAATTGGTTAGAGATAAAGAAGCTGCACTGAGAAGTCAGTAAAGCAACTGAAACTGGAATGAAAGCACGACATAAACTGAGGTTCTGAATTTGAAGACAGAGATGGGAGACCAGGTGACCAATCATACCACCACAGAAAAGCTGCAGAAACAGATTTAAAAGCGGCCTAAGCTGGCTGGAAAACCTTTAGAGAGACTAACTGGATTTGCGTGATGTGCTGGAGAACCACATCCTGCCAAAACCCCCCAAAACCAACAAAAGGAGTGTGATCTGTGTGGAGCTGAACGTTGTGTGGGGGGATATTGATCCATGTGAATGCCAAGCTGGTGAGAGGTGTTAGCACAGACTGCTGCTCACCATTACTGTGATCGTGTGTGTAAATGACACAGTGGGCGTTTATCAATATGCGTACTTGTGCGTACTTGCGTTCTCGTGTACTCGTGATACGTCATCAGTCGGAGACCAAGTACTGTTCCAATTCGAAGTACGCATCACGCCGAGAACGCGAAAAAGTCCCGGATGTGTTCTCGATCCGCCCGTTTTATCGAGCATGCATCGGTGTAGACTTGGGACAGCTAAATATCCCAGAATGCATTTCGTCCAAAACTCAACAGCAGACTCCCGGCACATCGTTTCCAACCCCCCCCCCCCCAAACCGCTCGCGGACTTCTCACTACTCAGGTTAAAGAAACCCCAGGAGCTGCAGGAAAGTGCAGAGAGTTTTGAAAAGGAGGCCAAAGGTTGTCACAGCCACTCACCTTCTGGGCTCTATTGAAGCTGCTGTCTCTCTTCCCCTCTGTTTCTCCCACTCCTGAACAACATTTGTGGGAGTGCATGTGTGGCTCCTGCAGCCACTGCTCCATGCTGTGTGCGAGTCACCATTTAGGGCGACCTTAATTCAAGGAGCTTTACACACGGTCCCAGAGCGACTTTTGGTTAATGAGGTTTTTGGAAGAAAAACTGTGGAAAACCTGTGAGCTGTTGGTCTGCTGTGACATTCTGTATTTTTGCTTTGACAGAGCAAGTGTTTTCTTTCTGGTATGAGTGGGCAATTTTTATTTTAACCTTGGACACATGACCTCAACTTCCTTCCTTTTCTTAATTATAGTTTATTTGCTTCCAGTTCAGTTATAAATAAGAGTTTTTGTTGCATGATCATCTATTTTGTTTGAGGTTTGTTTGGGTCTGGCGATAGACCCCACGACCCCACCTTTCACTTTCATTTGATGGATCATAACATAAGTCGGGGTTCATCCAGGATATATTTGTGTAGCCCGGGTATATTTTATGGGGCTAAGTTTTATTTCCAGTTGGATATATCTGAATAGTTCTGTTGTTTATTTTACTGTGTTGATAGTAGTGGTAAGGAAGTGTGTTTAGGTGCTTTTACTTTGAAAGGGAGAGAGCGGAAGGAGAGACGGGGGAGAAGCGGAGGCAGCCACGAGAGAGCAGAGGAGAGAGAAAAGCGTGCGCGAGATGCGGCTAGCGTCTGCAGAGACTTTTCCCAATCGACGGTGAGGATAAATCATCCCACGTCGATGGCTGAGTAACAGAGCGTGACTGTGAGGTGGTGCGGCCCGGACTGGTTTGCACTATTGCCTCGAAATATCCTTAGTTAGCGGCGTGCTAACTTGGCTAATCGGAGTTAGCCCTCAAGGCGGACTTCGCTGGGCGTCACCTGACCTTCACGGAGCGGGAGGCTACTGATTGCCAAGGCGGGCCGATCAGGTTTGCTGCTCGGAAGGAGTAAGTGTGCAGCTGCAGGGACCTAAGGGACGGACCTCTCGGCGTGCCGTGAGTGTATTGTGGACAAAAGACTAAGGTTTCCAGGTAGGAGCACCATTTTGTTTTCTTTTTAGGACCGTGGGTTCCCACGCACCCTAGCATCGATCCAGGCCTGCACCGAGGGGACTTGGGAAATTGGGGTGTGAGCGAGTGTGTGAGTGTGTGGGGCCCATTACGGTAATTGTTTAACTGTTGTTATTGTTATAACTTATCATTGCAAGAGACTGTTTACTTTAATGATTTTGTGGGTGTTTATCAATCCATTCAGTAAACCCGCTTTGTTGAAACGGAAGATATTGTGTGTTGTACTGTTTCTTATCTATAGTTCAGAGTAAGGTAAAAGTGTATCTGAGTGTTATATGTGTGTAAATCAGGGGAACTTGCACTGAGGGCAACTAAGTAAGTTCAAGGTAACTAGAACTCAGGGCGTACCCGGCTATAGTGGAGTACACAGTCTGGGGCGCTACATTTGCATAAACAGGACATGTCATTGCAAGCATAAGCAGTCACTGGGTCTTTCTCTTAGCACAGAGACCAGCTGTAGCAGCACCATAGTAAGAGGTGTAGGGATGACTTACGTACCTGCTCCCCTTTACTGTGTTGCCTTTTATGTTGATGTACATTACTCATTTCCTGCTAAAGGGTTTGGTCTCATTGTAGGAAATTACATTAAAAGGTATATCGAGTCCTATAGTTGTACATAGTTCTGAGGCCATTCTTCTGAGAGAGCTTCCTGAGATGCCAACCACACAGAAAGCTTCAGGACTCACCCAGACCATGACACCAGTATCTACCCTCACTAAATATGAGCACTGACTCCCTCATGTGGAAGTGGGCCTCAGGTTCAAAGTAATGTATTGAAAGGTTTAACCCAGGGCTCAGCAACCTTTAACACTGAAAGAGCCATTTGGAGCCGGTTTCCACACAAAAGAAAACACTGGGAGCCGCAAATACTTTTTGACATCTAAAATGAAGATAACACTGTATTTATTGTTTTTTACGTTTATGCTTTGGTGTGTTGCTTATGAAATCCATAAAGTGCTACAGAGAAAATTACATTTTATTTATGTAATTAACACATTTTGAACTCTTAAAGAAATATAACAAAAGGAAAGACACCCAGCTGAACTAAAATGATCCATGTAGCAAACAGAAACTGTTATATCGCCTTTGGGCTTTTGGAGCCTTGACCTGACTTTTAAAAAATAATTGGAAAAAAAGCACTATGCTGCTAAAAAATTAAAAATAGATATTTGCAAAATTCTGCCTAAATGTGTATTTTACCTGGTTAATGTGTGTGGCGGGGCGTGGTCTGCAGCGCCGCTGCAGGGGAGGCAGACGCACCTGAGCGGCACCTGCAATCACGCCTCTCCGCCTTAACGTCTGTGCTATCTATGCTGTTGTTGGTATGTGTCAGGCTGTGAGCTGCAAAGCTACAGCCGGCTGTATGCGTACAGCAACCGTGTGTGAAAAGTGGTCAATAAAGAGATGCTGAAAAGCGTGTTCATGCAAACATCGTCGGGTCTGCCGTGATATGTTTACAACGGGACTTCTGCTCCTGAACCTCTGCGCACAGCGTCTGCAAATCGGGGCTGTACGAAGTCACTTTCATCTTTATGCAGGACTGTAAGCTGTCGTCTGTGAGGCGTGAGTGGTGTTTGTTTTTAACATAGTTCACAGTGGAGAATAGCTGCTGACATAATGTGGATCCGAAGATCCATAATTGGCCTACCTGGGGTTGAAAGTCTCAATATATGCACGGCGTTTCGGCGGGTACACCGGCTTCCGCGAGTGTGACGCTTATTTTGAGCGATGAAAAAATAATAGAATATAATTTTATTTTTTATATTTCAATATCACAATAATCTTCCAATTTAGAACTACACGTTAAAAAAGAACTAACATAAATAAAATACACTTCAGCTAAATATTTTCCCAAACCACGCAGAGCCGCACTATAAGGACTAAAGAGCCACATGCGGCTCCGGAGCCGCAGGTTTGCCGACCCCTGGTTTAACCTGATCACTGGGTTATGTAAACCCCGCTGAACAAAATGCGATGCAGCAGCAGCTCGTCAGTAATAGGTGGGGATTCGCAGCATTTCCTGCATATAAATGTGCAATCTGAAGGAAAGGAGCACAGTTTTGATGCAGAGAAACTTTCCAGGTTAGTAGCATCGATCGAACACAAGTCACCTCACGCGCAATGTGTGCAGAGAGCCAATGAGAACACAGAACTGAGACCATGGGATACATCGTCAGCAATGATAAAGCTTCTATGATTTATAATATATATTTATGTTTTATTTATATATGAAAACACATTTATATACATACACGTATTGATATTTGTCTGTGACAAAAGAACACAGCTCAGGAGAAATGCCCCTGTGTTTGAAACCGAAGCTCTGATGTGTCTGTAACAGACACCACGTTGGAGTGTGAGGCTGTTCACACGTGCGAACCGCAGCAGGACTCCCACATTCTGAGCCGGCAACAGTCATCGTGATCACAACTTTACATCTGTGTGAATGCTGGACGCAGCTGTGGTGCTGAGCCTGCTGCTTCGAGGTCGCTGAGTCCTTAAAAAATTTGTTTTTACTAAGAAGAAAATCCAGCAGCGTGAAAGATGCTAGGATGACCTCACCTGGAGTACCAACACACACGCACGCACACACACGCACGCACACACGCACACGCACACACACTCTCTCTGGCCACACTGACTTATTTCCTGTTTGTTCACAGCTAGAGGCAAGAAAATGCAACCACAGAAAACTCAGAGGTGTTGCGTGAGTTTGTGGTAAACAGATTGCACGCACGTATCTACACTCCACTTGGTTTTAAAAGCCTCTCACTGGGACTAACATTATCTCACACCATCTCTTTTTGACACAAAATCACTCACTGACAACTGTCCCGTCTCTGCAACATTTCATCCTCCCTGCTGAAGGGAAACTTTAGCCTGATCTATAAATGTGGACCACAAACCGGATCTCTGATTGATCTGCACGTTGTTCCCAAAGGCTCAGGGCTACATTACCTGTCGTCAGTCAGCTGGTCAACTCGAGCTGAACAGAACTGATTTGATCTGAGATTTAATTTGAATGTTCTGGTTTCACAGCTGTCCCTCCTGTCACTATCAGCCACTACAGCGCTGCACTGCATGCTGGGAGTTTGTGGAATTTATCGATCAGTGAAAATCTCTGACACAGAGGCCTTTAAATGCTTCAAAACTGGAACGAATCCAATCACTCCACACACACACACACACACACACACACACACACAGTGGCCACACTTCCACTCTGCACTCTGACACACACACACACACACACACACACACACACACAGTGGCCACACTTCCACTCTGACACACACACACACGCACACAGTGGCCACACTTCCACTCTGCACTCTGACACACACGCACACAGTGGCCACACTTCCACTCTGACCCATTTCCTGTTTGTTTTCACAGTGAGAGGCAGCACAGACTCAGACATGCCACAGACATACAAACATCTTTATATACAACTAAGACAAAAGACACAGCGCACACAGAGCCAGGGTTTAATAAGTACAGTGCTGCTGTGTGAACACAAAGTGAATGAAGAAGAAGCAGCTCAGGATTACTGGAGGGAGGATTCAGTGCACACGTGACCTTATAAACTTTAAATGTTTTCTAAGAGCAAAACAAAATGAAATAAAACTATAAACTAACATTTAGAAAACCTGCAGGTATTATATTATAAAAAGCAAAAGCAATAAGGACATAATGTCCTTTCATTTATCCTTTAAAATAAAACACTCAATCAAACGTCCTCTTGGTTCTTTTAAAAGTTTGAATCAGTCTTTCAGACACTGATCGCTGGCACCACGTCGAGTGTTCGAGGTTAAAAACAAATAGCAAATCTGAGCGTGTTATAAAAGGCTGAATGTTTCTTCACAGTTCACTGGTTAGGCTTGTTGCTGCTCCTCGCTGCTCTCGCTTTCCTTGTTCATTTGTCGGACGTCGGCCCGTTTCTTCCTGGACAGCGTCCTCCTCCTCACCTGGGCCCGAAAAGCCTTAGAAAGGAAAAAGTAAACGAGCGGATCCAGACAGATGTTGAGAACTGACACTATTGTCGTCGCTTCCTTCAGGTTGTATAGCATCAGCTTCACAGAGCAGTTCCACTGAAAAGTATAGGGAAGTCGCACCAGGTGATACGGGACGAAGCAAACACAGAAGATGCTGACCAGCACTAAAATGTTCCTGCGAGACTTCACTAACTTTCTGGAGCCCGAGGAGGTCGGCTGCCTCTGCTGTGCCAGCAACACCCTGCGGGAGGTGCTGTGGTAGAAGAAGACCAGGGATACGAGGACCAACATAAAGATGATGATTGCACTGACGTGGACTATTTTATCCAGCAGGTTGACCTGGAAATCGCAGTGGGTGGACTTAGAGGTCAGATTCTGGGCGATGATAAAGAGGATGATGTAAACGATCGCAGGGATCAGGAGGAATACCCAGGTGACCCCGGAAATGATGTGGGCGGCTCGTACCGTCTGTAGGACGTGAGTTCCTGAAGGATGAACAATTTTTAGATACCTGAAGAAATGCAATAAAGAATTTCAATAAGGGGTCACAGTGATACTTGTTGTAAGATGCAGAAGACGTGCATTGGTGTTTACGGCCATTAATCTGGTGACAGAACCGTCGAGACCAGGGCTGGACTGGGACAAAAAATCGGCCCGGGCATTTTGACTAGAGACCGGCCCACCAGGTATTATAGGAAAAACCATAAAGCCTTTGAATGAAAACAAACGCTGTTGTCACAGTGATGTACAGTGTCTTGTTGGTAAATATGTATCAGTCTAATAAACTTAAACCTACACCATCCTCCCTATTCTGGTATTCTAAACAGTACCCGAAAGTAGACTGCTTGGTCGAGTTAACCTCCTGAACTATCTACAACACATGGTGAAAACCTGAAATTAAGACAAAGACTAGAGGTGAGACATGATCATTACTGATTACTAATGACAGATTTACATATATTTTCATAAACAATTAATTTGCCACATCAATAAACAGCATGGCAGGGCAAAATATTTTTTCTAACATGGCAACCTTTAAAAAGTGAGGAGATAGAAAGACAGGTGAGAAAGAATAAAACTTAATTGACTTTTTGATGGCATTTTACACACAGTACTAGTACAGTATCTAGATAATGTGGGAAAATACTGGCATCATATACAGTACTTAGCTACTTCTGAAGAAATTATGATGGGACCCTAAAACAAATTACTATGTACAATAATGGATTTCTATACATTTTACATCAGATGAAAACGTTTGTTGTAAGATTCAGATTCAATTATTTGTTAAAAGCGAGACATTTTAAATAAGAATAAGAAAGAAAAGTATTTCTTTGTGCCCCCCTTTCCCTGTTAATGTCCTACCTGGCCCCCTGGCAACACTTTGCTAGACCCGCCCCTGCACAGTTACCAGCTGTCAGCTACATAGAAAAGGATCCTGGTGTTATTTGTCTCTCAGAAACAGTTCATAACTTCCCTTCAACTCATTCATGTCACCTAAAAGGTAAACCTGTTTCTCCATCACCTGTTCAGCTCTGATGATTCAGTAAGGACATCTCCTGGTTTCATCTTCATGTTTCCCTCTCACCACATATCCAAACCGACATCATGACCAGCAGCTTTTACAGCTGTGGCTCCAGCAAACATCAGCTGATACTAGAAATTAATATTAAATAAATTCTAACAACAGCTGATCAAGCTTAAACGTGCTGCTGTTGTTTAGCGCGACATCCGCTGGTTTCCTCTTTTTGGCGCAAAGTGAGCGATAAACAAACAAGTGAGACGATCAGCTGATCATTGATCAGTTTCATGATTGAAGTAGCAACAGGAGAGGGAGGGGGAGAGAATGAGAGGAGAAGAGGCAGCTGTGCAGCAAAAACAGAATAAATCCAGCTTTGTGTCTTTTTTCCATTCTAGCTGAAGTCCGGGACAAACTGTGTTCCTTTTCACCTCAGTACGAAACACGTAATATTTTCTCTGAATACGGGACAATTCAGTTTTTTAAGGGGCGGTTGGCAACTCTACTAACTAACCTTATGAATAAAATAAAGTTCACTATCAGTAACATCATAGCACCCACCCAGCTGTATAGAAACTCCGTCATGCTAGCTAGTACACAGTACGAGTTATTGTAACTGACTGTAAAAAGTCAGCACAACGAAAATAAACTCCACCTAAACTTGGTTTATATCTGACCCAGATAGACTGCAGGTCATAACTTCTTACCTGAAGTTCAGTTCATCCTCTCGGGTCTCTGCTCCTCCTGTCTTTCCGTCATCCATCTGCCAGCCTGTTGCATCTGCTGGCCTCCACCACTTGCTACTACTGTTACCGAATCTGTGGAAGCTCCGCAATTGCCACCACCAAACAACAATTGAGTTATTTTTACACATCTCCCAGCATCTGGCCAATCCACCACCTTTCAGTGTTTATACCTTTACGGAAAAAAAACGAAAAAAAACAAAACAAAAAACCCTATCGGCCCATAAAAACGAAAGATTACCATCGGGCATACCGCCAGTCCAGCTATGGTCGAGACCGACAGTCTGATGTCACTAAAGGGTTACTACCTGTTGGCAGCGATGTACCCCATAAAGAGGATGCTGGCGTACATATTGAGGAAGAGTGCAGAAGCCCCGATGCTGCAGTACAGCACATGGATGGTGACGGACGCACTGGCGTAGTTGGTGATGCGGATGGGCAGGCTGAGACAGAGCAGGAAGTCAGCGGCCGTCAGGTTCTTCAGGTAGACCGTCAGGCTGCTGGATACCCGATGATGAGCTCGGCAGAAGTAAAACTTCATGGTGAAGCTGTTGAGAAGTAAACCCACCTGAGGAGGAGATAGAGAGCGGGCTCAGGACAAGAGTTTGGTACCCTTATACCATTCATCCACAGAAAAATGAATATCTCTGAGTTTGATCTGCTGGTCAACGTGCCGTCTCTGACTAGGCCGGAGGACATGAAGCACACTGCCCACTCGTGTGGGAGTTAACTCTGCCCTCAACCCCCTCTGCTTGACTCTGATGGGATCTTAAATTACCAAATTAACATCTTGCTTATTAAATAAGAATTAAATGAAGTGACTGAGACTACAAAATCACCATAAAAGATTAAGTGAACAGCATGTTACGTTGTGGTAACATGGACACATCATGAGACGTGATGTCCTGCTCCAATCACACAAAGACAAGGCCGACACGACGAGCAGCTGAGAATGCTAAGCAACTCCAGGAAGCCCTGACAAGTATGCCCAATAATAAGGCTCCAGGTCCAGACGGCTTTCCTGCAGAATTCTACAAAGAATTCTGGACAATTTTGGCACCAGTATTCCACAGAATGTTGCAGGAAATCAAGGAAAATGGCAGACTACCACCAAATATGAATTCTGCCAACATTAGTCTCCTACTAAAACCAGGCAAAGACCCTTTATTTCCCTCAAGCTATCGTCCAATATCTCTTATAAATGTAGACCTCAAAATAATCTGCAAAGCTCTCTCAAAAAGATTAGAGAAAATAACCCCCCTCTTAATTCATCCTGACCAAACTGGTTTCATAAAAGGTAGACACTCATCAACAAACACTCGTAGATTACTTAATTTAATAGACTACTCATGCAGTAAAAACATTGAAACCATAATATTATCTCTAGATGCAGAAAAAGCGTTTGACAGAGTTAACTGGAAATTTCTATTTGCAACTTTACACAAATTTGGTTTTGGAACCTCTTTCATAAACTGGATAAGAATATTATACAATTCCCCAACAGCTTGTATCAGGACAAATGACCAGACATCCTCCAGCTTCTGTCTCCTGAGGGGCACCAGGCAGGGATGCCCACTCTCCCCTTCACTTTTTGCAATTTTTATCGAACCACTAGCGGCAGCATTTAGACAGGCTACAACAATTAAGGGCATAAAATGTAAGAACATAGAACATAAAATCAGTCTCTATGCGGATGATGTGTTGCTTTTTCTGCAAAACTCACAAACCAACCTTTCTGAGGTAATTACTCTAATAAACTGGTTTTCAAGAGTTTCAGATTATTCAATTAACTGGCCAAAATCTACAGTTCTTCCCATTAACTGCTCCTTCCATAACTCTTCTTCTGCCCCACTACAATCTGGAAATATTAAATATTTAGGTATTAATGTTTCTCCTAAGCTTTCAGACTTAACTAAATTAAACCACATCCCACTTCTAAAGAAAGTAGAAGGCGATCTGACTAGATGGAAATCTTTACCCATATCACTCATGGGAAGGGTCGCCACTATAAAAATGATGATCTTGCCAAAAATAAATTACTTATTTTTAATGATCCCTAACAAACCATCACAAGATTGGTTCAGATCTCTGGATTCATATATTTCTAAATTCCTTTGGAAAGATAAACCCCCGCGTATCAGCTTAAAAACACTACAAAGAACCAAGGATAGAGGAGGATTAGATCTGCCTAACTTTCAACAATACTTCTTAGCCAACAGGCTTCAGTTCATTTCAGAATGGTTAAAACATACCTTCTTAGATGAACCTTGGCTAGATGTTGAACAGGCACTATGCAATGATCTAGAGATTTCAGACCTACTATTTATCAGCTCAAACATCAAAAGACATGAATGCTTTAAAAGCATCAACATCAGCTCTTCTCTGACAGCATGGTGGGAGTTTCTAAAAATAACGGAGTCTTCATTAATCCCATGCAAACGTACACCTATCTGGAATAACCCTGACATATTACAAAACAATAATATGATTAATTTTCCAGAATGGAGTTGTAAAGGAATTAAATACTTAGAACATATATTAGAGGGAACAGAATTTATTTCATTTGACAGACTAGTTACACAATATCGGATCAACAAGAAAAGATTTTTAGAATATCAACAAATTAAATCCATAGTAAAAAAGAAATTTTTACCTCTGTCAAGCTGAATTACAAACACCCCCAAGTGCGGTACACTTTCTTACTCTTAAATCCCCCAAATTATTATCTAAAATATACAGAACACTTTCTAAAATAGATGAATCAGTATCCCTTCCTATTGCAAAGTGGGAAGCAGATTTATCAGTAAGCTTAGACCAAAACTTCTGGTCTCAGGTATGCTTAAAAACCTTTAAATTGATTAAAAATCCCAGTCTGCAATTAATACAATACAAAATACTACATAGAGTGCACTATACTGGTCATCGGATGTTCAAGATGGGCTTTACATCTTCCAACAACTGCTCACACTGTCAAGGCAATACACCAGACAATTACATCCACGCTCTTTGGTTCTGTCCACCAGTGCAGAAGTTTTGGCGTGAGATATGTGAAGACTTATCAAAGTGTCTGAAATGTAAAATTCCAGCCTCCCCTTTAGTGTGCTTGTTGGGAAAATTGGATGATGTCACTACAGAAACTAATACAGTCCACATGGTCTTTACTGCCCTATGCATCGCCAAGAAAACGATCCTCATGAACTGGAAAAATAAAAATAATCTTAATCCTAATCAATATAAAAACCATCTAATAGATCACATTAGTCTCGATACAACCTCTGCCACCACATTAGATCAATCCCTCTGGGCTCCTTTGATCGGTTCCATCACCTAGCGGGGGTGGGGGGTCGTGGTTTGGTCCCGCCTTAGCTATTGTGGTTGATGTGGAGGTTGGGACGGGCTTGGGGCGCCTGGAGAACCCCTAGAGACGTTATCCCTGGAGGGCTCAACCCGGGGGGTTGTGGTCATAACCTGGTTAGTGGCTCTGGTCGCTCTTAGAGGGTGTTCTCCTCGTGGCTGCGTGCAGCGGGGCTGGGGGAGGGTCTGTACTGGCGGACGTAGGTTACTGGCCTGGTAGCCTGGCTGCCCCTGAGTGGATCCGGGGCAGGCGGGGGGGCTTGGGGTTCGGGGGTGCTTCGTCTGCGTGATGGGGCTCTGGCTGGGCCTTGGGGACTTCGGTCCTCGTCGGTGTGTCGCCGAGGTTGTGGGCGGGTGGGCGCACAGGGGCTCAGCCCTGGCGCAGGGGGCCTCTGGTGCATCGGCCTAACTGGGGGGCTCTTCAACTGGCAGGGAGGTTGTTCCATCCTTGCAGGAGTCCACTCTGCAGGTGGGGGAGAGACATAGGAGAGGTGGAGAATAAACCTAACCTGGGTGTCTGTTGTCTTGTGTAGTCTGGGAGATGATTGAATGTTGGGGTGGGTACAGTTTCCTCTGCGGTGGGGTAGGGTGGGCTTCCCCAGGTCCTGTGGGGCTTGGCGGTGCTGCTACCGTAGGCCCCGGTCTGGATGGGCCTGGGCTCCCTTGCCTTGGTGGGTACCAGAGGACGGGGGTGCCTACTGGGGTCAGCGGGGGAGCTGGCCCTAGGGAGGGGCATCTTGCCCCTCCCTTCTTTTCCTCCCCATCCCCGGCTGCCTTCCTCTTCCCGCTCCACCACACCCACCCACACAGGTAGGGCCTTGGGGTGCGGGTGTGTCACCAGGGTGCAGGGGAGGCATTCCCCCCCCCCTCTGTCCCCTTCTGGCCACCTGTGCCTCAATTTTATTCCACAACTTAGACATCCACATTCCTCACACTCTCATAACACACACATATATATAGGGCCTTGAGGGTGACCACGTTAACGGCTTCCAGTGGACGGTCTGTGTATTCAACCTTACCTCTGGTACCGGTGCCCACCTCTCAATTTTAAATCCATGTAGACATTGAGGGTTCTCGGGAGGGGCCGTGCTAACACCTGCTGCTCTCCGGCAGCAGCACCATGCCCTCCCTTGTTTTAAATGCACTTTAGAACAACACGCAGCAACACTACACATGAGCGGGAGGAGGGAGGTATGGGGTCTTCACACACCCCCGTTCTCTACTAGCCATCGGGGCAGGGGGCTGGGAGGAGGTGTTGGCTGTCCGATGGGCCTCCCTGCTGCCGCGGAGCCTGGGGCGGTCTGCTTACCTCCACCCCGGGGGGAAAGGGTCACATCTCTTGGGTCTGGGTGCCGTTTCCCCCTCTGGGGGTAAGGGTACCTGGACCCGGGGTATAGAGTATGTTTGGGGAGTGTGATTGTGTGTACATGTCCATGTATGTCTATTACTACGTTGGATGAGTGCTGAGTGTTTGTATATGTGTGCATGAGGGTGGGAATGCATGTTTGTGTCTGTGTGTGCCTGTTTGTCTGTGTCTATATGTCAGGTCGGGTCTTAGACTCCACCTCTTTGGGAACACCCAGGCCCTCCAAAGTGTGGAGGTCTATCTCCCCTCACCACACTCCCTGCCGGTGACTGATGCCCTCAGGGGTCGGTGCATTGGTGGTTCTTGGTGTCCGGGGCTGGGCGCTCAGGTATACACCAGCTCACTCCCGGTGGCTACTTGGCGGGACCTGGTGCCTGTCGCTCGGTCAGGCCTCCTCCGGGGCAAAGGGGACCCCCCGGGCCTCCGGCCTCGGGGTCTGCGGCTTGGTTCACTCTGGCACAGCTGGCTGCCGGCAGAGCCGGCGGGCAGGCCAGTGCAGCCCCCTCTGGCTTCTGCTCCGTGGCTACTGGGTGACCCCTCGTCTGGAGATCTCCTCAGCCCTTCCCAGGAGGGTGGCACGGATGCCCCAACGGTGGTCCACCTTGGGCTCTCGCACTCTGGGGCCTCTGGATGTCTGAAGCCTGGATCTTCTCCATGACTGCTTCATGCCCTGGGGGACGGGGCTATGGCCCCCCACACCCTCTAGCAGACCGTTACATGGAGAAACCTTTTGTATACAAGCGCGCTGATCCAGACAGGTGTGCACACGGGTGTTCACTGTTCGTAGACATAAACTACACCTTTCTTAGCTGCTACTTCAAAGCACATTGTGCGCTGTCTGTCCTGTGTGCTGCACAACAACATTCAATATTTAATATTTACTGCTGTTCACACTTAGCTAGATTAACGGGATGGTGTTGTGTTTAGTATGTTGCTTTGTTTTTTTTTGTTGCTTGTTTTCTCTTCTTTTTCTCTCAACAGGTGATCCAGGAGATTTTTTTTTCTTTTTCTCTTTGTCTTTGTAAGTGCCCTTCCTCACTGTCCCTCTTCCCTTCTGTTTTTCTTTTCCTTCCTCTCTTTCCTATCCCCCAGTCATGTCTGTCCCATCTGTAACAACTGAAAATAAAATAAATAATAACAACAAAGCTTGATCAAATGGACCAATACGGCAATGCCATGATGATCCATTTGGCAAAATAAATCCATTTGGTATCCTTGTTGGTCTTCAGACAACAATTCTGACGGCTAAAGAACCAAATGGGACAGACAAAAAAAAAAAAAGAAAAAAAAAAAGAGAATGCTAAGCAGCGCTTTATTGTCTCAAACCATCCGCATTCTTACCTAATGGAAAACAGCCAACATACACACACGCACATATATTGTGAAGGGCGGAGCCAAACATAAATAGGACATGGATATGTCCTCTGAGCTTTCACCTTACCCCCCTACATCTGGCCTTTCTCCACCTCATCCCCTGACGACAGTAAGTCTGATTCCCCTTGCACAGTTTGGGTTTATGCCTGTTTTATGCCTCATCCTGAAGTATCGACATCAGTTTTAAGTGTGCAATAGAAAGCCCGCTGTCCACTACAAAGAACTCTGATCAAAAGTTCTGGAAGTGGTACAATTACTATGCACTTCTGAAACCCCAAGCTTTCTATCCCATACCATCCTGCCCCCAACCCCCAAAACCCAGTTGCTGGCATTAAGCAAACCAGTTTCTTGCACTGAGAAAAATCAAAATCTTTAAATTGACTTAAGAAGATCTGCAGGTAAAAACAAAAACGTCCTGATGCATGTTCAGTCATCCAGGTGAGTAAATCCCAAAAAGTTGATTCTCTTCATCTGGACGTAGCGTTTTCAGGCGGAGAAACGTTTCGTCATTATCCAAGTGACTTCTTCAGTCTCAGCTGACTGCAGGTTTCCCCAATCTTATAAACAGGACATTTGCATAATGACTGAAACCAGCCCAGTGAAAGTGGTAAACCAGGAGGATTGCCAGGATTTATACATCGGGGAAACCAAACAACCTCTGGCTAAGAGGATGGCACAACACAGAAGAGCTACCTCGTCAGGCCAGGACTCTGCAGTCTATTTACACCTACAGGCCAGTGGACACTCTTTCAATGATGAGGATGTACACATCCTGGACAGGGAGGAACGCTGGTTTGAGGGCGGAGTCAAGGAGGCCATTTACGTGAAAAGGGAAAGACCATCTCTGAATCGAGGAGGGGGCCTAAGGGTACATCTGTCACCATCTTACAATGCTGTGATTGCAGCCATTCCCCAACTCTCTGTGAATGGTACTCATGGACATTGATCAGTGGTTGTTGATCAGTGGGTTTTGGTCAGTGGTTGTTGATCAATGGTCATGGGAATTTGCATAATTATGATTAAGGAACTGACCTCCCAGCCCATTGTTCCTTCAGTGGTGCTAGCTTCAGTCATTATGTAAATGTACTGTTTATAAGCTTGGAACCTGCAGTCAGCTGAGACTGAAGAAGTCACCTGATGATGATGATGATGATGAAACGTTTCTCCCACTGAAAACATCCAGATGAACTTTACAGAAAAGTGTGAGAAGCACCTCCTCGGCTTTAGTCCAAGTGAAAAACAGGTGGAGTGTGCTTTCACCCTGGTGCGGTCTTTAGCCATGTCTGTAGCTGCTGTATCAGATGAGTTTGTGAATAAAATTGTTTACCAGTTATTCCTCACATGCCAGTAGAGCAGCTAAGACCAGAACAACGAGCTGACCCTTGTTTGAGGGAAATTATAGCTCAGCTTGAGACTGGGGACATTGGTTTCACCCACCGTTAGGAAGATGATATTCCCTTGCTAATCAGGGAATTCGGTCATCTTGAGCTACAAAATGAAATATTCCGCCGGACACGACAAGATGGAGGTTTTGTAACCTGGCAACTAGTTCTTCCAGAACATTTTTGAGTGTCACGGTCCTGGGTCAGTGACCCAGTGTTTTCTGTATTATTATTGTTATTCTATGATTTCTTCGTTGTATATGACTTTTAGAGTTCTGATTTCCGATTTTGTATTCTAGTTCTGAGGTTTGTGTTTAGTATAGGTTTAGTTCTGTGCCCAGTCAGCTTCCTGTTTTACTTTGAAGGTCAGTGTATTCTGTTTTGCTTCCTCCCAATCTCGTCTATGTAATTAGTGTCAGCCGTGTCTCCCAGGTGTTTGCTCTTTGCCCTGTTCCCCTTCTGCATTTAGTGTCTGCGTATGTTCCTGTTCGACGTTGCGTCATCCCTCATACTTGCCTGTGTGTTCTGTTTCAAGTTCACTTTCTAGACTTCCCAGTTTAGTTTCTGTTTTGTGTGTTTGAGGTCTTTGAGTTTGAGTCCACCACGAGTTTGCATTTGGATCCTACTTTCCTGCTGCTGCACACAGACCATGACATCCAGATAGAGTCTCCATGATGATATAGGCCACTTAAGCATCTCAACCCGGTGAGAACAAGTCATTACTGGTCAAGGATGGCCGCAGATGTTGGGAGAAAGGTTAAAACCTGTGGTCCCTTCCTAAAAGAGCTGCCCCTTTGTTCACCATGAAGTCCACCAGGCCTCTTGAGCTTGTCTGTATGGGCTTTTTGTCCACTGAGCATAATAGGAGTAATATTAAGGACATTCTCGTATTTACACATCACTTTACCACGTGCCATCCCAACCCCAAACCAGAACGCTCAAACAGTGCCTGTGGGATAATTTCATTGTACATTATGGCATTCCTGAACGTTTCCATAGTGACATCAAAAAACTATAAAATCATGGGTGTTCACAACATTCGTACCACACGCTAACATCCCAGGGGAAACCATGTGGAGTGTTTTAATAGGACGTTGTTTGGACAACAAGGACAGCTCACAGTGGCAGAGTTTTGTGAAACCATTGGTCCATGGGTAACAGCTTTCACACCTTATGAATTAATGTACGGTCGTAAACCCAGATTGCCTGTTGACCTGGCTTTTGTTTTTTCCCTCAGAGACGATGGCTACAGGTCACATTCACCATATGTGCGAAGTCTGAAGCCACGTCTGGAACAGAGTTAGAGGATTGACGTGTGTGTAACTGCTGCTAAAGTAGAAGCAGTGCGTGCTGCCCGCTTAAGAGGGAAACATAAACTTGCTGATAAGTGAGAGTCAGATGTTTATATGGTGGTAAACCAAGCTGGAGGTCTCCCAGTTTACACCATAAAGCCTGAGAACAAGGATGCTCCTCGGTGAACTGGCCATCGAGATCTCTTACTCCCGTATGTCATGAAAAAACTCACACGTAAGCCGATAACACGGTAGTCAGCTAAACAGTGACGAGCCCTCTGAGACAGAGGAGGATACCATCGGGCTTCGTGACTCACCACAGTACATGAGAGTCCTGAATCAGCTGATGGTGAAACACTACAGCTGGACAACACTGGATATTAAAAGACCAGGATCTGACTTCATTTCCCTTTCTATCTGTGCATTCACGCTATTTTGGTTATTGTTGGTTGTAACACAGCTGTGTCTGCACTGTGCCTGCCCATGCTCTCTGCTGAAGTCTTTTATGTTACACTTGGATCTAAGACTAAGGACTGTAACACTTTTTTGCTGAAATTTGAAGAAATTTCTAAAATGTAAATTACCTTAATTAGTTGTTGATAGCAATACACTGATCTGAGTCGCTGAAACTCACCAGAAACACCAAACTAAGGATGGGTATGAAGAAGAGATGGGACACGGTGGTGACTGGATTACAGCTTTCTGTCTCATTGGAAAATGAAGAGCTGTTGTTGAATGAGGCCACTCCACTCATCTTTCTCTGGCTTTGGACAGAGATAATCCACATTAATATTCTCTATTATAATTATATAATATATAATAATTAAAAAATCATTTTGACAAAGAGGAGAATGATTACTATTAGCTGCATATTTAAAGGAACGTCTGACTTTCAAGTATCTTATTGAAGAAAACGATGTTAAAACCTTGTGATCATTAGTACAGTGCACTGACACTAACCCAGCTGAACAGCTGCCATCTCTATGCTGAACATTAAAATATGGAAAAGCATGTTTTTCTGCAACAAACACACACAGAGCACACTCACCCTCAACTCTCCTCGATGCCTAACGTGTACCACACTACTTCCCCTCTGCTCTTACACAGAAAGAAGAACTGCTGATAACCACGGATGTGGTTAGCGTGACGTGACGATAAAGAGCCGCGTTATTAGTCAGATAAACCACAACACACTCAAAGGACGCTTTAGGTCATGGGCCGAACACGATAAACATTTACTGAACAGACCAAAACTAAACGTTCTTCTAACATAACTATAAATCGAAGCAGTTGGGATGTATGAGTCTGAAAGATTTCAAACGCCGTCTTTTTTGTCTGGACTCACGTTCGACATGCAGCTCTTGGCTAGCTCCTCTGCCACAATAAAACTTTCACGGCTGTGGTAAATTCCCTTTGGTGAAAAATGCCTGCGGTGACGTCAGATTCCTCTTCAACCCTCGAGTTTATGGTCTGCATTCAAGTTTTTGAACTTGTCCTGATGTTTTGTGTGGTAGTGCCATCTTAGATTATATTCCTAAATTAGAGTCACGTTAGCTCCACGTGTAAGACACACAGGTTTCAGTCAGCATGTACTAAACCTCCCGCTGAGTCTGAAAGGCTGTTTTCAGAATCAACTTGTCTCTTGGCCATCGCTAACGGCTCGTTCTGACTTGACATTAAGGTTGAATACATGAACAGACGCATCACTAATCTGACGTCATCGACGTGGGAATGATCACGGGTGGCCTGTCGTTTGGTAAGGCAGCTAAGGATCTCAGGGGTCAGTTATAACACTACGCCGGGCCGGATGTGGCCCGCAGGCCTCGAGTTTGACACCTACCTAACAATCTTCTACATTTTCTGCACCACTAATTGAATGCATGTAAACTGAGCTCATTCATGGTTGCACTGGAGGGAGCCTGGGTTGGGATCTTGCCCGGGGTTATTTGGCATGGTGGAGGAGGACCCAGGGATCAAACTACCAACCTTCCCATTAGTAGATGACCTGCTCTGCAGTCACCCCGATGCATATGTGCAGTTCTTTTCTTTCCGCTCTTTCATGTGGGATGTTGTTAATTCTGCTAGTTAAAGTAACTAGTCTGATCCAATAAGACCTCAGCTGCTCAGCTGAAACATTAAATGGTTTTAACTGTTTTATTACTTATTTAGCAGCTGCTGCTGAGCTGATTTGGCGCTTATGGACACAAACATCACAGTTATGAAACAGACTCAGAAACAGTTAATTAAACAGACAGAAGCTCAAAACGAGAGACGGCAACTAAACAAGTTTTTAGTTTTATTAGTTCCTTCAGTTATTTTGAGACACATCATGTAATAATGTAAGTTATGAGGCAGTTTTAGAGCATTAAACCACTCTGTGTGTGTGTGTGTGTGTGTCTGTGTGTCTGTGTGTGTGTGTCTGTGTGTGTGTGTGTGTGTGTCTGTGTGTGTGTGTGTGTGTGTGTGTGTGTCTGTCTGTGTGTGTGTGTGTGTCTATGTGTGTGTGTGTGTGTCTGTGTGTGTGTGTCTGTGTCTGTGTGTCTGTGTGTGTCTGTGTGTGTGTGTGTGTGTCTGTGTGTGTGTGTGTGTCTGTGTGTGTGTGTGTGTGTGTGTCTGTGTGTGTGTGTGTGTGTGTCTGTGTGTGTCTCTGTGTGTGTGTGTGTGTGTGTGTGTGTGTGTGTGTGTGTGTGTGTGTGTGTGTTGCACACATGCATTCACTCAGGTATTCACATACAAACCAATGATCTGTAAATGCAGATCAATGCATTAATTCACTTACATTAAAAAATGAAGCATTTCTGACCAAAGGACATTAGATTTTAGTGTCCTGTATTTCTATAGAGCCCCCTTTTTTCCCCCAGGGACATTTAGCTACTAATCCCTGATGAGAAAGATAATAACTTGAGCCAACTGCTGTCTAAGAAGATATCCAAATACGCACCTTTGCTGGATATCAGTGGGAGGTCAGATTAATATCTTGCCTGGATTCCTGTCTTTTAAAATTAAACATCTCAAAGATTATTATAAGCTTATTATACTAATGTATTTGCCTTGTAAAATTGAGTAAATCCTTACAATGTCAAATATGTGTGTAGCTTTTTCTGAATGCTGTGAAAAATCTTGATGGCTTCTGGCATTTATAGTAGAGTTGATTATTTATAATAACAAGTTGAAATATATTTTATTTTTCCACAAATCTGATATAATGGTTAACAGCCAAGGGATGACTATAATCAACCTGTCTAGTTACAAAGCATGAAGATGCACACGACCTGTCGAGGTTATTTTGTAGGGTACTGGCAGCACTCCTCCTGTTACTCTTGCTGCTGGGTTGAGACCTTTTTACGGTCCTGTTGAGGTCTCCTCGTGTAATGGCCCATCTCCTGGATTACTTGTGCAACCTTAATGAGCTATAGGTACCATTTCAGTCTACCAACAGTGACACAAGCAAAAAGCTAAACTAGAGAAAAATTAGTCTGGAGAACTGAAAAGAGAGCAATTGTTCCTAGATTCCCCGGACCCGTTCCCGTGTTTCCCCGTGTGGTGTGTGGAAGGAGTGACAGGTCGCTAGTGGAGAGGAGAGAGGCTGTTTGGAGCGCGAGTGTGGTTTCCCCGTTTTCCCTGGAGCCCTGGACCCCTGCCCCTCACGTCTTGTATATAGCACTAACCCCGCACTGTCTATACATACACTCGGTGAAGATTTGTAATAAACTATCTCTGTGTGAACGCTACCCAGGAGTCCTGCGAGTGGATCCTCTAAGCAGCTCGTGACACTTTGATGTTGTTATAACCAAATCCAAACTTGTGTTTTCATTTGTGACTGTCTTTGTCACATTACGATGTGTTAAGGTAAAGATCTGAATACAAATCTTAGTTTTTAACCTTTTATATGGTGTCCAAATGTTGCAACATGTAGAGTAAAAGTCGGACACAGACACAGGTTATGTGTGACAGAAACAGGAAGGCTGATCGACGTCAGTTCAATCACACTATGTCCTCTCTGATCTAAGTGGGGACAGGATTCATCGTTGTAACGGCTAAACGTTGAGGTGTGTACTCAAGTTGTAAAATGTGTTGATTGCATTATTATTATTGTTGTTGTTAACTGAGAAGCAGCATTTTAGTTATCACCACTAGGGGGCACAATTCGCCGGGACACAGTGATGTTTCTCTCATGATAGACTGTGTGGCAGGCAGGCAGGAAAAAGGACCCAAAATGCAGGACTCTCAAAGACGGGACTGGAACTCAGAACGCAGCTTTAATGCTGGAAAAATCTCCTTATAAATCACTCTCACAAAAACAAAACAAAACTCAGAACAGAGGAACTAAACACTGGAACACGACAAACACACAGCATGAAGAAAGTAAGAAACATTAACGCAGGGCTTAAACACACAGAGACCTAATCAGGGAATGGGAAACAGGAGGGAGGCTAAGCTGGGAGAAATTAGGGCTAACGAGACAGGGGGAAGTAAAACTGAAAACAGTGACATAGGACTGGGACTATCAAAATAAAACAGGAAACAAGAAACAAATCACAAAGACGCAAACTTGACACTGAGAGACAGATTGAAAGAATATAACAGATGGAAGGCAGGGAAGACAGCGACTTAACCCTCATAATGTCCTCCTGATTTCCACACACCTGTGGTCCTCAGGGGTCAAAAATGTCCCCATCTGGTTTGATTGATACTGAATTAATATGAAGCGGATTTTCCCCCCACTTTTAATTAAACTTAATTCGAACATTTTGACACTATTTCTTTATTCCATTTCAAATGTAAGTCTGATAAAAACCTCATTTAAATGACCTGTTTCTTTGTTTTTGGGTAAAAAATAAATTAAATAATCAGTTATTGTTTTATCGTTTCACAACCAGAGTTGGTTGCTTTAACAGATGATCACAGACAGGTATATGTCAAAGTTAATTTAGGAAGCTGTTTTTAAACTATTTCAAGTTTTTCACTGGCAGCAAATAATCACATCTGCTGTCCTCTGGGCTCAAAAATGACCCCGTCTGCTTTGACTATTTACAGGTCCTTCTCAAAAAATTAGCATATTGTGATAAAGTTCATTATTTCCTTTAATGTACTGATAAACATCAGACTTTCATATATTTTAGATTCATTACACACAACTGAAGTAGTTCAAGCCTTTCATTGTTTTAATATTGATGATTTTGGCATACATAACTCATGAAAACCCAAAATTCCTGTCTCAAAAAATTAGCATATTTCATCCGACCAATAAAAGAAAAGTGTTTTTAATACAAAAAAAGTCAAACTTCAAATAATTATGTTGAGTTATGCACTCAATACTTGGTCGGGAATCCTTTTGCAGAAATGACTGCTTCAATGCGGCGTGGCATGGAGGCAATCAGCCTGTGGCACTGCTGAGGTGTTATGGAGGCCCAGGATGCTTCGATAGCGGCCTTAAGCTCATCCAGAGTGTTGGGTCTTGCGTCTCTCAACTTTCTCTTCACAATATCCCACAGATTCTCTATGGGGTTCAGGTCAGGAGAGTTGGCAGGCCAATTGAGCACAGTAATACCATGGTCAGTAAACCATTTACCAGTGGTTTTGGCACTGTGAGCAGGTGCCAGGTCGTGCTGAAAAATGAAATCTTCATCTCCATAAAGCTTTTCAGCAGATGGAAGCATGAAGTGCTCCAAAATCTCCTGATAGCTAGCTGCATTGACCCTGCCCTTGATAAAACACAGTGGACCAACACCGGCAGCTGACATGGCACCCCAGACCATCACTGACTGTGGGTACTTGACACTGGACTTCAGGCATTTTGGCATTTCCCTCTCCCCAGTCTTCCTCCAGACTCTGGCACGTTGATTTCTGAATGACATGCAAAAGTTGCTTTCAACCGAAAAAAGTACTTTGGACCACTGAGCAACAGTCCAGTGCTGCTTCTCTGTAGCCCAGGTCAGGCGCTTCTGCCGCTGTTTCTGGTTCAAAAGTGGCTTGACCTGGGGAATGCGGCACCTGTAGCCCATTTCCTGCACACGCCTGTACACGGTGGCTCTGGATGTTTCTACTCCAGACTCAGTCCACTTCTTCCGCAGGTCCCCCAAGGTCTGGAATCGGTTCTTCTCCACCATCTTCCTCAGGGTCCGGTCACTTCTTCTCGTTGTGCAGCGTTTTCTGCCACACTTTTTCCTTCCCACAGACTTCCCACTGAGGTGCCTTGATACAGCACTCTGGGAACAGCCTATTCGTTCAGAAATTTCTTTCTGTGTCTTACCCTCTTGCTTGAGGGTGTCAATGATGGCCTTCTGGACAGCAGTCAGGTCGGCAGTCTTACCCATGATTGCGGTTTTGGGTAATGAACCAGGCTGGGCATTTTTAAAAGCCTCAGGAATCTTTTGCAGGTGTTTAGAGTTAATTCGTTGATTCAGATGGTTAGGTTAATAGCTTGTTTAGAGAACCTTTTCATGATATGCTAATTTTTTGAGATAGGAATTTTGGGTTTTCATGAGCTGTATGCCAAAATCATCAATATTAAAACAATGAAAGGCTTGAACTACTTCAGTTGTGTGTAATGAATCTAAAATATATGAAAGTCTAATGTTTATCAGTACATTACAGGAAATAATGAACTTTATCACAATATGCTAATTTTTTGAGAAGGACCTGTATATTTATCATTACCTGACAGTTTTCTATGTTTTGGCATGGTAGGAACACCAGGGCATGGGTCTGAGTGAAGGCAAACTTTGATGAGAACAAAGGCGTGTCCATATTTGACACAAGTGCAGGAGGAAGCTCAGGTTTATTCCTCTGTACTGGTCCCATCATGGACAGCTTTCTTTTCTGCAGTTGCAGGCCAGGGGTCTATGAAGTAAACAAGCTGTTACAGGTGATTGTTTTCTTTTGGAAACCTGCAATGTTAGGGACAACTCGCGTGTCCTGACTGCAGGACAGACGGTTTGCCATCGTACACTAGCATGTTCCATGTACAGCTGGACCTGGCATCACATACTGCCCATGTTTTTATCTCATAGTTCCCCGGTTTACTTGGGATGTTCTGTTGGAATAGACAGAGTCCTCTGAAGGGGACGTGGTGCTCATACAGTCACATCAGTACCTGGATCTTACATCACAGCAGGAGAAACACCCACTTGTTCCAAACACCTCATGGGAGCACGTTTGTGTCATGAACGACGATCATCTATTGTGTCTTTATCAAGAAATAATATCACTTTTGTGCTTCTATGATTAATCTTGTGTCACCTTTAAAACTTCTCTACCAGACTCAGGATGTCATAAACTGGCCGTGGCGACTCTACTGGATGCACGGCAGTAAGAATCAACATACCCACATATGCCTACAGCTGCATTCGATCCATTTTTCTTCCTCTCTCGTTGTCCCTCCTTGTTTGTCATTGAGTTGGCTGTAGAGCAGGTCATCTGCTAATTGGATGGTTGTTGGTTCAATCTCTGTGTGCTCTAGTCTGGAGTTCTTACCAAGGTGTCCTTGGGCGAGTTTATGAACCCCAACTTGGTCTCTGATGCATCCATTGGCATGTGAACGTTGAAAAGCAGAATACAAGCAGAATACACTGTGTATAATGCTTTCAGTACTCGAGTAGAAAAGCAACTGAAGGAGTATGGGACCTGGCCAGGGCTCTAGACTAACTTTTTGCCATGGTTGCGCCTAACTCATATTTTTCAACCGCATTGCTTTACACTGCAGTTTTCATTGTGCACTTTTTTTTTTTGGGGGGGGGGGGGGGGGGGGGGGGAATTGCAGTCTATACAGACAATATTCATTTCTAAATGATTAACTAACAATCTTGTACTTAAAGTGCTTTGGCAATATTGTAGACAATGTTAAACTTAATCATCATCTCGGCCTCCTCTGACGACCTGTTTGCTGTTGCCTGCTGCTGAAAGGCAGTGGGGAGAGGGGACACTTGGGCAGTGCATTTATTGCAGCATATAATGTGTTTTCTGGATACACTGTTGCTTTTTCAGCGCTCAGAGATTGATGGCTTTGTGTCAGAGCTGGCTATGAATTTCAGACGGATCAGGCCTTAACTTAATAAAAAAGTTATCAATAGTTCTTTTCATCTTTTCTTATTACCCACAGCTACATCCACTTCTGTCAGGCCTAGGCTGCTCACTAGGGCTGGGTATCATCACTGATTTCTATAATCCATTCGATTCCAGTTCTAGAGTAGAATGCTCTTGCTCTTGACGAAGGCGGTCGCACTTTTTCTCCTCTCCTCCTCTCCTCTCCCTTAGCTTCCCTGCTTAGCCTCTTATGTCCTTGTCTAGTCTCGTGTTTTTTTGTATTACTTTCCCTGGAACACTCTCTCACAGTCTGTTCTCTAAAACCTTAAAGAGGAATTATGGATTGGATCAACTGGTCCCTGAATGCAATTGACACCCTTTTCTCATCGAGAAGTTTGGGCTTGGGTGAGCCTGAGTGCTGAAGATATCTACCTATTCGGAACCATGGTAACAGGGTTCTTGCTGATCGGAGCTGGCTTGGCCCTGACTTATCGAAGAATTAAGAAAGCGGAACCGGCTGTTCAAACCTCCACAAGGCTGCTCGCTGGAATTGAAACAATGGGACGAGGCGTGAGTTTCTCAAAATGGGCTCATTGAGTGCAGCACGGATAAGATCTTGGAGAAGCTTACGGCTGCTGTGAATACTCAGAATAAGATCTCTGAGTGCAGACTGATTACATCTCGGAAGGGCTAGCTCGGAATAACACCTCTGAGCAAACTGGATGACATCTCGGGGAGGCACACTGCTGTGAGTTCTCATAATCGGCTCCCTGAGCACAAGAATGACAACATCACAGAACGCAAGTATGGCGAAGCTCCCGGCTCTCCAACGGGAGATTGAGAGACCAGTGTTGGACTGTAGAACTGCTTTGAAATTCATATGAGCTGTTCGCACTAAAGTAAAAAGCAACATCACTTCATGCGGATACCCTCTCGGCGCCAGCTGCAGTCGCAAGGCTGGAGCCGAACAAAAACACCCTGATAACGACTGCGTTTAGTCTGTTCCTTCCCACTCCATGCAAGGCCACCTGGGTTGGCTGGAAGACTGTTTACTTAGCCTAGCAGGGTGAAGGACACTGTCTCAGCTGAACTCTGGACACACACACACATACATATACACTGATATGCACACACTCATCCCCCCTCCCCCTCCAAACGCCTTCGACGCTTATTCCCTTCCGATGCTGACGGTGGATCATGGAGACCAGCGCACAGGCTGCAGGCCCGGATGTACTGTCTATATTGGATGTCTCTCACCCTTTACCCATCCCTGTTGCTTGTCATGTGTTTCTTTGGTGTATTAAGAGTTTTTTCATGTGCAGAGGTGTTTTTTTCTGTTCTCAAACTGATCTCCCTGTTGGAGCTCAGTCTGGGGGGAGTTATTTTTTTCTCCTTATCTTTCCTCATGTGGTGCATTTTCCATTGTTATACCCCTCTGACCTGTCTTCCCCATGTGATGTTTTTGTGTAATGTATGTATGGTCGGAGGGTAAGATGGCGCCGCCATTGCGTGCAATAGGTCGGCAGCCTTATGAAATTTCCCCTTGTGGGACTAATAAAGGTATATCAAATCAAATCAAATCAAAGTCCTGATTCGATTCAATTTAGCCTCAGACAGTCAGAAATATTATAATTCTGATCATTTATCAGTACTGATACATGTGAGACTTCATCAGAGGTGTGAGCATCACAGCAGAGGCCTTTGTGTTAAAGTCATTGACACAAAGCTTTCTCTTTCTCGGCTTTCTCACCCGACGGCACGTACACGGACATGCTGTCGGGGCTCACCGATTCTGATGTGGCAGGTCTGCTCTGTGTTTACGTCTTTTTGCGCTGATTCTGAGCTGCAGGTTTTGTCTCTCTCCAACCCAAATTCACTGAACCAGCAGCAAAAGAAGCAGCAAACTGCGCTTCACATTTGATCAATGTCGTCATTAATTCCCTCTGAGTTTTGCTGTTTTGCCTCCACCACGATAAAAATCTGTTTTCTGACTTATTCTTTCGCTTATTACCCATCAGTCTACCGTTGTTTACAGCGCTGTCGGCCGCTGTCTTTTTTTTTTTTTACTCAAATGACCTCGGACAGGAAAGCCTAATTTCTGCTGTTCAATACTGAAGAAATTTAAACCTTAAAATTATGCAAAATTGCAGAATATTTTTAAGGTTATCTGCTTATCGTGACTTTTAAATGTGCTATAGAAATAAAATTGAAATTGAAATTGAAATATAAAAAGCCAGAACAGGAAAATCTGCTTCATGTTTTTCTGTTTGATCCTCAGTTACTTTGACACAAAGACACCTGCTGTGATGCTCACAGCTCTGATAAAGTCTCAGTGTCAGCTTTGGTTTATACACAGATATAAAATATGAATAAGTACTGCTAAATGATCAGAATTATAATAGTTCTGACTGTCTGAGTCAAAACTGAATTGAATTGAATCGGTTACAGCAGGGGTCAGCAACCTTTCTGATGATGAGTGCCATCTAAAATTTCGAATGTGCCATATGTGTCACGGCTGCCGAGGCGAGCTGTGTGGTGTTGGAGGGAAAGAGGACCCAAAATGCAGGCAGTAGATTGATGATGCTAGTGACGTTTATTTCCAAGTGACGGAGTGACAGAACAGGCAGTGAGGAATGACAAATGACTAAAGAAACCTAAACTGGGAAAACTAAATAACAAACCTGAGAACATACGAAACGGGGTGCGGGGCAGAGAGACGCAGAGAGAGGAACAAAACACCATGGAACACAGACGAGCCGACAACAAGCACAGACTGACACCCACTATATATACACACACAAACAAGGAGACCAGGTAATGACATACAGGTGGGAGCACAGCTGATTCTAATACACAATGTTGGCAGCTATCAGCGAATAGTTATCAGCTATTTTGAAAAAAAAAGACACTTTGTATCCATAACAGCAAATGAACTGTACAACAGAAAATGCTATTTATGGTCTCCTCACAGCAATGATAAGAAAAATAAACTGGGCCAATATGGCATGTTTGTTAATACAGAGACACACATGTTAATGTGATCTCTGGTCTCCCACTCAGAGACACAGGTCTCCGAGTGTCCAGCATTCAGACCTGAGGACACTCATGTGAGAGAAAATCTGCTCACACAGACATGTAGAGCCAAATACTGTCAATAAGGCCTCTGCAATGTTCTGAAGACAGTTAAACTTGTCAGGTAGTGATGTCCAGCAGGTGAAAATGCAGCTCCATGAACACGCACAGCTGTGGATTCCAGCTGCTTCAATGTTGCATTAACTGGCATTAACTCAGCCAGTTAATGCGAGACAAATCCAGCTGCTCATTAAAGCTTTCTGGTTTGATCAGAAAAGAAAACATTGGTCCATACACCTGAAAGTCCTGAAAACGCATTGTGAATTCTGTCTCGAGTCTTCGGATGTATCCATGTATTTCCGCGGTGCTGATGCTGCGCTGAGCGGAAAGCTCCTGAAGCATTTGAAGAGTCTGAATGTGGAAAGCTAACAACGTCCCTCTCACCAGTAGGCTAAGTTATTTTTAGACAACTACAAGTTGAATCTGGCAGTTGAGGTTATTAGCTAAGATACCGTCATTAAGAAGCGGCACAACTAATGTGTGTATGCGAGCTAATTTGCGATGTGCACCGCTGGCCCGGCCATTTATTTTTTAATGCACCTTCTCAGATTAATTCACTGCGTGTCGTGCCCAGGGCTGGACTGGGACAAAAAATCGGCCCGGGCATTTTGACGAGAGACCGGCCCACCAGGTATTAAAGCCATAAAGCCTTTGAATGAAAACAAACGCTGTTGTGACAGTGATGTACAGTCTTGTTGGTATATGTATGATTTTAGACATTTTACGTCAGATAAAAACTTTGGTTGTAAGATTCAGATAATTATTTATTAAAAGCGAGACATTTTAAATGAGAATAAGAAAGAAAAGTATTTCTTTGTGCCCCCCTTTCCCTGTTAATGCCCTACCTGGCCCCCTGGCAACACTTTGCTAGACCCGCCCCTGCACAGTTACCAGCTGTCAGCTACTTAGAAAAGGATCCTGGTGTTATTTGTCTCTCAGAAACAGTTCATAACTTCCCTTCAACTCATTCATGTCACCTAAAAGGTAAACCTGTTTCTCCATCACCTGTTCAGCTCTGATGATTCAGTAAGGACATCTCCTGGTTTCATCTTCATGTTTCCCTCTCACCACATATCCAAACCGACATCATGACCAGCAGCTTTTACAGCTGTGGCTCCAGCAAACATCAGCTGATACTAGAAAGTAATATTAAATAAATTCTAACAACAGCTGATCAAGCTTAAACGTGCTGCTGTTGTTTAGCGCGACATCCGCTGGTTTCCTCTTTCTGGCGCAAAGTGGGCGATAAACAAACAAGAGAGAAAAGCCGATCAGCTGATCATTGATCAGTTTCATGATTGAAGTAGCAACAGGAGAGGGAGGGGAGAGAATGAGAGGAGAAGAGGCAGCTGCAGCGTAACGACAGAATAAATCCAGCTTTGTCTCTTTTTCATTCTAGCTGAAGTCCGGGACAAACTGTGTTCCTTTTCAGCTCAACACGAAATGCGTAATATTTTCTCTGAATACGGGACGATTCCGTTTTTTACGGAACGGTTGGCGACTCTACTAACTAACCTTATGAATAAAATAAAGTTCACTATCAGTAACATCATAGCACCCACCCAGCTGTATAGAAACTCCGTCATGCTAGCTAGTACGCAGTACGAGTTATTGTAACTGACTGTAAAAAGTCAGCACAACGAAAATAAACTCCACCTAAACTTGGTTTATATCTGACTCAGACTGCAGGTCATAACTTCTTACCTGAAGTTCAGTTCACCTGACACTCGGACCGGCGGCCGCCTCGGGTCTCTCCTCCTCCTGCCTCCCCTTTCCCTCATCCACCTGCTGGCCTCTGTGGAAGCTTCGCCATAGCCACCACCAAACAACTGAGTTACTTTTACATTTGCCGGTATGCCCGATGGTCAGTCCAGCTATGGTCGTGCCATCAGTTAACCCTTCACGTGCCAGCTGTGGCACGCGTGCCCAGGGTTGCCGACCCCCGGGGTTACACAAATGTGACAATACCCAACCCTAATTGGATAAGTGTACCTGATGACATCACAGTTTTTATTACCATCTGTGTTAAACACAGGCTTCATCTCTCTGTTAAAACCAAAGAGGTCAGAGGTCAGAATGCTTTTTTTGGGATCTGCTGTTTGGAAGAGAACTGAAAAAATATTAAAAACATAATTTGATCATCTCTGGTGCAGCCTTCAGGATCTCCACGTGTCAACATGCTGTTTCTGCTGCTCACGGTGAAAATGTTTCCTCCTGGATTAAAATATCTTTAATGGTTTGAATCAGAGTCGGCTGTCAAAATAAGAACAGCGCATTTTTACATCAGGGGACAGAGACAAGACAAGTATTCAGCTCAAAATATACTGACAATGTTACGGTTTGCCAGGGCAAGCTGTGGGGATGTTGGAGAAAGGACCCAAATGCTGGACTCAGTGCAAATATGAACAGTGCGTTTATTTACAGTGAGGTAAATGTACACACAATAAATCTCCAGTGCGCTCAATCAACTCCTGTCGTGCTTTCTCCCAAGTGTTTGTACTCCGTGCTCTCGGCTCTCGTGCCCACGCACCCCGTGCGTCCTGCTGTCCTTTGTTCCGCTCTCCTCCTGAGGAAAAAACAACAGACGCAGCCGTTACGACACCAACTCCAGCAGGCATACACTTAACAGCACTAGAAACACTAACATGGAGTCTAACTCAACAATCCTGCGCCGGAGGAAGCTCCATCATTCTGTTAAGTAGCTCCCCGACGAGCCTGATCAGTAGCAGGTGAGATCCTAGGCGTGACCAGCCAGCTGGCAGGGCCACACCCACCAGGCCTGGGAGTGTCACTGCTGCACTCACACACGCACACACACAAGCATGGAACACAAGCACACAGCACAGTGCAGCAAACATACATCATTTACTATAACAACAACAATAACAACAATAATAATAATGATAATAATGGTCCACACTGCTTACAGACCCCGAGTCCCCAGAACCGGGTCCATGACAGTCAGCTCTCCAAGTAAGACTTTAGAATCGATATGATAATGAAATTATCTAAGTGACTTGTATCTGACATTTAACCTCCACCAAGCGGTGAAACCCCGTGGGAGGAGTAAGGGGTTCTGGCCGGCTCAGCTGGTGGGGTAACGTCTCAAAAAACGTCAGAGCACGTTTGTGTTGTCTTGATGAATCGAGCAGATATTTGAAGTTTACGCATCATCGCCTGATGTGTCACAGAAGCGGTCATATTTCAAACTTTGTTGCAGTTTTAGACGCTCTCCTTCGTCGGTTTTGGATGAAATGCTTCTCCCAGTACTCCCGTCTACTTTCTATTTCATTCTGTTTGTCGTCATCGTTAACCTCTTTTATTGCTTTACTCCTAGTGTCATATTTTATATCTGAATCTAGTTATTCAGCTATAAGCTGTCAGGGTAACGTGCTGAGGACATAACAGAAGCTGAAACTGTGAAGAAGCAGGTCAGATACAGTTTACTTATGAACTTGTGATATTAGTTACCGGACAGCTACACACACAGGATGGATCCAAATTGGATCACCAAAGTGGAAGCTATATAAAAGTCCAGTGATCCAAAAGATAGTTGAAGAAGGGAAAATCCTCTCGCACTCTCCACTGCAGTTCAAAACACCAACACACTCGTACTCCACACAGGGAAAGGCAACAGGTCTGGGGAAAGTGTCCCACTCAGTCACTCATCCAGCAAAGACAGGCTGTAGCTGTCGCATTGAAATGTAATTATTATGTGATTGCAATGTTCAAAATTTGGTGTTTAATCTGGATTCATGTTGTGTTGTCCCCACCTACTGGTGGACCTGAGTGTGGCGCTTTGTGGTGCGCATGCTTTGGGGTGATGCTCAATTAAGCGCACATGTCACCAGAGACTGAGGGCTCGAGCCAGAAAGAGAAGGCTGGCTCCTGTAAAAGGTGGAAATATGGAAGATATGGACTACAGCTGCTCATGAATGTTCAGTAGAAAGGCGCACACAGTATGTCGGTGCATTTACTTTGTGTGTACGTTTTATTTGAATTGTAATTTTTGTTCTGCTGACGTAATCTCTGTGTTTTTCATTGATCATTTCACCATAGTTTTTCACGGTGTTTGCTGGTGAAAAGAAGATTAAAATACTGGCTAAACATCAGTTGGAGCATGGCCCTTTATTCTACTTCGAACATGACAAACCTTCAGGAGCAGTTACACAGGCTCTGGGCCCCAGCCTTAAGTACACGAGAAATCCCCAGCCGAATAATTGGAAACAGGTGCGCCAGCAAGGCGGGAGCAGTGAGCTCCGCCCAGGTAACCAATGCAGCCCTGTGGGACCAGCCGAGCAGACACAGGGACCATGAAAAATACAGGGCAAAAACACAGGCTGTGGAAGAGATGAATAAAAGTTTTAGCATCATTATTATAATTTCAAACATCAAATATTTTACTACTGTTAAACTAAATGTAAGATTGACATGATTTACACGCTGCTTCACTTTATTAATACAGACTCCCAATATTAGGTAACTATAAAAGGTGGACCCAGACGCCAGGAAATTGCAGTGCATGGTGTTCAGTTACAGTGATGGGAAAACACGAAACACAGATCTGGGGCATGCGGGAATGCTCGACCGCCAGTTTTCGCTCTGGGAATCCATTCTACCTCACAAACCATCCTACCAGTTGTGTCTGCGCATACGCACAACACAAAACCCAAATTTACTCCATTTTTTAACCCATGGTGAATATTTCTTATAGTTATGGTTGGGGTTACAGTTTGGAGTAGTTAGAAGTCACCATCAAGTTATAACACGGGTAGGACGATTTGCCAAAGTAGGACGGTTTGTCAGATCACGGATCCTGCAAATCACCTCCCCGCCTACCTGTGCCAAAAAAGGAAAACAAAACACCACACACACACACACACACACACACACACACACACACACACACACACACACACACACACACACCAGCTCCTAATACCCAACCTTTTTGAAAATTCGGGTCACATTTAATTGTCCGCTGGCGCCACTGTTTCCTTCCACTATCGTCCATCTGCTGAATTTTCCCTGTGCATCCATTTTAATGCAAAGATATTTTCATCTACAAAAGGCAAACACATATTTATGTTTGTCTACCTGCTAGCTGTATTTCTGTCCTCCACTTGGCTGTCTGTTCATACTTCCGTAATTTCGTCCAACCCGTCGTTCAGCATTGCCTCATTTTTGAGCAAAAGCATTTTATTTTGTACCGACATGAGGTAAGTGTTGGCTTTTATTCTTGAATCTTTTTTCTTTTTCACCTACACAGGGTGGTGACTCTGTTTCTTTGACCTGTGCTGCAGGTGTGGTTGCTTTTTACTGTTTTGTTTAAATTATTTACACACCATCTGATTTTAAGTGAGAATCTATTGGAACAAGGAGCCAACAGCAGCACAGTGGTGACCAGTGTTGGTCAAGTTGCTTGAAAATAGTAATTAGTTACTAATTCCTCATTGCTTTTCCAGCAAAGTAATCCTGTTACTTGTAATTAGTTACTTTATTACTTAGTTACTTTTTTTTTTTTACCATGATACACAACCTGAACAGACCTTTCAGCCCAATTCTATTTTTTCTGCATAATCATCATATAAAATGTAATCAAATGAAAAAGTCTCTTTTTAAAAACTTATTTCATTAGTTTTAATCTTTTACCTTGATGCACATTGAATCAAGCAAATATTAAATTACATGCAGCAGTCTTTGACTTGAAGAAATTGTTTAACATTTAAACCTACTTCCTGCATATTCCAGCAGATAAAATAAAATCATGTTTTGTGTTTACACTGTTTCAAATAGATGCAAGTAAAACACAGCAGAAAATAAATAAAATCAAAGACTCAGCAGCTCTGAGTCCTGTCGCTCTTAAATCTGTTGTCACCTGTTGAGCAGGAGTGGGGCGGGTGGAAGTTTGCCCACAGTGATGTCATGTCAGTGGGAGGATCCGGGGGTTTCTCTGTGAATGTCACATTCCCGTGGCAGCGTGCTCGCTGCTCGCTCAGATTTGAAGGGTTAGGGTTAGGGATAGGTCATGGCCTGTTAAGGGCTCTGTTGGCTCTTAGGTGATGGTTTCCTCGTGGCTGCGCGGGGCGCTCCGTCTCCGGGCTGGGGCCCTGGCTGGGTCTTGGGGGCTTGGGTCCTGGTTGGTCTGTTGCCGGGGTTGTGAGCGGGTGGGTGTATGGGAGCTCAGCCCTGGCGCGAGGTGCCACCAGTGCATTGAGCCACCTGGGGGGCTCTTCAACTGGTGGGGGAGGCTGTCACATCTTGCAGGAGCTTTCCTCTCTTCAGGAACTCTCTCTGCAGGAGGGGGAGATACAGGAGAGGTGGAGGAAGATCTCAGCCTGGGTGTCTATTGTCTTGTGTAGTCTGGAAGATGAGTGGATGATGGGGTGGGTGCAGTTTTCTCTGAGGTGTGGTCGGGTGGGCTGTCCCAGGCTCTGTGGGGCCGGGCGGCGCTGCTGAACTGGGCCCGGTCCAGATGGGCCTGGGCCCCCTTCCCCTGGTGGGTTGCAGAGTATGGGGATGCCTACTGGGGTCAGCGGGGGAGCTGGCCCCAGGGAGGGGTCACTTGCCCCTCCCTTCCTTCCCTCCCCATCTCCAGCTGCCTCCCTCTTCCCGCTCCACCACAATCACCCACACATGCAGGGCCTTGGGGTAAAGGTGTGTCACCAGGGTGCAGGGGAGGCATCCCCCCCCTCTGTCCCCTTCTGGCTGCCTGTGCCTCAATTTTATCTCACAACTTAGACATTCACATTACTCACACTCTCATTACACATACATATAGGATCTTGGGGGTGGGCACGCTACACGGACTCCAAATTACCATCAGGGTGTACACCTCACCCCTGGCGTCGTTGCCCACCTCTCAATTTTAAATACACGTAGACATTGAGGGCTATCAGGAGGGGCTATGAGCTTACCTGCTGCTCTCTGGCAGGTAGCTCCATGTCCTCCTGGGTTTTAAATGCACCTTAGAACACACATGCATCAACACTACATATGAGCGGGTGGAGGGAGGTTTGGAGTCTTCTCACACCCCCATTCTCTGCGGCCTGTTGGAGCGGGGGGGCTAGGAGGAGAAGTTGGCCGTCCGATTGGGGTCTGGAATGTGGGGCCTCCCTGCTGCTGCGGGGTCGGGGCGGTCTGCTTCTCTCCACCGCAGGGAAAAGGGTAACACCACCTGGGTCTGGGCACAAGGGTACCTAGACCCGGTTCTTAGAGTACGCTTGGGGAGTGTGATTGTGTGTACAGCGTCTCTTTATGTCTGTCTCCACGTTGGTTGAGTGTGGAGTAATTGCATATGAGAGCATGAGGGTGGGAATGGATGTTTGTATCTGTGTGTGCCTGTATGTCTGTGTCTATATGTCAGGTTGGGTATCAGACGCCACCTCTCTGGGGACATCTCAGGCCCTCCAAGGTTTGGAGGCCTATCTCCCCCCACCACTCCCCCTGCCGGTGGCAGACGCCCTCAGACATCGGTGCGTTGGTGGTTCTTTGTGTCCGGGGATGGGCGTCCAGGTACACACCGGCTCACTCCTGGTGGCTGCTTGTCGGGGCCTGGAGCCTGGGGCTCGCTCGGGCCACTTCGGGGGTGGGGTGCCCTCGGCCTCTCGGCCTGGGGCTCGGTCACTCAGGCACAGCTGGCTGCCGGCGGAGCTCACGGGCACGTCACTGCAACCCCCCCTGGCTTCTGCTCCGCGGCTGCTGAGTGATCCCTCATCTGGGACTCTCCTCAGCTCTTTCTGGGACAGTGGCGCGGCTGCCCCTCTGTTGGTCTTCCTTGGTCTCTTGTGTTCTGGGGGCCTCTGGATGTCTGGAGTTTTGATCTCCTCCATACCTGCTTCATGCCCTGGAGGACGGGGCTGTGGCCCCCCCACACCCTCTAGCAGATCATTACATGAAGGAACCTTTTAAATACAAGCGCGCTCATGCTCACAGGTGTACACATAGGTGATCACACACACAAACTACACCCTATTTGGCTCCTACCTCAAAGCACACTGTGCACTGTCGATCTTACGTGCTGCACAATAATGTTTAATATTTAGTATTTACTGTCAAATTCACATATATCATTGTGATGTTGTTTATTATGTTGCTCTCTTCTTTTTTTTTCTTCTGCTTGTTTTCTCTTTTTTCTTTCTCAAAGGTGATCCAGGTGATTCATATATGTATTTTTTGTCTGTTTGTTTTGTTGTTTTTGCTCTTTATCCCCATCCCTCTTCCCTGCTGTTTTTCTTTCCCTCTTTCTTTCTTTTCCCCGGTCAAGTCTGTCCCGTATTTAACAAGTGAAAATAAAATAAAATAAACAATAAAAACAAAGGTCAATCAAATGGACCAATACGGCAAGGCTGGGATGGTCCATTTGGTAAAGTAAATCTGTTGGGCATCTTTCTTCGCCTTTAGACAATAATTCTGATGGCAAAAGAACCAAACGGGACAGGCGAAAAAAAAAAAAGTTTAAAGTTTAATTTTTTGCTGTAGAAAGAAGTTTTCTTCCCACGCAGAGTGAGCTGCAGATGCTAATGTTTGTCTCTCTTTTTACAGAATCAAACTCAAAGTAATGTGATTACTTCCACGTTTTAAACGCTGCACCGTCGTACTCTCTCCATCACTCCATGTTATCCATTGTTGATCTGCACACGTCTGTTGCTGCCACGGACGTCGCACGCTCGGACATCATTGTCATGAGACGCTCTCACAAACAAAATCAAGCTGGTTTAGTAACTCTTGCTGTGCCTTCGGTCAAGCTTTTCAACCAGCAGCTCTAAGTCCTCCTTTGTGAATTAGTGATTCCATTATTTGAATGTTAAGGCCAAAACTGACTTTCACAGGTCGGTGAGAGAGCTCAGACTGTCGTGCCTCACACATTAGGTGAGCCAGCTGTCCGACCCCCACAGAAGGCCGACGACCTCTCTCTGTGATTTTAACTCGCGTAAACGGTGGAATCACTGACAGGAAGTGTTTACAGAACAGTGTTTAAAAACATCAGTTTCTTTGTTTTTCAAAGTTCAAATGAGGGATTTTTGCTGTTGCGGCTGCGCTCATTTGCATATAGTCACCTCTTAATGATGTGAAGTAAGAGCGATCTACAGACAAGCAGCAAGCCCCATCTCTGTCTGTCTGTGAATGTCATTTATGTGTTTTGACCTTTAATAAAATGAATCACAAAGAATTTCAGATTTTACATTACTGTTAAAATCCAGAGTTTAAAGTATGCAGTCCGCCCACGTTACTAAAACTGTTGTTAATACATCTGCGAGCTCTGTGACATCATGTCGAATGGACAACAGCGTGTAACTTAAAATTATGCAGAAGTTTTTTCGCCTCAGTGCAACAGTCTGACAGAACATGCTGTTTAGTTCATTTAGGTTCATGTCAGAGAAACGTTTTCAGCGCAGAGCTGCGTTCATGAAAACTCCGACTTTCTTTTTTTATCTCGGGGAAACTGTGAGAGCATTTCCACTTCTCTTTGTAACAAATTGAAGGTTTCAACAGAAACAATAAAAACCAAATATCAAGTAGAAAAACCTTACATTTATGGAATTCACATAGTAGTTTAGTATTGATTGTCTTGTAATGTCCCGTTTTCAGGACAAGTGAACGTGTTTGCTCACATTTCCAAAGAACCACGCCAGCAACCATGAAACAGCCCAAACAGCTGATTAGTTACACACACACACACACACATCTATCCAGTTAATACAGTACTATCCAGTCAAATACACTTTAATTTAGCTTTCCCCTCCAAAATACGAGGACAGGACTGAAAATGATTTAAAAAGCAGCCAATGTCCAAAGCTCAACTTTGAAACACCTTCATAAAGCACCTAAAGAAGAGAAAAGTTGGTGAAAGTCTGGCCTGTCTTATGCATAATGTACTTATCTAATTTATTTATTAGATGAGATTGAAATGGATGAATGAAGCGCTGTTTACTGGAAATAGTTTTGGTGATTTGCAGTATAAAATGTCTGCATGGTTTATTTTACATTTTCAAAACTTAACTTTAAGTTTTTTATATTTTAATGGGTGAAGATGTTTGCAACGAAAGTTAGCAAAAGAATGTGAAATTCAATTCAGTTTTATTTACTGGGTCTCAGACTTCAGTCCTCGAGGGCCACTGGCCTGAAACTTCTCCATGTGTCCCTGCTGCAACACACCTGAATACAATTAGTATGTCATTAGCAAGAGTATAGAACCTGACTGCATGCTGAGGTGGCAACCTCTAACCCTGCCTACTCATGTAAATGTAAGTAAATGTAACCTACTAATCGTATTCAGGTGTGTTGCAGCAGGGACACATGGGGCGTTTATCAATATGCGTACTTGTGCGTACTTGCGTTCGTACGCATCATGCCGAGAACGCGAAAAAGTCCCGGATGTGTTCTCGATCCGCCCATTTTATCGAGCATGCATCGGTGTGGACTTGGGACAGCTATATATCCCAGAATGCATTTCAAAACTCAACAGCGGACTCCCGGCACATCGTTTTCACCCCCCCCCCCCCCCCCCCCCGCTCGCGGACTTCTCACTACTCAGGTTAAAGAAACCCCAGCAGCTGTCTATAGTATTGAGTGTCCACTAGAATAGAAATAAAAGCGTTCTAACATCTCACCTGCTTGTTTTTATTAAGGTATGTACACGTATGTACATGTACACTATTTTTATTAATAGAGGTTTCACTACTGAGGTTAACAATGATATATAAGTCACTTAGATCACTTCTAAATGTTAATGTTTGGTTTATTTCAGTGTTTTATTTGTTCCTGAGTAAACCGGTTTGGCTGTGATTAAAGTTAAGCTTCATAACATGTTACTCACAGTTAAATTAAGAGGGGACGGCAGTAAAAACTCCGGACCTGTGACATCATCACGTACGCTGGTGTTCCGACTGTACAAATCACGAGTCCGTGCTCGCGTACTTGAGAATTGAGAAACGGCCCACGAGTCCGTGCTCGCGTTCTCGGCGGGTACGTACTCACCGAGAACGCGAGTACGTACTCGCGTACTTGGGCATTGATAAACGGCCATGGAAAACTTCCAGGACAGCAGCCCTCGAGGACTCAATTAAAGGTTTTCTTTTTTGAAGAAGGCGCCATCTCTTGGTGACACTCTGCAATTGAGCGAAAGGGACGTGTTTATGTGAGGGAGGGGGTACCTAGCGGCTGACATTAAGCTGACAGCTGGCACCTCCTCCTCATGGTAAATGGAGTGATTCTTATGTAGCGCTTTTCTGCTCTGAGCGCTTTATGCAACTTTCTATCAGAAATTCAGACACATTCGCACTCCGATGGATGCATCAGAGAGACACTTGGGTTAGTGTGTTGCCCGAGGAAATTTGGCATGCAGACTGAAACAACTACCAACCACTAACATTACGATTAGTACATGAGCTACCTCACACTGCCTCACACACAGATGGCATGAACAGCATGCCAAAATTGATGAAGTATCCAGTGGGGGTGATGTCAGGACTACAGGCTAGCTAATCCATCATCTCCACTCCCCAGTTCTGGAGGTTGTCTCTAATAAACTAGGCTCTGCTGGGGAGAGCGTTGTCACCTTGGAGGATGCAGTTCAGTCCCAGACTGTGGACATGTTGAATTGCCAGTGGTTGATATATCACTGCACTGAGATTGCCTCCAGTGATGACAAGCGTTGTTTGTGCACTGAGGGAGATGCTGCCTTACTCCGTCACACTGCCTCTCAGAACAAGAGTCAACAGCAGAATGAGTTGTTTGGCATTGAGAAGACTCAACTCTGCTGCTCAACCTACAGATGCATTTTCCTTACAAATGTCAAAAAAACAGGCGTGCTGGCTGTATAAGATTTATTGCCAAGAAGCATTGTTATGACAAATAAATGATCAACCAAACACAAATTTGCTTATTTTTTGTGCTAAGTGTATTTAGTGTCAGATTTAAACTGAGCGCTGCTGAAAACACAAGTTCATCAGAACCTTCTGACTGACTCTATTAGTTTTGGTAGTACAGGGTGGGTCATTTATATGGATACACCGTAATAACATGGGAATGGTTGGTGATATTAAAGTCCTGTTTGTGGCACATTAATTCAATTCAATTCAATTCAATTTTATTTATATAGCGTCAAATCACAACAAAAGTCACCTCAAGGCGCTTCATAGGTACAGAGAAAAACCCAACAATCATATGACCCCCTATGAGCAAGCACTTTGGCGACAGTGGGAAGGAAAAACTCCCTTTTAACAGGAAGAAACCTCCAGCAGAACCAGGCTCAGGGAGGGGCGGGGCCATCTGCTGTGATTGGTTGGAGTGAGAGAAGGAAAACAGGATAAAGACATGCTGTGGAAGAGAAACAGAGATTAATAACAGATATGATTCAATGCAGAGAGTTCTGTTAACACATAGTGAGTGAGAAAGGTGACTGGAAAGGAAAAACTCAATGCATCATGGGAATCCCCCAGCAGCCTACGTCTATTGCAGCATAACTAAGGGAGGATTCAGGGTCACCTGGTCCAGCCCTAACTATATGCTTTAGCAAAAAGGAAAGTTTTAAGCCTAATCTTAAAAGTAGAGATAGTGTCTGTCTCCTGAATCCAAACTGGAAGCTGGTTCCACAGAAGAGGGGCCTGAAAACTGAAGGCTCTGCCTCCCATTCTACTTTTAAATACTCTAGGAACAACAAGTAAGCCTGCAGTGTGAGAGCGAAGTGCTCTAATAGGGTGATATGGTACTACAAGGTCATTAAGATAAGATGGGGCCTGATTATTTAAGACCTTGTATGTGAGGAGCAGGATTTTGAATTCTGGATTTAACAGGAAGCCAATGAAGGGAAGCCAATACAGGAGAAATCTGCTCTCTCTTTCTTGTCCCTGTCAGGACTTTTGCTGCAGTATTTTGGATTAACTGAAGGCTTTTCATGGAGTTTTTAGGACTTCCTGATAATAATGAATTACAGTAGTCCAGCCTGGAAGTAATAAATGCATGAACTAGTTTTTCAGCGTCACTCTGAGACAGGATATTTCTAATTTTAGAGATGTTGCGCAAATGGAAGAAAGCAGTCTTACATATTTGTTTAATATGTGCGTTGAAGGACATGTCCTGGTCAAAAATGACTCCAAGGTTCCTCACAGTGTCGCTGGAGGCCAAGGTAATGCCATCCAGAGTAAGAATCTGGTTAGATACCATATTTCTAAGATTTTCAGGGCCGAGTACAATAACCTCAGTTTGATCTGAATTAAGAAGCAGAAAGTTAGCGGCCATCCAGGTCTTTATGTCTTTAAGACATTCCTGCAGTTTAACTAATTGGTGTGTGTTATCTGGCTTCATGGACAGATAGAGCTGGGTGTCATCAGCATAGCAGTGTAAATGTATGCTATGTCTTCTAATGATGCTGCCTAAGGGAAGCATGTATAATGTAAACAGAATTGGTCCTAGCACTGAACCCTGTGGAACACCATAATTGACCTTAGTGTGTGAAGAGGACTCTCCATTTACATGCACAAATTGGAGTCTATTAGATAGATATGATACAAACCACTGCAGTGCAGTACCTGTAATACCTACAGCATGCTCTAATCGCTCTAATAGGATATTATGGTCGACAGTATCGAACGCTGCACTGAGGTCTAGCAGGACAAGCACAGAGATGAGTCCACTGTCAGAGGCCATAAGAAGATCATTTGTAACCTTCACTAAAGCTGTTTCTGTGCTGTGATGAGCTCTGAAACCTGACTGAAACTCTTCAAATAAGCCATTCCTCTGCAGATGATCTGTTAGCTGTTTGACAACTACTCTTTCAAGGATGTTTGATATGAAAGGAAGGTTGGAGATTGGCCTATAATTAGCTAAGACTGCTGGGTCTAGAGATGCTTTTTAAGTAAAGGTTTAACTACAGCCACCTTGAAGGCCTGTGGTACATAGCTGATTATTAGAGATAGGTTGATCATATTTAAGATTGAAGCATTAATTAATGGCAGGACTTCTTTAAGCAGTGTTGTAGGAATGGGGTCTAAAAGACACGTTGATGGTTTGGAGGAAGTAATTATTGAAGTTAACGCAGAAAGATCAATTGGAGAAAAAGAGTCTAACTTAACATCAATGGTACTAAAAGTAGCTGTAGATAATATTACATCTGTGGGATGATTATTGGTAATTTTTTCTCTAATGATAAAAATTTTATTTGTGAAGAAGTTCATGAAGTCATTACTAGTTAACGTTAAAGGGATGGTTGGCTCAACAGAGCTCTGACTGTCAGCCTGGCTACAGTGCTGAAGAGAAACCTGGGGTTGTTCTTATTTTCTTCAATCAGTGATGAATAGTAAGATGTTCTGGCTTTGCGGAGGGCTTTCTTATAAAGCAGCAAACTATTTCTCCAGGCTAAATGATGATCCTCTAAATTTGTGACACGCCATTTCCTCTCCAGCTTACGAGTTATCTGCTTTAGGCTACGTGTTTGAGAATTATACCACGGAGTCAGGTACTTCTGATTTGAGGCCTTAGTTTTCACAGGAGCTACAGTATCCAGAGTCGTACGTAGTGAGGAGGTAAAATTATTAACAAGATGATCGACCTCTGTTGGAGTAGCGTTCAGGTAGCTGCTCTGCTCTATGTTGGTACAGGGCATTGAAGATGATAACAGTGGGTGGATTATATTCTTAAACTTAGTTACAGCACTTTCAGAAAGACATCTACTGTGATAAAGTCTACTCTCCACTGCTGTGTAATCAATTATTGTAAATGTAAATGTTATCAGGAAATGATCAGACAGCAGAGGGTTTTCAGGAAACACTGTTAAATGTTCAGTTTCTATGCCATATGTTAAAACAAGATCTAGAGTGTGATTAAAGTGGTGGGTGGGTTCTTTTACATTTTGAGAGAAGCCAATTGAATCTAATAACAGATTAAATGTAATGTTGAGGCTGTCATTTTTAGCATCTACATGGATGTTAAAATCAGCCACAATAATTATTTTATCTGAGCTGAGCACTAAATCAGATAAAAAGTCTGAGAAATCAGAGAGAAACTCTGTGTAAGGCCCAGGTGGACGATAGATGATAACAAGTAAGACTGGTTTCTGAGTTTTACAGCTGGGGTGGACGAGGCTAAGCATCAGGCTTTCAAATGAATTAAAAGTCTGTCTTGGTCTTTCGCTGATTAATAGGCTGGTGTGAAAAATTGCTGCCACACCGCCCCCTCGGCCTGTGCTTCGAGGTTTCTGGTAGTTAGAATGACTCGGGGGTGTTGATTCATTTAAACTAACATAATCATCCTGCTGCAACCAGGTTTCTGTAAGGCAGAGTAAATCGATTTGTTGATCAATTATTAAGTCACGTACTAACAGAGACTTGGAGGAGAGAGACCTAATATTTAATAATCCACATTTCACTGTTTTACTCTTTGGTTCAGATGTGGATACTGTATTGTTCTTTCTTTTTGATTTTTTATGTTTAAGTTGTTTGTTGCTGGTTTTTAGTTTGTTTTTTGTCTGTTTGGGAGCTGACACAGTCTCAATGGAGATGGGTTTTTGGGGGGGTAGCAGGAGGAGAGAAGCTGCAGAGAGGCGTGTAAGACTGCAACATTAGTATAGTACAATATACAGGGTGGGCTATTTATATGGATACACCGTAATAAAATGAGAATGGTTGGTGATATTAAAGTCCTTTTTGTGGCACATTAGTATATGTGAGGGGGCAAACTCCTCAAGATGGGTGGTGACCATGGTGGCCATTTAGAAGTCGGCCATCTTGAATACAACTTTTGTTTTTTCAATAGGAAGAGGGCCATGTGACACATCAAACTTATTGGAAATGTCACAAGAAAATCAATGGTGTGCTTGGTTTCAACGTAGCTTTATTCTTTCATGAGTTATTTACAAGTTTCTCTTTGTTCACAGCCATTGACATGTCGAAGAGGTTAACACGTGAGGAGCGGATCGAAATTGTGTTGATATCTGGTGAACGCAATAACCGGGTCATTGCAGCAGATTTCAATGCAAGACACCCTACGAGACCACCCATCTCCCATGCTACAGTTAGCAAACTGCTTGCTAAGTTTCGTGAAACTGGTTCAGTGTTGGATTTGCCAAAATGTGGACGCAAGAAAACTGTCACTAATGAAGAAACATCAGTGGCTGCCCTAGCTTCATTCAGCAAGAGCCCACAGCGTAGCACTCGCCGCATGTCACTGGAGAGTGGCATTAGTCGAACATCCCTTCAGCGGATATTAGCTACTCACAAATGGCACCCTTACAAACTCCAGCTACTGCAGCATCTCAACGAGGATGACCCAGATCGGCGCACAGAATTTGCAGAATGGGCAAAACAAAAATTGGAACAGGACCCTGAGTTCACGCAGAAGATTTTGTTCAGTGATGAGGCAAACTTTTATGTGAATGGTGAAGTTAACAGACAAAACCACCGCTATTGGTCTGACACTAACCCACATTGGATGGATCCCTCCAAGACTGTTGGAACAACAAAAGTGATGGTTTGGTGTGGTATATGGGGTACAACGATAGTGGGTCCATTCTTCATCAATGGAAACCTCAAGGCCACTGGATATTTGAAATTGCTACATGATGATTTATGCACTGAAGCTGGCACGTTCCCTGAGTTTTTCCAGCAAGATGGTGCACCACCACATTATGGCTGCCAGGTCCGAGCATTCCTAGATGAATAGTTTCCTGGAAAGTGGATTGGTCGTCGTGGGCCAGTTGAATGGCCCCCAAGGTCTCCCGATCTGACCCCCTTAGACTTTTATCTTTGGGGTTATCTGAAGGCAATTGTCTATGGTGTGAAGATACGAGATGTGCAGCACCTGAAACTATGGATACTGGATGCCTGTGCTGGCATTTCTCCTGCGGTGTTGCTATCAGTGTGTGAAGAGTGGGAGAAGAGGGTTGCATTGACAATCCAACACAATGGGCAGCACATTGAACACATTTTATAAGTGGTCAGAAACTTGTAAATAACTCATGAAAGAATAAAGTTACGTTGAAACCAAGCACACCATTGTTTTTCTTGTGACATTACCAATAGGTTTGATGTGTCACATGGCCCTCTTCCTATTGAAAAAGCAAAAGTTGTATCCAAGATGGCCAACTTCTAAATGGCCACCATGGTCACCACCCATCTTGAGGAGTTTGCCCCCTCACATATACTAATGTGCCACAAACAGGACTTTAATATCACCAACCATTCACATTTTATTACGGTGTATCCATATAAATGGCCCACCCTGTACATTAGTATATGTGAGGGGGCAAACTCCTCAAGATGGGTGGTGACCATGGTGGCCATTTAGAAGTCGGCCATCTTGGATACAACTTTTGTTTTTTCAATAGGAAGAGGGCCATGTGACACATCAAACTTATTGGCAATGTCACAAGAAAAACAATGGTGTGCTTGGGGTCATAAAGAGGAGTGTTGACCAGGCTACAGCTTTGAAGATAGCTGAAAGCCACATGGACAAACAACAAAACCAACTGATGTGTTTGAATGCCTATGTTTGTATACATTTGGACTGTAGTGGCATATGATTTTGAGAATGTTGATTCTTATTTTTGACTGCTGACATTCATTTGTTTACTTGCAGGATGCAGTTTACTGTGTATGAGATCAAAGAGAAATTGGGTAACTGCTGACATATGTATTAAATGTGAACTTTTGCAGCAATAGGAGGTGAATGACGTGAGGAGCTGTGTGTGAATGAAATCTACACTGAAACTGTCAAACACAAGGGTGCATAAGTGTAAATTTAAGTACAAAATTGACAAAAAGGGGGGACTGTTGGAGTCAAATTGTTAAATGTTGTCATTGTGTTACTTAAATTTGTAAGTCTTAGTTCAAGCAGCATGATCAAATACATTCCTTTGTCTCTGACCACCTCTCTAGCCTGTTAAATGGTGGGGGAGGCTGCAGTGTTTTATTATAGGGACGTCCTATCTAGGGATGGGTATCGTTTAGGTTTTATCCGATACCGGTGCCAAATCGGTACTTTTGAAATGGTGCCGGTGCTTAAACGGTGCTCGAACCGGTGCTTAAAGAATGGAGAACACAAACTTCGTCCAAAAACCTCTCATGTTTTTATTTTTAGCAGTCTCTTTTTTTCTGCAAAATGATAAGAACCGTAAAAACATATAAACATCATCTGTGCAAAGATTTATGTTTTTAAAGTGAAACAGTGAAAAATTACAGCGCTGTCAATACATGAATATCCAGACGTTGTACAAAAATGTCCAATTTTGGCACACAATTGGACACCATGCCAGTTGAATTTTTTAGGTATTTAAGAGCAGAAATTAATACATTTTATTAACATGCCTAAAATTGTTTTTTTAAAAATACGTTTTTGAAGAATTAACCACACATTTACATGGTAATGGGCCTTTTCTGCCATGGAGCGTTTAATTGGCCTCTGGCCCTTTAAACTCTGAGGGGCTGTAACTTTGGTTTCTTTTGGTCAATTTGCATGATTGACACCTCTTTTTAATTGTTTGAGCCAATAGAGTCACAGTAACGATGCCACGTTCACGTTACTTCAACCAATCAGACGTTCCAAGGCCAAAACCCACGTGGGCCCAAATTTACTGCATGTGACGTCTGTCCAGTCACGTGTCTATAGGTGGGTCTAAAATGGAGGTTGTTGACGGAAAACTGCTCTGATGCGGCTAGGTAGGCGTGGTAACTGCTGATAATCACATGGCTACCGGCTACCGGCGAAAATAACGGAGGAAATCTGGACGGTAAGCCAATTTCTGTCTTAGCGCATTTGCGCCGCTGTGTGTTTTTGTGGTCTTCTTTTGCGGCTCATTCAGTGAATTTTGGTCAGAGTGTGTTGAAACTTGGTGTTTGGAATTGGTGATAGCTCTGGAAGATAACCAGCTTTTCTTTAGCCGGTTACATGAAGTCTGGAGAATTTCTGGTTCGCCTTTTTTGTTTAGCGGACTTGTGCACATTTACATAACTGCTCGTTTAATCATGGCTTGTTTTCGTTGAGTTTGGTGGTTGTAGAAATGGTTTATATGAGATTTTAGCTGAGATTCAGAGGTTTCTGTGGATACCTCACATGTCTGGACTTATATTTCTCACCCCGTGTTATAACCGATTAAACGTGATCTCCTCCTTTTTGCTCGCGGTACCGGGGGCGTGGGGCTTAAAGCACTTGTTGCAGGCTGCTGAGTTTGCATCTTTTGCTGTGAAGTACAGCCAGACTTTTGACCGCTTCGCCATGGGCATTTTTAATCTGTAGCTCTGCTCTAAAAGAACGTACGTACCTGGGCCCGCCTACTATCCTTGTAAAGGTAAAATGATTGGCTAGAATCCAAAGTGTATGACATCTCAAGAAAAAAAAAAAAAAAGCACCGAAATAAAGCACCGAAATGTGCGCTGCTTTTCGGTCTGGTTACTACCGTTTATGTCAGAACCGGTGCCATCATGGCACCGGATACCGGTACCCATCCCTAGTCCTATCTGAAGGTTCTGTTTGTTGGTTAGTAAGCTTCCCGCCTTTATGACCCTTTTGTGGGCAGGAGGTCACACAAACGCACCCCCAAACACAAACACACACACTCACATACATACGCACACACACACACATTCTCGCACAGACACATACACACACGTGCACACACATACACACATAGTGCCTTGTCTTTTGTAACCATCGGGGGGTTTACAATGGGAGGTGCTTGTGTGTACTGTAACTGTTTTCAATAAAAGGCGGCAAGCGGAGGCCAGAGTCGAGGTCGTCTGTGGTTGGATTCAGAGTGCTTTCTGAGACATCAAGCGGGCCTTCCTTGCTAGCAAGTAAAAAACGGTTGAAGCTGTTCGCCTTGTTTCCTTTGTTAACGGGAAAAGTTCCTAAACCAGCGGGGCCTGTGGAAGCGCAGACCCAACAGATGTCATCACATGCAGCAGAAACGGAGAGGAAACTGACAGCATCAATCTGATAAGAACATCTCAGTGCATCCTGGTTACCATGGAAATACAACCACAGTTTACAAACTGTCATGGGGCATCTGATTTTATCAAATTAGCGAGAATCTTCTTAGAAACTTCTGTTGTAATCGCTCAGTGTGGGGAACAAAATCTCACAATCATTCCCACTGAGAGCTGCAGTAGATCTTCTTAGTGTGATCAGCTGACCTGTAAACACCTGAATTCAGCCAGATGTGAGCAGATGTTTCATGAGTTGTCCTGGCTGATGTGCGTCCTGCACACTGACAGTACACTGATCATGCTGTCTTTATATTAGAGGGCCACAGTGCAGAGTGCTAACCTGTTTATCCTGCGCTAATCTGCAGAGGGTTTTCATGCATGCTAATCAAACTGATGCGGTCTTTAAGTATCACAGTTAGCCTGCATCAGTTTGATTAGCAGCAGCTTTCACAACATGAAAAAACAGAATGTGACATGTACAGACCCAATATCTGATTTAAAGACACGAGGACTTGCATGTAAGCTTTAAATAACCAGTTTATCAAACCCCACTGAGCATCCTTCCTTTAACTCTAAGCTCTCTCCTTCCTCTCCTGTCCTTCTTTCTTATCTTTCTCCATCTCTGAGTGAACTTAGCTCTCTGTCTTTTCTCTCCCTGAAATCAGCAGCTGCAACACACTGTGAGACAAACTGCACACACACAGTTTGTGTGTTTGCTGATGATTGTTGAGCTGATAGAAACACTTAAAAACGTTACTCCCTTTGTGCTCGCTCCTCTTCTGCAGGGTTAGCTCCACGCTGAAGTAACAACAACAACAACAACAACAAACAAAAAAAAAAAACACGTCCCAATTTTACTTTTTATGCAATATCGTAGTGAAGTATTTGTACTTCTCACCTCTGCTTAAATAACAAAAGCTGGAAATGAAGTTCTAATAAAGAAACGTCTTAGCTGGCTTGCAAACACAGTTCATTTATTTATATCATGATGTGTCTCTGAGGCACCGCACAGCAGCAGTTAGCACTGCCACTTCACTGTAAAATCTAATTAGTTCCCAGAACTCAAAAAAATTAAGGAAACTCGTTGCCTCAAAAAAATTGAGTAAAGCTTAGCTAAAAATGACTAAATTAGGACAACGTATTTATTTTGAGTACTCTGTACAAGCTCATTTGTTCCCAGAACTCAAAAAATTGGATCAAGTTTACGTAAGATGACCAAGTTAGGGCAACTTACTCATTTTGAGTACACTGTACAGCCTTGTTAGTTCCCAGAACTCAAAAAAATTAAGGAAACTCGTTGCCTCAAAAAACACTAAGTAAAGCTTACTTAAGACGACTGTTAGGACAACTTATACATTGCAAGTCTGCAGTATTAAGAATAACTTGATATTTCTGAATGTACAATACTACTTGTTTACCTACTGATAAACATTTCAAGTTCAACTAAATGAAAAAACAATTTGTGGTACCATGAATATGATTAAAAATAATTAACAACACTTTTTGTAATGATGTTAAAATCAGCCCAACTTTTATTTTCAAACACAACAAAGTATAACAGCCAACATACTGGACACTGTTCTGCTGAACAACAAACAATTATATTGCCATCACTGTTATAATCTTACAATGAAACAAAGTCTCAGACAGGGGCGATTCTAGGATTAGAGCTTTGGGGGTGCTGAGCACCCAGAGAGCTGCCCAGCCAGGCAAGATAAACTTTACACATCACGATGAGACTTCTTCCCTGTCTCTGTCAGTCCCTGCATCCTTAAATGTCTCCAGTTGTCCCGAGTTCTCTATGACTGTCTCCTTGGTGCATTTAAACCCCTGTTCCTCCCTGTCCTTGTCTTCGTCTCTGTTATCAGTCATCCAAATTTTACCCTCTCTGTGCAAGTCTGCAAATTTCTTTATTAAATCATAAGATTCTTAAATTCATCAAGTTTCTCTGCCTGGGTCCTCGTCACAAAACATGACATCACTGTTTTGTACATTTTAACAAAATTTAATCCGTGAAAGAAAAACAAAACACTTTTTTGAAAAGTCTGTAACAAAACCATCAAATCTGATAAAGGTTATTAAAATGCTGCTAAAGAAGAATGGATTGGAATAAAAAAAATACATATACTAACCTTAATTACAGGGGAGGGGGGGTAATGAATGATGCTCATAGTGAGTAAAAAGTAAACAGTATAATACATATACATAAAAAACACTCCCAAAACAGAATAAATTATTACAAAATATTAATAAAAAACTATAAAAATGGAGGCAACTTTGCCCGTGGTAGAATGTATACAATGTATGAAAAAATCTTTACTGCAGATACTAATTTAATAATACTAATTTTGTGTTGTAAGATTTATGAGTTTCATGCTTTCATAGTGGTACTTGGGAGAGCTTGACATTTTCTCAGGTGGTACACACTGTAAAAAGTTTGAGAAACACTGATAAGTGTATGTGTGCTTTTGGACAACATTTAAAGCTGCTGTACAGAATCTTTGAAACAAGCAAGCTTAAAACATTTTTAGAATATAAACAGAGCATCTGCTTCTCTTTACAGCTCCTCACTCCACCAGGGCACCGTTTGGCCCTTTCTGATATGCAAATGTGATGTACGTACTGCGGCAGTCATACAGACAACTGGACGGTCCAAAAGTTGGCCTACCTATTACTGGCTGAGGTTTTAGTAGAGTTGTGGCTGAACCACATAAAAATATATCATTAATTTTAATCTCCCCAATCAATGATAATGTTATGTTGGAATGTTGTTAAAGAGGGTCAAAAATGTTTCAACCCAGTTTGTTTTGCAGATTCTGTAAAGCAGCTTTAATATAGGGAGAACACAACTTCCAGATTGTATGAGTAAAATTATTTTTTTTTCTCTTTTTTCCTGTCACTTTTCCCTGTCTGTTTTCTTACCTGGTTCTTCCTGACCTTGTACTTTCTCCTTGCGTTCCCCTCTTTCCTCTCTCCCTCTTTGGACTGACAATCATGCACAAATAGATTGTATTCAATTAGATGAAAAATTACATTAATATGAAAAGAATACTATTAAGATCACTAACAAAAAGTCCTCTTTCAGTGTACTTTCAACCAAAAGGCAAATAACCAAACCACATGTACATCTAATAAAAGATATAAATATTGAAACACTGATCCAACATTATCCTTGAGAGACAGATCATTTGATTTTACACTTTTACCTGAATGTGGCTCATTTTTTTGAAAAAACTTCCTTATATCCATTATGAACCTGGCTGTCTCTCTGTACACACACACACACACACACACACACACACACACACACACACACTGGGAGTTATAAGGTTAATGGGCATTCAGTCAGTTAGCTAGTTAGTATCCATTTCAAACAGGACAGTGGTAACAACAGCAGGCTACGGACAATTTTAAGTTTTAGATTTTAAATAGGCTGTATACATTTCAGTGGGAGCAACAGGACGGTCAAATGTCGCTGATTTTATTACAGGGCAGGACGGATTGTAGGGTAGCAAACATCATCGGAAATGTTTTCAACACTCCAGGTTACCTGGGTGCAATGTTCCCTCTAATGTTTCATGTGTCTGAGCGAACACACAAACTCCCTGAGCGTCCCTTGGACCACTGTGAGCAACAGCAGACGTGTGCACTGTGGTCACGCCAGCATCCAATCCATCCAAGTTACATGTTCATTAAAATAATCAAATTACAGCATTTACATTTATGTTAGACGACTTTTAATTAACTGCTTTAGCCCACTTACAATGAAAATGTAAAAAAATCTTGTTCATGACCTGTGTAGTATGTTAACACTATTGGAAGTAAAAATAACTTGAACTCTAATTTTTGAAAACACAACTTTCTTTTTCTTTTTTTTTTTTTATAAAGCTCTGACTTGTATTATGAGTCTGTGGTCTGGGAGAGAGTCCTGTAACTCTCTGTCTGCAAAATACAGGATATAATGACCAATGTCTGGCAGTTAATTATATAGTTACTTCTTCAAAAAAGTAACTCAGTTTGGCAAACAACAATTTTTTTTGCAGCTATTTTTTTTTAAATGCAGCCAAGGTGTTTTTTAAATAAACATTTCAAACTATTTACAGAACAATCAGCTGTTCTGCATCAAATTTGATGCCACACAAATTATTTGTGCCACTCCAAAAATAATTTGTGTCCACTATGAGATAAAGGAGAACAACAGCCTGATACCTGCAGGCCTGACAACAGCAGATGTATCACTGCTGTAACACCTGTAACATTCAGCAGTCGCCTCATTGTTCTGACACACACAACAAAACTATTGACTACACTACACACTAACTACACAAGATTTGCGCTAAACGTCGCAAATCTCTCACATCTCAAAACACGGCGTCACTCCTAAAACTTCCCCCTTCCTAAACAATAAATGCCACGTTGCCATATCATTTTTTGATTGGTCGACATGGTACATTTTTCGACCAATAGAAAAGGCTGGGGGGGGGTGGTGTTGTTGCTCACAGGTGGAGAGTGCTTTCGAGCATTTTCCTTATAAAACGCCGTTTTTACCGTTTCTTCCCGCAATAAATATAAACAACGATAGTATTCAGGAAGAAAACCAAACATTGCAGATATTTTTATCATAACTCTGGTTTTACGTGGCCGATCAACACAATTTAAAAACTGGTATAAAGTCCACACTTTTTCCGTCAGTTGTTCCGTCTGTCCTGCTCACATCTCCAATGGTTGTACACGTTGTCATTAACGTGGCTTCACTCCACATCAGCCACGCCGCTTTGCTAGCTAAAACACCGGCACATAAGGACGCTGTCATAGCCTGTCAACCACGCTGATTAGCTGCGTATATACGAATGTGAATCGCATCATTGGCTGGACTATGGGATAAGGTGGCATCGTTCTAATCCCATACTGGAGCAGCCAGTCACTTACTGACTAACACTGCAAAACACAATTGTTAACGTATTTATTTTAATTTCAATTCAGGTTAGATTTTTTTTTTTTTGTGCGCAACTCAGATTTTCTGTGCGCAGAGACCGTGCCAGCAGTGCGCAATTGCACACGTCCGCAGCTTAGAGGGAACATTGCCTGGGTATAATGTTTTTCAGTAAAAAGAAACATGGCCTGACTCCTACCTAACTATATAAAGAGTAACTGAAGTTTAAATGCAGCTAATATGTCTTGTTTTAAGCCAGGCACTCCACCTCCGCTCCGCTGCGTCTCAGCCACCATCGCTCTGGCAGCAAGGGTGCTAGAGCCAGAGTAGGGGAGAGCTGGAACAAACCATTTGGGGGGGGGGTTATCTATACTTTTGTTCTTAAAATGTTACGTCTCAACTAAGTACTGTATGCTTTTTATATTTTTAGTAGTGTGTCACACAAACAGCAAATATTGTAAAAAAAAAAAGAAAAAGAAAAAAAAAGTAAGAAATCTTTGGGGGTGCTTTGATTCAAAATGGGCTAAAATCGCCCCTGGTCTCAGATTTAATTATTCTGAAAATAAGTTTAGGCCTACCACAAGTTTGTTTTGTACTTACATTACTGGTATAATCAAAATAAAATATTTGTTGTTCTGTCACAAGTGCAGTCTCTAATTTAAAGAACACATTTGTTTTTCATTCCAACACAGGAGCTGGAATGTTGTATTATTTTAAGGATGGCTTGTTTCCAGTCCAGGCATTACTGCCTGAATGACTGTCATGGATCGAGGTGATCCAAATGTAGGTGCAGAAGAAAGTCTTTAACTTCCCTTAAGTACAGTGGCAGTGGATGTGGGTTGGAGATGCAATGAGCTTGAACCTGCAGGCGACCATCTTCACTGACCACACCATCTGTGACGGAGGACTCATCTCTCCTGGTGTCCTGCAAGCAAACAATCATATTTTTTGGAACATGAACTTAATTGCTTTCTTAAAACATTTTTTTCTGCATTTGGTATAAAACAGACTCCAATTTAGACAATCTCAGGCTCCCTCCCCACCGGAGAGGTGACATTCAATGTCCCAAATTGTCAGTCTGGATAGCCCTGACCACCACCCAACACACAATAATGTCATGAAAGCATCATTTTAAAAAGGGCTATTCAAACATGGCCAATAACTTTCATTCTAATGATGTGCAAAATGATTTGGGCACAAAACAAATTTTGCTGTTAGAAAACTTGCAGACTTCACTATATACAGTGTAGACCCTCTAAACTAAGTTTGGGGGATGTGATCTTTCAGGAAATGCAGACCAAACTGTTGTTGTTTGTTTACTTACACAGCATGTCTTGTAGAATTAACTGGAGTCACCAGCAACAGCATAGTGCAGTCATATCTCAAGTCTAATAACAGAAGACAGGAAAAGATCAGTAAAGAAACAACTTCCCCAAACCAAAGCACAAATAAAACAATAAGTAAAACAGGCTGATCTAAAGTATGATTAAAGTTCAGCCTGATTAATATAAATGTCACTGACAGTTGCTAATATATTGGAAAACCAAAATACTTACCACTGAGTTGATGTCTTTCTGTCCAACAACAGGAGTGCTGGTCCCGAGCCTCAAAGACAGTAAGAAGCAAGCAGAGGGAGAAAAAAACAGAACATTGATTTGATCCTTAATGGCTGTGCAATCACTGTAACATAGAGTTTGCTTATGTTGTTAAATAAAGGCTAGATTTGACATTAATAGATACCACAGATGTTCAAAAGCTGCCACAAAGCATGAAAAGAAAATAGAGGTCTCCAAAAACGTCGGAGCATTTTTGCAAATATGTGATGTCTTGATAAATCGAGCAGATATTTGAACTTTACACAGCTACATTCTCACCTGAAAATATCTTAAAAGTTTATTTTGTGACCCAGAAAAAGTAACAAGTTTTTTAGCGGCGCTCCTCCGCCATTGCCGCGCTTACAAGTACGCACAGGCTCCGACAACCGTGGCCGACAAATGCGATCCTCCTTTTCCCCAGATTACCCTTTCTGGGTCACAAAATAACCTTTTAAGATATTTTCAGGCGAGAATGTAGCTGTGTAATGCTCAAATATCTACTTAATTTATCAAAATATCACATATTTGCAAAAGTACTTCCACGTTTTCGGAGAGCTCTGTTATCCACCAGCGCGATGGCTGACCAGGAGGTCAAGGCTCGATAGAGCCGGCGAGCACAGCTAACTCCTAGCGTATTGTTTTCAACCCCCCTGCGGTCTTTTGCTACTCAGGTTAAACATGATATATAGTTAGTTAGTTACTTAGTTAGTTACTTAGTTATGGCTATGGATTGAAAATAACCCCCACACCCCACCCCACCCCTAACGGCTGCACCTCCCGAAGAATTTTCTCTGGGCTCTTATCTCACTTTTTTATTTCAAACAATCAACAGAAAATTTCACAGACATATTTTTATATAAGGTTTTTAAGGCTGTAGTGTTAATTTTTAAGTAACATGAGCCCAGCGGCAGCAGCAACGCTAGGCTAACACTAACTAGCTAGCAAGATTATAAACCTGGTGCTAAACTAAGAGAAGCCACAAAATCAGTTTGAACTAGAAAAATTTGCATTTCCTGCGAAAATGCAGTGTGGATGCTTTAAAGCTGAAGCTGTCTGCAAAAACTAGCTGAAAAAGCTGAAAAGTTGCAGAAATTGTAAAAACTTTGCAGAACCAAAGGAACTTTGCTAAAATGTAGTAACTTAGCAGAACTGTAGTATCTTAGAGGAAACATAATACTTGGCAGAAATACAATAGCATAGCAGAACTTAGCAGAAATATTGTAACTTACCAGAAACATGATATCTTCTCAAAAATACAAGAATTTAGGAGAAATAGTATAAGGTAACAGAAAGAATATATTTAGCCAAAAATACTTAAACATTACAGAAACACTATGATTTACAAAAATAGTACAACATAGCAGAAATACTGTTATTTACCAGAGACACTGTGATGAACTATGAATATTGTAATTTTAAATGAATACTATGTTTTAGCACAAATACTGTAATTTGACAAAAATACCATCATTTGGCAGAAATACTATGTTTCAGCAGAAATACTCTGGTTTAGCACAAATATTATAACATAGCAGAAATACCTCCAAAAGTTGAATCTGTTCATCTGGACGTAGCGTTTTGTGGGAGAAACGTTTCGTCACTCATCCAAGTGACTTCTTCAGTCTCAGCTGACTGCAGGTTTCCCCAAACCTTATAAACAGGACATTTGCATAATGACTGAAACCAGCCCACAGAAGGAACAATGGGCTGGGAGGTCAGTTCCTTAATCATAATTATGCAAATTCCCATGACCATTGATCAACAATCACTGACTGAAAAACCCACTGATTAAAGAACACTGATCAATGGCCATGAGTCCCATTCACAGAGAGTTGGGGAATGGCTGCAATCACAGCATTGTAAGATGGTGACAGATGTACCCTTAGGCCCCCTCCTCGATTCAGAGATGGTCTTTCCCTTTTCATGTAAATGGCCTCCTTGACTCCGCGCTCAAACCAGCGTTCCTCCCTGTCCAGGATGTTACATCCTCATCATTGAAAGAGTGTCCACTGGCCTGTAGGTGTAAATAGACTGCAGAGTCCTGGCCTGACGAGGTAGCTCTTCTGTGTTGTGCCATCCACTTCGCCAGAGGTTGTTTGGTTTCCCCGATGTGTAAATCCTGGCAATCCTCCTGGCACTTAACAGCGTACACTATGTTACTCTGTTTGTGTCGGGGGACCCGATCCTTGGGGTGGACCAGTTTTTGGCACAGCGTGTTTTGGGGTTTAAAAGCCACAGAGACCCGGTGTTTCGAAAAAATGCGTCTCAACTGCTCCGATACTCCTGACACATATGGGATCACTACAGGTTTTCGCCTGGGCAGCGGTTGTCCTTCTCTCCTGGATCGGCTGGAGCTTTCTTTGGATGTCTTCCCAGCTTTGACAAAAGTCCAGCTGGGATAACCACATTTACTCAGGGCCTTTTTGATGTTCTTCTGCCTCCCTGGCCGCTGTGTCTGTGGGGATGGTGTTCGCTCTGTGTTGTAGCGTCCTGATGACGCCCAGTTTGTGCTCCAGTGGATGATAAGAGTCAAACCTTAGATACTGATCCGTATGTGTAGGTAGCAGAAATACAATTATATAGCAGAAATGCTATATTTAGAAAGAAAAATATAATATAGTAGAAATACTATGATTTAGCAGAAATACTGTAATCAGCACATATACTGTAACATGACAGAAATTCCTCCACTTAGTAGTAATACTATAACATAACACAAATGTTATGATTTGGCACAAAAACCATAATTTGGCAAAATACTATGATTTAGCAGAAATACTAAGATGTAGTAAAAGTACTTTGATTTAACAGAAATACAATTAGGCCAGGGTCTTTCTGTGTGGAGTTTGCATGTTCTCCCCGTGTTTGCGTGGGTTTCCTCCGGGTACTCTGGCTTCCTCCCACCGTCCAAAGACATGCAGCTTGTGGGGATAGGTTAATTGGATAATCGAAATTGTCACTAGGTGTGAATGTGGGAGTGAATGTGAGTGTGAATGGTTGTCTGTCCCTGTGTGTTGGCCCTGCGACAGACTGGCGACCTGTCCAGGGTGTACCCCGCCTCTCGCCCTATGACAGCTGGGATAGGCTCCAGCGCCCCCCGCGACCCTGAAAAGGATAAGCGGAAGCGGATGGATGGATGGATGGATGGACAATTATGGAGGAGTAATACTTTAAAATGGGAGAAATATTGATACACACACATACACAGAGCCTAAAGGGAACAGTATTTTTTGCCATGGAGTGTTAACAAGAATCTGAGGTCCGTATTAGGAAAGCTGCTAAAATCATAAAAGTTTGCAGAATCGTAATAAATGATGAATATGAATTAGTGGTCTGTGATAGTGTATTAATTTTTAGGAAAAAAAAACATGTCGCCCAAAGTGTAATTGAACCCACGACCTTTGGGTTGCAGACCCGTGTCATTAGCAACTGCGCCACTGGGAAAGAGAGCGAGCACCTTGAAAACAGGTTGATGAGCAGTCAGAATTATATCGCGGTGAGAGGCGAAAAATGCCGTTTTTTGGAGTTACAAAACATTGTGTAACTCAAAAACTAGGTGGACTAGAAGCATAATTCTTGTACTGGGTGAATCAGCGGACTTTGGTGTACTTTGGCTGTGATTTGCATTGCTCTTTGTACATCTGTTGCTGAGATATGACAAGAGAAGAAAGGGCAGACCTCAGATATGATTGGCTGGCTGGGAAGCCCTCCAGGCCCTGATTTGTAAATTTGAATGTATCAGTCCTCACAGAGGATTAGCTGCCTGGGGACCTGGCAGAAATACATAGAAATAGTATGATTAAGCATAAATACTACATTTAGCAGAAATACTGTATTAAGCACAAATCCTATAAAAAGCAAAAATACTATATTAAGCACAAATCCTATAAAAAGCAGAAATACTATACTATGATTTGGTAGAAAAACTATAATTAATCAGAAATACTATATTTAGCACAAATCTTGTAAAATAGCAGAAATAGCATGATTCAGCACAATAGTAATAACTTAAACAGAAAAATTGGAAAAGCAAAATGGACAGCTGAAAAAATGCTGATCATGCTAAGGATCCTTCAAATGTACTTGTTAAATGAAAAAAAAAACTCAGCAAAAAAAAGTATAACAGTCACACAATCACAAATATGGACACCTATGGAAACACACATGTACAGAGAGACACACAGGATCAAATTCAGTCAACCAGTCTAAATATATTGAATTTGAATCTTACAATGAGATCATCCCATAAAAAGGGTTTCTCTCTCTCTCTCTCTCTGTCTCTCTCTCTCTCTCTCTCTCTGTCACACAAACACACACACACACAGACACACACACACACAAGATCCAATTCAGTCAACCAGTCTAAATATATTGAATTTGAATCTTACAATGAGATCATCCCATAAAAAGGCTTTCTCTCTCTCTCTCTCTCTCTCTCTGTCACACACACACACACACACACACACACACACACAGACACACACACACACACACACACACACACACACACACACACACACAGACACACACACACACACACACACTAGCAGCAGCAGCAGCCAAAAAGCCTGGAGCTGCTAAATTTGAATCCACCAATCAGAGAGGCTGTGTACTTTTTCCCGCCAAAACAGGTGCACGCAGCACAGAGAGACACAGGATTTTTGCAGTCTATTTCTCATAGTGAAGACTCCCCTCAAACAAATGACCATAATTTCCTAACCGTAGGGGCTAGAATGGTCATTCGTACACCGTTTTGTTCAGAAGAGATGGGGGAATCTTCAAGTGTTGACAATTTATCATTAAAATATGAATTATTAAAGATATTTGACTTGTAATGCACCATAACTGGCTAGAGGCAAAGCAAAAACTGTCTTGACCTGCCCTCAAACAACGCTTTCTAACTCTAAATCTATTTGGAGTATCAATATCATTCTTTCACCATAAGAGACAGCAGGCTTTGGTGAACAGTCATGGAAATTTTCAGGTCTCTGTGGAAATCCATTAAAAAGATATGACAAGAGAAAAAAGTTGTTCATTTCCAGAGTTTGAAATCTGAAGAAATCTGAGCGAGAGACGAATTTCCTACCCTCAAACAAGTCTAACTCATTTCAGAACGGTAATAGGTGAGAAAAAAATTCTTGAATTGTGAGCGTCAGGAGTGTCTGAAGATATACGGGGACAAGCCTCATGTTTTAACTTCGCTTCGTTAAGGAGATATGACGATTCGAATATGCCTCTCATTACAGAAATCAAGCGATGATTTTGAACAAACTCTCCATTGACCCTCTATGGAGAGTTTTCCGACTTTGTGTTGCTCTGAGGAGATTTGCCAAAATTCTATAAATCTCACAACAATGATGGTGACATTTTCTGAAAGCCAGCAAAAATACCTACGTTTTGATGTATAATTTGTGCAAGTTGAGTGAAAATTGAGCAAGTAGCAAGAAGTTGTTTGGACATGAAGAGAAGACTGCGAAACCTACAGTGGCACACTGGAAGCCAAGTGCATAGCAACCATAACAACGCATGTATTTTCTCAAAAATCACAATTTTGCAACTCAAAACTTAAAGAGGGATAAGATGAAAACGGTAACAGATATGAAAAAGCTGAATCATTAATGAATAGCCCAATAATTTGTGAACATTTTAAAGTTTGAATGGTTGTTCTACGTGAAAGTAGGAAAAAGTAGTTAAGTTTCAAAAACAAGCAAGTTTTAGCAGAATTTTGGAAGTTTCCCATTCATTTCAATGGGACAAATTAAAGGAAAAAAGCTTAATATTTTAAAAAGTATAATAGCAAAAAATACCAAAAGTCATAGCCGGAATTAGCAAAAATAGCAGAATAGTTTAAAATTTGAACGGTGAAAATCGGCTAAAAATTGTGGAAGTAGATCCACGGCGAAAAACGTACGGAAGCAACTAGAAGAATAAAGTATAAAGAACTAGAAAAATTTGCATTTCCTGCGAAAATGCAGTGTGGATGCTGGAACGCTGAAGCTGTCTGCTGAAACTAGCTGAAAAGTTGCAGAAATTGTAAAAACTTTGCAGAAGCAAAGGAACTTTGCTAAAATGTAGTAACTTAGCAGAACTCTAATATCTTAGAGGAAACATAATACTTGGCAGAAATAAAATAGCATAGCAGAACTTAGCAGAAATATGAAAAATGAGAGAAATACTATGATTAAGCAGAAATACTATATTAAGTAGAAATCCTATAAAATAGCGGAAATAGTATGATTTAGCAGAAATGCTGTATTTTGCACAAATACTGAAAAGCAGCAGAAATGCTATGACTTAGCACAATAGTAATAACTTAAATAGAAAAATTGGAAAAGCAAAATGGACAGCTGAACAAATGCTGAACATGCTAAGGGTCCCTCAAATGTAATTGTGAAACGAAAAATAATCAGCAAAAAAAGTATAACAGTCACACAATCACAAATATGTACACATATGGAAACACACATGCACAGAGAGACACACAGGATCAAATTCAGTCAACAAGTCTAAATATATTAAATTAAAATCATACAATAAGATGCTTCAATAGAAATTCTCTCTCGCCCTCTCTATCTCTCTCTCTTTGTCACACACACACACACACACACACACACACACACACACACACACACACACACACACACACACAGGGAGAGAACAGCAAGTTTGTAGGTCATTCAAGCAGCCTGGGAGCTGCTAAATTTGAATCCACCAATCAGAGAGGCTGTTTACTTTTTCCCGCCAAAACAGGTGCAACTGCTTACACATACGCAGCATAGAGAGAGCCAAACACACAGGGTCTATGTCAGTCAACCAGTCTGAATATATTAAATTTCTATCCACCAATGAGTTGCTGCCCTAAAAAACGTCTTTGTGTGTGTCTTTCTTTCTCTCTCTCTGTCTCTCTCTCTCTCCCTCCCTCCCTGTCTCTCTCTCTCTCTCACACACACACACACACACACACACACACACAGCAGCAGCAGCAGCAGCAGCAAGTGAACAGTGTGTTTCTAGGTCAGTCAAACAGCTGTGAGCTACTCAATTTGAATCCACCAATCAGAGAGGCTGTGTGCTTTTTCCCGCCAAAACTGGTGCACCAAGTGCAGGCTTTTACACATGCAGCACAGAGAGAGACAGGATTTTTGCAGTCTATTTCTCATAGTCAGGACTCCCCTCAAACAAACAGCAATGAATTCCTAACCGTAGGGGCTAAAACAGTCATTCTTAGACCGTTTTGCTCAGAAGACATGGGGGAATCTTGAAATGTTGACCATTTAAAATACAAATATGAAATATTAAAGATATATGACATAGATGATTGGTTGGCTTAGAAGCCATGAATGCTCCAATATGCAAATTTGAATGTGCCAGGGCTCAGATATGATTGGCTGGCTGGGAAGCCGTCCAGGTCCTGATAGGTAAGTTTGAATATTACAGTCCTTACAGAGGACTGACTCCCTGGGGACCTGGCAGAAATATATAGAAATACAATGATTACCCAGAAATACTGCATTTAGTAGAAATACTATGTTTTAGCACAAATACTATAAAATGGCAGAAATACTATAATTAAGCAGAAATACTATATTAAGTACAAATCCTATAAAATAGCAGAAATAGTATGATTTAGCAGAAATGCTGTATTTAGCACAAATACTGTAAATCAGCAGAAATGCTATGACTTAGCACAATACTAATAAGTTAAATACAAAAATTGGAAAAGCAAAATGGACAGCTGAAAAAATCCTCAACATGCTAAGGGTCCCTCAAATGTAATTGTTAAATGAAAAAAAATCACCCCAAAAAAAAGTATAACAGTCACACAATCACAAATATGAACACATATGGAAACACACAAGCACAGAGAGACACACAGGATCAAATTCAGTCAACCAGTCTAAATATATTGAATTTAAATCATACAATAAGATGCTCCCATAAAAAAGGCTCTCTCTCTCTCTCTGTGTCACACACACACACACACACACACACACACACACACACACACACACACACACACACACACACACACACACACAGCAGCAGCAAGTGAACAGCATGTTTCTAGGTCAGTAAAACAGCTGTGAGCTTCTCAATTTGAATCCACCAATCAGAGAGGCTGTGTGCTTTTTCCCGCCAAAACTGGTGCACCAAGTGCAGGCTTTTACACATGCAGCACAGAGAGAGACAGGATTTCTGCAGTCTATTTCTCATAGTGAGAACTCCCCTCAAACAAACAGCCATAAATTCCTAACCGTAGGGGCTAAAACAGTCATTCTTAGACCGTTTTGCTCAGAAGACATGGGGGAATCTTGAAATGTTGACCATTTAAAATACAAATATGAAATATTAAAGATATATGACATAGATGATTGGTTGGCTTAGAAGCCATGAATGCTCCAATATGCAAATTTGAATGTGCCAGGGCTCAGATATGATTGGCTGGCTGGGAAGCCGTCCAGGTCCTGATAGGTAAGTTTGAATATTACAGTCCTTACAGAGGACTGACTCCCTGGGGACCTGGCAGAAATATATAGAAATACAATGATTACCCAGAAATACTGCATTTAGTAGAAATACTATGTTTTAGCACAAATACTATAAAATGGCAGAAATACTATAATTAAGCAGAAATATTATATTAAGTACAAATCCTATAAAATAGCAGAAATAGTATGATTTAGCAGAAATGCTGTATTTAGCACAAATACTGTAAATCAGCAGAAATGCTATGACTTAGCACAATACAAATAAGTTCAATAGAAAAATTGGAAAGGCAAAATGGACAGCTGAACAAATGCTGAACATGCTAAGGGTCCCTCAAATGTAATTGTTAAATGAAAAAAAATCACCCCAAAAAAAAGTATAACAGTCACACAATCACAAATATGAACACATATGGAAACACACAAGCACAGAGAGACACACAGGATCAAATTCAGTCAAGCAGTCTAAATATATTAAATTAAAATCATACAATAAGATGCTCCCATAAAAAGGCTCTCTCTCTCTCTCTCTCTCTCTCTCTCTCTTTGTGTCACACACACACACACACACACACGCACACACACACACACACACACACACACACACACACACACACACACACAGGGAGAGAAAATCAAGTTTCTAGGTCAGTCAAGCAGCCTGGGAGCTGCTAAATTTGAATCCACCAATCAGAGAGGCTGTGCACTTTTTCCCGCCAAAACAGGTGCACGCAGCACAGAGACAGGATTTCTGCAGTCTATTTCTCATAGTCAGGACTCCCCTCAAACAAATGGCTATAATTTCCTAACCGTAGGGGCTAAAACAGTCATTCTTAGACCGTTTTGTTCAGAAGACATGGGGGAATCTTGAAATGTTGACAATTTAAAATACAAATATGAAATATTAAAGATATATGACATAGATGATTGGTTGGCTTAGAAGCCATGAATGCCCCAATATGCAAATTTGAATGTGCCAGGGCTCAGATATGATTGGCTGGCTGGGAAGCCATGAAGGCAACAATATGCAAATTTGAATGTGCCAGGGCTCAGATATGATTGGTTGTCTTAGAAGCCATGAAGGCCCCAATATGCAAATTTGAATGTGCCAGGGCTCAGATATGATTGGCTGGCTGGGAAGCCGTCCAGGTCCTGATAGGTAAGTTTGAATATTACAGTCCTTACAGAGGACTGACTCCCTGGGGACCTGGCACAAATATATAGAAATACAATGATTATCCAGAAATACTGCATTTAGTACAAATACTATGTTTTAGCACAAATACTATAAAATGGCAGAAATACTATAATTAAGCGGAAATATTATATTAAGTACAAATCCTATAAAATAGCAGAAATAGTATGATTTAGCAGAAATGCTGTATTTAGCACAAATACTGTAAATCAGCAGAAATGCTATGACTTAGCACAATAGTAATAAGTTAAATAAAAAAATTGGAAAAGCAAAATGGACAGCTGAAAAAATCCTCAACATGCTAAGGGTCCCTCAATTGTAATTGTTAAATGAAAAAAAATCAGCAAAAAAAAAAAAAAAAAGTATAACAGTCACACAATCACAAATATGGACACATATGGAAACACACATGTACAGAGAGACACACACAGGATCAAATTCAGTCAACCAGTCTAAATATATTGAATTTAAATCATACAATAAGATGCTCCCATAGAAAGGCTCTCTCTCTCTCTCTCTCTCTCTCTGTCTCTCTGTGTCACACACACACACACACACACACACACACACACACACACACACACACACACAGGGAGAGAAAATCAAGTTTGTAGGTCAGTCAAGCAGCCTGGGAGCTGCTAAATTTGAATCCACCAATCAGAGAGGCTGTGTACTTTTTCCCGCCAAAACAGGTGCACCTCTTTTTACACACACGCAGCACAGAGACAGGATTTGTGCTGTCTATTTTTCATAGTCAGGATTCCCCTCAAACAAATGGCTATAATTTCCTAACCGTAGGGGCTAGAACAGTCATTCTTACACCGTTTTGTTCAGAAGAGATGGGGGAATCTTACAGTGTTGACAATTCATCATTAAAATATGAATTATTGAAGATATTTGACTTCTAATGCACCATAACTGAGTAGAGGCGAAGAGAAAACTGCCTTGACTTGCCCTCAAACAACGCTTTCTAACTCGAAATCTATTTGGAGTATTGATATCATTCTTTCACCGTAAGAGACAGCAGGCTTTGGTGAACAGTCATGGAAATTTTCAGGTCTCTGTGGAAATCCAAAAAAAAGATATGACGAGAGAAAAAAGTGCCTCATTTCCAGATTTTGAAATCTGAAGAAATCTGAGCGAGGGACGAATTTCCTACCCTCAAACAAGCCCAATTCATGGCCAAATGGTAATAGATGAGAAAAAAATTCTTGAATTGTGAGCGCCAGGAGTGTCTGAAGATATATTGGCACAAGCCTCATGTCTTAACTTCGCTTCGTTCGGGAGATATGACGATTCGAAAATGCCTCTCATTACAGAAATCAAGCGGTGATTTTAAACGAACTCTCCATTGACTTTCTATGGGGATTTAAGAGACTTTGTGTTGGTCTAAGGAGGTTTGCCAAAATTCTATAAATCCCACAACAATGATAGTGATATTTCCTGAAAGCCAGCAAAAATACCTACGTTTTGATGTATAATTTGTGTGGGTTGAGTGAAAATTGAGCGAGTAGCAAGAAGTTGTTCGGACATGAAGAGAAGACTGCGAAACTTACAGTGGCTCACTGAAAGCCAAGTGCATAGCAACCATAACAACACATGTATTTTGTGAAAAATCACAAAAATGAAACTCAAAACTTAAAAAGGGATAGGATGAAAATGGTAACAGATATGAAAAAGCTGAATCATACAAGAATAGCAGAAAAATTTGTGAACATTTTAAAGTTTGAATGGTTGTTCTAGGTGAAAGTATGAGGAAGTAGTTAAGTTTCAAAAACAAGCAAGTTTTAGCAGAATTTTGGAAGTTTTCCATTCATTTCAATGGGACAAATTAAAGGAAAAAAGCTTAATATTTTAAAAAGTATAATAGCAAAAAATACCAAAAGTCATAGCCGGAAAGAGAAAAAATAGCAGAATAGTTTAAAATTTGAATGGTGAAAATAGCACAAAAATTGTGGAAGTAGTTCTACGGCGAAAAACGTACGGAAGCAACTTGAAGAATAACTAGAAAAATTTGCATTTCCTGCGAAAATGCAGTGTGGATGCTGGAACGCTGAAGCTGTCTGCTGAAACTAGCTGAAAAAGCTGAAAAGTTGCAGAAATTGTAAAAACTTTGCAGAAGCAAATGAACTTTGCTAAAATGTAGTAACTTAGCAGAACTGTAATATCTTAGAGGAAACATAATACTTGGCAGAAATACAATAGCATAGCAGAACTTAGCAGAAATATTGTAACTTACCAGAAACATGATAACTTCTCAAAAATACAAGAATTTAGGAGAAATAGTATAAGATAACAGAAAGAATAAATTTAGCCAAACAATCTGAAACATTACAGAAATACTATGATTTAGAAAAACAGTACAACATAGCAGAAATGCTGTGATTTACAAGAGACACTATAATATACTATTAATATTGTAATTTTAAATAAATACTATGTTTTAGCAAAAATACTCCAGTTTAGCACAAGTATTATAACATAGCAGAAATGCTATTCTATAGCAGAAATGCTATATTTAGAAAGGAAAATATAATATTGTAGAAATACTATGATTTAGCAGAAATCCTACAATATAGCTTAATAACAATGATTTAGAACAGATAATATGATTGAGCAGAATAGTAATAACTTAAGTGAAAACATTGGAAAGGTAAAATGACAAGCTGAACAAAAAGGAAGCTGGTTAAGTAAGCTCAAAACTAATTTTTGTTCACCTGTGAAAAAAAATAAATAAAAATACATTTAGAGAAAAACAAATACGAACAGCCAACAGATATACACAAAATCAAATATGGATACACAAATCACCAAATACACAGTAAATCAAATATGGATACACAATTGTACAGAGAGACACACACACAGGGTCTATGCCAGTCAACCAGTCTGAATATATTATATTTTTATCCAACAATGAGATGCTGCCCTAAAAAGGGTCTTTGTGTGTGTGTCTTTCTTTCTCTCTCTCTCTCTCACTCACTCACACACTCACACACACACACACACACACACACACACACACACACACACACACACACAGCAGCAGCAGCAGCAGCAGCATCAGCAAGTGAACAGGGGCTGTTAACAGCATGTTTCTAGGTCAGTCAAACGGCTGTGAGCTTCTTAATTTGAATCCACCAATCAGAGAGGCTGTGTATTTTTCCCACCAAAACTGGTGCACTAAGTGCAGGCTCTTACAGCACAGAGAGAGACAGGATTTTTGCAGTCTATTTCTCATAGTGAGGACTCCCCTCAAACAAACAGCCATAAATTCCTAACCGTAGGGGCTAAAATGGTCGTTCTTAGACCGTTTTGTTCAGAGGACATGGGAGAATCTTGAAATGTTGACCATTTAAAATAAAAATATGAAATATCATAGATATATGACATAGATAATTGGTTATCTAAGAAGCCACGAGGGCCCCAATATGCAAATTTGAATGTGCAAGCCCTCAGACATGATTGGTTGTCTTAGAAGCCATATAAAAAGCAGTAAAACTGTACTATGATTTGGTAGAAAAACTATAATTAATCAAAAATACTATATTTGGGAGAAATTGTATTTTTTAGCAGAAACATTACATGTAGCAAAAATCTTATGAAATAGCAGAAATAGTATGATTTAGCAGAAATGCTGTATTTAGCACAAATACTGAAAAGCAGCAGAAATGCTATGACTTAGCACAATAGTAATAACTTAAATAGAAAAATTGGAAAAGCAAAATGGACAGCTGAAAAAATCCTGAACATGCTAAGGGTCCCTCAAATGTAATTGTTAAATGAAAAAAAAATCAGTAAAAAAAAGTATAACAGTCACACAATCACAAAGATGGACACATATAGAAACACACAAGCACAGAGAGACACACACAGGACCAAATTCAGTCAACCAGTCTAAATATATTGAATTTAAATCATACAGTAAGATGCTCCCATAAAAAGGCTCTCTCTCTCTCACACACACACACACACACACACACACACACACACACACACACACACACACACACACACACAGGGAGAGACAAGCAAGACTCTAGGTCAGTCAAGCAGCCTGGGAGCTGCTTAATTTGAATTCACCAATCAGAGAGGCTGTGTGCTTTTTCCCGCCAAAACTGGTGCACCAAGTGCAGGCTTTTACACACACAGACACAGAGAGAGACAGGATTTCTGCAGTGTATTTGTCATAGTGAGCATTCCCCTCAAACAAATGGCCATAATTTCCTAACCGTAGGGGCTAGAACGGTCATTCTTACACCGTTTTGTTCAGAAGAGATGGGGGAATCTTAAAGTGTTCACGATTTATCATTAAAATATGAATTATTAAAGATATTTGACTTGTAATGCACCATAACTGAGTAGAGGCGAAGCAAAAACTGCCTTGACCTGCCCTCAAACAACGCTTTCTAACTCTAAATCTATTTGGAGTATCAATATAATTCTTTCACCGTAAGAGACAGCAGGCTTTGATTAACAGTCATGGAAGTTTTCAGGTCTCTGTGGAAATCCAACAAAAAGTTATGACGAGAGAAAAAAGTGGTTCATTTCCAGAGTTTGAAATCTGAAGAAATCTGAGCGAAGGACGAATTTCCTACCCTCAAACAAGTCTAACTCATTTCAGAATGGTAATAGGTGAGAAACAAATTCTTGAATTGTGAGCGTCAGGAGTGTCTGAAGATATACGGGGACAAGCCTCATGTCTTAACTTTGCTTCGTTAAGGAGATATGACGATTCGAAAATGCCTCTCATTACAGAAATCAAGCGGTGATTTTGAACAAACTCTCCATTGACTTTCTATGGAGACTTTTCCGACTTTCTGTTGGTCTGAGGAGATTTGCCAAAATTCTATAAATTCCACAACAATGATAGTGACATTTTCTGAAAGCCAGCAAAAATACCTACGTTTTGATGTATAATTTGTGGGGGTTGAGTGAAAATTGAGCAAGTAGCAAGACGTTGTTCGGACATGAAGAGAAGACTGCAAAACCTTCAGTGGCACACTGGAAGCCAAGACCATAGCAACCATAACAACGCATGTATTTTGTGAAAAATCACAAAGATGAAACTCAAAACTTGAAGAGGCATAAAAGTAAAACGGTAAAAGATTTGAAAAAGCTGATTTATACCTGAATAGCCCAATAATTTGAGAACATTTTAAAGTTTGAATGGTTATTCTAGGCGAAAGTATGAGGAAGTAGTTAAGTCTCAAAAACAAGAAAGTTTTAGCAGAATTGCAGAAGTTTCCCATTCATTTCCAATGGGACAAATTAAAGGAAAAAGCTTAATATTTTAAAAAGTATAATAGTTAAAAATACCAAAAGATATAGCCGGAAAGGGAAAAATTAGCAGAATAGTTTAAAATTTGAACGGTGAAAATCGGCTGAAAATTGTGGAAGTAGATCCACGGCGAAAAACGTACGGAAACACCAAGAATAATAATAATAAAGAACTAGAAAAAATTGCATTTCCTGCGAAAATGCTGTGTGGATGCCTTAACGCTGAAGCTGTCTGCTGAAAAGCTGAAAAAGATGAAAAGTTGCAAAAAGTTGTATGGTGGTGAAAAAAAAATGTTGTCCTGAGCAGGATTTGAACCTGACCCTCCTGGGCTAAAGGCGGCTGAAAATTTTGCAGAAAAGAGGTAAATCAGCAGAATTTCTGCAGAAAAGAGGCAAACAAGGAGAACATTGCGCTGAAAAGAGGTGAATCAGCAGAATTTCTGCTGAAAAGAGGCAGAACAACCTGGTTCTGCTCAAATTCACCAATCAGAGGTAGTGCTTCTGTCTGCTTCATCAGGCTGTGTACTTGTATATATTTCTGCCATGGAGCGTTAAGAAGAATCTGAGGTCCATTTTAGAAAAGCTGCTAAAATAATAAAACTTTGCAGAATTGTAATAAATTTGCAATATAAATTACAGGTCTGTGATAGTGTATCAATTTTTAGTGAAAAAAAAAATTGTGCTGATAAGAGGTGAAAAGGCTGAAAATTTTGCAGAAAAGAGGTGAATCAGCAGAATTTCTGCTGAAAAGAGTTTTTTTTTTCTGAAAAAAGCCAAAAAAGCTGGAATTTGTGCTGAAAAGGGGTGAAAAAAATGAAAATTTTGCTGAAAAGGGGTGAAGAAGCTAAAGTATACCAAATCAAAGTATTTGTGCCAAAACATAGTGTTTCTGCCATATTGTGGTACTACTACATTACAACATGAATACGGATTAAAGATGAAAGAAACTGGTAACAAATTCCTCCACTACAAACCAGTCTGATACCACTTCTTTGCAGTGTTCACGTTTACTAAGGCACTACCCAAAAGGCGCCACAAGAGGGCACTCCAACACAAGAGATGACCTATGTACACTGGTGCACTTAGTAACAGTCAGCCTCCTTGAATTGGCAGAAATAATGTGATTTAGTAGTAATACTATAACATAACAGATATACTGTGATGTTGCAGACATAGTATGTTTTTGCACTACTCATTTGTAGTGAAAAAAAATTAGCAATATAAATTACACGTCTGTGATACTGTTTAAATTTGTAGTGAAAAAAAAATGTTGACCAAGGTGGGATTGAACCCACGACCTTTGAACTGCAGAGCCGTGTCATTACTGATTGCGGCACCTGAAAAACAAAAACATCTGCAATCAGAAATAAAAGAGATTTCTGTTGAAAACACCTGAAAAAGCTAGGATTTGTGCTGAAAAGGGGTGAAAAAACTCAATTCTGCTGAAACGGGATGAAGAAGAGGTGTTAGACTGTTGAGAAGAGTTAAATAAGTTGAACAGATATGTTTGGGTACAAATACTATGATTTGGTAATAATACTGTGTTTTAGCACAACTCCTGAGATTTGATTGAAATAATATGATTTAGAAGAAATATTATGACTTTGTACAAATACAATGTTTTGGCAAAAATACCATGATATGGCAAAAATACTATGATTTAGCAGAAGTACTAAGATGTAGTAAAAGTACTTTGATTTAACAGAAATGCAATTATGGAGGAGTAATACTTTAAAATGGGAAAAATATTGATACACACACAGATACTGTTCCCTTTAGGCTCTGTGTATTTGTGGCATGGAGTGTTAACAAGAATCTGAGGTCCATATTAGAAAAGCTGCTAAAATCATAAAACTTGTAATAAATGATGAATATGAATTACTTGTCTGTGATAGTGTATTAATTTCTAGGGAAAAAAAAAATGTTGACCAAGGTGGAATTGAACCCGTGATCTTTGGACTGCCGACCGCCGTCATTACCAACTGCGCCACTGGGAAACAGAGCAACAGCTTGGAAAACGGGGAGATGAACTGTCAGATTTAGATCGCGGTGAGAGGCGTAAAACGCCGATTTTTGGAGTTACAAAACGTCGTGTAACTCCAAAACTAGGTGGGATAGAAGCACGATTCTTGTACTGGGTGAATCAGCGGACTTTGCTGAACTTTCACTGCGATTTTCATAGCTCTTTGTACCTCCGTCGCGGAGATATGACGAGAGAAGAAACAGCTTCATTTTCAGAGTTTGAAAAGTGAGAGGAGGACAGATTTCCACCCCTCAAACAAACGTAATTTATGGCTTAACAGTAAGATGACTGTAAAAACTGCTCTATGATTTACATGAAATACTTTGATTTAGAAGAAATTCTATAATCTAGCAAAAAGCACTACAGCATAGCAGAAATGATATCACTGAGCAGAATTACTAGGATTTAGCACAAACACTATGATTTGGCTCAAAAATCTTTATTTTGCAGTTATATTATGATTTGGCAGAAATACTATGAGCAGTAATAATATAACAGTACATAATACTGTTATTTTGTGGAAATACAATGCTTTATCACAAATACCATGATATGGCAAAAATACTATGATTCAGCAGAAATACTATGATTGAGCAGAAGTACTAAGATGTAGTAAAAGTACTTTGATTTAGCACAAATACTATTATGCAGGATTAATACTTTAACATGGGAGAAATATTGATACACACACATACACAGAGAGCAAAGTGTGCAGGGGCTGTTGAGAGTCTGGGCTTGGCATATCTAGGTCAGCTAAATTGGCTGCACCTGCTGTAATCAGCACTTACACACACAGACACAGAGAGAGGTATAAGTTTTCTGCAGTGTATTTCTCACATTCAGGATTCCTCTCGAACAAATGGCCATAATTTGCTAACCGTAGGAGCTAGAACGGTCATTCTGACACCGTTTTGTTCAGAAGAGATGGGGGAATCTGGAGGTCTTCATAATTCAGAGATAAAGTATAAATTATTAAAGATATATGACTTGTAATACACTGTAACTGAGTAGAGGCAAAGCAAAACTGCCTTGACTTGCCCTCAAACAACGTTTTGTAACTCTAAATCTATATGGAGCATCAAAATCATTCTTTCACTGTAAGAAACAGCAGGCTTTGGTGAACAGTCATGGAAATTTTCAGGTCTCTGTTGAAATCCATCAAAAAGATATGACGAGAGAAAAAAGTGCCTCATTTCCAGAGTTTGAAATCTGAAGAAATCTGAGCGAGGGACAAATTTCCTATCCTCAAACAAGTGTAATTCATGGCCAAACGGTAATAGGTGAGGAATAAATTCTTGAATTGTGAGCATCAGGAATGTCTGAAGATATATTGGCACAAGCCTCATGTCTCAACTTTGTTTCGTTAAAGAGATATGACGATTTGAAAATGCCTCTCATTAGAGAAATCCAGCGGTGATTTTGAACAAACTCTCCATTGACTTTCTATGGAGAGTTTTCAGACTTTGTGTTGCTCTGAGGAGATTTGCCAAAATATCTGTAAATCCCACAAGAATGATAGTGACATTTTCTGAAAGCCAGCAAAAATACCTACGTTTTGATGTATAATGTATGGGGATTGAGTGGAAGTTAAACGAGTAGCAAGAAGTTGTTTAGACATGAAGAGAAAATTCAGAAAGGACCAGCACTCACTCTGACTTAATTGCATGGCAACCATAGCAACGCATGTATTTTCTGAAAAATCACAATTTTGCAACTGAAAACTTAAAGAGGTATAAGATTAAAACGGCAGAAGATCTGAAAAAGCTGAATCAGACAGGAATAGCCCAATAATCTGAGAACATTTTAAAGTTTGAATGGAGTTTCTAGGTGAAAGTATGAGGAAGTAGTTAAGTTTCAAAAACAAGAAAGTTTTAGCAGAATTGTGGAAGTTTCCCATTCATTTCAATGGGACAAAAAAAAGGAAAAAAGTGTAATATTTTAAAAAGTATAATAGTAATAAACACCAAAAGATATAGCCGGCATTAGCAGAAAGAGCAGAACAGTTTAGAGTTTGAACGGAGAAAATCGGCTGAAAACTGTGGGAGTAGATCCACGGCGAAAAACGTACGGAAGCGACAGGAATAATAAAGAATAAAGAGAAACAGGAACTCAATAGTGTGGAAGCCCTTGAGGGCATCCACACAATAAAGAGAAACAGGAACTCAATAGTGTGGATGCCTCCAGCATCCACACAATAACTAGAAAAATTTGCATTTCCTGCGAAAATGCTGTGTGGATGCCGGAACGCTGAAGCTGTCTGCTGAAAATGACTGAAAAAGATGAAAAGCTGCAAAAATTGTATGGCAGTAAAGAAACTGAATAATTCTGCTGAAAACAGGTGAAAAAACAGAAACCTTTGCTGAAAAGAGGTGGAATGGCAAAGATTCTGCTTAAAAGGGGTAAAGAAGTTCAAATTTCTACTGAAAAGAGGAGAGGTGAAAAGGTTTCTTCTGAAATGAGCAGAAGATACTGAGATTTGTACTGATACGAGCTGAAAGGCTGAAAATTCTGCTTAAAATAGGTGAATCAGCAGAATTTCTACTGAAAAGAGGTAAAGAAGTAGTTGCACTGAAAACAGGTGAATCAGCAGAATGTCTGCTAAAAAAGTGATTTCTGTCGAAAACACCTGAAAAATCTGAGATTTGTGCTGAAAAGGGGTGCAAAAACTCACAATTCTGCTGAAACGGGGTGAAGAAGAGGTGTTGGGCTGTTGAGAAAAGTTAAATAAGTTGAACTGACAAATGCGATGATATGGCACAAATACTATAATTGGGTACAAATACTATAGTTTGGCACAAGTACTATGATTTAGTACAAATACTATGATTTGGCAGAAATAGTATGATTTGCCAATAATACTGCGTTTTAGCACAACTACTGAGATTTGATTGAAATACTATGATTTACAAAAGATATTATGACTTTGTACAAATACAATGTTTTGGCACAAATAATATGATTTGGTTCAGATGCTATGATTTGAAACAAATACTATGATTTGGCAGAAATACTATTATTTAGTTGAAATACTATGATTTTCCAGAAATACTATGCCTTAGTAGTAATACTATAACATAACAGATATATGATGATTTTGCAGACATTCTGGTTTTACACAAATACTATAATGTGGCAGAAATACTATGTTTTAGCACAAATACTATGATTTGCTATAAATACTATGATTTGGCACATATACTGTATTCAGCAGATATACTATAACAAAATAGAGAGTCTACGACTTAGTAGTAATACTATAACATAATAGATATACTATGACTTTGCAGACAGTCTATGTTTTTGCACAACTAGCACAATGTGGCAGAAATACTATGATTTGGCACAAGTACTATGATTTAGTAGAAATACTCTTTTGGCACAAATACTATGTTTCAGTACAAATACTATGATTTGGCAATAATACTGTGTTTCAGCACAACTACTGAGATTTGATTGAAATACTATGATTTAGAAGAAATACTATGACTTCGTACAAATACTATGTTTTGGTTCGAATACTATGATTTTCAAAAAATACTATGATTTGGCACAAGTACCATGATTTAGTACAAATACTACGAATTGGCAGAAATACTGTGACTTAGTAGTAATACTTTAACATAACAGATATACTGTGATTTTGCAGACATAGTATGTTTTTGCACATATACTACAATGTCGCTCAAATACTATGAAATTGCAGTAATACTATGATTTTGAAGGAATACTATGATTAGGTAGAAATACTATGCCTTAGTAGTAATACTATAACATAACAGACATACTGTGATTTTGCAGACATAGTATGTTTTTGACATATACTACGATTTTGCTCAAATACTATGAAATTGCAGTAATACTATGATGTTGAAGGAATATTATGATTAGGTAGAAATACTATACCTTAGTAGTAATACTATAACATAACAGATATACTGGGATTTTGCAGACATAGTATGTTTTTGCACAAATACTACGATGTCACTCAAACACTATGAAATTGCAGTAATACTATGATTTTGAAGGAATACTATGATTAGGTAGAAATACTATGCCTTAGTAGTAATACTATAACATAACAGACATACTGTGATTTTGCAGACATAGTATGTTTTTGCACAAATACTACGATTTTGCTCAAATACTACGAAATTGCAGTAATACTATGATTTTGAAGGAATACTATGATTTGGTAGAAATACTATGCCTTAGTAGTAATACTATAACATAACAGATATACTGGGATTTTGCAGACATAGTATGTTTTTGCACAAATACTACGATGTCACTCAAACACTATGAAATTGCAGTAATACTATGATTTTGAAGGAATACTATGATTAGGTAGAAATACTATGCCTTAGTAGTAATACTATAACATAACAAATATACTATGATTTTGCAGACATTCTATGTTTTTGCACAAATACTACAATTTGGCAGAAATACTATGTTTGTGCACAAATATTATGATTTGCTTTAAATACTATGATTTGGCACATATATTATAATCAGCAGATATACTATAACATAACAGAAATTTTAATTGGGCACAAATAACAGGATTTGGCACAAATACCATGATTTTGCAAAAAAATACCATGATTTGGCACAAATACAATGATATGGCAGAAATACTATGATTGGGTACAAATACTATGATTTGGCACAAATACTATGATTTAGCAGAAATACTAAGTTTTAACATAAATAATATCTTTTGACAGAAATTTCTGCTAAAAGGTACCATTTCTGCTTTTTAGCAGAAATACTGTAATTTCGCATAAATACTATGATTTGGGATAAATACTATGATTTGGCAGATACACTGTATTCAGCAAATATACTATAACATAACAGACATTCCTCCACTTAGTAGTAATACTATAACATAAAATAAATATTATGGTCTTGCCCCAAAACCATGATTTGGCACAAACACCATGATTTTTCAAAAATACTATGATTTAGCAGAAATACTATGATTGAGCAGAAGTATTAAGATGTAGTAAAAGTACTTTGATTTAGCACAAATACTATTATGGAGGAGTAATACTTTAACATGGGAGAAATATTGATACAGACACACAAACATACACATACACAGAGACTAAAGGGAGCAGTGGCTGTTAAGAGTCTGGGCTTGGCATATCTAGGTCAGCTAAATTGGCTGCACCTGCTGTAATCAGCCCTTACACACACAGACACAGAGAGAGCTATGGGTTTTCTTCAGTGTATTTCTCACATCCGGGCTCCCCTCGAACAAATGGCCATAATTTCTTAACCGTAGGGGCTAGAATGCTCATTCTAACATCGTTTTGTTCAGAAGAGATGGGGGAATCTGCAGGTCTTCATAATTCAGTGATAAAATATAAATTATTGAAGATATATGACTTGTAATACACTGTAACTGAGTAGAGGCAAAGCAAAACTGCCTTGACTTGCCCTCAAACAACGTTTTGTAACTCTAAATCTATATGGAGCATCAAAATCATTCTTTCACCGTAAGAAACAGCAGGCTTTGTTGAACAGTCATGGGAATTTTCAGTTCTCTGTTGAAATCCATCAAAAAGATATGACGAGAGAAAAAAGTGCCTCATTTCCAGAGTTTGAAATCTGAAGAAATCTGAGCGAGGGACAAATTTCCTATCCTCAAACATGTGTAATTCATGGCCAAATGGTAATAGGTGAGAAAAAAATTCTTGAATTGTGAGCATCAGGGGTGTCTGAAGATATATTGGCACAAGCGTCATGTCTCAACTTTGTTTCATTAAGGAGATATGACGATTTGAAAATGCCTCTCATTAGAGAAATCCAGCGCTGATTTTGAACAAACTCTCCATTGACTCTCTAAGGAGACTTTACAGACTTTGTGTTGCTCTGAGGAGATTTGCCAAAACGCTGTAACTCCCACAATAATGATAGTGACAATTTCTGAAAACCAGCAAAAATACCTACGTTTTGATGTATAACTTGTGGGGGTTGAGTGGAAATTGAGCGAATTGCAAGAAGTTGTTCAGACAAGAAGAGAAAATTCAGAAATTTACACTGTCCACTCTGAGCTAATTGCATAGCAACCATAACAACGCATGTATTTTCTGAAAAATCACAATTTTGTAACTGAAAACTTAAAGAGGTATAAGATTAAAACGGTAGAAGATCTGAAAAAGCTGAATCATACAGGAATAGCCCAATAATCTGAGAACATTTTAAAGTTTGAATGGAGTTTCTGGGTGAAAGTATGAGGAAGTAGTTAAGTTTCAAAAACAAGCAAGTTTTAGCAGAATTGTGGAAGTTTCCCATTCATTTCAATGGGACAAATTAAAGGAAAAAAGTGTAATATTTTAAAAAGTATAATAGTAATAAACACCAAAAGATATAGCCGGCATTAGCAGAAAGAGCAGAACAGTTTAGAGTTTGAACGGAGAAAATCGGCGGAAAACTGTGGGAGTAGATCCACGGCGAAAAACGTACGGAAGCGACAGGAATAATAAAGAATAAAGAGAAACAGGAACTCAATAGTGTGGAAGCCCTTGAGGGCATCCACACAACTAGAAAAATTTGCATTTCCTGCGAAAATGCAGTGTGGATGCTGGAACGCTGAAGCTGTCTGCTGAAACTAGCTGAAAAGTTGCAGAAATTGTAAAAACTTTGCAGAAGCAAAGGAACTTTGCTAAAATCTAGTAACTTAGCAGAACTCTAATATCTTAGAGGAAACATAATACTTGGCAGAAATAAAATAGCATAGCAGAACTTAGCAGAAATATGAAAAATGAGAGAAATACTATAATTAAGCAGAAATATTATATTAAGTAGAAATCCTATAAAATAGCGGAAATAGTAAAAAAAGCAAAAAAAAGTATAACAGTCACACAATCACAAATATGTACACATATGGAAACACACATGCACAGAGAGACACACAGGATCAAATTCAGCCAACAAGTCTAAATATATTAAATGAAAATCATACAATAAGATGCTTCAATAGAAATTCTCTCTCGCCCTCTCTATCTCTCTCTCTTTGTCACACACACACACACACACACACACACACACACACACACACACACACACACACACACACACACAGGGAGAGAACAGCAAGTTTGTAGGTCATTCAAGCAGCCTGGGAGCTGCTAAATTTGAATCCACCAATCAGAGAGGCTGTTTACTTTTTCCCGCCAAAACAGGTACAACTGCTTACACATTCGCAGCATAGAGAGAGCCAAACACACAGGGTCTATGTCAGTCAACCAGTCTGAATATATTAAATTTCTATCCACCAATGAGATGCTGCCCTAAAAAAGGTCTTTGTGTGTGTCTTTCTTTCTCTCTCTCTCTCTCTGTCTCTCTCTCTCTCCCTCCCTCCCTGTCTCTCTCTCTCTCTCTCTCACACACACACACACACACACACACACACACACACACACACACACACACACACACACACACACACAGCAGCAGCAAGTGAACAGTGTGTTTCTAGGTCAGTCAAACAGCTGTGAGCTTCTCAATTTGAATCCACCAATCAGAGAGGCTGTGTGCTTTTTTCCGCCAAAACTGGTGCACCAAGTGCAGGCTTTTACACATGCAGCACAGAGAGAGAAAGGATTTTTGCAGTCTATTTCTCATAGTGAGAACTCCCCTCAAACAAACAGCCATAAATTCCTAACCGTAGGAAATAAAACAGTCATTCTTAGACCGTTTTGCTCAGAAGACATGGGGGAATCTTGAAATGTTGACCATTTAAAATACAAATATGAAATATTAAAGATATATGACATAGATGATTGGTTGGCTTAGAAGCCATGAATGCCCCAATATGCAAATTTGAATGTGCCATGGCTCAGATATGATTGGTTGTCTTAGAAGCCATGAAGGCCCCAATATGCAAATTTGAATGTGCCAGGGCTCAGATATGATTGGCTGGCTGGGAAGCCGTCCAGGTCCTGATAGGTAAGTTTGAATATTACAGTCCTTACAGAGGACTGACTCCCTGGGGACCTGGCAGAAATATATATAAATACAATGATTACCCAGAAATACTGCATTTAGTAGAAATACTATGTTTTAGCACAAATACTATAAAATGGCAGAAATACTATAATTAAGCAGAAATATTATATTAAGTACAAATCCTATAAAATAGCAGAAATAGTATGATTTAGCACAAATGCTGTATTTAGCACAAATACTGTAAATCAGCAGAAATGCTATGACTTAGCACAATACTAATAAGTTCTATAGAAAAATTGGAAAGGCAAAATGGACAGCTGAACAAATGCTGAACATGCTAAGGGTCCCTCAAATGTAATTGTTAAATGAAAAAAAATCAGCAAAAAAAAAGTATAACAGTCACACAATCACAAATATGAACACATATGGAAACACACAAGCACAGAGAGACACACAGGATCAAATTCAGTCAACCAGTCTAAATATATTTAATTAAAATCATACAATAAGATGCTCCCATAAAAAGGCTCTCTCTCTCTCTCTCTCTTTGTGTCACAAACACACACACACACACACACACACACACACACACACACACACACACACACACAGGGAGAGAAAATCAAGTTTGTAGGTCAGTCAAGCAGCCTGGGAGCTGCTAAATTTGAATCCACCAATCAGAGAGGCTGTGCACTTTTTCCCGCCAAAACAGGTGCACCTATTTTCACACACACGCAGCACAGAGACAGGATTTCTGCAGTCTATTTCTCATAGTCAGGACTCCCCTCAAACAAATGACTATAATTTCCTAACCGTAGGGGTTAAAACAGTCATTCTTAGACCGTTTTGTTCAGAAGACATGGGGGAATCTTGAAATGTTGACAATTTAAAATACAAATATGAAATATTAAAGATATATGACATAGATGATTGGTTGGCTTAGAAGCCATGAATGCCCCAATATGCAAATTTGAATGTGCCAGGGCTCAGGTATGATTGGCTGGCTGGGAAGCCATGAAGGCAAGAATATGCAAATTTGAATGTGCCAGGGCTCAGATATGATTGGTTGTCTTAGAAGCCATGAAGGCCCCAATATGCAAATTTGAATGTGCCAGGGCTCAGATATGATTGGCTGGCTGGGAAGCTGTCCAGGTCCTGATAGGTAAGTTTGAATATTACAGTCCTTACAGAGGACTGACTCCCTGGGGACCTGGCAGAAATATATAGAAATACAATGATTACCCAGAAATACTGCATTTAGTAGAAATACTATGTTTTAGCACAAATACTATAAAATGGCAGAAATACTATAATTAAGCAGAAATATTATATTAAGTACAAATCCTATAAAATAGCAGAAATAGTATGATTTAGCACAAATGCTGTATTTAGCACAAATACTGTAAATCAGCAGAAATGCTATGACTTAGCACAATACAAATAAGTTCTATAGAAAAATTGGAAAGGCAAAATGGACAGCTGAACAAATGCTGAACATGCTAAGGGTCCCTCAAATGTAATTGTTAAATGAAAAAAAATCAGCAAAAAAAAAGTATAACAGTCACACAATCACAAATATGAACACATATGGAAACACACAAGCACAGAGAGACACACAGGATCAAATTCAGTCAACCAGTCTAAATATATTTAATTAAAATCATACAATAAGATGCTCCCATAAAAAGGCTCTCTCTCTCTCTCTCTCTTTGTGTCACACACACACACACACACACACACACACACACACACACACAGGGAGAGAAAATCAAGTTTCTAGGTCAGTCAAGCAGCCTGGGAGCTGCTAAATTTGAATCCACCAATCAGAGAGGCTGTGCACTTTTTCCCGCCAAAACAGGTGCACCTATTTTCACACACACGCAGCACAGAGACAGGATTTCTGCAGTCTATTTCTCATAGTCAGGACTCCCCTCAAACAAATGGCTATAATTTCCTAACTGTAGGGGCTAGAACGGTCATTCTTACACCGTTTTGTTCAGAAGAGATGGGGGAATCTTAAAGTGTTGACGATTTATCATTAAAATATGAATTATTAAAGATATTTGACTTGTAATGCACCATAACTGAGTAGAAGCGAAGCAAAAACTGCCTTGACCTTCCCTCAAACAAAGCATTCTAAGTCTAAATCTATTTGGAGTATTGATATCATTCTTTCACCGTAAGAGACAGCAGGCTTTGGTGAACAGTCATGGAAATTTTCAGGTCTGTGTGGAAATCCAAAAAAAAGATATGACGAGAGAAAAAATTGCCTAATTTCCAGAGTTTGAAATCTGAAGAAATCTGAGCGAAGGATTAATTTCCTACCCTCAAACAAGTGTAACTCATTTCAGAACGGTAATAGATGAGAAAAAAATTCTTGAATTGTGAGCGTCAGGAGTGTCTGAAGATTAACTGGGACAAGCCTCATGTCTTAACTTCGCTTCGTTAAGGAGATATGACGATTCGAATATGCCTCTCATGACAGAAATCAAGCGGTGCTTTTAAACAAACTCTCCATTGACTTTGTATGGAGACTTTTCCGACCTTGTGTTGGTCTGAGGAGATTTGTCAAAATTCTATAAATCCCACAACAATGACAGTGACATTTTATGAAAGCCAGCAAAAATACCTACGTTTTGATGTATAATTTGTGGAAGTTGAGTGAAAATTGAGCAAGTAGCAAGAAGTTGTTCGGACATGAAGAGAAGACTGCAAAACTTACAGTGGCTCACTGAAAGCCAAGTGCATAGCAACCATAACAACGCATGTATTTTGTGAAAAATCTTAATTTTGCAACTCAAAACTAAAAGAGGGATCAGATGAAAACGGTAACAGATATGAAAAAGCTGAATCATACATGAATAGCCCAATAATTTGTGAACATTTTAAAGTTTGAATGGTTGTTCTAGGTGAAAGTATGAGGAAGTAGTTAAGTTTCAAAAACAGGCAAGCTTTAGCAGAATTTTGGAAGTTTCCCATTCATTTCAATGGGACAAATTAAAGGAAAAAAACTTAATATTTTAAAAAGTATAATAGCAAAAAATACCAAAAGTCATAGCCGGAAAGAGCAAAAATAGCAGAATAGTTTAAAATTTGAACGGTGAAAATAGCACAAAAATTGTGGAAGTAGTTCTACGGCGAAAAACGTACGGAAGCAACTTGAAGAATAATAAAGAACTAGAAAAATTTGCATTTCCTGCGAAAATGCAGTGTGGATGCTTTAAAGCTGAAGCTGTCTGCTGAAACTAGCTGAAAAAGCTGAAAAGTTGCAGAAATTGTAAAAACTTTGCAGAAGCAAGGAAACTTTGCTAAAATGTAGTAACTTAGCAGAACTGTAATATCTTAGAGGAAACATACTTGGCAGAAATACAATAGCACAGCATAACTTAGCAGAAATATTGTAACTTACCAGAAACATGATAACTTCTCAAAAATTCAAGAATTTAAGAGAAATAGTATAAGATAAGAGAAAGAACATGTTTAGCGAAACATTCTTAAACATTGCAGAAATACTATGATTTAGAAAAACAGTACAACATAGCAGAAATGCTGTGATTTACCAGAGACACTGTAATATACTATGAATATTGTAAATTTATATAAATACTATGTTTTAGCAAAAATACTCCAGTTTAGCACAAATATTATAACATAGCAGAAGTACTATTCTATAGCAGAAATGCTATATTTAGAAAGAAAAAATATAATATAGTAGAAATAATATGATTTAGCAGAAATCCTATAATATAGCTTAATAACAATGATTTGGAAAAGATACTATGATTGAGCAGAATAGTAATAACTTAAGTGAAAATATTGGAAAGGTAAAATGACAAGCTGAATAAAAAGGAACATGGTTAAATTCGCTCAAAACTAATTTTTTGTTCACCTGTGAAAAAATAAAATGAGAACAGCTAACAGATACACACAAAATCAAATATGGATACACAAATGTACAGAGAGAGACACACACAGGGTCTATGCCAGTCAACCAGTCTGAATATATTATATTTTTATCCAACAATGAGATGCTGCCATAAAAAGGGTCTTTGTGTGTGTGTCTTTCTTTCTCTCTCTCTCTCTCTTACGCGCACACACACACACACACACACACACACACACACACACACACACACACACACACACACACACACACACACACACACACACAGCAGCAGCAGCAGCATCAGCAAGTGAACAGGGGCTGTTAACAGCATGTTTCTAGGTCAGTCAAACAGCTGTGAGCTTCTCAATTTGAATCCACCAATCAGAGAGGCTGTGTATTTTTCCCACCAAAACTGGTGCACTAAGTGCAGGCTCTTACAGCACAGAGAGAGACAGGATTTTTGCAGTCTATTTCTCATAGTGAGGACTCCCCTCAAACAAACAGCCATAAATTCCTAACCGTAGGGGCTAAAATGGTCGTTCTTAGACCGTTTTGTTCAGAAGACATGGGAGAATCTTGAAATGTTGACCATTTAAAATAAAAATATGAAATATCATAGATATATGACATACATGATTGGTTATCTAAGAAGCCACGAGGGCCCCAATATGCAAATTTGAATGTGCAAGCCCTCAGACATGATTGGTTGTCTTAGAAGCCATATAAAAAGCAGTAAAACTGTACTATGATTTGGTAGAAAAACTATAATTAATCAAAAATACTATATTTGGGAGAAATTGTATTTTTTAGCAGAAACATTACATGTAGCAAAAATCTTATGAAATAGCAGAAATAGTATGATTTAGCAGAAATGCTGTATTTAGCACAAATACTGAAAAGCAGCAGAAATGCTATGACTTAGCACAATAGTAATAACTTAAATAGAAAAATTGGAAAAGCAAAATGGACAGCTGAAAAAATCCTGAACATGCTAAGGGTCCCTCAAATGTAATTGTTAAATGAAAAAAAAATCAGTAAAAAAAAGTATAACAGTCACACAATCACAAAGATGGACACATATAGAAACACACAAGCACAGAGAGACACACACAGGACCAAATTCAGTCAACCAGTCTAAATATATTGAATTTAAATCATACAGTAAGATGCTCCCATAAAAAAGCTCTCTCTCTCTCTCACACACACACACACACACACACACACACACACACACACACACAAACACAAACACACACACAGGGAGAGACAAGCAAGACTCTAGGTCAGTCAAGCAGCCTGGGAGCTGCTTAATTTGAATTCACCAATCAGAGAGGCTGTGTGCTTTTTCCCGCCAAAACTGGTGCACCAAGTGCAGGCTTTTACACACACAGACACAGAGAGAAACAGGATTTCTGCAGTGTATTTGTCATAGTGAGCATTCCCCTCAAACAAATGGCCATAATTTCCTAACCGTAGGGGCTAGAACAGTCATTCTTACACCGTTTTGTTCAGAAGAGATGGGGGAATCTTCAAGTGTTGACAATTTATCATTAACATATGAATTATTGAAGATATTTGACTTGTAATGCACCATAACTGGGTAGAGGCAAAGCAAAAACTGTCTTGACCTGCCCTCAAACAACGCTTTGTAACTCTAAATCTATTTGGAGTATCGATATCATTCTTTCACCGTAAGAGACAGCAGGCTTTGGTGAACAGTCATGGAAATTTTCAGGTCTCTGTGGAAATCCAAAAAAAAGATATGACAAGAGAAAAAAGTTGTTCATTTCCAGAGTTTGAAATCTGAAGAAATCTGAGCGAAGGACGAATTTCCTACCCTCAAACAAGTCTAACTCATTTCAGAACGGTAATAGGTGAGAAAAAAATTCTTGAATTGTGAGCGTCAGGAGTGTCTGAAGATATACGGGGACAAGCCTCATGTTTTAACTTCGCTTCGTTAAGGAGATATGACGATTCGAATATGCCTCTCATTACAGAAATCAAGCGATGATTTTGAACAAGCTCTCCATTGACTTTCTATGGAGAGTTTTCCGACCTTGTGTTGGTCTGAGGAGATTTGCCAAAATTCTATAAATCTCACAACAATGATGGTGACATTTTCTGAAAGCCAGCAAAAATACCTACGTTTTGATGTATAATTTGTGCAAGTTGAGTGAAAATTGAGCAAGTAGCAAGAAGTTGTTCGGACATGAAGAGAAGACTGCGAAACCTACAGTGGCACACTGGAAGCCAAGTGCATAGCAACCATAACAACACATGTGTTTTCTGAAAAATCACAATTTTGCAACTCAAAACTTAAAGAGGGATAAGATTAAAACGGTAACAGATATGAAAAAGCTGAATCATACATGAATAGCCCAATAATTTCAGAACATTTTAAAATTTGAATGGTTGTTCTAGGCCAAAGTATGAGGAAGTAGTTAAGTTTCAAAAACAAGCAAGTTTTAGCAGAATTTTGGAAGTTTTCCATTCATTTCAATGGGACAAATTAAAGGAAAAAAGCTTAATATTTTAAAAAGTATAATAGCAGAAAATACCAAAAATCATAGCCGGAAAGAGCAAAAATAGCAGAATAGTTTAAAATTTGAACGGTGAAAATCGGCTGAAAATTGTGGAAGTAGATCCACGGCGAAAAACGTACGGAAGCAACTAGAAGAATAAAGTATAAAGAATAAAGAATAAAGAGAAACAGGAACTCAATAGTGTGGATGCTTAAAGCATCCACACAATAAAGAGAAACAGGAACTCAATAGTGTGGATGCATAAAGCATCCACACAACTAGAAAAAGTTTGCATTTCCTGCGAAAATGCTGTGTGGATGCCGGAATGCTGAAGCTGTCTGCTGAAAATGACTGAAAAAGATGAAAAGCTGCAAATATTGTTTGGCATTAAAGAAACTGAAAAATTATGCTGAAAACAAGTGAAAAAACAGAAACTTTTGCTTAAAAGAGGTGAAAAGGCAAAGATTCTGCTTCAAAGGGGTACAGAAGTTCAAATTTGTACTGAAAAGAGGTGAAAGGGTTTCCTCTGAAATGAGCAGAAGATACTGAGATTTGTATTGATAAGAGGTGAAAGGCTGAAAATTCTGCTTAAAATACGTGAATCAGAAGAATTTCTACTGAAAAGAGGTAAAGAAGTATTTGCGATGAAAACAGGTGAAAAAGCAGAATGTCTGTAAAAAAGATTTCTGTTGAAAACACCTGAAAAAGCTGGGATTTGTGCTGAAAAGGGGTGAAAAAATTCACAATTCTGCTGAAACGGGGTGAAGAAGAGGTGTTGAGCTGTTGAGAAGAGTTAAATAAGTTGAACTGACAAATGCGATGATTTGAAACAAATACTATGATTTGGCAGAAATACTATTATTTAGTAGAAATACTATGATTTACCAGAGGTACAATGTTTCTGCAAAAATACTATGATTTTGCAGAAATACTATGCCGGGATATTATTTCTATAACATAACAGATACATGATGATTTTGCAGACATGTTTTAGCACAAATACTATGATTTGCAGAGAGTCTATGTTTTTGCACAACTAGCACAATGTGGCAGAAATACTATGATTTGGCACAAGTACTATGATTTAGTAGAAATACTCTTTGGGCACAAATACTATGTTTCAGTACAAATACTATGATTTGGCAATAATACTGCGTTTCAGCACAACTACTGAGATTCGATTGAAATACTATGATTTAGAAGAAATACTATGACTTTGTAGAAATACTATGTTTTGGTTCGAATACTATAATTTGCAAAAAATACTATGATTTGGCACAAGTACCATGATTTAGTACAAATACTACGAATTGGCAGAAATACTGTGACTTAGTAGTAATACTATAACATAACAGATATGCTGTCATTTTGCAGACATAGTATGTTTTATTACAAATACTACAATGTCGGTCAAATACTATGAAACTGCAGTAATACTATGATTTTGAAGGAATACTATGAATAGGTAGAATTACTATGCCTTAGTAGTAATACTATAACATAACAGATATACTGTGATTTTGCAGAAATAGTATGTTTTTGCACAAATACTAAGATTTCACTCAAATACTATGAAATTGCAGTAATACTATGATTTTGAGGGAATACTATGGTTTGGTAGAAACACTATGCCTTAGTAGTAATACTATAACATAACAGATATACTGTGATTTTGCAGACATAGTATGTTTTTGCACAAATACCACAATTTCACTCAAATACTATGAAATTGCAATAATAGTATGATTTTGAAGGAAAACTTTGATTTGGTAGAAATACTATGCCTTAGTAGTAATACTATAACATAACAGATATACTATGATTTTGCACACATTCTATGTTTTTGCACAAATACTACAATTTGGCAGAAATACTATGTTTTAGCACAAATACTATGGTTTGCTATAAATACTATGATTTGGCACATATACTGTATTCAGCAGATATACTTTAACAAAATACAGAGTCTACGACTTAGTAGTAAAACTATAACATAATAGATATACTATGATTTTGCAGAGAGTCTATGTTTTTGCACAACTAGCACAATGTGGCAGAAATACTATGATTTGGCACAAGTACTATGATTTAGTAGAAATACTCTTAATGGCAGAAATACTATGTTTCAGTACAAATACTATGACTTGGCAATAATACTGCATTTCAGCACAACTATTGAGATTTGAATGAAATACTATGATTTAGAAGAAATACTATGACTTCGTAAAAATACTATGTTTTGGTTCGAATACTATGATTTGCAAAAAATACTATGATTTGGCACAAGTACCATGATTTAGTACAAATACTACGAATTGGCAGAAATACTGTGACTTAGTACTAATACTTTAACATAACAGATATACTGTGATTTTGCAGACATAGTATGTTTTTGCACAAATACTATGATTTCACTCAAATACTATGAAATTGCAGTAATACTATGATTTTGAAGGAATACTATGATTTGGTAGAAATACTATGCCTTAGTAGTAATACTATAACATAACAGATATACTGTGATTTTGCAGACATAGTATGTTTTTGCACAAATACTACGATGTCGCTCAAATACTGTTAAATTGCAGTAATACTATGATTTTGAAGGAATACTATGATTTGGTAGAAATACTATGCCTTACTAGTAATACTTTAACATAACAGATATACTGTGATTTTGCAGACATAGTATGTTTTTGCACAAATACTATGATTTCACTCAAATACTATGAAATTGCAGTAATACTATGATTTTGAAGGAATACTATGATTTGGTAGAAATACTATGCCTTACTAGTAATACTATAACATAACAGATATACTGTGATTTTGCAGACATAGTATATTTTTGCACAAATACTATGATTTCACTCAAATACTATGAAATTGCAGTAATACTATGATTTTGAAGGAATACTATGATTTGGTAGAAATACTATGCCTTAGTAGTAATACTATAGCATAACAGAAATTTTAATTGGGCACAAATAACATGATTTAGCAAAAAAAATACTATGATATGGCAGAAATACTATGATTGGGTACAAATACTATGATTTGGCACAAGTACTATGATTTAGCAGAAATACTGTGTTTTAACATAAATAATATCTTTTGACAGAAATTTCTGCTAAAATGTACTATTTCTACTTTTTAGCAGAAATACTGTAATTTTGCATAAATACTATGATTTGGGATAAATACTATGATTTGGCAGATATACTGTATTCAGCAAATATACTATAACATAACAGACATTCCTCCACTTAGTAGTAATACTATAACATGAAATAAATATTATGGTTTTGCCCCAAAACCATGATTTGGCACAAATACTATGTTTCAGTACAAATACTATGACTTAGAAGTAATACTACAACAAAAGGGATTCCTCAAAATACTATGAAATTGCAGTAATTCTATGATTTGGCAGAAATACTGTACTTCGTACAAATACAATGCTTTGGTACAAATACAATGCTTTGGTACAAATACTATATTTTGATTTGAATACTATGACTTGCACAAATACTATGATTTGGCACGAGTAGTATGATTTAGTACAAATACTACGAATTGGCAAAAATACTGTGACTTAGTAGTAATACTATAACATAACAGATATAGTGTGATCTTGCAGACATAGTATGTTTTTGCACATATGCTACGATTTCGCTCAAATACTATGAAATTGCAGTAATACTATGATTTTGAAGGAATGCTATGATTTGGCACAAGTACTATGATTTAGTACAAATACTCTTATTGGCAGAAATACTATGCCTTTGTAGTAATACTATAACATAACAGATATACTGTGATTTTGCAGACATAGCATGTTTTTTTCACAAATACTACGATTTTGCTCAAATACTATGAAATTGCAGTAATACTATGATTTTGAAGGAATACTATGATTTGGTAGAAATACTATGCCTTAGTAGTAATACTATAACATAACAGATATACTGGGATTTTGCAGACATAGTATATTTTTGCACATATATTAGGATTTTGCTCAAATACTTTGAAATTGCAGTAATACTATGATTTTGAAGGATTTCTATGATTTGGTAGAAATACTATGCCTTAGTAGTAATACAATAACATAACAGATATGCTGTGATTTAGCAGACATAGTATGTTTTTGCACATATACTACGATTTTGCTCAAATACTATGAAATTGCAGTAATACTATGATTTTGAAGGAATACTATGATTAGGTAGAAATACTATGCCTTAGTAGTAATACTATAACATAACAGAAATTTTAATTGGGCACAAATAACATGATTTGGCACAAATACCAAGATTTGGCAAAAAAATACCATAATTTGGCACAAATACGATGATATGGCAGAAATACTATGATTGGGTACAAATACTATGATTTGACACAAGTACTATGACTTAGTACAAATACTATGATTTGGCACAAATAGTATGATTTAGCAGAAATACTATGTTTTAATATAAATAATATCTTTTGACAGAAATTTCTGCTAAAAGGTACTATTTCTGATTTTTAGCAGAAATACAGTAATTTTGCATAAATACTATGATTTGGGATAAATACTATGATTTGGCAGATATACTATATTCAGCACATATACTATAACATAACAGACATTCCTCCACTTAGTAGTAATCTCATAACATGAAATAAATATTATTGGTTTGGCCCCAAAACCATGATTTGGCACAAATACCATGATTTTTCAAAAATACTATGATTTAGCAGAAATAATGTGATTGAGCAGAAGTACTAAGATGTAGTAGAAGTACTTTGATTTAGCACAAATAATATTATGGAGGAGTAATACTTTAACATGGGAGAAATATTGATACACACACACACATACACAGAGTCTAAAGGGAGCAGTGGCTGTTAAGAGTCTGGGCTTGGCATATCTAGGTCAGCTAAATTGGCTGCACCTGCTGTAATCAGCACTTACACACACAGACACAGAGAGAGCTATGGGTTTTCTGCAGTGTATTTCTCACATTCAGGATTCCCCTCGAACAAATGGCCATAATTTCCTAACCGTAGGGGATAGAATGCTCATTCTAACACTGTTCTGTTCAGAAGAGATGGGGGAATCAGCAGGTCTTCATAATTCAGAGATAAATTATAAATTATTGAAGTTATATGACTTGTAATACACTGTAACTGAGTAGAGGCGAAGCAAAACTGCCTTGACTTGCCCTCAAACAACGTTTTGTAACTCTAAATCTATATGGAGCATCAAAACCCTTCTTTCACCGTAAGAAAAAGCAGGCTTTGGTGAACAGTCATGGAAAATTTCAGGTCTCTGTGGAAATCCATCAAAAAGATATGACGAGAGAAAAAAGTGCCTCATTTCCAGAGTTTGAAATCTGAAGAAATCTGAGCGAGGGACAAATTTCCTATCCTCAAACAATTGTAATTCATGGCCAAACGGTAATAGGTGAGGAAAAACTTCTTGAATTGTGAGCATCAGGGATGTCTGAAGATATATTGGCACAAGCCTCATGTCTCCACTTTGTTTCGTTAAGGAGATATGACGATTTGAAAATGCTTGTCATTAGAGAAATCCAGCGCTGATTTTGAACAAACTCTCCATAGAGTTTCAATGGAGCATTTTCAAACTCTGTGTTGCTCTGAGGAGATGTGCCAAAATTCTGTAAGTCCGACAACAATGATAGTGACAATTAATGGAAGCCAGCACAAATACCTACGTTTTGATGTATATTTTGTGGGGGTTGAGTGGAAATTGAGCGAGTAGCAAGAAGTTGTTCAGACATGAAGAGAAAATTCAGAAAGGACAAGTGCACACTCTGAGTTAATTGCATAGCAACCATAACAACGCATGTATTTTCTGAAAAATCACAATTTTGCAACTGAAAACTTAAAGAGGTATAAGATTAAAACGGTAGAAGATCTGAAAAAGCTGAATCATACAGGAATAGCCCAATAATCTGAGAACATTTTAAAGTTTGAATGGAGTTTCTAGGTGAAAGTATGAGGAAGTAGTTAAGTTTCAAAAACAAGCGAGTTTTAGCAGAATTTCTGAAGATTTCCATTCATTTCAATGGGACAAATTAAAGGAAAAAAGTGTAATATTTTAAAAAGTATAATAGTAATAAACACCAAAAGTCATAGCCGGAAAGAGCAGAAAGAGCAGAACAGTATAGAGTTTGAACTGAGAAAATCGGCTGAAAACTGAGGAAGTAGTTAAGTGCCGAAAAACGTACGGAAGCAACTAGTAAATAGTGGAATAAAGAATAAAGAGAAACAGGAACTCAATAGTGTGGAAGCCCTTTTAGGGCATCCACACAACTAGAAAAATTTGCATTTCCTGCGAAAATGCTGTGTGGATGCCTTAATGCTGAAGCTGTCTGCTGAAAAGCTGAAAAAGATGAAAAGTTGCAAAAAGTTGTATGGTGGTGGAAAAAAAAAAGTCACCCTGAGCAGGATTCGAACCTGGCCCTCCTACTCTTAAGGCAGCTACTCATCTCACTGAACCAAATTCATTCTCACAAAAAAGAGGTGGAGAGACGGACAATTCTGCTGAAATGAATAGAAGCTGCTGAGAATTGTGCTGATGAGAGGTGAAAAGGCTGAAAATTTTGCATAAAAGAGGTGACTCAGCAGAATTTCTGCAGAAAAGAGGTAAAGAAGCAGAAAGTTGCGCTGAAAAGAGATGAATCAGCAGAGTTTCTGCTGAAAAGAGTTTTTTTTTTTTCTGAAAACAGCCAAAAAAGCTGGAATTTGTGCTGAAAAGGGGTGAAAAAAAAGAAAATTTTGCTGAAAAGGGGTGAAGAAGCTAAAGTATACCAAATCAAAGTATTTGTGCCAAAACATAGTATTTCTGCCATATTGTGGTACTACTACATTACAACATGAATGAAGATGAAAGAAACTGGCAACAAATTCCTCCACTACAAACCAGTCTGATACCACTTATTTGCAGTGTTCACGTTTACGAAGGCACTACCCAAAAGGCGCCACAAGAGGGCACTCCAACACAACAGATGACCTATGTACACTGATGCACTTAGTAACAGTCAGCCTCCTACTTAGCCACTACGTAATACAGCGATATTACAGTGTACAAATTCACATAAATTTGCAGGGGGAACAAACAAAGCAGGAACAAGCCCAAAACAATCAAATAACTGGGCTGCCATAGCTATCGCTAACTAGCACATACGCTAACGGTAACTAAAACCAATACACACAAGTAGCAGGGTAAACATCTTAAGCATGGAACATTAACTCACGTTTATGTGATACACACCATCCCCAACAAATACAGGATGGGCTATTTGCTCCCCTTCCCAGCAGCTCTCTCCTCAATCGTTAGCCCAGGAACGAAGGAAGACCATCTAGCTCAGAGGTCCCATGAATTCCCTCACTGCTCAGAGGCTGCTGGGTAATGTAGTTCACAATAACACAGGTTTTTCTACAAGCAGAAATACTGTAACATAGCAGAAATACTGTGATTTTGTTGAAATACTATGATTAGGCTCAAATACTATGATTTGGCAGTAATACTATGTTTTAGGACATATACTATGATTTGGCTCAAATACTATGATATAGCAGCAATACTATGTTTTGGTACAAATGCTGTGCTTAGGCACAAATATTATGATTTGGCAGACACTATGATTTAGCAGAGATAATATGATTTGGCAGAAATACTAAACTTTGGCACAGATACTATAATTGAGTGCAAGTACTTTAAGATAACAGAAATACTATGATTTAGCAGAAATACAATGTTTTTGCAGAAACACTGTAATTTCACTGAAATACTTTGAAATAGCCGTAATACTATGATTTGGCAGAACATAACAGAAATTCTACGACTTAGTAGTAATACTATAACATAACAGAAATATTAATTGGGCACAAATACTATAATTTGGCACAAGTACCATGTTTTGGCAAAATCCCATAATTTGGCACAAATACTATGATTTGGCAGACACTATGATTTAGCAGAGATAATATGATTTGGCAGAAATACTAAACTTTGGCACAAATATTATAATTGAGTACTTTAAGATGATAGAAATATTATGATTTAGCAGAAATACAATGTTTTTGCAGAAACAGTGTAATTTCACTCAAATGCTATGAAATAGCAGTAATACTATGATTTGGCAGAACTACTATGTTTCAGTACAAATACTATGACAAAGCAGAAATACTATGACTTAGAAGTAATACTATAACAAAAGGGATTCCTCAAAATACTATGAAATTGCAGTAATTCTATGATTTAGCAGAAATACTGTACTTCGTACAAATACAATGCTTTGCTACAAATACTATATTTTGATTTGAATACTATGATTTGCAACAAATACTATGATTTGGCACGAGTAGTATGATTTAGTACAAATACTACGAATTGGCAGAAATACTGTGACTTAGTACTAATACTATAACATAGCAGTTATAATGTGATTTTGCAGACATAGTATGTTTTTGCACGAATACTACGATTTCGCTCAAATACTATGAAACTGCAGTAATACTATGATTTTGAAGGAATACTTTGATTTGGTAGAAATACTATGCCTTAGTACTAATACTATAACATAGCAGTTATAATGTGATTTTGCAGACATAGTATGTTTTTGCACAAATACTACGATTTCGCTCAAATACTATGAAACTGCAGTAATACTATGATTTTGAAGGAATACTATGATTTGGTAGAAATACTATGCCTTAGTAGTAATACTATAACACAACAGATATACTATGATTTTGCAGACAGTCTATGTTTTTGCACAAATACTCCAATTTGGCAAGAAATACTACGTTTTAGCACAAATACTATGATTTGCTATAAATACCATGATTTGGCCCATATACTATATTCAGCAGATATATTATAACATAACAGAAATTCTATGACTTAGTAGTAATAGTATAACATAACAGAAATTTTACTTGGGCACAAATACTATAACTTGGCACAAATACCATGATTTGGCAAAAAAATACCATGATTTGGCAGAAATACTATGATAGGGTATGAATACTATGAATAGGCACAAGTACTATGATTTAGTACAAATACTATGATTTGACAGAAATACTATGCCTTAGTAGTAATACTATAACATAACAGATACACTGTGATTTTGCAGACATAGTATGTTTTTGCACGAATACTATGATTTTGCTCAAATACTATGAAACTGCAGTAATACTATGATTTTGAAGGAATACTATGATTAGGTAGAAATACTATGCCTTAGTACTAATACTATAACATAACATATGCTGTGATTTGGCAGACATAGTATGTTTTGCATGAATAGTACGATTTTGCTCAAATACTACGATTTTGAAGGAATACTATGATTTGGTAGAAATACTATGCCTTAGTAGTAATACTATAACATAACAGATATAGTGTGATTATGCATAAGTATGTTTTTGCACAAATACTACAATTGGGCAGAAATACTACGTTTTAGCACAAATACTATGATTTGCTATAAATACTATGATTTGGCACATATACTATAATCAGCAGATATACTATAACACAACAGAAATTCTACGACTTAGTAGTAATACTATAACATAACAGAAATTTTAATTGGGCACAAATAACATGATTTGGCAAAAAAATACCATGATTTGGCACAAATACGATGATATGGCAGAAATACTATGATTGGGTACAAATACTGTGATTTGGCACAAGTACTATGACTTAGTACAAATACTATGACTTGGCACAAATACTATGACTTAGCAGAAATACTATGTTTTAACATAAATAATATCTTTTGACAGAAATTTCTGCTAAAAGGTACTATTTCTGCTTTTTAGCAGAAATACTGTAATTTTGCATAGATACTATGATTTGGGATAAATACTATGATTTAGCAGATATACTATATTCAGCGCATATACTATAACATAACAGAAATACCTCCACCTAGTAGTAATACTATAACATATCAGAAATGTCATGATTTGACACAAAAACCATGATTTGGCACAAATACCATGATTTGGCAAAAATACTATGATTTCCCAGAATTACTATGATTGAGCAGAAGTACTAAGATGTAGTAGAAGTACTTTGATTTAGCAGAAATACTATTATGGAGGAGTAATACTTTAACATGGGAGAAATATTGATACACACACATATACACAGAGAGTAAAGGGAGCAGTGGCTGTTAAGAGTCTGGGCTTGGTATAGCTAGGTCAGCTAAATTGGCTGCACCTGCTGTAATCAGCACTTACATACACAGACACAGAGAGAAGTATGAGTCTTCTTCAGTGTATTTCTCACATTCAGGATTCCCCTCGAACAAATGGCCATAATTTCCTAACCGTAGGGGCTAGAACGCTCATTCTGACACCGTTTTGTTCAGAAGAGATGGGGGAATCTGCAGGTCTTTATAATTCAGAGATAAAATATAAATTATTGAAGATATATGACTTGTAATACACTGTAACTGAGTAGAGGCAAAGCAAAACTGCCTTGACTTGCCCTCAAACAACGTTTTGTAACTCTAAATCTATATGGACCATCAAAATCATTCTTTCACCGTAAGAAACAGCAGGCTTTGGTGAACAGTCATGGAAATTTTCAGGTCTCTGTGGAAATCCATCAAAAAGATATGACGAGAGAAAAAAGTGCTGCATTTCCAGAGTTTGAAATCTGAAGAAATCTGAGCGAATGACGAATTTCCTACCCTCAAACAAGTGTAACTCATCTCAGAACGGTAATAGGTGAGAAAAAACTTCTTGAATTGTGAGCATCAGGAGTGTCTGAAGATATATTGGCACAAGCCTCATGTCTCCACTTTGTTTCATTAAGGAGATATGACAATTTGAAAATGCCTCTCATTAGAGAAATCCAGCGCTGATTTTGACCAAACTCTCCATTGACTTTCTATGGAGAGTTTTCAAACTTCGTGTTGCTCTGAAGAGATTTGCAAAAAATCTGTAAATTCCACAAGAATGATACTGACATTTTCTGAAAGCCAACAAAAATACCTACGTTTTGATGTATAATTTGTGGGAGTTGAGTGGAAATTGAGCGAGTAGCAGGAAGTTGTTCAGACATGAAGAGAAAATTCAGAAAGGACAAGTGCACACTCTGAGTTAATTGCATAGCAACCATAACAACGCATGTATTTTCTGAAAAATCACAATTTTGCAACTGAAAACATAAAGAGGTATAAGATTAAAATGGTAGAAGATCTGAAAAAGCTGAATCATACAGGAATAGCCCAATAATCTGAGAACATTTTAAAGTTTGAATGGAGTTTCTAGGTGAAAGTATGAGGAAGTAGTTACGTTTCAAAAACAAGCAAGTTTTAGCAGAATTTCTGAAGATTTCCATTCATTTCAATGGGACAAAAAAAAGGAAAAAAGTGTAATATTTTAAAAAGTATAATAGTAATAAACACCAAAAGTCATAGCCGGCATTAGCAGAAAGAGCAGAACAGTATAGAGTTTGAACTGAGAAAATCGGCTGAAAACTGAGGAAGTAGTTAAGTGCCGAAAAACGTACGGAAGCAACTAGTAAATAGTGGAATAAAGAATAAAGAGAAACAGGAACTCAATAGTGTGGAAGCCCTTTTAGGGCATCCACACAACTAGAAAAAGTTTGCATTTCCTGCGAAAATGCTGTGTGGATGCCGGAACGCTGAAGCTGTCTGCTGAAAATGACTGAAAAAGATGAAAAGCTGCAAAAATTGTATGGCATTAAAGAAACTGAAAAATTATGCTGAAAACAAGTGAAAAAACAGAAACTTTTGCTTAAAAGAGGTGAAAAGGCAAAGATTCTGCTTCAAAGGGGTACAGAAGTTCAAATTTGTACTGAAAAGAGGTGAAAGCGTTTCCTCTGAAATGAGCAGAAGATACTGAGATTTGTATTGATAAGAGGTGAAAGGCTGAAAATTCTGCTTAAAATAGGTGAATCAGCAGAATTTCTACTGAAAAGAGGTAAAGAAGTAGTTGCGATGAAAACAGGTGAAAAAGCAGAATGTCTGTAAAAAAGAGATTTCTGTTGAAAACACCTGAAAAATCTGGGATTTGTGCTGAAAAGGGGTGAAAAAATTCACAATTCTGCTGAAACGGGGTGAAGAAGAGGTGTTGAGCTGTTGAGAAGAGTTAAATAAGTTGAACTGACAAATGCGATGATTTGAAACAAATACTATGATTTGGCAGAAATACTATTATTTAGTAGAAATACTATGATTTACCAGAGGTACAATGTTTCTGCAAAAATACTATGATTTTGCAGAAATACTATGCCGGGGTATTATTTCTATAACATAACAGATACATGATGATTTTGCAGACATGTTTTAGCACAAATACTATGATTTGCTATAAATACTATGATTTGGCACATATACTGTATTCAGCAGATATACTATAACAAAATAGAGAGTCTACGACTTACTAATAATACTATAACGTAATAGATATACTATGATTTTGCAGAGAGTCTATGTTTTTGCACAACTAGCACAATGTGGCAGGAATACTATGATTTGGCACAAGTACTATGATTTAGTAGAAATACTCTTTGGGCACAAATACTATGTTTCGGTATAAATACTATGATTTGGCAATAATACTGCGTTTCAGCACAACTACTGAGATTCGATTGAAATACTATGATTTAGAAGAAATACTATGACTTCGTAGAAATACTATGTTTTGGTTCGAATATTATGATTTGCAAAAAATACTATGATTTGGCACAAGTACCATGATTTAGTACAAATACTACGAATTGGCAGAAATACTGTAACTTAGTAGTAATACTATAACATAACAGATACTATGTCTGCAAAATGACAGCATATGTTTTAGTACAATACTACAATGTCGGTCAAATACTATGAAACTGCAGTAATACTAAGATTTTGAAGGAATACTATGGTTTGGTAGAAACACTATGCCTTAGTAGTAATACTATAACATAACAGATATACTGTGATTTTGCAGACATAGTATGTTTTTGCACAAATACCACGATTTCACTCAAATACAATGAAATTGCAATAATACTATGATTTTGAAGGAAAACTTTGATTTGGTAGAAATACTATGCCTTAGTAGTAATACTATAACATAACAGGTATACTATGATTTTGCACACATTCTATGTTTTTGCACAAATACTACAATTGGGCAGAAATACTATGTTTTAGCACAAATACTATAGTTTGCTATAAATACTATGATTTGGCACATATACTGTATTCAGCAGATATACTTTAACAAAATACAGAGTCTACGACTTAGTAGTAATACTATAACATAATAGATATACTGTGATTTTGCAGACATAGTATGTTTTTGCACGAATAATACGATTTCGCTCAAATACTATGAAATTGCAGTAATACTATGATTTTGAAGGAATACTATGATTTGGCACAAGTACTATGATTTAGTACAAATAGTCTTATTGGCAGAAATACTATGCCTTTGTAGTAATACTATAACATAACAGATATACTATGATTTTGCAGACATAGTATGTTTTTTTCACAAATACTACGACTTTGCTCAAATACTATGAAATTGCAGTAATACTATGATTTTGAAGGAATACTATGATTAGGTAGAAATACTATGCCTTAGTAATACTATAACATAACAGAAATTTTAATTGGGCACAAATAACATGATTTGGCACAAATACCATGATTTGGCAAAAAAATACCATAATTTGGCACAAATACGATGATATGGCAGAAATACTATGATTGGGTACAAATACTATGATTTGGCACAAGTACTATGACTTAGTACAAATACTATGATTTGGCACAAATAGTATGATTTAGCAGAAATACTATGTTTTAATATAAATAATATCTTTTGACAGAAATTTCTGCTAAAAGGTACTATTTCTGATTTTTAGCAGAAATACAGTAATTTTGCATAAATACTATGATTTGGGATAAATACTATGATTTGGCAGATATACTATATTCACCACATATACTATAACATAACAGACATTCCTCCACTTAGTAGTAATCTCATAACATGAAATAAATATTATTGGTTTGGCCCCAAAACCATGATTTGGTACAAATACCATGATTTTTCAAAAATACTATGATTTAGCAGAAATACTGTGATTGAGCAGAAGTACTAAGATGTAGTAGAAGTACTTTGATTTAGCACAAATACTATTATGGAGGAGTAATACTTTAACATGGGAGAAATATTAATACTCACATACACATACACAGAGCCTAAAGGGAACAGTGGCTGTTAAGAGTCTGGACTTGGTATATCTAGGTCAGCTATATTGGCTGCACCTGCTGTAATCAGCCCTTACACACACAGACACAGAGAGAGCTATGGGTTTTCTTCAGTGTATTTCTCACATTCAGGATTCCCCTCGAATAAATGGCCATAATTTCCTAACCGTAGGGGATAGAATGCTCATTCTAACACCGTTCTGTTCAGAAGAGATGGGGGAATCAGCAGGTCTTCATAATTCAGCGATAGAATATAAATTATTGAAGATATATGACTTGTAATACACTGTAACTGAGTAGAGGCAAAGCAAAACTGCTTTGACTTGCCCTCAAACAACGTTTTGTAACTGTAAATCTATATGGAGCATCAAAATCATTCTTTCACCGTAAGAAACAGCAGGCTTTGGTGAATAGTCATAGGAATTTTCAGGTATCTGTGGAAATCCATCAAAAAGATATGACGAGAGAAAAAAGTGCCTCATTTCCAGAGTTTGAAATCTGAAGAAATCTGAGCGAGGGACAAATTTCCTATCCTCAAACAAGTGTAATTCATGGCCAAACGGTAATAGGTGAGCAAAAAATTATTGAATTGTGAGCATCAGGGATGTCTGAAGATATATTGGCACAAGCCTCATGCCTCAACTTTGTTTCGTTAAGGAGATATGACGATTTGAAAATGCCTGTCATTAGAGAAATCCAGCGCTGAATTTGAACAAACTCTCCATTGAGTTTCTATGGAGAATTTTCAAACTTTGTGTTGGTCTGAGGAGATTTGCCAAAATTCTATAAATCCCACAACAATGATAGTGACATATTCTGAAAGCCAGCAAAAATATCTACGTTTTGATGTATATTTTGTGGGGGTTCAGTGGAAATTGAGCGAGTAGCAAGAAGTTGTTCAGACATGAAGAGAAAATTCAGAAAGGACAAGTGCACACTCTGAGTTAATTGCATAGCAACCATAACAACGCATGTATTTTCTGAAAAATCACAATTTTGCAACTGAAAACTTAAAGAGGTATAAAATTAAAACGGTAGAAGATCTGAAAAAGCTGAATCATACAGGAATAGCTTAATAATCTGAGAACATTTTAAAGTTTGAATGGAGTTTCTAGGTGAAAGTATGAGGAAGTAGTTAAGTTTCAAAAACAAGCAAGTTTTAGCAGAATTTCTGAAGATTTCCATTCATTTCAATGGGACAAATTAAAGGAAAAAAGTGTAATATTTTAAAAAGTATAATAGTAATAAACACCAAAAGTCATAGCCGGAAAGAGCAGAAAGAGCAGAACAGTATAGAGTTTGAACTGAGAAAATCGGCTGAAAACTGAGGAAGTAGTTAAGTGCCGAAAAACGTACGGAAGCAACTAGTAAATAGTGGAATAAAGAATAAAGAGAAACAGGAACTCAATAGTGTGGAAGCCCTTTTAGGGCATCCACACAACTAGAAAAATTTGCATTTCCTGCGAAAATGCAGTGTGGATGCTGGAACGCTGAAGCTGTCAGCTGAAACTAGCTGAAAAAGCTGAAAAGTTGCAGAAATTGTAAAAACTTTGCAGAAGCAAAGGAACGTTGCTAAAATGTAGTAACTTAGCAGAACTGCAATATCTTAGAGGAAACATAATACTTGGCAGAAATACAATAGCATAGCAGAACTTAGCAGAAATATTGTAAGTTACCAGAAACACGATAACTTCCCAAAAATACAAGAATTTCGGAGAAATAGTATAAGATAACAGAAAGAATATATTTAGCCAAACATTCTTAAACATTACAGAAATACTACTCTATAGCAGAAATGATATATTTAGAAAGAAAAATATAATATAGTAGAAATACTATGATTTAGCAGAAATCCTACAATATAGCTCAATAACAATGATTTAGAACAGATACTATGATTGAGCAGAATAGTAATAACTTAAGTGAAAATATTGGAAAGGTAAAATGACAAGCTGAATAAAAAGGAACATGGTTAAGTTTGCTCAAAAATAATTTTTGTTCACCTGTGAAAAAATAAAATGAAAATACATTTAGAAATACAAATAAGAACAGCCAACAGATACACACAAAATTAAATATGGATACACAAATCAACAAATACACACAAAATCAAATATGAATACACAAATGTACAGAGAGAGACACACACACAGGGTCTATGCCAGTCAACCAGTCTGAATATATTACATTTTTATCCAACAATGAGATGCTGCCCTAAAAAGGGCTTTGTGTGTGTCTTTCTCTCTCTCTCTCTCTCTCTCTCTCTCTCTGTCACACACACACACACACACACACACACACTCAAACACTCACACCCACACTCAGGCTCACACACACACGCGCGCGCACACACACATAGCATCAGCAAGTGAACAGGGGCTGTTAACAGCATGTTTCTAGGTCAGTCAAACAGCTGTGAGATTCTCAATTTGAATCCACCAATCAGAGGGGCTGTGTGCTTTTTCCTGCCAAAACTGGTGCACCAAGTGGAGGCTTTTACAGCACAGAGAGAGACAGGATTTTTGCAGTCTATTTCTCATAGTGAGGACTCCCCTCAAACAAACAGCCATAAATTCCTAACCGTAGGGGCTAAAACGGTCATTCTTAGACCGTTGTGTTCATAAGAGATGGGAGAATCTTGAAATGTTGACCATTTAAAATAAAAATATGAAATATCATAGATATATGACATAGATGATTGGTTGTCTTAGAAGCCATGATTGCCCCAATATGCAAATTTGAATGTGCAAGGCCTAAGATATGATTGGCTGGCTGGGAAGCCATGAAGGCAACAATATGCAAATTTTTTTTTTTTTTTTTTTTGTCTGTCCCATTTGGTTCTTTAGCCGTCAGAATTGTTGTCTGAAGACCAACAAGGATACCAAATGGATTTATTTTGCCAAATGGATCATCATGGCATTGCCGTATTGGTCCATTTGATCAACTTTTGTTGTTATTATTTATTTTATTTTCAGTAGTTACAGATGAGTAACTACAATATGCAAATTTGAATGTGCAAGCCCTCGGATATGATTGGTTGTCTTAGAAGCCATATAAAAAGCAGTAAAACTGTACTATGATTTGGTAGAAAAACTATAATTAATCAAAAATACTATATTTGGCAGAAATACTATTTTGTAGCAGAAACACTATATTTAGCACAAATCTGATGAAATAGCGGAAATAGTATGATTTAGCAGAAATGCTGTATTTAGCACAAATGCTGGAAAGCAGCAAAAATGCTATGACTTAGCACAATAGTAATAACCTAAAAAGAAAAATTGGAAAAGCAAAATGGACAGCTGAAAAAATCCTGAACATGCTAAGGGTCCCTCAAATGTAATTGTTAAATGGAAAAAAAACCAGCAAAAAAAGTATAACAGTCACACAACCACAAATATGTACACATATGGTAACACACATGCACAGAGAGACACACACAGGATCAAATTCAGTCAACCAGTCTAAATATATTGAATTTAAATCGCACACACACACACACACACACACACACACACACACACACACACACACACACACACACACACAAGATCCAATTCAGTCAACCAGTCTAAATATATTGAATTTAAATCTTACAATGAGATCATCCCATAAAAAGGCTCTCTCTCTCTCTCTCTCTCTCTCTCTCCCTCTCTCTGTCTCTCTCACACACACACACACACACACACACACACACACACACACACACACACACACACAAGATCCAATTCAGTCAACCAGTCTAAATATATTGAATTTAAATCTTACAATGAGATCATCCCATAAAAAGCCTTTCTCTATCTCTCTCTCTCTCTCTCTCTCTCTCTCTGTCACACACACACACACACACACACACACACAAGATCCAATTCAGTCAACCAGTCTAAATATATTGAATTTAAATCTTACAATGAGATCATCCCATAAAAAGCCTTTCTCTATCTCTCTCTCTCTCTCTCTGTCTCACACACACACACACACACACACACACACACACAAGATCCAATTCAGTCAACCAGTCAAAATATATTGAATTTGAATCTTACAATAAGATCATCCCATAAGAAGTCTCTCTCTCTCTCTCTCTCTCTCTCTCTCTCTCTCTCTCTCTGTCACACACACACACACACAGACACACAGACACATGCACACACACACACACACACACACACACACACACAGGGAGAGAGAAGTAAGTTTCTAGCTCAGTCAAGCAGCCTGGGAGCTGCTGAATTTGAATCCACCAATCAGAGAACCTGTGCACTTTTTCCCGCCAAAACAGGTGCACGCTGCACAGAGAGACACAGGATTTTTGCAGTCTATTTCTCATAATGACGACTCCCCTCAAACAAATGACCATAATTTCCTAACCGTAGGGGCTAGAATGGTCATTCTTACACCGTTTTGTTCAGAAGAGATCGGGGAATCTTAAAGTGTTGACAATTTATCATTAAAATATGAATTATTAAAGATATTTGACTTCTAATGCACCATAACTGAGTAGAACAAAGCAAAAGCTGCCTTGACTTGCCCTCAAACAACGCTTTCTAACTCTAAATCTATTTGGAGTATCAATATCATTCTTTCACCGTAAGAGACAGCAGGCTTTGGTGAACAGTCATGGAAATTTTCAGGTCTCTGTGGAAATCCGACAAAAAGTTATGACGAGAGAAAAAAGTGGTTCATTTCCAGGGTTTGAAATCTGAAGAAATCTGAGCGAGGGACAAATTTCCTACCCTCAAACAAACCCAATTCATGGCCAAATGGTAATATTTGAGAAAACAATTCTTGAATTGTGAGCGTCAGGAGTGTCTGAAGATATACTGGGACAAGCCTCATGTTTTAACTTCGCTTCGTTAGGGAGATATGACGATTTGAATATGCCTCTCATGACAGAAATAAAGCTGTGATTTTGAACAAACTCTCCATTGACTTTGTATGGAGACTTTTCCGACCTTGTGTTGGTCTGAGGAGATTTGGCAAAATTCTATAAATCCCACAACAATGACAGTGACATTTTCTGAAAGCCAGCAAAAATACCTACGTTTTGATGTATAATTTGTGTGAGTTAAGTGAAAATTGAGCGAGTAGCAAGAAGTTGTCGGACATGAAGAGAAGACTGCAAAACCTTGAGTGGCACACTGGAAGCCAAGACCATAGCAACCATAACAACGCATGTATTTTGTGAAAAATCACAAAAATGAAACTCAAAACTTTAAGAGGCATAAAAGTAAAACGGTAAAAGATTTGAAAAAGCTGACTTATACCTGAATAGCCCAATAATTTGTGAACATTTTAAAGTTTGAATGGTTATTCTAGGCGAAAGTATGCGGAAGTAGTTAAGTTTCAAAAACAAGAAAGTTTTAGCAGAATTGCAGAAGTTTCCCATTCATTTCCAATGGGACAAATTAAAGGAAAAAGCTTAATATTTTAAAAAGTATAATAGTATAAAATACCAAAAGATATAGCCGGAAAGGGAAAAATTAGCAGAATAGTTTAAAATTTGAACGGTGAAAATCGGCTGAAAATTGTGGAAGTAGATCCACGGCGAAAAACGTACGGAAACACCCGGAATAATAATAATAAAGATAAAGAATAAAGAGAAACAGGAACTCAATAGTGTGGATGCATAAAGCATCCACACAACTAGAAAAAATTTGCATTTCCTGCGAAAATGCTGTGTGGATGCCGGAACGCTGAAGCTGTCTGCTGAAAATGACTGAAAAAGTTGAAAAGCTGCAAAGATTGTATGGCAGTAAAGAAACTGAAAAATTATGCTGAAAACAAGTGAAGAAGCAGAATCTTTTGCTGAAAAGAGGTGAAAAGGCCAAATTCTGCTTTAAAGGGGTACAGAAGTTCAAATTTGTACTGAAAAGAGGTGAAAAGGTTCCTTCTGAAATGAGTAGAAGATACTGAGATTTGTATTGATAAGAGGTGAAAGGCTGAAAATTCTGCTTAAAATAGGTGAATCAGCAGAATTTCTACTGAAAAGAGGTAAAGAAGTAGAACGTTGCACTGAAACAGGTGAATCAGCAGAATGTCTGCTAAAAAAGAGATTTCTGTTGAAAACACCTGAAAAAGCTGGGATTTGTGCTGAAAAGGGGTGAAAAAACTCACAATTCTGCTGAAACGGGGTGAAGAAGAGGTGTTGGGCTGTTGAGAAGAGTTAAATAAGTTGAACTGATATGTTTGGGTACAAATATGATGATTTGGCATTAATACTGGGTTTTAGCACAACTACTGTGATTTGGGTGAAATACTATGATTTAGAAAAAATATTATGACTTTGTACAAATACAATGTTTTGGCACAAATACTATGATTCTATAATTTGGTTCGAATGCTATGATTTGAAACAAATACTATGATTCGGCAGAAATACTATTATTTAGTAGAAATACTATGATTTACCAGTAGTACAATGTTTCTGCAAAAATACTATGATTTGGTAGAAATACTATGCCTTAGTAGTAATACTATAACATAGCAGATATAATGTGATTTTGCAGACATGGTATGTTTTTGCACGAATACTACGATTTCGCTCAAATACTATGAAATTGCAGTAATACTATGATTTTGAAGGAATACTATGATTTGGTAGAAATACTATGCCTTAGTAGTAATACTATAACATAACAGATATACTGTGATTTTGCAGACATGGTATGTTTTAACACAAATACTACGATTTCGTTCAAATACTATGAAATTGCAGTAATACTATGTTTTTGAAGGAATACTATGATGTGGTAGACATACTATGCCTTAATAGTAATACTATAACATAACAGAAATTTTAATTTGGCACAAATACCATAACTTGGCACAAATACCATGATTTGGCAGAAATACTTTGATTGAGCAGGAGTACTAAGATGTAGTAGAAGTACTTTGATTTAACAGAAATACTATTATGGAGGAGTAATACTTTCTGCAGAAAAGACGGAGAGAAGCAATCACAGTAGCTGCTCATCTCACTGAGCCAAAGCAGTTCTTGTTCCAACAAGAGATATGATGAGAGAAAAAATATGCAGGGGGGGCCGAAGAAGCTGAATTGTTGTGAAAAGAGGGGAAGAAGCAGAACTGTATGCTCGAAACAGGTGAAAATGCTGAAATAATGTTGAAAAGAGGTGGAAAAGCTGAAATTCTTCTGAAAGAGCAGAACAGGCTGAAAATTTTCAGATACTCATTGAGCCAAACTGGAAAAGAGGTGAATCAGCAGAATTTCTGCAGAAAAGAGGCAAAGAAGCAGAAACTTGCGCTGACAAGAGATGAATCAGCAGAGTTTCTGCTGAAAAGAGGTTTTTTTTTCTGAAAACAGCCAAAAAAGCTGGAATTTGTGCTGAAAAGGGGTGAAAAAAAATGAAAATTTTGCTGAAAAGGGGTGAAGAAGCTAAAGTATACCAAATCAAAGTATTTGTGCCAAAACATAGTGTTTCTGCCATATTGTGGTACTATTACATTACAACATGAATACGGATTAAAGATGAAAGAAACTGGCAACAAATTCCTCCACTACAAACCAGTCTGATACCACTTCTTTGCAGTGTTCACGTTTACTAAGGCACTACCCAAAAGGCGCCACAAGAGGGCACTCCAACACAAGAGATGACCTATGTACACTGATGCACTTAGTAACAGTCAGCCTCCTTGAATTGGCAGAAATACTGTGATTTAGTAGTAATACTATAACGTAACAGATATACTGTGATGTTGCAGACATAGTATGTTTTTGCAGTACTCATTTGTAGTGAAAAAAATTAGCAATATAAATTACAGGTCTGTGATAGTGTATAAATTTGTTGTGAAAAAAAAATGTTGACGAAGGTGGGATTGAACCCACGACCTTTGAGCTACAGAGCAGTGTCATTACTGATTGCGCCACCTGGCAAGGGGGCGGGTTGCTGAAAAACACAGACATCATCACTAAGGCACTACCCAAAAGGCGCCACAAGAGGGCACTCCAACACAAGAGATGACCTATGTACACTGATGCACTTAGTAACAGTCAGCCTCCTGCTTAGCCACTACGTAATACAGCGATATTACAGTGTACAAATTCACATAAACTGGCAGGGGGAACAAACAAAGCAGGAACAAGCCCAGGCTGAAAGATGAAAAGGCTGAAAATTTTGCAGAAAAGAGGTGAATCAGCAGAATTTCTGCAGAAAAGAGGCAAAGAAGCAGAACGTTGCGCTGAAAAGGGATGAATCAGCAGAGTTTCTGCTGAAAAGAGGGTTTTTTTTCCTGAAAACAGCCAAAAAAGCTGGAATTTGTGCTGAAAAGGGGTGAAAAAAATGAAAATTTTGCTGAAAAGGGGTGAAGAAGCTAAAGTATACCAAATCAAAGTAGTTGTGCCAAAACATAGTGTTTCTGCCATATTGTGGTACTACTACATTACAACATGAATGAAGATGAAAAGAAACTGGCAACAAAGTCCTCCACTACAAAACCAGTCTGATACCACTTCTTTGCAGTGTTCACGTTTAATAAGGCACTACCCAAAAGGCGCCACAAGAGGGCACTCCAACACAACAGATGACCTATGTACACTGATGCACTTAGTAACAGTCAGCCTCCTTGAATTGGCAGAAATAATGTGATTTAGTAGTAATACTATAACGTAACAGATATACTGTGATGTTGCAGACATAGTATGTTTTTGCACTACTCATTTGTAGTGAAAAAAATTAGCAATATAAATTACAGGTCTGTGATAGTGTATAAATTTGTAGTGAAAAAAAACAAGGTTGACCAAGGTGGGATTGAACCCACAACCTTTGAACTGCAGAGCCGTGTCATTACTGATTGCGGCACCTGAAAAACAAAAACATCTGCAATCAGAAATAAAAGAGATTTCTGTTGAAAACACCTGAAAAAGCTGGGATTTGTGCTGAAAAGGGGTGAAAAAACTCAATTCTGCTGAAACGGGGTGAAGAAGAGGTGTTGGACTGTTGAGAAGAGTTAAATAAGTTGAACAGATATGTTTGGGTACAAATATTGTGATTTGGTAATAATACTGTGTTTTAGCACAACTCCTGAGATTTGATTGAAATAATATGATTTAGAAGAAATATTATGACTTTGTACAAATACAATGTTTTGGCACAAATACCATGATATGGCAAAAATACTATGATTTAGCAGAAATACTATGATTGAGCAGAAGTACTAAGATGTAGTAAAAGTACTTTGATTTAACAGAAATGCAATTATGGAGGAGTAATACTTTAAAATGGGAAAAATATTGATACACACACAGATACACAGAGCCTAAAGGGAACAGTATTTGTGGCATGGAGTGTTAACAAGAATTTGAGGTCCATATTAGAAAAGCTGCTAAAATCATAAAACTTTGCAGAATTGTAATAAATGATGAATATGAATTACTTGTCTGTGATAGTGTGTTAATTTCTAGGGAAAAAACTTTTTTGACCAAGGTGGAATTGAACCTGTGATGTTTAGGTTGCTGACCGGTGTCATTACCAACTGCGCCACTGGGAAACAGCGCAGCAGCTTGGAAAACGGGGAGATGAACTGTCAGATTTAGATCGCGGTGAGAGGCGTAAAACGCCGATTTTTGGAGTTACAAAACGTTGTGTAACTCCAAAACTAGGTGGGATAGAAGCACGATTCTTGTACTGGGTGAATCAGCGGACTTTGCTGAACTTTCACTGCGATTTTCATAGCTCTTTGTACCTCCGTCGCGGAGGTATGACGAGAGAAGAAACGGCTTCATTTTCAGAGTTTGAAAAGTGAAAGGGAGGACAGATTTCCACCCCTCAAACAAACGTAATTTATGGCTTAACAGTAAGATGACTGTAAAAACCGCTCTATGATTTACATGAAATACTTTGATTCAGAAGAAATTCTATAATCTAGCAAAAAGCACTACAGCATAGCAGAAATTATATCACTGAGCAGAATTACTAGGATTTAGCACAAACACTATGATTTGGCTCAAAAATCTTTATTTTGCAGTTATATTATGATTTGGCAGAAATACTATGAGCAGTAATAATATAACAGTACATAATACTGTTATTTTGTGGAAATACAATGCTTTATCACAAATACCATGATATGGCAGAAATACTATGATTCAGCAGAAATACTATGATTGAGCAGAAATACTAAGATGTAGTAAAAGTACTTTGATTTAGCACAAATACTATTAAGCAGGAGTAATACTTTAACATGGGAGAAATATTGATACACACACACACATACACAGAGAGCAAAGGGAGCAGTGGCTGTTAAGACTCTGGGCTTGGTATATCTAGGTCAGCTATATTGGCTGCACCTGCTGTAATCAGCACTTACACACACAGACACAGAGAGAGCTATGGGTTTTCTTCAGTGTATTTCTCACATTCAGGATTCCTCTCGAACAAATGGCCATAATTTGCTAACCGTAGGAGATAGAACGGTCATTCTAACACCGTTTTGTTCAGAAGAGATGGGGGAATCTGCAGGTCTGCATAATTCAGAGATAAAATATAAATTATTAAAGATATATGACTTGTAATACACTGTAACTGAGTAGAGGCAAAGCAAAACTGCCTTGACTTGCCCTCAAACAACATTTTGTAACCCTAAATCTATATGGAGCATCAAAATCATTCTTTCACCGTAAGAAACAGCAGGCTTTGGTGAACAGTCATGGGAATTTTCAGGTCTATGTGGAAATCCATCAAAAAGATATGATGAGAGAAAAAAGTGCCGCATTTCCAGAGTTTGAAATCTGAAGAAATCTGAGCGAGGGACAAATTTCCTACCCTCAAACAAGTGTAATTCATGGCCAAACAGTAAGGACAGTAAGGACAGTGACATTTTCTGAAAGCCAGCAAAAATATCTACGTTTTGATGTATAATTTGTGGGGGTTGAGTGGAAATTGAGCGAGTAGCAAGAAGTTGTTCAGACATGAAGAGAAAATTCAGAAAGGACGAGTGTACACTCTGAGTTAATTGCATAGCAACCATAACAACGCATGTATTTTCTGAAAAATCACAATTTTGCAACTGAAAACATAAAGAGGTATAAGATTAAAACGGTAGAAGATCTGAAAAAGCTGAATCATACAGGAATAGCCCAATAATCTGAGAACATTTTAAAGTTTGAATGGAGTTTCTAGGTGAAAGTATGAGGAAGTAGTTAAGTTTCAAAACCAAGCAAGTTTTAGCAGAATTTCTGAAGATTTCCATTCATTTCAATGGGACAAATTAAAGGAAAAAAGTGTAATATTTTAAAAAGTATAATAGTAATAAACACCAAAAGATATTGCGCACATTAGCAGAAAGAGCAGAACAGTTTAGAGTTTGAACGGAGAAAATCGGCTGAAAACTGAGGAAGTAGTTCCACGGCAAAAAACGTACGGAAGCAACTTGAAGAATAATAATAAAGAACTAGAAAAATTTGCATTTCCTGCGAAAATGCTGTGTGGATGCCTTAACGCCGAAGCTGTCTGCTGAAAATAGCTTAAAAAGCTGAAAAGTTGCAAAAAATTGTATGGCGGTAGAGAGCTGAAAATTCTGCTGAAAACAGGTGAAGAAGCACAACTTTTTGCTGAAAAGTGGGGAAAAGCCAAATATTCTACTGAAAAGGGGTAAAGACGGAGAAATTTTTGCTGAAAAGTGGTGAAAAGAAATTTTACAATGAGCAGGATTCAAACCTGGCCCTCCTGGTCTTAAGGCAGCTACTCATCTCACTGAGCCAAACTCATTCTCTCAAAGAAGAGGTGGATAGACTGACAATTCTGCTGAAATTAGCAGAAGCTGCTGGGAATTGTGCTGATGAGGGGCGAAAAGGATGAAAATTTTGCAGAAAAGAGGTGAATCAGCAGAATTTCTGCAGAAAAGAGGCAAAGAAGCAGAACGTTGCGCTGAAAAGAGGTGAATCAGCAGAGTTTCTGCTGAAAAGAGTTTTTTTTCTGAAAACAGCCAAAAAAAGCTGGAATTTGTGCTGAAAAGGGGTGAAAAAATGAAAATTTTGCTGAAAAGGGGTGAAGAAGCTAAAGTATACCAAATCAAAGTATTTGTGCCAAAACATAGTATTTCTGCCATATTGTGGTATTTGTGCCACAAAAGTTACTACATTACAACATTAATACGGATTAAAGATGAAAGAAACTGGCAACAAATTCCTCGACTACAAACCAGTCTGATACCACTTCTTTGCAGTGTTCACGTTTACTAAGGCACTACCCAAAGGGCGCCACAAGAGGGCACTCCAACACAAGAGATGACCTATGTACACTGATGCACTTAGTAACAGTCAGCCTCCAACTTAGCCACTACGTAATACAGCGATAACATAGCAGAAATACTGTGATTTTGTTGAAATACTATGTTTTAGGACAAATACTATGATTTGGCAGAAATACTATGATATAGCAGCAATACTATGTTTTGGTACAAATGCTGCGCTTAGGCACAAATATTATGATTTGGCAGACACTATGATTTAGCAGAGATAATATGATTTGACAGAAATACTAAACTTTGGCACAAATACTATAATTGAGTGCAAGTACTTTAAGATAACAGAAAAACTATGATTTAGCAGAAATACAATGTTTTTGCAAAAACACTGTAATTTCACTCAAATACTTTGAAATAGCCGTAATACTATGATTTGGCAGAACATAACAGAAATTCTACGACTAAGTAGTAATACTATAACATAACAGAAATATTAATTGGGCACAAATACTATAATTTGGCACAAGTACCATGTTTTGGCAAAATCCCATAATTTGGCACAAATACTATGATTTGGCAGACACTATGATTTAGCAGAGATAATATGATTTGGCAGAAATACTAAACTTTGGCACAAATACTATAATTGAGTACTGTAAGATGAGAGAAATACTATGATTAAGCAGAAATACAATGTTTTTGCAGAAACACTGTAATCTATATTTTGATATGAATACTATGATTTGGCACGAGTAGTATGATTTAGTACAAATACTACGAATTGGCAGAAATACTGTGACTTAGTAGTAATACTATAACATAACAGATATACTGTGATGTTGAAGACATAGTACGTTTTTGCACATATGGTACGATTTCGCTCAAATACTATGAAATTGCAGTAATACTATGGTTTTGAAGGAATGCTATGATTTGGTAGAAATACTATGCCTTAGTAGTAATACTATAACATAACAGATATACTATGATTTTGCAAACAGTCTATGTTTTTGCACAACTAGCACAATGTGGCAGAAATATTATGATTTGGCACAAGTACTATGATTTAGTAGAATTACTCTTATTAGCATAAATACTATGTTTCAGTACAAATACTATAATTTGGCAATAATACTGCGTTTCAGCACAACTACTGAGATTTGATTGAAATACTATGATTTAGAAGAAATACTATGACTTCGTACAAATACTACTATGTTTTGGTTCGAATACTATGATTTGCAAAAAATACTATGATTTGGCACAAGTACCATTATTTAGTACAAATACTACGAATTGGCAGAAATACTGTGACTTACTAGTAATACTTTAACATAACAGATATACTGTGATGTGTTTGGCACATATACTATAATCAGCAGATATACTATAACATAACAGAAATTCTACGACTTAGTAGTAATACTATAACGTAACAGAAATTTTAATTGGGCACAAATAACATGATCTGGCACAAATACCATGATTTGGTAAAAAAATACCATGATTTGGCACAACTACTATGATTGGGTACAAATACTATGATTTGGCATAAGTACTATGACTTAGTACAAATACTATGATTTGGCACAAATACTATGATTTAGCAGAAATACTATGTTTTAACATAAATAATATCTTTTGACAGAAATGTCTGCTAAAAGGTACTATTTCTGCTTTTTAGCAGAAATCCTGCAATTTTGCATAAACACTATGATTTGTGATAAATACTATGATTTGGCAAATATACTATATTCAGCATATATACTATAACATAACAGAAATACCTCCACCTACTAGTAATTCTATAATATATCAGAAATGTCATGATTTGACACAAAAACCATGATTTGGCACAAATACCATGATTTGGCAAAAATACTATGATTACCCAGAATTACTATGATTGAGCAGAAGTACTAAGATGTAGTAGAAGTACTTTGATTTAGCAGAAATACTATTATGGAGGAGTAATACTTTAACATGGGAGAAATATTGATACACACACACATACACAGAGCCTAAAGGGAACAGGGGCTGTTAAGACTCTGGGCTTGGTATATCTAGGTCAGCTAAATTGGCTGCGCCTGCTGTAATCAGCACTTACACACACAGACACAGAGAGAAGTATGAGTTTTCTTCAGTGTATTTCTTACATTCAGGATTCCCCTCGAACAAATGGCCATAATTTCCTAACCGTAGGGGCTAGAACACTCATTCTGACACCGTTTTGTTCAGAAGAGATGGGGGAATCTGCAGGTCTTCATAATTCAGAGATAAAATATAAATTATTGAAGATATATGACGTGTAATACACTGTAACTGAGTAGAGGCAAAGCAAAACTGCCTTGACTTGCCCTCAAACAACGTTTTGTAACTCTAAATCGATATGGAGCATCAAAATCATTCTTTCACCGTAAGAAACAGCAGGCTTTGGTTAACAGTCATGGAAATATTCAGGTCTCTGTGGAAATCCATCAAAAAGATCTGACGAGAGAAAAAAGTGCCTCATTTCCAGAGTTTGAAATCTGAAGAAATCTGAGGGAGGGACAAATTTCCTACCCTCAAATAAGTGTAATTCATGGCCAAACGGTAATAGGTGAGAAAAAAATTCTTGAATTGTGAGCATCAGGAGTGTCTGAAGATATATTTGCACAAGCCTCATGTCTCCACTTTGTTTCGTTAAGGAGATATGACAATTTGAAAATGCCTCTCATTAGAGAAATCCAGCGGTGATTTTGAACAAACTCTCCATTGACTTTCTGTGGAGACTGTTCAGACTTTGTGTTGCTCTGAGGAGATTTGCAAAACATCTGTAGGTCCCACAACAATGATAGTGACATTTTCTGAAAGCCAGCAAAAATACCTACGTTTTGATATGGAGGACCAGAAGAGCCACGCGCATCGAAATAAAAATTTCTGTGCTTTAATAATGAATTGTAGAATAAATTCTGCAATTGTAAATTCATTTTTGAATTCCAATTTAATAAACTGCATTTCAAAATCCTTTTTCCAATTGCACTTTAATAAACTGCATTTTAAAATCCTTTTTTCAATTGCACTTTAATAAACTGCAGTTCAAAATCCTTTTTCCACTTGCAATTTAATAAACTGCAGTTCAAAATCCTTTTTCCACCTGCAATTTAATAAACTGCAGTTCAAAATCCTTTTTCCACTTGCAATTTAATAAACTGCAGTTCAAAATCCCTTTTCCACTTGCAATTTAATGAACTGCAGTTCAAAATCCTTTTTCCACTTGCAATTTAATAAACTGCAGTTCAAAATCCCTTTTCCACTTGCAATTTAATAAACTGCAGTTCAAAATCCTTTTTTCAACTTGCAATTTAATAAAATGCAGTTCAAAATCCATTTCCCTTTCCTGTTCGGTCCTGGATTAGCTGCTGGATTAGCTCCTGGATTAGCTGCTGGATTAGCTCTTCGATTAACAACTTGCTGGAGGCTATTCAAATTAGCCACACCGTGGGATGTAAGGAGCTCTCTGATTGGTTGGTCAGACACAGGCTGTCTGCCAGCCTGGATTTTTCTAGCTCATAGCTTCGCCCTGCTACGAAGCGTGTGTGCTTGTACAAAGGCCGTTCAGCCTCAGGATTTACACTCGGCTCGACTCGGATATGTGAAGAATGAAGGGACCCTGCAGCGAAACGGAGAGCCAACCTCTGACTGAGTGCCTGTCTACACAGTCTGACCACCTGTTGAAGGTAAGGTGCTAACGTGGCTAACGCTAGCATCACCGCACGTAGCTCCGTTATTTTAAGATCATCTTAGTTTATGAAAGTTTTACGTCGCAGCTGTACGAGCTCGCTGCGTGTTTTGTAAGCTGCTGTGCTCTTCACAAATAAAGCTGGAAGCAGCTCAGACTGTTAGAACCAGCACTGAGCCCTGTTACATTTATACAGTGTTAGAGCAATGGCTGCAACCTACAGCCTTTAAACTAGCGATTAAAATGCTGACAGTAAACTCGTCAGTCCAGATGTTACCACATTACTCTATGGTACTTAGAGTTAAAACAACTGAGACAGGCTGATTAAAATAACAGCTGTCAGTTCTCTCATTCCTTATATCAAGACTGGAGATCACACTACTGATTTCAGTTCATTTAATATGTGAGAGCACAGATTCATTCTCAACTGGACATAAATGATGATCAAAGGTTGTATATATGATGAAGTCATCAAATCCCAGCCTCTAACACAGTGTGCTGAATCTTAGCTTTGAATGTCCAGTATATTCTAATCAGTGCAATGTAAGCATTCACTGAACCTACAGTATCTACACCTGTGTGGCAAATGTGTGGTAAAGATACAGATAATGAAATTTAATTATTAATACAATATACATCATGAAAAATGAAAGCTGAAATTGATTCAGTTTAGTACTTTTCTCTGTATGTTCTGTGATTATAAAGGCCTTATATTCTGTGATATATACTGTAAATGATTTTCACAGAAGTCTTAAAGTACTTAAATCACTGCTGATAGTCTGGTTGTTTATATTTTCACATGTTTTTTGTGTCTGTAGGGCTGTTTGATGACGATTTGGACTCCTCTGGGAGATGAGGACACACCCACATCTGTTCCATACTGCAGCCATGGATGGTGTTACAGCTCTGAGTCAGCTTTGGGCCATCAGATGCACACACTGGAAAACCAGCACCTGGACTTCATGCAGGAGAGACGGCCTCAGTGATGGACTCTGCATCCTCTACTTTACCTCCTAATCTCTTTCTCTTTAACACACAATTACAATCACTCCAAAAGAGTGTAAACTTACTGAGGAAGTCTCTAACTTGTACACATTTGTACTTTTACTTGTTTTATGAGTTATTTTTAACAAGAGTAAAGTTATTCACATAAAGTTGTTATTCTTCTGTATTTATTCTTTTGTATCATGTACTACAGTCGTACTGAACTTTACAGACCTGGTGAATTGGAGAAAACAAAGATCACACACACACACACACACACACACACACACACACACACACACACACACACACACACACACATATATATATCATTCAGCTTCAGCAGTATTTCTATTCATCTTATGAATTCCAGTCCAATGTCAATTCACTGAGTTCAGTTTTGGTCTTAAACTCCAGAGAATACCACCTGGTTTAACAATCTTTTTTATCTGATTATTGGCAAAATGTTTTCTTCTTTCACAAGAAAACAGTCTTCTGAAAGAAGAAAACATTTTGGGCTCAATTTCAGCCTCAGGCGAAATTGAGCCCAAAGAAACAACAACAAAGTTTAGTTCCTCTGGATTTTCCATGGAAAATTGTTTTATCACTCATCCAGATGACTTCTCCAGTGTCACAGATGAGTGATGAATGTATCTCCCACTGGAAACCATTGTGTCCAGTTAAAGTCAGTCGACTTTTTTTTAAGGAGAGTTGTTACATGCTGTGCTCATGAGGACAATGGGTTTTAACTTGCAGCACAACACAAAGCTGCTATACTGGATCAACGATCAAAACACTAATTGAGCAGAATTAAAGCAAAATGTAATATCCTCATATGATGACACATCACACACGACCCAGCATTGTTCTAAGAATGCAAAATTTCTTATTGGAAGTTTCCACAGCTGCCAGAAAGGGACAGCTTTCTGGCTGGTCTTTATGAGTGGTCGTTGCTCTCTCGTTTTCTCTGGAATTGCTGCACAGAGGATGTAACACCCATGATAAGCACTGAGGTGTGTTTCCTTGTCAGAAATCAGCAATACTCAGCTTCCAGGTAAGGAAAAGTGGAACCAGAAGATATTCAAATGCATCTCTCCGCAGCTGCTGATGAATTCTACGAAAAACAAAGTTAGTTAAAAACATTTGCAGGTGAATCACCACTGATTTATCAGTGACATCCATTTACTCAAAAATTACTGACAAGTGGATAACTAGGATATATATATATATATATATATATATATATATATATATATATATATATATATATATATATATATATATATATATATATATATATATATATAATTTCAAAAATGTCCTGTACAAAATGGAACTGTATATGACAAATGTGGTGCTTGTGGAATTTTTAACAAGGACCCTACAAAACTTTACAGTACTCTACTGCCAAACTTTTGACAGCTAGGTGTGCAGTTCCTGCTTTAAATGCATCCACTTTTAAGATTAAGGAATCTAAGTGATAAGAGGCCAGAAATGTTTGAACTCGCTTATGAACCTACATCACTGAGGCCGTCTCTCCTGCATGAAGTCCAGGTGCTGGTTTTCCAGTGTGTGCGTCTGATGGCCCAAAGCTGACTCAGAGCTGTAACACCATCCATGGCTGCAGTATGGAACAGATGTGGGTGTGTCCTCATCTCCCAGAGGAGTCCAAATCGTCATCAAACAGCCCTACAGACACAAAAACGTGAAAATATAAACAACCAGACTATCAGCAGTGATTTGAGTACTTTAAGACCTCTGTGAAAATCATTTACAGTGTATATCACAGAATTTAAGGCCTTTATAATCACAGAGCATACAGAGAAAAGTACTAAACTGAATCAATTTCAGCTTTCATTTTTCATGATGTATATTGTATTAATAATTAACTTTCATTATCTGTATCTTTACCACACATTTGCCACACAGGTGTAGATACTGTAGGTTCAGTGAATGCTTACATTGCACTGATTAGAATATACTGGACATTCAAAGCTAAGATTCAGCGCACTGTGTTAGAGGCTGGGATTTGATGACTTCATCATATATACAACCTTTGATCATCATTTATGTCCAGTTGAGAATGAATCTGTGCACTCACATATTAAATGAACTGAAATCAGTAGTGTGATCTCCAGTCTTGATATAAGGAATGAGAGAACTGACAGCTGTTATTTTAATCAGCCTGTCTCAGTTGTTTTAACTAAGTATCACAAAGTAATGTGGTAACATCTGGACTGACGAGTTTACTGTCAACATTGTAATCGCTAGTTTAAGGCTGTAGGTTGCAGCCGTTGCTCTAACACTGTATAAATGTAACAGGCCTCAGTGCTGGTTCTAACAGTCTGAGCTGCTTCCAGCTTTATTTGTGAAGAGCACAGCAGCTTACAAAACACGTAGCGAGCTCGTACAGCTGCGACGTAAAACTTTCATAAACTAAGATGACCTTAAAATAACGGGGCTACGTGTGGTGATGCTAGCGTTAGCCACGTTAGCACCTTACCTTCAACAGGTGGTCAGACTGCGTAAACAGGCACTCAGTCAGAGGTTGGCTCTCCGTTTCGCTGCAGAGTCCCTTCATTCTTCACATATCCGTGTCGAGCCGAGTGTAAATCCCGACGCTGAACGGCCTTTGTACAAGCACACACGCTTCTTAGCAGGGCGAAGCTATGAGCTAGAAAAATCCAGGCTGGCAGACAGCCTGTGTCTGACCAACCAATCAGAGAGCTCCTTACATCCCACGGTGTGGCTAATTTGAATAGCCTCCAGCAAGTTGTTAATCGAAGAGCTAATCCAGGAGCTAATCCAGCAGCTAATCCCGGAGCGAACAGGAAAGGGAAATGGATTTTGAACTGCAGTTTATTAAATTGCAAGTGGAAAAAGGATTTTGAACTGCAGTTTATTAAATTGCAAGTGGAAAAAGGATTTTGAACTGCAGTTTATTAAATTGCAAATGGAAAAAGGATTTTGAACTGCAGTTTATTAAATTGCAAGTGGAAAAAGGATTTTTAACTGCAGTTTATTAAATTGCAGGTGGAAAAAGGATTTTGAACTGCAGTTTATTAAATTGCAAGTGGAAAAAGGATTTTGAACTGCAGTTTATTAAATTGCTAGTGGAAAAAGGATTTTGAACTGCAGTTTATTAAATTGCAGGTGGAAAAAGGATTTTGAACTGCAGTTTATTAAATTGCAAGTGGAAAAAGGATTTTTAACTGCAGTTTATTAAATTGCAAGTGGAAAAAGGATTTTGAACTGCCGTTTATTAAAGTGCAACTGAAAAAGGATTTTAAAATGCAGTTTATTAAAATGCAATTGGAAAAAGGATTTTGAAATGCAGTTTATTAAATTGGAATTCAAAAATGAATTTACAATTGCAGAATTTATTCTACAATTCATTATTAAAGCACAGAAATTTTTATTTCGATGCGCGTGGCTCTTGTGGTCCTCCATATTTTGATGTATAATTTGTGGGGGTTGAGTGGAAATTGAGCGATTAGCAAGAAGTTGTTCAGACATGAAGAGAAAATTCAGAAAGGACAAGTGCACACTCTGAGTTAATTGCATAGCAACCATAACAACGCATGTATTTTCTGAAAAATCACAATTTTGCAACTGAAAACTTGAAGAGGTATAAAATTAAAATGGTAGAAGATCTGAAAAAGCTGAATCATACAGGAATAGCCCAATAATCTGAGAACATTTTAAAGTTTGAATGGAGTTTCTAGGTGAAAGTATGAGGAAGTAGTTAAGTTTCAAAACCAAGCAAGTTTTAGCAGAGTTGTGGAAGATTTCCATTCATTTCAATGGGACAAATTAAAGGAAAAAAGTGTAATATTTTAAAAAGTATAATAGTAATAAACACCAAAAGTCATAGCGATCATTAGCAGAAATAGCAGAACAGTATAGAGTTTGAACGGAGAAAATCGGCTGAAAACTGAGGGAGTAGTTAAGCGCCAAAAAACGTACGGAAGCAACTAGAATAAAGTAGAATAAAGAATAAAGAGAAACAGGAACTCAATAGTGTGGAAGCCCTTTTAGGGCATCCACACAATAAAGAGAAACAGGAACTGAATAGTGTGGAAGCCCTTTGAGGGCATCCACACAATAAAGAATAAAGAGAAACAGGAACTCAATAGTGTGGATGCTTAAAGCATCAAAGAATAAAGAATAAAGAGAAACAGGAACTCAATAGTGTGGATGCTTAAAGCATCCACACAATAAGAGTAAACATTTACTCACCAAGTCAGTGTATCAGGTAAAGATCCACAGCAATGACAACAATAGTCTCTTGAGCTGAGGCTTCTCCGGGTTTGCTCAACATATTCCATAACAAATGCACCATGAACATGCAGACTGATCCGGGAGGGAGGAGGACGGTAGTCACGTGGCATTTTCAAAACACATCTTTCATCCTTCCGCACTGAGAAGCAAAACTTCCAGCTTACTTAGTTTTTCTAAGTTAAGACAACTCAAATAAATTGAGTTTATCAGCGTTTTTGCATAAAAAGTACTGGTGACTTATTTAAATTGAGTTCTAATAACAAATTGATAAAAATTGAGTTCAGCCTATTTAATATTTTTAATTAAACACAATATTACATTTTACAGTGTTCACAGCAGAGGGGCCTGGGTTTGGCTCACATTAGACTCACCAGTTAACCTAACCCCACTAACTGCATGTCTTTGGACTGTGGGAGGAAGCCGGAGAGCCCGGAGAGAACCCACGCAGACACGGGGAGAACATGCAAACTCCACACAGAACGACCAGATGGTGGAATCAGATTCAGGACCTTGTTGTTGTGAAGCAACAGTGATCACTGGACCAGCCTCTCGTGTTTCGATAATCTGATACATTTATTGGATCTGAGCTGCTCGTTTTAATCCTGCTGACTCTTACAGACGGTTTTATATGTGTGAAAGCTGTTATCAGTGACATTACAATATTATCAAAGAGCTCGCTGTGATATCAGAGCCTAAAGCTGCTCACTGTGGAGCCAAAATCAGGCAGAGAGGAGGGAAGCTCCACCTCTTCCTGTTGCAGATATACGCTGAGCACAGCACATGTGACGGTCAGAGCAGAGAGACGTCGACCTGGACATGGATCACCTGCTGCTGCTGCTCCTGCTGTGGAGCTCAGGTAGGATTCACAGCTGTGATTGGCTCACACATCAACATCACCCGACACTCACAGATCAGAATCAGAATCAAAGGAAAAGGAAAAGCTGCACTCTGACAGTCAGAAGCAGTTTTTCATCTGTTTACGTCTTCATTTCCTGCTTTATGACTTTTCAGAATTCAGAATCAGAATACTTTATTGATCCCTAGGGGAAATTATTTTTGGTTACAGTGCTCCAGTATAAACAAACAGTAACAAAGACAGACAATACACTAAGTAAGAATAGCACAATATATACATACATATATATACATATAATTACTTATAGAGCTTGAGTCAGCTCTATAAGTAATTACAATCTGAGGCCTTAGGCCAAAAACTACAGCAACCAGCAGTACAAACAGTTTAAATCACTGCAGGTTGCAGGACATCCAAACAGGTAGTTGCAGAGAGGGGAAAAAATCTCTTTCACAAAAACCATCATTTATCCTCCTTTTGTATCAGAGGAAATGAGTAAAGCAGCTTTTCTGTTTCAGGAAGTAGTTCCACTTAAGTATCCTCTCCTTGTTTTTTCACTGATTCCAGATGTTCATCACCTCTCGTCATGTTTCCAATGATCCAGTCCCATTTCTCCCGTTTGCTGTCCTTCATTTCCTGATTGACTGATTTGATTTGTTGTGTGTGAGGTTGGAACTTGTCCTGTTTTTGCTGCTGTAGTTTTTGTTCTCACTTGTCTCTTTGTTGGGTTATAGACTGGGTGTTCTGTGCTGTTGTATTTTCCACATGTTGGAAGAACGTAGGGATGGAGCTCGATGCTGATGTTTCGATACTGTGTTGAGCTTCTGATGCACAGATGTTTGGAAGCACTGCTCTGAAGTGCGGTGTGAAACACCCAGGTCACGTGACCATGACAAGTTTTGGTTGTACTCCACCCCAGTTTCACGTGTTTGCGTACCTTCTGCTTCCAAGTACTGCCAGGTTTCACATTTTCATAAAGCAGAGAGATTTGTAAAGACTGAATTAATGTTTTTGATACAATTAATTACAGCGCATCTGCTAAACAACATCCTCTCTCTGATTATTCTTTTGGCTGCAGATTGTGAAATTCAACCGACATGTTCACATGTTGATTCATGGTTTGCTTCAGAATATTTTTAAGGTTATCTGCTATAAAAAGCCAGAACAGGAACATCTGCTTCATGTCTTTGTGTTTTATCCTCAGTTACTTTGACACAAAGACACCTGCTGTGATGCTCACAGCTCTGATGAAGTCTCACAGTATCAGTACTGATAAATGATCAGAATTATAATATTTCTGACTGAGTCAAACTTGAATCGAAGCGAAAACTTGTGAATAAGAATTGAATCAGTTGTAGAAATCAGTGACAATACCCAGCCCTACTTTTCATGACAGATGAGGTTTTTACTTTTTTATTGTCACTGATCCTTCGGCTGAAAATATCTTATAAACAGCACGAGGCAGGTTCACTATGACCAAAACTCAACGTGACAGAAATTGAGTGATGATGTGTGCAGCAGCTCTCGCTTCAAATGAAAGCTCACAGTCCTGTTTGAAACTGAGGCCCACCATGTCACAGATCAACATGTGGCTGTAGGCTGATGCACCCCAGGGCTGAAAGATGAGACAGCGCCCTCTGCTGAAATCTTCCTGCTCATGACAGAAAATAATATCTAAAGAAGTTCCAGCAGAGGCAATCTGTTTTTACTTGGTTTGGGTCCAGAAGGACACCAACAAGAATGAAGCTCGTTTTTTAAATGGCACAAAGATAACAGCACTGTTCTGGAAAAGAAATGTTTCGCACCAGATAAAGGAAATGATGTCAAAGCTCTAACTAGAAACAGATAAAGTGAAGGACAAACAAAGTTCTGAAAGCTTTGAGGACCTCCATGAACTTTTTGAAAGATGTGGATCCAAGTGCTGCTGATAGGGATCATGTGATGTTTGGGCTTCTCTCTCTGCAGCTGTGGATGAATGTTGATGTTAACTAGTGCCATATAAATACAACTGAACTGACACTGGAAGACGTTTTTCCTTAAAATTCATCACAAGACAAACATGAAACACTCACAAAACCATTTAAAATCACCAATTAGCCTAACGAGTATGGTGAGCATGCTCTCCTGTGTCAGTGTGATGTTTGATGAAGTCCATGGTGTGAATCTGTCTCAGTCTGATTTATGGGAAATTCTTTTTTTCTAAGAGTTTTTATCCACAACTGAGCTCCAATCCGACTGAGCTTCATACTGATGGATTTTCTCTGATTTGTGTTGTCAGGAGTGAAGCCTGAAGGAGAGCACAGTTCAACAGGTAAACAAAGAACTCAAATACAAAAAAACAAAAACACAGAAGCAGCAGCAAAGTTTGACTTTAATGTTTTCAAAGGGAAATTCACTTCTACTACTGACTCTCTGCTTTCTGCTCAGGGCCTGGCGATGTCAGGTTGGTGGGAGGAGCCAGTCGCTGTGCAGGTACACTGGAGCTGAAACATCTGGGAGAATGGAGAGCAGTCAGTAGCTCATACTATGCTGTGAACGCGAAAGTAGCAGCCGTCTTCTGTGAACATCTGGACTGTGGCTCTGTTGTTAATGTAGGAAAGAGATACGAGTCCTCATCGAGATCCGTGTGGCAGATCAAATTTAACTGTGTTGATCCCAGATCTGCTCTGAGGAATTGTACAACATCAGCTGAATCTTCCCACATTCTGGATGCCACCTGTTCAGGTAAGTTTCAGTGACACCATCAGTGACATCAGACCGAGCAGAACTTCATGAGTCCTCTGGACCAACCAGCCTGAAAGGTGTCCTGCTTCAGCTCGAGAGCTTTCTGAGTCACCTGTGACTGTTTGACTGTTTTTGCTGTTTTATTGTCAGGCCTCTCTCCAGGCATTAAAGGTTTGGTCAGGTGATTTTTGTCTTTGTCGTCACAACGTAAATTCAGTAAAATCATAATTCACGTCGGCAGTAATGACACCCGGTTACGCCAATCGGAGGTCACTAAAATCAATATTGAATCGGTGTGTAACTTTGCCAAAACAATGTCGGACTCTGTAGTTTTCTCTGGTCCCCTCCCCAATCAGACCAGGAGTGACATGTTTAGCCGCATGTTCTCCTTAAATTGCTGGCTGTCTGAGTGGTGTCCCAGAAACGATGTGGGCTTCATAGATAATTGGCAAACCTTCTGGAGGAAACCTGGTCTTGTTAGGAGAGACGGCATCCATCCCACTTTGGATGGAGCAGCTCTCATTTCTAGAAATATGGACAAATTTATTAACCCCCCCAAAATATGACTATCCAGAGTTGGGACCAGGAAGCAGAGTTGCAGTCTTACACGCCTCTCTGCAGCTTCTCTCCTCCTGCTACCCCCCCAAAAACCCATCTCCATTGAGACGGTGTCAGCTCCCAAAAAGACAAAAAACAAACCAAAAACCAGCAATAAACAACTTAAACATAAAAAATCAAAAAGAAAGAACAATACAGAATCCACATCTGAACCAAAGAGTAAAACAGTGAAATGTGGATTATTAAATATTAGGTCTCTCTCCTCCAAGTCTCTGTTAGTACATGACTTAATAATTGACCAACAAATCGATTTACTCTGCCTTACAGAAACCTGGTTGCAGCAGGATGATTATGTTAGTTTAAATGAATCAACACCCCCGAGTCATTCTAACTACCAGAAACCTCGAAGCACAGGCCGAGGGGGCGGTGTGGCAGCAATTTTTCACACCAGTCTATTAATCAACCAAAGACCCAGACAGACTTTTAATTCATTTGAAAGCCTGATGCTTAGCCTCGTCCACCCCAGCTGTAAAACTCAGAAACCAGTCTTACTTGTTATCATCTATCGTCCACCTGGGCCTTACACAGAGTTTCTCTCTGATTTCTCAGACTTTTTATCTGATTTAGTGCTCAGCTCACATAAAATAATTATTGTGGGTGATTTTAACATCCATGTAGATGCTAAAAATGACAGCCTCAACATTGCATTTAATCTGTTATTAGACTCAATTGGCTTCTCTCAAAATGTAAAAGAACCCACCCACCACTTTAATCACACTCTAGATCTTGTTTTAACATATGGCTTAGAAACTGAACATTTAACAGTGTTTCCTGAAAACCCTCTGCTGTCTGATCATTTCCTGATAACATTTACATTTACAATAATTGATTACACAGAATCAGGGCCCTGCAGAGATGTTTAAAGGGGCGGGTCCTCAAAGCCAAAAAGGGGCACACAGAACCAGGCTGAAGAACAACAACCCACATTCATCAAGAATCTTATCATATTATAGCACTGTCATAATGTGGGGACAATGCAAAACAAACGTAGCTGTTTTACCTGATGGGTACAATGTTGCTGCTGCTCCTGCTGCTGATAGTGCTGGAGGGCAGGGCTGTGTTGATCTGAGACTGCAGACATTAAAAAGTCCAGACTGGCAACCTGTCCAGGGTGGACCCCGCCTCTTGCCCTGTGACAGCTGGGATAGGCTCCAGCACCCCCCACGACCCTGAAAAGGATAAATGGAAGTAAATGGATGGATGGATTATTACTATTGTTATTATTATCTGATTTGATGTTTGATTTCTTAATGGTTATCTTTATTACTGTGTAGGTTTCATTCTCAGGGTTTTCAGTTCTCAGGTTTTCTTCCTGTGTCCTCCCCCCGGTGCTCTGTTTGTGTCCCTGAGTTTGTGCTTGTGAATTTCCTGTTTTACTTTGAAGGTCTGTCTCTCGTGTCTAATTAGGTTCAGCTGTGTCCTCCTGTGTGTCATTCCCTCGTTACCTTGTGTGTATTTGTAGTGTGTGCTTGCCTGTGTTCATTGTCGGTCCATCTGTGTCTCTCTGCCCTGCTCGTCACTCCGCGTCATTATGGTTTCAGGTTAGTTCATTAGTTTTCCCCAGTTTAGGTTTGTTAGCTCCCCGTTCTGCACTTCCACTCGTGTAAATAAAGCTCACTTGCATCACAGGCTACGTCCATATGAAAACGCAGATTTTTTTGGGTGTTTGCACCTTTCGTCCACACGTAAACTGTGTTTTCAATCACTGAAAATGGAGATTTATAAAAACTCCTGCTAGGGTGGAGATTTTCGAAAACTCAGTTTTTGTGTTTACGTGTGGACGAGGAAAACTCAGGTCTCACAATGTCAAAGGTGTGCGCCATTTTTGACGCGACGCCGTGCACCACGCTATTGTTTACATGAGAGTATTTCTGCAATGGCGGAGAGAGAGACAAAATACTGTTGCTGTTATTCTGACTATCTGCAGTTTTAACACACTTACACATACACACGCAGTTACTGTCCCTCCGTTTACAAAGAGTGAGGCGTCAGAGTGAACTTCAGATGTGGCTTCTACATTCAACACAGACGCTCTCACAACCCAATCCTTTTTTTAAAAAAATTACATTTATGCATGCTGCATGCATTTAGTTCATTCCTAGTTGTGATTCTAGACCAGTGTTGGGAAGGTTACTTTTAAAATGTATTCCACTACAGATTACAGATTACATGCCCCAAAATGTATTTTGTGACGTATTCTGTTACGTTACTCAATGAGAGTAACGTATTCTGAATACTTTAGATTACTTAATATATTATCATGCTGTTTACAACTACATGAATGTACTATTGCTGTGTGATTTATTACTGTTACTGAAGGTTACTCTCCACACCAATACCAACTAGATGTTTAAATCTTAATATAAATGAGTAACAGTAGGTGGACATTAGGTAAGGCTGCACTTTTTGCAGCGATCTCGTATAGAAAACTATTCCACGGCTCCGAACCGTAGTAAAGGGACCTCTGGCTAATACGTCGGGTTTGTGTCGGGCTCGTAGCCGAAAAATAGCTTTACTTTGTTGTCTGGGTCAACTTTGTTTATCTATCTATCTATCCATCCATCCATCTACACACACACACACACACACACACACACACACACACACACACACACACTTCCAGCTCCCGTTTCTGCTCAGTGACAGCTCGTACTTTTCCTTTCTCTCCCTCCCTCGCTCACAGACACATAACGGGTATGGCAGTCCATTCTCCCTGCAGCACGGACTACACTGCCCATCAGGCTACATGCTTTAGGGCGATGCCTGTAACACTCTGCCTATTGCCTTCATATTAAACAATTTTTGCGAATAATTTTTAAAAATATTTCTTCATGTCATTATGCGGGCCGCAAGTAGAGGTGACATGGGCCACGAGATTGAGACACAGACATTAGAACCTCTTAATGCCTGTTTTGTTTGGGTTTCCACCAGCATCGGAACAAAAAATATGGAGTTCATAGCCTTATGAAACAGGAAAGTACCGCCGTGTAATCCATTCATTTCAACAAAGTAACTGTATTCTGAATACCACCTTTTTAAACGGTAACTGTAACGGAATACAGTTACTCATATTTTGTATTTTAAATACGTAACGGCGGTACATGTATTCCGTTACTCCCCAACACTGTTCTAGACCAACCAAAATACTGTCTTTACTTATTAACATTTGAAATGTTGAAGGCACTTGAAAGTAACACCAAGTCAGCTGCCCTTCCAGGAAAACAAAAGCTTTTAGGAAGTACTTAAGGTTTTGTGAGAAAACCCTGTTTAGTCTTTCCCTCGCAGGCTTCTAGACTTCTGATTGGCCAACAATTTGTTTTTAGCGTTTACATGTGGACCGAGATATTTTTTCAAAACTGCACTGTGGATGGGATTTTTTTTTAAAAACGAAAACGGAAAATCTCCGTTTTCAAAAATACCCGCGTACATGTGGACGTAGCCACAGTCTATACCTGTATCATGGGTCCTCCTTCTCTTGTCCCGGTAACCCTGACATGAAGCTCCCAAGACTCTGGACGAGACTGTAGATCTCACCTTGAAAATTGGCCAGCGGGTTATGTCATGACCTCATCACACTCCTTGGGTCTTCCACTCTCAAACAGCGTTTGTTTCAGTAGTTTCAGTAAAGCCATAAAAATCTATTTCAACTGAATAAATTTCAGAGTCACAAAAAGTCCTTCAGCTTAGAAAATCCTTTAAGACCATTTCAGCATTTTTCCTTCTAGACAGTTCAGGTTAGGTTCTCACTCATCTACAAATAAAATAAGGTGTTAGAATAAGGAAAGATACACATTATCTAATACAAAGCTGAAAAATGCCTGTGTTACAGAAGCCAAAACATGAAAAACACATTAAAATCAAATATCCCAGAAGAAAATCTGAGGCAGGTGAAAAATATATTGAGGGCTCATAAATGTAAACTTAGAGATAATCCAATAAGCAACCCAAAAAGTAAAATCTGCCAAAAAATATAGGCATGAGGTGGGAACCATTTCCTTTATCTGCATCTTATCCATTAACCAGGAGAAAGATGACCACTTAAACACGATTCAGGAGGCGATAAAAGGAGGAGAACTTGATCAGTTTCATGTTCACAGACTGAATGTTGTCCTCGGAGAACCGCCCCGTCCACCTGAGGTCCTGTTTTATGGCAAGGCAAGGCAAGTTTATTTATATAGCACAATTCAACAACAAGGTGATTCAAAGTGCTTTACAGAGACATTAAAAACAAAAACAAATAAAAAGCATGATTTAAAATTGATTAAGACAAGCAAACAAAACAAACAAACAAAACAGTATGTAAAATCAAAAATCAAAACAGTAGATAAAATCAGAACAGTAGATAAAATCAGTAGTTAAAATGTAAGTTTTGAAATTTAAGCTTAAAAGTGTGGATTTGGTGCTTTATTCAAAAGCAGCTGAGAACAGGTGAGTCTTCAACCTGGATTTAAATAAACTGAGTGTTTCAGCTGATCTGAGGCTTTCTGGGAGTTTGTTCCAGATATATGGAGCATAAAAGCTGAATGCAGCTTCTCCGTGTCTGGTTCTGACTCTGGGAACTGATAAAAAACCGGATCCAGATGACCTGAGGGATCTGGAAGGTTCATACTGGGTCAGGAGGTCACTGATGTATTTTGGTCCTAAACCATTCAGAGCTTTATAGACCAGCATCAGAACTTTAAAGTCTATCCTCTAGATTATGGATGAGGTTTGAAAGTTAAAGCCAGCAAGGAACGAATCAGTGACTAAAGCTGTAAGTGGGAGGAACTGGGAGTGCTGACACATTTGCAGCAGCCACAGTATCAGCCACAGACAATGATCTACTGACATCAGCTGAGCTGGGTTAATCAATATGTGTGGAAAGTAAAGACTGTGGAGTAGCTCAGCAGAAGAAACAGAGAAGATGATGATGTTTATAAGCATCAGATATCAGCGAGAGCTGATCCAGTGCATGAAATATAGATGTAATGCTGACATGAGCCCAGTGTGCGCTGTTATAACAATCTGTTGTTAGTGATGAACTCATGTTGGAGTTGTGAGTCTGAATGAGTGAATAGTTGTTTGCTGCCATCTTTGTCTTGTGTGTCTGCTGTCTCTGATCTCTGGGTTTGATTTCTCTGATCTCTGCAGACTCTGTCAGGCTGCTGAATGGTTCCAGTCTGTGTTCAGGCAGACTGCAGGTGAAGTCTAACCAGAGATGGTCCTCAGTGTGTGAAGCTGACTTTGACCTGCAGGATGCAGAGGTGGTCTGTAGGGAGCTTGGCTGTGGGCCTCCTTCGCTCCTCCAGGGGGCGCTCTATGGAGAAGTGGAGGCTCCAGTGTGGAGCAGAGAGTTCCAGTGTGGAGGCCATGAGTCTGCTCTCCTGGACTGTAGAAGCTCAGGCTCAGCTAGAAGCAGCTGCTCACCTGGCAAAGCTGCTGGACTCACCTGCTCAGGTAGAAGAGGAGCTGCAGCTTTGGTTCAAACTCACTTTGTTCTCTCACTGATGACTCTCTGCTTTCTGTTAGAGCCTGTCAGGTTGGTGGGAGGAGCCAGTCGCTGTGGAGGTACACTGCAGTTCAACCATCTGGGAGAATGGAGACCAGTGGATGGGTTTTACTCTAACTGGACTCTGAAGTCAGCAGCTGTTGTCTGTGAACATCTGGACTGTGGGTCTGCTGTTTATGCAGAAAAGACAGAAGGGATGCATTTCAGAGCTCGATCTGTGTGGTCAGTGGAACCTGACTGTATTCAGTCTGTCTCTGCTCTGAGAGCGTGTTTAACATCATATGTTGGAGATCATTTTGTTGTGGCAATGTCCCCTGGCAGCATGCATCTCACCTGTTCAGGTAAGCCCATCATTAATATCAACATCATCATCATCATATCAGGGTTGGTAGGGTAGACAACGGGTGTTTTTCATTCTCCTTCCTCACACCCTCTCCCCTCATGTCACCTGGAAATCTTTCCCTTTCCTCCAACATGACGAATCATCAACTTACTTAAATACACCTGGAGGAGATGAGGAAGCACAGGTGTATCTACTCTGTGATGAATCTGACACATTAGAATATTTCAAGTCATTTCACTATAAAGTGTTGGAGCCTCACACAAAGCAGCAGCTGGTTTTTATCTCAGAGTTCACTCACTCACTCACTCACACACACACACACACACACACACACACACACACACACACACACACACACACACACACACACACACACACACACACACACACACACACACACTAGACTTGTAGTCAGGACCACCTAAACCAAGACCAAGACAAAGTCGAGACGAAACTGAGACAAAAAAAGTCTTTAAACTGCTGCTTCGTTTACGGGTTCCAGGCATATTTATGTGTTTTTGCGATGCACTCGCACAGCCCTCCTCACCGCTGTCTACTGTCTCACTCAGTGAGAGGGCAGACGCACACTCCACTTGACTGTCGCGTCTCTCACCCTCTCCATTTTTCACATAATGATATTATCTTATATCCTCACATGTGATTGGCCACAGTATGGAGGGATTGGAGCAAAACTGAGCCACTGTGAGAGCTGAGCAGCAAAAGGAAACTAGAAAAATTTGCATTTCCTGCGAAAATGCAGTGTGGATGCTTTAAAGCTGAAGCTGTCTGCTGAAACTAGCAGAAAAAGCTGAAAAGTTGCAAAAATTGTAAAAACTTTGCAGAAGCAAAGGAACTTTGCTAAAATGTAGTATCTTAGAACTGCAATATCTTAGAAGAAATAGAATACTTGGCAGAAATAAAATAGCATAGCAGAACTTAGCAGAAATATTGTAACTTATCAGAAACACGATAACTTCTCAAAAATACAAGAAATTAGGAGAAATAGTATAAGATAACAGAAAGAATATATTTAGCCAAACATTCTTAAACATTACAGAAATACTATGATTTAGAAAAACAGTACAACATAGCAGAAATGCTGTGATTTACCAGAGACACTGTAATATACTATGAATATTGTAATTTTAAATAAATACTATGTTTTAGCAAAATACTCCAGTTTAGCATAAATATTATAACATAGCAGAAATACTACTCTATAGCAGAAATGCTATATTTAGAAAGAAAAATATAATATAGTAGAAATACTATGATTTAGCAGAAATTCTACAATATAGCTTAATAACAATGATTTAGAACAGATACTATGATTGAGCAGAATAGTAATAACTTAAGTGAAAATATTGGAAAGGTAAAATAACAAGCTGAATAAAAAGTAACATGATTAAGTTCACTCAAAACTAATTTTTGTTCACCTGTGAAAAAATAAAATAAAAATACATTTAGAAATACAAATAAGAACAGCGTCTTATTTGTGTGTGTCTTTCTCTCTCTCTCTCTCTCTTACACACACACACACACACACACACACACACACACACATTTAGGCTCACACACACACACACAGCATCAGCAAGTGAACAGGGGCTGTTAACAGCATGTTTCTAGGTCAGTCAAACAGCTGTGAGATTCTCAATTTGAATCCACCAATCAGAGAGGCTGTGTGCTTTTTCCTGCCAAAACTGGTGCATCAAGTGCAGGCTTTTACAGCACAGAGAGAGACAGGATTTTTGCAGTCTATTTCTCATAGTGAGGACTCCCCTCAAACAAACAGCCATAAATTCCTAACTGTAGGGGCTAAAACGGTCATTCTTAGACCGTTGTGTTCAGAAGACATGGGAGAATCTTGAAATGTTGACCATTTAAAATAAAAATATGAAATATCATAGATATATGACATAGATGATTGGTTGTCTTAGAAGCCATGAATGCCCCAATATGCAAATTTGAATGTGCAAGGCCTCAGATATGATTGGCTGGCTGGGAAGCCATGATGGCAACAATATGCAAATTTGAATGTGCAAGCCCTCGGATATGATTGGTTGTCTTAGAAGCCATATAAAAAGCAGTAAAACTGTACTATGATTTGGTAGAAAAACTATAATTAATCAAAAATACTGTATTTGGCAGAAATACTATATTTAGCACAAATCTTATGAAATAGCAGAAATAGTATGATTTAGCAGAAATGCTGTATTTAGCACAAATACTGAAAAGCAGCAGAAATGCTATGACTTAGCACAATAGTAATAACTTAAATAGAAAAATTGGAAAAGCAAAATGGACAGCGGAAAAAATGCTGAACATGCAAAGGGTAACTCAAATGTAATTGTTAAATGAAAAGAAAAATCAGGAAAAAAGTATAACAGTCACACAATCACAAATATGGACACATATGGAAACACACATGCACAGAGAGACACACACAAGATCCAATTCAGTCAACCAGTCTAAATATATTGAATTTGAATCTTACAATGAGATCATCCCATAAAAAGGCTTTCTCTCTCTCACTCTCTCTCTCTCTCTCTCTCTCTGTCACACACACACACACACACACACACACACACACACATGATCCAATTCAGTCAACCAGTCTAAATATATTGAATTTGAATCTTACAATGAGATCATCCCATAAAAAGGCTTTCTCTCTCTCACTCTCTCTCTCTCTCTCTCTCTGTCACACACACACACACACACACACACACACACACAAGATCCAATTCAGTCAACCAGTCTAAATATATTGAATTTAAATCTTACAATGAGATCATCCCATATAAAGGCTTTCTCTCTCTCTCACTCTCTCTCTCTCTCTCTCTGTCACACACACACACACACACACACACACACAAGATCCAATTCAGTCAACCAGTCTAAATATATTGAATTTAAATCTTACAATGAGATCCCATAAAAAGTCTCTCTCTCTCTCTCTCTCTCTCTCTCTCTCTCTCTCTCTCTCTCTCTGTCACACACACACACACACACACACACACACACACACACACACACACACGATCCAATTCAGTCAACCAGTCTAAATATATTGAATTTGAATCTTACAATGAGATCATCCCATAAAAAGGCTTTCTCTCTCTCTCTCTCTCTCTCTCTCTCTCTCTGTCACACACACACACACACACACACACACAGGGAGAGAGAAGTAAGTTTCTAGCTCAGTCAAGCAGCCTGGGAGCTGCTGAATTTGAATCCACCAATCAGAGAGCCTGTGCACTTTTTCCCGCCAAAACTGGTGCACGCAGCACAGAGAGACACAGGATTTTTGCAGTCTATTTCTCATAATGACGACTCCCCTCAAACAAATGACCATAATTTCCTAACCGTAGGGGCTAGAACAGTCATTCTTACACCGTTTTGTTCAGAAGAGATGGGGGAATCTTAAAGTGTTGACAATTTATCATTAAAATATGAATTATTAAAGATATTTGACTTCTAATGCACCATAACTGAGTAGAGCAAAGTAAAAACTGCCTTGACTGCCCCTCAAACAACGCTTTCTAACTCTAAATCTATTTGGAGTATCAATATCATTCTTTCACCGTAAGAGACAGCAGGCTTTGGTGAACAATCATGGAAATTTTCAGGTCTCTGTGGAAATCCATTATAAAGATATGACGAGAGAAAAAAGTGGTTCATTTCCAGAGTTTGAAATCTGAAGAAATCTGAGCGAAGGACGAATTTCCTACCCTCAAACAAGTCTAACTCATTTCAGAACGGTAATAGGTGAGAAAAAAATTCTTGAATTGTGAGCGTCAGGAGTGTCTGAAGATATACTGGGACAAGCCTTATGTCTTAACTTTGCTTCGTTAAGGAGATATGACGATTCGAATATGCCTCTCATTACAGAAATCAAGCGGTGATTTTGAACAAGCTCTCCATTGACTTTCTATGGAGAGTTTTGCGACTTTGTGTTGGTCTGAGGAGATTTGCCAAAATTCTATAAATCCCACAACAATGATAGTGACATTTTCGGAAAGCCAGCAAAAATACCTACGTTTTGATGTATAATTTGTGGAAGTTGAGTGACAATTGAGCAAGTAGCAAGAAGTTGTTCGGACATGAAGAGAAGACTGCGAAACCTTCAGTGGCACACTGGAAGCCAAGTGCATAGCAACCATAACAACGCATGTATTTTGTGAAAAATCATAATTTTGCAACTCAAAACTTAAAGAGGGATAAGATGAAAACGGTAACAAATATGAAAAAGCTGAATCATTAATGAATAGCCCAATAATTTGTGAACATTTTAAAGTTTGAATGGTTATTCTAGGCGAAAGTATGAGAAAGTAGTTAAGTTTCAAAAACAAGCAAGTTTTAGCAGAATTGCGGAAGTTTCCCATTCATTTCAATGGGACAAATTAAAGGAAAAAAACTTAATATTTTAAAAAGTATAATAGCAGAAAATACCAAAAGTCATTGCCGGAAAGAGCAAAAATAGCAGAATAGTTTAAAATTTGAACGGTGAAAATCGGCTGAAAATTGTGGAAGTAGATCCACGGCGAAAAACGTACGGAAGCAACTTGAAGAATAATAATAATAACTAGAAAAATTTGCATTTCCTGCGAAAATGCAGTGTGGATGCTGGAACGCTGAAGCTGTCTGCTGAAACTAGCTGAAAAGTTGCAGAAATTGTAAAAACTTTGCAGAAGCAAAGGAACTTTGCTAAAATCTAGTAACTTAGCAGAACTCTAATATCTTAGAGGAAACATAATACTTGGCAGAAATAAAATAGCATAGCAGAACTTAGCAGAAATATGAAAAATGAGAGAAATACTATAATTAAGCAGAAATATTATATTAAGTAGAAATCCTATAAAATAGCGGAAATAGTAAAAAAAGCAAAAAAAAGTATAACAGTCACACAATCACAAATATGTACACATATGGAAACACACATGCACAGAGAGACACACAGGATCAAATTCAGCCAACAAGTCTAAATATATTAAATGAAAATCATACAATAAGATGCTTCAATAGAAATTCTCTCTCGCCCTCTCTATCTCTCTCTCTTTGTCACACACACACACACACACACACACACACACACACACACACACACACACACACAGGGAGAGAACAGCAAGTTTGTAGGTCATTCAAGCAGCCTGGGAGCTGCTAAATTTGAATCCACCAATCAGAGAGGCTGTTTACTTTTTCCCGCCAAAACAGGTACAACTGCTTACACATTCGCAGCATAGAGAGAGCCAAACACACAGGGTCTATGTCAGTCAACCAGTCTGAATATATTAAATTTCTATCCACCAATGAGATGCTGCCCTAAAAAAGGTCTTTGTGTGTGTCTTTCTTTCTCTCTCTCTCTCTCTGTCTCTCTCTCTCTCCCTCCCTCCCTGTCTCTCTCTCTCTCTCTCTCACACTCACACACACACACACACACACACACACACACACACACACACACACACACACACACACACAGCAGCAGCAAGTGAACAGTGTGTTTCTAGGTCAGTCAAACAGCTGTGAGCTTCTCAATTTGAATCCACCAATCAGAGAGGCTGTGTGCTTTTTTCCGCCAAAACTGGTGCACCAAGTGCAGGCTTTTACACATGCAGCACAGAGAGAGAAAGGATTTTTGCAGTCTATTTCTCATAGTGAGAACTCCCCTCAAACAAACAGCCATAAATTCCTAACCGTAGGGAATAAAACAGTCATTCTTAGACCGTTTTGCTCAGAAGACATGGGGGAATCTTGAAATGTTGACCATTTAAAATACAAATATGAAATATTAAAGATATATGACATAGATGATTGGTTGGCTTAGAAGCCATGAATGCCCCAATATGCAAATTTGAATGTGCCATGGCTCAGATATGATTGGTTGTCTTAGAAGCCATGAAGGCCCCAATATGCAAATTTGAATGTGCCAGGGCTCAGATATGATTGGCTGGCTGGGAAGCCGTCCAGGTCCTGATAGGTAAGTTTGAATATTACAGTCCTTACAGAGGACTGACTCCCTGGGGACCTGGCAGAAATATATATAAATACAATGATTACCCAGAAATACTGCATTTAGTAGAAATACTATGTTTTAGCACAAATACTATAAAATGGCAGAAATACTATAATTAAGCAGAAATATTATATTAAGTACAAATCCTATAAAATAGCAGAAATAGTATGATTTAGCACAAATGCTGTAAATCAGCAGAAATGCTATGACTTAGCACAATACTAATAAGTTCTATAGAAAAATTGGAAAGGCAAAATGGACAGCTGAACAAATGCTGAACATGCTAAGGGTCCCTCAAATGTAATTGTTAAATGAAAAAAAATCAGCAAAAAAAAAGTATAACAGTCACACAATCACAAATATGAACACATATAGAAACACACAAGCACAGAGAGACACACAGGATCAAATTCAGTCAACCAGTCTAAATATATTTAATTAAAATCATACAATAAGATGCTCCCATAAAAAGGCTCTCTCTCTCTCTCTCTCTTTGTGTCACAAACACACACACACACACACACACACACACACACACACACACACACACACACACACAGGGAGAGAAAATCAAGTTTGTAGGTCAGTCAAGCAGCCTGGGAGCTGCTAAATTTGAATCCACCAATCAGAGAGGCTGTGCACTTTTTCCCGCCAAAACAGGTGCACCTATTTTCACACACACGCAGCACAGAGACAGGATTTCTGCAGTCTATTTCTCATAGTCAGGACTCCCCTCAAACAAATGACTATAATTTCCTAACCGTAGGGGTTAAAACAGTCATTCTTAGACCGTTTTGTTCAGAAGACATGGGGGAATCTTGAAATGTTGACAATTTAAAATACAAATATGAAATATTAAAGATATATGACATAGATGATTGGTTGGCTTAGAAGCCATGAATGCCCCAATATGCAAATTTGAATGTGCCAGGGCTCAGGTATGATTGGCTGGCTGGGAAGCCATGAAGGCAAGAATATGCAAATTTGAATGTGCCAGGGCTCAGATATGATTGGTTGTCTTAGAAGCCATGAAGGCCCCAATATGCAAATTTGAATGTGCCAGGGCTCAGATATGATTGGCTGGCTGGGAAGCTGTCCAGGTCCTGATAGGTAAGTTTGAATATTACAGTCCTTACAGAGGACTGACTCCCTGGGGACCTGGCAGAAATATATAGAAATACAATGATTACCCAGAAATACTGCATTTAGTAGAAATACTATGTTTTAGCACAAATACTATAAAATGGCAGAAATACTATAATTAAGCAGAAATATTATATTAAGTACAAATCCTATAAAATAGCAGAAATAGTATGATTTAGCACAAATGCTGTATTTAGCACAAATACTGTAAATCAGCAGAAATGCTATGACTTAGCACAATATAAATAAGTTCTATAGAAAAATTGGAAAGGCAAAATGGACAGCTGAACAAATGCTGAACATGCTAAGGGTCCCTCAAATGTAATTGTTAAATGAAAAAAAATCAGCAAAAAAAAAGTATAACAGTCACACAATCACAAATATGAACACATATAGAAACACACAAGCACAGAGAGACACACAGGATCAAATTCAGTCAACCAGTCTAAATATATTTAATTAAAATCATACAATAAGATGCTCCCATAAAAAGGCTCTCTCTCTCTCTCTCTCTTTGTGTCACACACACACACACACACACACACACACAGGGAGAGAAAATCAAGTTTCTAGGTCAGTCAAGCAGCCTGGGAGCTGCTAAATTTGAATCCACCAATCAGAGAGGCTGTGCACTTTTTCCCGCCAAAACAGGTGCACCTATTTTCACACACACGCAGCACAGAGACAGGATTTCTGCAGTCTATTTCTCATAGTGAGAACTCCCCTCAAACAAATGGCTATAATTTCCTAACTGTAGGGGCTAGAACGGTCATTCTTACACCGTTTTGTTCAGAAGAGATGGGGGAATCTTAAAGTGTTGACGATTTATCATTAAAATATGAATTATTAAAGATATTTGACTTGTAATGCACCATAACTGAGTAGAAGCGAAGCAAAAACTGCCTTGACCTTCCCTCAAACAAAGCATTCTAAGTCTAAATCTATTTGGAGTATTGATATCATTCTTTCACCGTAAGAGACAGCAGGCTTTGGTGAACAGTCATGGAAATTTTCAGGTCTGTGTGGAAATCCAAAAAAAAGATATGACGAGAGAAAAAATTGCCTAATTTCCAGAGTTTGAAATCTGAAGAAATCTGAGCGAAGGATTAATTTCCTACCCTCAAACAAGTGTAACTCATTTCAGAACGGTAATAGATGAGAAAAAAATTCTTGAATTGTGAGCGTCAGGAGTGTCTGAAGATTAACTGGGACAAGCCTCATGTCTTAACTTCGCTTCGTTAAGGAGATATGACGATTCGAATATGCCTCTCATGACAGAAATCAAGCGGTGCTTTTAAACAAACTCTCCATTGACTTTGTATGGAGACTTTTCCGACCTTGTGTTGGTCTGAGGAGATTTGTCAAAATTCTATAAATCCCACAACAATGACAGTGACATTTTATGAAAGCCAGCAAAAATACCTACGTTTTGATGTATAATTTGTGGGGATTGAGTGAAAATTGAGCAAGTAGCAAGAAGTTGTTCGGACATGAAGAGAAGACTGCAAAACTTACAGTGGCTCACTGAAAGCCAAGTGCATAGCAACCATAACAACGCATGTATTTTGTGAAAAATCTTAATTTTGCAACTCAAAACTAAAAGAGGGATCAGATGAAAACGGTAACAGATATGAAAAAGCTGAATCATACATGAATAGCCCAATAATTTGTGAACATTTTAAAGTTTGAATGGTTGTTCTAGGTGAAAGTATGAGGAAGTAGTTAAGTTTCAAAAACAGGCAAGCTTTAGCAGAATTTTGGAAGTTTCCCATTCATTTCAATGGGACAAATTAAAGGAAAAAAACTTAATATTTTAAAAAGTATAATAGCAAAAAATACCAAAAGTCATAGCCGGAAAGAGCAAAAATAGCAGAATAGTTTAAAATTTGAACGGTGAAAATAGCACAAAAATTGTGGAAGTAGTTCTACGGCGAAAAACGTACGGAAGCAACTTGAAGAATAATAAAGAATAAAGAGAAACAGGAACTCAATAGTGTGGATGCATAAAGCATCCACACAATAATAACTAGAAAAATTTGCATTTCCTGCGAAAATGCTGTGTGGATGCCTTAACGCTGAAGCTGTCTGCTTAAAATGACTGAAAAAGATGAAAAGCTGCGAAAATTGTATGGCAGTAAAGAAACTGAAAAATTCTGCTAAAAACAGGTGAAGATGCAGGACCTTTTGCTGAAAAGAGGTGAAAAAGCAAAGATTCTGCTTCAAAGGGGTAAAGTTCAAATTTGTACTGAAAAGAGGTGAAAAAGTTTCTTCTGAAATGAGCAGAAGATACTGAGATTTGTACTGATAAGAGGTGAAAGGCTGAAAATTCTGCTTAAAATAGGTGAATCAGCAGAATCTCTACTGAAAAGAGCTAAAGAAGTAGAACGTTGCACTGAAAACAGGTGAATCAGCAGAATTTCTGCTAAAAAAGACATTTCTGTTGAAAACACTTTAAAAAGCTGGGATTTGTGCTGAAAAGGGGTGAAAAAACTCACAATTCTGCTGAAACGGTGAAGAAGAGGTGTTGGGCTGTTGAGAAGAGTTAAATAAGTTGAACTAATATGTTTGGGTACAAATACTATGATTTGGCAATAATACTGCGTTTTAGCACAACTCCTGAGATTTGATTGAAATACTATGATTTAGAAGACATACTACGACTTTGTACAAATACAATGTTTTGGCACAAGTACTATGATTTGGTTCAGATGCTATGATTTGAAACAAATACTATGATTAGGCAGAAATACTATTATTTAGTAGTAATACTATAATTAACCAGAAATACTATGTTTCTGCAAAAATACTATGATTTTGCAGAAATACTATGCCTTAGCAGTAATACTATAACATAACAGATGTATGATGATTTTGCAGACAATCTGGTTTTACACAAATACTATAATGTGGCAGAAATACTATGTTTTAGCACAAATACTATGATTTGCTTTAAATACTATGATTTGGCACATATACTATGTTCAGCAGATATACTATATTAAAATAGAAAGTCTACGACTTAGTAGTAATACTATAACAAAATAGATATACTATGATTTTGCAGACAGTCTATGTTTTTGCAGAACTATGCACAATATGGCAAAATACCATGATTTGGCATAAGTACTATGATTTAGTACAAATACTATGATTGGGCAGAAATACTATGTTTCAGTACAAATACTATGATTTGGCAATAATACTGCGTTTTAGCACAACTACTGAGATTTTATTGAAATACTATGATTTAGAAGACATACTATGACTGCGTACAAATACTATGTTTTGGTTCGAATACTATGATTTGCAAAAAATACTATGATTTGGCACATATACTGTATTCAGCAGATGTACTTTGACAAAATAGAGAGTCTACGACTTAGTAGTAATACTATAACATAATAGATATACTATGATTTTGCAGACAGTCTATGTTTTTGCACAACTAGCACAATGTGGCAGAAATACTATGTTTCAGTACAAATACTATGATTTGGCAATAATACTGCGTATCAGCACAATTACTGAGATTTGATTGAAATACTATGATTTAGAAGAAATACTATGACTTCATAAAAATACTGTTTTGGTTCGAATACTATGATTCGCAAAAAATTACTATGATTTGGCACAAGTACCATGATTTAGTACAAATACTACGAATTGGCAGAAATACTGTGACTTAGTACTAATACTTTAACATAACAGATATACTGTCATTTTGCAGACATAGTATGTTTTTGCACAAATACTACGATTTCGCTCAAATACTATGAAATTGCAGTAATACTACGATTTTGAACGAATACTGTGATTTGGTAGAAATACCATGCCTTAGTAGTAATACTATAACATAACAGATATACTGTGATTTTGCAGACATAGTATGTTTTTGCACAAATACTACGATTTTGCTCAAATACTATGAAATTGCAGTAATACTATGATTTTGAAGGAATACTATGATTTGGTAGAAATACCATGCCTTAGTAGTAATTCTATAACATAACAGATATACTGTGATTTTGCAGACATAGTATGTTTTTGCATGAACACTACGATTTCGCTCAAATACTATGAAATTGCAGTAATACTATGATTTTGAAGGAATACTATGATTTGGTAGAAATACTATGCCTTAGTAGTAATACTATAACATAACAGATATACTGTGATTTTGCAGACATGGTATGTTTTAACACAAATACTACGATTTCGTTCAAATACTATGAAATTGCAGTAATACTATGTTTTTGAAGGAATACTATGGTGTGGTAGACATACTATGCCTTAATAGTAATACTATAACATAACGGAAATTTTAATTTGGCACAAATACCATAACTTGGCACAAATACCATGATTTGGCAGAAATACTTTGATTGAGCAGGAGTACTAAGATGTAGTAGAAGTACTTTGATTTAACAGAAATACTATTATGGAGGAGTAATACTTTCTGCAGAAAAGACGGAGAGAAGCAATCACAGTAGCTGCTCATCTCACTGAGCCAAAGCAGTTCCTGTTCCAACAAGAGATATGATGAGAGAAAAAATATGCAGGGGGGCCGAAGAAGCTGAATTGTTGTGAAAAGAGGGGAAGAAGCAGAACTGTATGCTCGAAACAGGTGAAAATGCTGAAATAGTGTTGAAAAGAGGTGGAAAAGCTGAAATTCTTCTGAAAGAGCAGAACAGGCTGAAAATTTTCAGATACTCATTGAGCCAAACTGGAAAAGAGGTGAATCAGCAGAATTTCTGCAGAAAAGAGGCAAAGAAGCAGAAACTTGCGCTGAAAAGAGATGAATCAGCAGAGTTTCTGCTGAAAGGAGTTTTTCTTTCTGAAAACAGCCAAAAAAGCTGGAATTTGTGCTGAAAAGGGGTGAAAAAAACATGAAAATTTTGCTGAAAAGGGGTGAAGAAGCTAAAGTATACCAAATCAAAGTATTTGTGCCAAAACATAGTGTTTCTGCCATATTGTGGTACTACTACATTACAACATGAATACGGATTAAAGATGAAAGAAACTGGCAACAAATTCCTCCACTACAAAACCAGTCTGATACCACTTCTTTGCAGTGTTCACGTTTACTAAGGCACTACCCAAAACGCGCCACAAGAGGGCACTCCAACACAAGAGATGATCTATGTACACTGATGCACTTAGTAACAGTCACCCTACTACTTAGCCAAAATGGCAAAATCACATAATTTGGCACAAATACTATGATTTGGCAGACACTATGATTTAGCAGAAATACAATGTTTTTGCAGAAACACTGTAATTTCACTCAAATACTATGAAATAGCAGTAATACTATGATTTGGCAGAAATACTATGTTTCAGTACAGGTTTCAGGTGAAAAGGCTGAAAATTTTGCAGAAAAGAGGTGAATCAGCAGAATTTCTGCAGAAAAGAGGCAAAGAAGCAGAAACTTGCGCTGAAAAGAGATGAATCAGCAGAGTTTCTGCTGAAAAGAGTTTTTTTTCTGAAAACAGCCAAAAAAGCTGGAATTTGTGCTGAAAAGGGGTGAAAAGAATGAAAATTTTGCTGAAAAAGGGTGAAGAAGCTAAAGTATACCAAATCAAAGTATTTGTGCCAAAACATAGTATTTCTGCCATATTGTGTTATTTGTGCCACAAAAGTAACTACATTACAACATGAATACGGATTAAAGATGAAAGAAACTGGCAACAAATTCCTCCACTACAAACCAGTCTGATACCACTTATTTGCAGTGTTCACGTTTACTAAGGCACTACCCAAAAGGCGCCACAAGAGGGCACTCCAACACAAGAGATGACCTATGTACACTGATGCACTTAGTAACAGTCAGCCTCCGGCAGAAATACTGTGATTTAGTATTAATACTATAACATAACACATATACTGTGATGTTGCAGACATAGTATGTTTTTGCACTACTCATTTATAGTGAAAAAAAATAGCAATATAAATTACAGGTCTGTGATAGTGTATAAATTTGTAGTGAAAAAGAAATGTTGACTAAGGTGGGATTGAACCCACGACCTTTGAGCTGCAGAGCCGAGTCATTACGGATTGTGCCACCTGGGAGGGGGGCAAGCGGCTGAAAAACTAAGAGATCAGGAATCAGAAATAGATCGCGGTGAGAGGCGAAAAGCGCCGTTTTTTGGAGTTACAAAACGTCGTGTAACTCATAAACTAGGAGGGATAGAAGCATAATTCTTGTACTGGGTGAATCAGCGGACTTTGGTGTACTTTGACTGCGATTTGTACCTCCGTCGCGGAGATATGACGAGAGAAGAAACGGCTTCATTTTCAGAGTTTGAAGACTGAGAGAAGGACAGATTTCCATTAGGAAAGCTGCTAAAATCATAAAAGTTTGCAGAATTGTAATAAATAAACAAAATATGAATTACTTGTCTGTGATAGTGCATTAATTTGTAGGGGGGAAAAAAAACGATGACCAAGGTGGAGTTGAACCGGCGATCTTCGGCCTGCCGACCGGTGTCATTACCAACTGCACCACTGGGAAACATAGCAGTGGCTTAGAAAAGGGGAAGATGAACTGTCAGAATTAGATCGCGGTGAGGCGTAAAACGCCGATTTTTGGAGTTACAAAACGTCGTGTAACTCAAAAACTAGGAGGGCTAGCAGCATAATTCTTCTACTGGGTGAATCAGCGGACTTTGGTGTACTTTGACTGCGATTTTCATTGCTCTTTGTACCTCCGTCGCGGAGATATGACGAGGGAAGGAACGGCTTCATTTTCAGAGTTTGAAAAGGGAAAGGGAGGACAGATTTCCACCCTTCAAACAAACATAATTTATGGCTCAACAGTAAGATGACTGTAAAAACTTCTCCACTTTGATTCAACAGAAATACTATTATGGAGGAGTAATACTTTAACATGGGAGAAATATTGATACAGACACACAAACATACATATACACAGAGCCTAAAGGGAGCAGTGGCTGTTAAGAGTCTGGGCTTGGTATATCTAGGTCAGCTAAATTGGCTGCACCTGCTGTAATCAGCCCTTACACACACAGACACACAGAGAGGTATAAGTTTTCTGCAGTGTATTTCTCACATTCAGGATTCCCCTCGAACAAATGGTCATAATTTCCTAACCGTAGGGGCTACAATGCTCATTGTGACACCGTTTTGTTCAGAAGAGATGGGGGAATCTGCAGGTCTTCTTAATTCAGAGATAGAATATACATTTTTGAAGATATATGACTTGTAATACACTGTAACTGAGTAGAGGCAAAGCAAAACTGCCTTGACTTGCCCTCAAACAACGTTTTGTAACTCTAAATCTATATGGAGCATCAAAATGATTCTTTCACCGTAAGAAACAGCAGGCTTTGGTGAACAGTCATGGGAATTTTCAGGTCTCTGTGGAAATCCATCAAAAAGATCTGACGAGAGAAAAAAGTGCCTCATTTCCAGAGTTTGAAATCTGAAGAGATCTGAGCAAGGCACGAATTTCCTACCCTCAAACAAATGTAATTCATGGCCAAACGGTAATAGGTGAGAAAAAAATTCTTGAATTGTGAGCATCAGGGGTGTCTGAAGATATATTGGCACAAGCGTCATGTGTCAACTTTGTTTCATTAAGGAGATATGACGATTTGAAAATGCCTGTCATTAGAGAAATCCAGCGCTGATTTTGAACAAACTCTCCATTGACTCTCTAAGGAGACTTTACAGAGTTTGTGTTGCTCTGAGGAGATGTGCCAAAATTCTGTAAGTCCCACAACAATGACAGTGACAATTTCTGAAAGCCAGCAAAAATACCTACGTTTTGATGTATAATTTGTGGGGGTTGAGTGGAAATTGAGCGAGTTGCAAGAAGTTGTTCAGACAAGAAGAGAAAATTCAGAAATTTCCACTTTCCACTCTGAGTTAATTGCATAGCAACCATAACAACGCATGTATTTTCTGAAAAATCACAATTTTGCAACTGAAAACTTAAAGAGGTATAAAATTAAAATGGTAGAAGATCTGAAAAAGCTGAATCATACAGGAATAGCCCAATAATCTGAGAACATTTTAAAGTTTGAATGGAGTTTCTGGGTGAAAGTATGAGGAAGTAGTTAAGTTTCAAAAACAAGCAAGTTTTAGCAGAATTTCTGAAGATTTCCATTCATTTCAATGGGACAAATTAAAGGAAAAAAGTGTAATATTTTAAAAAGTATAAAAGTAATAAACACCAAAAATCATTGCCGGAAAGAGCAGAAAGAGCAGAACAGTATAGAGTTTGAACTGAGAAAATCGGCTGAAAACTGAGGAAGTAGTTAAGTGCCAAAAAGTGTACGGAAGCAACTAGAAGAATAATAATAAAGAACTAGAAAAAGTTTGCATTTCCTGCGAAAATGCTGTGTGGATGCCGGAACGCTGAAGGTGTCTGCTGAAAATTACTGAAAAAGTTGAAAAGCTGCAAAGATTGTATGGCAGTAAAGAAACTGAAAAATTATGCTGAAAACAAGTGAAGAAGCAGAAACTTTTGCTGAAAAGAGGTGAAAAGGCCAAATTTTGCTTTAAAGGGGTACAGAAGTTCAAATTTGTACTGAAACGAGGTGAAAAGGTTCCTTCTGAAATGAGCAGAAGATACTGAGATTTGTATTGATAAGAGGTGAAAGGCTGAAAATTCTGCTTAAAATAGGTGAATCAGCAGAATTTCTACTGAAAAGAGGTAAAGAAGTAGAATGTTGCACTGAAACCGGTGAATCAGCAGAATGTCTGCTAAAAAAGAGATTTCTGTTGAAAACACCTGAAAAAGCTGGGATTTGTGCTGAAAAGGGGTGAAAAAACTCACAATTCTGCTGAAACGGGGTGAAGAAGAGGTGTTGGGCTGTTGAGAAGAGTTAAACAAGTTGAACTGATATGTTTGGGTACAAATACTATGATTTGGCAATAATACTGGGTTTTAGCACAACTACTGAGATTTGGGTGAAATACTATGATTTAGAAGAAATATTATGACTTTGTACAAATACTATGTTTTGGCACAAATACTATGATTCTATGATTTGGTTCGAATGCTATGATTTGAAACAAATACTATGATTTGGCAGAAATACTATTATTTAGTAGAAATACTATGATTTACCAGTAGTACAATGTTTCTGCAAAAATACTATGATTTGGTAGAAATACTATGCCTTAGTATTAATACTATAACATAACAGATTTACTGTGATTTTGCAGACATGGTATGTTTTAACACAAATACTACGATTTCGTTCAAATACTGTGAAATTGCAGTAATACTATGTTTTTGAAGGAATACTATGATGTGGCGGACATACTATGCCTTAATAGTAATACTATAACATAACAGAAATTTTAATTGGGCACAAATACTATAACTTGGCACAAATACCATGATTTGGCAAAAATACTATGATTTAGCAGAAGTACTTTGATTGAGCAGGAGTACTAAGATGTAGTAGAAGTACTTTGATTTAACAGAAATACTATTATGGAGGAGTAATACTTTCTGCAGAAAAGACAAAGAGAAGCAATCACAGCAGCTGCTCATCTCACTGAGCCAAAGCAGTTCTTGTCCCAACAAAAGATATGATGAGAGAAAAAATATGCAGGGGGGCCAAAGAAGCTGAATTGTTGTGAAAAGAGGGGAAGAAGCAGAACGTTGCACTGAAAAGAGGTGAATCAGCAGAGTTTCTGCTGAAAAGAGTTTTTTTTTTCTGAAAACAGCCAAAAAAAGCTGAATTTGTGCTGAAAAAAATGAAAATTTTGCTGAAAAGGGGTGAAGAAGCTAAAGTATACCAAATCAAAGTATTTGTGCCAAAACATAGTATTTCTGCCATATTGTGGTATTTGTGCCATAAAAGTTACTACATTACAACATGAATATGGATTAAAGATGAAAGAAACTGGCAACACATTCCTCCACTACAAACCAGTCTGATACCACTTCATTGCAGTGTTCACGTTTACTAAGGCACTACCCAAAAGGTGCCACAAGAGGGCACTCCAACACAAGAGATGACCTATGTACACTGATGCACTTAGTAACAGTCAGCCTCCTACTTAGCCACTACGTAATACAGCGGATACAGTAATACAGTAGCAGAAATACAATGTTTTTGCAGAAAAACTGTAATTTCACTCAAATAATATGAAATAGCAGTAATACTATGATTTGGCAGAAATACTATGTTTCAGTACAAATACTATGACAAAGCAGAAATACTATGACTTAGAAGTAATACTATAACAAAAGGGATTCCTCAAAATACTATGAAATTGCAGTAATTCTATGATTTTGCAGAAATACCGTACTTCGTACAAATACAATGCTTTGGTACAAATACTATATTTTGATTTGAACTCTATGATTTGAAAAAGATGAAAGCATTGAAAAAGGTGAAAAGGCTGAAAATTTTGCAGAAAAGAGATGAATCAGCAGAATTTCTGCAGAAAAGAGGCAAAGAAGCAGAACGTTGCGCTGAAAAGAGGTGAATGAGCAGAATTTCTGCTGAAAAGAGGCAGAACAACCTGGTTCTGCTCAAATTCACCAATCAGAGCTACTGCCTCTGTCTGCTTCATTAGGCTGTGTACTTGTATTGTATTTCGGTCCATATTAGAAAAGATGCTAAAATAATAAAACTTTCAGAATTGTAATAAATGATCAATATAAATCACATGTCTTGGAGAGTGTATATTCTTACAAAGAAGCCGACAGAGAGAGATTATGCTTGTCTTTTCACCCCAAGATGGTAGGGAGTGCTCTTAATTAAACACACTTGCTTGTGCCACAATGTGCTTCAAGGGTCAATAACAGCATAACAGAACTCACTTATGGTACTTCATTCTTCCTATAAAACAATAACTGTCAGTGACTCTGTACCGTAGTATAAACACAACATTCAAGACAACAGTTAAAAGTAACGTGACCATAAACCATGAAACAAGAACATCTAAACAGCAGCACATGTCCCAAGGCATGATGGGAGAGAACTAGCTGTTCCCCCAGCACACCACATTATTTATGATTTATGATTTGGCAGAAACACTGGGACTTGGTAGAAATACTATGATTTACATGAAATACTTTGACTTAGCAGAAATTCTATAATCTAGCAAAAAGCACTACAGCATAGCAGAAATTCTATCATTGAGCAGAATTACTAGGATTTAGTACAAACACTATGATTTGGCTCAAAAACCTTTATTTTGCAGTTATATTGTGAGTGGGCAGAAATGCTATGCTTTGGAACAAATACCAAGATTTGGCAGAAATACTATGAGCAGTAATAATATAACATAGCAGAAATACTGTTATTTTGTGGAAATACAATGCTTTGGCACAAATACCATGATATGGCAAAAATACTGTGATTTAGCAGAAATACTATGATTGAGCAGAAGTACTAAGATGTAGTAGAAGTACTTTGATTTAGCACAAAAACTATTATGGAGGAGTAATAATTTAACATGGGAGAAATATTGATACAGACACACATATATACAGAGCCTAAAGGGAACAGTATTTGTGCCATTGAGTGTTAACAAGAATCTGAGGTCCATATTAGAAAAGCTGCTAAAATCATAAAAGTTTGCAGAATTGTAATAAATGATGAATATGAATTACTGGTCTGTGATAGTGTATTAATTTGTAGGGAAAAAAAACGTGGACCAAGGTGGAATTGAACCCGCGATCTTTGTGCTGCCGACCGGCGTCATTACCAACTGCGCCACTGGGAAAGAGAGCGACGGCTGAGACAACAGGGAAATGAGCTGTCAGATTTAGATCGCGATGCGAGGCTAAAACGCCGATTTTTGGAGTTACAAAACGACATGTAACTCAAAAACTAGGTGGAATAGAAGCATCATTCTTCTACTGGGTGAATCAGCGGACTTTGGTGTACTTTGACTGCGATTTTCATTGCTCTTTGTACCTCCGTCGCGGAGATATGACGAGAGAAGAAACGGCTTCATTTTCAGAGTTTGAAAAGTGAGAGGAGGGCAGATTTCCACCCCTCAAACAAACGTAATTTATGGCTCAACAGTAAGATGACTGTAAAAACTGCTCCACTTTGATTCAACAGAAATACTATTATGGAGGAGTAATACTTTAACATGGGAGAAATATTGATACAGACACACAAACATACACATACACAGAGCCTAAAGGGAGCAGTGGCTGTTAAGAGTCTGGGCTTGGTATATCTAGGTCAGTTAAATTGGCTGCACCTGCTGTAATCAGCCCTTACACACACAGACACAGAGACATGTATAAGTTTTCTGCAGTGTATTTCTCACATTCAGGATTCCCCTCGAACAAATGGCCATAATTTCCTAACCGTAGGAGCTAGAACGCTCATTCTGACACCGTTTTGTTCAGAAGAGATGGGGGAATCTGCAGGTCTTCTTAATTCAGCGATAGAATATAAATTATTGAAGATATATGACTTGTAATACACCATAACTGAGTAGAGGCAAAGCAAAACTGCTTTGACTTGCCCTCAAACAACGTTTTGTAACTCTAAATCTATATGGAGCATCAAAATCGTTCTTTCACCGTAAGAAACAGCAGGCTTTGGTGAACAATCATAGGAATTTTCAGGTCTCTGTGGAAATCCATCAAAAAGATATGACGAGAGAAAAAAATGCCTCATTTCCAGAGTTTGAAATCTAAAGAGATCTGAGCGAGGGACAAATTTCCTACCCTCAAACAAACCCAATTCATGGCCAAATGGTAATAGGTGAGAAAAAAATTCTTGAATTGTGAGCATCAGGGATGTCTGAAGATATATTGGCACAAGCCTCATGTCTCAACTTTGTTTCGTTAAGGAGATATGACGATTTGAAAATGCCTGTCATTAGAGAAATCCAGCGCTGATTTTGAACAAACTCTCCTATGACTTTCTATAGAGAGTTTTGAGACTTTGTGTTGCTCTGAGGAGATTTGCAAAATATGTGTAAATCCCACAAGAATGATAGTGACATTTTCTGAAAGCCAGCAAAAATACCTACGTTTTGTTGTATAATTTTTGGGGGTTGTGTGGAAATTGAGCGAGTAGCAAGAAGTTGTTCAGACATGAAGAGAAAATTCAGAATGGATGAGTGTACACTGTAAGTTAATTGCATAGCAACCATAACAACGCATGTATTTTCTGAAAAATCACAATTTTGCAACTGAAAACTAAAAGAGGTATAAGATTAAAACGGTAGAAGATCTGAAAAAGCTGAATCATACAGGAATAGCCCAATAATCTGAGAACATTTTAAAGTTTGAATGGAGTTTCTAGGTGAAAGTATGAGGAAGTAGTTAAGTTTCAAAAACAAGCAAGTTTTAGCAGAATTTCTGAAGATTTCCATTCATTTCAATGGGACAAATTAAAGGAAAAAAGTGTAATATTTTAAAAAGTATAATAGTAATAAACACCAAAAATCATAGCTGGAATTAGCAGAAATAGCAGAACAGTTTAGAGTTTGAACGGAGAAAATCGGCTGAAAACTGAGGGAGTAGTTAAGTGCCAAAAAACGTACGGAAGCAACTTGCAGATGAAGAATAATAAAGATAAAGAATAAAGAGAAACAGGAACTCAATAGTGTGGAAGCCCTTTGAGGGCATCCACACAATAAAGAGAAACAGGAACTCAATAGTGTGGAAGCCCTTTTAGGGCATCCACACAATAATAAAGAATAAAGAGAAACAGGAACTCAATAGTGTGGATGCTTAAAGCATCCACACAATTAAGTGAGGAGCCGGCTCTCGCTCAATGGGAGTCGACGCCCAAAGCACTCTCTAAGCACGGCTCTTAGAGCTGATGCTTTTACCCAGGGCTGGACTGGGACAAAAAAATGGGCCCGGGCATTTTGACTAGAGACCGGCCCACCAGGTATTAAAGCCATAAAGCCTTTGAATGAAAACAAACGCTGTTGTGACAGTGATGTACAGTCTTGTTGGTATACGTATGATTTCTATACATTTTACATCAGATAAAAACTTTGGTTGAAAGATTCAGATAATTATTATTATTTTTTTAAAAGCGAGACATTTTAAATGAGAATAAGAAAGAAAAGTATTTCTTTGTGCCCCCCTTTCCCTGTTAATGCCCTACCTGCCCCCCTGGCAACACTTTCCTAGACCCGCCCCTGCACAGTTACCAGCTGTCAGCTACACAGAAAAGGATCCTGGTGTTATTTGTCTCTCAGAAACAGTTCATAACTTCCCTTCAACTCATTCATGTCACCTAAAAGGTAAACCTGTTTCTCCATCACCTGTTCAGCTCTGATGATTCAGTAAGGACATCTCCTGGTTTCATCTTCATGTTTCCCTCTCACCACATATCCAAATCGATATCATGACCAGCAGCTTTACAGCTGTGGCTCCAGCAAACATCAGCTGATACTAGAAATTAATATTAAATAAATTCTAACAACAGCGAGATGAACTTATGGGAAAAGTTGAACAGCTGTTCACTATGCAAGCAGAGGCAGCGAGCACACAGAAAGAGATGGAGAAGTCTCTGAGTGATGCGACTGACAACACTGGAAAGGTCTTATGTCTCTAAAGGCAGACCACAAGAAGCTACAAGAAAAATGCACTGACTTAGAAGATAGAAGTCGCAGACAGAATAACAGAATAGAATAACAGAATAGTTGGAGTTGCAGAAGGCACAGAAGCGAATAATATCACCGATTTTGCTGCAAAGTTTCTGGCGGAGGTCCTCGGAGTAGATAACTTTGACTCCCCCATTGTTATTGATCGAGCTCACAGAAGCCTTATCCCTAAACCACAGCGGGGAACGACCGAGGCCCATTATTATCCAATTGCACTACTTTACAGATAAGAAGATCTTGAGACTGTCTCGTAATAAAGGAAACTTACACTTCGACGGGTCTCCAGTTTATATTTTCCCTGACATAAGTCCTGAGGTTGGGCGGATGCGAGCAACCTTCAATCAACTGAAGCAGAAACTCTGCAGCGCCGGCATCCAATACAGCCTGTATTATCCAGCCAAACTGGTGATCACGGCAAACGGCTCTAGGTACACGTTTATCAACGCACAAGCGGCGGAGAAATTGACCTTGTCCAACAAACTGATCACGTCAGAAGATGAAACTGAATAGACGGCGCTGACGCAGCTGATCGAGAAAGACGTTATCGGATGGTAACACTCACTGACTGAGCTGATAAACTTTTATTCAGGTAAAATATGTTACTATGCTGTTGAGGATATTCTTACATCTTCTTCCTGTTTTTGTTTTGAGAGAACGAATAAGTTTATAGAATGAATCAGTAAGTGTTCACGAGTAAATTCATAGTTAATATTTAAATTGATTAATATTAAGGCAATTTAAGTTATAAGGTGATGTTTATTCTCTCACCAATGTATTCTCTCTTTGTATGTAAACCATCATAATAAGGATTAAGGTCAATGGCAGAGCCTGAACTACTACTTTTATTATTATTATTATTACTACTGTGAGTTTACTTTGTCAAAATTAATCTGGATATGATTAGTATAATTCTTTAGGAGATTAGTGATAAGTCAGATGTTCATATCTCTCTCTGAGTTGAGACTTAAATACTTATGTGTGGAGTCCCCTCTCTGTCCAAGTTCTGTTGGACCGCTTTGGTCAGGCAGGAGCAGACAGGGAGCAGGGACTGTTTCAGTGGGGTTTTTTGTTTGGGTTCTCACCTGCACTTTTGTTTGGAGGCCATCTTATTAAAAAAAGGGAAGAAAAAAAAAAAAAAAAAAAAAGGGTTTAAATGGGTTCCAAATCTTTATCTACAAGTAATGGTTATTGATAATTATAAAAACCTAGTAAATTTTGTCTCATGGAATTGTAAAGGGCTCAATGGTGCTGTTATGTGGGGCAACATTCTAGCACACCTTACCTAATATGGATACCCACAAATGGCGGCGATTTTAATTTCGTTTTGGATCCTAGTCTTGACAGATCATCACTAAGATTAGTATCTAAATCAAAATCTGTGAAAACTATCCAGGAATTTATGAAGACAAACTGATAGATCCATTTAGAGCTATTTCCCCCAACTCTAAGCAATTTTCATTTCTCTTCATCATACTTATTCTAGAATAGACTTTTTCTTAATAGATAGATTTCTTGCACAGACCCAAAGCTGTGACTATAAGGCAATAGTTTTATCTGACCATAGTCCAGTATTGCTACAATTAGCAATAGGAGACAGACCTACTACACCAAAATGGCGATTTAATAATGGTTTGCTGTTAGATAATATTTTAGTAAATGAAATAAAGAATCAAATCAAACTATTTATTTCAATAAATGACACACCTGAAGTTACGAGATCCACATTATGGGACACATTAAAAGCCTACTTGAGAGGCTAGATTATCTCATTGAGTAGTTATAGGAACAAGCAACGAAAAGAAAGAGTCAAACATAACAATGGAACTTTTAGACATAGATAAGGAATATGCCATCTCTCCTTCATCCAAACTTTATAAAAAGGTCTCATTGCTTCAATTGCTTTATACAAATGACACAACAAGATTACTTACACAACTTCGACATAAGTACTATGAACATGGGGAAAAAAAAACCCCAAACAAAACAAAACAAAAAAAAAAAAAAAAAAAAAAAAACAAAACCCAGGTAGTTTACTAGCAAGGCAAATTAAAGAAGTTGCAGCATCAAGATTGATTACAGAAATAAGAACTGGTGCAGGGCAACTAACAACTGACCCAAAGAGAATTAATGATGTATTCCGAGAATATTACAAAGCACTAATCATTGCCTCGACCGCGCTCAGTCCCACAGCCATAGCCTGTAAGCTATCGGCCTGAGCAATGCAGTCCAGCAAATCAACCAACCTCTTCATCTCAGCCTCAAAGTCCGAGGTGGAACAGTCTGTGGGGTCCATGTTCTGGTCGCGATCTTCTATTATGTGAGGGCTGTGTGCAGGCAGGAATGGTGGACCCAAAGTGCAGACGCTCAGAGGCACAACATAAACCCAAAACAGCTTTAATGCTGAACTCAAAAAAGGTAACAAAACTGAGACGCCAAAAAAATAAACTCAGGCAAGCAGACAGAACATAGAGCATAGTAAACGGTAGATCGCAACACAGACAAAGAGAAACACAGGGCTTAAACACACAGAGGGAGCAATCAGGGAATAGGTAACAGGGGGGAAACACAGCTGGGGCAAATCAGGCCTAACGAGACAAAGGAAGCAAAACCAGACGCATTTACATGAGACACGGACTTTCAAAGTAAAACAGGAAACATAACACAGACTGAACTTACAGACACAGGCTGTGTCCCAATTAAGAGACCGCACGCTTGAAGTACGCATTTTAAGTGCGATTACGTCACCGCCACGCGACGAGGGCTGTCCCAATTCGAAGTGTACTCCAAATGCCCCGCCGATTTCCCCAAATATCAAGCGTGGTCCAGTGCACGCTTTGTGGTCCCATTGTCAAAGGAGTTTGCAAACTCCTTTGACTACGATGACCTGGATGACTGAGAACCTTCACAGACATATTCGTGGTCCCATATATCCCACAATTCATAGCGCGGCGGTGGGTGTGGATAATTTTGCCACAAAAGACGGCAGAAGGGAGCGGCCGAAGAGTGAACTGTCAAAAGTAAGTACTGAATATGATGTCACTTATTTATGTGCGAATGTTTAATAATGAAGAACATTAAAACATTACTGTTGGCCACATGTCGGCAAAGTTCTGTGACATTAGTCACACATATAATCCCTATATAAATTATTTTTCTTTTTACACGCATTTGCAAGACCCTTAGTTATCCAAGGTTTCATATTCTTATTCTTTTTCTTATACTTAAATGATACCAGTGGACAATGTTTATCATACAAGGCCATGTAAGTATTTAAAAAAGCTCCATATGCAACGTTGACCTCATTAACATAAACTTCCTTCCAGTCCACTTCCATGAGATCTTGTCTAAACTTGTTAATTGCCTCGTTATTTCTTAACCTTCTATGACTCACAAAACCAACTTCTTCCTTTCTTTTCATATTTAAATCAAAAGTAAAAAAGACTGGTAGATGATCGCTTATATCATTTATGATGAGGCCACTCATAATATTACTCTGCAAGCTATTAATGAAAATATGATCTATTAGTGTTTCTGATTTATCCATTATTCTACTCGGCTTTATAATTAAAGGATAAAATCCTTTACCAAGTAATAATTCAAAAAAATCTGACGCAGCCTTATCATTTGCCTCTTTACAAAGATCAATATTGTAATCACCACACAAACATAAAGTCTTATTTCCCTTAGCCTTACTCAATAAGTCTTCTACTGCCTCTGTAAATAACTCAATCTGTGACCCCGGTTTCCTATATATACGTTACAATTATATTACTTCTTCTTTCTATATCCAATTCCACTGTCACAGACTCCATTAAATCGTCTATAGCCACAGACATACATTCAAGTTTTTTACATTTCAAATCACAATTAACAAAAAGTGCCACCCCTCCTGCCTTTTTCTTAATTCTATTTACAAAGTATAAATCGTACCCTTCGATACAAAAATGACAACCCCTCTTCTCATCTAACCATGTTTCAGACAGAGCAATTATTTGAAACCTGCCTTTCAAACTATACAGAAAATCTTTAATCGAAGCAAAACTTCTATAAAGACTTCTGCAATTAATATGAATTAATGAAAATGTATTAACTATTTCAACTGTATCCCTGAATTGCTCGTATCCTCTGTATAACATTCACATGTGACATTAATTGTATTAAGCACATTCCTTTCAGAGTCAATACCTACTTCAAAATCATATGATTTATGATCTGAGTCGTCGAGCATTATGCATAATTATTCTAAAACTATCTATTAACTGTTACGGGTTCAAAAGTATTGGAGATGGATACAAGAGGAAAACCAAAATAACAATAATCTTTGGCATTTCACAGCCAAGGCTTTCCCGAAGTTTTAAGTTAAGGTTACACGCCCGAAGTCCAACTTCTGCTGGCCAAAAAAGCGCAGACTACCGTTCCAAATGGTAAGGAGACTCTAACTCCTAGCTTATTCCAGGATTCCCTGTACCCCACAGTTAAGCCAAACTGAACTAACCCTACTCGCCGATAGGTCAATGCCGAGCGTCCTACGGCAAGGAGGGAGCGTAACCTCCGGGCTATGCGCTTCTTAGCAGTTGCCCCTGCCGTTCTAGAAAAATTTATAATACTTTGAAACAACAGTCAACACCCCAAAAAAGTTTATGACTGACGCAGGTCCAACCTTATGACCAATGGGGACTCTAACCCACAAAATGACCAATTCCCTATCTTCTACGTGAGCCTCGAACTCACATTCACTGTTTTTTAGGGACTTTAATCCTTTCTTCAGGGACTTTAACCCTTTCAAACTTCCATTTTCATTATTTCAACTTCAACTTCTCATGAGATTTTCACCAAAATCAAAACAGACACTTTACCAGCAATTTCAGTGAGTAGACTTTAATTTTCCATGTCCAATTTGGCACACTTCGGATAAAATCAACAGGTAGTGCCTACCTCTTTTATAAAGGCGCCTTTCCACTCAGTTCGATTGCCGGATAACGTCTGCCCATCTGACCACCTCGGACCCTCCAAGCCTCCAACTTCCACCCCAATACCACAGGACGAGCCCCCAAACTGTTACGGGTTCAAAAGTATTGGAGATGGATACAAGAGGAAAACCAAAATAACAACACTGGTCCGGCCGGGTTGAGTCAAACGATGATTTTAATGAACACACGCGTGGGAGATGAACACTGCACACAGACAGCATAAGATCTCACCCCAAAACTGCACAATAGAATTGTTTTATAATATCAGGGCATTCATTTAATGACGCCCCCTCATGCGTCAAGAAGATACAGTACATACATGAGTTTCAAAAACACACATGTTCTGTTGACAACTTCTGACACATTTAAAAGGACATCTTCTTCTTCCCGAGGCCAGATCCTTCCCGGTAATCTTGTAACTCTGCTTATCCCCTAGAACAAACTGTCTCTTCTGCAAACATAATCTTACAGCTACAAGGCTTTGCAGATTGTTATTTGAATATTTGAACTATTACCTAAACATGAATCCAACTACTGTTTGTGTGTGCGTGTGTCTCGACCTCAGCATCCACTCTGTCTGTAAGGACAGAGGCCAACTCTTCATGTGTGCAATAACCTAACTGAAACCATATATGTAATATGTTGAATAAATGTTCTAATCAAATGCCACTACTCAAAGCTTAATAAAATGAATATAAATGAATAAAGGATAATGATGAATAACATAGTATATGTGTTTTGTAAGCGTGTTCTTTCCATAGCTCAAAGTCCTTAACCAAATAGATTGTCCGGACGTCGCGCCGGACAAAGCTTCCAACCCTCCACTAGTTGACCAAGCCCCCTCTTTTAGCAAGCACAAAAATACAATGCATGTATATAAAAATGATTATCACTGCACCTGTAATAGAAAATGTTAATATGGGATTATGACAATCCCTGTAATACAAGTTGTAACATAAGGCCGACAGCCTAAAGAAATACTTTAATGAAATAACGATTAATGATGATGATTAAATGAAATAATGATTAATTATTGCAAATGCACACTCCTTAAAGTTTAACAAATGATATAACTGAATAAAAGATCATAAAGAATAACATGACATAAGTGTTTCGTAAGCGTGTGCGGCCTTCTATGCTCTACGTCACTTCACTCAATAGATCAGCCAGACATCCTGCTGACTGTAGCTTTTAACCCTTACTAACTTGAGCACAACTCTATAATAAGCACCAAACTGCAATACGTATAAAGATGATCATGGTTACACCTGCAATGAAAGATTATATGATTATACCAACACCTGTAAATAGAAGATTAACATGAGGTTATAACAATCACTGTAATACAAACTTTAATGTAATGTCAATAGCTTCAATAAAAGCTTCAATGCAATGCTTATTATATGATTCTGATGCAATGATAAAATAACAGTAAAATATCTCTTCTCATAACCTCAAAAAAAGAAAGGGATCCTTAGCAATCGCACATACATTTATCGACATATTTTAAAGTCCGTTGATCTTGTTTTCTTCCATGTCCAATTTACAATTTCCTTTTGTCCTTTTCCACCCGAAGTAGCATCTGTTCTTGTAAAGGATGAACTAATTGTTTTTAGGCTCATAGCCATGATTGGTCGTAACCGTTTGCCTATCTTGATAATGTTATCTCGTATAAATGTCCAATTCCTCAAGATCCTTAATCGTTATAACCTTGGCTTCTTCTGGCGTTCCATTCAGTTTAATCATCACTTTACAGTTCCTAGTCCAGGTTGCTTGAATCTTTTTCTCCTTCCGTAAAATGCGAGCTTGTCTAGCAATATCTGCATTTCTTTTTGTAAGATGTTCATTCAAATATACTCCGCTTTCTTTCAAAAGGCTGGACCGCCTCAGCAAATCAACTTTGTGTTTACGGTTTACAAATCTCACTACAATTGCTGGAGGAGCATTAGTGTGCCTTCTAGGAAGGGTATAGCATGCAGATATATTATTACTATGCAGGGGAAGTTTTTTATTTGAAAAGAATTCCACAACCTGCCGTTCCAACGACTGTAGCTCCTCCATCGGGGGCTCGTCTTCTCCTCTTTTTGCACCGGTCCCAGACTCGGTGACTCTCACATAACTCCTGTGTTTAGTTTCCAGACCCGTAATGATCACTTCCTCAAGTCGAGCCTGCTGTTCTAGATCGTCCACCTTCCTTTCCAAAAACTGGATTGTCTTATCTTTCTCCTTAATCAGGTTTTTTAGTTCTTTGATTTGGTCCATCATCGACATTAATATTCCTTGTTGCTTATTTACTTTTTCAATTTCCGACGTCAGCGAGCTAAGTGAATGTTTAATCTCCTCCAGATCTTCATCTTTGCCATTTTGTCTCTTATAAATGTCAATCTTAGTTTATTTATTTGCCCAAACAAGGTCTATAACTGAAATTGTTTGGAGTTTTAACACCAAACATCACGGCACCACCGCGAGGACGCCAATCCGGCTGTGATCACGCCCGCCATCTTCCGTTTAAGTCATATATCCACAAACACAACAAGCTGAAAGTCAGTGATGCTGCTCGGTTTGCAGTCCTGAATATCACGGCACAAGCAGGATCCACTGCACTGTTAATGTTAGCTATGTTATATTGCTGCCTCTGTTCGGTGGTGTCGAGCCAAACGGACTTTAACGTGTGTTTGAACGAGCTGACGGTTCACTCGTTAAGCTGAAAGAAAGATGCTTTAATCACAGGAGTCACACATGTGTCCACTGTACCATCTGGAACTCTTCTTGTTTAGCACTCGTAATAACACAAACACTAAATCCTCCTTCTCTTGTGCTGTTTTGTAGCAGTGTATACACCTGAGACTGTCACCTGTCTGTCTGTCCTGCACTCTCTCTCTGTTTCTTTCTCTCTGATTGTGGAATAAAAGCATGAACATGTATTTATAAGTTACACTTGTGTTTGAATCCTGCAGTTCATCACACATTTGATTTCCATGTGTGACAACTGCAAGTGTCCAGAGTGAGGACAGACTGAGGGACCCACTGCTGCACATCATCTGTGAGGCTTTGCACCCCTGATGATCCACCAGGACAAACTCAGCAGTGTGTGAGGAAGAGGAGGAGGAAGAGCCAGCAGCAGCTGACAGATGGAGAGAATAGACAGACTGTTCCCTGTTTGTGGAGGACTGCTAGGAAAGTTTAACATCACTAATTGTCTGTCCTGAATCAGTCTTATTAGGTAATGTTCAAATAATGTTATCATTCCAGTGTTTTCAGTGTGGGAGAAAGTACTCAGGGCCTTCAAGTTACACACTATGAAAGGCAGCAACAAGTTTAATGTTCAGAAACCTAAAGTATGTATCAGCAGCAGAATGGAGCTGAAAATAAATGTTTGTTTCAGTTCTATGAAGCTTTGAGTATTTTGGATTAGTAGCACTGCTGTGTTTGTTGAATCATATTGCTGTAATTGTTTATATGCTTTATATATTCTGAGGTAAGTTGATCTATAGTGTTACATCATATTCTATAAGGATGTTATGTGTTTGTATACTTTCTGCCCAGTTTGACCCATTTAGCAGAAGTCAGCCTGTTTAAGGCTCTGATATCTATTCTGTATGACTTAAAGCAGTTATGACATGGTCTGATTTTCTCACCCAATAAAGGAATATTTCATATATCAGTCTACTCTTCATTCTATCAGACCAACCTGTGCACTGCCTGGATTGATTACAAGAAGGCCTATGACTCAATGCCCCACAGCTGGATACTGGAATGCCTAGAATTGTACAAGATCAACAGGACCCTAAGAGCCTTCATCAGGAACTCAATGGGGATGTGGCGTACAACACTAGAGGCCAACTCCAAGCCCATAGCACAAGTCACCATCAAGTGCGGGATCTACCAAGGAGATGCTCTGTCCCCACTGCTGTTCTGCATAGGCCTGAACCCCCTCAGTGAGATCATTAACAAGACTGGCTACAGATACCGACTACGAAACGGAGCAGTTGTCAGCCACCTCCTGTACATGGATGACATCAAGCTGTATGCCAAGAGTGAACGAGACATCGATTCACTGATACACACTACCAGGCTATACAGCAATGACATCGGGATGTCATTCGGGCTGGAGAAGTGTAGTCGGATGGTAACAAATAGAGGGAAGGTAGTCAGAACTGAGGGGATCGAACTACCAGAAGGCAACATTGCAGACATAGAGGACAGTTACAAGTACCTGGGGATCCCGCAGGCGAATGGGAACCATGAAGAGGCCACTAGAAAAGCTGCAACCACCAAGTACCTGCAGAGGGTCAGGCAAGTCCTGAGGAGTCAGCTGAACGGTAAGAACAAGATCCGGGCTATCAACACCTACGCCCTGCCTGTGATCAGGTACCCTGCTGGGGTAATAGGCTGGCCAAAGGAGGAGATAGAAGCCACTGACATAAAGACAAGAAAGCTCCAGACCATGCATGGAGGGTTTCACCCCAAGTCCAGCACCCTGAGGCTGTACGCTAAACGGAAGGAAGGGGGCCGGGGACTGGTGAGTGTCAGCACCACAGTCCAGGATGAGACAACAAACATCCAAGAATACATTGGGAAGATGGCCCCAACTGACCGAGTGCTCAGTGAATACCTCAGGCAGCAGAAACCCAAGAAAGAGGAGGGAGACGAGGAACCATCATGGAAGGACAGGCCCCTGCACGGTATGTACCACCGGCAGATAGAGGAGGTGGCTGATATCCAGAAATCCTTCCAGTGGCTGGACAAAGCTGGACTGAAAGACAGCACAGAGGCACTAATCATGGCAGCACAAGAACAAGCTCTGAGTACAAGATCCATAGAGGCTGGGGTCTATCACACCAGGCAAGACCCCAGGTGCAGGCTGTGTAAAGATGCCCCTGAGACAATCCAGCACATAACAGCGGGGTGCAAGATGCTAGCAGGCAGGGCATACATGGAACGCCATAACCAAGTGGCCGGCATAGTGTACAGGAACATCTGTGCCGAGTATAACCTGGAAGTCCCGAGGTCAAAATGGGAGATGCCCCCAAGGGTGATGGAGAATGACCGAGCTAAGATCCTGTGGGACTTCCAGATACAGACGGACAAAATGGTGGTGGCTAACCAACCAGACATAGTGGTGGTAGACAAACAGGAGAAGACGGCCGTAGTGATCGATGTAGCGGTTCCGAATGACAGCAATATCAGAAAGAAGGAACACGAGAAGCTGGAGAAATACCAAGGGCTCAGAGAAGAGCTCGAGAGGATGTGGAGGGTGAAGGTAACGGTGGTCCCCGTGGTAATCGGAGCACTAGGTGCGGTGACTCCCAAGCTAGGCGAGTGGCTCCAGCAGATCCCGGGAACAACATCGGAGATCTCTGTCCAGAAGAGCGCAGTCCTGGGAACAGCTAAGATACTGCGCAGGACCCTCAAGCTCCCAGGCCTCTGGTAGAGGACCCGAGCTTGAAGGATAAACCGCCCGTAGGGGCATGCTGGGTGTTTTTATATATACATATATATATATATATATATATATATATATATATATATATATATATATATATATATATATATATATATATATTGGCCATATTATATTTACATTACCACAGTGAGATGATTTTAGTCTCATGAACAACATTAGCTAATTGTTATTTACTAACTAATCTTGAAATGACTGTTCAGTACAGAAATGAAGCCCAACTATCATGTTTTACAGTCCCGTGGTCTCAGCCTCAGATACTCAACTAATCAAAGTGATGTCATGACAAAAATGAATGACCAACAAAACATTTTTTCTCCTTCATTTCTGTCACACAAAGCTGTATGAAACGTTTCTCGCGGTTAGTATCATGGTTGCTAGGCAACCTGAACAGCGCGACGAAGGCTAGACCGTCCCATTTCACAAGCCTCTCACTTCCGCACTTCTCGTACTTATAGTACGCACCGTACGTAGTACGCGTAGTGTGCGTAGTGTGCGTACTTCAAGCGTGCAGACCCTGAATTGGGACACAGCCACAGACTCACAGGCAGGCACTACAACAGAGGGAACAGAGACGTGGGACCAGGGCAGACACAGACACTGACTGGACACGGTGATATAGCAGACAGGGGAGACAGCAACTAAGGATTACACAGAGACATAAACCATAAGACAGAACTCTAACAAAGAAACCAAAGACTAGAAATGATAAATAATATAATAAACTATAATAACTATAATAAATCCAGCTTTGTATCTTTTTCCATTCTAGCTGAAGTCCGGGACAAACTGTGTTCCTTTTCAGCTCAATACGAAACGAGTAATATTTTCTCTGAATACGAGACGATTCCGTTTTTTAGGGGACGGTTGGCGACTCTACTAACTAACCTTATGAATAAAATAAAGTTCACTATCAGTAACATAGCACCCACCCAGCTGTATAGAAACTCCGTCATGCTAGCTAGTACGCAGTACGAGTTATTGTAACTGACGGTAAAAAGTCAGCACAACGAAAATAAACTCCACCTAAACTTGGTTTATATCTGACCCAGATAGACTGCAGGTCATAACTTCTTACCTGAAGTTCAGTTCACCTGACACTCGGACCGGCGGCCACCTCGGGTCTCTCCTCCTCCTGCCTCCCCTTTCTCTCATCCACCTGCTGGCCTCTGTGGAAGCTCCGCCACAGCCACCACCAAACAACTGAGTTACAGTGGCTTGCAAAAGTATTCGGCCCCCTTGAACTTTTCCACATTTTGTCACATTACAGCCACAAACAGGAATCAATTTTATTGATTGCAAGCTTCACTGGCGCGATGTCCAGGTGATACATGTTGAGGGGAGATGAGAACATAGCAGGTTAATTGCATGCAGGCTTACATTACACATATTAATCTAGTAGCAGGCCTGAGCGAAGGCCCAAGTGTCTTCTGCTTCTTTGGAGACTGGCGGCAGTTCTGTCTACTTAGTGATTGGTGACGAGGGTCAATAATTAGCCACTAGAGACCCTGAGGTTTGAAGTTTATTACCTTAAAAGGCAAGTGTTATAGAAAAGGGAAGTTATATGTCTGATTATAGCTATTAAAAATGTACAAGATGTACTCATGTCTGTCAACAATGTATTTTTGACCTGTACTTGACGTGTACGTGGGGGCGTACATTTTCTGTCTTATAAAACCCCCATTCAGTGTATTCTTGTCAGAAGAGGACATATGCTGATGCTTCTTCTCCTGTGTAATAAACTCATAGTTTGATTGCACTTTTCTGGAGCCTCCGTCGTTTGTTGTCTGGTCTGCAGTTGATCGATCTCGCTTCATGTCTGATTTTCGTTCCACTTCTCACGTGTACACCACTTTGTATTGGTCTTTCACGTGGAATTCCAATAAAATTGATTCATGTTTGTGGCTGTAATGTGACAAAATGTGGAAAAGTTCAAAGGGGCCGAATACTTTTGCAAGCCACTGTATTTTTACACATCTGCCAGCATCTGGACAATCCACCACCTTTCACTGTTTATACTGTTACAAAAAAATAAAATAAATAAAATAAAATAAAATAAAAATGAAAAATCCAGGTAATAGGATAAAAAAATAAATAAAATAGGAGTCTTATGTACAACCCAATACAATACTATACAATCTTATATAAACAGCAGTGTCCAACACAATCATAGTGATTGTGGGCAAGAGTTCCAGTGCAGTGGGAGTGGGGCAGTCAATGACAGGGCAATGGTGGTGGGTCAGAGTTTGTATATTTGGGGGGGTGGGGGCTTCAGAGGGGAGAGGTGGATGCAGGTGTGGAGATCACGTGTGTGAGAGCAGGGAGAGAGTTCAGCATCCTGACAGCCTGATGGATGAAGCTGTCTCTCAGTCTGCTGTTTCTGGCCTCGAGGCTCTTCAGTCTCCTTCCCGATGGCAGGAAACTGAAGAAGCTGTTGGAGGGATGGGTGGAGTCACTGTGATGCAGAGAGCTTTCTGGATGAGGCGGGTGCAGCAGATGTCCTGGAGGGAGGGAAGAGAAGTACCCACGATCCTCTCCGCTGCTCTCACTACCAGCTGTAGCTGTTTCCAGCAGGACCCAGTGCAGGATACCACACAGTGATGCAGCTGCTGAGGATGCTCTCCACGGTGCCTCTGTAGAAGGTGCTCATAATGAATAAAGGTCTGTTGGATTTTATCGGCCTTTCAGAGAAGACATTGTGACGTTGGTACTCGGGCTGACAGCTGATCCAGCTGTGCAGCATGTCATAACTAAGTGACGCCTATTCAGACTGAAGCTCTGGAAACAAGTTTTCTAATGTGGACGTTTCAGTCCCTCTTTCACATCCTCACTTGGAGCTGAGATAGGAGCAAAGGATACAAGTGAAGTGTGTAGAACACAAAGCACCCACACACACAGCGTTGTGAGATGAGTGATTTTATTTACACCGCAATCTTTCTTTGTAGCAGCTTTCCAGCTGCCTTCTGCACACCCCACAGCTTTCCCCTCCTGGCCCCAGCAATACTAAAATAGGAAGATGTGATAAATATCAGCAGTGCCAACCAGCCTTCCTTGGCACTGTCCCCCAAACACGCTGCTCCACCCCTCCCCTGCAGATGAGCCACAAACCACAGCGTGCCACATACTCCATCGTCTGACTCAGGCAGGGGAGCCATTTAGCCTAGCCTTCTCCACTTCTACCACTGCATGGTGATCCAGGCAGTGGTAGCTTTTATGCGACGGAGCAACTGCAGCAGGGCGTGATCCAAACAGAGGGTAAGAGTACTGCCCAGGAGTTAAAAACGAAGCGAGTCAAGCACCCATTGGATCACTGGGCACTCTTATTTATAGATGTTATACCGGCTTCCCACTCTGACAACTTCTGACTGATGTAAACCACAGGGCGGTCAACCCACCTTACCTGCTAGGACATAGTTGCTCCCAGGAGGAGTCAGTCTCAGGATGAAAAGGAGGGAAAAGTTAGAAGTGTGTAGCATGGGTTCCTCACAGAGAGCCTTCTTCACCTGCATGAATACAGACTGGCACTGTTCCACCCACTGGAACAGTGCCAGATCTGGGGTACCATTTTGGGTGACGTTGGTAAAGGACCTCCAACTGCACACTTCTTCAGGTTGGCCGTGAGCCCCGCCTGCCTCAAGGACTCATGGACCGCGGCCAGCTGCTACATATGCTCCATACAGGACAGGCTATTTCACTCTTCTATTGCCCCCATTTTTACCATTTCAGCCAATTCCTTCAGAACAATTTGCTCAGGTGACTGGTAGGCCAGTGGATGCACCATTACCTGTCCCACCTCCATCAGCAGGCGGACGTGTCCCAGCTGCCCACAGCTCCAACGCTTCTGCACTGAAAGTGATGAGACCCCGTTGGGTGGTTGCTGAAGAGCGTAAAGCTTGGACATCTTGGTGAACTGATTTCACTGCTCGCCATGACACTAACCTGGCTGCTGGAGTTCCCTCCTTTCCAATTTACAACATACTCCATGCCTGAGACGCTCACTCCCTGCCAGGCTTTCGTGATTTCATGACTCCTGACTTTAATAAAGGCTCGTGTTTTGATGTGAATACATTTGCCTATTGAGTCTGCTTTTGAGTTCACTCTACGTACTCACCTTTTGGCCATTTGATAACTTGTTTGCTGCCATCTTTGTCTTGTGTGTCTGCTGTCTCTGATCTCTGGGTTTGATCTTCTCTGATCTCTGCAGACTCTGTCAGGCTGCTGAATGGTTCCAGTCTGTGTTCAGGCAGACTGCAGGTGAAGTCTAACCAGAGATGGTCCTCAGTGTGTGAAGCTGACTTTGACCTGCAGGATGCAGAGGTGGTCTGTAGGGAGCTTGGCTGTGGGCCTCCTTCGCTCCTCCAGGGGGCGCTCTATGGAGAAGTGGAGGCTCCAGTGTGGAGCAGAGAGTTCCAATGTGGAGGCCATGAGTCTGCTCTCCTGGACTGTAGAAGCTCAGGCTCAGCTAGAAGCAGCTGCTCACCTGGCAAAGCTGCTGGACTCACCTGCTCAGGTAGAAGAGGAGCTGCAGCTTTGGTTCAAACTCACTTTGTTCTCTCACTGATGACTCTCTGCTTTCTGTTAGAGCCTGTCAGGTTGGTGGGAGGAGCCAGTCGCTGTGCAGGTACACTGGAGCTGAAACACCTGGGAGAATGGAGACCAGTGGAAGCTTTTAGCTGGACCCTGAAGGAAGCAGCTGTTTTCTGTCAACATCTGGACTGTGGCTCTGCTGTTTTTGTAGGAAAGAGAGATGATTACCGCCACTCAGGAGATCGTATGAGGATCAACCCTGACTGTGTTCATTCTGGCTCTGCCCTGAGAGAGTGTGCAACAGTAGTTTCCAGTTACAGTTACACCCTGGATCTCACCTGCTCTGGTAAGACTATTAATAATATTAGCTATGACATCATCAGAGCTGTGTAACATGGAGAAATTGTGCTTTTTATGATGCGCTATCCTGCATCCTCACATTTGGTCTCCAACAGATAAACAGACTGAACATCAGAACTAATAACACTGATCCTTACATGAACCAGGAGATTTAAAGGAAACATTTAATAATGATTAAAAACAACGACAGTAATAATGCTGCTAATAATCAGCTCTGTCAGTCAGGTCACTTCTCTAAATGAATAAAGGTCTGTTGGATTTCATCAGCCTATCAGAGAAGACGTTGTGAGACGTTGGTAGTCGGTCTGACAGCTGATCCAGCTGTGCAGCACATCATAACTAACTGACGTCTCTTTGCACTGAAGCTCTGAAAGGAGGATTTCTAATGTGGAAGCTTCAGCTCCTCTGTCCTCACATCTCTGTCACATCCTCATTGGGAGGAAAGGATGCAAGTGAAGGAAGCAATGAGACCCTATAGCATGATGAGAAGCAGCCAAAGACTAGAGTCCAGTAAAAGTTCTGTTTGATAACTGCTCCTGTTTTTGTCATCACTCTTTAGTTTCTTCTTCATGTTTGTGCACTTTTATCCCAGTTCAGCTGCGTGTCTGTTACCTTTGTGTGTCTGTTACCTTTGTGTGTCTGTTACCTTTGTGTGTCTGTTCCCTTTGTGTGTCTGTGCTTTGGATTCATTGTTGGACTTTTGACTTTTGTATGTTGTGAATCTGAATGACTGAATAGTTGTTTGCTGCCATCTTTGTCTTGTGTGTCTGCTGTCTCTGATCTCTGTTTGATTTCTCTGATCTCTGCAGACTCTGTCAGGCTGCTGAATGGTTCCAGTCTGTGTTCAGGCAGACTGCAGGTGAAGTCTAACCAGAGATGGTCCTCAGTGTGTGAAGCTGACTTTGACCTGCAGGATGCAGAGGTGGTCTGTAGGGAGCTTGGCTGTGGGCCTCCTTCGCTCCTCCAGGGGGCGCTCTATGGAGAAGTGGAGGCTCCAGTGTGGAGCAGAGAGTTCCAGTGTGGAGGCCATGAGTCTGCTCTCCTGGACTGTAGAAGCTCAGGCTCAGCTAGAAGCAGCTGCTCACCTGGCAACGCTGCTGGACTCACCTGCTCAGGTAGAAGAGGAGCTGCAGCTTTGGTTCAAACTCACTTTAGGGGTGGCTGTAGCTCAGGTGTAGAGCAGATCAGCCACTGACCAGAAGGTTGGTGGTTTGATCCCAGTCTGCTCCAGTCTGCATGCCAAATATCCTTGGGCAAGATACTAACCCCATGTTGCTCTCTGATGCACTGGAGTGTGAATGTGTATGAATGTTAGATAGAGCACTTAACAGCTTAGAAAAGGTGCTTGGGTGAATGAATTAGTTGTATAAAGTGCTTTGAGTGCTCAGACAGAGTAGAAAAGTGCTATATAAGAACCAGTCCATTTATCATTTACTTTGTTCTTTCACTGATGACTCTCTGCTTTCGGTTCAGACTCTGATGTCAGGTTGGTGGGAGGAGCCAGTCGCTGTGGAGGTACACTGGAGGTGAAACACCTGGGAGAATGGAGACCAGTGGATGGCTCTGATTGGACCCTGAAGGAAGCAGCTGTTGTCTGTGAACATCTGGACTGTGGCTCTGCAGTTTATGTAGGAGAGAGAGGGGAGTCCTCATACAGATCCGTGTGGGAGATCAAACCAGACTGTGTTCGCTTTCGATCTGGTCAAATCGAGTGTGCAAAATCAACTTTTGTATCCTCCATCCTGGATCTCACCTGCTCTGGTAAGGTTCAGTGACATCATCAATGACATCATCAGAGGTGGGTCCAGTACATTCAAATGGTAAAAAACTCTACCTCCTATCTTTTCTTAACCCCTTTTAGCTGATCTCAGTGGACACTGTCCTGACATCAAGGGCAGCGTGTTGGAGAGTTGATTAAGAGTTGGGAAAAGAGAAAAGTGGCGTGCAGAGATTCCAGCTGCACTGACACTCGACTCCTGAATGTCACTGACATCAAGGTCCAGATGCTGGACTACAAAATGCATGTCTTACTTCAGCCCGATATATTTTTACTCTGTTATTTGATGCACGTTAAATTAATGAGAACAGCCAGAGAAAACTATGCCTTCATTACAAAGGCTGGGATTTTAAAGGAAAAAGAACATATGGGGCCAGATTTACTGCAGCAGAAGAAAACATGTTTTGGTGTTAAAAAGCTGCTGTGAGGATTTATTAAAAAGGCACAGTATCAATGGCTGAGAGGACGGGGCTGTTTCTAAGGTTGGCCTTACTGCAAATGTAGGAATTTCATCTTCAGAGCACGAAATCTAGTAAGGACAGTACTTAAATGAATCAGGCACAGTGTGACATACTCAGCTCTGCAAAAAGCTGCTGCTGTTCTTTTATTCAGAATTTGAGTCGGAGGTGTTGTCAGAACAAGTGTGTAGTTATCACAGGTGGAAGGTTCAGAGCTGTGAACACAGGGTCGAAACCGGCTCTGTGCTGTAGACCTTCACTCTGTAATGCTGGAAATTCACAGAAACGCTTCATTATGTTAGTGTTCTTCTGCACACCATACAGCTCAGCTGCTCCACATCATGCAGTCGTCCTCTGATTAATCCTGATCTCCACCTGAGTCTCCATCCTCAGGACCTCACACAGTCCCAGCAGTTTCTACCAGCATAGTTCTCCTGATATCACAAACATGATGATCCTCCTTCAGCCTCCTCTCATTGATCTGAGCTGCATCACTGTTTTCACACACAAACAGTAAATCCTGAGCTCACACTCCTGCATCACTCCCTCCCTCACTGACTTTGCTGGTTTCTGAGCTGCTCTCTGCAGATTGCTGGTTATTCCTAAAGTGAACTGGCTGCTGTTTGTATGGTGATGGTGTACTGTTAGTGGAACACCCTCCGACTGCAGCATCACAGTAATTTACCCCGGTTAGTAAATCTACCTCGTAGCCAGTAAAACGAGATCACTAAGATTTTGTTCCTGCTGCAGAGATGACCCAGTGGAACTAGTTTCCTGCTCCTTGTTTAGGATTTCTGTGACCTTCATCCTCACTGGTCCCAGCTGACCAAGAGTAAACATGAATCCATGATCATTATATAGGCTGACTCACCCCTGCAGACATTACAGGTGCAGACTGGATCATCCAGAACTGAAACACACTGATCAGCTCACGGGGTTCATAATCAGACTCAGAGTTTCTATAAATCTACGTAACAGTAACCAGATGTTTTTCCTGTTGTGTGATGTTTTATTGTGCAGATCTGAGTCATACAAACAGACTGAACATCAGAACTAATAACACTGATCCTTACATGAACCAGGAGATTTAAAGGAAACATGAAATAATGATTAAAAACAACGACAGTAATAATGCTGCTAATAATCAGCTCTGTCAGTCAGGTCACTTCTCTAAATGAATAAATGTCTGTTGGATTTCATCAGCCAGTCAGAGAAGACGTTGTGAGACGTTGGTAGTCGGTCTGACAGCTGATCCAGCTGTGCAGCACATCATAACTAACTGACGTCTCTTTACACTGAAGCTCTGAAAGGAGGATTTCTAATGTGGAAGCTTCAGCTCAATCTTAAGCTCCTTTGGATTCATTGTTGGACCTTTGACTTTTGTATGTTGTGAGTCTGAATGAGTGAATAGTTGTTTGCTGCCATCTTTGTCTTGTGTGTCTGCTGTCTCTGATCTCTGTTTGATTTCTCTGATCTCTGCAGACTCTGTCAGGCTGCTGAATGGTTCCAGTCTGTGTTCAGGCAGACTGCAGGTGAAGTCTAACCAGAGATGGTCCTCAGTGTGTGAAGCTGACTTTGACCTGCAGGATGCAGAGGTGGTCTGTAGGGAGCTTGGCTGTGGGCCTCCTTCGCTCCTCCAGGGGGCGCTCTATGGAGAAGTGGAGGCTCCAGTGTGGAGCAGAGAGTTCCAGTGTGGAGGCCATGAGTCTGCTCTCCTGGACTGTAGAAGCTCAGGCTCAGCTAGAAGCAGCTGCTCACCTGGCAAAGCTGCTGGACTCACCTGCTCAGGTAGAAGAGGAGCTGCAGCTTTGGTTCAAACTCACTTTGTTCTCTCACTGATGACTCTCTGCTTTCTGTTAGAGCTTGTTGATGTCAGGTTGGTGGGAGGAGCCAGGCGCTGTGCAGGTACACTGGAGGTGAAAGTGAGAGAATGGAGACCAGTGGCTACCTCTGGCTTGATGGACGTCCCAAGGACAGACAGATATCTTGTCTGTGAACATCTGAACTGTGGCCCTGCTGTTTTTGTAGATTTTAGAACAAGTTTCTCATACAGTTCTGTTTGGATGATTAAACATCACTGTTTTGACGCCTTGATGCGTGCTCAGTCATCCAGGTAAGTAAATCTCCAAAAGTTGATTCTGTTCATCTGGACGTAGTGTTATGTGGGAGAAAATGTCACTGTTTTGAATCTGGTTCTACTCCAAGGGAGTGTGTAAGGTCAAGAATATCAGCAAGATCAAGAATATCAGCAAGATCATTAATAATTCAAAGACCACCTATATTAGACGATGTCAGCATTCTGCATATCCTCTGCTCAGGTAAAGATAAATGACATCATGTCTGTCTGTGTTGTTCCCATTGTGTCACAGTGATGCTCGTTGGTTTCTGTTGGACTAAACTATTAAGTTTGTGGAAGCTTCCACAGATACAGTGGGATGCAAAAGTTTGGGCGACCTTGTTCATAGTCATTATTTTCCTGTATAAATCGTTGGTTGTTACAATAAAAAACTGTCAGTTAAATATATCATATAGGAGACACACACAGTGATATTTGAGAAGTGAAATGAAGTTTATTGGATTTACAGAAAGTGTGCAATAATTGTTTAAACAAAATCAGGCAGGTGCATAAATTTGGGCACCACAAAAAAAGAAATGAAATCAATATTTAGTAGATCCGGATTTTGCAGAAATTCCAGCGTCTAAACGCTTCCTGTAGGTTCCAATGAGAGTCTGGATTGTGGTTGAAGGTATTTTGGACCATTCTTCTTTACAAAACATCTCTAGTTCATTCAGGTTTGATGGCTTCCGAGCATGGACAGCTCTCTGTAACTCACACCACAGATTTCAATAATATTCAGGTCTGGGACTGAGATGTTCCAGAACGTTGTACTTGTTCCTCTGCATGAATGCCTTAGTGGACTTTGAGCAGTGTTTGGGGTCATTGTCTTGTTGAAAGATCCAGCCCCGGTGCAGCTTCAGCTTTGTCACTGATTCTCCAGAATCTGCTGATACTGAGTGGAATCCATGTGTCCCTCAACTTTGACGAGATTCCCAGTCCCTGCACTGGCCACACAGCCCCACAGTGTGATGGAACCACCACCATATTTCACTGTAGGTAGCAGGTGTTTTTCTTGGAATGCTGTGTTCTTTTTCCTCCATGCATAACGCCCCTTGTTATGCCCAAATAACTCAATTTTAATTTCATCAGTCCACAGCACCTTACTCCAGAATGAAGCTGGCTTGTCCAAATGTGCTTTAGCGGCTCTGTTTGTGCTGTGGGCGGAGAAAAGGCTTCCTCTGCATCACTCTCACATACAGCATCTCCTTGTGTAAAGTGCGCCGAATGGTTGAACGATGCACAGCGACTCCATCTGCTGCAACATGATGTTGTAGGTCTTTGGTGCTGGTCTGTGGGTCGACTCTGACTGTTCTCACCATTCGTCACTTCCGTCTGTCCGAGATTTTTCTTGGTCTTCGAGCCTTAACTTGAACTGAGCCTGTGGTCTTCCATTGTCTCAATATGTTCCTAACTGTGGAAACAGACGGCTTAAATCTCTGAGACAGCTTTCTGTATCCTTCCCCTAAACCATGATGGTGAACAATCTTTGTCTTCAGGTCATGTGACAGTTGTTCTGAGACCCCCGTGTTGCTGCTCTTCAGAGGAAATTAAAAGAGGGAAACTTACAATTGACCCCCTTAAATACTCTTTCTCATTATTGGATTCACCTGTGTATGTAGGTCAGGGGTCACTGAGCTTACCGAGCCAATTTGAGTTCCAATAATTAGTTCTAAAGGTTTTGGAATCAATAAAATGACATCAGTGCCCAAATTTATGCACCTGCCTGATTTTGTTTAAACAATTATTGCACACTTTCTGTAAATCCAATAAACTTCATTTCACTTCTCAGATATCACTGTGTGTGTCTCCTATATGATACATTTAACTGACAATTTTTATTGTAACAACCAACAATTTATACAGGAAAATAATGACTATTAACAAGGCTGCCCAAACTTTTGCATCCCACTGTATCACTTCCTCTTCCTTGATTAGAAATTTCATCGTCTGTGTGTGTTCACAGACCTGCTCGTTCAGCCAATCATCTCTGTGACCTCCTCCATGGACGGGGTCTCCCAGTCCCAGCAGCAGCAGGGGCTTCAGGTGTTTAGAGGCTCCAGCTTCAACATCAGCTGCTCCACTCAGCCACAGTACCCAGGAGGCTTCTTCCAGCTCACCTTCACCTCCTCCAACACATCGTACAACTACACCCAGACAGCTGTCAATCACGCTGCCCACTTCCTGTTTCCTGCTGCAGAGCCCGGCCACCAAGGAAGATACAGCTGTCTTTATCATGTCGATGCTTTGTCACATAGCTTCTCCTCTGAGAGCCACCAGCTGTCTGTGTCTGTCTCAGGTAAGCTGAAGCAGAGACATGTTGCATAAAACCAAAGTTTAGAGTATTTAAACAGGAGCAGAAAGCAATGAAGGGCAGAGCATGTTTGGTTATCACTGTGGTCATTCATCAGTGAAACTGTTCGTGTTCTGAGGATCATTATTCTGCTAGGAAGTCCTCTCCAGATTCAGCTTCAGCTTTCACACAGATGATCTGACATTATCTCGCAGCTCTATTTGATATCAGCTGCTTTCAGTGTTTGAAGCAAACACTGAAAGATGTGAAGTCTCTGAGGCAGCGAAGCAACAGCAAACCACAACATGTCCACCTCCATGCTTCACAGCAGCTTTCAGCGTCTTCTCTTGTAAATCTGTCTTTGGTCTGAATCCAACATGTCTGCTGTCACTGTGGCCAAACGCCTGCATCTCTGCTTCATGTGTTCAGAGCACATTGTTCCTAAAGCTGCTCTGAGACTGATTATCTTTGAGAAACTGTAGTTTGTCTCTGATGTTCTTTTTGGACAGTAAATCTTACAGACACAGCAAGCAGCTCCATGTGGAGGTGATGTTCACAGGTTTCTCTGCAGTTTGTGTTTAATGGCAGCTGTTGTACTCGTGATGACTGTGAATGTGTTTGATCCCACAGATCATCCAGATCCCACAGGCTTCATCATCAGAGCGCTCGTCCTGCCGCTGATCCTGCTGTTGGAGAACGTTGTCCTGTATTTCTACTGTAAGGTACTGAACACATGTTTGTATCAGAGAATGAAGCCCTGAGAGAGGAGCGATGCAGTCAGTCTGATGTGTGCTGCCGTGTCTCTCCAGGCCAGCAGGGGGCAGAAGTTGGGCAGACGGGAGAACATCAAGCTGGTTAAATGTAACTTTGGTGTTGGTGCAGCTGAAGAAGGGCCGGCTGAAGAGGAAGGAGCTCAGGGAGAAGAGGACCTCTGAGGAGTTCATCTCACATCTTGATGAATTTCTGAGCTGACTCACAAGTGACCATCAGCTGAGTCAAAGATTTTACTTTTTTCTATTGAAGATCCATTAAAGCAGTCAGACTGGAATGATTCAGTAGTTTTCTTACCCATATTAAAATACCTGAATCATAAATATATCAATACATCTCTCATGATTTTCTGAGCTCCATGCCCAATAAATTCAATTTGATTGAATTTCAGATGCTTCTACTGGTTCCACTCTCCCAGATAAAATCTAGAGGTGACAGGGTTTTCTCCAACGCCGCTCTGAGACCAGTCTTCCCTCTTTTAAAAATTCTTCCTCTTTGGAAATTTGAAGATCTACTGTCGTGTTCAAATTTTTTCAGAAGTACAGGAAAAATGTCTGTTGTTTAAAAAGATTTAATCATGTTCATATTATCCTACTACTGATTCTAACATCTACTTCAGGACATTCTGTTCGGACTCCCTTTGACCCAGAGATTACCATTATAACCATTATAAAGTGTGATATCTGCGCTACTTGTATAAACAAGTGTAATTAAGGGTCTGTTTGTCTCTGTGTGTATATATGCACGTTTTGTAATAGATTTTTATTTACCTCATTTATTTTACTTCTTTCTTTTGCCGACACTTGATGTCTTTTAAATGTGCTATATAAATAAAGCTGATTTAACTTGATTGTATTTATTTATTGCCAAATAACATCCATCACCTAAAGCTACTTTATATTTACTTTAAGGAAGAGACCAAACCCCAACAATCATATGACCCTCTATGAGCAAGCACTTTGGCGACAGTAGGAAGGAAAAACTCCCTTTTAACAGGAAGAAACCTCCAGCAGAACCAGGCTCAGGGAGGGGCGGGGCCATCTGCTGTGACTGGTTGGGGTGAGAGAAGGAAGACAGGATAAAGACATGCTGTGGAAGAGAGACAGAGATTAATAACCAGTAAACTGTCACTTGGTGTTCGCTCTCTCCGCGGTAGAGTATCAGTTCCTGTTCTGTTCCAACACATGGTGGTGCTTTTGTGTAGCTTATCTGTGTAACCAATTGAATTAAAAACATATAGAGATAACTTCTTGTTTCATTGTGTAATCTCCACATGCTTCATCCAAAGCACCTTCTCTGTGTATTCACTCACTGTGTCTTCAGGGATTTGCTAGCTTAGCTCGTAGCCAACTCGCAAGCAGCATGACCTCTTCATCTGTCCCTCCTGCACTTTCCCTCTCATTGTGTCAGATGTTTAATTACTCCTCTGCCTCTTTCAGCAGTAATGATGCTACCTAGCCAGGCCCCTGTAGTAGGTGCAGCCAGGTCCCCTCTAGCTTCCCCTGACAGTCCCGAGCAGCCGGGGAAACAGGATGGCTGGGTGACAGTGAGGAAGCATAGTCTAACACTTAACCTGTAAACCCCCAGGGAATTCTGAGCCTCCTGCTCAAAATAAATGGAATATTTCTCTGCAATTACAAACTCTAAACAATCTTGGTATCAAAATAAAGCTAACACTTGTGAGATTTCATCATAGGTGTAAATATTACAGCAGACGTTACTGTGTCAAGGTTACTGAGGCTGGAACAGAAAAAGTAAGATTTTTTTTCCTCACATGATTTACATTTCAGCATATAACCCCTTTGAAAATCTGCTTTGGTTCACATTTTTCAATTCAATTCAATTTAATTTTATTTATACAGCGCCAAATCACAACAAAAGTCGCCTCAAGGTGCTTTATATTGTACAGTAGATCGTACAATAATAGATACAGAGAAAAACCCAACAATCATATGACCCCCTATGTGCAAGCACTTTGGCGACAGTGGGAAGGAAAAACTCCCTTTTAACAGGAAGAAACCTCCGGCAGAACCAGGCTCAGGGAGGGGCGGGGCCATCTGCTGTGATTGGTTGGGGTGAGAGAAGGAAGACAGGATAAAGACATGCTGTGGAAGAGAGACAGATTAATAACAGATATGATTCAATGCAGAGAGGTCTATTAATACATACTGAGTGAGAAGGTGACTGGAAAGGAAAAACTCAATGCATCATGGGAATCCCCCGGCAGCCTACGTCTATTGCAGCATAACTAAGGGAGGATTCAGGGCAGGGGCGGATCTAGAGAAATTTTCTTAGGGTGGCATGAGGGTGGCAAAAAAATCAAATGGGGTGGCAAAATCAAAGCCTTTTTTCCCCCCAAACACATATGCAGGTGGTTACATATGGTTAAAATGATTCAAATGCAGTAAGTATACACGTTTTTCATATAAATATAGTCTATAACTTAATTATTGTCTGTAGCCCACATAATTACACACTTTAGTTACATAAAACATGTGAGTTTTGATGTTATGTACTGTATAGCCTGTATAATAAATAAATATGTAGCCCAGTAAGTATAAAATCCAGAAAGCTACACAACATGGGGCGGTTCATTTACAAACACAAGTCTAACTTAAGTTTCACTGTGTTTTGTTAGAAAACAATCACATTGTTACAGCTTAAATTACACAAAATGTCAGAAATCTGCACTGTCATGAACAAAAATTTAAACCTAATTTTTCATGATTTGTTGGATTAACCCACTGAGGTCTGAAATACAACCGACCATTTTTGACTCCTTTTGAGTTTACGTTTGTATTTCACCCTCAAATTGTTTCATTTTATTTTTCCCCCTTGCCTTGTTTGGTATCTTTTCAGCTCAACTGAATTTAGTTGTTTTGACTGACATACTGCATTAGTGTTACTGATCTGAAATCACACAAAGAACTTAAAATCCTAGTAGTATTTTTTACTGTAAAAAACCCCCCACAGACATGTTGAGTCAATATAAATTGTACATTTTGTAAACATATACAACTATTTATCTAAAAATGCAGCCAATACACCTGCCTTTTTTTTTTTCATTTTGTACAACCATTTAAAAATATTACTAAAACTAAACAGAGAACAATCAGGTGTCACAATAAGATGCCCCACAAATGATGTGTGCCAGTAAAAAAAAGTTTGTCCACCAAAAGACAGAACAGCACAGGGATAAACCTGCAGGCCTGACAACAGGTGTATCACTCTGCTGGTTTTCTACTTAGTGACAGTGTTTACATTGCAAATGTGCCTTAGTGACAGTCATTAGTGCCCTCACTGACACACAAAACAACGACTACACAACAGACCAACTACACAAGACAACACAACACACTAACAGTACACTCCACACTAAACGTCACAAATCTCCTACATCTAAAAACTCTCTCTCTCACTCGCTCTTTCACTCGCTCGCTCTGTCTCGCTGCCGTTACCGTCACTCCCAAAACTTGCCCCTCTTCCTAAACAACCAAATCCCACGTGTTGACTTTTTTTTTTTTAATTGGTCCATAGTACATTTTTCCACCGATAGGAAAGAGGTGGCTTTTTTTCTTTCTTTACTGTTTTCGCGCTGAAAACGATTAAACACACACACACACACACAAACAAAAACGTGACGACAGTATTTAGAAAAAAAACGTGGCTTATATATATTATCACAACTCTGGATTTAATGGCCTGTAATTAAAATTTAAAAACTTTTAAGTCCGAACTTTCAATGTGGGCTGAAATAGAGACTCAGCGTGGCTGCAGCTTGTTGCTATGTCAGCTTAAAATAGTCATGTGATTTGGAGGTGCAGCACAGAGGGTTAATAACACTCACCTTCCTTCCATTTCCAGAGTGTAACAACTGACCACCTGTATAAAATCCGTAATTCTCACGGTGTTGTTCAAAATGTGCTCTGGCCCAATCATAAGCATCGCTTGCTACTGAAAACAAGAAAAAAGCCGTCCTGCTATGGGCTGAACCATTTGTTAACGGTGTAGGGGGGGAACACTATCCAATATATTCAGTTTTAGCATTTATATTCACTGCTGACTGTAACTACGCTCAAACTGTTAATGCTATCTTATTTTAATAAACAACACTGTCATATGCAAAACTGGGGTGGCACTTGGGGTGGCAAGGGATCATTTTAGGGTGGCACTTGCCACCCCATGCCACCCTTCTAGATCCGCCCCTGATTCAGGGTCACCTGGTCCAGCCCTAACTATATGCTTTAGCAAAAAGGAAAGTTTGAAGCCTAATCTTAAAAGTAGAGATAGTGTCTGTCTCCTGAATCCAAACTGGAAGCTGGTTCCACAGAAGAGGGGCCTGAAAACTGAAGGCTCTGCCTCCCATTCTACTTTTAAATACTCTAGGAACAACAAGTAAGCCTGCAGTGTGAGAGCGAAGTGCTCTAATAGGGTGATATGGTACTACAAGGTTATTAAGATAAGATGGGGCCTGATTATTTAAGACCTTGTATGTGAGGAGCAGGATTTTGAATTCAATTCTGGATTTAACAGGAAGCCAATGAATTTAAATCCAGAAAATCAGTAATCAACTTATGAACATCATCTGTGCAAAGATTTATGCTTCTAAAGTGAAAAAGTGAAAAATTACTTAACTTTTAATAAATAAACATTAAAGTGAAGTTTGTATATGAGATGAATTTGTTTTAGGTTGTTTAGAGTTTGTAATTGCAGATGTAACTGGTGTGTTTCTGCGTTGTGTCTGATCCTGACGATAAAAGGTAAAAGAAAGACCTCCAAATAAATTGTCATGGTCCTGGGTCGGTGACCCAGCGCTTTAAGTTCATTATTATCATTTTTCTAGTTTATTCTGATTTTGTATTTGTTCTTAGGGTTTGAGTTGTGTGTTTCTAGCATCCCTACCTGTGTCTCTCCTCTGTGTTCTGTTCGTGTCCCCAGTTGGTTGTGTAAAACAGTCTGTGAGTTTCCTGTTTTACTTTGTAGGTTTGTGTCTCGTTATGTCCATCAGTTCCAGCTGTGTCCCCGCCTGTCTGCCATTTCCTAATTACCTGGTGTGTGTATTTATACTGCGTGTCTGCCTGTGCTCCTTGTCGCGTCGTCTGTGTTCCTCTGTGAATTTTCCGTGTACTTAACGTTATTCCATGCTCCTCCGTGTCCTCCTTTTTGTATTAGTTTTCCCAGTTTAGGTTTATGTTTAGTTCTGCCCACATCTTGGTTATTGCTCACTGTTAATAAATCCCACTTGCACCTCCGCCATTGTCTGCTATTGGATCCTCCTTTCTCACCTTCATATGACTGCTGCCCCAGTCGTGACATAAATAGCTTGCCCACTCCAGCTCCTATGACCAATACAAACATTGGGGAAGAGGGTTAGCTCAACCCACCACAACTTCCAAGCTAGCAAGAATTATCTATTCATGCTAGCATTCACGTTCCCTAGAACACATATGTGGCACACACATACTACACATTTATAGCATCTAACAAAAAACAGGCATAATAATGACAATAATTGAACTAAAATTGCAATCAGAAACACCAGGGTGGCTAAATATGAATTATATGTGTGTTTTACAGTGTTGGAAAGAAATGACACCAACCTCTCCCACAGGGGAATTGTAGAAAAGGGGAGAGGCAAAAGGGGTACACTGTATTTATAGGGTTGCACCAAAGAAGCAGAACAATGAGGAGGGGCTCTAACTGATAATGAACATAACTACAGGCTTGGAGGTCCTAAAAGTCAGGTATAAAAGGAACAGTTTGGGGGTTTAGAACACATTTTGTGTAATTATAACAAGATGTGATTTATGACCCTGTTACACAGAGAAATACTCCATTTGTTTCAGAAATTATTTAATTTTATTAACATGCCTAAAAGTGCTACATTTATCCACACATTTATCTCTCATTATTCAGTTTATATGGACTCTGGTGCTGTCTGAGAGGCTGTAACTTTGGCTTCTATTGGCCGATTTGCATGACGGACACCTCTTTTTAATAGTTTCAGCCAATAGAGTCACAGTAATGATGCCGCGTTCACGTAAGTTCCACCAATCAGAAGTTGCAAGGCAATAAATTCCACGTGACCTTACATTTACGGCATGCGGCATAACTGGGCTGAAAATGGTAATTGTTGACAGAAGTGGTTGTGATGTGTTGTGTAAGCGCTGCTATTATCAGAAGCTACAGTGGCTCTCAGTGCAGAACAACGGAGGAAACGCGTTAGCGGACTTCGGTCTTAGCAGATATGGGACGCTTGCTTTTTTGTGGTTTTCTTTTGCGGCTGGTTCAGTGAATTTTGGTTGGAGAGTGGTGAAACTTGCAGTTTTGGAATCTGTGAGACCTATGGGTGCTAACCACGCATTGTTTACCCTGTTACATGAAGTTGAGTGAGTTTGTGGCTCTGTTATTTGTGTTTACTGAACTTTTGCAAAATTACATGACTGCTCTTTTAATTTGCACTTGTTTTAGCTGTTTGGTTGTTGTAAAAATGGTTAATATGAGCTTTAGCTGAGATTCTAAGGTTTTTGTGGATACCACACATGTTGATATTTGCATAAAAAAACTTGACGTCACAGAGGGTTAAACTGCAGGTCACTTGTTTTTCCCCGGTACCAGGGGCGTGGGGCTCAAGATTAAAGACAGGCCCCCGTCAAACCACTGACCTGTTCATGTGTCTAACTGCTTTTCCCCACTCGGCAACACACCCGGATCGAACCCTGGTAATTGGCAATTCTGTTCTAAGACAGCTACAGACACCAGCAACCATAGTCAAGTGTCTTCCAGGGGCCAACTTTGCCAAAACAGTGTGGGACTCTGTAGTTTTCTCTGGTCCCCTCCCCAATCAGACCAGGAGTGACATGTTTAGCCGCATGTTCTTCTTAAATTGCTGGCTGTCCGAGTGGTGTCCAAAAAACCCATTGATATGTGAGGAAGAGCTTTTTGTGCAGGTAATATAATGATAGGCAGCAGCTGTAACTCAGTCTGTGATGTTTTCACTTACAGCAGAAGCGATGAGAGGAAGCTGACGGCATGAATCTGATAAGACCTGCTCGGTCCATCCTGTTTGTCATGGAAACACAACCACACATCTCTCACCTCTAACGCACAGCTGATTTATATCAGATCAAAGTTTGCTGCTGCATTTTCCAGAAATGCAAACATCAAGAACACAAAGTCCCAACTTCAACTTTAATGGAGAAAAACTTTTTATAAAGTGAAGAATAAAGCCTCGACCCTCTGAACCTGCAGGACGCAGGTCATACCTCTCAGACAGACGCCCACATCTGCTGCACATCTGGTAATGACACATAAGCGTGAGCAGGGCCGAGGTGAGGATGACTGCTTCAGCCTCCTGCTCTTACATTTCCCGCTCTGGTATTTTTTCCATTAACATCAACGTCAGCATGGTCTCATATCTGTTTTGTGATCATGAGTACGAGTGATGGAGACGTGTCTGGATTCATGAATACATACGTGATCCATTAATGTGTGTCCATGAACACGTACACTGTCACTGTCAAACCAAGCCTGTATCGCAGGTTTCTGGGTGCAGTTTGTTTTCACTCTGGGAACAAAATCTTTGTCCAACTGAAAGCAGGTAAATGTTCCCAGTCATGCTCAACACAAAGAAAGACACAAAATTGAGAAATCTGAAGACAAATGCCCACTGTGCTGAGAACTGGCTTCTTCCTGTGTTAGCTTCCTCCTCTTGGTCAGTTATTGGTTGAAAGTGTGAAAGGGTGGTAACCTGTGCTGTAGGAACGTCGCCACCCCCATCGCCCAAATCACCAGAACACAAACATCATAAAGCTCAGAAGCCCCCAGATTAGTCGTAACCATGTAGCAAAGACCATGAAGCTGAGCATCAGGGTGCTGTGTGAGAAACATGCAGTAAGGGCACCCAGAGAGAAGGGCCCGCCACACCGCAGAAGCCAAGGGACAACGAACCAACCCGAAGCCCAAGCAGGGCACTGGCCAACACAACCCAGATGCCACAGGTGACCCCAAAGGTGCAAGATAACCAGCCTCAACGAGTCTCTCACTCCCAGACCCCCAACAATCCCGAAAGCAAGAGGCAACCACCCCAAGCAGTGTGTGAGAAACTAACACGAATTAACAAGTGGCAAACATTCAAGATGACTGTGAATCTTCTCTGGAGTGGACGTTCCAGCAAATTTACCCCAGGATCAGGTGACCAGTGCTCAGAGATGCTGCAAAAAACCCCAAGGGCACCATCAAAGCCTCTGCAGGCTTCAGTGTCCACACTTAAAACAGGCTGGATGAATATGGAATAAAACCGCCGTTGACACAGTTTCTCTGGGTGTCCGTGGCACTTCAACAGAGCTGGATTTTCACTCAGGCTAACGCTAACAGATGTGATGCTGATGAGTCACTCAGATGTTTGTATTTGACACCGAGAGGCAGAAATAACCGAGCTTTTTTTAGAGCTCTGCACGGTGAAGCTCCCCAGTATATCTCTGACCTGTTGAAACCTCATGCTTCATCCCGAGCACTTAGGTCTTCAGGTCAGAGGCTACTGGTGGTCCCACGTACTCGGTTTAAAACACGTGGGGATCGGGCTTTTCAGGCACTGGCACCTAGGCTGTGGAACTCCCTGCCATTGTCTTTACGCTGTCTAGACTCTACTGACTCCTTTAAAAAGCAGCTGAAGACATTTTTATACAAACGGGCTTTTAATTAATTTTAACTTGTGTGTCTGATCTTATTGTGAAGCACTTTGTGATTTTTATCTGTGAAATGTGCTATATAAATAAATTTTACTTACTTACTTACTTACTTACAGATAGAAATGTAGTTTTTAAACTGAAAGATGGTTCTCTGTGTGTTATGCCTTTTGGTCAAACGTCAGTAGTTAGTGCATAATCTGATTAAGTTACGTAAGCAAGGTGATAAATAAGTTCAAAGTTAAGAAATATTATGTGATTTATGCTAAAAACAGTTAAAATGTGTGGGTTCGAAATTTGCTCAGAGTGAGACGTCTTAGTCGCAAGCTATCTTCGTATTGTATGTGCGGAAATGGGAGCGAGGGAGTGCTCTGATCTTTTGCCTATCTTTGACGTTTTTTCTCTGTGAACGCTGTGAAAAGTGCTTCGGCAGTATTAAAAGAGTGGATAAGTTCATGTACACGCTATAAGTGCCCTACACGCTTGTACCTTGGGAAACGTTCGTCTTTGTAAGTATTAATGTGTTCAGAAATGACTTTTATATGTGTTTACATGGAGTGAACTGTGATGCTAATGTAACGCACGTGTTAAGCTAGGCTAATCTTTGTGTTTCTCATTAAGATGTGTATTAGCTAGCAATTTATTTTCACCTTTTGTATATTTCAGTTACAAATAAGAAATAGAAAGGAGAAGCCTTGAGAGAGGATAAGGCTTCAAAAGATCTTCATTAAAAGCAAGAAAAGCAAGCCTTGTGTGGAAGATCTCATCTATTTTGTTCGCTGGCTGTCTAGCTTCACCTGGTCACGTGTTGTGAGGGCAGCACAGTAAAAAGACGCATACTCAGCGGATTCAAGCATACAGAGCTACTTTAAGCAACATGAGTCTACGCTCAGGAAGAAATTATCTAAAAGACTACGCTGCTGAAGAGCTAGACGAAGCAGCCGGTGGTGAACAGCAACCAGACATTGCCACTCAATTAGCTACAATGCAGCAACAGTCTCAGCCATTCGACACCAAGTCGCAGAAATCCAGAACATCGACAAGGCGGTCTCAACGGACATCCTCATCAACAGCTTCTGCAGCTGCAAGGGCCTACGCCAAAGCTCAAGCAGCACGAGCTCAACTGGCCTTCGCTGAAAAGGAAGCCAATGCAATGAAACAGAGAGCTGAACTGGATGCTCATCTACATGTCCTCCAGTGCCAAAAAGCAATAGCCGTAGCTGAAGCAGAGGCCTCAACCTATGAAGAAGCAGAGATTCAGAGCGGGGAGCTCTATGGAGAACTTTGTGAGGAAGTTGAGCCCATCAGTACAGTGCACCGCACTAACGAATATGTTCAACAACAACGTGAGTTACTCTACCCAGACACTCAGCACGACCCAGCACAGCCTCCTAAAGGGCATGACAATAAAGTAGATGTACAAGACAGTACACAAATAAGTAATCCTTTTATAACCAACACTCAAACAAAATCACCACCTGTAAACAGAGAAAGACAACAGGAGCAACCAGTGAACACATGTGTAGTCGACACGTACTGGTCCAAATCCCCAAAGCACACCCCCAACCTTAACAACTGCATACCTGAATCAAGTGAAATGCAACAGTTTGCAAAATACCTAATTCGCAAAGAACTAATCAGCACAGGTCTTTTGCAATTTGATGACAAACCTGAAAACTATTGGGCATGGAAAACTTCATTCATCAGCGTAACCAAAGACTTAAATCTGTCTCCAAGAGAGGAATTAGACTTACTAACGAAATGGTTGGGTCCAACATCATCCGAACAGGCTAAGCGGATTCGTGCTGTACACACCCTCAATCCTGCTGCAGGTGCGAAGATGGTCTGGCAACGCCTTGAAGAGTGCTACGGCTCACCTGAGGCTATTGAGGATGCACTCTTAAAAAAGGTAGAGGACTTTCCCAAACTCACAAATAAAGACAATGTTAAGCTGCAAGAACTTAGTGACATCTTATTGGAGCTACAGTGTGCTAAACAAGATGGCGCACTCCCAGGACTTGCTTACCTGGACACAGCTAGAGGAGTCAGGCAAATAGTGGATAAACTTCCCTTCAACCTACAGGAAAGGTGGTCAACTGTAGGAACACAGTACAAGGAGACTCACAGTGTGTCATTTCCTCCTTTCTCAGTTTTCACACAATTTGTCCAACGGCAGGCGAAAATGAGGAATGACCCAAGCTTTGCTATGTCCAAGGCTAACACCCATGTCCCTTCTCCCACAGAAAAACTGAGGTCATATAGTCGCAAACCTACTGTGTCAGCACACAAAATGGATATTACGGCAGAGCTGGACCAGAATAATCTCAGTCCAAAGAAAATGGAGGAACCAGATCGCCAGTGCCCAATCCACAAAAAACCGCATCCACTCAAAAAGTGTAAGCTTTTTAGAGACAATTCCATTGAAGAAAGACAAGCCTATCTCAAAGAGCATCACATCTGCTACAGATGCTGTGGGTCTGTCCAACACATTGCAAAAAACTGTAAAGCAGTGGTTAAGTGTATCGAGTGTGACAGCCTTAAACACTTATCTGCAATGCATCCTGGTCCTACTCCTGCCCCTAAGAGTACTACACCAGGAAACAACGACAATGAAGAGCAAACCGAGAGCTCACCTTCAGTCGAGTCGAAGTGCACAGAGGTATGTGGCCAAAGTGATAGCCCACGTTCATGTTCTAAGATCAGTTTAGTCAAAGTGTATCCTGCAGGCCAAAAAGAGAGAGCTATAAAAATGTATGCAGTAATCGATGATCAGTCCAACAGGTCACTGGTTAAGTCAGAGTTTTTCAGCCTTTTCAAAATCAATGCCAGACCCACGCCATACACCTTAAAGACTTGCTCTGGCAGAGAACAAACCTCAGGTAGGAGAGCTGTAAACTTCTTCCTTGAGTCCTTGGATGGAGAAGTCAACATCCAGCTACCCCCTTTAATTGAATGTGACTCTGTTCCAGACAATAGATCTGAAATACCCTCTCCAGAGATTGCCCAGCATCACTCACATCTTCTTCCAGTCGCAGATAACATCCCACCTGTCGACCACCACGCCCCAATCCTTTTGCTCCTAGGAAGGGACGTCATCAGGGTCCATAAGGTACGTGAGCAAATCAACGGACCCAACAATGCACCGTACGCCCAAAGGCTAGACCTGGGTTGGGTTATTGTGGGGGAGGTGTGTTTAGGAAAAGCGCACAGTCAGTCAGAGGTCAATGTCTACAAAACACACACCTTAGATAATGGACGTGCATCCTATTTTGAGCCTTGCCCAAACACAATTCACGTTAAAGAGAATTATGGGGTCACTATGAATGCTACCTGTGTCACAGACGATTTGGGACACTCTGTGTTTGTTAGATCCGAGGGTGATAACAAACAAGCCATGTCTATCGACGACAAAGCATTCATGACAATAATGGACAATGAAGTTTATCAAAACCAAGAGAACAGCTGGGTTGCACCTTTACCCTTTCGCTCACCGAGAAGGAGGCTCCCTGACAACAGAGAACAAGCCCTAAAACGCCTCTGCTCTCTCCGAAAGACTTTAGAGAAGAGACCAGAAATGAAAGATCACTACATCCAATTCATGCAAAAAATGTTGGATAACGATCAAGCCGAGCCTGCCCCGCCTCTGCCAGAAAATAAAGAACATTGGTATTTGCCCACGTTTGGTGTATACCACCCACAGAAGCCACAACAAATACGAGTTGTGTTCGATTCAAGTGCAGAATGTGATGGAATTTCGCTCAATCAAGTGCTTCTTGGCGGACCTGATTTGAACAACTCCCTGTTGGGAGTGCTGTTGCGCTTCCGCAAAGAGCCCATAGCCCTGACAGCTGATGTGCAGCAAATGTTTTACTGCTTCGTTGTACGCAAAGATCACAGAGATTATCTGCGTTACCTGTGGTATGAGGACAATGACATTACAAAGAACATAGTCGAGTTTAGAATGAAGGTCCACGTGTTTGGAAACAGCCCGTCGCCCGCTGTTGCCATCTACTGCATGAGACAGGCAGCACAACAGGGTGAACGAGAACACGGATCCGATGCAAGACAGTTTGTTGAGCGCCAGTTTTATGTTGACGATGGGCTCACATCAGTCGCCACGCCAGAGGAAGCAATCAACCTGCTCACAAGAACGCAAAACATGTTAGCAGAGTCTAACTTGCGGCTTCACAAAGTGGCATCAAACTGCAGTCAAGTCATGGAAGCTTTCCCTGTTGAGGACCGTGCAAAGGACCTGAAAGATTTAGACCTAGGAGTAGACCCTCTTCCAGTTCAGAGAAGCTTGGGACTCTGTTGGAACCTACAATCTGACAGCTTCACTTACCAGGTATCAAACGAGAGCAAAGCATTCACACGGAGGGGAGTATTGTCGACAGTTAATAGCCTCTATGACCCTTTGGGATTTGCTGCTCCCATAATAATGCAGGGCAAAGCATTACTCAGAGAACTGTCATCTGATGGGAAAGACTGGGACACACTCTTACCCCCTGAGAAGCAGGAGAGGTGGGATTCATGGAAAGACTCTTTGAAAGCCCTTGAGAAACTTCAAATACCAAGGTGCTACAGCCCAGGTACGTTAAGCACAACAAAAGCGAAAGAACTATGCATTTTCTGTGATGCCTCCACTGTAGCTATAGGTGCAGTAGTCTATCTGCGTACAGTTGACAGTGAAGGACAGTGTCATACTGGGTTTGTAATGGGGAAGTCTAAACTCGCACCCCGCCCCGCACACACTGTACCACGCCTGGAACTATGTGCTGCTGTGCTCGCGGTGGAAATGTTTGAGCTCATTAGAGACGAGTTAGACATTAAAGTAGACAATGTGACATTTTACACAGACAGTAGGATTGTGTTGGGGTACATACACAACTCCTCCAGACGATTCTACATGTATGTTGCCAACAGGGTTACGCGCATTAGAGCATCCACTCATCCGAGTCAATGGCATTATGTACCAACTGAGTTAAATCCAGCTGACCAAGCCACTCGGTTCATTCCAGCAGCAGACCTGCAGAACAGTACCTGGATCTCTGGTCCACCCTTTCTGTACTCTGTCACACACACAGAACCATACATTGGTCCTTTCACGCTCATCGAACCTGAAAAAGACAGAGAGATACGTCCAGAAATAAGAGTAATGAAAACTACTGTATCAGAGCCACAGTTAGGTTCTGAGCATTTCAAAAAGTATTCAAACTGGACCACACTTTGCAGAGTCATAGCCAGACTCATTCATGTAGTTACATCCTTTGCACAAAAGGCAAGTGGACAAAGGGGATGGAAAAGTTTCAGTGAGACACCAAATGTCCAAGAACTCACCCGAGCCAAAGTAGTCATCATTCGAGCTGTCCAACAAGAAGCTTACAAAGGGACACTTGAAAACATTAAAGAAGGAAGGCCGGCCAGTGGCATATTTGACACACTCAAAAAGCTCAATCCTGTAGTGGACAAAGACAGTCTCTTACGAGTCGGTGGACGTCTTTCCGCTGCCGATCTCACAGAAAATGAAAAGCACCCTCTTATTATTCCATCTACCAGCCACATCGCCATGCTAATTGTAACTCACTATCATGAACAAGTAGCTCATCAAGGAAGACACATAACTGAAGGAGCTATCCGTGGTGCTGGGTACTGGATAATTGGAGGCAAGCGGCTCGTGTCATCTGTCATTCATAAGTGTGTCACATGTCGCAAGTTGCGAGGCAAAATGCAGATCCAGAAAATGGCAGACTTGCCCGCAGACCGAGTCACCCCTGAACCACCCTTTACCACTGTAGGCCTAGATGTGTTTGGGCCATGGACAATTGTGACGCGTCGTACGAGAGGTGGTTGTTCCCATAACAAACGTTGGGCTGTGTTATTCACATGCATGTCAACTAGGGCTGTGCATATCGAACTGATAGAGACTATGTCTGCTGATAGTTTTATCAATGCATTGAGAAGGCTCTTCTCTATTCGGGGCCCAGCCAAGTTTCTGCGCTCAGACAGAGGGACCAATTTTGTGGGCGCTTGTAAGGAATTAGGCCTAGACTCAGGAAACGGAGCAGTAGGAAAGTACCTGCAAGAGAAAGGGTGTGTTTGGACATTCAATCCCCCTCATGCATCTCACATGGGAGGCTCGTGGGAGCGCCTTATTGGGGTCTCCAGGCGCATTCTGGACGCCATGTTGTTACAAACTGAACAAACACGTCTTACTCATGAAGTGTTGTGCACCTTCATGGCCGAGGTGATGGCAATTATTAATGCAAGGCCTCTTGTCCCCATATCCACTGACCCTGACAGTCCTGCAGTACTCACTCCAGCAATGCTACTAACGCAGAAGATGAGTGCTGTGTCTGCTCCACTTGGGAACTTTTCATCAGGGCAGTTGTTTGGAAAACAATGGAAACATGTTCAACACCTTGCTGATACTTTTTGGAAAAGGTGGAAAGGAGAATATTTGTCCACCTTACAAAGTCGTGCAAAATGGACAGAGACTAGACCTAATGTCAAAGAAGGAGATGTGGTCCTGCTAAAGGACTCCCAAGCCAGCAGGAACGAATGGCCCATGGGACTAATAGTAAAAACATTCCCCAGCAGCGACAAGAAGGTCCGTAAGGTGGAAGTGCGGACTGTAAAGGATAGGACTGTTAAAATGTTTCTCAGACCAGTTTCAGAGATTGTTGTTTTGCTTTCAGAGACTGAATGAATATTCTTTGATGCTAAATGATGTTTGAATATGTTGTATTGATGTTTATAGTGATATAATGTGTTTATATCAAGCGGGGAGTGTTATGCCTTTTGGTCAAACGTCAGTAGTTAGTGCATAATCTGATTAAGTTACGTAAGCAAGGTGATAAATAAGTTCAAAGTTAAGAAATATTATGTGATTTATGCTAAAAACAGTTAAAATGTGTGGGTTCGAAATTTGCTCAGAGTGAGACGTCTTAGTCGCAAGCTATCTTCGTATTGTATGTGCGGAAATGGGAGCGAGGGAGTGCTCTGATCTTTTGCCTATCTTTGACGTTTTTTCTCTGTGAACGCTGTGAAAAGTGCTTCGGCAGTATTAAAAGAGTGGATAAGTTCATGTACACGCTATAAGTGCCCTACACGCTTGTACCTTGGGAAACGTTCGTCTTTGTAAGTATTAATGTGTTCAGAAATGACTTTTATATGTGTTTACATGGAGTGAACTGTGATGCTAATGTAACGCACGTGTTAAGCTAGGCTAATCTTTGTGTTTCTCATTAAGATGTGTATTAGCTAGCAATTTATTTTCACCTTTTGTATATTTCAGTTACAAATAAGAAATAGAAAGGAGAAGCCTTGAGAGAGGATAAGGCTTCAAAAGATCTTCATTAAAAGCAAGAAAAGCAAGCCTTGTGTGGAAGATCTCATCTATTTTGTTCGCTGGCTGTCTAGCTTCACCTGGTCACGTGTTGTGAGGGCAGCACACTGTGTAACCAAAACTGCCAAATAGAGTGTGGGGTCTTAAAGAGATAGACGCCGCTGACTCTGAGACCGTCCAACAAAGCAAAACACAAAGCGTTTCAAGTTTTTACTTGCGAGGGGAGCCCGGTCAGGGTCTTAGATTTGTAAGCTCTTCACCTGATCTCAGCCAACTCTGTACTCAAGCCTCCCCTCACAGTCCTTTTATTGACGACAGCAGTGACACATACATCTCATTAGTCATATGACAGTTAATGCACTCACGTGTGTGTGTGTGTGTGTGTGTGTGTGTATGTACGGGTTCGTACTATCCTGGTGGGGACCAAAATCTGACTTTTACTATCCTGGTGGGGACTTTCTGCACCGTGGGGACCAAAATCCAGGTCCCCTCGGGGTTGAAAGCAATTTTCACACTCAAAATGCGGTTTTACTGTCAGGATTACAATTAGGTTATGGTTAGGTTTAGGGTAAGGGTTAGGGTTAGGCATTCATTTTTAATGGTTAGGGTTAGGGTAAGGGGCTAGGGAAAGCATTATGTCAATGGGATGTCCCCACGAGGATAGCAAACCAGACATGTGTGTGTGTGTGTGTGTGACATTTCCTGTTACACCAAATATGCCTGTGACCTTTTACCGACATCTCCAGTCCCCCCCATATATGGCGTAACCTTTCAACCAACCAGGTGTAAAAACAAAAGTATTCGTACTAAAACTAAAAACTAAAAGCTTACAAGCAGTTGTGCTTGCAATGGAAAATTACTAAAAGCTGAAAACAAATCTACTCATCTTGGCCTCCCTGCACAATGACAACCATATTAATCCACAATTCTCTAACATAGAGAGAGATGAGTGAAGCTCCCCCTCTTCCTGTTGCAGATTTTCGGTGAGCACGGCACATGTGACGATCAGATCAGAGACACGTTGACCTGGACATGGATCACCTGTTGCTGCTGCTGCTGCTGTGGAGCTCAGGTAGGACTCAGCTTTAACAACATGAGTTGCAGTAAATATTTAGACTTACTGATTAAAGCTTTCTCTTTAATGCTTTGAGAAAAATGTGAATACATATGTTAACGTCCAGGTTTAGAGGTAGAGGCTATTCTGGACAACCCACATAAAGAAGATGCACAGTGCTGCGTGGGTTCCCTCCCTTCCTCCCACAGTCCAGAGACATGCAGTTAGTGGGGTTAGGTTAATGGGTGATTCTAAATTGCCCATCGGTGTGAATGTGAGTGCGAACAGTTGTCTGTCTCTCTGTGTTAGCCCTGCACCAGGCTGGCGACCTGTCCAGGATGTACCCCGCCTCTCGCCCTATGGTAGCTGGGATAGTCTCCACCCCCGCATTGACCCTGAACTGGATAAATGACAGAGTATGGATGGATGGAAGATGTTCAGTTAAATCTGTTAAAAGATGAGCTGTGAGCTTTATTTAGAGCGTAAATGAAAATCACATCGAAGGAAAGAAAAAGAGAAAACGCTCAAGTTTAAAACAGTCAACACATCATCAACTTTTAATTCTTCAAGCTCGAAACCACACAGCAGTTTGAAATCCTGCACACACTCTGACAGGATACTCCCACTCAAATAAAAGACCAATGTTTACGACACTGAACTCAAGTCCTTCCGATCTACGTGCTGCCTCACTATCAACAAAAACACGAAGTGAAAACACAAATGCTAAGATGAACGGAGCATGAGGACACAGAAAAGATTTAATTCAAGTTTATTTATACAGCGCCAAATCACAGCAACAGTGGCCTCAAGGCGCTTTATATTGTAAGGTAGACCCTACAATAATACATACAGAGAAAAACCCAACAATCATATGACCCCCTATGAGCAAGCACTTTGGCGACAGTGGGAAGGAAAAACTCCCTTTTAACAGGAAGAAACCTCCGGCAGAACCAGGCTCAGGGAGGGGCGGGGCCATCTGCTGTGATTGGTTGGGGTGAGAGAAGGAAGACAGGATAAAGACATGCTGTGGAAGAGAGACAGAGATTAATAACAGATATGATTCGATGCAGAGAGGTCTATTAACACATAGTGAGTGAGAAAGGTGACTGGAAAGGAAAAACCCAGTGCATCATGGGAATCCCCCAGCAGCCTACACCTATTGCAGCATAACTAAGGGAGGATTCAGGGTCACCTGGTCCAGCCCTAACTATATGCTTTAGCAAAAAGGAAAGTTTGAAGTCTAATCTTAAAAGTAGAGATAGTGTCTGTCTCCTGAATCCAAACTGGAAGCTGGTTCCACAGAAGAGGGGCCTGAAAACTGAAGGCTCTGCCTCCCATTCTACTTTTAAAAACTCTAGGAACAACAAGTAAGCCTGCAGTGTGAGAGCGAAGTGCTCTAATAGGGTCATATGGTACTACAAGGTCATTAAGATAAGATGGGGCCTGATTATTTAAGACCTTGTATGTGAGGAGCACCAAACTAAATGTAAGAAAAAACTTGAGGTGTGAGAACGTCTCATACTTCAGGACACTTCCTTTCTGTGCTGTGGGCGTGTTTACCTCGTGTGGTTAGTTTGTGCATCACTGCCAAAAATGTGTTTCTGTGAGTGAGAATGTGCCGGAGGTTTCAGGGAGAGCTGCAGACTGTGTCTAAATCATGCTCTCGTTGATTACATCTGTGAGATGATTATGAGTCCTTTTTTGTCTAATGGTTAAAATTTTATTTGTGAAGAAGTTTCCACATTTTTCTTATATAGTTCATTAACATGGGGGCTGGAATGTATAACAAGTATAATAAAAACATAACTTTAAAGGCAAACATCTGTAAATGGCACATCATTTGTTAGACCCTCCCTCTCCCCGCACAGAAGCTGGATCCAGCCTTGCAATGTCACATTCCCGTGGCAGCGCTCTCGGTGCTTGCTCGGACGTTTAGGGGTTTTTTCGCTGTAAAAAGAAGTTTTCTTCCCACGCAGTGAACAGCAGACGCTAATGTTTGTGTCACCTTTACAGGGTCAAACTCAAAGTAATGTGAGTACTTCCAAGCTTTAAACGCTGCACAGTCGTACTCTCTCCTTCACTCCATGTTATCCATTGTTGATCTGCACACAGCTGTTACCACGGGCGTCGCACGTTCGTACATCACTGTCATGAGATACTCTTACAAACCAAAATCACGGTTTAGTAACGCAGTAACGCAGCGTGCTTATGCGAAAGTAACAGTAATCTAATTACTTGTTTGCAATAGTAATCCCTTACATTGCTCGTTACTTCAAAAAAGTAATTGGATTACAGTAACGCGTTACTTTTAACGATGGCTCTTCTCTGATTTTCTCCTCAGGAATCCAGGCTGAGAGAAATCACAGTTCAGCAGGTAAACGGAGTGAAAGAGAAATAAAGAATCACAAAAGTAGAATCAGCAGCAACGTTTGACCTTTTTCTTTACTGATGACTCTGCTTCCTGTTCAGAGCCTGATGAAGTCAGGTTGGTGGGAAAAGCCAGTCACTGTGGAGGTACACTGGAGATAAAACATGTGAGAGAATGGAGACCAGTAGACTTCTATAACTGGACCCTGAAGAAAGCAGCTGTGGTCTGTGAACATCTGGACTGTGGCTCTGCTGTCTCTGTACGAGAGAGAAAGTCCCCACGGAGATTCGTATGGTCTATCAGACCTGACTGTTTTCAGTCCGGATCTAAGTTGGGGGATTGTTTACGACTGTTACCCTCTACCACCATCCTCAATCTCACCTGCTTAGGTAAGCCTATAAGTGCAGCAGACTTTGTCCAGCAGGACTTCAGGAGTTCTCTGGACCAATCACCAACCAGCATGTCAGTGCTCCCTCTTCAGCTTGATGGATTTCTGAGCTGCTGGTTTCCAGTTTTTACTGTTTGACTTGGTCTTTTTAGCTTGTTCTTTTTTTAATTTTTCACAGCCAGGTGTTCCAGCACACGTATCTCAGTTTCATGCAGTTCAAATCTTTTGAAACAATGACAGAATGTGCAACATTGACACCGCTTTTCTTAATAAACTTCATGTTTTTCTGGTCGCAGACCTTTCAAAACACAGAAAATACCCAATAACCAATTAAATAACACAAAAACCATTCATTCACACATCAGGCTGGCTCGCCACATGTAACGCAAAGTTATTTAAGGGCTAGTTTTACTGCAATGGGTGAATTTAACTGACTGATGCGCAGAAGAAAAAGTTCTATGGAGCCCAGATGGTGTGAATGATGAAACCAGACACAGCAACTTTTTGTTAAAGAAAACCAAAAATATATTGAATAAATGGGGGAAAGGGGTTGTTCCCTCTGTCTGCTCTTCTGTCACTCTTCACTATCTAAGAAAAAGGCCAAAAGTTTTTTTAAAAAGTGTCCATGCAAGATGACTGTAGGAGTTTATTAAACTTAAGTCAAACTTCTTCATAGCTCCATGTTTATGTCAGTGAATCGGAATCATTCTAAATCAGCCTCAACCTGCAACATGCAGACTGCCACAATCCTGTTTCTGTACAGAAATCTGTGTATCATGAGCTGAAGAGGAGAAAGAGCTGTGTAGTGTATGAGGAGGAGGCCAGAGTAACATCACCATCTGCACATCCACATGGCCTCTTTCACCCTGGGCACTTCTTTAAAAGTTCAGCCCTGATCCTTTTGATAGCTTTGGAACATTTTCTAATCAAAGTTTTATTCAAAAATCTACGTACAAAATCTAAACGTGATGCTGACATGAGCCCAGTGTGCGCTGTTATAACGATGCATTTTGTTGTTAATGATGAACTCATGTTGGAGTTGTGAGTCTGAATGAGTGAATAGTTGTTTGCTGCCATCTTTGTCTTGTGTGTCTGCTGTCTCTGATCTCTGGGTTTGATCTTCTCTGATCTCTGCAGACTCTGTCAGGCTGCTGAATGGTTCCAGTCTGTGTTCAGGCAGACTGCAGGTGAAGTCTAACCAGAGATGGTCCTCAGTGTGTGAAGCTGACTTTGACCTGCAGGATGCAGAGGTGGTCTGTAGGGAGCTTGGCTGTGGGCCTCCTTCGCTCCTCCAGGGGGCGCTCTATGGAGAAGCGGAGGCTCCAGTGTGGAGCAGAGAGTTCCAGTGTGGAGGCCATGAGTCTGCTCTCCTGGACTGTAGAAGCTCAGGCTCAGCTAGAAGCAGCTGCTCACCTGGCAAAGCTGTTGGACTCACCTGCTCAGGTAGAAGAGAAGCTGCAGCTTTGGTTCAAACTCACTTTGTTCTCTCACTGATGACTCTCTGCTTTCTGTTAGAGCCTGTCAGGTTGGTGGGAGGAGCCAGTCGCTGTGCAGGTACACTAGAGGTGAAACACCTGGGAGAATGGAGACCAGTGGATGACAATGGTTGGACCATGAAGCCAGCAGCTGTTGTCTGTGAACATCTGGACTGTGGCTCTGCTGTTTCTGTAGGACTGATATTTAAGTCATATGGATCTGTTTGGAGGATCAACCCTGACTGTGTTCAGTCTGGATCTCCTCTGAGGGAGTGTGCAATATCATGGTCCTCTTCCTCTATCCTTGATCTCACCTGTTCAGGTAAGGCCATCACTTTCATAAATGTTATTTTTAATTAGAAGATAGATATGCAGACATGTCAGGTGATATACAATCTAGACTAATCAAAATACGTGGTACCATTGCTGTGTCCGAAGGATACCCCTTTGAGAAGAAGCTTGAGCACTACTGGCTAGCTTAGAGGACCCACTGTCATTTTCTCTTGTTCCCAAATCAGTCGCAGTCCAGACCAAGTTAATGCATCAAGCTGCACTACTGACCAGACCGTAGACTATATAAATATTTTTAATTCTGGACTTTAGCTTTAAGTCTTGTTGGTTTTCTGAAGTGTTATCAGCTAATGCTAACTTTGTTATCAAACTAGGTTCATAGACCACATAAGAGCATCACACAGACACAAGTAACAGCTAGTTAGTGTTAGGAAACATCCAACAGTACAGACACAGTCCAGAGGTCCAGCTCAGGAATTCCAGTTGGCACAGGTGAAGCCTGTGTTATAGAAAATCATGAAAATATACTTTGTATTTCAATCCTGATCAAAAGTTTAAAATCAAAACAAACTTAAACTGAGACAGGCTGTTTTACAGCTGATCCAAAGTTTAGGTCCACTTGCCTTAAAAAGGCCAAATCTGTGCAAAAATGTGGATTCATTGTCATTTTCTGTCAGGTAGTCTCACTGTCATGATGTTCTGATGGCAAAGGCAAAAAAAGTTTCGTTTTTGAACGTGGTCGGTTTGTCGAATTGCATAAGCAGGGTCTCTCACAGCGCGCCATCACTGCTGAGGTGGGACGCAGTAAGAAGGTCGTTTGGAATTCCTTAAATGATCCTGAAGGTTATGGAACAAAAAAGTCAAGTGGAAAACCCAAAAAATGTCACCAGCACTGAGCCGGAGGATCCAATTGGCTGTCCGTAAAGACACTGGACGATTCTCAACCCAAATCAATGCCGTTACTGGTGCCGACTGCAGCCGGCAACCATCAGACGACATCTGAGACTGAAGGGCTTAAAAAACAAAAAACGTCTTCAAAGGCCTCGTCTCCTTGGAAACCACAGAAATGATCATTTGGACCAAACATTGGACACTGAAAGGTGGAGGAAAGTTTTATTCTCTAATGAGAACAAATGTAACCTTGATGGTCCTGATGGTTTCCAGAGTTACTGGCATGATAAGCAGAGCCCACCTGAGGTGATTTCTACGCCCACAGTGGGGGGGCGGCGGCATCATGGTCTGGGGTGCTTTTTCCTTCAGTGGAACATTGGAGCTTCAGGAGCTGCAGGGGCGTCAAACCGCCGCTGGCTATGTCCAGATGTTGCAGAGAGCATCCCTCATGACTGAGGGCCCTCGTCTGCAGAGATGGGCAGTAATGCGTTACAAGTAATGCGTTACTGTAATCCGATTACTGTTTTCAAGTAACGAGTAAAGTAAGGGATTACTATTGCAAAAAAGGTAATTAGATTACTGTTACTTTTTTTGCGAGTGTCTCATGACAATGACGTAAGCGAGCGCGACGTTCGTGACAACAGCTGTGTGCAGATCAACAATGGATAATATATCGAGTGCAGGAGAGAGTATGAGCGTGCAGCGTTTAAAGCGTGGAAGTACTGACCTTACTTTGAGTTTGATTCTGTAAAAAGTGACAAAAACATTAGCGTCCGCTGCTCACTGCGTGGGAAGAAAACTTCTTTTTACAGCGAAAAAACCCCTAAACTTCCGAGCAAGCACCGAGTGCGCTACCACAGAGTGTGAAACTCCCAGATCCTTCCACTGACCGCTACGACACACCTGCACCAGGGCAAACCTCCACCTGCCTCACTCCTGCTATACAGGTGAAAATAGAGCAACAGGACTGCTGAGTCTTTGATTTTATTTATTTTCTGCTGTGTTTTACTCGCATTTATTTGAAAGACTGAGTGTAAACACAAAAAACTGTTTTATTTTATGTGCTGGAAATAGGTTTAAATGTTAAACAAATTTCTTCCAGTCAGAGAATGTTGCATATAATTTAATGTTTGCTTCATGCATAAAGTTAAAATATTATAACTAATAAAACAAGTTTTAAAAAGAGACTTTTTCATTTGATTACATTTTATATGATGGATTATGCAAAAAATAGAATTAGGCTGAAAGATCTGTCGCTTTATTACCTATTCAGGTTGTAAATCATGTTTTTAAAAAAGTAACTAAGAACTAATTACTTTTTGAAACTAAGAACTAATTACTTTTGAAAATAAGTAATCAGTAAAGTAGTCATATTTTCCGGCGCCCCCAGTGTACGGCAGCCTGTTACAGCAGCTCTGCTCATTCTGAGTTTATTTCTTTCTTATCTTTTCTCTCGTAATTTTTCTATAACTAACGTATTAGTAATTAGACTCTGCAACCATGTTCTACCGTTTTGTGCTAGTTCTGGTCGTTTTTCTTAGTTTTTTTCTACTTTTTCCACCCGTGTCTGGGGACCCAGAGCAGGGATCCTTTGTTTACAGTAAGGATCAGCTGTTAGCGCTGCGTCCCACAGCAGTACTGCTGGCGGACAGACCCGACATTCCCAGCGAGCTGAGGAGGAAAAGACGGGGGTGTCGTGCTGGGAATGAGCGCCGTCGCCCGAGAAGGAGACGTTATCGACCATCTCTTCCTTCTGTAATTATTGGAAATGTACGGTCTTTGCACAATAAATTGGATGAGCTCATGTCGCTAACCTGGTCACAGATTGAGTACCGGCAATGTAGCATCATGATGCTAACGGAGTCGTGGCTAACACCGCTAACTCTGGACACGAGCGTGACACTACCGGGATTCCAGATGCTGCGAGCGGACAGGACAAGAGACAGCGGTAAGAGGAAAGGAGGGGGACTGGCAGTGTTTGTGAATGACAGATGGTGTAACCCTGGGCACATCACTGTGAAAGAACAACTCTGCAGCAGAGACATTGAGCTGTTAGCCGTTAGCATGCGTCCGTACTACCTGCCCCGGGAATTCTCGCATGTTATCGCGATAACAGCGTATGTCCCCCACTCGGCCAACGCGGATGCAGCCTGTGACACTCTCCACTCAGTGGTCAGCAGACTGCAAACACAATCTCCGAGAGCCCTCCTCATAATATCAGGGGACTTCAATCATGCCTCACTGGACTCCACACTGCCCACCTTCACCCAGTATGTGACCTGCCCAACCAGAGACAATAAAACACTGGACTTACTGTATGCCAATGCTGAAGAGGCATACAGTTCATCACCTCTCCCTCCCCTGGGCAGATCTGATCACAACCTGGTGCACCTTGTCCCTGTGTATGAGCCCTTAGTGCGCAGGGAGCCACCAGCCACCCGCACAGTACAGAGATGGTCGCAGGAGAGCGAGGAGGCTCTTAAGGACTGTTTTGAGTCGAGTGTGTGGGAGGTGATCTGTGACGACCACGGAGAGGACATCGACAGCCTTACTACATGCATTACGGACTATATTAATTTCTGTGTGGATAACACCGTACCTACCAGGACTGTACGGTGTTTCTCCAACAACAAACCTTGGATTACCCCAGAAATTAAAGCCGTCCTCAAGCAGAAGAGGAGGGCCTTCAAATCCAAAGACAAAGAGGAGTTGAAAAGGGTGCAGAGAGAGTTGAGGGGACTGATAAGGAATGGGAAGGATAGCTACAGGCAGAAGATGGAGAACCAGCTTCAGCAAAATAACGTTGGTGAAGTCTGGAGAGGCCTCAGAACCATCTCAGGCCACAAACATCAGAACTCTCTGCCTGGGAGGGATGTGAGGTGGGCAAATGAACTGAATCATTTCTTCAACAGATTTGATTCAGCCATGAGGCAGTCTCCAACATCGGCTGCAGACTCACCCACCCCCACTGCTGCTGTTCCACCTCTGACACCTCAGACACTTCACACCTCCTCTATTCACCCTGCTCACTCCTCCCCACCCCCAACAACAGCATCCAATACACACTCAACACAAGGCTCCAGCCTGTCTCTCTCAACCACCCAGGTTAGGAGGGAACTGAGGAGGATTAAAGCCAAGAAGGCAGCGGGTCCAGATGGCATCAGCTCGAGGGTCGTCAGGTCCTGCGCGGACCAACTGTGTGGTGTGATGGAGCACCTCTTCAACCTGAGCCTGAGGCTGGGAAGAGTCCCACAGCTCTGGAAAACCTCCTGTGTTGTACCAGTGCCAAAGACTTCACGCCCCAAGGACCTCAACAGCTACAGGCCGGTGGCTCTGACATCCCACCTGATGAAGACCCTGGAGCGGCTGGTCCTGGCTCAGCTTCGGCGCCTTGTGAGCTCATCACTGGACCCACTTCAGTTTGCCTACCAGCCTGGCATTGGAGCGGATGATGCCGTCATTCACCTCCTACATCGCTCCCTCGCTCACCTGGAGACCGCTGGGAGCACTGTGAGAATCATGTTCTTTGATTTCTCCAGTGCCTTCAACACTATTCTTCCCTCGGTTCTGAAGGACAAGCTGGAGAACTCTGGAGTGGACCATCACCTCACTACCTGGATTTTGGACTACCTCACCGACCGACCACAGTATGTGAGGACTCAGGGCTGTGTGTCGGACAGGGTCGTCTGCAGTACGGGGGCCCAACAGGGAACGGTTCTGGCTCCGTTCCTCTTCACCATCTACACTGCAGACTTCTCCCACAACTCCACCCAGTGCTTCCTGCAGAAGTTCTCTGATGACTCTGCAATAGTCGGCCTCATCACTGATGGGGACAAGGAGTACAGAGGACTGACTCAGGACTTTGTGGACTGGTGCCAGCTGAACTACCTCCAGATCAATGCCAGTAAAACAAAGGAGCTGGTGGTAGACTTCCGCAGGCACAAACATCCTCCACTGCAACCACTGAACATCCAAGGTATGGACATTGAGGCTGTGGACAGCTACAGGTACCTTGGTGTTCATCTGAACAGCAAACTGGACTGGACTCATAACTCAGACGCCCTCTACAGGAAAGGGCAGAGCAGACTGTACCTGCTGCGGAGACTCAGGTCGTTTGGAGTGGAGGGCCCACTCCTGAAGACCTTCTATGACTCTGTGGTGGCCTCAGCCATCTTTTATGGTGTGGTCTGCTGGGGTGGCAGCATCTCTTCTGGGGACAGGAAGAGACTGAACAGGCTGATCCGCAGGGCCAGCTCTGTTCTAGGATGCCCTCTGGACCCAGTGGAGGTGGTGAGTGACAGGAGAATGGTGGCTAAGCTGTCATCCCTGTTGGACAACATCTCCCACCCTATGCATGAGACTGTGACAGCACTGAGCAGCTCCTTCAGTGGGAGACTGCGGCACCCACGGTGTGGGACGGAGAGATTTCGCAGGTCTTTCCTCCCCACTGCTGTCAGACTGCACAACAAAGACTTTAACTGATCATACACACACATCCACACATGTGCAATAACACAAATGTGCAATAATCTTTTCTGGCATCGTTGTATTTTTACTGAGTTGTATATAGCATTTGTATTCTATTTTTATCTTATTGCATATTTTATTCTATTTTATTCTACTGTATATAGTATTTTATTTTATTCTATTCTGTACAGTTGTGTACTGTATTTATTCTTATTTTATTTTATTCTAATTTTTGCTTCATAACTTTTGCACTGTCCACTTCCTGCTGTGACAAAACAAATTTCCCACGTGTGGGACTAATAAAGGTTATCTTATCTTATCTAATGTTATTACATTTTGGGGGAAGTAATCAGTAATTATTTACTGATTACTTTTTCAAGTAACTTGACCAACACTGCTCGTCTGTGTGGTAACGACCGGGTTTATCAACAGGACAACGCTACAGTACACAATGCTGCAGGACAAGGGACTTCTTCCAGGAGAATAACATCACACTTTTGGACCATCCCTCGTGTTCCCCTGATCCAAATCCAATGATTTTTTTGCCATTTTCCAAGTGGTTTTAAACGGGACTGTACATTCACACACCACAAACTGGTGCAACGTGGAGGTGCAGTGGCACATCGCACTGTCACCTCACAGCAAGATTTTTTCTGTACCTGCTGGTAAGCGTGGCTCCTGTGCATGTAACTCCTGATCTGCTGTTGGTTGTGATATCCATAAACCATGCGGTACTCGGTGAGCTCACAGCACGCAGGTACGGAACCCATTCTTCCAGTAACTGAATTATTAGCCAAGAAATGCAGATCTAATTAAGACAGAATGGATATTATTGTAGTTTTTGTTGTTAATTTAATTCACTGTTCCAAAGTCTTGATGCTCAGTCATCCAGGTAAATAAATCCCAAAAGGTTGAACACTACATCCAGATGAACAGAATCGACCTTTTGGGGTACCAAAACAAAACCACAAAGAACAAAAACACTTTGCTCTTACTCTGAGTTTCTTATTACAATCTGCAGATGTGCAGATTATCTAGCTGGCAGTCTGAGACACTGGAAACATGAACATTATGGAACTATTGTCTCTGCAGACTCTGTCAGGCTGCTGAATGGTTCCAGTCTGTGTTCAGGCAGACTGCAGGTGAAGTCTAACCAGAGATGGTCCTCAGTGTGTGAAGCTGACTTTGACCTGCAGGATGCAGAGGTGGTCTGTAGGGAGCTTGGCTGTGGGCCTCCTTCGCTCCTCCAGGGGGCGCTCTATGGAGAAGTGGAGGCTCCAGTGTGGAGCAGAGAGTTCCAGTGTGGAGGCCATGAGTCTGCTCTCCTGGACTGTAGAAGCTCAGGCTCAGCTAGAAGCAGCTGCTCACCTGGCAAAGCTGCTGGACTCACCTGCTCAGGTAGAAGAGGAGCTGCAGCTTTGGTTCAAACTCACTTTGTTCTCTCACTGATGACTCTCTGCTTTCTGTTAGAGCCTGTCAGGTTGGTGGGAGGAGCCAGTCGCTGTGGAGGTACACTAGAGGTGAAACACCTGGGAGAATGGAGACCAGTGATTGGCTCTGACTGGCCTCTGAAGGCAGCAGGTGTCTTCTGTGAGCATCTGAACTGTGGCTCTGCTGTTTCTCTTGGACAGAAACAGTCCTCATACAGATTTGTGTTGAAGATCAATCCTGATTGTTTCAAGCTGAGATCTTCCCTAAGGGAATGTGTAGAACCATCTTACTCTTCCTCTGTGCTCAATGTCACCTGTTCAGGTAAGCCCATCAATTACATAGTTTGTGAAAAACAACAGGCGAAAAATAGTTGAAGGTGTGACACGAAGGAAGTGATTGTTAGTGGAAGACATAGATTTAGTTCAAGAGTTATGAAGGGAACATTTAAGCACCGAGACCAAGAAAGTTTTTGTAACCAGCTGCAAACTCTTATGAAGTTGTACATTTGAATACTAGAGTCTATGGAGGAAGCAAAAGAACTGCTGAACAATACTCAGGTTGAAATTTGCTGGTATATGACCTACAGACGCTTAACAACTTCTAGCTAACGGTACCTGACGTTAGTACTTACAAATAAACTCATCCCACAAAACTTTAATGATCCCATTAACTCGTTTTACTGCTGCTGCTCTTTCTGTCACACTCAGTAGTCGTCTGCATGCAAAAGCTTATAGCAGCGTAGACCAGACAGATTTATCTACAAAACAATCACTTCAACAATGAGAAATGTTCTCATGAGAATGAAGTACATGTATATGTTTTAAAAGATCTAAAAACTCCTAATCATTACTTATGAGTTACCCCTCAGAATATTTAAGGGGCTATGTTTCATTTCTCTTCACAGTCACGGTCTGTGACAAAGAAAGGACTTAACTTTTTTGCAAACTTCAGTCCTTCCATAAACTGCTGATGTTCAACAAACATCTGGAGTATGCTGTGTGTCTGGGTTTGTGGAGGTCCTGAAGGTGGATCCAGTATCTCAGTTTACAGTCCGTCATCGCTCAGCTCACTGCTGCTCCTGTTCAGAGGCTATTTTGTTTGCCATAAGGCCTCTGATGATAACCTCACCTGTCATGGTCTCTGTTCATTCACAGACCTGCTGGCTCAGCCAAACATTATTGTCCCCACCTCCATGGACGGGGTCTCCGAGGCACAGCAGCAGGGGCTTCAGGTGTCCAGGGGCTCTAGCTTGACCATCAGCTGCTCCATCCAGCCACAGTTCCCAGGAGGCTCCTTCCAGCTCACCTTCACTTCCTCCAACACAGCATACAACTACACCCAGCCAGCTGTCAATCACTCTGCCCACTTCCTGTTTCCTGTCACAGAGCCCGCCCACCAAGGAAACTACAGCTGCTTTTATCATGTTTATGTTTTTTCTCATAACTTCTCCTCTGAGAGCCGCCTGCTGTCCGTGACTGTCTCATGTAAGCTGAAGCAGAGACTCACACATTTTCTGTAAAATCTAACTTTGAAAAGTTTGCAGCAAGAAACAGTGAAGAGCAGAGCATGAATGGTTACCACAGTAACTCCGGTTCTCTGAAAACTATTTCATTTACACAGCGACAAATCAAAACATCAGTCAGGTACATCCTGTTAACATCTGGACTGCTGTTTAAGCCAGAATGCTGTTTCTAGGTGGTTTTCCTGCGTGTGCCACCTGCTTCGTCACACAACACTCCAGCAGGATTCAGCTGAACTGGGTGTTGACTCCTTCCTGTTCTAATTCTTCTTTCTGAGTCACCCTTTGGTGAATGTGTTCATGTGTTGAGGATCATTATCCCATCGACTCATCTACTCCTTGTTCAGTTTTAAGACAGATGTGTCATCATTATGTTGCAGTTCAGAGTCGAATCAGTGGCTGAAGTCTCTCCATCTCTGATGCTGTGAAGCAACAACACACCAGCATATTTCTGCCTGTTTGATGGTTTGTTTTTTAACATCTGCCATTGGTTTGTTCTAAATGTATCTACAGTTACTGTAGCCAAACATTTAATCTTTGATTTGTCTATCTAAAGCAAATTATTTCTCTTTGATTGGATGTTGACCGACCAACTGTAGTTTGTAGTTTTTCTTGGGCCATAAAGGATTTTCCTGGTGCGTCTGCTGTGCCGGTTAAATGTGTACGAGCTCATTATGATTGCAGTTGCATCACTTTGACACTAACAGCTGTAGAGTTACTGGCAGATCCAGGAATGAGGTGTGGGGGGTTTTGGAGAAAGCTTTTTGCCTCAAACAGGATTAACCTGCAAACCTTCCATCCTGGAAAAAACAGCAGCTGCTTAATTTCCACAAAATACATCGATTGATCACTCCTGGTACCTTTAAAATCTAATACCAGACATACTCCGAACTGTTTTTTCTGAAAACCATAGAATGTTGTGTAGATAATAGTATGATGAGACAACTTCAACACCAATGATAACAGCAGGTCCTCAGTGTCACAGGTGTTAACCATTCCTTGCCGTCAGTCCCCTGACCGTGGTCGGGAGACGCAAGGGGAGATGCTTCCTCCAGGGCCGAAGTTTGTCCTCCTTCGGGGTTAACTCCCTTCACTTTGTGGAGTAGTGAGGCAGGCAGAAATCAGCCGAGACACCGCAGAGTACTGAAGAGATGAGGCTTTTAATAACAGTACTGCACACTTCAAAGTACAATGCATAGGCTGTAGCCCATTAGAACGCTGCTCCCGGTCGCCCTTTCTACCCGTGACACTCTCTCTCTCTCTCTCTCTTTTCTTTTCCGCTCCCCGCGTTTTTCCTTCACGCGCATGCTCACACACACATCACATACACTCCTCACTGCACCCAGCCACACACAAGACGGCAATTCCACTCTGGATGGCAATTAAACAATAATTCCACTCCAGCATTGTAATGCATAAAACTGGTACACAATCCCCTTTACCACTTGGAGCCCACAGGAGATAAAAGTGTTAGCCATTACCGCATATAAGGTGAGGTATAGTATGAACTAGTGCACTTCAGTGACAAAGACGTTGGCTCAAGCAAGGTGTACATACATGTGCAAAATAAAGCATTTCAAGTGCTGTTAAGCAGAAAAGAAATTACACAATGGTAACTATTACATGGCGACCGGGAATAACTAACTTATCCTAGCATCTAGGAAGGCACAAATACAAATGGATAAGTGCATGTAGATAACCCCGTAGGTCCTTCAGATACTTTACTCCCTCTTTTTTTTTTTCAAAATGTAAACACTGGAACAATGAAAATATATAGCTCTCTTAAACCATTGTAGCTAACAGTGTAGGAGGCTGAAACGATTTAAACTTGAACTGAATCTTCAGTCCTACTTGGAACTGTCCATGGTAGGTAAACCAAGCTAAGTGATCCACACCCCATACAAGTCTGGTGCTCTGCACCGACGAGTTGGTCGCTGAAGCTGCTGGCCCAGGTGGTCTGGCTCACCCACCACACCCCCACCATTCTCATGGTCTACATGGGAAGGGGACGATGGGATAACCACAACTGGAGCGGGATCAGCTGCAACTGAGACAGATGGCTGAGAGGAGCTGGGGCCATTGCCAGTTGCAGTAGAGAACAGACTGTGCAGACCCAGATCACGGTCTGCTGGGTCATCCTCTAAAGCTGGTGGTGGGACCTCTGTAGGTGACCACTGATGAGCTTGATCAAGGACCCAGGTATTGTCCAGGGGCTCGCGGCAGCGATAATGCTTTAGCTGGTCATGGTGGATAACTTTCACTTTAGACCTTGGGTTCTTCTGGATCCGATAAACTAGGTCATCCAATTGCCCCAGGACAAAGAATGGTCCTTCATACGATGGAAGGAACTTTTTGACCTTGTTCTTGATGTGACGTGTTCCTTTGATGAGATACCACACAGGATCTCCAGTCTTGTACTGTGTGTGGCAACAGTTCTTGTCATATTGCCTTTTTGCGCGTGTGACTGACTCACGCAGGGCTTCCCTGGCGATGAGGTGGGCCAGCTCCAGCCGCTCACGCATTTGCTGCACATACTCTGGAGCTGAGGGTTGGCTGTCTGGATCAGGAGGTAGACCTGCGACAGGGTCCACTGGCTCACTCAGTTCTCAGCCAAACATCATGAAGTTTGGGGTGAAACCTGTAGCACTGTGTTTGGTCGCCCTGTAGGCCATAACAGCGTACGGGATCATCAAGTCCCAGTCCCAATGGCAACGCTCTGCTGTGGAGACCAGGATCTTCTGGAGAGTGGCATTGAAACGTTCAACCTGGCCATCTGACTGGGGTCGGAATGGCGTTGTATGAGTCTTGTCTATGCCAAACAAACTGCACACACCCTGGAACACATCAGATTCAAAATTGCGTCCCTGGTCACTGTGCAGTGCTTGAGGTATCCCATAGCGGCACACCCACTCAGATGCAACGACCTCGGCAACGGTTGCAGCCCATTCATCTGGGATAGGAAAGGCTTCAGTCCACTTTGTAAAGTAGTCTTGTATCACAAGCACATATTGGTTTCTGCGCTCCGTCTCATTCAGTGGTCCCATAATGTCCAGCGCAATGCGCTCATTGGGGCTCCTACCCGGACAGTTCCCATTGGAGCTTGTGGTGTCTTCTGGGGTCGGGCCCTGGATGCACAGCTGGTACAAGTACGGCACCAAAGAGCGACGTCTTCCCTCATGTGATACCAATAGAATCGGGTTCGTAGTCTGGCCACTGTCCTCTCGACACCAAAATGTCCACCCACTGGCCCTTCGTGCATCTGGCCCATCACTTCTGGTTGTAGCTTGCGTGGCAGTACGATTTGGGGGTAGAACTGGGTCTCGTCAAGGCAGTAGAAGCGACGGACCAGAACTCCATCTCTGAAGTAGAGCCGTTTCCATTGAGCCCAGTATGTCTTAGTGGCTGGGCTGCATGGCAAAACAGTAGTCCATGGGGGGCGCTCACTGCTGGCCTCCATCCAGGCGCGTATGGGTGCAATGTCGGCATCAGCGTCCTGGGCTTGGATCAGCTCCCCCATGGTCCAGCCGTGAAACAGAGAAGCAGTATCAAGGGTTTTAGCCACATATACTTTCTCAGTCAGCTTTACAGTGTGTGTATTAGTGGAAATGTTCTGGTGTGATATGTCTGTGCTAGTAGGAGTGTTTTGACATAAAATGTCTGACATAGTAAGAGCAGTTTGGTCTAAAGTCTTTGTGTCTGGTGTAGGGGTGTTATGACCTACCCCCACTGGACACACCGCTGTAGTAGCCGGTTGTCCCTCCACCCTCACCGGACTCAGCAACAGGGAGCTTGTGTCAGAGTCCAACTCGCATTGGACCGCCCGATGACTGGTCCTCCCGAGATGCTTGGAGGGGTCCTGCACTTTGCATGGACAGGACTGGTGACAGGGTCTTCTGGAGAGGCTATCAGCATTGGTGTGCACTAGACCTGGACGGTGGATGATCTCAAAGTTGTACTCGGCAAGCTTCTCGAGCCATCGAGCTAACTGTCCCTCTGGCTCTTTCATTTTTGTTAGCCAGCGCAGGCTGCTGTGGTCTGTGCGCACTTTGAAAGGCCGTCCGAGGAGGTACTGTCAAAAATGGGACGTGAAATCCACGACGGCTAGTAGTTCACGTCGTGTGGTGCAGTAGTTTTGTTCAGTTCTCGATAGCTTACGGCTGCCATATGCCAGCACACGTTCCACGCCCTGTTGCATCTGTGACAGCACCGCGCCGATGCCTGTGTCGCTGGCATCAGAGTCTAGTATCATTTCACCATGGTCAAGTGGATAGCCAAGAACAGGGGCAGAGGTGAGTCGACACTTTAGCTTGTCGAAAGCTGCTTGGTGCTCAGCATGCCACTGAAAATGTGCGTTCTTCTTGGTCAGGTTGTGCAGGGGTTCGGCTATAGAGGCAAAGTCTTTCACGAACCGGCGATAATATGAGGCCAGGCCGATGAAGCGTTTGACCTCCTGGATGGATGTAGGTGCAGGCCACATCTGAACTTTTTGAACTTTGCTGGGGTCGGTAGCCACACCATGCTCGGATACCACATGGCCAAGATAAGCAACTTCGCGGCGAAAGAGGCAGCATTTGGCAGGTTTCAGTTTCAAGTTAGCTTGCTGAAGTCTATAGAATACCTGGCCAAGCCGTTGCAGCATCCCCGACACGTCCTTAGCCAGCACAATGATGTCGTCCAAGTAGACCAGGCAGGTCTCCCACTGCATGCCAGCCAGGACGCGGTCCATCAGCCGCTGGAACGTCGCCGGGGCATTGCATAGTCCAAATGGCATGACGTTCCACTCAAAGAGGCCTGTCCTAGTGCAGAAAGCGGCGGCCCTGCGTGCTCTAGGCATCAGCTCAACCTGCCAGTAGCCTGATGCGAGGTCTAATGTGCTGAACCATCTGGCAGTCGAGAGTGTGTCCAGCGTGTCCTGAATGCGGGGCAGCGGGTAGGCGTCTGTTATGGTGCGGTCGTTGAGAGCCCTGTAGTCAATGCAGAGACGGTATGTCCCATCTTTCTTACGCACCATAACGATGGGCGAGGCCCAGCTGCTGCAGCTGCGTTGGGCGAGACCGCTCTGTAGGCTGTCGTAGATCTGCTGATCAGCATGTTGCTGCTTTTCCCCTGCCATTCTTCGTGGATGTTGTTTGACTGGAGCACCAGGACGGGTTATGATGTCGTGCTGCACAAGACTGGTTCCGCCCAGGTCAGCAGGCCCTGTAGAAAACACATGTCCATAAGTGCAAAGCAAGCGTTTCAGTTGGAGCTGTTCATAGTCATTAAGGTCTGTGGAGCTCTGGGCATAGAGCTCCTGCAGGTGCAGAGGAACCACAGGAGGGCTGGTCAGTGAGTCTGCAGCTGGGGAGACCATGGAGGGTTCCACAGCCTCAGCTGGCTGGAGGAGCCCGGCAATGGATCCTTCCTTAATTGTTACTGCTTTATTGCCGGGGTTAAAAAGGCGAAGTGGGACAGCTTTAGAAGGCTGTGCATTGACTAGGACTCTGGCGATAAGTACTTTGTGCTTCTCAACAAAACCTTTGGTGGGACTAAGCATCATGTCACCTCGAGCTGCTGCACCAGGATGCACATTGCCTTTCACCATATACTCTTGCCCCGGTTCCACCACCACAGTTCTAGCTATTCTCACTGCGTGTGACTTTGTACTGGCTTCGGTTTGGTAGTAGAGCACCTCTTCACCAAACAGTATGATGCGGTGTTTCCCGAAATCAAGACGTGCTTCAGCTTGAGTGAGGAAGGGATGCCCAAGCAGCACCTCATTTCCTGCTATATCTGCCACCAGGAAATCAACATCCACCTGTCGATTGTTGATACTGACAGGTATCTGGGCTTCACCTAGCACCGGCACGTCCCCAGGTCCCACACCAAGCAAGGTCTCAACGACTGAGGACTGTAGTGGTGGCCTCACGTCTGGGTGGATGGAGTTGTAGTAGGGCAGCGGCAGCACGCTCCTCCGGGCCCCACTGTCCAAAACAGCACATACCTCCACTTCGTAGAGGCGCATGGGGATACTCGTTTCTTGGCTTTGGCACTTAAGGTGGAGCACGGTGGGTTTTGGGCTGTCCCAAGGGCTACTGTTCAATGTTAAGGCCTTGGTGGTTTTGTGAGGGGAAGGGCACTGCTTTTGGACATGGCCCCAACCTTGACAGTTATGGCAGCGAACCCCTCCCCTTTTAAAGTTTCGGTGATTGTTCGGTGTTGTCGAGGGTGTGTGTGGGACAAAGCGATTCGGTGAGGGGCTAGCTGCAGGTGCATTCTCAGCAACTGTCTCATCTTTGTCTTTTTCTCTGACCACGGCAGCTCGGGGCCGGCGTTCAGCTGCGTTACGGGCTCCTTGCTGCATGGCACTGGTTACATAAGATACAGCCCTTTTGGTGGTTTCGTGTCGGTGGGCTATTTCGTATGCACAGGCAAGTGTGGCTGGGTGCCTCTCTAACAACTTCTGTACTACTTCTGCATCACCCAGCCCATTGGTGAAAACTTCAACAGCTATAGAGTCTTGTTCAATCTCAATCACCGTCCTCTTCACTGTCAGATGGTGGCTGACGGGGCACACAGCGGGTCTTGCCTGGTTTTGAGCGGGGTTTATGCTGTGCAGTGGTTTGCCCACAGCTTATGGCTTCATTAAGGCTACTGGAAGGCACACATTGCATGGGTGTACTTAAGATTGCGTTAAATTGAGCCGGTGTGCTGTGTACAAAACTGTTCGTGTGAGCGGAGGAAAATGGGTTTGAGTCTGGATAGTGCATTTTCATTTGGGGAGTAGGAGCTGGATAATAGTTCATGCTGCTGCCTGTGTTTCCCTCACGGCCGTAGCTGCGACATTCAGCATCGACGAAGGGATTCGTGCGGGAAAACTGCGGCTGGGCAGGACCATCGGGCGGCGCGAATACACCCTCTCCATTAGCATGTGTGTTAGTACAACTTTCGGCACACAGGAATGGGTTGATATGTTCACATTTAGTCACAGCTCTGTCTCTGTTAGCTCCCCTAATGCTCGTGGCACCCTCGGAGACACTGGTCAGCGACATGAATGGGTTGGAGTAATTGGTCTCAAGTCCGTAGTTTTCACGAGAATGGCGAGCAGCGGCCATTGCGAGTTAGCTTAGCTATGAGCCAATACACTTGTAATTACGGTCACTCGGCTTTATCGTTAGCCGCTTTAGCCTGTCGGTTTTTCTCAGTGCTCACCACTCCTTTAACAGCGTGAAAGGGTCCCTTCGTGGTCGCCAGTGTTAACCATTCCTTGCCGTCAGTCCCCTGACCGTGGTCGGGAGACGCAAGAGGAGATGCTTCCTCCAGGGCCGAAGTTTGTCCTCCTTCGGGGTTAACTCCCTTCACTTTGTGGAGTAGTGAGGCAGGCAGAAATCAGCCGAGACACCGCAGAGTACTGAAGAGATGAGGCTTTTAATAACAATACTGCACACTTCAAAGTACAATGCATAGGCTGTAGCCCGTTAGAACGCTGCTCCCGGTCGCCCTTTCTACCCGTGACACTCTCTCTCTTTTCTTTTCCGCTCCCCGCGTTTTTCCTTCACGCGCATGCTCACACACACATCACATACACTCCTCACTGCACCCAGCCACACACAAGACGGCAATTCCCGCAACACAGGCATCACTCCCTAAATACCAATGACCTGATCTGAAACACCTGATTTTACATGGATGGTTTGAAGAGATGATAAATGAAGGGATATATGTATTTTATCCACATGACTAATGAGCTTTTTATGTCTTTAATTGATGAAAAACATTTTCTGACTTTTAAGTATCACTAAACTCAGTTTAACTTGTGCAGGCTCCAGTCACAGATTATTCTCAGAGGGGTTTAAAGGGGTTTGTCCTCAGAGCAGAGGTTCAGGTTCAGATAAACTCCACAATAAAAGCCTCAGGAGGACCAACACAGCAGATCAGACAGGCAGGAAAAAGACGTCTTTACAGAGAACACAGATGAACCTGTGGTACCAACGTATGAAACACAGTCAGTATTCAGTCAGTGAAGGTGAAGAGAGAACAAGATTCAAGCAGCTCCATGTGGAGGTGATGTTCACAGATTTCTCTGCAGTTTGTGTTTAATGGCAGCTGTTTGACTCGTGATGACTGTGAATGTGTTTGATCCCACAGATCATCCAGATCCCAGAGGCTTCAACATCAGAGCGCTCGTCCTTACACTGATCCTGCTGTTGGAGAACGTTGTCCTGTATTTCTACTGTAAGGTACTGAACACATGTTTGTATCAGAGAACGAAGCCCTGAGAGAGGAGCGATGCAGTCAGTCTGATCTATGTGTTCTTATGTCTCTCCAGGCCAGCAGGGGGCAGAAGCTGGGCAGATGGGAGAACAACAAGCTGGTTAACCGTAACTTTGGTGTTGGTGCAGCTGAAGAGGGGCCGGCTGAAGAGGAAGGAGCTCATCTCATATCCAGATGAAGTTCTCAGCTCATCCATCACCTCAGTCACAGATTTTACTTTTTTCTACCAAAGATTCTGTTAATCAGTCAGGCTGGAATGATTCTGTTGTTTTCTTACTGCCAGCATGAAAAGACCAAAACCATCAAAGTGTTTCAGGTTTTTAAATCACATTTTTACACAGAAACTGGCCCCTAATGCACCTGCTGTTCAACACTGACTGCAGGGAAGTCTAACCAGAGATGGTCCTCAGTGTGTGAAGCTGACTTTGACCTGCAGGATGCAGAGGTGGTCTGTAGCGAGCTTGGCTGTGGGCCTCCTTTGCTCCTCCAGGGGGCGCTCTATGGAGAGGTGAAGGCTCCAGTGTGGAGCAGAGTCTGCTCTCCTGGCAGAACTTTATATAAATAAAGGATATTTGTTCTGCCTTTTATACGTTACGCTGGATAATACAGTTTTGTAATCTGCCCTAGAGCCCCCTCTAGTGGCTGATTTGTAATATTATTTTGATTACTTTGGAAAAAGAAAAATAGAGGAAGCGGAAAATCCAAGATGGCTGAACGTAATGCTGAAGTATTATCGTTCCAAGCTGATATGGACCTTAAAATGTTGTTGCTTCGGACGAGATTTGTTCGTAAGTATGAGTGATGATTAAATAATAATTGTCTCTTGTTGTGTTTAAAAATGGTTTAAAACTTTCATACTCAATTAAACGTACAAAGTTTTATCTTGTTAGCTTGCAGTAAGCTTGTAACAAGCTAGTTTGCAATGTTAGTTAGCTAATACAATATTTTGTATGTTTTCAGTTTTACAATGGTCAAAGAGAAGGCAATGGTCAGAGGCCATTATTCAATAAATCAGCACAAAAAAGGAAAATTATGGGCAGAAATCTGTGCCATCAGAAACTGAATTTGAATAAGTTCAATTTGAATTTGAATTGCTCAGACTGAATCTGAATTGTAACTTGAATAAAAGCTTTTGAAAACTGAATTTGAATTAGTCTAATTTGAAATTGAATTTATGGTTTGAAAATGATCATCACTAAATTGAAATTGAATTTTATATATTGAAAATGAATTCATTTGCTTTGAAACTGCATTTTATCCTTTACAAATTCAGCTCTCGAATAATTTCAGTTTCACTCTCACCATTCAGTTTCAGTTCTACAATTCAATTTCAGTTCCAAAATTCAGTTTTTTGGAACTTACTTCTGGTTCCGGGTCAAGCGCAGATTAATAGAACTACGTTTTACCAGCGGACCGAAAGTGTTACTGACGGGAATCTACAGCGTCTTGAGCTGAATTAAGACTTCAGAAGTCATTCGTCATGTCGAATGACCAGCGGATAAACTCTCAGGTTGGTAATAAATGTATTACATGTATAAGAACAAGCGTCATGTTAACAAATGATAGCCGTACAGTAACTTTTATGCTTATTGTAGCTGTTAGCTAAAAAAGCTAATTTAGCCTAGTTTGCCCTGGATTCAGCTTTGACAAACAAATATGATCGACTGTTTCTAGTAGAAATCCAAAGTTGTCATCTTGTACCCTGTCAGAGCCCCGTATGCTTGCAGAGACCCCTACAGTAGGGAAACATGCAAAACGGTGTCCAGACCTTTGTATTTGAGCTTTATTTATGTCTTACACAGCATCCCAACTCTTTAGCTAACTTAATAACTTTAGCTAGAGTGAATAGTTAGTCTAATTCATTAGTGCAGCATTACTGGATCACCTCCGTTTGAAGTGATATAATATGTGACTATCACTGTGTTTAACTACCATAATAATTCTTAGGGTACTGAGTGCATGCTTAATTAGATTTTTTTTTTTTTAAACATACTGCTCCATTGCTATGTTTGACAGGCTGAAGTTGTCGGGTCACCTCCTAAATTGATCATCTTTTACAGGTGTTTTGTGCCAGAAATGGAGTGTCCACTGAAGACTGAAGATGCTGAATCTCTACGCCTTGCCATTGATCCCTCTTGTGCCTTCATCTAGACAAGAGACATCAACTTAACCACTCTCACATGCTCTGTACCTACATCACCTTCCCTGACAGTCGTAGCTTGGCTCATCTGAGGGTGAAATTATAAGAATGTGTTATTTTGCAAAGTGCTCTCTAGGGTCCCTAAATAAAATATGGCATTGAGGTCATTTCTTTTGAATTAATCCCTTCTTCTGAAATATAAGAACCTCTCCTGGTTTTAATGGCACTTTGGATTTCCTTACTTTCTGTTCCACTCCCAACCCCAAACAGATGCTGACACAGTAACATGGAAGAGGGAAAGAAGTTGGAAAGGACTACTACAAATAAACCTAATGCCTAACAATGAAAAATGTAAAATAAGAACAATAATAATAATAATAAAGATAAAAGATGAAGTAACAAGTTTTTTGTTTATTCCAAATGATCATCCAGATGTCTGTGACATGTGATGACAAACACCATAATGGAAGGCCTTTGTCATCACATGCTTAAACTCATATATTTTTGCATATCCTGAACAGGCAGTCAGACATGCTGTAACTGTGGGGTAGAAAACTGCATGAACACCATACGGCAGGGGTCTCAAACTCCAGTCCTCGAGGGCCGCTGTCCTGCAACTTTTCCATGTGTCCCTGTTGCAACACACCTAGTAGGTCATTAGCAAGAGTATAGAACTTGACTGCATGCTGAGTTGGCAATTCAGCCATTTGATTCATGTTACAGCAGCTCATGAGTGAATGAACATGGTGCAATAAAAGTATTTTAGAAGTATATGTTTCCAAATACATATATTTACTTAAATTTACTTGAGTAGGTAGGGTTAGGGGTTGCCACCTCAGCATGCAGTCAAGTTCTATACTCTTGCTAATGACCTACTAATTGTATTCAGGTGTGTTGCACCAGGGACACATGGAAAAGTTGCATGCATCCCTCGAGGACTGGAGTTTGAGACCCCTGTCATATGGAATATGACAGGTGTGGTTGAACTGCATGAAGACTCTGAAGTTTCTCTTCTCTTCTGGCAGGACAGGAATGTAGCCTTGTCCTGTGAGCCACCGTAAGGATGTACTTGGAGTAGAACTGGACTGTCACCGGCCTCAGGCTCTTCACCTTTTCAAAGACAAAGCAGTCATTTAGATAAAATATTAGATATTGTTTACCTGTAAATGCACAAAGAGAATTTAGAAATGTAATTATTGTCAAGAGTGAAAAAGCACTGATAATATAATCTACAGCTGTGGCCAAACGTTTAGAGAATGAGAAGTGTTGTTTATTTACAAAGTTTGCTGCATCAGTGATAGTTGTATATCATATTATATCACTTCAAACAGGTGATCCAGTAATGCTGCACTAATGAATTAGACTAACTATTCACTTTAGCTAAAGTTAAGTTAGCTAAAGAGTTGGGATGCTGTGTAAGACATAAATAAAGCTCAAATACAAAGGTTTGGACGCTGTTTTGCATGTTTCCCTACTGTAGGGGTCTCTGCAAGCATACAGGGCTCTGACAGGGTACAAGATGACAACTTTGGAATTCTACTAGAAACAGTCGATCATATTTGTTTGTCAAAGCTGAATCCAGGGCAAACTAGGCTAAATTAGCGTTTTTAGCTAACAGCTACAATAAGCATAAAAGTTACTGTACGGCTATCAATTGTTAACATGACGCTTGTTCTTATACATGTAATACATTTATTACCAACCTGAGAGTTTATCCGCTGGTCATTCGACATGACGAATGACTTCTGAAGTCTTAATTCAGCTCAAGACGCTGTAGATTCCCGTCAGTAACAGTTTCAGTCCGCTGGTAAAACGTAGTTCTATTAATCTGCGCTCGTTTACTCTTGAACCGGAACCAGAAGTAAGTTCCAAAAAACTGAATTGTAGAACTGAAACTGAATGGTGAGAGTGAAACTGAAATTATTCGAGAGCTGAATTTTTAAAGGATAAAATGCAGTTTCAAAGCAAATGAATTCATTTTCAATATATAAAATTCAATTTCAATTTAGTGATGATCATTTTCAAACCATAAATTCAATTTCAAATTAGACTAATTCAAATTCAGTTTTCAAAAGCTTTTATTCAAGTTACAATTCAGATTCAAATTTAACTTATTCAAATTCAGTTTCTGATGGCACAGATTTCTGCCCATAGAAAATAAGTCTGATTACTGGAGCATTGTTAGCTCGCTGGTGAAAACACAGCACACCATTAACTTTCAATAGTGCCTATTCTAATGGATTTTCTAATTGATTGATTTGATCCTCGTCAGCAGCCGTGTTACAGAGAAGGTAAAAGAAACAAGCTTACATTCAAACACTCCCATGCTGGGTGGAGCCAAAGCGATCATGCACCCCCACCCGTGCTCGCACCTTTCCTTGTAATAACAGAGCAGGACTTTGTGGCTGAGTGTGTTCAGTGTTTATTATATTTCTGCAGCCTGATAGAAAACATTTCTCATTCTTTTCTCTACATTCTCGGGCAGTAAAATAAAAGCAGATAAAACTTCAGGTGTTTTTTTCCCCCACAGCAGCCACCTGACACGCAGCCTTATGATTGGACGAGCACTGACGCCCCCTTCAGGACAGACACAGAGTTTAAAATGAGCAGAGTTTCTTCTACTTCAGCTCTATTGTTGTTTACTGTACACACAGATTATTACACAGCTCTGACTCCTGACACACACACACACACACACACACACACACACACTTGTCTGTCTATACTTGTGAGGACCTTCACTGATTTAACAGCCAATTCTGGATCTTCAAAGTTGAGGATGCCCAAATGTCCTTACAATGCAGAAGCATCTTCATTGCATCTACCTACACAAGGACCCTTGTAGATGCGATGCACCCCCCCAACTCATAGCCTAACCCTGCTTCTAAAGGGTCTCAGAAAATCTGTCCCAAAGTGGAGAACCAAAGTTTTTAATCATCCTTACAACGATAGACATACAGGAACACGCAAACGCACCCAGACACATCTTTCGCCGGAGGCAGCTGCTTCTTCTGCAGAACAAAAGACGTCACACACGGGAGCTGCGTAGGATTGGACGGTCATGTCATAGGGGGAAGCGAAGCCGGCACATACTCCAAAACACACACACGCACACCCACACATGCACAAACACTGACAATACACAGTGTATGGTTATTATCACAACACTGACTTTAACATGAATATTAAGCTTGTGGTTCAGGGGATCAAGTCCAGGTGAGCGGGCCGAGAGCGCCACCTGTCGTCAGAGTCATGTACCTGCACTGGGCGGGAGCTAAAGTTCAGCCATGTTTTAAGGAATCGTTGGTAATGAAGTCTGAGGTACCAAGTCGTCAGTTCTTTAACGAATGAAGGTTTATTGGATCTTTTGTTGGATCTTTAACTTCGACAGTCTGTCTCTCATATTTATGTTTACTCTGAGTATTTCTAAAGGTAATCCCACTCCTGGTCCAGCTGTTTACTGCCGAGGTCTGATGAACCCATTTATACACCAAAAGTCACATTTTGAACTTCACGCCACCTTCACATCACATCAGACCTCGAGCTCAGTGAGCAGCCGATTATTTCAAAAAATGAAAGAGTGGGAAAGACCGATGCAGAGCTTCAAGGACAGACTCCTGCTCACTGACTCGTTCAAAGATCAGGCAAATGGTTTGTAACAAGAGAAGCCGTTACATCAGCAAGCTTACAGCCAATCACATTCCCCGCACACCGAATGGCTTAAAACTATAGAAAATCATTTAAATACATAATAATAAAAAAATCCAAAGGCTACAAACATGACTGCATGTGGCTTGATATCTATACTAGTATATTAGGAGTATGTGGTGCTTCTTAGCTCATTGTGGAGATCATGTTTTAATTTTATAGTTTTATTGTGACTGGAAATGTTAGCTTCATGATAAAGTATTCCAGTTTTGTGTTTTCACCGGTTGCACAAACTGTATCTGAAATGCAGTCCTGTGAGCTTTACTTCATTATACTTTTATATATTTATGATTCTTTCTATAACTAGTGTTTGAAACAGCGAACTTGAGTTATTATAAAACATTAGAAACAAATACAACTGGGAAATTTGATTGACTTCCACTACTTCCTGTGTCACCAAGCTCTTAATATCCACCATTTCACCAGCGGACCACACACTCCACACGTCCAGTTTCACCCACCGGCGTTTCCCACTTCTTCTGTTTTAAGTTGTTTTGTTGGCAAATGGGTGAAAACTGGTGACAAGGAGCTGCATGTGAACCAGACCGCTGTGACGTGGTAGATGTTCAGAGGTTCACCGTTTACCTGATAAAGATGAATTTCCAAAACACTGCAAATAAATTATCTTTTTTTGTGAGATAGACCATAGACAGGATTGTGTTTGGAGGGCATTTTATTTTGAAATTTTAATTCCAAACTCAGTTTTAGGATCAGGTTTTGGTTTTAAGCTGTTTCCTCTCTACTCACTGTTTGATTCACTGACACTGGTCTTTACCTGGAAGTGAGGCTGTGTCTCCTGATAACAGTGTGTTACTTAGTGGTTGCTGAGCGCTAACGTAGTGAGTCGGTTAAACTGTGCAAACTGGAAGGTGAGCTATGCTCTGTGTTACCTAAAGATAACGCTGGCTTTAAGGCAATCCTCGACAGACTCATTAAAGGGTTGTAATAGATTACAAAATGATGGAAAACCTTTTAAAATATGTCACGTCTGTCTTAATTTAGTGTAAAACAGTGGTTACAGCGTGGATTCAATTCGACATTTCTGACAGATTATATACACGAGAAACGGATCGAGGAGATAAATCTGAGAAAAAGTGTTTTAAATGCTTAAACCTCATAAATAACCCACGAAACCCTCGTTCCTCTCCTTAATCCTAATCTACACCCCTAAAACTGAAAACCTTCCAGCCAATCAGACGACAGCTTCCTCAATAACTGAGTGGCCAATCACACACACACACACACACACACACACACACAGCCATGACTGATTATGTAACAGTTCAACTTTGTATGAGGTCATCACAGTGATGTCATAGGGGGCGGAATTATAGAGCTCTTTCACACAACGGACAACACGCACACACACAGACACGCACACACACAGACACACGTGCGCGCACACACGCACACACACAGACACACGTGCGCGCACACACGCACACACACAGACACACGTGTGCGCACACACGCACACACACACGCACGCACGCACACACAGACACACATGCGCGCGCACACACACACACAAACCAAAGCCCATTAATAACACTATGAATCAATAACGTGATAAAAGAAGGAATCATCGACACCGCCCACGTGGCTTCTTCTTCCTCGTCAGTCCTTCGTGTCTGTGTGACGTCCACCGAGTCCGTTTAGTTTCCAGACAGGAAGTGAGTCTGATCGTCACCAAGTTACAGATTAACTGAAGCTGAAGATTACACCTGCTCCCCCCCACCCCATGAAAGAACCTGAACTCTAATTAAGACACTAACGAGCCCGTCAACCCGTCAGCTGACAGACTCCCCCCCACCCCCCGTTCGTGTACCACCCCGAGCTGGTCCTTTCAGGTCTGACTACCAGACTTCGCAGCGCTTCCCCGTATTCATGGGTGTCCCTTCGGGGCAGTTAAAGTGGCGGCTGAAGTCCGGAGAGTTGGCGAGCGTGCCGATGACTCTGTATCGGGGAGGACTGTGGGGGTCGGTCACAAGGCCCTCGTGAGCGCTCTCTGGTGTCCGAACTGAGCACCACACCTAAAAGAACAGAACAACAGAAATCTGAGAAGGGACAAATCTGGATACAGCATTTTCTTTCATCTTTCAAATCAAATGTCTCACAATCATCTACTTCCTTTGAGCAACAGGAAGTAGATGACTAATATAAGAGGTTCGAGGACAGATCCCTGAGGGACACCAGCGGTAACAGGAAACGGATGGCGTTTGACATTTTCTGAGTTGAATGAACTAATCCTATTTAGGGTTGGCGGTCTAGATCTCTAACTGAAAAAAAACAAATAACTGAGCTTCGTTGTTTGTCTGCAGCGTCTCACCTGGGCAAATCCAACGAAGAAGAGCTGGTCATTGGTCAGGTTGACAGCAGGAAGTCTTTTCTCATCTCCGTTTCCCTGGATCCATGACCGATAGGCCTTAGGAGGAAAACATCAACACGCGGGTCAGTGGGAGGTGTTGACCTGTTACTGCAGCGGTTTGTGTTCCTACTCACGTGATACGCGGCCTTTAGCCCCCCGTTGTCAGCGATGTTTTCTCCGAGTGTCTGTTTTCCGTTGATGTGTTCTCCGTTGACGGTGTAGCGGCTGTACTGATCCACCATACACTCGGTCCGCTGACGAAACGCCTCCACGGACGAGTTCTGCCACCACGGCCTCAAGTTTCCTTCTTTATCATACTCACGACCTGATGGACACAAGGACCACATTGCAGCTGTGTTGGTACTTTCCTGAGGTAATCAGGATTACCGTCTGTGGTTCTCCAATTGTTTAATGTTTCACGCTCCTGTTTTTGTGGCAGTTTGGAGCCTGAGCCTGTTTTAGGCTCCCGTTAAACATGATTTAGTTCCAGCTCATTAGGTTTGATTAGTTCATTTTGAGGTAAATTATGGAAATACTGGCACACAAACAGGTTCCTTAGTCACCTCAAATGTCTAATCTAATCTAACCCAGATCTATGAGTCCAGCGGTGAGCGTGAGGGTCCGTCCCCACGCCTGCCTGTTTTTATGACCACATGGACAAATCTGAATTTACATCACAACACGTCAGCTGCACGTGCGCCCCGGGCAGCCGACTTCAATCAGACTTCAAAGCCGCACAACAGGAACGACAGTCGGCCCTCAGGTCTGCAGCCGTCCGTTAATAATCATCCCAATTCAGAATAAACACACCGTCACGCCCAGCCTGAGTGCAGTGAATCAAATATGACCTGGAGTGAAACTCACCCTGATCATCAAAGGCATGCGTGAGCTCGTGGCCCATCACCACGCCAATTCCACCAAAGTTCAGTGCCCTGAAAACACAAACACACACACGCAGCAGTCAAAACGTTTACCCACACACCGAGTCCAGAAACGGCAAGCTGCGATTTGTCTGGAAGTTCTTTATAAAAAACACGTTTTATAAAGTTTATAATTAGTATTTTTATATATTTACAGTACACACACACATACATGGTGCGGATGACCGGACCAGCACTTAATCAGAACTTTATGCCCAAACTCAGTGATGATTTAAGCCACACCCACAAACTGAAAGTCTAAAGTCCTGCCAGCGCCCCCTACAGTCAGCAGAGCTAATTACAACAACAATAAGAGCAAACAGCATCCTGAAGAGTGTGAAAGCTGAAGAAAAGAACATGTAAAGGACAAATTTTAACTTTGCTTGTTGTAATAAAACATGTTGTAAATCTCAGACAGACAGACAGGTGGACGCATGGACAGGTAGATACTGAGGTAAACAGACTTGGGGTGGTCGTGGGCGTAGAAGGGAGCTTGCAGGATCCCAGCAGGGAAGACGATGCCGTTCTTAGTGGGCATGTAGTAGGCATTAACTGTAGGAGGAGTCATACTCCATCTGGAGGAGGACAGGAAACAAGGAAAGGATTGGGAGGAGGAGGAGGAGGAGAGGAAGAGAGAAAGGAAGGGGAGGGAGAGGAGTTAATCTGCGGTCCAGCCATACCGTATAAATGTTCAGGGATCGTATTCGTAAAGTGTCGAATCTCAGCAAAGACGAGTTACTGACCAGCTGTGATGTGAACCAGAGCTGCTCTTCTAGCACAAACACCAGCTAATCTGTTGGTAGCTCTATAAAAACCACTACGACTCTCTGCACATATGCTCAAAACAGTGTGGACCTTATGATCAGTCCATCTGATGACAGGATTAGCTCTGTGCTAAACTACAAAGATAACTTTTCCCCTTTGTAAAAATCAGCGCCAACATGAGCAATGTCAGCCTCATGTACATCGATCCTGTTTGGTCCTGGGATATCTCGCCATCAACGACAAATTGTACCAAACACAGATGATACAAATATACTGAATAAGCTGGTATTTTACACAGCCCGCCTACAGCCATGGTTTAACACATTGACGGAAGTATCAGCGTAGTTCACTACCAGTCAGAGTCAGCTCGGTGTCACCTGGAGAACTGTCCCTGACCGGGAAACCTCATCCGTGTTTATCTTCAGTGCTTCTGTAACACCATTCATACGAGACTCCGACGGGACAAATGCATTTGTTTCAGTTTAAAACCTCACATTACAAATAAGTCAGGTTTAAACCACAGGTGTGCTCTCTCTGAGACCTGACCTCTGACCTTTACCGGAGCCGGCCAATTCATTTTCCCAAACGTGCACATGAGAAACTAAACTGTGACTTAAGTCTCATAATCAGCTCCACAGACTGAGCGCACAGTTACCTCATAAATAAAATAGTGAAAATCCTCCATCAACCCCTGTTTTTAATGCGAGCTCTGGTCCCGTCATTTTGTTAACTAAAAGTCTTTGATGTGTAGGTTTAAATTGGTAAAATAATACAAAAAATAAATAATATAAATAATGTAAACTGATGGTTACACTGCGTTACACTGTGAGTACGACCCCTGAGGACGTGTGCGCCTGTATATTTGTGTAGCTGCGCCTCCTGATGTCGGCGTGTATTAGTGACCTCTGTGTGCACTGATGCATGTGTGCATTACTGGTCTTTGTTGGGAGTCTTCCTCAGCTGGTCGGCCATCACTCGAGCGGAGAAGTTGTAGAAGTTCAACATGTTCTGGAAGAAGCTGTCATCTGACACTTCATACTGAAACACACAGACCCAAGCTGTTAGAATACATTAAGTTGAACAGCAGGGGGCAGCACACCACCACCCAAACGTGAATCTTGACCAGTCGTATGCAGAGAGCACCATTACATCCACATTAACGTCATACTGCACAAAGCGAGGTAACAATTTCAGAACTGCCAAACGCATCAGCAGGATGGATGGAGACACTGCTGGAGTCTGACATTCAGAGTCTGCAGGAAACGTTTATTTGCAAATGTCCTAAATCGGATTTAGGATGGCTTTCACAGTGTTTCAACCCTCAGCGTGCGCTGTGCAGATGACTGATTACCACCAGTCATCTTTCTTGGAGCACTTCTTGGTGCTGCCACTTCAAAGCCCTGTGACAACGTCTCGTGTTTCCTGGTCTGGCTGTTGATTGGCTCTCTGGGAGCCGGGGCGGGATAGCCACCATCACTTACTTGAGTTGGTTTGCAGAGGACCGAGCGATGTTTAGCAGTGTTCACTCACCCCGTCATAAACATCGTCCAACTCCTTGGAGTCCAGGATGAATTCTGGGAAGCCGATCATGTCATAGATTGCATCTGCCTAATGAGGAACACACAGACAAATTGGTCTTTAACCTTTCCTGCTGGTGCAATTTTCAGCCTTTTTCTGCCTCTTTTCCTGGTTCTGTTGATATTATTTACAGTGAAACTGTTATATTATGGGATATCGGGCACTTTAAGCTCAGCTAAGGTAGCCTAACCCCTCTGTAAACCTAACCACCACCAACATTTTCTTTCTCCTACATTTCAAAACCCCAAGGGTACAAACTTTAAGTTGCGTATGCAATGTGTTTGTGTGTCTGTGTGGACCTTGTCCTTTGCAGCCTGTCTCGTCTGGCCGTCCATCCAGCTGAGTTGGTCTAGCGCTTCTTTGAACGCCGACCGGATGGCGTTGATCATCTTTTCAGCCTGTAAGAGATGAGCGAGTGAGCTCAAACTAACCAGACCTCAATCAGACCTCATGATGAAGTTTCCGAAGGCAGGGCCGGCTCAGTGACTCACAATCTCTTTGCTTTGTTTGTCAAAAGTTGCCTTGACGAACAGCGCTCCCAGCGCAAATCCCAGGGTGTCGTCAGTGTTCCCAATGCAGGTCTGCCAGCGCGGCGTACAGGACTACGACAAAACACATGCAGTTACAAACTCCTAGGCCCAGTTAGACCAGAGCAGGTGAGTCCACAACCAGTTAGAAGCAGTTAACCTGCTACAGATTGGTATTAGCATAAAGAAGCAGCTGCTTGCTGAAACCAGTCCTGAATGATTGAACCAGTTGGCACCAACTAAGGTATCACTTCCTTCCTTGGCATAACACATGAAACTAAGCGTGAGCTAACCAATTCAATCCAACTTTATTTATAGAGTACTTTAAAAACAACATGGCTGACCAAGTACTAAAAAACAGTGAGTAAAAAAAGCTGTAAAAAAAAAACCAAAAAACCCTGTAACCCACAGGACAAGTGAATGCTTTCAGACATGAACTTAGTAATGATCAGACCAGCTCTGAGTTTATTGTGTTCGCGTGTGTCTAAGTTGTAACATGAAAACAACATGAATTTTAAACACGATGCACAGTATTTTATCGTCAGAATGTTTAAACAACACACTGATCGCTGTTTCCAGGTTGTTTTAAGCATTCCTTGAAATAAACGATATTCTAGCTAACTGAGGTCACTCTACTTGAAGGGCACCGACTGGTTGGAACCCAAACACCATATTACAACTTACAACTCCAGTTATTCTGACACCAGCTGAATGCACTATCAGTTTAAGGAGTTGAAAAAGAAAGCGTTAGTCCCAGTCAGAAACTCAATAACCCAAATACACATTGGTCCATTAGCAGGATTACCAGTTGCAGCAGTAGTAACACTAATGTGTGTATCAGCAGCAGTGGCAGTAGTATTTGAAGCTTCTGTACCTTCTTGGTCCCATAAAGACTCTCCAGCAGTTTGTCCTGAGCATTCTCAAAGCGTTGGTCCAGACTGGCGACGCTCTTCTGAACCAATGTCCACATCATGTAGTTGTTCAGCAGACTGGAGACACACACACTTCTTATTACACACCAACCAGGCAGATTTAATAAGCAGGGCAATCAGGGGAAGGGCAAGCAGGGCTGGGCAAGCAGGGCAGGGCTGGGCAAGCAGGGCAGGGCTGGGCAAGCAGGGCAGGGCATGAGAAGCAGGGGTAGGGCAAACAGGGAAGGGCAAGCAGGGGCAGGGCAAGCAGGGCAGGGCAGAGCAAGCAGGGCGGGGCAGGAGAAGCAGGGGTAGGGCAAACAGGAAAGGGCAAGCAGGGGAAGGGCAAGCAGGGCAGAGCAAGCAGGGCAGGGCAGAGCAAGCAGGGCAGGGCAGAGCAGGCAGGGCAGGAGAAGCAGGGGAAGGGCAAGCAGGGGAAGGGCAAGCAGGGGAAGGGCAAGCACGGCAGGGCAGAGCAAGCAGGGGAAGGGCAAGCAGGGGTAGGGCAAACAGGGAAGGGCAAGCAGGGGAAGGGCAGGAAAGCAGGGGAAGCAGGGGCAGGGGAAGCAGGGCAGGGCAGGGCAAGCAGGGGCAGGGCAAGCAGGGCAGGATGCATGCCAGGGACTATGTCACTGTGGAACATGTTGGTGAATAAGAAGTTTGTACAGGTTTAATTTAGAACTTTCAGAACTCAACAGTCAGTGTTGTTCTGCTAATAGTGTTTGGGCTGACAGGAGTGTTACCAGACGCACGTAAACACAGACATAAGTGTTTGATTATTTTTTGACGTTCATTCTTTAAAAATGAACTCGAGAAGTTATTCCTTTAGAAATCGTACTCATCCTATTTTCTGTTTCATAGTTATTAAGCTTCGTATCTTTAGCTGGTGTGTGATTTGGCTTTTTTTATCTGTGCGTATTTCTAAAGTTAACCCTCTCACTTCTCAGGCTGCAGCAGTGAGTCAGTCCCCACAGACACCTGTGCTCAAATGTCCGGCTTCACAGCAGTGGGTATACTTCACACAACTTAACTACTGTTTTGTCGTTCCTATTTAAGCTTTAGGCGGGAAAGGTTTTAATGCATTTACCTGACAAAAAATTTGGCTGGTTAATGATTAATTAACCAGCCAAATTAACACTCAGAGTCTACGTCTCTGAGTGTGATGTAGACTGCAGACATGCTTGCTAATGCTAGCTCATAGTGAACCCCACCCCGTCTCTAGACAAGCCTTTAAAGGTGTCACAGGTGTAAACAGTCGATGTTTGGAATCATTGATGATTTTGTTTTAAAAATTCAGGATCAGAACAGCTGATTATTATAATTAACAGGTGACCATAAACGTTTCTGGAAGCAACTTTTTAATTTCATCAGTAAACTTGCTAATAAAAAGGCAGCAGTTATATCTGTGTGCGTCTGCTGATACACACATATATAACACACACTGTTAGCTGATGTTGGCGTTAAACAAAGAGGTGCTGATCATGATTATGATGGGGCAGTGGATAGCGGCTGACCTGCGGTCTGTCTTGTTGATGAGCTCAGACACCTGCTGCAGGTACTCTTTGGCATACAGGACGACAGGTTCGGTGTCGTTTAGCTCCAGAGGAGACAAAGAGGATGACAGGTAGTCCAACCAGTCGATGGCTGGAGCCAGCACCTGGAAAGGCAGAGACATCGGGACACATCACAATAAAACTGACCCCAGCAATGAACCAATCAACGGGGAAAATGACACAAAGGAGCATCTGAAGAAGGACAAGGAGACGCAGGTGAAGCCAGTCAGGAGGATAACAGTGTTGGGAAAAGAACAAAGGAGAGAAGTAAAACAGAGAATCCCAAACGAGACGCTAACGTCCAGAAAGAATAAAAAAACATAACCACGAAGACCGAAGCAGAGACATCAGAGTGTGTTTAAAGAGCCACTGCAGACCAGCAGGCACATCTGCATTCACACGTATGTACACGTGTGTGTTTGCTTGCACACATATGTAAACGTGTGTGTTTGCATGCACACATATGTAAAATTGTGTTTGCATGCACAAATATGTAAACGTGTGTGTTTGCATGCACACATATGTAAAATTGTGTTTGCATGCACACATATGTACACGTGTGTGTTTGCATGCACACGGTGTAGATACACTGTCAGTTTGTTCTGCATATAAAGGCCTTACACTCGAGCCCTCTGTGTTTGCCGGGGTTAGAGACCAGGTATAACCCAAGCTATCACCCCAAACAATACCATTTCGATTTACAACTTACTACTTAGTCGCAAAAATAAAATCAAAATAATTAGCGAATATTTTAAATTTGCGCTACGAAAAACAGGCAAATTTTGCACAAATAATTTGTAGTTACGTTCCACAGATGAATCCACAAATACTGACTCGCGAACAGGCAAAGTGGCTCTGACTTCACGCGCATCTCAAAGTTAGCAGCTCCTGTTTGTCTGTGAGAAAGAGCAGTGGGGCTTTTAACAGGGCTGCCTGTCTGTCAGCAGTAATCCTCAGTGTGGGAGCAGACTGCACCACCCATGGGGGAGACGCAGAGATGGAAAGCTAATCCCTGCTGTCTGCTTTGCTTCAGCTTCAAACAGTCAGAAAGTCAAAAACTGAAGTGTGGAGACTCTGCGGGGAGGAAACACACAACAGCGAATGAGCAGAGGCTTTTTTAAGACAATGGCACAGAAAGCAGCAGCTCACAGCTTTGACACGTTTTGCTCTCCGATCAGCAAAGCCCATGTAAAGTTTCAACAGCCATGTTCCACCAGCAGAGGGCCCTAAACAACATGACTTCACCATAGGGTTGTGTACAGCGGAGCAGTGGTCCTCACAGCAACAGGGTCCAGGGTCTGAATCCACCAGCCGGCTGAGGTCATTGGGTTTGTCCGTCCTGTGTGAGGCACCGTGACATTCCCACACTGGCCGTAGGTGTGGACACCAACGGCTTTCTGCGTCTGCATTACTGTGCGACGGGCTGAGGACGGGGCCAGGTGTACCCCGCCTTTCACCCTGCTACAGCAGAGCAGTGGGCCTCTAGAACCCCACAATACTGCAACGCATAGGTGGAACATGGATGCATCTCTGACATAAACAGATCACAAATCAGCAGTTTTACCTTCTTTCCTGTGTTACCTACACGCAGCAGCCAGGCCTGTGCACACTCACTGAGTACACAGAGTCTGAGTCTGTGAAACACGGTGGGGGCTCAGTCGTGGTTTGGGCTGCATGTCAGTCGGTGGTGTTGGAGATCTTTGTTAAAAACAATGACTTATGAACTCAGAAAAGTGCCATCATGAATACAGGAAAGCTTCTGATTGGCTGCAGCTTCATTTCTATGGGTCAGGGATGGGCCTGCCCAGAGCCGGACCTCAGCATCACTGAAGCAGTGTGGGCTCAACCTGACAGGGAACAGAAGGCAGAAACATCCAAAGAAGAAACCTGGAGAACTGAAGATCCTCACAGAGAGCTGCTCACACTGAGCTGAGGATGAAGCTGCTCACACCAAACGTTCAATTTCAGCTCATTAGAAATGCACAAACTCTGGAAGTTTTTGTCTCATGTGCTATATTTCATATGTTTCAATAAATCACTCTGTCTATTTACATTGACTCAAGACTTTTGCACAGTACTGTACAGCCTGCAGAGTTTGTTCTTTTGTTCTGCAGCAGGTCTGAACAGCTGATCATCAAATTATCAGATTAATCAAGTCCCTGGAAATATATCAGCTTCTTGGGAGTCTCATTTTCACTTCATTTCACACTGTGAAATAGAACGATTAAAAAAAATGTGCAAAAAATATAAATTTAGATGCTTCAATAAGCAAAATCAAAGCATCTGAAACAATAAATAAAAGAATTAAAATGAATGTGGTAAAAAACAGAAAAGAGACGAAGAGGAGGAAGAGTCCAGACTGCTGAGGTCTCCTCCATCTTCACATCAACCATGTTTATATAATAACCTGTTATCTAACCTCCCTCCCTCTTTCAGAGATGCAGTCACATAGCAACGACTCATGGCAACGGTCGCCATGGGGACCCCCGAAGCATCTGCAGCCCTGAAGGACAGAGAGCTGCAGCAGAGGGGCTGCGCCGCCACGACATCAGAGCCACAACGCCGACGATGAAACACATTTGCTGTATTACTGCAGCCACCGCGAAGATGGCAGGAGGATGCGTCAGAGGAACGCGAGGACAAAACACAAACGCACGGTCTGAGCGCTGCAGAACAAACGCTGTAATCTGACCTAAGATCACATCTGATCTCAGGTCGGAAATGAACCCAAACCCAGTTAGCAGCAGGAAAGAGAACGCACACAAGCGTCACGCTGATAATGACTGATGAACATGTCGGTCGTCCGTTTGTCTCCATCACCCCTGACAGCCACCGCCCGTGACCTCTGACCTTTTGTCCAACTGCTTTCCTGTTGATTCTGTTAGTCAGGTTGCGTCTGCTCGACGCGTCTCTGAAGCTCTTTGACTTTCTAAACCTGTCGGTGACCTTTTGAATATTTCCAGCAAACATTTTGCTGACAGTGAATTCTGCACATGTGACGGTGCTTTCAGAGCCCGTTTCACAACATGACAGCTGTGTGGGCAAGCGAATCAAACACAATACAAAGTGAAGAACTGAAGCCTCCGTTCACATCTGCGACTCTATGTAGACTCAGACCTCGTGACTCAAACGACGACAGCTCTCGGCTCAAAACAGAAACGGTGACGAGCCAGATGGACACAGGTAAAGATTCACTTCCTGTCCAACCTCAGAGGAAATAACCTAGAATGTGGGAGGAGAGGCTCTGACCCCTCACGTCTTTCAGATGTTTGCCAAACATCACTAGGTTCCTTCAGTAACAGAGGGCCGTGATGTAACCAGACACAGAAACCAATCAGGACGCCAGCCTCACCTGCAGCTCCGCGATGGTGACCTTGTGGTAGATCTTCTCTTCGTCTCGCCGCTGGTCCTGTGGGACGGTGATGTTGGCAAGCGCTGTCTCAAAGTCCATAATCTGCTGCATCTGAGCCTGAGTGGAGCTCCTCTCGCCCCCCAGCAGCATCCCCAGCTCCACCATGTAGTCCAGGTACGCCACCAACACCTGGAAGGAGTCAGGTTTATTCTATTTAAGCTTCAATAAAGTCAACATGTCACTGGAAGAGGTACACCGCTCCAGGTATTCTTACCTTCTCATTGGCTGTCTTGTTAAGGTAATAGTCCCTGGACGGCAGAAAGAGCCCTGATTGGTCCACCTGCAGAAGAGATCGACACGATGACTCTGTGACAGCACACAAGTCATTTGAAACCTTCTTTTTCTGCTGTTGCAGACAAATACTGTCCAGCCTCTACGCAAAATGATAAAAATATTAAGATGTTCCCAAAATAGTTCAAGAGTCAAAAAGCAAACACATCTGCAGAAGCTTGAAGCATAAATATTCTAGTATGAAACAGTATTAAATAGTTTAAGTTAAAGAGGAAACATTTTACTGAGACAGATGTTCATTCAGTGGATCATCGGCTGAACGTGTCACCAGGTGTTTCTGCTTCACCTGAATGACGTTGCTGTTGGAGTTTTTGGGATCGGCGCTGACTCCGACGCTGAAGAACGGCTGAGCTCGGTACGGACCGGAGACCACCTTCAGAACATCCATGAAGTTGTCTTTGTCCCAGGGACCCGTCATGTTCCAGCCTCCAATCTGCACACAGTTCACATATTTACTGGAATAACAAACCAGAAACGTGGAAATCCACGGATGCTAAACAGAACAGCGTCATCCAAAATCCCATTTCCTGTAAATATATTTAGGCAAACCTAAAGTTCAACGTGCTGTAGATGATAAAGTGAGGACCCTACAGCAAAGAAAACCCAACTATCAGGTGCTCCCTCTTTGAGCTGGACTCGGTGACAGTGGGAAGGAAAAACAAATGAAAGTGTATAAATAAAATGTAATACTGACGTCATCACTTCTCTGTGTTTACAGACAGAATCCTAACCCTGTACGCTGATGATACTTTATTATTGAGTTTGCTACATATAAATGGTTTCCATCCAGGATTCATTTTACTCCAATTAGGAAACATCCCACAGGAAGGAAGCACAGGATTACTTCAAAATAAAAGCTTAAAAGAAATGATTTTTTTTAAACTGGAACAAAACCAACGAAAGATTTTAAACAAATATTACAAAGTTTAACACAAAGATGCAGCTACAGTCCTGTGATAAAGGGTCCAGGTGAAAGTACTGTAATACTTGCAGTTCTATTATTTTATAATAATACATTTTATTGTAACTGATCAAACAGGAAGTTTGAAGTAGTAGCAGAGCGAGAACACGCTGATTGGTCCAACAATCATGTTTATAGTGTTCATTAAGTTTCCAAAAACACACGATGGAATAACACGTTTGCTTTTCCCACACTTTGTGTTGAATCATGCAGATTTCTGTGTTTTGTTTTGATTTGGGAAGCTTCTGAGCTACAACGATAAATGTGCAATAAATGGAACAATAACGTTCCCATTCCCGAGTGTGGACTTTGTCCTCTGCATTAAGAGTTCAGCCGATCGCTCCATGTCCTTTACTTTGGGGTAATTTGATTAAGCAGCTTGACTGTGGTCACAACACAAAAGTAAACCGTTGTGGTAATTTGTTATGATAACAGACAAAATATCCTCAGTATTGTATAAATTAAAAAGGATTTTCACCAACAAACACAAAGATCCTGAGGGCGGTCCAAAAGAAAAAGTCATTTTACAGTAAAGAGATGAAAACAATAATGTCTCTGTTTCCTCGTTAGTCTCTCATTTCTCCTGCGTTTCATTCTGCAGGACAAAAACCCTCCAATCTCACTCACTGCTGTCTCCAACCTTAAACACTTGGAGCAAATTTGCCTGAGTGATGCGGTTACCATGGTGACAGGCTGTACCTTGGTGATGAGGTCTACGAGAGGCTGAGCTCCGAGCTCTTCGATCCTCTGGGTGTTGAGGCAGGACAGGTAGTAGGACTGAGTCTTCCTCTCTGCTTCGCTGCTGCCGTTAAACGTCCCGTTCTCTAAAGAATGAAAACAAACTTTGTAAACTAAAAAGTCCGAGTCCACGTTTAGAAAGCTGGCCGTGTGCTCGTCTTACGCAGCAACAGTAACGTTTCACAGTGTTAACAGGGTGAAGCCTGCAGCGAGACCATTAGCTAGTTAATGATCTCTGCACACATCTCTCCGCCCGCCGCCGTACCCAGCAGGTGTTTGAGCAGCGCCTGGTTCTGCTCCCAGATGCTGTTGAAGGTGGACCAGCGCGAGCGTCCGTCAGGCAGTGGGTTCTTCCTCATCCAGCCTCCGCAGGCAAACTGGTAGAAGTCCTGGCAGGGGTCGGCGCTGCGGTCCATCGCCTCCACAATCTGACTGGCCACAGTGACACAGGCCTCCGACAGGCACAGGCCACGCCCACTGTCTGCAGAGCATCATAGGTGAGAAAAAAAACTCAAGGTCAAAGAAAAGAGTTGTAATTATGAGAGATGGTGAGGAGGCAGCGCGGGGGGGGGACGTCGTAGGGACAGTCAGAAGGACGTCATGAAGGTTATTATGGAGGCAGAAAAGATAAATATACAGAAAGGAAGGAGAATGGAAAAGCAAAGAGATGGAGACAAAGAAACAAAAGAAAGAAGGCATGGGAACGATCCATAACGTGGGTGAGGAGGGAAAGAGAGGAAAGGTGGAGACAGGATAAAAGGAAAGGCTGAGGTGGACAGAAGGCCATCGGGAAGGAAAGGAGGACACAGAGATGGAAAGGCAAAGGTGTGAAGGTTAAGGAGGAGCAGGAACAGAAACCAACACGAAGGAAGCAAGAACCGAAAGAGACGGTCACCGAAAGGGGGAAGGAAAGGAGGCAAGAACTGAAGGAAAAAGGAGGTAGAGGAGTGAAGGAGGGATACATCACCCGAGCTGAAGCCGAGTCCCAGGACCACCAGGCAGGCCAGTAGAGCCAGGAGGGCGGCCAGCAGCAGGACTGAGAGCAGGACCTCCAGCTGAGTCCTCCTCCCCAGGATGTCCACACCACCCTTCCTGAAGCCCACCTGAGACACAAAGACGGTGTCATCCATCCATCCATGATCCAGGTAATGGTCATATTCAAGCTCAAATCCACATTTAGGAAAACTGTCTTCAAATCTCAGTCTGGAAAATCTCTGAATCCTGTTTTGAGATGAGCTGTGGTGAAGTTAGAGCGCTGACCACAAGATCTGCAGTTTATCCTCAGTCTGCATGTCACAGTGTCAGGATAATGTCACACAATGCACGCATCACTGTGTGAACATGTGGACAGGAAAAAGTCTGTTTACCATTTACTGGGATTATACATGGATGTATGTGGACACAGGGATGAGTGACGCCACCTGTAGGATTGTACTGGAGCTGCTATGAAGCACCTTCAACTTAAGAAGCTTCAAGTACTGAATGTGTTTTCTTTGTGCTGCTGTGGAAGCGCAGCACATTAATCAGAGAGCTGCAGGGACGCGTGTCCTAGCGGCTGCTCGAGCACACGAAGCAGGTCGGCCTGACTTCAGGCTGGTTCACATTTGTGCAACAATCTCCAAAAGTTGATTCTGTTCGTCTGGACGAAGCGTTTTCAGTCTCCCACAAAACGCTAAGTCCAGATGAACAGAATCAACTTTTGGAGATTTACTTACCTGGATGATTGAAAATGCATCAAGACATTTGTGCAACAAGTTAACAAACCAAGGCTGCAGATCAAACGTCCAAATACACAGAGTCGTTAGAGACTGTTTCCCATTTCATGCTCCAAATAGTTTGATGCACTCTGTGATTTATTTTCTATTTTTAATTATTGTGTAACCTCTTGGTTACATACAATACAACTTTATTTATATAGCACATTTAAAACCAAAGGTACACCAAAGTGCTTCACAACAAGGTTAACATAAGATAAAAGATATAAGGCTATAACAGAGTACAAAAACCCCAAAAGGTACAGACAAAATAAGAAGTAAAACATTAGAGCATAGTTTAGAAGATAAAATTACTGCGTATTCATAAATATAAGGTGGGTGTATTTATACAGTGGGACATTAGTAGAAGATAAGTAACATAAGGGTAAAACATAGGGGAAGTGCACTAACTAACTGAAAACGCTCGGTCGAACAGCTAAGTTTTTAACTGAGATTTAAATGAATAGATGAGTCAGAGGCGCAAATAGCAGCAGGAAGATTGTTCCAGAGGCTCGAGGCTGCCAGGGCAAAAGCTCGGTCGCCTCTGGTGTTTAGCCGGGATCTAGGCTGCACTAAGAGTAATTGTCCTGATGATCTTAGGGCTCTCCCAGGGGTATATGGACTAAGGAGTTCAGTGAGGTAGCACAGCGCAGTATTGTTTATGATTTTAAAAGTAAGCAACAGAATTTTAAACTCAATTTGGTATTTGACAGGGAGCCAGTGCAGGTGAGCAAGGACTGGGGTGATAGAGGCAAACCTTGTGGTTCCAGGCAGAAGGCGTGCCACAGCATTCAGGACAAGCTGCAATCTATGAAGAAGGGTGGAGTGGAGACCAAAGTAAAGGGAATTACAGTAGTCTAATCTAGAGGTCACAAAGCATGGATACGTTTCTCAAGGTCCTTGTGCGGTATGCAGTGCTTGGCCTTGGAGATTTGACGCAGTTGGTAGAAACTAGATTTAACTACAGAGGATACTTGTTTGTGAAACTTAAAGGAGCTGTCAAAGAGAACACCTAAGTTGCTAACAGTGCCAGAAAGAAAGGCGGCAAGGGGTCCAAGAGTGTCAGCAAACTGGCCCCGTGAAGTATGGTTGTCGAACGATTTCTGTTTTCTTCTCATTCAATATAAGAGAGTTGTCAGAGAGCCAATCTTTGACCTCTCTCAAGCACTCTGACAGTGTAATGACGACGAAATGTCAGCCGAAAATAAATTCACATCCACAGTAATTAAGGTCCTGATAATGAACGATGAGGCCGCACCGTCTCCACCTTCTAATGTTACATATCCTCATTTTAAACTCATTTATAAATTCTCAGCGTGTGCAAAAGTCTTGAATCTTTTTTTTATCCTTTGCTTGCCGGTAGTCGGACTCTCCCGTAGGTTCTGCAGTGCTCTTGAGCAACAGTTCTCTGGCTCGCTGAAAAAGTTCTCGTCAGATGATTTTTCACTCATTTGCAGTCCGGTCCTCGTACCTGACCATTTTCACAGGAACATGAACTCTGACCTGTGTGACCTCAGCAGATGAGCCTGGGCTGTCTCTGGTTAGAGGACCAGCTTCATGGTGATGAAAATGCTATCCAGCTCAGATGGATAGAAAAGCACATGATCGTGGACCTCAGCACCACTGAAGCCGTGTGGGATCATCCTGACAGAACAAAGGCAGAAACATCCAAAGAACAGCTTTGAATGTCCTTCAGGAAGCCTGGAGAACCGTTCCTGAAGATCGTCACAGAGCTGCCAGAGAGCTGCTTCACACTGAGCTGCAGGATGAAGCTGCTCACACTGATACTCAGTTGGGTTTTCATGTTTGCAGCAGTTTTCCTGCATAGTTCTGTTATTTCAGACATCCTGCTTGTTTAGCGTGTGGTTACGCTGTGACGTAACTGGAAGCCTGCGTGGTTCACCACAGGCCTGATGGATGTTAAGAGGTTGCAGACGTGGGGCCAGAAGTTTGTGTCTGAACGCTCTGTCCTCCCCTCGCTGCCAAAATAAGCCGTGTTCCCCAGCAGCCTTGGTGGCGGAGCTCCAGACCTCCTTCTGCTCCTCTCTTTGTTGGTGGACTCACACTGCGGGGCCCCTGTTGGGTTTTCAGTCTGACCCCCCAGAGGCCTGCATGCAGGGGATTGATGCCACTGGGTCTGGGACTTCACCTGGGACCAGTTAAAAGGCTTAAAGTGGTTTCCACTGTCGCTCAGAGCTGCTCTCTCTGTAATGCTGAGAGGTCGCGACCTCGCTGTGACGTGACTGACGCTGCGATCTGAGCTTTAAAAATAAAATGAATTTCCTGTAGATGTGACGTGTATGCCGCGTTCACTGACCTCCACTCTGTCAGGAGACGAGGCCGCCTCAGCCGGCACGTCGGACACCTCCTCCTCCTCCAGGGTTGCTCGCTTATAGCTGGACATCTGTAGAGAGAGAGGCAGGCAGTCAGAGATGTGCACGCTGACGCACAAATAAGAAAAACAGCCGAGAAAATTGAATCTGTGGGGCGGAAACACAGAGCAGAGCTTCTGGAAACGCTGCCAAATGATCATCAACCTTTATTAAAACAGACCCAGCCTCTCAGCCTGGCTCAGCTGCTGCAGCATCGACGTATGAAACACTGCTGGGTCTGATAGGGTGGGGTTACAGCTGACCTGCAGTCACGCTGCACACAGACGTGAACCAAGGATAACTGTGACAAACATGTTTGTCCCCCGGAGTCTTTTGGCTTCAAGGATGGCTTTCATCACAAATGTAAGGGGAACCTGTTGAACCAACAGGTGCACACACAGAAAACAGGTGGAATTCAGTGAATGACACGCGTGTCCACGCTACACCCACAGGTCAGGGGGGTCACCAGTGTTCACACCTTAAACTCAGTTTCTACACTAAGATCACTAAAAGGCTGATTTATTTGACTTAATCTGAACAAAAATAGCTGATGTCTTGATGCACGCTCAATCATCCAGGTAAGTAAATCCCAAAAGGTTGATTCTGTTCATCTGTTCGCCCTGAAACCAGCAGCACTGAATGAAGGGAGGGAAAGACCATCTCTGAATGGAGGCGGGGCCTAGGTGTACATCTGTCACCATCTTACAATGCTGTGATTGCAGCCATTCCCCAACTCTCTGTGGGACTCATGGTTATTGATCAGTAAGTGCTGATCAATGATCATGAGAATTTGCATATTAATGATCATAAACTGCCCTCACAGCCCATTGTTCATTAGTGCTGCTGGTTTCAGTCATTGTACAAATGTCCTGTTTATAAGGTTGAAACCTGCAGTCAGCTGAGACTGAAGAAGTCAGCTGATGATGACGAAACGTTTCTCCCACTGAAATGTCCAGATGAACAGAATCAACCTGATGGATGTGCCGGGTTTCAGGTGAGCTCATTGTGAAACCTGGCCCCACCTTGTCATGTGAATTCCTGAGGTCAGATGGCCCAGGATGTGAGTGGGCATTAAGGCGTCTGGGGAGGGAACTCAAAACTGGATTATAGATGGCAGACAGTTGGTGTCGTAAACCACCGCCTCTGTTCAAAGATGGTCGCTCACAGTGGACATAGATGGCCTCTTTCACTCCTCTTTCAAACCATCTGTCCTCTCTGTCCAAAATGTGAACATTGGCACCCTCGAAAGAGTGACCTTTATCCTTAAGATGCAGATGGACTGCTGAGTCTTGTCCTGTGGAGGTGGCTCTTCTATGTTGTGCTTTCAAGACCTTGAAAAGGACAAAATCATTGACCGCATTACATATCACCGCCTTTATCCAGGGGATGCCATACCCTGCATTTATGGACTTCCTAAAATCCACAAGGAAGGGGTCCCACTCAGACCCATAGTCAGTAGCATAAACTCAGCCACTTATAACATTGCGAAACACCTTGCTACCATTCTTGCACCTCTCGTGGGGAACACCCCACACCACATCAAGAACTCCACCGACTTCACCGACAAGGTCCAGAAACTTACCCTGGATCCAGATGAAACCATGGTGTCCTCTGATGTAGTCTCTCTCTTCACTTGCATACCCACCACGGAGGCAGTGGAGACTGTCAGAAAACGATTACAAGAAGACAGCTCCTTGGAAGACAGGACCAACTTCACACCCGATCAGATCTGCACACTGTTAGACCTCTGCCTCACCACAACATACTTCAAATACAACGAAGGCTTCTACAGACAAAAACATGGCTGTGCCATGGGCTCCCCCGTGTCACCTATTGTAGCCAACCTTTACATGGAGGAAGTGGAAAGAAAGGCTCTCGACTCTTTCAAAGGAAGAGTACCCAGCCACTGGTACAGATATGTAGATGACACCTGGGTCAAAATCAAGACACAAGAAGTGGAATCCTTCACTGCTCACATTAACGCCGTGGATAAAAACATCAAGTTCACCAGGGAAGACACAAAGGATAACTGTTTGCCTTTCCTGGACTGCGCCGTGCACATTGAAGAGAATGGCAACCTCAACATTGAAGTTTACTGGAAGCCCACACACACGGACCAGTACCTCCTCTTTGACTCCCATCACCCTCTGGAACACAAACTTGGAGTAATCAGGACCCTACACCACCGGGCAGAACATGTTCCCTCTAAGCCTGAGGGAAAAAGAAAGAACACACACACGTAAAGGAAGCACTCAAAACATGTGGTTATCCCAACTGGGCGTTCATAAAGTCAGCAAAGAGGCACAGAAAAGAAGATCAGACACCAGCGAGGGAGGATATGAAAGACAGACGCAACAACGTTGTTATCCCCTATGTAGCCGGTGTATCAGAGAAACTCAGGAGAGTTTTCTCCAAGCACGACATCCCAGTGTACTTCAGACCCAGCAACACACTCAGACAGAAACTGGTTCACCCGAAAGACAAAACTCCAAAACACAGACTTAACAACGTGGTGTATGCTGTACAGTGCAGCGAGGAATGCCCAGACCTCTACATTGGAGAGACCAAACAGCCACTTCACAAGCGCATGGCACAACATAGAAGAGCCACCTCCACAGGACAAGACTCAGCAGTCCATCTGCATCTTAAGGTCAAAGGTCACTCTTTCGAGGGTGCCAATGTTCACATTTTGGACAGAGAGGACAGATGGTTTGAAAGAGGAGTGAAAGAGGCCATCTATGTCCACTGTGAGCGACCATCTTTGAACAGAGGCGGTGGTTTACGACACCAACTGTCTGCCATCTATAATCCAGTTTTGAGTTCCCTCCCCAGACGCCTTAATGCCCACTCACATCCTGGGCCATCTGACCTCAGGAATTCACATGATAGGGTGGGGCCAGGTTTCACAATGAGCTCACCCGAAACCCTGGCTGATTAGGTCCCACACCCGCTTTCACACCTTGGCTCATGTGATTAGAGGATCACCAGGGGGTCCTTTGTCCCTCTTTGGGGGGATACTCCCACTGGGTTTAAATCTGGGACTCTCGGCCATTTGACCTTAGAACTGAAGAAGCTTCTCGGATGAGAGGTGAAACGTCTTCAAGCAACTCAAAGAAGTCCAGACGCTTTTCTTTGCTAACTCCTTTGACTACGATGACCTGGATGACTGAGAACCTTCACAGACATCCATATACAAAAAGACATATTTGTCTACGGTCTCAGTGGCTGATGCTGCCCCACAGGCCTCAGTGTGAGCTTGAAGCCATTTATAATGTTTAAGTAGTTTAATGTGTCGGTGCTCACGATAAACACATTTTGAATGAAAGCCGGGGAACTTGGTAGCACAAAAACAAGTGACTATTCTTTGTGACCATATGGATCGGTCCCTCATATTACCATTATTTCACCCAGCACAGGGATAAACCCTGCAGGTATGACAACAGCAGGTGTATCACTCCTAACGTTTTCCACCTGGAGACAGCATTTACACTGAAATCTGCCTTTGGTGGCTTTTTGCAGCAACTGTGACATTCACTAGTAGAACTGACACACAAAACAAAACAACGACTACACTACACACTAACTACACAAGACAACACACTAACTTGAGACTCCAAACACGGTAAACGTCACGAGTCTCTCACCTGTGAAAACTCACTTTCTCCCTCTCTTTCGCTCGCTCACTCCTAAAACTTCCCCCTCTTCCTAAACAACCAAATCTCACGTTTCCATATATATTTTTGATTGTTTGACACAAATAGGGAAGGGTGTTTTTTTCCTTTTTTGCTCACAAGAGAAGAGTGTTTGCTAGTGCTGTCCTTAGGAAACGCCGTTTTTACCGTCTCTTCCCGTAGTAAACGCCTCTGTTTTATTTAGGAAAAAAACATCACGTGTACTTTTGATCATAACTCTGGTTTTACGTGGCCTATCAACACAGTTTAAAAACTGGTGTATAGTTTGAAGTCAGTACTTGTGACAAAAGTTGAAATGGAGACTCTGGGTCCGTCGAAAGCCTTAAGTTGGCTAGCTATGTATCGGGCTAATGTTAAAGCTTTCACTTGAGTAAAGTAACTCATATTACTGCTACTGCTAAGTAATGTTAGCTAAGTTACAGCATGCTCCATAAATCTCCATGCCATAACTAACCGCTATAATAGCGCTGCCGTATTGCATCACACTCAGTGCATTTCAATCATTTATCCCGCGGGTTTGATAGCTAGCGAAATAATAATCATAATTTTACATGTACTGGAAAATTATTTACTAGCACTCACCTATCATGCGACTGGAGAACGCAAACTCCGCCACTGTCGTTTTCTGTCAAACACTCATTAAAACAGCAACCTCCAGGTATGTTAGCGCACTCATCCCCGACTGTCCGGGGGAGGGGCGGGGTCACACATTAAAACAGACAGCGGTGCAAGGCAGCCCAGGCGGAGAAACTTTGCTTTTACATTTTGCGACTCATTTTATTTCTCTATCTGATAAGAAAACTATTCAGTCAGATAGTTATTTGTGGTGAATGAAATACAGTTACACTTTCAAGCACTTTTAAGCACCACATCTGAAATTCAAGCACTTTTCAAACCTTGAAAAGACAATATTAAAATTCAAGCATTTTCAAGGATTTCAAGCACCCGTACGAACCCTGTTAAATGCCCTGCAGGATGCAAACAGCCTGGTGATCTGTTTCAGTAACAGCTGAATCTTTGCTCACATGCATTTGGAGCAGATGGTTTCCTTTAAAGTCACTGCAACTCTGTATGTTCTGTATTTCAGTGGGAATGATCTGTCTGCACCACATGTCTGTGTAACTACACAACTGTCCGAACACACAGGCCGAAGCGTCTGTGATGAGCCTGTTTAGCGTCATCTTCAGCATAGGTTTAACAAAGCTCAGCTCCTCTGAGAACGTTTGAAATCTTATCCACGTCCTTCCTTCATCTCATTTTTCCATCAAAGTCAAGAATTAAAGAAACAACTTCTCTGATAAACTCTGTTTAATCCAGTCGAACACTGAAACTGAGACATTTTACTTGATTTATTTATAAGTCCATTTAAAAACCAAAGCGCTGTACAAAGCACAACAAACACACACAAAGAGAACAAAACAAACCTGAGTCACAGGTAACAGCTACGGAGCAAAAGCATGCTTTCAGATTTAAAGATGCCGAGTGTTGGAGACTGTTCAAAGTTTACACACAGCGATCACAAAGGCAACTTATCACCTTACAGTTTGGAGTATTTTTAGTTAAAAGATCGGAGAGGGACGAGGGAATCCATTAAGAGACTTAAAAACAAGCAATAAAATCTTAAAATCAATTCTGGAGCGTACGGGAAGCCGGCGTAAACGAGCCAAGCCCGGCGAAATTTGGTGGCGTTTACATGAGCCTGTCAGGAGTCGGGCTGCACAAATAAATATCAGCTCATGTTGAAGCGTCTCAAAGGTGTTGGTGTGGAGGCCAAAACAGGCCGCAGGCGTAGCAGGCACCAGAGGGGGGCTGATTGAAAACAGGCTGATGATTTTGAAATGGAGATGGAACAATTTCAAAATAATGGTCCTCAATGAAAACTCACAAAGACTCATCAGAGGATTCAGAGAACGCGGAGGAATCTCTGTGCGCAGGGACATGGCCGATAACTGCGACCTTCAGCAGCGCTGCATTAAAACATCCACGCTCAGCAGCTCGGCGTGTCGTCCACACGTGCAGGTTACTGCTCCATCACGGAGAAGGAGCCAGGTGGAGGAGCGTGAACCCAGAAACAGGACGAGGCAGAGCCAGCACCGCCGGGCAGCTGCTGTCCTCGGCTCACAGACCATCACAGACTGGCGTTAGCGAGGGAACGTGGACTGTCCATGCAAAGGACTCTGTGTTTTTTGTGCTGCGATAAATGAATAAATATGAGAAACATGCAGCTCGTGCTTCAAACTGTGAGCTCGCAGTAAACTGAGAGAAGAGCGGGGCTCAGCAGGAGGAGACAGTTAACTGTGATCAAATAAATCTGCACTTCCTCTGTTTACCCTCGGCCCCTTTCTCCCTCCTCCCCCACCCCGACTGCACCTCCACCCCCTCGCTCATTGTGTGGCAGAAGCATAAACAGCACAGCGCTCCACCCTGCAGGGAGAAGCGAGCGCTGATCCCGGACCAGGGCAGAGACATAAACTCAAACAGCTGCGCTCCGTTTTCACCACAACACCAGCTCACATACTGCTTATGGGCGCCATGGAAACCACCATGTGCAGTGCTAACTGTTAGCGTGTTAGCAGTGAAGCTGTGCTGAAGGCGTGAGGAGGATGATGATGATGATGATGGTCTGCACCAGAGTTTACAGCTGATCTGAACTCTGACCAAAACTATGCAGACGCCCCCCTCGCCCCTCCTCCACCCTCACCCCCCTCGCCCCTCCTCCACCCTCATCCCCCTCCACTTTGTAAGAAATCCCACAAAGTGGAGCTTCATGTTGTTTGTGCTGAGTAAATGTTTCCCTTCAGGCCTGTGGGGGCGCAACCGCCTCCTGGGGGGCTGAAGTTTGAAGGTTTCACTTTTTGAGTAGTTTGACTTTATTGAGCGCTTTGGTTTTCGTCACACTCCAGTGAAATATGATATTTTTACAGGGTGTCTTTATTGTTGTGGCAGCTGAATCACAGGAATGTTTCAGGGCCAATGAAGCATATGTTGAGCAGGTTGGTGGGGGCCCTGAGGGCCGACACACCTCAGAGCCACCGTACTGTCCTGTTTCAGCATCACGATCAAAACTGGACCCAATTGTCACGCTCGTAGAGGGCGACTCCTTTATAGTCTGACTGTATGACGTCTGTGACAAACGAGGCTCTGGACCAGCTGAGCTCAGTGAACTCTTTGCTGATGACTTTATGGACTCAGCCGCTGGTTTCATGTCTTAATAAATAAAACATGAAGTTCATTTTGAAACGATGTCCCGTTTGACCTGACAAGGGGGCGTGTCTGCAGCTGTGACCACCCCGAGGGGGTCGCACCTGAATGTGCAGACCTGCTGTCACACACGTCTCGTGGTTTCACAAAGACGCTTTTACGTGGACTACGCTTACATCAAAGGCAACTTTTGTAAGTATCCTGAAGGAACAGCCCCCCCAGCCCCCCCTGATACGACCTTTGACCTTTGATGGTTCAATCAGAAACAACACAAAGAGGGACTTTCCTAAAAGCTAGATGTCGGTGAGTGTGATGGCTTCAGACAAGCGTGGGCCCGCACATGAGCCCGAGTGAGTGTAACCATGGAAACGTGCGTCACACCGACACTTATCCGAGTTGATCTCAAACAGCCGACTCCACGCGAGCGTGCGAGCGCCGGCTCAGAGCGGGCGTTTGCCGTGAGGATACACTCCAGCTGGCAGAAGAATAACCGCTGCCCGTGTGCGCGTCCCAAAGGTGGCTGAGCCCAGGAACGAGCGGTGAGCTCCAGCAGCTTCTGAGGATGGATTTCTCCCACCGCGGGTCACAAAGGAGGCGCGGCAGCGGGTCTGTCTCAGTGTCAGTGGAGGGTGGGAGTGTCTTCCGGTCTGTCCTCGGAGGCTCCGCGGTCTCACGGTCCTGCTGTCCTACAGGAAACCAAAGGTTTCCAACTGTTTCCTTCCTCGGGACCCACACTCGGGGGCTGTCTCTCTCTCTCTCCCTGTCTCACTCTCTGTCAGTGTCTCTCATCCGGCTCTGTTCTCTTTAATTGATGACGCACACAGAGGGGGAGAGAGGGGGGAGTGGGTGAGCAGGTTGCTAGGAGACAGGAGTGTGTGTTATATCTCTCTGTAGAGGTTGATGTCACTCTGTGTGTGTGTGTGTGTGTGTGTGTGTGTGTGTGTGTGTAATTAAATAATGCCAGTGAATCATCTCCATTCAGCTCTAATGGAGTTCACTGCAGCTTATATAACACCTGTCTGTCTGTTCTGGATGTGAAGTCTGCTCTTTTGTCCCCTCACAGCCTCCGTACTCAAACACATGACCTGAGGTACAAACACCTGAACACGAGCTTCATCTCGGTGCTGCTGACGGGCCTGAAAAACTCCACATCCAAGAGCCAGTACATACAGTAGCCAGTACATCACTGCTCATCACTCAGAACCAAGCAGACGCCCGAGGACACCAGCGAGCTAAAAAGTATTTGTACACTCTTGAAAGGATCTGGATTCACGTGAATCGTCTGAACTGCTGTGAAAAGCATCTGATCTCTGGTGCAGACACGTTGCCCTCTCTGCTGACGCTCTGCACCATCCTCCATCACAGACTCTGGGCTCCTCAAGAGCAGCTGGATTTCACCTCATGCAGGAGACGTCTTCACTTTGAAACATCAGACTTAAAGGAGTCCAGGTGTTTGTTTTTTTAAGTACGTCAGACTTCAGACCATGACCGGGATGACTGGGAACCTACAGAGATGATCCAGCACTCGCTTTGATTTCTCAGAAGTCAAAGTTCTTCTCATTAATGTAGAAGACAGAGCATCCGGACTCGCAGGCTCAGAGGTTGTGTTTGGACTTCATTATCTGAACATTTCTCAAAATCCCACAGCTTTGCCTGGAATAATTCAGGGAAGCTAGCGCCACTCCGGCGCTCCAAACACGTCTCCTTCCAGGTGAAGCTGCGACTCTTTGAGTCTTTCATACTGTTTTGTTTTCCGTGGACTCGGAGTCAGTGCACGAAGAACCAGCTGGACTGGTTTTCCACCCGATGATACGCATCATGCTCGATGCAAACAGAATAACCATAATGCATCGGTCCTCCCCGAGGGGGGGAACAGAGGAGCCAGATTATCCCTCCTCCTCTGTGTTGTATGTGTATATACATTATGTTCACATATGTGTGCTTGTGTGTGAATGCGTACAGTTTTTGTATATGTATGTGCATATTTGCATGCACATTATATGCTATATACTCTTACATGTCTTACAATTCTTTTTTAAAATGTTTTCTTTCTATTTTAATTCTTTTATTATATTATCCCTCTGTTCAGCACTTTGGCCGACACTTGATGTCTTTTAAATGTGCTATATAAAAAAAAAATCTGATTGGCTGTTTTGGTCTCCAATCAGCTCGAAATGACGAAATGCAATATCCCAGAATCCATTTCGTCCAATAGTCAAACGAGGCAGTGGCGGAGGAACACAGAGTGGCGGAGTTTGAAATACAGTGGAACACTGGCTTACGAAGACCCCATTTAACGAAAGTTACGAAGGCACTTAATGGCAATATTTCTGCCGTGGTACGGCAAAATGCCCGCATAACGAAATAGATAAAATAGAAAATTTTAAAAAATTTAATAATTCCATAATGTTATGTACATGTACACGTACGTATGTATGCATGCATACGTATGCTTTCTTCAACCTCCGCCACCTCCTCCTCTTCGTCTTCAGCCAGCATTGCCTCACTTAAAAGGCGATGGAAAAAGGTGCTTCGACTTGCAAAAATTTTGACTTATGAAAGCCCCTCTGGAACAAATAAATTTCGTAGGTCGGGGTTCCACTGTACTACTCTTTCTGGGTCACAAAATAAACTTTTAAGATATTTTCATGCGAGAATGGTGCTGTGTAAACTTCTAATATCTGCTCGATTTATCGAGACATCACATATTTGCATAAGTGCTCTAACGTTTTCGGAGATGCCTGTTACCCACCAGCTGACCGGGTGGTCACTCGGGTTAAACATAATATAAAAGGCTGAACTGACAAAAAATCGGCCGACTGCACCACCAGGTATTACAGGAAAAACCATAAAGCCTTTAAACTAAAACAAACGGTGTTGTGACAGTGATGTACACTGTCTTGTTGGTATATATGTATGATTTGTATCACCTTCATGTTTCCCTCTCACCACATATCCAAACCGACATCATGACCAGCAGCTTTACAGCTGTGGCTCCAGCAAACATCAGCTGATACTAGAAATTAATATTAAATCAATTCTAACAACAGCTGATCAAGCTTAAACGTGCTGCTGTTGTTTAGCGCAACATCCGCTGGTTTCCTCTTTCTGGTGCAAAGTGGGCAATAAACAAACAAGAGAGACGATCAGCTGATCATTGATCAGTTTCATGATTGAAGTCGCAACAGGAGAGGGAGGGGGAGAGAATGAGAGGAGAAGAGGCAGCTGTGCAGCAAAGACAGAATAACTTCAGCTTTGTGTCTTTTTCATTCTAGCTGAAGTCCGGGACTAATCGCGTTCCTTTTCCTCTCAATACGGATGTATTGTAATTGGTCCAGCCCAGAGTTGATCATGACCAATTGGCTAATCCACCACCTTTCATTGTTTATACCGTTACAAAGACAAACAAACAAACATAAAAATGAAAAATCACCATCGGCCCACCGGGTAAATGTCCGGTTTGCCCAGTGGCCAGTCCAGCTATGCGGTCAGCTGGTGGGTAACAGGCATCTCCAAAACGTTAGAGCACTTATGCAAATATGTGATGTCTCGATAAATCGAGCAGATATTTGAAGTTTACACAGAAACATTCTAGCGTGAAAATATCTTAAAAGTTTATTTTGTGACCCAGAAAGAGTAATATTTCAAACTCTGCCACTCTGCGTTCCTCCGCCACTGCCTCGTTTGAGTTTTGGACAAAATGCATTCTGGGATATTGCATTTCGTCATTTCGAGCTGATTGGAGACCAAAACAGCCAATCAGATTTTTTTTGCATCCAAGTCTGTGATTGGCTGGTTTTGTGGCACAAATATAACGGTGTAGAGAAAGAGTTGAGCGCGCACGGGCAGAAATGTTGAGAGCGCGAGCAACACATTGTGAGCAAGGGCAAGTGCAAAAACTGAGCGAGAGGGGCTGCTAGTGTGTGTGTGTGTGTGTGTGTGTGTGTGTGTGTGTGTGTGTGTGTGGATAATAGCAAACACTGAAATACAGTTTTTGCACGCAGCAATGAATTTTGTTCACTCAAATTTAGCTTTTCTTCGCTCAAAATAAATTTCTCCTCAAAATGCAACACTTGCACCTGCAATTTTTTTTTATGTGCGCTCAGAATAGTGGCACAAAAATAACGCCATAAAAATGTGAACTGCAGTCAGCATCCTGTTGACTTTGCTTGTGGTGCGAGCAGCATGAGAACACAGAGCAGACGTTCCCGGTCTTTCTCAGTCCCGTGGTGTAAAATAAGGATGTTTAGCTTCAGCTGCTGATGCGTCTCAGTTTCCCTCGATTACTGGGGCGGGGCCATCTCTGTCAGCGTTAGTGACGTTGTCACGATCCTGGGTCTTTTGACCCAGCGTTTTGAGTTTTAATTTTTTTTTATGTTTATGGTTTATGTTTAAGTCCATTAGCTTATCTAAGTTCGTTTGCTTGGTAGTTCCTCCCTGTGTTTTCAACCCCTGTGAAGTCTCCCTTGCCCTTCATGTGTTTCATGTCTGCATGTCTTATGTTGTCAAGTTCATGTTCTCATGTCTGCGTCTCATTATGTTTCCTGTTTTATTTTGAAGAGGTCCTGTGTTCCTGTGTTTAGTTTTACTCTGTGTTCATGTGTGTCAGCTGTTTCCACATGTGTTTCCATTTCCCTCATTATCCTCCTGTGTGGATTTGGTCCGTGTGTTTTCACGTCGTGTCTTCAGGTATCCACGCCAGTTCTCCACGTTTAAGATTTTTTCATGTTCTAGTTTTAGTTCACCCAGTTTAGGTTTCACCCATGCCCTTTGTTTGTATTTATTTTGCCAGCCTTGATAAACTGCTCGTTTTCTGTTAATCCACGTCGCGTTTCACATTCTGTTTCGGTCTGCATTTGAGTCCTTTTTTCACAACACATACAGTCTGCCTCTGCCAGACTGTGACAGACGTGTATTTAATCTTTATTCTGAACCTGACCAACGAATTTTTAGTGTTTCAAAAAAGATAAACTTAATTACGGTCCTTTTGCTAAAGCCCTCCCCGACAGCTCAACACTTTTTACCCATCTAACTGTTGCAGCACATTCATCCGTCATCTTGATGACGCAGTGCAACGATCAACTTGGCAAAATGAAACAGCTGTTGCTTTCCAAACCTTACAGGAGAGCCTGACTGATGCTACACTGCCTAAATTCTGTTGTTACAGCGCCGATGCTTCTCATTAATCCTGGGAAAAGCGTGAGTGTAGGAATGGTTGGAGTCTTTGTTGGTTCTAAGACAACATTCATCAGTGTTCGTCAGTGTCGACCAGCACATCAATCCAACATCTCGGTGTCAGCAGATTGAAGCTCATCACACAAAGCTGTTAGAGGCCATGAAAGAGCCTGTGAAGGTCACACTCGGGAACTTTAAGCCAATCTGTTCAGACACTGGCAGCTAAAAAAGTTCAAAAAAAAGAAAAAAACCTGGCTGGTGTCAGAAGCGACGTTTGAATTCCCAGCCTGGTGGGGACGCCCATTCGCCCATTCGCCGCCACTTTCACTCCTCGTCTTCGGAGTAAAAGCAGAGCTATCAGCTTAACGCTGACTCAGGCCCGGCGCCTTTGTTTGTGCCGTGAATCGTGTTCGGAGTGTAACCACAGAAACCGGCAACAGTCGCTGAATTACTGATGGGTGAAGAAAACATGATTACGGTGAGTCTGTGCAGAGCCTTTCACAGGCTCTCTAATTGGATTTTGCGTTCCTTTAAGCGGCGCTCAGGAAGACAACAGCTCGGCGAAAAAAGCAGCTCCTGAAGGGGAGCGGGCGCTAACACCCCCTCCCGTGGAAATAACACCAGCTGCTTTAAAGCGGGACTTTCAGCAGGTCTGCCGAGTCAGAAGAAAACAGCATTTTAAAAACTGCAGCTTCGCTCAGACAGGATTAAAACCGCAGGGGACGTCAGTACTCCCTGTAGTCCCGGATCAGCTCGCTGCTCGGGCGCTGAGCAGGAAAATCACGGAAACCTTCACGCTGCAATCTTCTTCTTAGTTTGGGTCACGGCGTCTACGATGAAGGGCAAGAAAACAAATAGAGAACAGAACAAATCAGGCCTGAAGACCGCTGCACCAACATCCCAGGAAAAGGAGCGAAAACATTCCCCTTAAATCAGGTAGCAGCCGCTCATCGTGACCTCCAGTTCTTCTGCTGTGAGCTTTCCTTCAGGGAACAACTATAAAGACCTGAGCAAGTGTCTTTTTGTCTGATTTCCCAACAGATGGATGAACTTGTCTGTATTTATGTTTCCCTTTGGTTTTAAAGGTGACGCCCTCCTAGGAACAAGTCTCGCCATCGTCGGCCATCCCGGTAAAGTTTCCAGACAGTAATCTGAACCCCAGAGCGAAATAAATGAGAAATATCCCAACTTTGATTTAAGGGTCACCGAACAGTCGCTGACTGAGATTTTGTTCTGAATTAGGCTTTCTCCTGGAAGTTATAATCCCACTTACACACACATCACAAAGCACAGCCCAGGGATGTGCATGTCAGCTCACCTGGGCTGCAGGTGTGTCTGTGAGTGTGAATGGCTGCCTCACTGACAGCCCAGGGTGAGCCCGAGTTCATTACTCCAGGTCATGTCGGTGCTCTCAGACCTAAAATAGCAGCACCACGGGGAATATGCTGTCCTCTGTCTCTCTGTAGGAAAGACATTAACTTCCTGACCTGATGATGGCTCACCTTAGTGGAACAAAGCAGATTCCTGTAGAGCAGGGGTGCCCAATCCCAGTCCTCGAGAGCTACTGTCCTGCAGCTTTTAGATGCATCCCTACTCCAACACAGCTGAATCAAATGGTTTGATTGCCTCTTCAGCATGCCATCAAGTTTGGCAAATGCCTGATAACAAGCCATTCATTTGATTCAGGTGTGTCGGAACAAGGATCCATCTAAAAGCTGCAGGACGGTAGCTCTCGAGGACTGGGATTGGGCACCCCTGCTGTAGAGGCTTCAATCACAGACACGTGTGTGAATAATGTGTGTTACATACATACAGCACTAATACTCAGAGCTGTAATACCCTGAACCTAACTCAACCTGAGCCTAACTCATCCTGAACCGAACTCACCCTGAACCTAACTCAACCTGAGCCTAACTCAACCTGAACCGAACTCAACCTGAGCCTAACTCAACCTGAACCGAACTCAACCTGAACCTAACTCACCCTGAGCCTAACTCAACCTGAGCCTAACTCACCCTGAACCTAACTCAACCTGAACCTAACTCAACCTGAGCCTAACTCAACCTGAACCTAACTCAACCTGAGCCTAACTCACCCTGAACCTAACTCACCCTGAGCCTAACTCAACCTGAGCCTAACTCATCCTGAACCTAACTCACCCTGAACCTAACTCACCCTGAGCCTAACTCAACCTGAGCCTAACTCATCCTGAACCGAACTCACCCTGAACCTAACTCACCCTGAGCCTAACTCAACCTGAGCCTAACTCATCCTGAACCGAACTCACCCTGAACCTAACTCACCCTGAGCCTAACTCAACCTGAACCTAACTCAACCTGAGCCTAACTCATCCTGAACCGAACTCACCCTGAACCTAACTCACCCTGAGCCTAACTCAACCTGAGCCTAACTCACCCTGAGCCTAACTTAACCTGAGCCTAACTCAACCTGAGCCTAACTCACCCTGAGCCTAACTTAACCTGAGCCTAACTCACCCTGAGCCTAACTCAACCTGAGCCTAACTCATCCTGAACCGAACTCACCCTGAACCGAACTCACCCTGAGCCTAACTCAACCTGAGCCTAACTCATCCTGAACCGAACTCACCCTGAACCTAACTCACCCTGAGCCTAACTCAACCTGAGCCTAACTCATCCTGAACCTAACTCACCCTGAACCTAACTCACCCTGAGCCTAACTCAACCTGAGCCTAACTCATCCTGAACCGAACTCACCCTGAACCTAACTCACCCTGAGCCTAACTCAACCTGAGCCTAACTCATCCTGAACCGAACTCACCCTGAACCGAACTCACCCTGAACCTAACTCAACCTGAGCCTAACTCATCCTGAACCGAACTCACCCTGAACCTAACTCACCCTGAGCCTAACTCAACCTGAACCTAACTCAACCTGAGCCTAACTCATCCTGAACCGAACTCACCCTGAACCTAACTCACCCTGAGCCTAACTCAACCTGAGCCTAACTCACCCTGAGCCTAACTTAACCTGAGCCTAACTCAACCTGAGCCTAACTCACCCTGAGCCTAACTCACCCTGAGCCTAACTTAACCTGAGCCTAACTCACCCTGAGCCTAACTCAACCTGAGCCTAACTCATCCTGAACCGAACTCACCCTGAACCGAACTCACCCTGAACCTAACTCACCCTGAGCCTAACTCAACCTGAGCCTAACTCATCCTGAACCGAACTCACCCTGAACCTAACTCACCCTGAACCTAACTCAACCTGAGCCTAACTCACCCTGAGCCTAACTCACCCTGAGCCTAACTCACCCTGAACCTAACTCACCCTGAACCTAACTCATCCTGAACCGAACTCACCCTGAACCGAACTCACCCTGAACCTAACTCACCCTGAGCCTAACTCAACCTGAGCTAAACCAAGTCTCACTTTAATCCTAAAACCAAGTTTTCATCTTCAAAAGTTCAACTGACAGAGGTCAGAAACACCAATCTGCTCTCTGCACACACACCCACACACGCACACGTGCACACACACACACACACGCACACACACCCACACACGCACACGTGCACACACACACACACACACACCCACACACGCACACGTGCACACACACGCGCACGCGCGCACACACACACACGCACGCACAGAGCGTATACTCGTTCGCATCAAACTGGCGTGACTTTATAAACTGAACACTAAAGCTGCCTCGTGACCTTTACCACCTGCAGGTCATCACTACGGCAACCACCTCCCATCCCAGAGGGCACATCATCACTCACAGTGACTCCTCATTGACCCCTGACCCTCCTCCACCCTCCGTCAAACTTCCACCCAGTTCCAAGCCTGTATCTCTGCCCAGTAAACTCAACCTGCTCTGCAAAACTCAGATTTAAGAAACTGTGACGGCGCATTCAGGATCAATCAGTTAATGGAGAAGAAGTCTCAGCTCCAGTCATTAGGATGATGAAGACGAGGGTGGGGAGGACGATAAAGACCGGTTATTAGAAGAAATGGACGGGAAATATTCTGCTGCCAGCTGGAAATGATGATGATGATGATGGAAATCTGATTTTCAGCGTTTCACAGCTGAGGAACAGGAGCAGGCGGCGGCTCTACCAACACACAAGAGGCCAAGGAAAAAGATGATGATGGTGACGTAAGTGATGAAGGTCAGAGGTCACACTCGCACACGTCTTCGTTTGTTTTGTTGCTCAGATGGAAACTGTGGGAGTCTTAAGACAGGAAGTCACAGAGCTGCAGACAGGAAACAGTAAACCCTGCCCAGCCCACACACACACACACCAAACAACCAAAGAAAGTGGATAAAAACTCTCTCCGTGTCAGTTAGACTGGAATGAAGGTTTAATGGTGCTGGTGTGTGCTTGTGCAGCTGCACTGTGAGAATGACACACGGGACCCCGAAACACAGAGCAGTCTTAAACATCTGTACCTTAATGCAGCGACACAGCAGAGTTTGTACAGAGGCTGTTCAAGCCTGCAAGAGCCCGTCTTTAAACAGACACCCAAAGACCGAACCAAGTCTGAGCCCCTCTGCATCATCAGCACACACACACACAGACACACACACACACACAGACACACACAGACACACAGAGGTCAGGACCTCTGACATCACATGTCTGACATCCAGTACAACGTTCCCTGACGTCCAATCACCTGCTCTGTATGTATAATTGCAGGGTCTGCACAGACTTGTATTTAGTTGCTATCATCTCTTCATGAACTTTTCCACTCCAAGTGAATCAGCATCAAACGTGACCTCAATAAAAACCACCCGAGGGCTTTCTTCCCCTGAGCTCGCCCCCTCAGGCAGTCTGTGCATCAGCCTGTTTCAGTCTGAGATCCTTGCAGTCGCCAAACCGGACGGTTCACTGAAGGCCAACAAGCGATGCTTTGTTTTCCAGACTTTCCACAACTTCCTCTAAACTTTGTTAAACACTTCCGGGAGAGATTTTCCTTCCAGGAACTCGCCCATTTAAACTCAATTAAGCTGAATAATAATCTTTTAATTCCAGGAAACTATTGATACGTTGCATTCACGACTGCAGACACAGCTCATGTCATATTCTCTGTGAGACAAACTGCAGAGTGCAAACTCGTGGAGCTGTAAAACAAAGTGTTCCTGTTTGCGTCACACTGCAGGGAGCGTCTGTCACTTTTAGGGGGCTCGGCTGTTTGTTGGACCGTTTGGTGTTTGGCTCTCTCGGCTCAGGTCTCTCTGTTCTCAGTGCAGATAAATCAAATCAAGCTCCAAACAGGTGAAGTCTGTTCAACACTGCAGCTTGATCTAAGACATGTGATGATGTTGCTCCAGCACACTTCACCAAGAAGCTCACGTGGACAGCTGATACCACCCACTCGAAGCGTGAGCGCTGATGTTTCACCAGCAAAGTGACGGCGCAGGGTTAAACGGGGCCGACGGGCTGATCCTGTGAACGTGTCAGTCTGAGGCCTGCAGGTGTGGATCTGCAGGTCTGACAGCACAGTCACACACGGAAACCTCAGTGTGTCACTCCTGTACCAGTGTACTCGGTTACTGTCTGAAGCAGTCAGCATCAGCTGCTTCTCTCTGACTGAATGCAGTCAGAGAGAAGAATGGCTGCTGCTCGTACCTGTGCAGGGAAGCCCTCAGCTATCATCACAGCACTCCTGGGTATTTAAGGTCCAGCCCAAAACTTCCTGTTCTGCGAGTCTTGCGAGCCCATCGCAGGTTACACTCCCACTATGCAGACACATTGTTAAATAGCTAATAAGAAGCTAAATCACTGTCAGACAGCAGCTGCTGGTTTTACACACAGACCTACACACAGTTAAAGCACAACACCTCAAACAGACTCACACCTCAGATATCCTCACATTCACACACGTGTGTCTGCGTTCCTGACAAATCACATCGCTGCAAAGGTGAGTATCAGATCTGGAGTACCACAAGGCACCCGATGAGGACCTCTGACTCTTATTTGTTTTATTTATGTGCAGTTGCTCCCACTTCCACCCACACCCTGATGACACTGACTTATCTTTGCATCCTGCCAGCAGACCCCAGTCATCCACGCAAACCCAGCAGGACAGATAACAGAGCAGTGTCCTCTGGGAGCAGGCAGCCTGCTGTACACTCGCTTTACTTTATTTCAGAGAAAACTGATTTTGGTCTGTACAATTAATGTCCTGCTTCGTAACACCTGTACAGGATGGAGTTAATGTTTAAACTTTACATTAAGAAGGGCGTGGCCTCTTTGACACCTGGGTGGTGATACAGGTAGCTGCTGGGCTTCACCCTGGGTAACAGGAGTCCCTGAAATACTGGCTGCTACTGAGTTACAGGTATCGATGTGTGTGTGTGTGTGTGTGTGTGTGTGTGTGTGTGTGTATACCAGTGGGTGGTGTCATGTATCTCCATCTTTACTATACAGTCTATGTTTTAATCAAAGTGTGCAGGAGCAGATTTACCTGCAGCCACAAGCTAACTGTCTACCTCAGCTCAACAACGTGAGGAGAAGAAGAAGAAGAGTGTTTTTGTCTGTTCTTCTTCTGAGGTTATAAACAAACCTAAACCAGAGGGATCAATGTGTGTGTGTGTGTGTGTGTTTACAAACCTGTTGTGTCACACTCATTTCTGATCAGGCTGTTTGATCCGTGACGTCACTGTCAGGTCAGCCCTGATTTCAGGCCTGCCAGTGTTCCTGCTCACGCGCACGCATGCACACGCACGCGTGCACACACACCGACGACAGTGATTGACAGGTGATCAGCATCACAGAGAACACGCGTGGGCTGCGAGTGTCACGCGTCCGGGCGCGGTGTGTGTGTGCGTACTCACGGTGTTCCGGAGGTCCTGCAGCGCTACGCTCATCCTGGAGCTCCGTCCCCGAAATCAGAGCGCTACCGACGACCGCTCCGCCGGCCCATCCTCCCGGGTGTCCGTCCGTCTGTGCCGCGCTCTGGCCGTCTGTGTGTGCGTGCGAGTCTGTGTGTCTGTGCGTGTGTGTTGTCCCGGTCTCCTTTTGTCTGTGTGCAGCAGGAGCAGCAGGAGGAGGATCGGGAGGTTTTTCGGTTTTCTCCGCTTCCCTCTCTCTCTCTCTCCCTCTCTCTCCTCAGACCCCGCCCAACATCCAACCAGCCTCTTCCTCTCACAAACAAACACACCCCGAGACACACAGGGACTGACGTCACTCACACGGCCCTACGTCACCTCCTCCAGCTCCTCATCGCTCTGTGGCTGCGGTAAGTTTTCCTCAGTTCCGCACTGAGTTTTTTGTGAATTCACCACGCGTGGCCTCATTCACCCCCTTCGGGGCGAAAATCCGCCGCTGTTGGCCCTCCTCCTCCCCTAATATTACACTTTCATTACTTCCTCCAACTCCCAGAATCCACGGCGGCAGTGACTCCTGTGACCGCAGAGCTTCAGCCTCCACGACCCTGAAGGTTTAACGTTACCGCGCGCACATCACGGCACGGTCACCGGCATCCGTGATTACGTTACTCAGATCAAACCGAACAAAGTGAAAACTCTAAAAAAAATATATGTTCAGTTTTATTTGTTACAAACACAGCAGCAGCAGACCTGCACATCTGTTCACATCTGGTCACAGAGCACATGTGCTCTCTGCTCATGTTGTCTTCATACTGAATCATTTTTTTAAGAACTTATTTTAACACTGCACTCAACAAACAACCCTCCCAAACTTCAAGGACCAGACTGCATTATATTTCTTCACATCAATATACGGGCCGCAAGTGGCCCGCGGGCCGCGAGTTTGAGACCCCTGCTCTAAGGGTGTATAATGTAAACAGAACTGATCCTGGCACTGAACCCTGTGGAACTCCATAATTAACCTCAGCGTGTGAAGAGGACTCTCCATTTACATGGACAAACACACACACACACACACACACACACACTGAGACATATACTAAGTATATTTTTAGGAGTATTCTGTATATTATTTTAAGTCTTTATTCTGATCATTTAGAAAAGTCAACGATGCTCATAAAACCGAAACATTTTTAAACTGAACTGAAAAAACACTTGTTTAAAAATGTAAACACGCTGAAAATGAACACATCATAACTTCACGGCGTTCGCTGGTTCTGATCTTCTCTGCTGCTCTCAGCTCAGTTTAACCTTCACACCGGGAACTGGACACACGCAAAACCGCGAATGTGATCCATCGTTTTCCAGGAAGGGAAGTGTTCTTTATTACTTCAGGGCCACCGTACTACATTACCCTTAAACCACTTTCTGTATCTCTATGATTAGATGTGTAATTAATGGTCAGCGTGAGAGCTGAATGCTGGTCGCTGGCGTGAGAGGCCGAGGACTCCATCAGCCTCACAGGACGGGCTTAGAAACCACGGCTGTGTGTACACACACACAAATCAATAAACTGGTGTTTATTGCTCTTCCTGCTCTTAACGGCCCTTTGGGGGACGCTCACATGTACGAACCACGAGTCAGTGAGAGCTTTCATAATGGTCTGAATTTATCTGTCCAGCTAACTTCAATCCAGGGGATTTTCCTCTCAGGACGCTCCAGCACGTTTCACTTCTTTGTGTCCAGGAACACAAACCTGCAGAAATCTCTAAAGCTCAGACAGTACAGCTCATGGGCACTGAGTGCTGCCCCTCTGCAGGCTTCCAGAAGCTGGCCAACCAGAAAAGCCAGTGGCCTTTTTGGAGTGAGGGCTTCAAAACAACGTGTTTGAGACAGAGGATGGAGGGAGGGGCTGCACGAGGGCCAGCATAAGACAAAGAAGGATTATTCTGAGCAGTGAATCATGCAAAGCTGCTCCGAGAATAAAAGCAGGAAATGAGCAGAACTCATCCTCTTTAACTTTATCCAATCAAAATGTCGGCCGAGGGAATGAAAGGATCGAGAAGATGAAACGAGCGTTTATAAAGACGACTGCGCTGCATGTGAGCTGACGCTGTCACCTGGAGCAGGTGGGCGGGGTCAGACGGGTTCAGCAGGTTCTCCCACATCACGGCTCACAGGAGGCACAAACCAGGAACCAGCTGGACTGGATCAGCAGGAGGAGGAAGTGCTCAGATTTCAGCATCAAAATAAAATTCCACCTGGGAGCAGGCCACATTATTAGGTACACCTGGAGCTCAGACAGAGCTTCTTCTTTCGGCAGTGACTCACGCTGTCACCTGTGTCTGTGTCACACCTGCTTCCTGATTAAACTGTGGAAATGAAGTCAAAGGTTATCCAGCAGCTCCCCCTGCTGGCCACAGACACACAGTACAAGCAGCAGTTCTTCAGTCTGTGAGCTACTCGCCCGTGACGTCACGTGGAGGAGCGTCGCACAGCTCCCTTCTTTTCCTTGTTTGCCAGACGCCTCTCTCATCGAGGCTGTTCTCTTTCTAAAGTGTTGACGTGTTTCTGTCAGATGATGGTGAACGGTCACCAGGACGTGCTCCACCAGGTGGCAGCACATCATTAATCCTGCAGGCGTCGCTGCTGTTCTCACAGAGCTGAGTGAGCACCTCTTCTGTCACACACACACCCTCTGCATGTCCTCCTTCACTGCATTCATCAACCTCTGAGCTCGTCCTCTTCTCCTCCAGCCTGGCAGCTCCATCATATCCACTCTCCCTCCCTTAAATTCTCATTTGTTCCTCACTTTACATTTTTTCATTCTGTCTTGTGTTATTTGTGTTGCTGGCTCCAAAGCAAACTTTCCCTCGGTCTCCTCTGCACACCTGCAAACCTCCTCTGACAGACTCAGGCGTTTAACACCTTCAGCTCGGCCTCCTCCTCCTCCTCCTCCATACGTCGCATCGCAGCAGGTCTCACCGCCGTCTTTAAACCTTCCCTTTACCTCTTGCTGCTCTCCTTCTGCCACCATCCATGACACCCGTCTCCACCCACTCCACCCTGCCTGCTCTCTCTTCTTCACCTGTCTTGGGTACCGTCCATGGCTTTAAGGTTGACCCCAGCTATTTAAGCTCATCCACCTTCACTACCTCTCCTCCTGTCTGTGTCTCCACTGGGTTTATAACATCCACCTGCTCCCTGCCTGATTCATCTTCTGTGAGGGTTTATCATCTGTAGATAGAAACTAACTTCTGAATCTAAAAGAATTTAGACCGTCCTTGCTGTTTGGACCAGGAAATGACTGATGATGTCATTTCCTGACAGATTCTTTCTTTCTTTAGTGCTTCAACCTTTCACCATCTTTTTGTCTTCTTTCTTTCCATCTTCAGTTTTCTTGTTCTTTATTTCCTTTCATTTTCTTCCTGCCCTCTTTTTTCTGACGGTTCTTCCAAAGAAGACGACCTCCCTTCCTCATCACATCCTCTCCTCTTCATCCTCTCCTCTCATTTCCCTGTGAGGAAGGAGAGAGGAGAGGAGAAGAGGCAGTGAAGGAGAGGAGGTGAAGTGAATGAGGAGCTCTTCAGCGTCACCTTGTCATTGAGCAGAAGAAAAGCAGCAGCTGCATCTGTCAAAGAGACGAAGACGAGCTGTGGTGAAAACCTTCAGCTTCTCGCTGTCGGGTGACTTCTTATTGTGGGAGAGACGCCGGCGACACTCACACCTGCAGGAAGCTGACTCATCCTCACCTGTGCGCTCCAAACATCACTTTACATGATGCGGCGGCGGCGTTTGCGTCGCTTCGTCTTTCAGTTTTTAATCAAACGCAGTTACAGCTGAAGGTCAGCCTCCTGAAAACAACGTTTTCCTTTGTGCATCTTTGTGAAGCTTCAGTGAATCAGAAGTCATCACAGGCTGTGCTGCAGACTCAAACGTGGACCATGTCTCCTCCAGGTCCTCTCCATGTGATGGACTCTGCGCCTGCTTTTAGATCTCACCGATGGCTGAAAAGTAAAGGAGGAACTGTGAAGATCGTCTGGAGTCACGCAGACACTCAGACGTTGTCGTGTCGATGGACAAAGAGACGCTCTGGTATAAAATGTGTTGAACAGATACATGGATATTCAAAGTGAGTCTTGAAGTTGAGGCAGATATAGTCCCAACAAGTAACAGCTGGCTGCTTACCTGAGCCAGGTGGAGCTCTTACCTGCGGCGTTTCACAAACACGGGGTTTCGTTTTGTTTCGAGGTTAAAGTGACTCATCTGCATAAACGGCCAAAAGTAAAAGACGTGTGGATGTGTGAACAAACTGAAGCTCAGCGAGGTTTTAATCAGGAGGAAGCAGCTGCTGCAGGGGTCAAAGGTCGCGTCTCTTAAATGTTAAACTCTGAAGTTTGTGTCATCTTCTCGCTGCAGACTGAACCCAGAGCACGCCGCGTCTACCCATCATGCACTCGGCCACACAGTCTGACTCACCTCCAAACCTGGAGGCTGATGATAACGTCACCGCGGCAACACACTGTGTTTCTCCACTTTATCAGCTGCTCTGTGATTGGTCAGCCCTGCTGATCGCAGTTTGACCTCTGATCTCCTGAATGCTGCTGACATCATCGTGCTCTGTGTGTGTGTGTGTGTGTGTGTGTGTCTGTGTGTGTGTGTCTGTGTGTGTGTGTGTGTCTGTGTGTGTCTGTCTCTGTGTGTCTGTCTGTGTGTGTGTCTGTGTGTGTGTCTGTGTGTGTGTGTCTGTGTGTCTGTGTGTGTCTGTCTCTGTGTGTCTGTCTGTGTGTGTGTCTGTGTGTGTGTCTGTGTGTGTGTGTCTGTGTGTGTGTGTCTGTGTGTCTGTCTGTGTGTGTGGCTTCTGATGATGATTTCACCTTAAAAAGACGACTCATTGAAAAAAAAGACGACTAATCAGCTGCTGTATACATCACACACACAGACACACACACACACACACACACACAGACACACACACAGAGTTAAAAGGCAGTGTGCGCTGCGTTCCAGTGAAGCTTTCAGATGTAATTAACGCTCATTAAGGTTTATTGAAGCTGTTTAAACGCCGGCGTGTGATTGGCTGACGGGCTGATTGGCGGTTCAGGCTCTTTGTGCGGCTGCAGCTGCCATTTCCTGTTTAATAAAGGAACGCTGACTTCTTAACAAGACGGAGAGGTGTATGACGTCACGGCAGCTTCCTGTCAGAGGCTGAACGCACCTGCACATCCACCTAAAGATGACTCGCTGCTGCTGAAGCAGATGATGCAGATGATGTCGGGTTAAGGCTCTCGCATTTAGACAGGTTCAGGCATCAAAACAGAATGTCACCTATATGTCTGTTACACACACACAAACCTCACCGCAGCCGTAGCACCAACACAGCCACCTGTGTCACCGTCCACCTGTCAGTCAAAGAGGCCACACCCCTAATAATGCACACTTTAAGCCTTGATAGGATTAAAGCGTGGATGACTGTGCAGACTGTTGTTACACATTAATGATACATAGTACCCACTGTTTGCTGTTTGTACTTTTCAGTTTAAATATTATCTTTGCTTAGTTTAGGCGATCATCTGATTTCCAGCGTTTTCCACGTTATTCTCCCTCCTGTGTTCCACGTGTCTGGTCTGTGTTTCCGTTATATTATCCGTGTTCAGTCGGTTTGTCTTTGTGTTTATTAGGTTCAGGTGTTTCAGTCTCACTGTTAGTTTCCTGCTTTATTCTGATAGTCTCTTGTCCTGTGTGTAATAAAGGTCAGTTTGTTATCTGAGTTTGTACTTCTGGTCCCACTACACATGACAAAAACTCAGCAGGGTGTGCAGTGTGTCGTTTAAACAAAGCAGCGCGAGGCCTAAAACCTCTGAAAGTCCCGACACAGGAGCTGAGAGATGATCTGGACCGTCAGCTGATCATCTACTGTCCACTGATCCTCATCAGAGATGTCTCAGTGGAAGGACGGCTGCCAGGAAGCCGTGCTTAATGAAGGGAAACAGATATGAAAATGACACGAGAACTGGCGATCAGAGGAACGGGTGTGATGGAGAGATGGATCCACATCTGAGACATGGTGAGACATGGTGGCTCTGTCACCGTTTGGGCTGGACGTCAGACAGGTGGTGGAGATCTTTGATAAACTGATGAATTATGAAGGGAGAAATGGATCTTCCATGCAGGAACATCTGGAAAACATCTGGTTGGGAAAGGTAGAAGCATACCTGGACAGAAAAACACTCAGTCATGGAAGCAGTGTGGGATCAAAACACAACCCACATGCACCTCCCTGAGCCTGGTTCCTGTTAAAAAGGAGTTCTTCCTTCCCGCTGTCGCTGCTCCTCAGTTTCTAATACTGAAGTGTCTTTACAACATAAAGCATCTTGAGGCAGCAGTTTCTGTGAACTGATGCTCTATGAATAAAACTGAAGACTTAAAGAAATGACAGAGGTGGTCACACCTAATAGTGACTGGTTAGAATGAAACTGTTTGCATGTTTCGTAAATAAAAACATCAAGAAATGGCTCAAGACTTTTGCACACTACTGTTTCTGTTGAATTAAATTCAGAATAAATGTAAAATGGAAGAACATCTGACTCTTCTACTGTGTGTGGTTCTGCAATCAGTCGACATTACCTGCTGCTAATTTCAGACGCTGAGATGAGCCTCTGATTAGCAGCAGGAGGAAAGGTCAGAGGAAGCTGTGGGTCACACCAGGCGTTCGAGTCTTTCCTCCATCTGTTTAGTTTTTCTGGATCAGCCTCATAAGATAAGATAAGATAACAATAAAGAGTTATCTTATCTTATCTTATGAGGCTTCGAACCTGTTTAGGCTTTAATTAGGATTTGAAGCTGGAAGGCAAACACGAACGCCTCAAATTAGCCAAAGTCTTTTATTGAAGGTAATTAAATGCTGAAATTTAATATTGAAAAAGGGAAGACGCTCCGCTGCACGCCGCTGTGAAACAATCACATATATTCAAGCAGCAGGTTTCTGATGGTCATGCGGACATTATAATAAGATCCACAGCAGGAAGCGCAGATGAGCTCACAGACTATGTGTAAAAGATGCGATTTGTGGGGTCGTGTTGTGAAGCCTCGTCCTACGCCCGCCCCTGCTTTATGGGCCTTTCTGACTCTAATGAAACCACAAAATGAAACCAAATAGAAATCATATTTTATTCAGTCGGGCTTGAAATCAGCGGCTGAGACCATAAACTCATCAGGAGAGAGTTTAGTGAGGTCAGAGCTCCGTGTGGAGTCGCAGCTGCTGAGATCGTCCCTGAAATAAGTGCAAGTACGGGACGCTTCAGGACGCCAAAGCCTGGACATCGAGGACACTGGCTTCACGCAAACGTTTAGCTTAGAGTCTGTAAGTTTGTGTAATGTTAACAACGATATCTTAAAATGCGATATTAAACTGGTTTCAGGTCACACACCACATGAAGTCCAATCTGGTCTAAACTGGGTCAGCTCATCCTTCGTGTCGAGTCATTTACCTCATTGTCTCTGATCACACTGAATGATGTACTTAAACACACTGTCTTCACCCTCCTCATGTCCTGTTTGGGACTCCGCAGTTTTCCTCATACTTGTCTGACAGGATTAGCATGCACACCCTCGCTAACCTGTGGTGTTCCACAAGGCTCAGTCCTGGGTGCATTCTTCTTTTGGTTGGCATCATTCATTTTTTATCATTTTGAAGCTAATGTATTTAATCACCAGCTGGGTAGACGGTCCCACCGCACCGACAGAACTGAGGCTACGCTCCTCCTGAACGTCTGAAATCAGTCTTGCTTCCTTCTGCGTGCCGGTCTACAAACTGAGCTTTGGTTTGCATCTGTTTCTGATCATGTTTACAAGAAATGGGCAGTTACCGTTTCCAATGCATTTTGAGTATCTGACCAACTTTCAAAGCGGGTCATGTGATTTCACACGTAGTGGCGTCACGTGATCGTCGGTAATGGACGCCCTCTCCATTTGCTGCTGCGTGTGTCTCAGCTGCCAATCATCAGCTCTCATTAAGCTCCTGAAAGCTTTTCTTAACAAAGAACTAATGAGTGAAAGGAGCTGCTAATCTGACTGCAGCAGCTGCTGCGCACACACACACACACACACACAGCCTTCCTCACTTTTCGTTTAGCGTGGCAGAGGAGGCGAGGCAGCAGTTTAACATCAGGCTGATCAGAATCACGTCTCCTGACCTCCACCTGTGGCTCGTTTTACATTCCTCTCTTCCTCCTTTCCACATTTTTCTCTTCATTCTTCGTTCTTTCTCACTCTCAGTCGTTCTGAAGAACGTTTTTCAGCTCTGTTAGATGTTTGAGTCTAATCTGCTCTCGCAGTTCTTGAGTGTAGCTGGTGGTTTGTGTCATAAACGCTCGGTGTTTTCCATTATCTACACGTCTGCTCCTCCACAGTGTTCTTGATTTGTTGTTATGAATCTCTGCTCCACCTATGTAAGCTTCCTGTGACCGTGAAACCACGGCCACTGTGCAGCAAGCTAACCTGTTTATCCTGCAGAGGGTTTTCATGCAGTCTTTAAATATCACAGTTAGTCTGCATCAGTTTGATTCACAACATGAAAACAGAGTGTGACATGTACAGATTTAACATGATTTCTTATCTTTCTCCATCTCTGAGTGAACTTAGCTCTCTGTCTTTTCTCTCCCTGAAATCAGCAGCTGCAACACACTGTGAGACAAACTGCACACACACAGTTTGTGTGTTTGCTGATGATTGTTGAGCTGATAGAAACACTTTGTGCTCGCTCCTCTTCTGCAGGGTTAGCTCCACGCTGATGCAAACAGTCGCTCAGGTGTTGGGCCAAGACAAAGCAAACTCTCTGTGACGTCTTTGATGCGACGTCTCCTTGTGATTCGTACACGAACAGCACGGCCTCACTGACTCAGACACGTCACACCTAAAGTAACGAGCCTGTTTTTAAAATGTAGGGAGTAAAAGTAAGAAGTAGTCAGAAACATAAATACTGATTTCAGTGATTGGTTCATGGACACAGTGATGAATCGCGTGTCTTTGAACAGTGTGAGAGCGTCTGGCTGAAGTTGTGAGCAGAAGTTTTAGTCGAGTCTTTTTTTTCAGCGAGTTTAATTTCCATCCTCGCTCCCTCCAGCATCATTCAGAGCAGACAGTAATTACACAGCGTCTCTGCTGTCAAACGTGTGGAAATAACTCAGCAACAGTGTGAAAGCTTCTCATACTAGATAGCCTGTACTCAGGTGTGACACGCGGTGATTGTAAAGATAACTGGAATGGAAAATTAAAACGCTTCCTGCTGCTGCTCGCTGAAGAAGCTGCTGTGATTAAAATGGAGGTGAGAGTTTTGGGGGCAGGTTCACAGAACATCGGCTTTATTGGCTCTGTGTTTGGAGGCTCGTGTTCTGATTATGTTTGCATTCATTTCTCTGTTACTGACTGTAGACACGCTTTTCCACACCAGTCTGTCTGTCGGCCCTCGTTTAGCTTTCCTGTGCTCAGCCACGCCAAGCCCACACTTTCAGGCAAGGGCGTAGATTTGGCATGGACGGAAGGGACATGTCCCCACCAATAATTTGATCTCTTCCAGTAAAGAAAAACAAACCCGATAGAAAGAAAAAAACAATCTGTCAACGTCTCATTCACGCAGCGGTGCAGAAAGAGTTAAATTACGTTCTCTGCTGGAGTCCTACCTGTGACAAATATGGCCAATGTGATTGGCTGTGCCTTTCAGGGAGCTCTGTTTAGTTTTAGCAGCGGCAAGCCTGCGCTGCGAGGAGGAGAGGAGGACGGCAGCACAAAGGAAGAACCTGGATATAAGAAAGTATTTTTCAAAGAAACCTGTAAGTCACTTAAAGCCAAGTTCGCTCATAAAATGTGTCCGTCATAATAACATTACAGGCTATGGTAGGCCATACATGCCAACACTCCCGATTTTTCCGGCAGAATCCCGAATTTCAGTGCTCCTCCCGAAAATCTCCCGGAGCCACCATCCTCCCCAATTTCTCCCGATTTTCCACCCGGACAACAAAACTGAAAACCATATCCCAGATTGGCCCAGCCAATTCCAGTTTCCAACAATGGCTACTACTACTGCAGCTACTTAGTTTTAATATTACTCTTATTAATCTTTCTGGGTCGCAAAATAAACTTTTAACACATTTTCAGGCGAGAATGTAGCTGTGTAAACGTCAAATAACTTAAACACGTTATTGTTTGGCCTTTTTCAGTGCTTTAGTTGTGTTTTATTTGTTTTATTTGTTGGTGAGTAAATCGGTTTGGCTGAGATTAAAGTTATTAGATTAAATAAAACGTTATTGATCCCTCGGGAGGATTCCTCCGGGGTTCGCACACAGCTGAATAAACTGCTGTGTGAGAACAGCAGTTTATTCGACCATCTCACGTCGAGAATCTACGCCAGCGTCCGGTTATATTTTAGACAGCAAGGAGCAGACGGCAGAGGTGACGTAATTCTGAAGGCTAGACCGTCCAATTTCACAGTCGCTCATTTCCGGTCTACCCGGCTTTCAGAGGACCCGGCCCACTTAGACCGCGAAGGCCAGGTCCTCAGGTGGACGCAGCCTCTGAGTTTGGACACTCCCGGCCTGTTTCCGGCCGGACAATAATAACGGTGACATTTAACTTATTTTATCCGATAAATAAACACTGTAAAATTCAAGTTTTTTGTATATATATGTACATGTATACCCCCCCTCCACAGCCCCTTTGAATGTCTCCCTAATTCTGAGGTCTCAAGGTTGGCAAGTATGTGCTAGGCTTTGGCTCACATCAGTCTAAAATTGTATGTAACCATGAATAACGTGTTACCATGTCCACCAGGAGAGACTGGACAGTGTAGATGTAAAACAAATATGCCAGCAGTTTATCTCAGTTAACGAGAGGAGAAGGCATGTGTTTGGCTCCTTCACATAGTGGACACTGAGTTGTTGTGTGGGACACCAGTAGTCCATGTCTGTTGCTGTAACAGTAGTTCATGTTTAGAATAAAACATCCCAGCTCACTGATTTGATCGGGGCCTAAAATGTTGCATAATTTTGCTGAGAGATCTTTTACTCTGTGGTAATCTTAGATAGTTTTATAGACAAAACCCACCAGGTCACTGAGTGTTCCCTTAGTGCTAATGTATCAGAGATGTTGGTGTACTATAACTGAAGTAATGTTGTTAAGTCCTTAAAGTCATATTCTTTTATTGTCATGACTGTATTTGAAGCTATTTTTATTTTTGTATGATACCTGATTTATATGGAATATGACTGAAGTAAACTAAAGCCTAAAATACTTAGTCATCTGTTTAATAGTAATTTAACATTATATAATTCACATATAAAACTATGAATTGTAATTTTAAATGGTTTAAAAGCATGTAGAATAGCATATGTAGGCAAGTGTATTTCTCGTTTTTTATCAAGAATCAAAAGCAAAAAGGAAAAAATAAGAAACAGGGCAGGGTTCAGTGGCTGAATCATCCGTCCCCACCAATGCCAAAACCAAATCTACGCCCTTCTTTCAGGCGTGCTCGGGGAAATGTCGCCAGGGCTGCGGGAAGGTTGACAGATGTGATAATCTGTCTTTGACAAAGATGTGAAGAAGAACAGAAGCTTTGTGCGGGCGTTAATGGGAGGAAACTGAAACATGTAGCTGATATAAACCCGAGGTTCTCTTATTTGGTCATTCTGTGTTTAAATGTTTCACACCCTAAAATTAAAAATGTGCAAAAAATGAAAAGTTAAAACTGGGGGAAAAAAATGGACAAATGTCGCTTTTTCTACTTATTGTGTTTGCCTTTGAAATGTGCTTTTTAAGGAACCTTGAGTGAAGCGATTGATCTCTGTGGTGAAGAAAACCCACAGCCCCCTCCTCTCCTCCGTGTCAGTGCAAACGTGTCCACATACTTATGGCCTGAACATCTGCACAGGTGATTTTTATTGATTTCTCTGCTGTGATGTTCAGTCCGGCCTCTGAGGATCAATAAAATGGAAACTTATTATCTGATTTGTTATCTCAGTTTGATTAAATATTCCTTCTTGTGGTTGCTATGGAGCCCCTTCCTCTCTTTATTAACCATCATTAAAGTTATTTTATTGTTCAGCCCTCCCTCCCTCCCCAGCACCGGCATTAATCAGCTTCAATAAAAGCTGCAGTTCTTCATCGTGATGAAGGTGTTTACCCCCCTCCCCCCGAGCAGCAGACGGGGTCGAGTGTTTGTCTCAAACTGATTTTATTCAAACCAACAATTAAAAATAGTTTCATCAAGTTTACATTCAGAAAGAATCAGCTCAGAAAAATCAAAACACTTCATCCAAACTAATCACGACAGTCTCGTGTTTCTGTACAGCAGGAGGAGCAGGAGGAGCAGGAGGCTCTCAGCAGGATGTGAAGGTCTTCCAGAAGAAGTTCTTGCAGCCGGCTTTCCTCTCTCGGGGGGCGAGCAGCGGGCCGCTGCCGGCGGCGCGCTCCAGGTCGACGCGGATGTCTTCGGGTTCACCGTCAGCCAGAGGGAAGTTCTCCTCTTCCAGAGCCTCGTTCTCCACCTGCAGGAGGTCAGAGAGGAGCAGCTCCGCCAGCGAGGACCGCGACATGTCCTGAAAACACGTCAAGATAAAAAACACACGAATAACTCAGTGTGGGAACGTGAGGAGCTCATTCTCAACAAAGCTCAGCGTCGGCTGCTTAAAGTGAAACGAATTTCCTGTTTTTACTCTGTGAGGGAGGGAGGAGGGGAGCTTTGCATGATCTTTATCTCCCACCTGTCTAACTCCTCACCTTTTGAAAAAAACTTTATTAGATGCTCGTTTTAAATAGGTGGTGGGCGGGGCTTTGGTGCCAGAGATGACCACATAGGGACATCTCCTGTCTGTGACATCACCCAGATTCAGTAGTAAAAACAAAATTGATAAAGTGAAGATTTTACTTTTTGCACAACATAATAAAATAACATTTATTTTGTGATTTAATGAAGCAGGAAGTTATTTGTGTTTAATGTATAATTACAAACTGAAAGTGGTAACACTGTGAAAAAAACAAAACAAATTTTATAAAATAAAATAAATCGTGATTATGATGATTTAGTTTAAACCTAAATAAATTCAGCTTCTGATGTTCAGAAGTTTTTTCTTTGTGAGTTTATGTTTGTTGTTTGTTTGAAATCTAATTCATATATTACTATAAATTCTATCCTGAGAAGAATTAAATGAAATAATAATAAAACTTTTAAAAATGGTTTTGTTTTATTATAAGTGAAATTGTTACTACAATAATTAGTTTTGAAAAATGATCAAGGTATAGTTTTCAATGCTAATAACAAAATATTTTCATTATTATTTGTATTTACTGTTTCACAAACAAACAATTTATTATTTGGGTGACATTACAGTTATTGACATTTCTGAACAGAATAATTTGTTTTAGTGTTTGAATGTTTCGCTTTATTGATTTCTGGCGTCTCTGAGGTTCGAGCGTGTCGCTGAAACACCAGCTATAACAACACGAGTTCAGTTGTTATTTGGTGGATAAATATTAAAGTTTTAGTTTAAACATGTTTTTGACTTTTTTCTTAAAGATTTTATGAGTTTGTGTTTTGAAAATATCTAATGTAACTAAAGACTTGTAAAGTTTCACCCAAATCACAGTAATCTGTAAAGTTGTTCCAAAGGACCGTTCCTCTAAACACATCGCCGTGACCTGCAGGATATCAGGAGGTTAAAGCCAATCAGCGAAAGATGCTAACACACTTAAACCTCCAGGGGGCAGAAAACCACAAACTAAGTTTGGAGCGTGCAGCCCTGCTCTGAAAACGCTCAAGCTTTATTGTGAAAGGGTGAGCTGTGACGCCTTCACTTCCTGCTGAGCAGTTTGTGGGATACTGAAGAAAACTGCACACATCAAAAAAGAAAAAGAGGTTTCATGTCATAGTTTCTGAGTGTTTGTGAGTCACGAGTCTGCAGATGTCAGACGCCGTCGTGTTTCCTGTCTGCGTGGCGTCTTCATGGCGTCACGGTGCTGCAGAGAGGAACCACGTCCTCCATTTTACTCAAAAAGCATGCCGCGCCCTTCTCTGAACACCAACCGTCTGCACAGACGCTGATCTCTACCTGCTGTGTGTCATCACATTTTAGTTTTGTCCTCTCTGCCCATCTCTCTTTCTCCTCGTTACCTTCCCCTGTTGGCCGCCCCTCCCCCAGCCTGGCTCTGCTGGTTTCTTCCTATTAAAAGGGAGTTTTTCCTTCCCACTGTCGCCGCGGGTCGTCTGATTCGTGCTGTAGAGTCTTTAGCCTACAGTGTGAACTTGTGCTGTATGAATAACACTGAGATGAAATGAACGTTCTATGTAAAGAGATGGAGGCTGTGTTCACATGTTTATGGTGAACGTCTGAGCAGGTCATTCAAAGACGAGCTGCAGAAGAAGCAGCTGATGTGGAGCCGAGGTGAAAACGTCAGTCGAGATGTGGATGTAAGAGCTGAGCGCCTGCAGCAGAGTGTCACAGTCCTGCATGATATGAGTCTCTGCTGCAAACCTTCACTGATGGAAGAAGAAGCTGTTTGAGCTTCTTCAGAACGTTCACCTCGTCTCTAACTGCAGTCACGACGCGAGCTGCTGCTGAATGCATCTGAAACATTAAACAGCAGTAACGTTGTCTTCATCGGTCGCTCGGGCTTTCCAGACTCAACCATAAAGAATCCACAAAGGATGAGCAGATGAATCATCGGCTGATTTACAGCCGCCAAATAAACCTTTCCTCGCCCTCTCGTCATCGTCAGGAGAGCTTCACGCAGGTCACGACGAAGAAATAAAAGAACCCCTCACAGACCGAGAAGGTGTGATTTCAGCTCGTTTGTCAGGTATTAGACTGGTTCAGGACGTGTGTAGTTAAAGTGAATCTGGACTCAGCCAAAGCAGCTGGAGCGCTCTGTGATGGAGGGAAACGTTTTCTCTGGATTTAAAGCCTTAGAGAAGCTCAAGTTAAAAAAAGCTTTACACTCAGTTTGTCAGCTCAGAGAGTTTTTAATAAAGACTGAAGCTTTTATTTGCATCCTTTTGCTTTCCTGTCTGATTTTATTCAGTGATGATGATGTTTTCAGCCTCTGATTTCTTTTATAGGCGTGAACAGAGCTGAAATCAGAGCTGAAGCCCTCAAACGTTCACAGAGAACAAACCACTGTGATTTTTACACCAGCTGCAGGTTTTTGTGTTTTTCATTAAAGGAGCTGTTTCCTGGTTATCTGGTGTCAGCGTCACAGACGTGCATTTATTTATGGCTGTTCATTCATAAAGACAATATTCAGCCTTGTCTGCACTCAGTGATGTTTCCTCCACGTTTACAGTTTGGTCCAAACTGTTTCTAATTCATTACATTTAATACATTCAAACTTTTTCCTGCAGTTTTTAATTTTTCTACAAAACTTTCACAGAAAATCATTTTCAAACTTTTTTAGACTCCGATTAAAGTTCAAATAAATTTTTTGAAATCAAATGAAATGTGTGCGTGTGTGCGCGTGCATGTGTGCGTGTCGGACCTGTTTGGAGCCCAGCAGCGGGGTCCGATGCAGCAACAGGCGGAGTTTGGAGTCTCTCTGCGCGGCGGAGGTGCAGCTGATGGAGGCGGTGAGGGAGACGAGGAGCAGGAGGAGGCAGCGGAGGCGCGAGGAGGAGTTCATCTTCGTCACGTGTGTGTCTGTCTGCGGCTCGGAGGATCTTCTGCTTCTGTCCCGTCACAGCGGCTCTTTTAAAGCCCCGCTGACGTCATTGCCCAGGGCGGTCGGGTGGGTTTGGTGATGGGTGGAGGGGGGGTGACTGATGATGATGATGATGATGTTTAGTGAAATGAGCCGGTTTCAAATTCCTCCCCTCCCTCCCACTCACTTTGTTTCTCAGCCGGAGGCTCGCGGACAGGAGGCGGACAGGTCACATGATCAGATTTAACAGCTGTAAGTTTTACACAGGGGCGTGTCCAGAGTGTTGTCATAGGGGACCAAACGGGGCCAGAATTTCCAGTTTGATCGTGCTGTTGTCAAATAAGGTCGCCTGAAACAAACGTCAACGAAGAGACGGAACCGTGAGCCTCGTTATTAAAGTCACTGATGCTGTGTGACTGACAGGAAGTGTCTGTAAAATCTGGGGTGCCACCAAAGGAGGGGGGGCGCAGCAGAGAGGAGCTCAGAGAGTAAACAGGAGATGAAACTTTGTGGAGAGAGCCTCCTCTATCTGCACCGCTGACGTTTTCTCCTCCTGTGTTGGCGCTCATGTTTGCTCCACAGTGGCAACGCCTGTCGTTCAGGAGGATCCTGCAGCGAGAGCCCGTGAGCTTAAACAGATGATGTGTGATGATGTCATCATAAATAGATCATTTCAGTGTCCTGAGGTATTTCTGTGAACACTGACATAAATGGCTGAACGTGTTGTTCACTTGGTTTCGGGGGTGCACCCCACTTCACAGTCCACTTCATTTCAGTACTCACCCACAGTGTAGGAAGGAGCGCTACCGCAGGTCATTCTTACAGCAGCTGTCAGACTCTATAATGCAGCTTAACATTGTTTTGGTCATCTTACTCACCAGCTTGTTTGTTTACAGTACATTTTATACAAATCTCCGTACAATGTTTTCAATTTTTCTATACATATTCTGTACATTGTTACCTCTGTATACCTGTTTACACAAACTTCGGTTGCTTATGTTTATAGGACCACCCTGTGTCCTCCTTTTATATTTTATTTTCCTGTGCTGTAAGAGCTCTGTAACACCGAAATTTCTCATCCGTGGGATAATAAAGGTTTATTCTATTCTATGCTATTCTATCACAGTGAAAGTACACAAAACACGACAGACTGGCGACCTGTCCAGGGTGTACCCCTCCTCTCACCCTGAGACAGCTGGGATAGGCTCCAGCGCCCCTGCGACCCTGAAAAGGATAAGCAGAAGCAAACAGATGGATGGACAGACTAAACAGGTTTATTAACATGGGAGTCTGTGCGACTGACTCACTGCTGCCTCTGCTGGACATTGAAGGAATTGCAGCTGCTTGGTAGAGACTAAAGCTGAAGACATTTTCTGGACATTTTTACTTCAGTTTAAGTAGTTTTGTAAGCCAGTTTTCATTTTTACTTCAGTCTAGCTTTACTGATTGTTTCACCGAGCAGTCGTGTGTTGGTGTACCTGGTGAGATGGCGAGCAGGTGAAGGGGCAGGATGATGCTCTGGCTGATGCTTATTTGATTTGATTATTTTTAGGGTCCAGGTGAGCGTGAGGTAACTGTTCTTGCCACGTCTCTTTCTTCTCGTTCTTCCATCTCTGACTCAATTTGCTGATAAATGTCGTGTGCTCAGTGAAGCATCAGCTCTGGTTTGAAATAATTATTCCGCCCTCCTCACATCGAGCGCATCATCGTGCTGCTGCCTGCAGGTCTGTCAATGAAAAACCATTTACCTGTTGACACGCACAGCTGAGTGGTTATTGGAGTCTTTGTGCGCGCCGCTGAAATCTGTGTGGTACAGTTTGTGCCTGTAAGTCAGCTGACATGTGATGAGCTTGTGTGTTCGGCTTTGAGGCTGTTTTACTTTAGTTTCGGTGTGAGAACTGATCCGACGCTGACGTGATGCAGTGCAGACGTACAGGCAGAGGAAACATGTTCATTTCATGGGCTCAGTTTTGCATTTGGGGTTATCTGCAGAGCTCAAGCGGCTCTTTGGCCCGTCGTGACTGCGAGCTCACGTTTGACCCCTGTCGAGGTCCTAATGTGCTCAGATCTGTGGGAGTCTCAGTAATGAAGCTTCAGTCGCAGCAGTGAGGCTCTTTCCACCAACAGTGTCCTGCTGTTAAACTGCAGACACTAATCACACCTCCGCCCTGCGAGCATGAGCATCGCTTTGCTGTTTGCTGCTCCCCTCACAGCCTCATTTTTCTCTTTTAATACTGCAGCAGAAAAACCTGAAACATCGCTGATTAATACACTCACATTACATATGACCAGGGCCGGGACCAGGACCAGAGCCAGGGCCTGGGCCAGGGCCAGGGCCGGGGCCAGGGCCAGGGCCAGGGCCGGGGACGGGACCAGGGCCAGGGCTGAGACCATGGCCAGGGCCGGGGCCGGGACCAGGGCCAGGGCTGAGACCAGGGCCAGGGCCGAGGCCGGGACCAGGGCCAGGGCTGAGACCAGGGCCAGGGCCGGGGCCGGGACCAGGGCCAGGGTCAGGGTTGTGGTTTTTAGGTCAATTCAGTTTTGTTCAGCACAAAATGACAACAGCAGCTGTTTCAAGGCACTTTATGCTGTAAGATAAAGACTCTGCAATATTACAGAGAAACCCCAATAACCAGATGACCCCTGTGAGGCAGGACTTGGCAACAGGGGGAAGGAAAAACTCCCCTTTTAACAGGAAGAAACCTCTGGCAGAACCAGGCTCATCTTCCTTCATTCACGCCAACCTGGCGTGAATGAAGGAAGATAAAACATAGCACAGTAACACAGTGAGTCAGCTGCTTCTTCATAACGAGTCGGTGTTTGGACTGACAGGGCCGAGGTCGGAGCTCCACGGCGTCATTGTTGGAGATCAGCTGATCGGCTGGAAATCTATCGATCTGGACACTGACCTGCCTGAACCGAAGCCGTACTCTGACACACTCTGACCCACATCAAGGACATTTTCTCTTGTTTAAACTTTGTTGAGTGTGTTTGCAGCGACACTCACATGACTGCAGTCAGCCCGTCTCCTCACACGTGTGCTGCTGGAGCTCTGCAGTGACATTTGCTGGAAAAGAGCCGTTCTACGCCTACGCAGGTATTTCTATTGTTCATCTTTAATAATTTCATTAATCACTAATTGTCAGAGCATTTCTGATTAATTTAATGTTGGTTTAAGTGAAAGCAAATGTGCTTTTCTTTCAAAAACAAGGACATTTCTCAGTGACCCCAAACTTTGGAGCAGGACTAAAAATGATGCTAACATTTCAGAAATGACAAAAACACATTCAGTGTGTTTGTTATTGTTCATCAAACGCTCTGAAAAGGTCACAGCAACATTTGAAGCTGCATCTGTCTGACGAGAGCTGAGCTCTGATCCAAGCACGAGAGGAAACCGATCACACCCACACTGAGCGCTACTTCCTGTGAGTGTAACCTCCAAATCCTGGCTCAAATGTAAATAACAACACAATGAAACGACTGCAATTCTAATAAACACATATTTCATTCACAACAGAACATAAACATCTGTGAAATACTGTGGAACAGTTTCACTGTGAACATCCACAGCACATGTCACCATCAGCATACTCAGAGAACCTGGAGGAGTCTCTGTGCGCAGGGACGAGGCCGATATCTGCGACCGTCGGCAGCGCTGCATTAAAACATCAATGCACGCGCTCAGGAACGCTTCCAGAAGCCAGCGTCTGTGAGCAGCTCAGCGTGCAGGTTACTGCTAAATCATACAGAGAAGCTCCTTTAAAACTGATCTGAGGTCAGATCCATCCAAACTCAGACTAAAGCAGAGGAGTCCGGCCCTGAACCGGCCCGCCTCCAGTCCAGACCTCTGACCAGCTGACAACATCTGGAGCTTCATGAAAGCAGCAAGAGGACGAAGCAGAGCCAGGACTGCTGAGCAGCTGGAATCCTCCATCAGACCATCACAGACTGATGTTAGAGAGCAAACATGGACCTGTCCTACTTTTACAGACGTGTCGCTGCCATCATGTTCACAAGGAGCTCATATTTTTATCACCCCCCCAAAACCAAGAGATGTCTGTTGTTTCACAGTTTTCACATTTGTTATGTTCTTATGTTCTGTTATGAATAAAATATCATTTATGATAAAATCACTGCATTTATTTCACAGAGCATCCTGACTCCTACGAGGTGATGAGGATCTCATATGGATTCAGGTCTTCAGGGCAGGAAGTTCAGAATAACAACAAAGAAAGACTTCAGCTTTATGACAGAGATGCACAAACACATGAATATCTTCTTCAGAGGTCGTCTGTCATCGATATGTCCAGCACTCCTCGCAGGAGCGCGTGCCGACAGCTTCAGCTGTTAGAATGCTAACGGCGACCAACAGGACACTTTCCACACCCGTCCAACACGGTCACGGAGAAAAGCCTCTGTTCGTGTTCAGACCACAGCAGCTTCCTGTCGTGACAGCTGATTGGTTCGGCCTGTTGGTGCGAGTTAGAGAATGACAGCCCGATGGAGAGACAGAGCGAGACGGCGATCTGTGGATTAATGGCCTGCTGCGATTCGTCTGCTTCCTTCTGCACAGTCTCAATTTGGAGCATCGTGTCCCTGATTTTATTTTCATGTCTGCTCAGGCGAAATTATTCAGACACAATAAAAAACAACAAATCAGATATTGTCATGTGTGCGACAGCACAATGAAATGACCTCATACACATTTAAACAGCCTGCACTGAGCATCAGAACATCCCAGCTCGGAAACATTGGATAAATAAATTCAGGTCTTCACTTCCTGCACGCTGTGTGAACCCGTGCCCTGTGGAACAGCAACTTACAGACTCGCAGAGGCTGATTCATCTCTGCTCTCACATAAATATGATGCAAATGATTTCCCCCGACCGGTGTGCAGTATTAACTCTAGCTGATACATTCAGTGTATTCACAGAGCTCAGCCTGTGAAGAGAAGCTCAGCCACAGAAGCGCGGCATGCGTGGCTGTAGGTCGGTAATCTGCAGGTGCTACAGCGAGCTGTGCAGACTCATGCATGCATGTTGTTGGTGTTTCAGGTCCTTAGAACATTAAAATAACATTAAAGGCTAAAGAACATTTCTCAGTGATGCTGAGTGTGGAAACTCTTCACTGCAGCCACACTTCATATTTTGACCCTTCAACCAATCAGCATTCAGCGTGCATGCATCCAGCTATGAGTTTGTGGTTTTTCATTGGACTGCACATAAGCTCGTCTCTAGAGCCTCTGCTTATAATCATCCATAAATCATGCTTTAGCCTGTCTACCACTGCCTCTGCAAGCTGCTTTGCAACCCTAGGTGAGTTTGGCCAGACACAGCAGGAGAGGCCCTGCGGCAGAACCAGGACGTGCTGGAGAGATTACATCTCTCAGCTGGCTTGGGAATGCCTTGTTGTCACCCTGGAAGAGCTGGAGGAGGTGGAGAGGGAAGTGTGTGCAGCTCTGCGTTGACTGCTGCCACCATGATCTGGATAACCTGTAGCAATAAAAGCATGGAGTCGTTCACTCACTTGACTCTATTATCATTTTAAATAACAGAAACGAGACACTCCCCCTCGTCATTCGGTCTGAGTGGAAACATGTTTTAGCAATAAGACTTTCTCTTATCTGTTGCTTCAGAAATAATTGGCCTAGCTTTCATGCAGTCTGTGTTACAGCTAAGGCACTTTATGGATTTTGTTTTTAATTCCAATGAGACCTGGAAAAGGCAACCTTCCCTACGAACTTGATGTAAAAAGTCGAGTTAGCAACAAGTAAAAGCTAGCCGCTCAGCTAGCTTTCCAGCAAAGCACAGAGAGAGAACCTGAACCACACTTACCTGAAGATGATTTCTAAACACTTTGCCAAACTCACCTTTGCATGTGTGTGAGGAACGTTAAATACAAGCTCAAAGCTTCAAAACGACCATGTTTCCATTCTTCTCTCAGAACACTGTGAATTCCTGTAGTTTTATTTTGAAAGAGAAAAGATGAAACATGTTGTTCGTGGAGTCACATCCTGCCAGCTCCTCAGCTGACTACAGCTGAAAACCACAGAGGAAGATGCTGACAGCTGAACGCTGTCACACAACCATTAGTAGAAGCAGTCTGCACACCTACACCTGTGGCCATGGAAGCGGCTGGAACACCTGAATTCAATGATTTGGATGAGTGAGTGAATACTTTTGGTAGTATTGTGTTTCCTGTACAGCGTTCACATTGTTTCAACACAGTCTCAGTTCTTTGCACTGAGAGGTTCTGACTGGAGGATGGGGAAGTGAGAGTGGGTGGAGCAGGTGAGGAGAGGTGAGTGCTGACCCCCTGAATTTAAATCGTATAAGATTTTTTAAATTTATGGCATGGTGTTGGAACTTCCTGGTTTTTAAATCCCGCACTGACGGAAATTTCCTTATGTTTAATGTCAGGTTGACTCTGTCGTTGTTCCCGTCCTCGCCTTCCTCACATAATAAGCATGGAAATATGTGTGAATCACTCCCTTAATGGGTTCAAAGGTCCAGCTGGTGCAGGGGTGGTGGGGGTTCAGCGTCACATCGACACCCCGCGGGGGAGCGGACCAATAAAACACCTCGCTGCAGGCCGACCAATCAGACACTCGGCTGGAGGTGAATTTGTCTGTCAGTCTGGACTAATCAATGAGCAGAAACACAGCAGGCGTGTGACACACACACACACACACACACACACGCTGATTTCTGTCGTCCACATAATTAGCAGGTCAGCACACATCGTGCGTCTCCCCAGCGGGATTCTGGGAGAGCAACAGAGAACGATTTAACAGGAAATTGTAGAGTCAGAGCAAAGAGCCAAGAACAGAAAGGATGAAGGAGACAAGGAGACACGAACAAACACAAGGGGAGAGGAGATTATAAGAGGACATCAAGAGAGAGGACGAGGAGATGAGGAAACAACAGAGGTAGAGGTGACAGGGAATGAAAAGGAAATAGGAAAGCAAATCTAGAATAGAATAGAATAGAATAATCCTTTAATTGTCCCACAAGGGGAAATTTGGTTGTAACAGCAGCCAAAAAGACACACATACAAACAAACAGGACACAGAACAGAAACATCCACAATTTTTCTTACATATTTACATTAAGGACAATGGTTACTATATACAGAGAGTACTGTACAGTTATTAAATTAAATAAAAATAACTACTAGTAAGAGGCAAACCAGGTTGTAGTGCGAATCGGTTGATTAACTTATTGCAGTTACAGCACTGATGTAAACATTATGTTTGTTGGGAGCAGTTCTGATTGTACAGTCTGACAGCTGCAGGGAGGAAGGACCGGCGGAAACGCTCCTTCATGCATCTAGGATGCAGCAGTCTGTCACTGAAGGAGCTCTGCAGCAACATTTCCATGCATGGGGTGGGAGACTCTGTCCATCAGAGATGTTATTTTGGCCAGAGTCCTTCTGTCTCCCACCACCTGCACTGGGTCCAGGGTGCATCCCAGAACAGAGCTGGCCTTCCTGATGAGTTTATCCAAACTCTTCCTTTCAGCTGCCGATAAACCGCTGCTCCAACATACCACACTGTAAAAAATGACAGATGCCACCACAGAGTCATAGAAGGTCTTTAAAAGCGCTCCCTGTACTCCAAATGACCTCAGCCGCCTCAGCAGGTAGAGTCTGCTCTGACCCTTCCTGTAAAGAGCATCAGTGTTGTGGCTCCAGTCCAGTTTATTATTCAGGTGAACACCCAGGTACCTATAAGAGTCCACTATCTCAATGTCCGTTCCCTGGATGTTCACCGGTGTCAGTGTGGTGGGTCTGCGTCTCCTGAAGTCCACCACCAACTCCTTGGTTTTCCCGGCGTTGATCAGCAGGTGGTTCTGCTGACACCAGTCCACAAAGTCCAGAGTCCACTGTCTGTACTCTGAGTCGTCCTCACCTGTGATGAGGCCGACTATGGCAGAGTCGTCAGAGAACTTCTGTAGGTGGCAGCGTGGGGAGTTGATGGAGAAGTCTGCAGTGTAGAGGGTGAAGAGGAACGGTGCCAGCACAGATCCCTGTGGGGCCCCCGTACTGCAGACCAGCGTGTCAGAGACACAGCCCTGTGTCCTCACATACTGTGGACGTTCTGTGAGGTAGTCCAGTATCCACTGGGACATGTGGTGGTCCACTCCCGATAGCTCCAGCTTGTCTCTCAGAAGTCGTGGCTGGATGGTGTTGAAAGCACTGGAGAAATCAAAGAACATGATCCTCACAGTGCTTCCAGGCTTCTCCAGGTGAGTCAGAGCTCGGTGCAGGAGGTAGATGATGGCGTCCTCCACCCCGATGCCAGGCTGGTAAGCAAACTGCAGCAGATCCAATGAAGACCTCACCAGGGGGCGCAGATGGTTTAGAACCAAAGATTGTTTAGAACCAAGAAGTCCGGAGTAAGGATACAAAGATAGAACAAAAGACTAAATATAAGTATAAAGGAGAGGATACAAGGAGACAAAAGGGAAAAAGGAAAAAGAAATAAATGAAAGGAGAAACTGGGAAAGGGGAATGAAAAGAAGTAGGAAACAAGGAGACAGGACAAGAAGGAGACGTAAGAAGAGTGTAAAAAGAGGAAGAGAGGGAGGAAAAGGGGATGAGGCGAGGAAACAAAAAGAGCAGAAAGGAAACAATTGAAGAAAATAAAGAGCTGCTGAGGAAACAAGGAAGGGTAAGAAAGGAAGAGGAAACAAGGTAGAGGACATGAAGCAAAAAGAGAGAGAGGAAATTGAAAGGAAACAAGGAGACAGGGAAACGACTGAGAGAAGAAAAATGGTAAAAATGGTAAATGGACTGTATGTGTATAGCGCTTTGGGGGACCCCAAAGCGCTATACACATACAGTCATCCACCCATTCACACACATTCACACACTGGTGATGGCAAGCTACATTGCAGCCACAGCTGCCCTGGGGCGCACTGACAGAGGCGAAGAAAAGAAAAAAACAGCAAAGGAAAAGTGAGAAGGAAAAAGGAAAAAGGGAAATGAAATAGAGTGGAAGGAGACAAGGAAAAGGACAGACCAGGACAAACCTCAGAGCTGAATGCAGCCCTCTGATTGGTAACTCAGTGTTTAATGAACATGGCACTCACACACGCACACACACATGTGTGTGTGCGCGGGGTGATCTCAGAGTGGATCCTGTCCCCCTTTTTGTCGCTATAACTTACAGACGTCGCGTTGATGCGTCACAAACAGCACGCGTGAGTGATTGAAGTCATTTGTCAGAGGAAACCAAAGACAAACGAATCACATTGACGGCTCTTCAAAACCCCGCCTCCGGCTGCTCCGTAGGTCACGTGATTCTTCTTCTGTTATTTCCTTTTTTTTTCTTTCGCTTTCAGTGTGTGATTAAATTTAAAGAGTGAAATAAAAATGTTCTTCTTTAATGATGTGTTGAGATTTGAATTTATTGTCTGTGGAAGAGTGATGATGTTGATGTTTGTTTGTTTGTTGATATCACACATTAATCTCTGAGTATCATAGCGGGAGTTACAGAGTATCCAATAATCCCAGCAGACCCCGGGAGTCGCTCACGTCTTTGCTCGCTGTTATTTAGTTTAGATTAAAATGGCAATAAATTAAAAATAAAGCACTGTGACGTGATTTCATTTTTACATGTTGTGCTTTATATGTAATAAATAATTTAGATTAAAAAAATCACAATGAATACCACGAGTTTAAAAGCTGTTCATTTCAATAAGCAACAAACTGATGTCCAAAATAACGCCGAGGACAGTGAACAGGCTCGTTCATCGTGCCTGCGGGCTCCTCGGGGCTGTCTCTTAGAGATGAGGCTGTGGGCTGCTGCAGTTTCATGTTGGAGATGCAACCAGTGAAAAACCAGGAAATGAGGAAGTTATCAGGAAAATGTTGGTTGATTTAAAAGCTGAGGTGTTTGGTGTCAAACCCAAAGGTCAACAGGGATGATAAGCTACGTTTCTACAGTGGTCATCATCTGATTAGAAATCAGTTTAATTTCATATCGTTTTAGTTTTATACTGTTTTAATTTTTAATGATAATTTTCTTAAACAGGTGTTTCTGTGCTGTTCAGCCTGAGCTGTGAGAGACGTTCACAGAGTAAAGTCAGGGACGATTAATGTCCTGTAACGAGGACGTTTGGACAAACATATCCTGTGTTTTTCTTTCACATCTCTCAGATGAAATGATACTGACGTGAGATTCGTCTGTAAATACTCTGTTAGGAGTTACTCAGTCACTGTGTTGATGTCAGCCGGCCTGTGAAACCTGATGAAGGCCAGACCTTCACTGAAACCACGATCCTACTGTCAGTTCCTCCTGATTACATCACTGTGACTCGGTGTACACACATCTACACGATATAAATACGCCATCCCAGGGGGGCAAGGCTCCCGTAAATTTTCTCACTCGTTGCTTTTGTTTTTCTTCTTTATTTATTTTATGGATTTGGGAATATTTTCATCCTCCATCACTGACCGGATGAGAATCTGAGTGGATGCTAAGCGCTGGTGCCTTGCTGGCAGGCAGGTCAGCAGGAATCAGACCATCGTGGGCGATGGTTCAGTCATTCATCACCGTGGAAACACACAGAGACTGTTTCCACCCAGCTGACGGGCAGAGATAAGACACACACACACACACACACACGCACGCACGCACACACACACACACACTGCTCCACCTAATAACATCTGTTAATCTGTTTTCAGTTATTTTCCATTTCTCCAGCTGCAGCAGTCACACAGCTGTTTGCATTTTATTTTAAACTTTTACTCATTAGACCGAGTTCTTCCTTAGCCGCTGACTCACACACACACACACACACACACACACACACACACACACACACACACACACATACACACACACACACACACACACACACACACACACACACTCAGACTGAAGGAGCTGCATGTAACGCATGTATACGGGAGATAATTTATCCCGCTGATTATAAATCAGCTGAATCTGTTCCCGCTCAGCTCCTCCTTAAACGATTTGCCGGGTTTCTTCCTGAGCATCATTCAAGATATAATTGGTGGCGTTTTGTGGTGCTGAAGCTGTTGTCTTGATTATTATTTTTGAAAAATCCTCATTATTCACCCACGTTTATCTCATATTTGAATAAACCAGGCTGAGTGCGTGTGTGCAGGGGGCTGTTTAATCCAACAAAAGCCTGAAGAATAAAAGAGAAGCACCTGCTGCATGGTTTTACTTTTTAATTTTGCAGCAAACAAACACGCCGTCCTTCCTCCTCTGAGTTTCCCCGTACTCACCACCAGCCGTGACCCCTGCTGAGCTCACAGACGCTCTGAGGCTGCTGGCCTCACAGAGGTTTTTCTCTGTAAACACATAATGCTGACTTCCTGTGAGACGTGCAGGCCCAGGCTCTTACCGGCCACGTGAAGTTTGGGGTATGATGGAGAGTGCACATTAACCAGCCACTTCATTAGGTACAGCTACTCCACTGCCTTTCATCTATTCAGCCCGTTTAGTCACGCAGACGCTGCTGAAGTTAGAGCTGTTCATGATGAAGAAAGAGGGTTTAAGTGACTTTGAATGCAGCACGTCTCAAAGCCCAGATCAAACGGGTTTCTCGGACCTGATGATGCGTTCACTGCACTCCCACGGCCTCCACAGTCACAGCTCAGCAGAGCAAGTGGACAGTCACGTGATGGATGCAGCACGATAGCAGCAGCATCGTAACCTGATGCAGTGTTTCTGGCACCTTATTCAATCTGTGCCAAAGGGAGTCCAGCCTAGTGGTAGCAAGGTGTACTTAATAAAGCGTCTTGTGGATGCGCTGTGGTGAAACAACCTGAAAGTTACCTCAGCGCTGCAGACGTGCCACAGTGGCCTCGCAGCACGAGGTCTGTGGATCAGAAACATGGCCCCACAGCTCGCCGTGTGCAGCAGGTCCTCCTGTCCTGCATCCTCCTCTTATCTTTGTGCTCTTATTTTTACTGCAGTGAAGAAGCGCAAACGACCTGTAGGTTGTTAGTTCAACATATCGAGTTTGTTCACATCTGCAGCTGTAAGGAGGTTGGACAGACGTCAGTACGTCGGAGAAGCGTGAGAGTGTCCGCTCTTTCATGTGGTTGTCACGTTCTGTTTAATAATTAAAGGCCAGCACACATCAGCAGCGTTACATCACCAACACGAGTCGAGCTGTAAATGTGACCCTCGCTCTGCTGACGTGACCTTGCCTCAGATCAGTGTCTGAGACGCTGAAATAACACCGGACGTCTTTCTCCTAAAGTCCTCAAGTGAAACACGAACACGCTGCTGCACAGCAGCCGGCAGCCAATCGGTGGCTTATGTTCAGGAAGAGGGCGGGGCTTGAGTGTGCACATTAGTGTGAAGCTTTCAAATATGTGTGTGAGTGATGTTGTGCCCTTTAATGGACTAAAGTGTCTGCCTGTAATGACTCCGACTCTCTCTCAGCCGTTTAATGCCTTCAGCCAATATTTGCTCTCTCTCGCTGCTCTCCATTAAAGGTTAATTAGACTCGCCCCTCTCGCTCTCTGTTCAAACACTAAGGCCTGCTGCTGTTTCCACACAAACACACCGATCGCTCCCACTGCTCCTCCCGGTCACGCATACAGGAGTCTGTTGTCAGGATGCTAACAGCTGCTGCACAGCTGGATGTGTGTTCACAGTTCAGACAGACAGAGGAGGCAGGGACACAGACTTCACAGATTTCTCTCTTTATTTGATAATTACATTAATTATTCAGGTATGATGCAGCCAGACAGCTGCTGATTGGTCCATCCAATCTCTCCGGTGAAGGCCAGGTGATAGGGGATTGGTCCACTGGTCTTAGGAAGGCGTGGCCTCATCTGGAAGCAAAAAAGAAGACAGGTGAGACAGCAGGTTGGTATCTAGGTTAACTGGTATAGTTTGTAGGTGTAGCTTAAGCAGGTGGTCACGTACCTGGGGGGGGGGGGCTTTAACAGGAAGTGAGGCCCTTCCAGTAGAAGTTCTTGCAGCCGGCCTTGCGTTCGCGGGGGGGTATGCTGTTGGGTTGGTCGGCAGACCGCTCCAGGTTCATCCTCCCTCCTGTTGCCTCAGCTTCCCGCTGGACGTCGGCCTCAGGCAGAGACATCTGAGCGAGCAGGTCCTCCACCGCACGTTTACTCCACTCCTGAGGATCCAGAAACCAGTTTAGCACCAAAGCAGACCCTTTAGCACAGCTAAGAGCAGCTAGAACAGTTTAGATCACTTTTTTGGAACCACGTGGTACACCTGGTAGTTTGGCAACAGTGATGAACGAGTTTAGAGCAGGTCGGAATGATTCAGCACGGATTAGGACACAACTAATAGTAACCAAACAGAAGAGCTCAGAACTGTTTAGAGCAACTTGGAACTGCACCAAACTGAACTAATCCATCAAAACAAAGTCTTCTTCAGACTTCTGGATTCCTTTAGAGTTTTTCTGGGATCTTCCCAAGAAGATACATTTGATCTGAACTGACCTGCTGTTTCCAAAGTTCCAAAACATTAATGTGGATGAAAAGAGCAAGAAATCATAAGAAGAAACAAACTGTCCAGTTTTAACTGCAGAAGAATGAAACGAGGTAACTTGACTTCTATTGTAAATCACTTTTTGTTTGGATTTTTGTTTTTTCCACTTTTGTGTCTCTATGATGTCACGGAGAGCAAATATCCTGATATAATTACCTCAGGCAAACACAAGTCCCACCCACACATTCAGCAGCCAATCAGAGTTGGATTCAATGAAGGCTGACGGGAAAGGGGGAGGAGCTGCACCAAGGCCCAGGATCAGATAAAGAAGGATTATTCTGAGCTATGAATCATGCAAAGCTGCTCTGGTAGAGTTAAAGAATAGAAATATGGAGCTGAAGCAGAACTTTGAAGAAATACTTGGAACCCTCTAACTGTCTTTTCTGCTAACTTGTGAGCTTTGCTTAGCATAAAAACATGTTGAATAAGAGGGAGACGGCTAGCCTGGCTCCAGAGATAATAAAGCATCTCACTAACAGAGCCTTATCATCGTGACGCTTTAATCTGAGGGGAGCTGTTTCCCCACTGTTCCTTCAAAGTAATGGTGCGCTAAAACGATGCTGCGAGCTGTCAGGGTGCTCGGTCTCACCTGTGACAGGAACCCTGCGCTGCGAGGTTGTTGCAGCAGCCGATGATTGCGCAGCTCCAGCTCCAGCTCCAGGTCCGGGTCCTGCAGCTGGTCTCTGTCTGGCTGAGAGGAAACTCTGGGACTGCACAGAACCAGTGCCATGAGAACCAAAATGGCGGGACAACGTACACACTGCATACCTGGAGGAGAGCAAGAAGAAGATGTTAAAAGAGGAAAAGAACCAAGAAAAACAGCAGAGGAGAAGGAGAAGCTCCTACTGGTGCTGGCCTGGTTTCTTCTGCTGGTCCTGGTGCTGGTTCTGGTTCTTGGCTCTCTCTGGTCCTGGTGCTGTGGGTGCTGCCCTTTTGAAGCCTGGTGCTCCTCCTCCTGTGGGTCACATGATGCCGCGTGGCTGATTGACAGCCGGCGAGCTGCAAGGTGATGAAGGAACTCTGACTTACAAGTTAAACAAAAGTCCATTAGTCCTTATTGACTTTAAATGGAAGCCGAGCAATAAAACAATAAACCTATCAGCAGCAGCGCGCCGCAGCTGCCGCCGCTCATCTCCAACAAATACAACGGCGGAACGTCGGGCTGAAGAGGACAGGAATTAACGGAGCGTTCAGAGGATTAGCAGACTTCATTAGCACTCGCTGATATCTCCATTAAACAAAGAGGCAGCAGCAGAGAGTCACCCACTCAACATTTAGTCAGAACAAACACGACTTTTATACCGTCGAAAAACACTTTGTGCTGCTTTCAAATGTTCTTCTGCAGGGAGACAGAGTGGAAATGACATCAGGGAATCCCACCAACACGGATGACTCAACGCAGTCCCAGCAGAGCGTAAAATAACACTCGATTCAAGTCCAACTTTAGTGGAAGCACTTTAGATAACGGCTCGCAATAAACAGCGCAGCTCTTCACGATGCACACGCCACGAGAACAGATCCTGATATTATATTTCAGGAGGAACACAACTGATCGTCCTCAGGGGAATAAATGCAGGAGCATTAAATGTTCACGTTTTACACTTTCAAATATTTATTTGTGTGCTAAATCGAATCCAGTCTGTCCAGTTTAATGAGCAGAACAAAAGAAGAAAAGAAGTTTTTCTTCCTGCTGTTTGGATGAGTCGTTAGCAGTTTGGCTAATGCTACAGCAAAGTGGATCTAACCAGCACCAGGTTAGCAGTGACCCGTCTGCCTCTTTGTTAAGAATTTAAGTAAAACTGATGACATCACTCCAGATAAATAAAACCAGGGTGAACTGAATTTGATGACGAGTGTTCTACTTTCAAGTTTCAGAATGGCTGAAGCTGTTTTCAGACGGCCATCTTTGTAGTCATAATAATAACAGAAACTTTGATTTCTGCAGTTCCTTTAACCCAAGGACGCTTTACAAAAGTATAGAAATAAAGCAAAAGGCTGGAGGCTTTGTTTTTGAGTGGAGAGAGCTCCAGCTGATGGAGGCTGCCACACTGAGCCTCTGTCCCCAGAGGAATGGAGGCCGGTCTGGGACAAACAGCAAACCCAGGCTACGACCGTAGTGAGGCTGTCTGTTTGGGTGCAGCAGGTGAACTCGCTGCTACATTGCTAATATATGCACGAATGTGAAACAGGTTTCTTACGTTCTATCTGTTTGTTCAGTTCGGGGTGATGGGGGTCTGTCATGGGGCAGGACTGACAAAAACACCTCCAACCAATTTAGAATCACCAGTAACAAAGATGCACAGGTGCAGAGAGAACATGCAAACAGTCAGCATGGAGTCAAACCGAAGACCTTCTTGCTGTAAGGCACCACGGCGGTGCAGCTTCAAGCTGGAGCTGAGGGGTTTTTAAAACATTAGTTATTATTAATCTCTGCCTGTCTTCCACAGCACGTCTTTGTCCTGCCTTACCCCCCTCACTCCACCCCAACCCTGGTTCTTCCTGTTAAAGGGGAGTTTTTCCTTCCCACTGTCGCCAAGTGCTTGCTCATAGGGGGTGGTCTGGTTGTTGGGGTTTCTCTGTATTACTGTAGAGTTTTTACCTTACAGTATCAAACACCTGCTGTGATTTTGTGCTATTTAAGTACATTTGAGTTGCAAATTGAAGGATGAATGAGTGAATCAGGAGCAGTGTTACATGTTTTCTTTTGCACCCACATTATTATTTGACAGTTTTATTGATGACATCTACAAAATCCCCTGCCCTTATATGGTAGCAGTCTCCCCCATCAGATGCCACCATACTGCTAAAACCACTCAAGAAACAACAAAGAGGCCAACTCTGCCTCTAGACTTCCAAGATCCCAGTCTGATCAAGTATCTGTGGGATGCGCCGGAACAAGCTAGATCCAACGTATGAGTGCAGACACCCACCAAGTTCCCATGTCTGTGTCTTTCATTTGTTTAATGCTATCTTGCCGGCTGGTCACCACAGTTTGTAACTCAATTGCCCCTTGAGGACAATAAAGGCTATCCAATCCAGTCCAATCCAGCCTGACCCAGCCTGATCCAATCTAGTGCTACGGGATGGATTATCTGCACAAACACTGCAGCTCCCCTCATTGTTCCTCTGTGACCTCTGACCTCTCTCTGCTGTGGGGCCTTTTGCAGCTGATTATCACTCCGTAGTGCTCTGACATTTTTACTGTGGCGCCTTGTTTCACTGAGGACAAACTCACATTCTCAGGCCTGAATGACACAAACACTTCGCCCTCACAGGACGTTTAACAGGTTACTTCTGCTTTCCCTTCAGCTGCCTCTGCTCAGAGCAGCCGCGCTTGTACAGGTGTCATATGTAGAGTTTTGTAGTGTTGTTATAGGTTTTTAAACAAGAAACAGAACACAAAATATGACAGAGTCAACAACAGTTTAAAGTTATTTAAAGTGTCTGCAGAGCGTGCTTGTGCTCTGAGAAGCGGCACGGTGGAGCTGCTCTGGCTCAGCCGTATCACACCAAGACAACACGTGAAAGGTGGGATACGACACAATAATAGAAACAGAGGTAAGTCGTGATTTTTGGATGGTTCACACATTTCATAAGGAGGTCTACGGGGGAAACGGCTCTGTTGTTGCCACATCGGCAGTGGAAGGGATCACCTGACCAATCATATGGCTGCTGTGAGGTTACTGTACAGGTATTTCTTCTTACTTATTAGTATCTGTGTGTGATGTACCGACACAGTTTGCTGTGCTGATAGCTAGCATTAGTTGTCCTGATGCTCAATAATCCAGAAGATCCAATAAAGTTGATGGAATGTTTTCAGTGGGAGAGTTCATCACTTATCCTTCAGAGTCCGCTGCATTTCCTCAGCCTTGTAAACTGAACAGTTGCGATGGACACTTGCACCAAACTAGCGTGTGAATCATACATAGTTCTTGGAGCTTCCTCTCAGGAACGAGCGTTGCTTCGAGAAGTGGAGGAGGTCATTTATGTGCAAATGGAGCGAGCCTCAGGAACGCCTTTACTGTCCGACAACGCTGCGATCGCAGTCTTTCCCTGTTAAATAGCACTCACAGCTGCTGATCTTAGTAACAACGATTTGCATTTTAACGATCATGAAACTGAGCTCACAGCTCATGTTAGTTAATAGTGATAGTGAGTCTTAACTTCTATGTAGCTGTACTGTTTCTGAGGATGGGAAACCTGTAGTGAGCTGAGAATGAAGAGCGCACCCTGGGATTAAAAGCATCTTTTCATGCCATGAACATAATGTGGTCACGTCTCCCCCACCCTGTTCTGACTCTATTTAAAAGTAGAATGGGAGGCAGAGCCTTCAGTTTTCAGGCCCCTCTTCTGTGGAACCAGCTTCCAGTTTGGATTCAGGAGACAGACACTATCTCTACTTTTAAGATTAGGCTTCAAACTTCGGACCATAAAATGTGTCTTTTTATTTATTTATTTTTGTATTCTTATGTCAATCAGAGATGGCTGAAAAGAAAATGTTTTAAAAGTTGGCAGACTTTTGATGGAATGACCGAATCGCTGAGAATTTATTGCAGTTTGTGTGGATGGAGGTTAGACAGGTTTCTGTTTCCACCCTCAGCAGAGGAGACTGGAACCAAATAGGATTATTTTAACAAAGAACATTAACACGACGCATTCAGGAAATTATTTTTAAAAATTAATGAAGCACACCAATGTCTGCATTCTTACTTATTTACTGTACTTAAGTAGAATTTTCAGGTATCTGTACTTTACTGGAGTATTTTTTTTACTACTTTTTACTTTTACTCCCTACTTTTTAACACAAATATCTGAACTTTCTACTCCTCATATTTTAAAAACAGGCTCGTTACTTTAACACATTTGAGGGAAGTTATTATTTCACATCAACTGTGCACCTTCAAGCCTAAACAGTAACGCAGCAAAGGCAGTCCTAATGGGTCATAATTACCAACATTTAAGTCACGAAAAGAGATAAAAGAGGCAAAACTGTATGCATCATTTATAGTCAGGTTAAAATGGGCCACAAGGAGTGCAGGTGTCTGCAGGTATGTCCCAATTCATGGGCTGCATCCTCCTGAGGCTGCATTTGTAGGCCGATTACGTCACAGCGAGGCGACAAAGGCTGTCCAAAATCGAAGGTTCCTCCAAATGCGTCCTTCATTTCCCTGAATTTGAAGGATGGGTCGGGTGTGTCCTTCGTGGCCCACCATATCCCAGAATTCATAGCGTGACCCAGCCAAGTCCAGTTTCCAACGATGGCGGCCGCTACTTAGTTTTAATATTACTCTTGTTACTCTTTCTGTGTCGCAAAATAAACTTTTAAGATAGTTTCAGGCGAGAGTGTAGCTGTGGAAACAGTCTCACAGTGTGTTGCAGCTAAAGGTCCAGCTGCTGATTTCAGGGAGAGGAAGGTGAACGCTAGCTTCAAAGATCACATGTAAGTCCTCTTGTTTTAAATCTGTACATGTCACATTATGTTTCTTCATATTGTGAAAGCTGCTGCTAATCGAACTGATGCAGGCTAACTGTGATATTTAAAGACTGCATGAAAACCCTCTGCAGGTTAGCGCAGGATAAACAGGTTAGCTTGCTGCACAGTGGCCGTGGTTTCATGGTCACAGTTAGTTTACATCAAGTGTAGCAGAGATTCAGTGACTGAATTCCACCTTCAGCTGTGTAGTGTCTAAGATAAAGACAGCATGAACAGAGGACGAACATCACATCAGCTGATTTTAGGGTTCCTGCACCTGCTGAATCCCACTTTAACCAACGCAGGCAACAGAAAACAGCGATTTTTAAAAGTTCTCCCTTTGCTCTGTTCATGTTCCAGATGACTGATCTGAGCCGAGCGTGTTCATTTAGAACTGAAAAACGTTTGTTCTAATTTAATAAAAGTTCACTTAGATTTTACTTTCTTGCTTTTATTCCAATCTTTTTCAGAAGGACACGTCTGATATGTTGCTGTTTCTCTTTCTGCTGTTGCACTTCCACATCGCTGACTTTTGTTGGGAGCTGATGCTGACTATGTGGACATCCTTCCACATAGTCGCTGAGATCTATTTTCCCATCATATTGTGGTTTTGTCTATAATAGTCAGTCAGTTTCATTTTGATGAAACATTCCACGGAGTCGTCACCTCGAACCTTCCTCCTGTGCTCTGGATCGTCACAGAAAGATCAGACAAATCTGAGCTCGATCTGTGATTCTGGGCTCCACAAACATTTTCTTCTTTACCGTCTTCGTCTTCATCATCTTCTCTGGATGATAATGAACAACACATTATCAGCTGCCGGTTGCTGTGGCAACACATTAACAGCGAACAGCCATCGCTAAGGAGCAGCTGGCATGAACACACACACACACACACGATGGAAAGCGATGACATCACGCTCCCCCCTGTGATGTTTTTGTTTCCACCCTGAGTCACTGGGTGAAGTCACAAACACAACGATTACAGCAAAACACACTTTAATTTGGACCCGAGCGCTCACATCACGCCCTCAGCGTGAGCGGGAACGTTAACCGGCTCGACCGCCGCCGCCAACGCCGCAGATTTAAGCCAGATTTAAGATTTAAAATGAAATTTCATGAGTCGTCTTGTTGTTTTTGAACACTGAGCAACATTAATAAGAGAAATCACTTATCTGCTGCGCTAATCTTTAGATATGAAAATGCATTAGAGGGCCGCTCACAGCGTCCTGCAGCCACACAAATCTGTGATTATCAGACAAAACAAGTTCATTAATCACTGCTGGGCAGTGTTGGGGAGTAATGGAATACATGTACCACCGTTACGTATTTAGAATACAAACTATGAGTAACTGTATTCCGTTACAGTTACCGTTTAAAAAGGTGGTATTCAGAATACAGTTACTTTGGTGAAATAAATGGATTACACGGCGGTACTTTCCTGTTTCATATTGTCGCGGGTCAGGACTGTTTGGGTTTGTTTGACAGCTATGTTCTGTTGTTCCAGGCGGCAGCGTTACGGTTGCCATGGTTACAGGGTGACGCGCTCTCTCGCTGGTCGTGTCCAAATTCATGGGCTGCCTCCTCCTGAGGACCGGGCCTTCGCAATCTAAGTGGGCCGGGTCCTCAGACGGTCGGGTAGGTCGGAAGTAAACGGGTGTGAGTGTTTCCTGGGTGAGAGAGCGCCTTTTTGCTGTTGTTGTTGTGCTAAGCTAAAAGGCAGAATGCTACAGGCGTGGCTCTAAAGCATGTAGCCTGATGGGCAGTGTAGTCCGTGCTGCAGCGAGAATGGACTACCATACACGTTGGTCGTGTCCAAATTCATGGGCTGCATCCTCCTGAGGACCGGGCCTTCGCAATCTAAGTGGGCCGGGTCCTCAGACGGTCGGGTAGGCCGGAAGTAAACGGCAGTGAAATTGGACGGTCCAGCCTTCTGATTAACGTCACCGCTGTCTCGGTGGAGTTTAATAAACTCGGCCGTCTGCTCCTTGCTATATAAAATATAACAGGACACTGGAGTAAACTCTCGACCGTCTCACACTTCTGTTTAATCAGTTTTCTGTTTGACGTTTAGTCAGCTGTATAAAAACCGAGGAACCCACTCGGGGGATTAATAAAGTTTTATTTTATCTAATCTAATCTAATAACTTTAATCTCAGCCAAACCGATTTACTCACGAACAAACAAAACACTGTAAAAGCCCAACAATAGCATTTTTAGGTTGTCTCAGGTACTTATATATTACGTTTAACCCGAGTAGCGAAAGTCCGCGGTGATCTGAAAATGATGTGCCGGGAGTTGTGCCGTTCTCGGCGGCTTCAGTGACCCTCGAGCTCCCGGCTCGCTATCGAGCTGGTGGGTAACAGACGTCTCCGAAAACGTCGAAGCACTTTTCCAAATATGCGATATCTTGATAAACCGAGCAGATATTTGATGTTTACACAGCTACTTTCTCGCCTGAAAATATGTTAAAAGTTTATTTTGTGACCCAGAAAAATTAATAAGAGTAATTTTAAAACGTAGTACCGGCCGCCATTACCGGAAACTAGAGTTTGGCTGGGCTGCGCTATGAATTCTGGGATATGGTGGGCAAAGAAGGATACACCAGACCCATCCTCAAATTCGGAGAAAATGAGGACCCATTTGTCGGCTGCATTCGGAGCAGCCTATGAATTTGGACAGCCTTCGGCGCGTCGCTGTGACGTAATCGGTCTACAAATGCGGCCTCAGGAGGAGGCAGCCCATGAATTTGGACACGACCGTTATGTGTCTGTGAGCAAGAGGAGGGAGAGAAAGGAAAAGTCCGAGCTGTCACGGAGCAGAAACGGGAGCTGGAAGCATGTAAATATAATAATAACCACTGCAGCCAAGAAGAGTGCCTGACGAGCCCAGCTGTAAGTAAGCTATTAAGACTCGACTGTACACTGTGTTCGTGTTTTCCTCCGGAAAAAATAAGTTCCGTTGGAGCAGCCTTTCAACGCCTCTCTCTGTCTCTGGCAAGCAAAGTTGACCCAGACAACAAAGTAAAGCTAGTTTTCGGCTACCAGCCCGACAAGGAACCCACCGTATTAGCCAGATGTCCCTTTACTACGGTTCGGAGCCGCGGACCTTCAGTAACAGTAATAAATCACAGCAATAGTACATTCACGTAGTTGTAAACAGCATGATAATATATTAAGTAATCCAAAGTATTCAGAATACGTTACCCTCATTGAGTAACGTAACGGAATACGTTACAGAATACATTTTGGGGCATGAATTCGGTATTCTGTAATGGAATACATTTTAAAAGTAACCTTCCCAACACTGCTGCTGGGACATCGGTTACATGTTTCTTTCATGCAGACGATTTTTAGAAAATCCCCAAGAGAGACAAAACTTCTCAGACACCCTGACACCATTCATAAAGTAAAGACCCATCAGAGCACTTCGCTCTCACACTGCAGGCTTACTTGTTGTTCCTAGAGTATTTAAAAGTAGAATGGGAGGCAGAGCCTTCAGTTTTCAGGCCCCTCTTCTGTGGAACCAGCTTCCAGTTTGGATTCAGGAGACAGACACTATCTCTACTTTTAAGATTAGGCTTCAAACTTCAGACCGCTGGAGGACTTTTGACGGTCCAATTCATCAGGACTGCACTGTTGTGGAAATGCAAAATAAACCAAGAGGCACAAACGTCTTTACAAGTTCGATTTCCTTTGCAAACAGGTCAAACAGCACGACAGCAGTCTGCATGTTTCTGACAGACTGTAAGCCTCGAATATTTATAGAGTCGGGAGGTGAGGACGAGTCAGGCATACGCTGAATAACAACCCTCAGCAGCATCAGTCTAAGACACAGCTGACACTGGACACAGTGAGACCATGCATTAGCCTCTCTTCATGCCTGGTTCGGTTTGCCTTCTTCACACTGAGGCACAGAGAGAGTCCGTCACACCTTACTGCTGCTGAGTCCATCAGCACCTGGTATCTGACTTTTCCTCCAAATGTCACTTCTCTGAGGTGCTAGTTTGGACTTCCCAAACAGGATTTAAAGCTGAAAGATCAGGTCGTTTTCACCTTTTCTCAGCAAAATGGGAGGATTTAAAGGACTGTGGCGTTTGACAGTGATGCATGCTGTGCCAAGCAGAGAGTATTCTTCCACCAAACACATGTAAAAGAGCCCAAATCCTCCCATCTGTCGTGCTTTCAGAGCAGATCTGATGCATCACAGCTGTTACGCTGTGCAGGTGTTAGGACCTGCAGTGCAAAGAGTGGGGCTGTGTGTGTATCAGCTGTTGTAGTTCTGTATTTTCTAATTGGCTTTCTCACATTACGTTAGTTTTTATTGTTTGTAAAACTTTTAGTATTTTTAGTTCTTACTGTATGAAGGGCACAGCTGTCACCAACCTGTGGAGGAAACTTCATTTGTGTTCTCAGCCCGGTGTTGTGCACCCCACTTTATTTCCACAACAACAAGTGTGCTACTAGCGGTGGAATCTGAGGTGGGACCGATCATCATGAAGAACGTATTTGCAGCCTCTGTCTCGATTGGCTGAGACACAAAGAGAGCTGCTCTGGTGAGCCCACATCGTCTCCACTGGGATCTTTTCTCACCTTCAAAGGTGAGATAAGTAAATAAACTGCTTCATCCCTGCACAACATGTTGAAGCTGAAGACCACACCGGTGCCACTGCTGTCACACAGGAGTTCACACAGGCGGTCAGAAAACGTTTCCTGGACTGACGAGTCTCGATTTCTGCTGCAACGTTCAGGTGATCGGCTCAGAGTTTGGAGGAAACGGCGTGGATCCATCCGGTCCGTGTCACCAGCTCACGCTGCTGCTGGTGTGATGGTGTGGGGGCATCGTCAAAACACCACCTGAGTGCTGTTGCTGAGCTCGATGTCTCAAAGCTCAGTCGGCCTCCGCACATCTGCAGCAGCTCTGTGATGTCATGTCAACATGGACCAAAACATCTGAGGAAGCGGCGTCTGCCTCTCTCACAGTTTGAGAAAGTCAGACATGTTTCTTTTTTTTAAACTATCAATCTCCATGTTTAAAGAGAGCGACGTCTAAAGGTGCTGACAGGTTTTTACGAAGTTTGCAGTGATGGCTGCAGCTCAGGTGGTAGAGCGGGTCCAGTCTGCATGCCAAAGTATCCTCGGGCAAGATACTGAATCTCTCTGATGGATCCATCAGAGTGTGATGTTGAACAGAAAACACTTAAACACAGAAAAGAGTGCTTGAATGAACAGATGAAGGAGTATTGCATATAGTGCATGTGGTGAGAAAGTGCATAAACAGGACCACTCACAGGAGACTTCTATAAAACATTTTTTATTAAACAGAATAAAATTCACAAAATGCACCCAAAGAATCTGCTTTTTTTTTCTTAAACAATGACAGCATGAAAGTATATACAACCAAGATCTGTCTGTGTACTATGAGAAAGCCGTCCTTCAGGGGAGCTCGTCTCTCTGAGCACACACAGCGCTGCACAGAGAACATCAGCAGAACTATTGTGGTATAATATATTATCATATATTTTAAAATATTAATATTCATTATTATTATCAGTAGTATGACTCAGTAGTAATGTGAACAGCAGTCGTATTTGCAGCAGCAGCACCAGCAGAGGGCGCAGCAGTAAATTATATCTGGTTCATGCAGACTCGGCAGCGGCTGATCCGGTTACCTGGAAGGGGTCCTGAGTCTCTCCAGAGCTGCGGTCGACTGCACACAGAGACAGAAATACAAACAGGAAGTAGTCAGTGTAATGATCCAGGTGAGTGTCCAGTGTTTTTCTGTCAAGGCCCTGCCCTTTGGGGGCGGAGCCCTGGTCCCACACTTCCACACTGGTTCCCTGTCTGCCATCTCTGGCAATCAGCAGGACCATACTTAAGACCAGCACTGCCATCAGTTCTTCACCAGATCGCCATGGTGGTAACCAGGCCTCGTAACTTCTTGTTTCTTAATCTCATGTCCCACAGCAATCTCGCCAAGTCACCACGTGACTCGTTCGCAACTCCTTACTCTGGACACGGCATCCATGGTCAATACTCAGCTTCATTTTGTAACTCGCTCTCCTGGATTTGAATTACTGACCTGTTTCTCCTGCCTGTCACAATCCTCTGGATTACTGGAATACAAGGTTGGAATTCCACTCACTCACTCACCACTTGGACGCCCACCCGGCTACCCCACCCTCCCTCCACAGTTTTATGTCTCCACCTAAAGCTACAGATCAATAACCAGGATCTTTCCACTCCCGCTTCGCTCTTCCTCTGTTTTCAGTGTTTCCTCGTCAGAGATTCCCCCGCCACGTCTTCACGTCTCGCCATTGGTTATTCTGCATTTTCATTAAAACTTGGGAAATCTTATTATTGCTCTGTGTTGTGTCTGCACTTGGATCCACTCCCATGTAACTGCCTTCTGACCTTGAAAGTATGAACTGGCTGAAGAAATGGACCCAATTCCGACGGCAATCGCTAAGCAGGCAGTCATGGTTCGGTCAACATGTCCTGACTTTAAGTCTTTAAGTAATCCGTGTAAAATTTCTATCCACAAACTGTAATTTCTGTTCTGAAGGCACTCCCGGTCCTAGTCAGCCACCTGCACCTACCTGTCCTCCATCCACAGCCACCATAGGGGCTCAAGCCCATTTTCCACAATGCTGTCTCCCTGGCACCTGAACTATTTTTGGGTGAGTTGGGTTGGTGTGTGGAGGATTTGTTACAGTGCTCGCTTGTTTTCGGTCGATGCTTTGAAACTCTCCTATTTTGTTGGACAGCTGAGAGGAAACGCACTGGCATGGGCTGAAGCATACTTTTCCTCTCACCCTGGCCTCTTCCTGAAATTTGATCAAACAACCAGCTCTCCCGCTTGTTCCTCTTCAACCTCCCATTCCTGCAACTGTTCTCAATAACCAAAGTTTAGCCTTGATCACTCATCAAATGGAACCAGTCCACTTAGTTTTATTTGGTAATCACAGAGACTCTTTCATTCCACACTTTTGCTTCCCCCTGAGACCCCTCTGATCTTCAGCTATCCATGGCTAAACAAACAATGCCCATATAGACTGGCCCAGTGATGAGGTCGCAAGCTGGAGTCTGTTCAGTCTGGTCAACTGCCCAAGATCGGCGCTACCTTACAGCTCACACGAATTTCCCTCACCACCTGATTCACCATCTGTCCACTGAGTAACACAACCTTCAAGAAGTTTTCAATAAAGATCAAGCCTGTCGCGTCCTCCTCACAGGCGCTGTGGTTGTGCCGACCTTCTCTCCAGAGCTCCAATACCCTCAAGCCACCTCTCCATTGCCTCCCTTTCCAGCTGAGGGTTACATTGGTGAGTTGTTAGCTGCCGGGATCATCCATCCCTCCTCAAACCAAGTATGTTCTGGTTCCCTTTTCGTTCCCAAGAAAGACAAGACACTATGACCGTGCATTGATTAACGAGCACTGAATGACATTTAAAAACTAGTAGCTTTACCTCCCATTAACTGCACATTTGAACCGTCCACAGGGACACTATTTTCATGAACTCTCTGGAATCCTCATCACCTCATTTGTATCAGGGAGGCGGATGAATGGAAGCATTTAATATACCATTCGGACACTTTGAGTACTTGGTGATACCTTTGGGCCTCACCAATGCTCCCGTGGTTTTCCAGACCCTCATTAATGATATGTTGAGGAATTTATTTTGAACATGTTTGTTGGGTGGAAAAGATCAGGATAATATTCTCAAGACACATCAGATCCATGTTTGAAGTGTCCTGGTCTTCTAGAGAGCTGCCAATACATCAAGGCAGAAAAATTTGAGTTTCACTCTCCCTCTGTCACCTTCCTGGGTTATACCTTGGCAGGAGGTAAGGTGAAGACGTACAATCTGTCTGTCCCATGTCTCGAAAGCATCTGCAATGTTTTCTCAGATTTGCCAACCTCTAACGCTAATTCATCAGAAACTACAGTCAGATTAACCACACCTCCTGCTCACCTTACCTTCAACAAAATTCCTTTCGCTCAGTCCCCTGAAGCCTAGACAGCTTTCATCAAGTTAAAACAACTCTTCACCTCTGCACCTGTCCCGGTTACCTATATATCACGAAGCAGTTTACAGTGGACATCGACGGCTCTGATTCAGGTGTCAGGGCCGTACTCGCTCAGCGAACCGGGCTACAAGGTAAGCTGCAGCCATGTGCCTTTTTCTCTTGTTGTCTAACTGCCACGGAAGAAAATTGTGATGCAGGAGATTGTGAGTTGCTAGCCATCAAGTTAGGAACTGATGAACCAGTCCATATCAGTGGAACTAGCCAGCATGACTTCTTTCCCATTGTGATCTGATGTATTTTCTAAGTGTTCCTTAAATTCTGAGCCGTGTATATCCCAACAGGCTGTATACACATGAAGGTGTTGCGCAAATACGGTGTATATAAATACACAATATTTCAACTCTTTACAAAAAAAAAAAAAAAAAAAAAAAAAAAATCACCTGGTCCTCAGCAGGTAGACTTTTGGCAGTTTGCTAGTCTGGAGCACTGAGCTGTGTGTTAACATGGTGACACAAAGGAAAACAGCAGTGACCTTAGCAAAGGTGTGTCATACCTGAACATGTTGCTGGGGTTCAGAGCAGCCAGCCAATAGCTGTAGGAGTTGGTGTAGAAGTTGCAGGTTCCTCTTTCATGACACTCAATGAAGGGGAGCTTCCTGAAGTGTTCTAGACAGGACCCAGGTGAGGCCAGAGGCTGACCCGACCCCTCCGCCCCTGCTCCTGTTTCCTGGGGAACCAATCACAACTTGGGTCAAAGGTCAGAACAATGGTTCATCCACTGCAACACTGGTTTGGTACTTTTGAGAACTGTTTTTATTTGCTTATTGTACCTTAAAAAAAACTGTAGATATGAAAACATGAGCTCACCATCACAAAGGAGTAACCCGTCCAGAGCGAGACCCAGTTGGTGGGACAGGTGGGAATCATACTGGTCTGACTGTGGACGGCGATCACCGTGGAAGCTCTGGCCTCACACACAGAACACCTGCGACACGAGAAACAGCACCCCGTGAACATGTGTCGCCCGGTGCATCACAAGTTCACGAGTAGAGAAACATTGGTATTGGTGTGAGACAGAAGTGTGGGGCTGTGTTTTACCGGCTAATGTAGTTGCTCAGTGACTCGTTAGTGACGAAGGGCAGCCCTTCTGCCACCAGTTTATCTGTGGACAACCAGTAGGACAAGTCGTTGTGTGCGGCGTAGAGACAGTTCTGCCCAGGGCTGCAGATCAGGAAGGGCATGGTGGTAAAGCGCCTCAGACAACTACCTAGCGTACCTGCAGAGAGAGACGGACGTGTTATTTTAACCCTCTTGGGTCTCCAGTTGCGCTACAGATTTAAAGTATTCAAATGCACCTCTGGATGAGGTCTGCACACCCATGAAGTTTAACAGGTTTTTTTCCCCCAATTTTTTAATGTCAAGCATTATTTTTAAAGTAGAATTCAGACTTCTCAAATGTTTCATATGAATCTTTAATAGAAAATGTAAGCAGGGTCTTGAATTACCCAGGTCTTGTCCGTGAGCTCGACTGTTGCCGTTGATGAACAGCAGGGAGTAACCCTCGTATATGAGTTTTGTTTCTTGAGGACATTTTGGGATGTCGGTTGTCTGGCTGTGTCTGGTGAACAACAAGCTGATCTTTTCAGGTGATGCTGACATAATACCCGGTGTACCCCGAGAACCTTTAAAGCCAACTGGACCTTGTGGGCCTGGACAACCTAAAACACAGAGCAGTCTCAGATCCACCACAGCAGTGATCCACAGCATTTAGTGTATATACATGGGCAGAGATGTTAGTCCCTTGTATGTGGTGCTAAAGCCACCAAACCTTAAATTAAAATTAAAACTCTGGGACGTCGCTGTCCCTCTGGGCACATATGAGTAAAGACTCCTTACAGACAGAGCAGACAGCAATAACAACAGAGATCTCTGATTATTCAAAGTGGAAACGTTCACATGTACCTCACGACCAGTTTGAAGTCTAACACAAATTCTGGACTTGGTCTGGATCACTATGTAGATCCTTCAGGTAGACAGAGGTGAGATGTGCCATTACGTCACTACGTTTATTTGTTTTGGGTTTGTTTTTTTTATCTGCTCACCTTCTATAAACGACAGCAACAAGACACAACATTAATTAACTGTAGGGACCTCTGATTGTGCCGTTTCTGCTGATGTGACTTACAGTCATACCACATCTATGTACGTCCTGTACCGGCAGTTTCAAGTTTCTATTAACCTCGCCTGCTCCTGCCAGAGTATTTTCCTCAGCAGGTATATCACTGCGTGAGGAAAATCTATTTGAAACATGAACAGGTTGGTGGCACAGGTGTAGATTTTCCCCACCTAACTTCTCGTCAAGGCTATCACATTAACTCAGCCGGCTGATTTTCCGACTGTTCTGCTGGGAAAGCTAATGGCAGCTAAGCTGTTTTGGCCAGCACAGACTTCGTGTTTGCGGCTAATTCTGAATTTTGACGAAACGCTGTAGAAGGGTAGAGTGGGGTCATGTTAACGATCTACTACACCCACCAAGGTCTTGAAGTTCAAATGAACGATTTACTCAACTTTAAAAGTACGATTCTTATATGTGCGATTTGTAAAACATATACAATAAAGTACTATGTGAAAGTTTACAATTAACTGAGTGACACAAACCACAGCTGCGTAACAGGATCAGAGGGTGACACAATACCACAGTGAGAGCAATAACATTAAGAATGTCCATTCAGTGTAGAAAACGTGTGGATTCTTTCCAGTTGAATTATTGCTGAAAAATGTTGTTTTACGCCAAAAAGTCTCTTTACACTCACATTCACTCTACAGCATTTTGAGTATTTCTAGCATTAAATTTGTGTTCAGTTCTAATGTTGGAGATTTCTTACCTCTTGTTCCAGGCACTCCTCCATCTCCCTTTTGTCCTTTTATCCCAGGGCCTCCAATTTGTCCTTTTTCACCCGTGTTCCCACAGTGCCCCTTCACACCTGCAGCCACAAACACAACATTGCTTCAATTCACACTTTCACTGCTTGTACCTGAAGCTTTGTGTCCTTCGGATCTCTCAGGACTCTCCAGGATCATGGAACACCCCCACAAGTTTACTTTGTTCCCCCAGTTTTATTCCTTTGTTTTTAATTAAGCTAGTGTGACTGACCAGGCCGGGTTTACTGCAGGCACCAGAAGTTGCAGTGAGATCTCCTGCAACTTTGTCCACACTCACCTTTGGGGCCACAATTCCCAGGGGAACCTGGAAATCCTTTTTCCCCACAGGGCCCTGGCTCTCCAGGTGAGCCTTTGTCTCCGGGAAACAACAGTAACTGTCTGGTTACATTTAGCCCCTTTGTTCCTGCAAGAGGTAACATTCAGTATTACATACAATACATGTGTCATCATGCAGGTGTGTGTTTCTGCTACGGTACCTTTTTGTCCAGGACAGCCCTGGGGTCCTGGTAAGCCGCATCCACCTGGTGGGCCTTTGTTCCCATTCAACCCTCAAACACAAACAAAGAGCAGCTCTATAAATCGCTTCACCTTCAGATATCAATATTATATCATTTAATAACATGAATATATAAGAGAGCATTAGCACACATATAGATAAGGGACAGCGTTTTTGGTACAATAAGGTCCGCTTTCTTTTCCCATTACAGTTTCTGTTGACCATTTAACCAAAGCAGACTTTGCTTGCATGAAATAAAAAGGCCTGTTTGCTGAACCTCTTGCTATGACTGTATGTTTAAATCTGAGAAATTAAAGGAATATCAGACAGACTAAACTATCACCGTATGCTGATGATGTAATTTTGTTTATTATAAGATACACAAATCACTTTTAGCTTAACTACATTTACTAAAAATAATGTGGACATATCTCAGGATGTGCCGTAAGTACAAATAAAGTCTGTGGGAAATCTCTGATGGACTGAACTTAGGAGGTAACTGGAAACCCCTTTAAAACCAGTGCCGTTGTTCTGGGAATCCATCCTACCTGACAAACCATCCTACCCGTTGTTTCTGTGCATGCGCACAACACGAAATTAAGTGCCAAACCATGCTACCTTTGTGAATAAGAGCTAGAGACATACTCTGACGGGTAAAATTAAGTGCCAAACCATCCTGGCTTTATGAATATGAGGTACAAGCATACTCTGATGGGCAACGTTAAGTGGCAAGCCGTCATACCTACTTAAATCTGTGCTGGAATTACTCTGAGACAGCAGAAATGTGCATAAACTCCTTACGGTAGGACGTTTTGCCAAAGTAGGATGGTTTGTCAGAACACTGTAACCTTCCAAACCATTCAGTCATTGAAGGCTGCATTGACTCAATGTGTAGTTCCATTTCTCGGGATGTGCACACCAGGTTATGTGGAAGATTACGACATAAGGTTTAAAGGTTTCATCCTCAGTTACAAAGTAGATTTCCAGCAGAAGTCTAAATCAGGTCAACAATATTACTTTTTAATGAAAATGATAGAAAGAACCTGACCTAAGTATTTCTGCAATACAGTTGATTGTTGAATTATTCTCGGTGTGGTTGCATATACCACAAGACAGATCCACACACAGCAGACATGATACCAAATACAAGTGGCTGTAACTGATGAGCCTATAAAAGTAGAGCAGTGATCTTTAAAGTACTTTTCAGTGCAATGAGGAAGAGTCCAGGGGGGAACAGTCAGCAGTGCAGGAGGTTCAATTAATTTTGCAAATGCTTGATACATACGCGAGGTTAAAGTGCATTTAACTTTCAGATTCTAGAATCATAAACTGAATTAACAAGATGTTCAGCGCATATTTAAAAGACGAATAATATCAGTGCCAGATTGGTGTCCATGCACCAACTCTTCTTCCTCATTCTGGTATGCAGATTTGTTGCTGTCAGAGATACGACCTACCACAGTGGTATCATCAGCAAACTAACAATTTAACAGATGTAAAGTGACAGAAGCAGTTTGTTGTGTAGAGAGCATACATCGCAGACAAGACACCTCATGGTGCGCGAGTGTTGTGTGAATTTAAACAACCCACTTCCTACAGAAGGAACTTCAACTTTCTGTTCTTTCTACAGAAAGTGGTTTGTGTCATATTAATCTAATAGACTCCAGTTTGTGCATGTAAATGGAGAGTCCTCTTCACACACTGAGGTTAATTATGGAGTTCCACAGGGTTCGGTGCTAGGACCAATTCTGTTTACATTATACATGCTTCCCTTAGGCAGCATCATTAGAAGACATAGCATACATTACAAAAGAATAGAGTTTATTTTTAACATGTGAATATAAGAAGAAGAAAAAGCAGAAAAACTTTGTTAAAGTGAAGATGTCAGGTTGTCATGAGTATCTCATATCCACACAATGTGCAATTCTTTTTCTGACAATGTTGCATTTTATTCTGTTGTATTGTGTACAGTATCTTATTCTTATTATCTTATCCTGTTCCAGTGTTTTCTTAATTTTTGCTGCTGTAACTTTGCACTGGCCACTTTCTGCTGTGACACAACAAATTTCACAAGTGTGGGACTAATAAAGGTTATCTTATCCTACCTTATCTTATCTTATGCTGCCAAGCTGTTCTTGCCCAGATGATAACTGTGGACACTGACTGAAAGTAGACGGAAGGCTAAACATCCAAAAATGAAAAATCTCCAACATTCTGGTCTAAAGTCTAAATATTTACTTTAATCTGAGAAATGGCAGCTGTAAAACCTATAGCTGTGGTTAATGTCACATTCATTCTGCGATATATGTGGAATTATATTTACGTCTTAATAAAAGCACGAGCTAAAAAAATAATCAGAGCAAATCATTTATCATAAAAGAAGTTTTGAGATAAATTAGGGCTTCTCTGTGCGCACGGCTGCTGAGTTCTACGTGTTGAGCATTTACATGAGAGGAATTTAATTGCACCCATGAAATGAAATTATTTGCTAAAATTATTTTTTACTTGCACAAATTTTTATGACATAAATATCATTCCATAGATATATGCACACCGTGAGGACAGACATGAAATTAAACAGCATTGTGAAGCTGCAAACAGCAAACATGGAGTGATTATTATTTCAGTCCTTACCAACAGGTCCTCTGACACCTACATCTCCCTTCCTGCCTCTGGGTCCTCGTGAGCCTGGTGGGCCACATGCACCCTGTAAAACCACAAAAGCAGCTGATGGTTTTTAATACTGTCATATTAACACTCCTTATTCTGTTTGATATAGACAAGCTGAATTTGAATTATTTGTAGTGCAGTGCTAGAAAACTCCACATGGGGGCAGTCTCTGCTTGGTAACAGTCAGCCTCAGTGAGCTGTTAAAGATGGGGTGGACTGAGGCCCTCTGATCAGATTTGTGGCTAAAGATAAGAACACTTCAAACTGCGTTTCCATTTGTCATGGGCGTGTCCCTAACTACTAATTTGTTGATTAAATGTAAATTTAGAGTAATAAACTATTCAAAAAAAACAAGGGGAAAAACAGAGGATGGCAAATGTTAACAGCCACAGTGGGTGTAGCATGTGGTATGCTAGCTAACTAACTTACTGTGAAGGATGTCATCTGTCCCACTGAACACCTTCCTCATTTATAACAGGCATTAGCATGGACAGCTATAATGGCTGCGTGCACTGCAGCCAGGGGTAGTAATAAGTAGCCCAACATTTCACCATTACTATAGTTAATATTGATTATAATATGTATTAGTATAATTATTTTTGTGATGAACAACAGTGGGTTCTTTATTTTTTTTAAATATATATGCAATCATCTACTTTACATCCCAGGAAACGTTAAATGGGTCTAAATTTATAAAGAACGGGTAGACTGCTCAAGTCCCCCTGAAGAAAGGGCTATACTAAAACTTTGTTTTATGATGTTTAAACATGCTCACATCTGACCTTTGACCTATGACCATGAACATAATAAGATTGTATGTTATTACCTGTACCCACACGGCCTGGCTATAGGCTTTCTATAAGCTGTAAAAACAGCTTTAACACAGATGTTAAACTGTATTCATGCAGTGTGTGATTTTGTGAAACTTTACGACATCATGGTGATGCCATAGGACATTATATTGAAAAAAATGTTAAAAATGTGTTGTACAGCTCTCTCTGTGCACTTTCATATATTACTTGATATGGTTTCTTGAATTTTTTTTAAGGTCAATTTGGATCTTGAGTGCTAAAAATGAATGTCAAGGTTAAATGCTGAGTGAACCCAGGTACTCGTGTTTGTGGTGATTATAACATTTTTACTGATTCTCACAGTTTGTGTCACCTGATTTTAGCCCAAATTAAACCAGCTCGAGCTCTCTTTGGTATCTAGCATCACACAGATTTGGACACTAGACTGCTAACAAACAGATTCTGAACGAACTGCTTCCCGTAATGTTTCTGTGTACTGACCAGCTGGCCTTTTGGACCACTGTCTCCATCGGAACCAGGTTTTCCTGCGATACCTGGTGTTCCTTTACATCCCTTATCCCCTTTGAAACCAGGACCTGGAGGACCAGGAGGGCCCTTACAGCCAGGCGGACCTACAAAAGGACAGAAGATGTTGTTTACGTACTTTGTTTACACCAAGTTTAGTCATCTGGGAAGTCCAGACATCCTGAAAGTCCTCTGCAAATCCAACAATTCTGAGTATGTTTGTCTCTCCACACTGTGGGAAACTATAGTTGCATCTAATTAGTCGCACTTGAAGAAAATGCAACTCTCAAACACACACAGAAAAAAAATGCTAAATCCCCCACAGTAGCCTCTAAATCATTTCACTGACGAGACTTCTAATGTGTCTCGTCACCTTTTGGTCCTTGACATCCAGCCGGTCCTATTCCACCCTTGCCTCCTGGAAAGCAGACTCCTTCCGTACCAGGAAGACCGGGAGGGCCAGGTGCTCCAGGAGGTCCAGGGCAGCCTGGATTTCCTGTTGGACCAAATGGCCCAGGAGGTCCAAGGGAACCGGGAGGACCCTTCTCCCCGGTACACCCTGAAGAGACCAGAGGAGACAGCACTGTGTTTTTCTTCTTTAGCTCTGACTGAACACTAAACACAGGGTTTGATGACAGGACTCACCAGGTGGACCTTTCTCTCCATCTCGTCCTGGAGGTCCAGGCTTAGATACTGGGAAAAGAAACAGAGGTTAGGAAGTAACGCCGAAACTGATGCGTTTGATTCTGTGAGAATTAAAGGTATGACTATTTACTGTCTCTGAGGTCTGGTCCCTGGATTTTGGTTCCTGGATTCTGGTCTCTGAGTTTTGGGGGTTTTGTTAAAAGTTTTATGTTCATTCCAGGGCCGGTTCTAGACAGGCATATATGAGGGGGCTGATAGAAATGTAAAGGGGGCAAATGGTGGCAACAGAGGAAGGAAAGTGGTGGGGGTGGTTGGGGGGTGCTCTAGATCATCGATCCACAACATTTTCTGCACCACGGACGGTTTAATGTCAGACAGTATTTTCACAGACCGGCCTATAAGGTGTCGCAGATAAATACAACAAAATAAAACAAAACGACCAAAACAAGAACTGTGCTGTTTTGTAAAAATACTAATAAACGTGAATTCACTGTGTAACTTTATTAGCAGCGTCCTCCTGAAATGCGCCAAGAACATTGAGAGTAACATCCTCTGCCCTTTAATGCTCTCTGGTTGCTATGGTAACGCATAAATATTTCTTTCAAAATAAGACACAGAACTACAACACGGGAAAAGAACCAGGGAAACCAAATTTCACACCCGAGCCTCAACTCTTGCGGGCCCGGTACCAAACGACTCACGGGCCGGTACCTGTACCGTTCCGTGGCCCACGGGTTGGGGACCGCTGCTCTGGATAACTGTTTTTGTCATGTAATGGGAATGTAATCAGGTCTCCACCCTAAAGCCTGACCAACTTAGCTCTTAGTGTCACTGAAGCACGCAAACCCCCTGACCATGTTAAGGTGGCAATCCGTCAGGGGGCAAACTGAAAAGTAAAACAACCATAATTGAAATAAAATCTTCCTCATCAGATTATAAAGACTAAAACATGACATTTACCTTAATTGGATGGCCTATATCAAATTTAACAATTGCCAGTATTAACAAAACTATAAAGGGTTGGCATAGTAATAAAAAAAATTATTCACCATCTATTTTCCTACAATTCTCAAATTAATTTGTAGAACAGAACATTTGAACTTTTTTTATTCTTGTTTGTCTTGTTTTTTTTTTTTTTTAAATAGGTTTTCTAGTAATGAGTGTGTTTTGCTATCCTGTGTTTTGGTTCATCGTTTCTATTCCTTCCTGTGTATTTGGTTCCTTCTGGGCTTTGCTGCTCTCGCTTTTGTCTCTCTGTCTTTGTCCTCTTGTGTTCTCATTGGATACCAGTCTTCTTCCATGTTTATTTTCTTTGTGTTGCTTTCTGTTCATGGTTTTGCTCATGTCTTGCATTGCTTTGCTTCAGTAAAAGCGCCGTTTTCTTGAATAACCTGCTGTGCATTTGGGTCTGGCGCCTGTGTGGAGGTGGCAGGGTAAAATTTCCCCTACCTCCCATCGCTCCTTTCTCTCCAGGAGGTCCAGGTATCCCATCCTGTCCCTGGTTTCCTCTTGGACCAGATGGGCCAGAAACGCCAGGTGGCCCAGTGTTACCTAAATATGAAGACATAATTCATGCACAGTGGTCTGTTCTTAGGTTTAAGGCAATAAAAACAGACAGCAAAGTGTATATTGGAACACTGCTGATGTACCTTTGAGGCCAGGGGGACCTGGAGAGCCAGGTTTTCCTTTAGGACCATCATAACCTTTTTCACCAGTAGACCCAGGAGGACCTGAAACAAACAGTCAGGGTTTGATGTAGCTTTTAGTAATGTATGCATGTCTTTTAGAACATTTCATTAAAAAAGTAAATCAAGAATTTCTATCTGTATCTCTCCATCTATCCATCCATGAATCACACCTTTGCAACCAGGTAGTCCAGTGGGTCCTATAGGGCCACAGGGGCCACTGACTCCTGGGGGACCGAACAATCCATTGTTTCCTGGTGGTCCCTTACTACCTGGAGGTCCTGGAAATCCTGGACTTCCCTGAAAGGACAGATCATTCACTCTGGCAAGTATTATCCCAATGATAAATACATAAATATGTCAGCTTTGTAGGGGTGTTTTTTTAAAACCGCTTATAATTTGCTTTTTGCAACTTAAAATTTTACATCAAGTATGGATTTTCCTAAAGAGAATCAGCCAATCAATTCTGTAAAATACTGGTTGTGAAAACACTTTTACATTTGAGAATCAAATAATTTATATTTTAGCCACTCATTGCTTCTTCTGTGTGTGCACCGTTTTATTCACTTCATGATTTTACTTTGCTTGCAAGTTTCTAGGCCGCTGAGATGAAACACAAACAAAACCAAAGTTAATTTTTTATGTTAGTCTTCAAGATTCAAGAGTTTAAATGACCTGGCTTATGTGCTTAACATGCAGGCTAATTTGTACATGTTAGAATACCTTAATGACAAAAACAGGATATTAAATACTTTCACATTAACGATGAAAAGCATAACACATGAAAACCATAAATTAGCACTCTCAGCTGGCTTTGGAGTAATGCCCCAGATTTGTTTTTGAGTTATATAATTAACGTCTTATTATGGGTCGGGTCTCTAAAAACTATGACCACAATCAGCGTCAAGGGGCAGCCCTGGCATGGTCCGAAACCCACCAGCAATGGCTGTACAGAGACCGAACGGCTCATAGCAATGGGCCAGACACCCTAAGATCCTGAAGCACCCCCCCACAGGACACTCTGAGGGATGCAGTCATATGCCTTCTCCAAGTCCACAACACACACATAGACTCGTCGGCTAAACTCCCACACATCCTCAAACAGTCTAAAGAGTTGGTCCAGTGTTCCGCAACCAGGACAATAACTGCATTTTTTCCTCCAAATCTGATGTTGATGGAGGGTTAACCCTCCAGTTTTGTGAACGCAGAGTGCCATCCTCTCCAACCAAAAGATGTCCATTCACCTCAAGCCAAACATTTACAGGAGCATCATGTGCCCGTTAGCCCTCTATGGCTCTGAGTGCTAGCCAGCAACAATAAATAGACTCTCCATTCAATGGAAATGGTCATGTTATCCTAGGCCTTACCCTATGGGGTCACAATATGAATAAAATGTCAGAATGAGTTGCACCAACTGCAGATGAGGTGCAAAATTCTTGCACCTCATCTGCAGTCTTCATTGCTTTTGGCCATGTGTCCATAGCTTTGAGGGTATGGACACATGGCCAAAAGCAATGAAGACTGAGTGATGAAGATCTCCTTACACCTGAGTCCTCAAGGATGAAACCCCGTAGGGAGACTAATGAAGCAGTGGTGCGACCAACTTAACCTCCTCAGACCCAAACTCTTCCATGGCATCATTTTAATTTCTCTTTGATATTTGGGCATATTGGGACCTGATGAATGTAAAAACAAAGAATTGCCAGATTTTATTTTCCTAATTTTTGTTTCTGACAAAAGTTAGCTCCACATATGAGGACATTCATTTAAAGTTTTGATAGAACAGTGGCAGTATAATGTCCTTGTAAGTGGATATCAAGCTCATCTAGAGAAACATTTTGTGTTGTGGTCTAGAGAACCCAAAATATGTGGACCCCAGGTCCTAGGAGGTTAAGGAAGAAATGCACTGTGTGAATAGCGTGTCAGAAGATGTCTATGATCGTTTCAGTTGAAGACGGATGCCCACTGCAGCGAACCCTGCACTTACCTGGGATAAGAAGAACTGCCATCATAAACGGCTTTATGAAGAAAATATTTTATACTATAACCAATATCATATGAACTTCAAATTATATGCACCTTATCTCCTGGATATCCTTTAGATCCTGGTCCAGGTGGACTAGGTTCTCCTTTACAACCTTTAGGTCCATTGTATCCTTGACTTCCAACTGCACCGGGAGGACCACAGCGTCCAGCACAACCTTTCTGACCCTTTAAACCTGGAGAGAAAACACCATGAAAGCCTTTATAATTTCTTCCTCTCCTTTCCGAATTAAAACTGAGAAACATTGCAACAGAAAAGCATCTTAGATGGTTTATGTTTCTTCACTCAGGCAGGGGGACATTACCCGGTGCCCCTATTTTTCCTTTGTCACCACGGGGTCCACAGCTACCAGGAGGACCTTTCCTTCCATCTCTACCAGGGTCACCAGGAAGTCCTGATAAACACATACAGTTGTTGTTGATAGTCATGCAGAATCATAAGAATTTTTCTGTCTGAATTTTGGTGTCTGACAGGGCTTCACATTTCAAGACTGCATGACAAGGAGTGACAACATGACAGCAATGAGTGTCATGTTAAAAACAGCAAACCCCTGGTACACCATTTTTAGAACACAAAGTGAGGTGCATATCCTTAACAGGGCTCTTTCACAGTGTTGGAAGAGAAGATTTAGGCTTAGTGGTTCTAGGTGCCAGCAGTCAGTGTTTAAAGCTGATGATGATTGACTGGGATGCTCATTTTGGTCAACTTGAGATCACCTTGTTAGGGTCGGGGTTAACCCTAACCTAACCCCTCTCTCTTTCAGATACAAAGAAATTACAGAGAGACTACACTTTGTTTACAACTCTCACAAACTTCCTAACATGACAGTTCACCTTGAGGCCCACAGTTTCCAGTTCGACCCTTGGTTCCATCTTGGCCTCGTGGCCCGGAGAAGCCCTTGTCTCCTTTATCGCCAGTGAGGCCTCTGAGCCCTGACAGTAAGAAAGGAAGAAGACAGGTCACTGTAATGAAGGCACATAATCTGACAAATTAAAGAAATCATATACAGTAAATGTGTTAATCAGTGAGCTTTAGCAGTACTCGTAGGCTAGTGTTTACAGGTTAGTGTTGTAAACTCAGCTAACCACTCTGAGAGAGAATGTAACACGATAAATAAAAGCTTCAACACTAAAGAGTGATGCTTAATAGAAAAGAACAGATTACCTGCTAAGCCTTTCTCTCCAGGCTCTCCAAATATCTCAATGTTTGTCTGAAGTCCTTTTGGTCCAGTTTCTCCTTGGTCCCCCCGAGGCCCCGGAGCACCCTGAGAGCCAAAGAACCCATTTGCACCCATCTGACCTGAGAGGCAGAGTAACAGAGAAGGGTCAGACAGACAGACAGACTGTTGGTGAAAATAACTGACTCGCTGGTGGCTAAATGAAACCTTTTGGTCCTGGTCGTCCAAGCTCTCCTGGTTTCCCGTCATCCCCTGGAATCCCAGGTGGTCCCTGAGGACCAATGTCTCCTCTGATCCCTAAAAAACAAACATATGTTGATATTCAATATTGTTTCATTTGCCCATACATCTATCTTTACACTATTGTTTCATTTATATTAACAATCAAAAACTTTAGTACCAGTCTTAAACATGCACAAGGTTCATGGATTAGGGTTAGAGTTAGGTTCATATCAAATATTTTATATGGAATTTTTTACCTATGGGACATACTCAAATAAAAATGCTATGAAAATTGAACTGTGAGGCTAAAACGATTTATTCTAAAGGGAACATTGTCTGCTTTCTGAATGTAACCCGACCCTTCAGTGGGTCACCAGCACTCTGGTATAGGTTGAGATCAAAAATGTAGTTTTAGTCCATCTTCAAACTATTTTTCCTCATCAAACTTTTCACTGACAAGTGAAAAGGTTGTGCCTCCTCACCTGGGCTTCCTGGCTCCCCATCACTACCTCTCTGGCCTTGTGGTCCCATCGCTCCTATAGGTCCTGGTTTTCCAATATTCCCTTTGGACCCAGATGGCCCCTGAATCCCCAATACTCCTGTGCCAGGCCGCCCAGCATCTCCCTTCAAACCTTTTGGGCCTCGGCACCCTGAAGGACAGGACAGTATCAGAGCAGATCTGTTTCTGTTTGGTGACGTCAACTCTACCCAGACTAGCTGTCAGATGTGATACCTGGAAATCCAGTGAAGCCCGTCGGTCCTGGCTCTCCATCAGGTCCAGGAGGTCCAGGTATACAGATTCCAATAACACCAATGGGACCAGCTACACCACACAGACCTCTGTGACCTGAGAAATACTTCACCTCAGTTTAGGTGTAAATGAATTGAATGTATTTCCTTGTTTGGTAGGTTACCCTACAACATAAATGAATATCCAGATGCAGTTATTAAGTATTTTTGCCCTTTCTTAGAGAACCATCCTCTCGATCTTACTGTGAAACATAATTTGTTGCTAACCAGTTCGCCCTTGAATCAGCAGAGCTGGATCATCACTTCATGGGTTAACTACCTTTGGATCCTGGCAGACCAGCTTGTCCCGGTGGTCCTGGCTCTCCATTTATTCCTTGAGGTCCAGGGTCACCTGGAGGTCCTACAGAGCCATCTTCTCCCTGAAGTCCTGACTGACCGTTTGGGCCTGGAAAACCAAAACCCTTTTCCCCCTGAGACCACAGAGAGCAGCAGAACAGGAAACCAGTAAATGACATTTATAACCAGTTGGCAAACAATGATTCATATAATCTTCTGATCTTCTTCTGATATATTCACCTTATAAAGAAGTTATTTAATCAGCTCTTAATAAGTGTGAGCTGAATTAGGTGAGTCTGAACGTCAAACAAACCAACATGCGACAGATGATAGTTCATTACAAATGTCAGAAAACCAGCTTCTGCTTTCAACAGTGCTGTTGCTTATTCAGATCACTGGTCTTTGTTCAGGTCAAAGGTTCTCCATGACGCCATCTTCTTTGCTAAAGCGGAGCATCAGTTCTCTGAGGTTAGGCTTCTGGTATTATTACTTCTCCAGGGCTGTGCTGACCGCCCTTGACCACCAGAGTGCAAGTGAGATTTAGCTTGTTTTCCCATCAATGGATATAAATCAAAATTATCATTGTTACTGAATTCATATTCTTCGCCATGCTGCAGAGTTTGAAATCTGGATAGACTGATTGCTTCGACGGACAGCTGTCTTTCATACAGGTAACAAGTTGAGGCTCCCAGTGTCAGCTCGTTACCTGTATGAAATACACCTGGGAGCCAGAAATCTTACTGATTTATAGAGGGTTCAAATACTTCCAAATATTTCCTTCATGAAAATGCAAATTAATTTATAACTTTTTGAAATTCATTTTTCTGCCTTCTCTCACTGTTCAAATAAACCTACCATTGAAATTATAGACGGATCATTTCTTTGTTAGTGGCAAACTCACAAAATCAGTTCAGATAATGTTTTCCCTGACTGTATGTTTTTAATTTGTCCTCCAACTGCCAAAACTTTGGAGAACAACCAACCTTCTGAGGTCTCAGTTGTCACTGGTGACAACAACAACCATTGTTTGGTACCTTTATGGGTTTTGTTAAAAAAGTGTATTCCGAAAACGCAGTGTTGTGACGATTAGCACTGTTGCCTTGGAGTTGTGTAGTCTTTATCTCTCACCAGCTGTGTTGTGTTTGGATCACACAGTTTGCCGAGGATGTTGGTCGCTTTCACAGTTTGTTTATGATAACAACTTTCTGTTTGATTGAGTTACCTTTGGTCCCGGCATCCCAGGAGGTCCTGATGGTCCTGCTCGTCCTTTAATGCCAAAGCTAGGTAGACCTGGGGCTCCTGGGAAACCCTTCACTCCTGAGATAATATAGAAGTTGTTAACTAAAATGATGATAAAGACTGTTGTAACCCTGTGAGCTCCAAGGCTCAGAGGGTCTAACTCTATGACATCATAGTTTTTGTTTTTTTCTTTGCTAAACTGTAAAACATAGAGTTAGGGTTAGGAAGGAGGTTCATTCTCAACATTCATAATAATTCAAGATTAGTTCATGTAAAAACTGTTCCTGAACTAACCTTTGACTCCTGGGAAGCCTGGCGGTCCCTGGACTGAAAATCCTTTATCTCCCTTTTCTCCCTTTGAACCACAAGCTCCTTTTGGTCCTTTAGGTCCCACAGCACCTGAGACCAGCAGAGAACACAGGTGAATCAGGGGGTAAACATAACGAGGCAGAAGTGCTAAAAAGAGCTGGGTGTCATGGAGTGTGCATCTCCAGCAGGTGGAATCACTCACTCCTAGCGTGATGTGCTCTTTCTGAAACGCTGTAACTACATTTAAGCATCTAATTCACCCACTGTTATCTCCTTCAGTGCATGTGCCAACCCAACTCTAACCAGATTCTTACTCTGGATGGCATTACCTTGGCCTCTAGTAATGCTGTGAGGAACCTTGGAGTCATTTTTGACCAGGACATGTCCTTCAATGCACATATTAAACAAATATGTAAGACTGCTTTCTTCCATTTGTGCAACATCTCTAAAATTAGAAATATCCTGTCTCAGAGTGACGCTGAAAAACTAGTTCATGCATTTATTACTTCCAGGCTGGACTACTGTAATTCATTATTATCAGGAAGTCCTAAAAACTCCCTGAAAAGCCTTCAGCTAATCCAAAATGCTGCAGCAAGAGTCCTGACAGGGACTAGAAAGAGAGAGCAGATTTCTCCTGTTTTGGCTTCCCTTCATTGGCTTCCTGTTAAATCCAGAATTCAAAATCCTGCTCCTCACATACAAGGTCTTAAATAATCAGGCCCCATCTTATCTTAATGACCTTGTAGTACCATATCACCCTATTAGAGCACTTCGCTCTCACACTGCAGGCTTACTTGTTGTTCCTAGAGTATTTAAAAGTAGAATGGGAGGCAGAGCCTTCAGTTTTCAGGCCCCTCTTCTGTGGAACCAGCTTCCAGTTTGGATTCAGGAGACAGACACTATCTCTACTTTTAAGATTAGGCTTCAAACTTTCCTTTTTGCTAAAGCATATAGTTAGGGCTGGACCAGGTGACCCTGAATCCTCCCTTAGTGATGCTGCAATAGACGTAGGCTGCCGGGGATTCCCATGATGCACTGGGTGTTTCTTCTTCACTCACTATGTGTTAATAGACCTCTCTGCACTGAATCATAGCTGTTATTAACCTCTGTCTCTCTTCCACAGCATGTCTTTATCCTGTCTTCCTTCTTTGTAAGATTTTTCTTGACGTATGTTCTAAGTTCTGTGTTAGCGTTCCTTGAGCCCGGTTTCCTTGGTTTCTCTGAGATTACATTATTTATGCTTTTTGTCCTCGTCCCTGTGTTTCCTCCCTTCACGTTCCCGTGTTTCATTCATTCGTCTCCCCAGTCTGTCATGTCTCCATGCCTGTTTCTTTCCCAGTTACTTAATGTTTTTTAAGGGTTTTTTCCTTCCCACTGTTGCCAAAGCGCTGGCATTCATTGGCTCGTATGATTGTTCGGGTTTTCTTTCGATTACTGTAGGGTGTTTACCTTCCAACACAAAGCACCTTGAGGTAACAGTTGTGGTGATTTGGTTCTATATAAAGCTCTTTGGGTTTGTCAGTAAAACATAAATGGACACATTTGTTTGTCTCACCTTCCGGTCCAGAGACTCCAGATAAACCTTTCTGTCCTTTCTGACCTGGATCTCCTGGAGAAACGATCATATTTCCTTGTGCACCTTTTTCACCTGAAACAAGAAACAGACTGTTAGCTTTGCGTCTGATCCCCCTCCTCTCAAATCCAGACTATTCCTGGGCAGATTTACCTTTTTGTCCAGGTTGTCCTCGCTCTCCATGGTCTCCCATGTTGCCTTTACTTCCTGGAGGCCCTGGCTCGCCAATACCAAGAGATCCTGAAGGTCCCATCTGCCCTGTTGGTCCCCTGGGACCAGGGGACCCACACAAGCCCCTGTCTCCTTTTTGCCCCAGCGGTCCCTGAAGGAGAGAACAGCAAACCATCTTCACTGAATCACACCTGACCCCAGAAACTTAAAACTTGATGGTTTCTTCCTAAAAGCCACCATCAACAAGGCACTAACTGTGGCTCCATCTAGTGGTAGAATTTGTAAACACACTCTTGGAGTGTGTTTACCTCACAATATAAAGTGCCTTGAGGCAACAGTTGCTGTGACTCGGCACTAAATAAATAAATGTAAAAACGTTATAAACAGCAGGTGTTTGCGCTCTGCTGTGGTTAAGACTCTGGATTTTAGAACAAATGTTTTAGCGTCTGTAATGAGCTGATCAAAGATGCATACGACTAATCCAAATTTACTGACTTAAGGCGTTTCATCAGTACCAAACTGGGCTCTCCCCTCACACCACAAAGAGCCTTTTTTGCCAGCTAGCAGCCTAAATACAACAAATGTTATTGGTTCTGCCATCTTTACACACCAATGATTTTCTCTCCCTCTGTGAATGTGGAACAAAGAGAGAATCATAGTCAGACGCAGTCTTATTATCAGTTCAATTGGTTAACTGAGACGTCATTTTGTAATATATAGCAAAGTATACAGTACTGTGCAAAAGTCTTGAGTCACTCCTTGTTTTTTTCCTTGTTTTTGCAGGAAAATGGGAAACGTGCAGAGATTTATTGAATTGTGCAAACATACAAAGAATTCCAATATATTAGACAAAAACTGAGTTTGAAAAGTTGAAACGAGCTTGAAAGTGAATATTTGTTATGACCGCCTTTATTCTTCAGCAGTCTGAACTCTCTGAGGCAGCTCTCTGCAGTTTCTTCAGGAATAGTTCTCCAGGCATCTTGAAGGATATTCTCACATCTTTGGATGTTTCTGCCTTTTGTTCGGTTCTCTGTCTGGATGAGCCCACGCTGCTTCAGTGATGCTGAGGTCCGGCCTCTGGGGAGGCCGATCCATGTCTTGTTGAATCAGCTTGCTGTGGTTTGGGACCATTGACCTGCTGAACAATGAAGCTGTGGCTATAAAGATGGTTCAGATGGTATTTTGTGGTGAATCGAAACCTGATGGTACTTTTCTGGACTCATAATTTCATCAATTCTGACAAATCTCCAACACGACTGGCTGAAAATCAGCACCAAATCCTGACGGATGTCCACTGTTGTTCCTCACCAGACCTGTTCTGTACAGGTGATGATGATTTGGATTCATCTCTCCATCAGACCTGTTCCTCTGGTTTTCAGTCCAGTTCTCGTGACATTTTCATTTATCAGAGTTAAGAGGCTTACAGAGAAAAAACATTCCTTTAAAAATGGTGCGGTACAAGGACTGGACAGAAAATGAGTGGAACAGCATTCAAAGACCGTCAGAAAGCCGGGGAACTTTAAAATGTACAAGTCTGAATCCTTGCAAACAAAATCAAAAGAAATGAGACTTGAGGCACAAGACTTTTGCACAGTACTACTTTTTTTTGAAAAAAGTTGATTTGTAAAGTTTGTACATCTGATCCACACAAAGTACAAGTAAACTCACTTAATTACTTACAGTACTGAGTAAATACATTCGAGTCTGCGGCAGACTGAAGAAAACGGTGATTACTCACATCGTCTCCTTTTGCTCCCTGAAGACCTTTTGATCCTTGAACTCCTGGAGGTCCATCACTTCCCTGGGATCCCGGTTGTCCCGGATCTCCCTGTGATCCCTCCTCACCCTTCTGCCCCACCCTCGTCATGATGCCTGGGTCACCAGGAGGTCCTGGGAATCCCCGGTAGCCAGGGAACCCCAGTGAACCCTGATAACAAGTGAGGGTCAAACACTGTGTGAAACTGACTCACACTTACTCATAATTACAGGATCTACTGACAACAGTGAAAGTTTGAGGGTCCCAGAAGGTTAGGGTTCAGCCCATATGAGGGGATGAATCAATATCTGTCTATAAATGATGAAATCCAGCAGTAGACGCTGAGGTGATGCTTCACTCACCTGTGGACCAGGTTGTCCTCCAGGACCTTTCACTCCTTTGTCACCTTTAAATCCAGGAAAACCAGCCGATCCTGGAACCAGAATGACATCACGGAGGTAGACAGTTAAGATCCAGGGTGAGTTATTTATGACATTATATCATATTTAAAATATCATCGTTTTCATTGTGTGGCAGCTAAGATTATATCAAACAACTGAAAACTGACATTTTATCTTTTAACTTGGCTAACACAGGTGGTACCGCTGTTCTTACCTGGCAGCCCGATATCACCTTTCTCTCCTTTTTCACCTGGGGGTCCAGGTTCAGTGGAAATAAGACGACAGGTAAAACACATCTCCCCCTTCTCACCTAGTAAACACCAAGCAGTCGGTTTTTAAATGAATCATGACAAACGCACCAGGAAGTCCAACTTCTTAGAAAATAAACAAAAAAACTGTACTATGGAAAATATTTCTGGATTTTATTTAACCCGTGTTTGTTGTATCAGTAGTAATGAAGCTGCGATGAGTCTGGATGAAAAACCCGAGCTTATTTTGTGGTTGGCTTTGTCTCAACATAAACAGGACGAGTTTGACACCCTCGATGTCTTTGGTTTGGCTCAGCTGTACTGAAAGACATTTCTGAAGTTTTATTTTGGTTCTTCAAAAATCAAAAATCTCATTCCAACCTCCATGTAGAAATTCTTTGTATTAAACCGTGATGTGAAACACGTGTCCACATCGGGCCAAACAAGCATGACGTTTATATCACATGACACACAACTCCAGCTCTCTCCCACTCACCCTTCTGTCCTCTCGTGCCTTTTTCTCCAAGAGGTCCCATCGAGCCCTTCAAACCTTTAAGTCCTGGCAGTCCTGCGCCTCCCTCGAGGTAGTCTGGCAGTCACAAGAGACACATTAAATCAGACGGACTTTCAGCTGCTGGTAGTGCTGCGGTTCACTTTATGTTCTCTTTTAATTTCTCGTCTTTATTCTCTTTAAGCTTTAAAGACAAACATCAGAGGGTCCGGGATGCTTCCCTGAGGGACACCACATGTTTAAAATGAAACATCACCTGGTATTCCTGGTTCTCCGGGCTCTCCGCTAGCACCCTGAAGACCTGGCTTTCCAGTCAGGCCTGTGGGGCCAACAGTGGAGGGGCCCTCTTCTCCTCGGTCTCCTTTTGGTCCAAATGATCCAGGTGGTCCCTGGATCCCCGGAGGACCAGGCAAAGGAACACCTGGAGTGAAGGACGGCAGACTGTCACCAAAGAGGAGAAACAGCTTCTGATAACCTTGAATATTATTCATTATTATATTATTCATATTTCTTTGCGCCTGAGTAAAGTGTCAGCCTTTAAAAAGGTTTTTATTTTGGAAACGGGCACCAGCAGCTATTTTTTTCAGCTGCGTGCTAAACAGACAATATCAGACAAGACTGACGAAAACTGAATAAATATACATTTTATGATAATAGATAATAATATATGTTACCTACCAAATGAAGTCTCACGGTTTCTCTGTTGAAACCTTTTTCATTTTGATCAAAACATTCCAAAAAAATCAGTAATCAAATAAAGTTGCAGGAGATCTGGTGGATGTTGGGTGTAATCCATCCACTACAGTTTAGCCAGCTTGAACTAATAAAGACACTGTTACTTCCACCATCAGTCATTCATATTTGGCAGCACAGGCCTGTTTTGGAAGGAGCGAGGCCCCAGCAGAGTAAAGCTGTAGCCAGATTAACGCAGCTTAAATACAAAGGTGGTCTCTGGATTAACACCATGATCGATTACATAAGGGACAGAGAGAGAGAATAATCAGACTTTACCTGGCTCGCCCTTTTCTCCAGGTAAACCAATGTATCCTGAAACAGGTGAGAGAAAAAGTCTGAAATGATAGCGGCATGAACCTCTAAATGTAATCTGATTACAAACACAACTCAGGTCGCCGCTTCGATATTCACAGAATATACGTATATAACATACAGTATAATATAAATATAAATATAATATTTCATAAGTAAAAAATTACTTGGGAAATGAAATTCACCTTGTACTCCAGAAGCTCCTGGGGGCCCCCGGGGCCCGGGAAAACCAGGCTGGCCTTTCAGATATATCCTATTCCACACCATCTGGTTCATAAAAAAGTTAAAATTAACACAAATACAGATAATGGATTCAAAACCAAGCATCAACCTTCAGGGCTGAAAAATGAAGTCTGAAAACCTGCAGTTCCTCTAATGTCCAGTTGAGGCTGACTCCAAAACTGAGCCAGTCCTCATAGACTCAAGACTTAGTGCTTCACAGGCTCCGCCCCTCTTAGCAAGAAGAACCCCCGCGACTTTAAATAGTATCATTTCTCTATAGAATTGTTATTTTAAGTACATCTCTGCATGACATTGTTTCCTTATTAACTTTAAAGAAAACAAAAAAGAAAAAGGAAAGAAAAACTGATCAACTTAAAACAAACAATACCTTTATTAGAAAGTGCATGTACTAGTACTGCAGCTCTCTAAAGTACTACTACTACATTTAACGTGCATCAGTTTGTCAGTGAAGCCGAGCGCTGCACACGCGTCATCACATTTCCTCATCTTAGCTTTCGGGAGACTTTTGTTTGTCTCGTTATCTCCGCCTTTCTTTTCATCATTGTTAAATATTTTTACATTTTTCTTGAGGGTTTGTTTACTGCACTTCATACCTCCTGCTCTGTGCTGTGTGCGCACTGGCTTGTGGATGTGAAATTACACTTTATTCTAGTACGGCAAGAAAAGCATGTTCCCCAGGGTCACACGTGCCCGGCCCCCCAGCATCGCACCGGTGGGGGTGGAGGGGGTGGTTGCCTCACTATTTGAGAAGGACTGCACTAACTTTAGAAGATCCAAAGAAAAGAGACTCACATCTCCCGGAGTGCCCGGAGGACCACGGTCACCTTTCTCTCCCTGGAAACATAAACAGTACCGTAAGATGACACGGCGCTGGCTGCAGCACTGCAGTAATCCATTCTGTATCTCATCCAGTACTCACCACGTCTCCATCGATACCTGGAGGTCCGAGAAACCCAGGATCTCCGGGGTCTCCCTGTAGACATACAGATTTAAACACAGATATATAAACTTAAATGTTTTCATAAGTGGTGCTGAAAGTTCTGATGTCTTGTATCATGACAAGTCCAACAAATTAACTAGAGCTGGTAGATAAAGGGTGAGGGTTAGCACGGTGGCGGTAGCATCACGCTGTGGGGCTGTTTGCTGCCAGTGGTTCTGGTACACTGCACACAGTGGATGGTATAATGAAGGAGGAGGACTTCCTGTTTTATTTTGATAGTCTCATCATCCTGGTCCTGTGGCCGGTTTCCTGAACAGTTTGGACTCTGATATTTCTTGATGTGGTGGGTCACAGTGTCAGTCACGTCCCCACGCCCATGTCTCCCCATGTCAAGCCTGTGTGGCTTAGTCTTCGTCTCTGCGTACTTCCTGTTTAATTTGTCAGTCTCTCGTCCTGTGTGCATTGTGTTTAGTTTTGCTTCGCCCATCTTGTCATTTCTGATTAGTTCCTCCTCTGTTGCCTCCACTTCCTCGATCGTCCTGCTGTGTATTTATCGCCTGAGTCAGGTCTAAGGTTTTCATGTTCCAGGTTTCTGGTGTTCTCGTTCCACGTACCTCGTGTTTGGTTTTTTCCCCCCACTTGAGATTTCGTTAGTTTAGTCTTAGTCTCCTTTTGCTTTAGTTTGTATTTTTGTGCAGCCAAAAATAAAGGCTTGCTTTTTGTTTAAGTCCAGTACCATCTCTCTCCTCTCCACACAGTCTGCCATCACAGACACAACCCTGCTGAAAATGTATGAACTGCTGTACCAGGAAACCAACTAATTTAAATGAGCTCTACCATTCTGCCAAGAAGAGCGGTCAAACATCCAGACAGAGTTATGTCAGAAGCTTTTTGATGGCTATCAAAAGTGTCTGGTAGGAAATGAATCTCACATTTTCATGTTTCCAATCACAACAACTTCATTGGCTTTAAAATGCTTTTTAAAAAGCATTTCAAAAAATCAAATATTTGCCCAATAATACCCCAGGCTAGACTCCCATGCTAAGTGAGCCTACCGCATGACATGAGCGAGACAGATAAATATAAAGGCATGGCAGCTCGGACGTCACCCGGATCAACGAGGTCCGCGTCAGGTGTTGAGGAACCAGGGCACCCTGGCGAGAAATGGGCTACTGGAACAAGAAGGCATCGGTGGGCAAGAGATGAAATCAGGGTTTTATTGGAATACTACTACGCAAGTAACCCTGGCGGAAGGGGTTACATGAATAGGATGAGGGGCCTATGGATGCTTCGATACCCAACATCCACAATGACGGCGAAGCAACTAGTAGCTCAGTGTTCCAACATTCGAAAGAAGGGACTGCTCTCACAGCTAGAGATTGACGAGGTACAACATAAATGCTACGACAAGGGGGAGCCAGGACGCCAGGTCAGGGGGGAGATATCATCACCCCCACCCGAGATTAGGTACCAAGCCCCAAGTGCGATAGGAGAAGAATCATTGAGTGCGAGAGGAACTGGCCTGAAAGATAGGATCATGGCCAAGCTTGAAACCTGGATCCCCCGTAGCCGGTTACCAAGATTACGTGAAGTACCCTCAGAAGGTCTGCTAGATGACGTTAATGCAGCACTACGGACGATACCTACAACCACCATTACAGAGACTAACAAGCTGATCTACAATACGGCAGCAGTGATCAGTGAGATGCTTGGCTACAAGTTGAACAGCCACAAGGGGCAGTACCCTCCATGGAGAAGAAGGCTAGAGGCTAAGATCAAGGTAGCACGGAGGGAGGTCAGCCAACTATCGGAGTTGCAGAAAGGTGCGATGAAGAAGGTGCCTAAGAAGTACAGCAAGCTGTCTATACCTGAGGCCTTGGAAACTGCCAAGCAAAGACTCACAGCCTTGGCCAGCCGCTTGAAGAAGGCAGGAGAATAAACCAGCTGTTCTCCACAGAACCAGCCAGGGTGTACTCTCAGTGGCAGGGAAACAATATGAAAACAGCACCACCAAGGCTGGAGAGCAATACTGCAAGAGCATATGGGAGAAGGACTCAACCCATAACAGCAATGCTCAGTGGCTAGTGGATCTGAGGGCAGACCACAGCAACCTCCCTGAACAGGGACCAGTAACCATCATAGTGGCAGACATCCAAGAAAGGGTCTCCAATATGAAGAGTTGGACAGCACCAGGGCCCGACATGGTTCACGCCTACTGGCTGAAGAAGCTGACTGCACTCCACAAGCACCTGGCAGCACAAATAAACCAGCTGCTAGTTGATGAGAGACACCCAGAATGGATAACCGGGGCCCGCTCAGTCCTGAAGGGACCTCAGCACCACGTGGAAGCTCCTGTAAGGCACCAAAGTGGCTAAGATGAACAGGCACAAGGGCCAATACATGAGCAGGGCACAGAAAGGGATGGGCAAGAATACCAGAGGCGCAAAACACCAGCTACTGGTAGACTGAACAATCAGCCGAGACTGCAAGACCAGACTGACCAACTTGTGCTCTGCCTGGATTGATTACAAGAAGGCCTATGACTCAATGCCCCACACCTGGATCCTGGAATGCCTAGACCTATACAAGATCAACAGGACCCTAAGAGCCTTCATCAGGAACTCAATGGGAATGTGGCGTACAACACTAGAGGCCAACTTCAAGTCCATAGCACAAGTCACCATCAAGTGCGGGATCTACCAAGGAGATGCTCTGTCCCCACTGCTGTTCTGCATAGGCCTGAATCCCCTCAGTGAGATCATTAACAAGACTGGCTACAGATACCGACTACGGAATGGAACAGTTGTCAGTTGTCGTGATCAGGTACCCTGCTGGGATAATAAGCTGTCCAAAGGAGGAGATAGAAGCCACTGACATCAAGACAAGACCATGCATGGAGGGTTTCACCCTAAGTCCAGCACCCTGAGGCTGTACGCTAAGAGGAAGGAAGGAGGCTGGGGACTGGTGAGTGTCAGCACCACGGTCCAGGATGGGACAACGAAGATGGCCCCAACTGACAGCGTGCTCAGTGAATACCTCAGGCAGCAGAAACCCAAGAAAGAGGAGGAAGACGAGGCACCATCATGGAAGGACAGGCCCCTGCACGGTATGTACCACCGGCAGATAGCAGAGGTGGCTGATATCCAGAAATCCTACCAGTGGCTGGACAAAGCTGGACTGAAAGACAGCACAGAGGCACTAATCATGGCAGCACAGAAACAAGCTCTGAGCACAATAGCCATAGAGGCTGGGGTCTATCACACCAGGCAAGACCCCAGGTGCAGGCTGTGTAAAGATGCCCCTGAGACAATCCAGCACATAACAGCAGGGTGCAAGATGCTAGCAGGCAAGGCATACATGGAACGCCATAACCAAGTGGCCGGCATAGTGTACAGGAACATCTGTGCTGAGTATAACCTGGAAGTTCCGAGGTCAAAATGGGAGACGCCCCCAAGGGTGATGGAGAATGACCGAGCTAAGATCCTGTGGGACTTCCAGATACAGACGGACAAAATGGTGGTGGCTAACCAACCGGACATAGTGGTGGTAGACAAACAGAAGAAGAAGGCCGTAGTGATAGATGTAGCAAATGACAGCAACATCAGGAACAAGGAACACGAGAAGCGTGCGGTGACTCCCAAGCTAGGCGAGTGGTTCCAGCAGATCCCAGGAACAACATCGGAGATCTCTGTCCAGAAGAGTGCAGTCCTAGGAACAGCTAAGATACTGCGCAGGACCCTCAAGCTCAGGCCTCTGGTAGAGGACCCGAGCTTGAAGGATAAACCAGTAATAACACTTCTCAAACACTACTCAAAATCCTCCACTCGTAGGAGCCACAGGACATTTAAATAGTGCACATGCATCAACCAACATGCAGCCTGTTTCAGCTGCTGCTTGTTTCTCCATAGTTTAAACCTTTTCTGACTTTTTTCCTCTGTCTTTTACTTTCTGTTGTATAGTGTTCGTTTAAATAGTTTTCTCTCAAACATGATGGTGGAGAGAGTTTTTCTTCGCCATGCTGTTACTGTTACTGAGAAACAGGGTCACGGCGCAGCAGCTAAACACCGCACGCTTTGTTTACTCCTTAGATCAACTGATCGCCCTGATGCCAGCCGGCTTGTTGACCAAACCCACAGACATGTTGATTACCTACAGGTAGACCACAGTATGTGCATCTTCAACATTGTGTGTCTAATGAGGTGATCAGCAACACAGGGGCACCACAGAGACCTCCATCTTCAGAGGTTTTCTGATGACTCTGCAGTGGTTGGATATCTCAGTGAGGGTAATTAGTCAGAGTATCGGGCTGTGACCATTGTTTCAGTCCAGGGGGCCGAAGTGGACATTGTGGAGGACTATAAACACATCAGAGTACAAAGACACAATAACCTGGACTGAGTTAAAAACACCACTGTGCCCTACAGGAAGGGCGAGAGTCGTCTCTGAGGTCCTTCAACATCTGTTGGAAAATACTCAGGATTTTTGTTGGAGTCAAATTGTTAAATGTTGCCATTATTGTACTTAAATTTGTAAGTCTTGGTTCAAACTGTATGATCAAAGACATTCCTTTGTTTCTGACCCCCTCCCCAGCTGGTTGAATGGTGGGGGAGGCTGTAGTGCAGGGGTCGGCAACCCTGGGCACACGTGCCACAGCTGGCACGCGAAGGGTTAACTGATGGCACGACCATAGCTGGACTGGCCAACAGGCATACCGGGCATTTGCTCGGTGGGTTGATGGTGATTTTTCGTTTTTATGGGCCGATGATTTTTTTTTTTTCCTTCTAATGGTATAAACAGTGAAAGGTGGTGGATTGTCCAGATGCTGGCCAATGTGTAAAAATAAGTCAGTTGTTTGGTGGTGGCTATGGCGGAGCTTCCACAGAGGCCAGCAGGTGGATGAGGGAAAGGGGAGGCAGGAGGAGGAGAGACCCGAGGCAGCCGCCGGTCCGAGTGTCAGGTGAACTGAACTTCAGGTAAGAAGTTATGACCTGCAGTCTATCTGGGTCAGATATAAACCAAGTTTAGGTGGAGTTTATTTTCGCTGTGCTGACTTTTTACAGTCAGTTACAATAACTCGTACTGCGTACTAGCTAGCATGACGGAGTTTCTATACAGCTGGGTGGGTGCTATGATGTTACTGATAGTGAACTTTATTTTATTCATAAGGTTAGTTAGTAGAGTCGCCAACCGTCCCGTAAAAAATTGAATCATCTCGTATTCAGAGAAAATATTACGCGTTTCGTATTGAGCTGAAAAGGAACAGTTTGTCCCCGACTTCAGCTAGAATGAAAAAGACACAAAGCTGGAGTTATTCTGTCTTTACGCTGCAGCTGCCTCTTCTCCTCTCATTCTCCCCCCCTCCCTCTCCTGTTGCTACTTCAATCATGAAACTGATCAATGATCAGCTGATCGGCTTTTCTCTCTTGTGACAGTGTACATCACTGTCACAACAGCGTCTGTTTTCATTCAAAGGCTTTATGGCTTTAATACCTGGTGGGTTGGTCTCTAGTCAAAATGCCCGGGCCATTTTTTTGTCCCAGTCCAGCCCTGGGCACAACACGCAGTGAGTTAATCTGAGAAGGTGCATTAAAAAAAATAAATGGCCGGGCCAGCGGTGCACATCGCAAATTAGCTTGCATAGACACATTAGTTGTGCCGCTTCTTAATGACGGTATCTTAGGTAACAACCCCAACTACCAGATTCAACTTGTAATTGGCTAAAAATAACTTAGCCTACTGGTGAGAGGGACGTTGTTAGCTTTCCACATTCCAACACTTCAAAAGCTTCAGGAGCTGTCCGCTCAGCGCAGCATCAGCACCGCGGAAATACATGGATACATCCGTAGACTCGAGACAGAATTCACAATGCGTTTTCGGGACTTTCAGGTGTATGGACCAATGTTTTCTTTTCTGATCAAACCAGAAAGCTTTAATGAGCAGCTGGATTTGTCTCGCATTAACTGGCTGAGTTAATGCCAGTTAATGTGACATCGAAATGCAGCTGATTGAACTGAAAAGCTCGACTCTGTGGGGGTCAAAGTTTGCAGAACTACAAACACAGCTGGTGTCCACAGCTGTGCGTGTTCATGGAGCTGCATTTTCACCTGCTGGACATCACTACCTGACAAACTTGTCAGGTAACTGTCTTCAGAACATTGCAGAGGCCTTATTGACAGTATTTGGCTCTACATATCTGTGTGAGCAGATTTTCTCTCACATGAAGAGTGTCCTCAGGTAGCCGTCTGAATGCTGGACACTCGGAGACCTGTGTCTCTGAGTGGGAGACCAGAGATCACATTAACATGTGTGTCTCTGTATTAACAAACATGCCATATTGGCCCAGTTTATTTTTCTTATCATTGTTGTGAGGAGACCATAAATAGCATTTGTATTTTCTGTTGTACAGTTCATTTGCTGTTATAGATACAAAGTGTCTGTTTTTGTTTCTAAATAGCTGATAACTATTCGCTGATAGCTGCAAACATCTGCAAACAAATATAATTCTAATAAAGTTGTTCTATATCAGTGGTTCCCAAACTTTTTTTGCTAGGCCCCCCTTTGTTTTACAAGAAAAATGTTTGCCCCCCCCCCCTCCCGCGCGTGCACGCGCGCACGCACGCGCACACGCACAAACACATCCTCCAACCACACACACCCATATTTTGCTCCATTGTGGTTTATTTCACACCTCAAACATTTAGTAAACAATTAAGCAAATACAAGTAATCTGCAATAAATTACAGGGAGTAAGAAAATAAACTACTAACTCTTTTACGCTATGTCCGCACCTACACGGGTATTTTTGAAAACGCAGCTGTTTCGTCCACACGTAAACGGCGTTTCGAATCACCGAAAATGGAGATTTTTAAAACTCCTTTTTTGCGTTTACATGTGGACGAGGAATACAGAGTTCGTCACGCAACGTCAAAGGTATGTGCCTTTTTCACGTCACGCTGTGCGCCACGTTATTGTTTACATGAGATGAGTTGCAGAATGGCAGATAGAGACAAAATACTGTTAATCTGACTATCTGCAGGTTTTACACGCTTACATACACACACGCAGTTACTGTCCCTCCATTTAGAAAGGCAGAGGCGTCACGGTGTGATTATTTTACCTGTAGTTGTTTTTTCCTGTGTAATAATATTCAACATTGCTATCAATACATTTTTGAAAAAATGTCTCTCTGTGCAAAATGGGTTCAAAAACATAAACAGCTGTGGGATACTGTTTGTCCGTGATTGGAACCGGGGGAACAAATCGTGGCAGGATCAGCCTGATGTTATTTGTATCCTGCTGTAACTTTACTGTATAAAGAGCTAACATCTCCAACATGTCAGGAGTAGTTAGTCATTACAACAAGTGTTTGTGAACTAAAAATCAAGAATGTGGGATACTGTTTGTCCGTGATTTGGAGAGCCTAGCGCGTGCTCCCAACGCAGGGAAAACCAATTCTGCAGTGGAGACCTACCTTGGCACTTGTGCAGGTGAAGCCAAAGGGCAGATATGCTTCATCATATTTTCTAGTCTTTGGCTTAGAATGAAGTTGGTTTGGAAACATATTCAGCGATGCTTCATCTCCTGCTTTGCGTTTGTGTAGGCGCCCTGTGCTAGCAGTGTCCAAGCGTTTTGTTTTTCCCCCCCCCTTTTCATACCGCGCCCCCCCTGCAATGGCACTGTGCCCCCCCTAGGGGGCGGGCCCCACACTTTGGGAAGGTCTGTTCTATATAGTGTGTAACTGTTAATATAGAGCGTTATTAAATTTATTGCTAATGCAATCATATGGCACACTGACTTCTGAGGAAACTTTAGATGGCACTCATCATCAGAAAGTAGAGCTGGGCGATATAAGATTTGTTCATATCACGATATGTTTTTTTCATTTCAGGCGATAACGATATATATCACGATATAAGCCAAATAACTATATTTGTAAGATTTAAATGTGCCGTTGCTCAGAAGTAAAATGTGAAATAATTAGCAGCTTGTTTTAATTTAAATATTTATTTCCCATAATAAGTTCAACAGGGTAGATGTACTTAAGGAACATGAGACTTCAGTTTCAGATAAATAAAGGCAAATATTGCAAACTACACAAAACGCAGCTGCTAAAGCGTTTAAGTTTCAAAATAGAACAAACAAAACAGACTACTAAATTGTCAATTCCACTTAGAAACAAAATTTTAATTCTAAAAATAAATCTTAGTTCGTTTTACAGAAGAACAGACAAAATTGACTAACTTTTGTCAATATCAAATAAACTGAGAACTAAAAGGAAATTTTCAATCTCGCTTTTCAAACAGTTTTAACAGTTACTTTAGTCTGACAAAAGCCGAATGACGAATTAGTGCTTTCAGTCAGAGATTGAGCATGCACCGGTTTATTGTATTTCCAGACTTGCTTTCGGCACAATTTACAGTGCGTTACTCTGTTTTTTGTCAGACTTGAAATAGCCGAAATACCTTCACACTACGGAACTTCTATGGCCCTTCCGTTCGACAATCTCTCCGGCATTGGAACCATTATTGGTTTTTTCTTCGGTAACCTTCGCTCACGCTCTCGGTTGATTTTTCTCTAGTCGGCAAACTCATTTCCTCCATTATCTGGGCAGCCCGGCTGCAAAAACAAATACACATGTGCGCCTTGGCACTTGTGCTGTACGTAACAAGTCACGTGACGTGACGCTGCGGCTGTGATTGGTTAGGCTCTGCGCTACTTAATTTGGATTGGCTGTCCTTTTTTTTTTTTTAAGAGGACAAGAGAGATGAGGCCTATTGCAATAGTTTAATTTTTCTATTGAGAAAAAGTTATTTCGCAATACATATCGTTATCGTTCTATCGCCCAGCTCTATCAGAAAGGTTGCCGACCCCTGCTGTAGTGTTTTATTATAGGGACACATCCTATGTGAAGGTTCTGTTTTCTTGTTTAGTAAACTTCCTGCCCTTTTTGGCCTCACCTGTGTTTGTGTATGGTGAGACTGTTAGAGGGGTTAAGCCATATACAGAGTGGGGGAGATTACCCTTTGGTGAGCAGGAGGTCACACAAACGCACCCCCAAACACAAACACACACACGCACTTACATACACACTCAATGCTTTAGGGTTTATGATGCACCATGGGGGGGGGTTTACAATGGGTGTTTGTGTAAACTGTGTGTCACAGAAATAAAAGGCTGCAGGGGAAGATGGTTCTTCGAAGTGGTCTGACACCGAGGGCAGAAGGGCTGCTCTGAGATCCTTCCCTTGCTAGCATGTGAAAAACCGGTTGAGCTGTTCGTCTTGCTTCGTTAACGGGAATAAGTCTGAACTAGCGGGCCTGTGAAAGCGCAGACCCAACAATTTTCTATGAGTCTATTGTGGTCAGTGCTATCCTCTTTGCTGTTGCATGCTGGGGCAGCAGGTTGAGGGTCACAGATACCAACAGACTCAATAAACTGATCACAAGGCCAGTAATGTTGTGGGGATAGAGCTGGACTCTTAGGGTGGTGTTGGAGAGGCGGATGTTGTCCAAAATAAGGACAATTCTGGTCAATACCTCCCACTCCCTCCATGACGTGGTGGCTACTCACAGTGAGAGACTGAGATTACCCACAATGCACCACTGAAAACACAGGAAATCCCTCCTGCCTGTGGCTGTACAGCTCCTCCATCTTCTGCACAGCATACACTAATCGTTGCACACTTGTACTATTTGCAGACAAAATAAAGTTTTACACTTTGATAAGAGGCAGACCTCAATTTCAACCACATATATTAATTTGTGTTATATACTGGGATATTTATAAGTGGGCTGTTTGTATATACCAGAGCTTCATTGTTGTATTTTGTAACTTTGTAATATGTTGTGTTATTTAATTTAGTTTAAGTTACAGTGACCACATCATTTCCTCAGTTACTAACAAAGTATTGGGATTTAATATTTAAGTGGGCCAAATGTTAAAAACAAACTGACTCAGCAGGTGGTTACCTGTTCTCCAAACTCTCCACGGAGTCCATCCTTCCCTGGCTTACCCTGAAACACAAACATGTTCCAGGTTTTAGATTCCTATAAAGAAATGTGACTTAATATTGAAGATGGGACTACATGTCTTTCTTGTTCCTACCAGGGAGCCAATGTCACCTTTCTCCCCCTTCTCTTCTTTAATCCCCAACCTCCCAGGTTTACCCTGGAGGAGAAAACAAAAGCGCTCATCACTTAAAAATAAAAATTCACAGAATAATAATTCATAGTTTTTTTGGCTTTAAAAAAAAAAAAGTTTATGATTCACCCAGGCAAACAATTTGACACTTACACGACGACCAGGACAACCTTTTTCTCCACTGTCACCTGGTTCTCCCTGTAAAACAAAAGCACATCAGAGAAACCCAAGAGAAACTGACAAAGTGACTGACAGACAGAAAGACAGAGCGACAGACAGACCCACAGAGCAACACACAGAGCGACAGATTGACAGAGCGACAGACAAACAGAGCGACAGACAGACAGAGCGACAGACTGACAGAGCGACAGACAAACAGAGCGACAGACAGACAGAGCGACAGACGGACAGAGCGACAGACAAACAGAGCGGCAGATTGACAGAGCGACAGACAGACCCACAGAGCAACAGACAGAGCGACAGATTGACAGAGCGACAGACAGACCCACAGAGCAACAGACAGAGCGACAGATTGACAGACAGACAGAGCGACAGAAAAACAGAGCAACAGACAGAGCGATGGATTGACAGACAGACAGAGCGACAGAAAAACAGAGCAACAGACAGAGCGATGGATTGACAGACAGACAGACAGACAGACTGCCTGACAGACAGACGGCGCGACAGAGCGATAGACAGAGAGACAGACAGACCTTCAGCTCTTTGGGTCCCTCGGCATACAGTTTGATTCCTTTTGGCCCAGGAACTCCTGGAGGTCCCCGGTCACCCTAAAACCAAACACAGCTGATGGTGGTGAAGGTGAAAGGGATGGTGATGAAGAGGACGGCGTTTCACAGGTTAGACACAGTACAAAATCAGAGCATGTCGTAGTTTGTAAATACAGACCATACTCCTATCCCCACCTTCTGTCCTCGTGGACCTGGGATCACTGGACTGGGACCTTCCTGACCCTGAACCAAAAACAGAGACAGAAGTTACTTTATGGTTTCCGTGTTAACGTATGAATGGTGCCGTCACATGAACCACCACAGCAGCTTCTCCCAAAAAACAAAAACAAAACTAAAAGCGAATCCTGACGTCAAGCCAAGTGTGTAAGAAATCGTTTTTCTGAATCACAAACTGCTCCTAGGTCAGTTTACTGTGTTACCCCACTAACCTTTTCTCCTCTCAACCCTGGAAGACCTGGAATTCCCTGGAAAAAAATACATGAGATGTCAGCTCACTGAACTACTGAGTGCAATTAATGTTTGAATAAGGTGGATGTCCAAAGCATACAGGAAATCCATCGAATCCTGGTGATCCTGTCACGCCCGGTTCACCTGGATCCCCACTGAGCCCCTGGAACACACAAACAGTTCAGCAGCCAGTCAGAGCAAACTTTATACCAGCTAATCTGATGATAAGTTTACAATGCTCATGATAGAAAGCATCTTAAGATTTAACAGAATTTGGTCCAGCCTGCTGGATTCAGTCTGTGAACCAATCAGCGTTCAACTGATTGGTTGATCATTCTGAACAGTCTAAAGCAGGGGTCAGCAACCCTGGGCACGCGTGCCACAGCTGGCACGCAAAGGGTTAACTGATGGCACGACCATAGCTGGACTGGCCATCAGGCATACCGGGGTCGATGGTGATTTTTCGTTTTTATGGGCCGATGATTTTTTTTTTTCTTGTAACGGCATAAACAGTGAGAGGTGGTGGATCGTCCAGATGCTGGCCAATGTGTAAAAATAACTCAGTTGTTTGGTGGTGGCTGTGGCGGAGCTTCCACAGCGGCCAGCAGGTGGATGAGGGAAGGGGAGGCAGGAGGAGCAGAGACCCGAGGCGGCCGCCGGTCCGAGTGTCAGGTGAACTGAACTTCAGGTAAGAAGTTATGACCTGCAGTCTATCTGGTCAGATATAAACCAAGTTTAGTTTATTTTCGTTGTGCTGACTTTTCACAGTCAGTTACAATAACTCGTACTGCGTACTAGCTAGCATGACGGAGTTTCTATACAGCTGTGTGGGTGCTATGATGTTACTGATAGTGAACTTTATTTTGTTCATAAGGTTAGTTAGTAGAGTTGCCAACCGTCCCGTAAAAAACGGAATCGTCTCGTATTCAGAGAAAATATTACGCGTTTTGTATTGAGCTGAAAAGGAACAGTTTGTCCCGGACTTCAGCTAGAATGGAAAAAGAGACAAAGCTGGAGTTATTCTGCGTCTTTGATCAGTGATCAGCTGATCAGCTTTTCTCTCTTGTTTGTTTATCGCCCACTTTGCGCCAGAAAGAGGAAACCAGCGGAGGTCGCGCTAAACAACAGCAGCACGTTTAAGCTTGATCAGCTGTTGTTAGAATTTATTTAATATTAATTTCTAGTATCAGCTGATGTTTGCTGGAGCCACAGCTGTAAAGCTGCTGGTCATGATGTCGGTTTGGATATGTGGTGAGAGGGAAACATGAAGATGAAACCAGGAGATGTCCTTACTGAATCATCAGAGCTGAACAGGTGATGGAGAAACAGGTTTACCTTTTAGGTGACATGAATGAGTTGAAGGGAAGTTATGAACTGTTTCTGAGAGACAAATAACACCAGGATCCTTTTCTAAGTAGCTGACAGCTGGTAACTGTGCAGGGGCGGGTCTAGCAAAGTGTTGCCAGGGGGCCAGGTAGGGCATTAACAGGGAAAGGGGGCACAAAGAAATACTTTTCTTTCTTATTCTCATTTAAAATGTCTCGCTTTTATTAAATAATTATCTGAATCTTACAACCAAAATTTTTATCTGATGTAAAATGTATAGAAATCATACATATACCTACAAGACAGCGTACATCACTGTCACAACAGTGTTTGGGTTAGGGTAGGGTTAGCTATCTTAGCTAACAACCCCAACTACCAGATTCAACTTGTAATTGGCTAAAAATAACTTAGCCTACTGGTGAGAGGGACGTTGTTAGCTTTCCACATTCCAACACTTCAAATGCTTCAGGAGCTTTCCGCTCAGCGCAGCATCAGCACCGCAGAAATACATGGATACATCCGTAGACTCGAGACAGAATTCACAATGCGTTTTCAGGACTTTCAGGTGTATGGACCAATGTTTTGTTTTCTGATCAAACCAGAAAGCTTTAATGAGCAGCTGGATTTGTCTCGCATTAACTGGCTGAGTTAATGCCAGTTAATGCAACATCGAAGCAGCTGGAATCCACAGCTGTGCGTGTTCATGGAGCTGCATTTTCACCTGCTGGACATCACTACCTGACAAGGTTAACTGTCTTCAGAACATTGCAGAGGCCTTATTGACAGTATTTGGCTCTACATGTCTGTGTGAGCAGATTTTCTCTCACATGAGTGTCCTCAGGTAGCCGTCTGAATGCTGGACACTCGGAGACCTGTGTCTCTGAGTGGGAGACCAGAGATCACATTAACATGTGTGTCTCTGTATTAACAAACATGCCATATTGGCTCAGTTTATTTTTCTTATCATTGTTGTGAGGAGACCATAAATAGCATTTTCTGTTGTACAGTTCATTTGCTGTTATGGATAAAAAGTGTCTTTTTTTGTTTCTAAATAGCTGATAACTATTCGCTGATAGCTGCCAACATCTGCAAACAAATATAATTCTATAAAGTGGTTCTATATAGTGTGTAACTGTTCATATAAAGCGTTATTAAATGTATTGCTAATGCAATCATATGGCACACTGACTGCTGAGGAAATTTTAGATGGCACTCATCATCAGAAAGGTTGCCGACCCCTGGTCTAAAGGGTTTGGTGGAGACATTCATTTGGAAAATGAACCTCACTTGATTTTTTTTCTTTATTTCAGAAAAATCAAATATCTGACCGTGGCGCCTTTTGGTCCCGGTGGTCCTCGTGCTCCTTTTATATCCTGAGTCTCGGGGAACACTCTCGTCTCTCCCTGAAACAGAATCAGAGGAACCTTTGTTAAAAGAAACCATCACAGATCAAATCAGCCATCTTCAAATCCATCTTCTTCATTACAGCATTCAGGTGTCAATGCTTACCTTCATGCCCCGAGGACCATCACGCCCCTGAAACACGTGAACACTCACAGCTTTAGCTTCACACACTGAGTTAGCTTAGCGTATTTTTAACTGTTTTATAGACAGGAAGTGACTCACCCGCCTGCCTGCAGGTCCAGGAAGTCCAGGATGCCCTGGAAAACCAGCATCCCCCTGAAAGACATGAGTCACATTTGTGTGTGTGGGTGCGATCGGGTGATTCATTTTGATAGGAAACACTCTCCAAAACTGGCTTTGATGCTGATCACAGCCTGGAAAGCTTTGGAAAACCTGAAAGTCCTTGATAGTTACTGACAGCTGGACACCTAAATATGTGTGGTTCAAAATGATCGTGACTCTAGACTCCTATGCAGATGATACACAAGTATATCTCCCTGCCCAGTGTTATTGACGTAACTAGCGTTTTAAACAGCTTGTCAAAAAGATGAAAAAAAATTCAGTTTAATTGTTGGCAAGTTCCTGTAAAAGTTTCAGAATAAAAGCCTTGTACATACTGGGTAAACCAGCTTACGTGTTTATAATAAGCCACCACAGGATTAATCATGGTCACCGTGGCTTCTTTTCTGCAGCTTCAACCTGCATGTGTGGATGGCGGGCTGATTTCTGGAAGCGTTTCTGAGCGCGTGCACTAATTTCCAGCACACAATCACGTCTGCTGTTAATGCGGTGCTGCGTGAAGGCCTGACGATTACACACATCCAACACTGATTTTCAGCCTTAGAATCTTTAAATGTTTTGTTGACGAAATATTTAACATCTGCATCATTGTTTTCATTGACATTCAAACATTTTGAAATAGTTTGCAGGTGTAGTTTTTGCAGATTGGTGCACCTCTGCATCTGCAAAACGTTCTTTTTTGCCTGTTATCCCTCCAGCTGTTTCATTTTAGTATCAGCGACTGTGACAGACTTTTATTGCCTTTTTGAGACAAATTCAAAATGAAAATGCTAAATTGTCTTAGTTTAAACAATATATACGTTTTTTTTGCTCTGTTGTGAATAAAATGTGCATCTGTAACATTTGCAAATCACAGTTTTCAGTTTTTATTTACATTTTGCAAGTTTTTCCACAGCTGGTCTATAACTAGCTGCAGGGATGAGCGCGTGAGGCTCAGACGGTTATACATCAATCGGCGAGCACAGGAAGAGAGGAATATAAAACTCCAGAGATGAGAGAACAAAAGATTATTCGATCTGCCTTCTGCCAAGCCATGATTTCTACCTTCGTCCCGTTGCATCCTGGGATTCCTGGCCGACCGATCGGTCCTTCGTGTCCGGGCAGTCCCTGAGAAATAAATGCATCCAGAAATGTGTTAAACGTTAAGTTAAACTTTATTATCATTATGTGTTTTTAAAAAAACACCAAAGAACATCTTTTTTTCTTATATATTCTTCATGTTACTTCCATACGTATTAGGATCTAGCAGATATGGAGCCTACAGTCTACTGTGCTGTATATTTAATGTGTTCTCTGTGTATGGTGAGCGTCCGTACCGGCAGTCCCGGAGCTCCTGGGAAACCTGGTTCTCCCGGCAAACCCTGATGGTTTGAGAAGTTCAGAACAACGTCAGCAGGACATTTTTTGGTAAATGTGTCTCAAATGATGCTAAAATCAGGGAAAATTTAGGCTTAAAAAAGTCCAAACGACCCCCCCCCCCCCCACTAGCTGCCAGCTGGCTTCACCTGAACTGGACCTTTGGGCCGTGTTTGTGCTGTTGGAGCCTATTGGAGCATTTTTAATGACATCATGTGACCAATAACTCGGCCGCTGTGAGGTTACTGTAGTAACAGACCCTCCACGAAGGCTGAGCGAGAGCTTAGGTGAAGTTTGAGCATTTATCTGGATGGTAGTGAGCTCTGATTAGCATTAGCATCTGTGCCAGCTTGTTTTATCTGATAACTGAGCTTTCATCCAGATACGGTCCCATCTATAACTCTGACACGGAAGCAGCCAAAACAGGAAAGGTTCACTGGGATAAACGATAAAGGCCGTCATACCCGGGCGCCCTTCAGACCCGGACTTCCTGCAGGTCCCGGTTCACCCTGAGGAAAAGAAGAAGAAAACATGAAATGATCTCCAGCAGCCCAAAGCCATAGATTCAACTCTGTGTTCACAGTGAGAAAGGTGCGACATGGTCAATGATCAAGAATCAGAGCAGCATCAGGACCTGACACGTCATGTGACTGAGCTGTCATGTGACTGCTCCAAACAGAAAGTAGTGATTGAGTCAGACTCACTCTCACCTCCTCCTCAGTTTTACATTACACTAAAACACAGCGTTTATTTTCACGAGTGTCTGTGAAACTGACCACGTCTCAAACAAAATCTGACTGAAATGTGATTTTAAACCTAAAAACATCAAAAAGTTTCCCAGACAATGACTTGGATGTTTAATGACGGGATTTCCATTTAAAAAGAAATGTTTTATTATATTACATTTTATTACAAACAAGTATAAAGAGGACTGTGCAGGGACTCGATATGACAATAACAATAACAATAAGAAGAAGAAAGAGGAGATGTCTGTTACCTTTTCTCCTAGTTTGCCCTGATCGCCTTCTTTTCCAGGATAGCCAACGTTTCCAGGAAGACCAGTTTCCCCGGGGAAACCTTTTTCACCCTATTGACAGAATCAGAGTTCAGGTAAGTCAGCTCGCCTGCTGTCCACAGAGGGGCAGCAGAGAGCAGCAGAGTCGATCCAGGCGTCTCAGTCTTCCTGTTTCTCGCCTGGGGGCACTCAGGTGCCGGGCATAACAAAGGGACATTTCACGCTCGGCAGAGAGGAACCGGCCTTTCTTTCTTTCTCCTCGTGAACACACCCGCGATCACAGAGCTCACACCTGGGTGGTCTCAGGTGCATGAGACACAAAGGACCGCAGAGTTCCCTGCAGCCCGGCTCAGACCTGCACGCTCTTGTGAGACGCAGCTCGGAGACTTGACGCCATTTAAAGCAGCAAAAACTGAAAAGTTTGTTTCAGGCGAAATCACAAAATCATGAAAAACAACCCGATCTGATCACATCAGAGGATCAGAGACCACATCAGCAGCCCTTCCACACCTGGCACATCCATCAGCTCCACTCTATTTTCCTCCATAATAAAAACCACCGCAAAATACTTTTATCAGAGGGAGGGGCTATTGCAAGATATTCATCAGTGATTGGCCGACGCCTCCTCTGTGACTCTGACATCAGCGCTCCATGATGGGGAATGTCCCGGTTTCCAAAATGCATCCGGAGGAGAGAGGAGGCCGCTGGAGGATGCACAGGTGTGTCCTATCTGCAGGTCGTTTTAACATGGACACTGAATAATTTTTTTTTTTTTTTTTTTTTTTTTTTTTTTGTTGGTACCAGCAGACCTCAGAACCCAAGCAGACCCTGGCACAGCTCTGGTGTAACAACTGAGAAGGCACGTTTCTCTCTTGTCTGGAAGACCGATCTGTGGCAATGGCTGACAGTGAGAAAATGGTTCCAACTAAGGTGTTGCCTACTGCAGACGTGTACCCTAAAAGAATAATGGAGTATATCGAAGGCTTCCTCATCTCCAAGACATTGTTCACATCCTGCGAGCTGGGTGTGTTTGATGTGTTATTGGGTTCAGAGCGCTCCCTGTCTGCAGCAGAGATCAGTCAGGCTGTGGGTGCGAGTCTGGATGGCACAGAGAGGCTGCTGGCTGCCTGCACTGGCATGCAGCTCCTCAACAGACACCAAGACAATGGGAAAGTGTCTTACAGTAACACTGAGCAGGCCAGGCTCTTCCTCACGCGCTCCAGTCCTTTGTCCCTCTACCAGTCCATCCATTACCATTCCAAAACAATCTACCTCTGCTGGCACTATCTGACTGATGCCGTCAGAGAGGGAAGAAACCAGTATGAAAAGGCTTTTGGAGTCAGCTCTGGAGACCTGTTTGAAGCAATCTACAGGTCGGATGAGGAAATGGTGAAATTTATGCAGTTAATGCACTCCATCTGGAACATCTGTGGTAAGGATGTGGTCACAGCCTTTGACCTTTCACCCTTCAAAGTCATCTGTGACCTTGGAGGCTGCAGTGGGGCATTAGCCAAGCACTGCACGTCAGCCTACCCAGAATGCACTGTGACAATCTTTGACCTCCCCAAGGTGGTGCACATGTCGAAGGAACACTTTATCAAGGAGGATGACCAGAGGATAAGCTTTCATGAAGGGAACTTCTTCAAAGACTCTCTACCAGAAGCTGAACTCTATATTCTGGCAAGAATCCTCCATGACTGGACAGACGAACGCTGCGTAGAGCTACTCCAGAGAATCTATAAAGCATGCAAACCAGGAGGTGCTGTGCTGGTGGTGGAGGCGCTGCTCAATGAGGATGGTTCTGGCCCGCTTACAGCTCAGCTTTACTCCCTGAACATGCTGGTGCAGACGGAGGGCAGAGAGAGGACAGATGTTCAGTATGCTGCCCTGTTGACTGCTGCCGGATTCACCAACATCCGGCACTGCCTCACTGGGAAGATCTATGATGCGGTGCTGGGACACAAAAAGGCATAAGATGAAGAAAAATGGATGCTCTACCAGGAGTGAAGCCTCACATCACCTGTGGGGGGGGGGGGGGGGGGGGGGGGGAATCACATTCCCTTCCTGTGTGTTTTCACTTTTCCCATGAAGTTTCAAAATGAATAAATTCTTCAGCATCAAAAAAAAAGATAAAAAATAAAAAAAATAAAAAAAATAAATGTGTCTATATGTCAGGTTGGGTATCAGACGCCACCTCTCTGGGGACATCTCAGGCCCTCCAAGGTTTGGAGGCCTATCTCCCCCCACCACTTCCCCTGCCGGTGGCAGACGCCCTCAGACATCGATGCGTTGGTGGTTCTTTGTGTCCGGGGGTGGGCGTCCGGGTACACACCGGCTCACTCCTTGGTGGCTGCTTATCCGGGCCTGGAACCTGGGGTTCGCTCGGGCCACTTCGGGGGTGGGGTGCCCTCGGCCTCTCGGCCTGGGGCTCGGTCACTCAGGCACAGCTGGCTGCCGGCGGAGCTCACGGGCACGTCACTGCAACCCCCCCTGGCTTCTGCTCCGCGGCTGCTGAGTGACCCCTCATCTGGGACTCTCCTCAGCTCTTTCTGGGATAGTGGCGCGGCTGCCCCTCTGTTGGTCTTCCTTGGTCTCTTGTGTTCTGGGGGCCTCTGGATGTCTGGAGTTTTGATCTCCTCCATACCTGCTTCATGCCCTGGAGGATGGGACTGTGGCCCCCCACACCCTCTAGCAGATCATTACATGAAGGAACCTTTTAAATACAAGCGCGCTCATGCTCACAGGTGTACACACGGGTGATCACACACACAAACTACACCCTTTTTGGCTCCTACCTCAAAGCACACTGTGCGCTGTCGATCTTACGTGCTGCACAATAATGTTTAATATTAAGTATGTAGTGTTATATTCCCATATATCATTGTGATGTTGTTTATTCTATTACTCTCGTTTTCTTCTGCTTGTTTTCTTTTTTCTTTCTCAACAGGTGATCCAGGTGATCGATATATGTATTTTTTGTCTACTTATTTTGTTGGTTTTTGTTTTTTGCCCTTTATCCCCGTCCCTCTTCTCCGCTGTTTTTTTTTTGTTTTGTTTTGTTTTGTTTTTTCCCCCCTCTTTCTTTCTCCCTTTTCTTTTCCCCTGTCCCGTATCTAGCAAGTAAAAAAAATAAAATAAAATAAAATAAAATAAACAATAAAAGGTAAATCAAATGGACCATTACGGCAAGGCTGGGATGGTCCATTTGGTAAAGTAAATCCGTTGGGCATCTTTCTTCGCCTTTAGACAACAATTCTGATGGCAAAAGAACCAAACGGGACAGGTTTAAAAAAAAAAAAAAACAAAAAAAAAAAACATGGACACTGAAAAGGGGGCGTGGCACGCAGCTGGAATATAAAAACCACAGAGCGAGCTGCACTCATTGGCCGGTAACAACAGACAAAACTTCACCAAAGATGAAAAATGAAGCCACTTCAGACCTGCAAAAACCAGCAGGGATGTAGATCTAAGACCCGTCAGACTGGTCAGCATCAGTTTCATAAAATGATTGAATAGACAGGTGTGTGCTCAGGTGTGTATTTATTGTAAGTGTGTATGGCCACTTTAGATCAAACTTTATATCTATATACAGTATATAAAGTTTATATCTAAACGTTTACATTGTAGATATCTGTACTGTTTCTAACACCTGCAGTGACAGCCTGACGAACCCGCAGTCATCACCGCGTGCTGCTTCCTGAGCTGCTCTGCAGGTCCTGCAGCAGCTGCTGCGTGTTTGTGGCTGTCGGCCTTCAGTAACCAAAAGGCTGCTCCAGGATCAGCTGACTGACGTGGCCGTCTTTTCTGTACCTCGTAAAACTCTGCGGATACTCGTGCACTTTGTTTTGCGTCCCTTCTGTCGTCTTCCAGATCTTCTGGTGTTGCTGCTCAGAGCGCTCATTCTTCTTAGAGTTTCTCTGACTGGATTCTTTTAGGTTTTCAGCCTAGTGACAGCCTCCTTCAGTTTGTTGGTCGTCATTCAAGGTTAAACAGTTTGGACTTGAGTTCGAGTTAATCTGCCCTGAGACCATGAGAGCAGAGCCCTCAGCTGGACCCCTGCTGGTCGGTCACATGTTACCTGTGAGCCTCAGTGTAAAAACGGCTAAACCTCCTTAATGCACTTCAGTAACACCTTCATTTAAATTGCATGTGGCAGAAACGCAAGAGACCGATTCTGGTCCTGGTTCTGTGTCAGTGTGTTCAGGTGGAGACCTCACCTTCTGACCTTTGACCCCATCGCAGTGACACAAAGACTTCCCGCTGCAGTGGCACACCTGCACAGAGATGAGAGGAGTAGTTAACGATGTTTAGGTCTTTGTTTCCTACCATGAGAATCTGCAGGCCTGCGGTTTTTCTTTCACAGTCACTGTTAGGCAAAGTTAGTCGACTCCATAATACAGAGCAAGCGTACTCACAGGGTAAGAAAGGGGAAATATTAGAAATTACTCAGTACTTTAAACTACTTACAATGTAACCATCTCTTCTTTCAGTTATACTTCTAATACTACATAAAATGTTGTCACAGCCTCATGTGTCTTCTTGTTACCAGCTTGTACTCCAGTGAGTATTTATAGGTAATAATCTAATAACAGGGTAAACAGCTGTATTATAAAGTGCAGGTGTGACTGCTCTTTAAGAACGTCGTCACACCCGCAGCCAAACCCATCACCTGTGATGTCACCGTCTTGATTTGTCTGCAGTGATTCCTGAGTGACTCACACACTCAGGAACATCTCCATCATGTGTCCTGCAGCTCGGCATCGTTTAGTCTGGCCTGACCTTAAACTCGGGTTGAAGCCTTTGTCCTTCTGCTGAGCATGTCCCGCCTGATTCTTTATCAGTCAGACATATTTCTGTGGGGTTAAACCCAAACACCTTCATGTAACCTGCAGGTGTAACTGTGGTCTTCCTGTGATAAACCGAACTAGCAGACAGCAGGGGGGAGCTCTGATATCATCTTATCTTTCATTCCTGTCTCACATCTACACGACTGCCTCCATACGAGATGCCTCGACACGTTCTGGAGCAGAGGATGGTGGGTAACGTCCTGTAGCGCCGTGATCAGACGCAGAGCTGCAGACGAAGTGTCTGAAAATATATCAGATTATTTCCATTTTGAGTCAGGTGAACCTGAACCACCTGTACGGTCTTATCACGGCAGACTGACAGACGTTCACAGGTAATCTGACTGATTTCTTTTTGCGCGCTTCAGGAAGATTTTCCTCCGTGATTTTATCGTGGCAGCAATATCGGGGTCACGTGGCCCAGCGTCGGTGCTTTGTATGTGTGACGCACGTGTCTGAAACAAAATAAAGAAGCACTTTGAGAAACGTGTTGGCTAACTCTAACGTGACCCGCTTCCTGTAACGGTCCGAGGTAGCTCTCAGGTCACAGCCAAGTTTCTCTCTGTTCCCTGCGATTCGCTTACAGCAGCGGCTTTCAAAGGTTTTGTACCTGTGGGAAACCAAAATATCAGGGCACACCTGATCATGTGACACGTCACTAATGTGTGACTGACAGCCTTTTTGCAGCATCTGGAGCTGCAGTCCTGCTGCTGCTGGCTCAGATCCAGCGTGATATTGAAGTAGGCCAACATGGATGTTTGGCTTCCAATCAAATAATGTTAATCGTGTTAGCATTAGCCAAATTCAACAAACGACTCGTCAGGGCTGAGGGTTGTTGAGCATTCCTGATCCAGCTGAAGCATCGGCGTAACTTTGTGCTGAACATTGGGGGGGTCGAGATCTCTGTCTAAATAAATAAATCTGGGTAAATTCCCAGATGATTAAATATGCAACTGTTTTGCTGGTAATAACTGAAACGAGTACAGAAAATAAACAGCCTATTTATGCAAGATAATTCATTATTTTATTGGGGGGGTTATATTGGTTGGGTCTGATCATCGGGGGGGTCATAACCCCCCTAACCCCCCTGGAAATTATGCCCCTGAGCTGAAGTCAACAGGCTGGTAGGTGTGCCACAGCATTATCTGTCCTTCTTTGTCTGCAGTGGTTCATCTGGACTGGTGGCTGCTCACAGCTCCATGATCCAGGTCTTTGCTGCACTATAAGGATACAAGTCCAGGACGTTACACCTGCAGGAGCTGCTCAACCAGCCAAGCTCATGAAGCTCCCGGCAGACAGCTTATGAGCTGATGTTGATGCCAGAGGAGGTTTGCAGCGCTGCAGTTACTGAATCAGGAGAGCGCCGCCGATGTTCATGGCACTGTGCACCTCAGCCCTCGGGCGCCGCTCTGTAACTACACCTGCCTGAGATGTTCTTAAACGCAATAACACCACTCTATCGTGCTTCATCGAATATTTAAGATAAGATAAGATAACCTTTATTAGTCCCACACGTGGGAAATTTGTTTAGGAGGAAACTTGTAGCAACAGTTCAGGGCTACAACAGCACCGCGCTCAGAATCAGAGGATTCTTTAGAATCTGTCTCAGTGTTGTTGAAGGCAGACTGCACGGCCATGACGGCTACACAGAGGGAGCGCCACAGTGTCACATGGTGCTTTCGGCTCAGCACATCACTGTGTGTGTGTGTGTGTGTGTCTGTGTCTGTGTGTTTGTGTCTGTGTGTGTGTGTGTCTGTGTGTTTGTGTCTGTGTGTGTGTGTCTGTGTCTGTGTGTTTGTGTCTGTGTGTGTGTGTGTGTCTGTGTGTCTGTGTCTGTGTGTTTGTGTCTGTGTGTGTGTGTGTCTGTGTCTGTGTGTTTGTGTCTGTGTGTGTGCGTCTGTGTCTGTGTGTGTACTCGGGTCAGTAATAACACCAGATGAAGACAAAAGGCTGAAACAGAAAACAGACGTCCTAAACCAACAGACAGAAACCCGACTGTCCGTCTGTCTGACTGCACACAGACAGACGGCTTTTATTTCCTGTCTGACATTCTTTGTAGATTCTTTGATATCCGCAGTAAATAGAAAGAGGAAACTTATGCAGCTCGACCTCCTGCAGGGTTACTGTTAGTACCTGAGCAGGTGAGCGACAGAGAGTCTTGTCATTTCTAATAACTCTCATTGATCATCATCAGTAAACTGATTGATAATTAACGTCACTAATAAGTCTGTAAACCACATACTGTTCCATAACTCACCAGGTTAGATCGTATTAAAGCTTACAGTTTGCATTATTAGGGGCGTGGCCTCTTTGACTGACAGGTGGATGGTGACACAGGTGTCTGTAGCTGCTAGGCTTTACCCGAACTGGACCTCTGGACCATTTTGGAGCCTTTTAATGACCAATAAGCAGCTGCTGTGAGGTTACTATAGTAACAGACCGTCCAGGAAGGCTGAGCGAAAGCTTTGGTGAAGTTTGATTTCATTTGGATGTTACTGAGCTGTGATTAGCAGGTATCTGTGCAGGTGTGATACACCTGTGCAGTGTGTGAGCGCAGACTGACACACAGGTTAAATACTCAGTGTGTGTGAACTAAAGGTGGCCTTCAGGGTTGCTCACGTGATTTGATTTTTAAATAAATTAATGAATCCACCTGGCTATATAACAAATATAATATCAACAGCAATAATAATAATATTAATAACAATAATAACCATCATCATCAAAGTAGGGTTTTTCGTTATTAAAAACTTTGGAAAAACTATCACCCACATCTGTCACTGATCGCGTGACGTCTGTCGGCAGAGTACTGAGCAGCAGGTGAGCCTGGTCACCTGGGTGAAGGTCACTCACCTTCTCTCCGTGCACGGCCGCGCTCAGGCAGCTCCAGAGGACCAGCAGCGGGAGGATCCTGCGCCTCCGGGCGGTCGGAGGCTCCATGCAGGCGGGCGGGCAGGTAGCTGCCTCCAGCCGCGACGGCTCGGCTCGGCTCGGGTCCCGGATTGTACTCAGGTCCGCTTCAGTCCAGAGGAGGGTCCTCGCACCTGCCGGAGCCCGGACACAGCAGCTGCTCTCGGATGGAAGCTCAGCCCGATGACACGGCACGAGCCAACACAGTCACACTCAGCACGAGACTTCCGCCGTGACCTTCAAAATAAAACCTTGGCCCTGAAGGAAATCTGGTCACAGCTCCATCCTTTTATTAAGAAATCTTCGTGGTGGTTGAGTTTGTGGGAAAGCTTTTGTAATTTTAAAGTTTCTGCTGTCAGACAAAAATCACGCGTTTTATTAATATGAGAGAAAAGCATAAAAACTGTATTTCAGGGTTTCTCTCTGATGAAAGGCCAAAAACAAGAAAGGAGGTGGTGGTTAAAGAGCACGTTCACACAGGATCAGCTGATGACAGTGAATAAACAGGTGATGCTGAAAGGAAGGAGACCTGAGATGGTGGAGGAGCAGGTGTAGCTGATGCGGAGGCAGCATCCTCTCAGCTTTGAAGACAACGCGCCTGGAAGACTGGAGACCTGAAACAAGTGCTTCACAAACCCAAGAAAGCCTCAGGTGTGTGAGGAGGGGGGAGGAGCTGCGAGTGCAGCACCTGAGGGTGAAGCTGAGGAGCTGCAAGCACTCGTGCAGGAGCTGTGCACGAGAAAGCTCACGTGAATAATAAATGAGCTAAACTGGCGCGAATTTCAGGGTTAAGACAGATTTGAGATTTCATCAAAGTTAAACAGAAAGCTCAGGTGTGTCAGCAGGCTGTTAGCGTGCAAGCTGTATACACACCTGGACGGAGCAGCACCGCACGCAGGCGCAGGATGCCGGAAGTGCTGTTGTTGCTGTGCGCTGCAGCTTGACCTGCGGGCTGTTCGTGTGTGCGCTCCTGCGGGGAAGTTGTGCTCAGGTTTGCAGCGACATGGAAAGCGCGTGAAGCTCCGGACAGTGACAGCTTCAGGTAGGAAAACTCACGTGACCGTTTGTTTGGGTATCGGGCTGCCGATCGATCACCGTCAGCTGATTATGGTTAGTCAGCTGTTAATTAGCCGCCTATTAGAGTCTGAATGTCTGATCACGTCATCCAGGTAAATAACGCTAATGAGGAGAAGTACTCGAGTACTTTTACTCTGTGGTGATTTATACTTGAAGTTCGGTGAGGATACTTCCTTACGTCTGCACGCACCAAACCGCAGTGCACTATGAGCATTAAAGTCCACGTGCTTCTGCGTTAATTGTTAATTAGCGGATTTGGCGCAGATGCTGATTCATGTGCTTTAAAACGTGTAGCTGTGAAGGGATCGATGGGGCAGGTCCACCTTCCCCGGGTGGTGGTTCTGGGCTCAGCCTGAGGGACCCGGTCTGGAGAATCAGAACTGGACTTTCCCTAAACATGCTGTTCCTTTCACAAGATCCATTTATCAGACTGAAAATACCATAAAGACAATCCATCAAATATTATAACACATTTCTGTTTTACAGTATGTGCAAAAACAGGACTTGTGTATAGACTGTATGTAAAAGATGGCAGCGGAACCCTACGTCCGCATGTACAGGATATTTTTGTAAACAGATTTTCCGTTTTTGTTTTGTTTTTTAAATCCCAAACTTGAAAAACAAAGTGAAACGCTGTCAAGAACATGCCAAAGCAACAGGTGGTGATATAATCCTAACTGTGTAGAAATGTTGGCCAATCAGAAGTCTAGACGCCTGGGAGGGAAAGCGTAAACAAAGATGGCGCATAGAAGCAGTCGTTGTAAACAGAGGGACAGTAACTGTATGTAAGAGTGTGAGGTTAACAGCAGCAGTGTTTTGTCTGTATCACTGTAGAAATTCAATGATGTGAAATAGTAACGCGTCGCACACCTCTGATGCTTCGTGACTAAATCTCTGTTTTCCTCGTCCACACGTAAACACAAAAACAGAGTTTTTAAAAATCTCAGTTTTCAATGATCCAAAACGTCGTTTACGTGTGGACAAAGGCCCAAACGCAGAGAAGAGGCTGCGATTTGAAAAATACCCGTGTGCTCAAAGCTTAGGTTAGCATCACTGGGCAGGCTCGCCGCAGTCATGTGATGATCATCACTTCTGAGTTTGCTGGATTTTACTTATTTCACGTTTCATTCAAAGAGCTGAGAAATGATCACAAAATGAAAACAGCTGTAAATTTGTCTTTTTCTGTGTCTGAGTTTTCATTTTTGAACTGCAGCACACACCAAGACATTTCAAACTGTCTTTTAGTTACTTCCTGTTTTACTTTGAAGGTTTACTTCCTCCCTTTGCTTCCTTTCCCTTTCTGGTCGTTCACCCTGTCCCGTGAACCTTCTGTCTGTGGTCGTTCTCAGTTTCTGATGATACTTTTTGTTTTTCTCCTGCTTTGTTTTGCAGTTTTTGTCTTTTGAAACGTTTGAATGAAACTTCTGAACAGAGTTTAAACTGAACAGCTGTTTGTGCTGCTAGCATCACGCCGTGGCGCTCGAAGCTCCGAGGCTGCTGTTAGCAACGAGCCTCCTGCAGAAACACGGTGACTGACACGGATCGTTCCTGCTGTCTGGCTCTGTGAGCGCGTGCTGCAGCAGCTTGGTTCGGTCGGGCTGTAGCAGGCGGAGGTTACTGAAACCCTCAGTCCAGACAGTGTCGCTAAAGCAAGAGCTGATGGAGCTCATGATGCTGTTAGAGCAACTTTCTTCACATTAAACACGCATCACAGAAGCTCCTGAAGAAGAACTGAGAAGTTTCTCATTTCTAACTTTATCTTAACACCTGCAACAAATACAACATCATAGTCATAGCAGCCAATCAGGGAGCAGTAAGAGGCTGACAGGTTATAGAGACACGGCTCTCTGATTGGCTGATGTCCAGACACACCTGCTGCTGCTCTTAGCATCAGCATCCTCTAAAGGACATGACTATGGGGAGCGTGGGCTGCTGTCCATGTGCAGTTCAAACACAAAGTTTAGAAGTCCTGATTGGCTGTCCAAGCAGGAAGTTACTCACAAACAGATACAGCTAAGAGGCCTGTACCAGGAAGCGAGTTTAACACACCTGGGATATCTTCCTGGTGTCTGGATTCACTCAAACTAACGAAGCAGGTTATCAGCTCACTAAGTTAATAACCAGCTTCATGTGAGCTTCACATGAAAGGAGTGAGGCTGGCAGCATGTGACCAATCAGAAGCATGGATTAGTGTCCTGGGAGCGGAGGAAGAAGAGTGACAGTGAGAGAGGAGAAGCCTGCATGACTGTGTCAGTAAGACTGGAAATGAATTTTAACCTGTTTGAAACCAGGACGGAGTTACAGACTCAGAAGTGTCAGAACGTCATCATTAGGAAACACGAGCATTTTATTCATGTTTCCAGCCTCGCTGGAGCTTTTCCGATGGATCCTGCAGGAATGGTGTTGCCATTTTTCCACAGGGCTGATTGGTCAGCAGGTGATTTCACACCTGTTGATGTGGAGCAGCTGATGGAGCCGGGCTCTGAGACCCCTGCCAGCTCCACACTGACGGCAGCCCAACACCACCATCAGGTTTCAGGCTCATTTACTGTGTATCTGTAGTTCTTTGACTGACTTTAATACAAAAATGTTGACGTGTTGATCCAGTTCATGTGGTGTGTGTAGAGCTGCACATGTGCAGCAGGTGTGGATAAACTCAAAAAGGCATTTTTACTGCTGTGAACATCTGAGCGACAAAAATCCAAAACGTAACCTAAACGAGAAAGCTAGGAAAACAAACAGAGAACCTGGGAGTTTACGCGACCGAGGAACACAGGAGAGAGACAGCCACATGATGGTACGATGCAACAACGGACAGAGGACGACACACAGCTTAAATACACAATGGAGTAACGAGGAATCAGACACAGGAGGGAGACACAGCTGGGACCAATCACACATTACAAAACAAAGGGGACGCAAAACTCAACAAACTGAACACAGGACAAGGACTATCAAAATAAAACAGGAAGCATGAAACAGACTTGAGACTGAGACGTGGAACACAGCGAAGATGTAGTGACAGAACTAAGCACACAACACAGAGACAAATAAGGAGAACAAGAATCTAGAACAAAATCTTCACTAGAGACACGACACCAGGAACACACTAGGAACAGGGGAGGCACAGAAACCGAACAGAAACCAGGAACTATAAATATAATACAAGCAGAAAACAAGAATATAACTTAAACTGAAATTACACAAACTCGGTCCCAGACCTGAGACCCAGTACTGTGACAGTATTAGTGAAACTAAAGTAAGTGTGAAGCTCGGATCAACTTAGCGCTAATTGAACTTCTGGAGTTGAATCCCTTCCAGGAATTTTTAGAGGAATTCGTTGGTGCTGTGAGACGGGACAGGGCTGCACATCTGATGTCAGATATTCACGAATGCTTACCGCTCTGAAAGAGACATTATCTTCATTCATGCTTTATCCTCGTGGCAGGTATGCAGAGGAAAAACACTCTTTGTTTCCCTGCAGTCGAGACGAGGTCCTATTGTGTGGCATGGTGGAAGGATTTCTGTTTTTTGAATTCACAGACGATAACATTTGACGGCCTTCAGGGAGGTGTGCTTTCAGCGCACGATGGTTCTGTCTGATACAAACATAAAAATCATCAGGTGTGAGAATACAGTTGGAAAACTAACGATTACAAGAGCAGTCACTTTTAATATTACATCATTATTATTGTTACGATTTTTAATCTGACGGTTTGATCCTGGTCAGGTTTACCTCAGGTGTGTGCGGTTTCACCTTCATCATCTTCAGCCTCAGTTTCTTTGTTCCTGCAGGACGACCAACAGCGTCGGAGTGTCCTCACAGGCCGAGAACCGGCTGGAGGCGGAGTCAGAGTGTAGCAGGAGGGACTTCCTCTGAGCCGAAGGCAATATGCTGCTGACTTCCTGCTCTGATGCCTGTGGCCTCAGGCTGCTCTGGTAAATAAAACCGCACACATGAACACGTCTGTTAAGTTTCCATGACTGAATTCACGGTGAGTCTGTCTCAGCACACCGAAGAAGAAGATCATATTTTATTGTTGCATGTTTGGCACGTCATAATAATCCTGATTTATCTGCTACTGCTGACGTACTTTTACACTCCTGCGTAGTACACACTCGTTGTGTACACACTTTGTGCTGCATGAACACAGCAAACTGAGCCCTGATCTGAAATGAGGGCAGCCTTTCACCTGCAGCTGTCACATTTTGCTGACAGTCTGGTCTTTGGTAACATGACACTAAATTCTTTTACGATGAAGATGAATTCATCTGCAAACAGCAGCACAACCTATGCAACACGTGTAACAATGTTACAGTGACAAAAGACACCGACTCTACAGTCGCAATAGCTGCGGTTCCTCTGACGTCCAGCAGAGGCAGCAGTGAGTCAGTCCCCATAGACTCCCATGTTAAAACTGTACAGCAGAAATAAACATGCTTACAGCCTGATGCACAAACTGTTTGGTCCCTCCTTCATAACACCTGTACAGTAGAAGAATGTTTTTAGGATTCACCTGGTTAATATGTAATGAGGTTTAAAGTTTAGGGGCGTGGCCTCTTTGGCTGACAGGTGGATGATGACACAGGTGTTTGTATCTGCTAGCTGTCTGCTAGGCTTCACCTCAGCTAACTGGAGTTGCTGGGCGTTTCTCAATATGCGTACTTGTGCGTACTTGCGTTCTCGTGTACTCGTGATACGTCATCAGTCGGAGACCAAGTACTGTTCCAATTCGAAGTACGCATCACGCCGAGAACGCGAAAAAGTCCCGGATGTGTTCTCGATCCGCCCGTTTTATCGAGCATGCATCGGTGTAGACTTGGTACAGCAAAATATCCCAGAATGCATTTCGTCCAGAACAGCGGACTCCCGGCACATCGTTTTCAAACCCCCCCCCCCCGCCCGCGGTCTTTTCGCTACTCAGGTTAAAGAAACCCCAGCAGCTGTCTATTGTATTAAATGTCCACTAAAATAAAAATAAAAGCGTTCTAACATCTCACCTGCTTGTTTTTATTAAGGTATGTACACGTATGTACATGTACACTATTTTTATTAATAGAGGTTTCACTACTGAGGTTAACAATGATATATAAGTCACTTAGATCACTTCTAAATGTTAATGTTTGGTTTATTTCAGTGTTTTATTTGTTCCTGAGTAAACCGGTTTGGCTGTGATTAAAGTTAAGCTTCATAACATGTTACTCACAGTTAAATTAAGAGGGGACGGCAGTAAAAACTCCGGACCTGTGACATCATCACGTACGCTGGTGTTCCGATTGTACAAATCACGAGTCCGTGCTCGCGTTCTCGGCGAGTCCGTACTCCCGTGCGTTCTCGGCCAGTACGTACTCGCCGAGAACGCGAGAATTGAGAATTGAGAAACGGCCGCTGTTTTTGCTCATTAGCACATGTTACACACGTCTGTAACTCTGCCTGAGTGTTTGGGTGATGCACGTGCTCAGATGCGAGGTACGGATGCCTGGATTAACTTTAAGCACACTACGTCTTGCTCCACCTCATCACCCTCTTTTAACCATAGATTACAAACCATAGACCATTTTCTTCATACAAACTGTGGTGTCAGTATGCGTTTTACATCTTAGCTTATAAACCAAGTCTTACCGTACATCAGGGGTGTCCAACTCCAGGCCTCGAGGGCCGGTGTCCTGCAGGTTTTAGATGTGTCCTTGAGCCATCACAGCTGATTCAAATGGCTAAATTAGCTCCTCAACATGTCTTGAAGTTCTCCAGAGGCCTGATAATGAACTAATCATGTGATTCAGGTGTGTTGACCCAGGGTGAGATCTAAAACCTGCAGGACACCGACCCTCGAGGCCTGGAGTTCCCCACACCTGCCGTACAGTTTCGTAGGGTTGGTGGGAACCCTGAGTATGGGTGCATTTCATAGTTTAATAGCTGCTGCCTGTTTAAAGCTGATTGGGGCTTTATGCATCACTGTGGATCAACGTTTTTTTTGTGTTTCACCTGTGTCCTCTCTCCTTCAGGTGCCTCCTGATCGTACTCAAAGCCCTGCCAGCAGCTCTCGGGGTGAGTCCACCTCTGCCTTTATAAGCCCTTTCAGTCTGATCCAGCAAACATTGGCCACCAGCCAATCACAGCTTGTTGTCCTTCACTAGTGTGTGATGTCATCAAATCGAGTCAGCTGAAACAAGTTAGCTGTGTCCAAATTCATGGGCTGCATCCTCCTGAGGACGCATTTGTAGACCGATTACGTCACAGCGACGCGCCGAAGGCTGTCCAAATTCATAGACTCCTCCGAATGCAGCCGACAAATGCGTCCTCCTTTTCCCCGAATTTGAAGGGTGGGTCGGGTATGTCCTTCGTGGCCCACCATATCCCAGAATTCATAGCGCGGCCCAGCCAAACTCCAGTTTCCAACAATGGCGGCCGCTACTAAGTTTTAAAATTACTCTTATTAATCTTTCTGAGTCACAAAATAAACTTAACATATTTTCAGGCGAGAACATGGGTGTGTAGACTTGAAATATCTGCTCGGTTTATCAAGATATCGCATAATTGCAAAAGTGCTCCGACGTTTTCGGAGACCTCTGTTACCCACCAGCTCGATAGCTAGCCGAGAGCTCGAGGGTCACTGAAGCCGCTGAGAACGGCGCAACTCCCGGCACATCATTTTCAGATCACTGCGGACTTTCGCTACTCAGGTTAAACGTAATAAATAAGTCACTTAGACAACCTAAAAATGTTATTGTTTGTCTTTTTTTCAGTGTTTTATTTGTTCGTGAGTAAATCGGTTTGGCTGAGATTAAAGTTATTAGATTAGGTAAAATAAAACTTTATTAATCCTCCGGGTGGGTTCCTCCTTGATTTTTACACAGCTGAATAAACGTCAAACAGAAAACTGATTAAACAGAAGTGTGAGACGGTCGAGAGTTTACTCCAGTGTCCTGTTATATTTTAGATAGCAAGGAGCAGATGGCCGAGTTTATTAAACTCCACCGAGACAGCGGTGACGTTAATCAGAAGGCTAGACCGTCTAATTTCCCCAGCCGTTTACTTCCGGCCTACCCGACCTTCTGAGGACCCGGCCCACGTAGACCGAGAAGGCTGGGTCCTCAGGAGGATGCAGCCCATGAATTTGGACACAGCTGTTGTCTGTCCATTAGCTTGTTTCCATGGTTAAAGTATCTTTGCTCTTATTGGTCAAATCGCAGACCACAGTGTGGAAGTTGTCATATGATGTAAAGATGAATCATTGGTGGGATGACATCATCAGTTGTCCTGGCCAATAGTCGGGCTGTGCTGTCGTCACTGAGCTTGAAGCCAGTGTTTAAATTTCCCTCCAGCTGTGAAATGACGATCTCACAGCTGTGCTTCTGTATCCAGGTGCAGACTGTTTGATTCTGGTGTTTGCAGGAAATACACGGCTTCACATAATTTCACATCCTTTTTTCTTTTTACATGATCACTGTGCTTTCTCAAACCTCTGCTTGTTGTTCTGATGAGTCCGACCCGTATGTTGCCACTGGGCCTTTCTGGTCTTCGGTACTGGTATTTTAATTTAATGCAAACTTTAATGTGGAGCTTCGGGACAGTGATGCATTACAGGTGTTACAGAGTTCAGGTTTGAGTCCTGCGTCAGATGCAGGGAGCAACAGAACCTCTGGCTGTTATATAAATAAAACTGCCATTGCTATCTGTCATCGCAGGCATCATAAATGTGCTCTTATATATTGTGCTGTCTAATGACACGTTCTGTCCTTTGCCTTTAATCAGTACCTGCAGCCTCACACAGCACACAGGAGTTAGACTGATGCATGTAGTTTAAGTAATAATGAAGCCTTTCTGCAAATGAATCCTGAGCACTCAGATGGAGCTCAGGGTTCATCCACCAAGCAGCCACCTCCACTCTGAGCTTCTCCTTGAAGCCTGAGTCCTGCAGTCTTCTCAGAGAGATGACAAATCTCACGTTCCATCCTCGCTTGTTTCTGAATCGGATTCTGAAATCGGACTTCTTTAACGGTGATGACTCATCCTGGTGCTCACAGAGGAGCTGAAGCTTCTCTGTACACCACGATCCACTTCACGGTAACCAAAGAAACACAAGCTTCTGCCAACCAGCAGTAAACAGCCGGTGAAATCACAGTCAGTCGCACCTGGCATCAGATTGGTGCCGTCTGCTTTTGTTAGCTAAGGCTCCGCCCACAGAGCCAGGAGACATGAAAACACCGTTTAAACAGTGCTGACCAGAAACTGTAGAATAACTTTCTCTGCCATGAGCTAATCCACTGAAACTACTAACATCTAAAACAAGCTGCTGTTCCCGAATGAAGCTTCTTCCTACATCATTTCATCTCGTTACCTCTGCAGAGTCCTTTTTCCAGGGTTGTCCACACATGAGCTTTGCTCTGACGGGTCATTTTATTTCTGTTATATCATCTGTCAGAGAGAATGATGTCATCCACAGACAACAAACTAATGGTCAACCTGTCTCTATTAATTTGAAAACTAGCTACCTCCAGTGCTTTCCTACCAGCAGGCGTCCCGGCCGGGTCACTATGGCAGTGTTTGAGGCGCTCGTCCTGCAGTCTGATGGGTCTCAGTGATTATATTTCTGGTTCAGCAGGTGGAGAACAGCTTCATGTCCACTTTGCTAACCGCACTGTGACTGCAGAGAATAATAATGGCTAATGTTGCTAACTGAAGGTGAAGGAACGTGAGATAGGAAACTGACTGAGGAGACAGCTGATTATAGTCACTCCTGCCGATACTGCAGTCTAATACTGCAACACTGAACTAAACGGTGCTTCTGCAACCAACAGTTATTTTTATTATGGAGTAATCAGCTGATTTATTTATTTATCTTTAACAATTGATTCATTCAGTCAAAAACGCCATCAGAGCGTCAGCCGATAGCCCAAACTGCCATAGTTCATCAGTAACATGTAAATCTGTGAAATATAGAAAGGCACTCAATACAGAGCAAAGCTGATGCCATATTACTGAAACCAATCAAACGGTGCTGACATCAACATAACTGCAGATATATCAGCGTCACAGGGGTCGGTGCGTCCTCGTCAAATATGACAAAAAACAAAAACCGGCTTTGAAGCAGTGAATGTTTTTCTTCTTGAAGGATTTGAAACAGTTGTTAGTGTTTTGTTTACCGTCAGCCTGACGATGAATCATTTAATCATGTCTGATGAAGGTTAAGTCTCGACCTCGCTGGAGGACTTGGGCTCAGTGAAGGATTAGTGAGCAGAGGCTCCACAAAGTCAGCAGCCCCGGATCAGACCTGATGAAAACAAAAGTGATGGTTAACATTTTAGAAGCATAGAGCTGATTTTTCTTTTTAATGCAAAACTACCAGTGACAGATGATCTGACTGTGTAGCAGGTTTGTTGGTGTCTACAGTTTGTGTTCTTAACATGCGGAAACTCCATAAAAAGAGGGAATATTATCTAAACCCAATGACCTGGCAGGACGCTAACAGTGTCAGGTGTTTGGTGGATCCTTTACAGATGGCCTGCAGGCTGAAGACGAGATGGGCCAGTGTGCGTCTGACTCTGAGGGGTGCATAGCTCCCTGAAGCTAATAGTCATTTGTGTTTCATGCAGCGGTCACTGCAGCTTTAACAAGTCTCACGTCTCCTGAACAATGCCAGCTAATGGTTCTTTAGCAACTCTCCAGACTCGATGGTTTTCTGGCATAGACCTCGGTCTTCAGTTCACCGCACAGATTTTCAGTGGGATTGAAGTCAGGGCTCAGTGACGTTCACTTTGGTTTTCTGGACGTCGTTCTTCACCTGGAGCAACGTCTGTTTTGGACGTTGATGGCACAGTTGTGTGCACATCAGTCTGAAGTTGTTTTGTACCGTGTAGCTGTCTTTGAATTTCTTAATGATGCTTCTCACTTCAGTTCTTCACACTTGATAACTTTGTATGTTCATACTTCTATAACTGTATGCAAATAGAAACGAGCACGTTTAGAAATGCTATGTTTAAAAATTCCTGACTGTTAGAAAACAGTAAGTGACAAACTTTAAATTTCATAATAATTTGTCCTCATCTGTATGTAAACAACACTGGACTAAATTCAGGAGCTCAGGGTCTGATTGTTCAGGTCCTCTGGAGTCCCTCAGGGATCAGACCTGGATCCTCAGATGTTGTAGACATGGAGACTGTTTTCTTTACCCTGCCTGTCACGTTGAGGTCACCAGGTTCAGTCTGTCTGGGAACAGCAGCAGCGCCGGCCAATCAGCGGCCGGGATTTCTGGTCAGCCAGTCAGTCCCTTCATCTCGGCACCCCAGACGGAGGGATGGTGATTAATGGAAGATGCTGGAAGCTGGTTTGAGTACAGTCGGAGTGCTGATGAAGAGGTGATGTGAGTGCAGAGAGTCATGACAGCGTAAGTAGTGATAGTGCAGCATAAATGGAGGTGGATGGAAGGATGATGGTTTGGGAGACGTTCAGAACAAAGTCCTGACAGCAGATAAAGCGATAGCAGTCACATTCCTGCTGATAGCCACGCCTCACTGATAACCTCGTTTACACAACGCTGCAGGAATGCGGCTGCTAACACAAACACTGCTGCCTGCTGAGAAACTCGCTGTCTGGGGCCCACAGAGGAAAAAAAACACACTGACTACATCAACAGGGACACTCGGTGTGGGATGTGTGAAGAGGAACATCCTGGATCAGGTCCTACTGTTCTGCCTGATGACCCCTCAGAGCACAGCCACATCAGTACATTTGTGGTTTATCTTTCAGTACGAAGTGCAATTAAACATCGGGGGTGTTTGTAGGATTTCTACATGGGATTGCACAGGAGGACAGGAAGAGTCTGTGAATAGACAGACACTTTATTGATCCCACAGCGAATAGTGTCGTGGAGAAAGTGTCAGACGAGATCGTGGGTTTGAAGCTGTGAATTGAAGGGTCGATGCTGGATGTCATCAGTGTGTATGCCCTACAGGTTGGAGATCAGGTAGAAGACAAAGAGACATTGGAGAGGAAGTTGGTCAAAGTGGTAGAGAGTGGTGGTAATGGAGGTGGGGTTGGGGGTGATTTCAATGGACAGGTGAACAGGGCTGATGAAAAGCTGTTGTGTAGGTGTGGTGTTAAGGAGAGACATGCAGGAGGGCAGTATGTTTATTTACACAGCGCCAAATCACAACAACAGTCGCCTCAAGGTCTTTATATTATTGTACAGTAGACCCTACAATAATCCATACAGAGAAAACCCAACAATCAGATGACCCCCTATGAGCAAGCACTTGGGGACAGTGGGAAGGAAAAACTCCCTTTTAACAGGAAGAAACCTCCAGCAGAACCAGGCTCAGGGAGGGGCGGGGCCAACTGCTGCGAACTGAAGGAGTGTCACCGTGTCTTTGTGGATCAGAGAAAGCAGGTGATTGGTTGCTGAGAGAGGAACTATGCTACTGCATTAGGAAGTATATGAGGGTGGTGCAGTATGAGGACAGAGAGACAGAGTATTATTCAGTCTATTTGGTACGTGCGTATTGTTTGTGATGAGGTCCCCTTTCAGTCTTATTTATGTTCTGGTTGTGTTCGTCCTGTCAATAAAAATCACAAATTAGAAAACAGAAAAGCAAACTGCACCGTGCAATTCCCAGTTGACCGCTTGCGTTTGTAACTAGAGGACAGCGAGGACCATAAAAAGCCCGAAATACAAAAAAATTAATATAAAGCAGGACCAAGTTACAACATCACAGCTACTATGTTATTTTACTGAGCACATGTACATAAACAGTATTTATGGAATATTGAAACATATTAATATTCTTGAAACATGTACAGATTGTTTTCACCGACCTTGTGCTGGTTAGTATGCAACCCTGACAATATATACAAATACAGCTATTCATCTGTACATGTTCCCTAATATCTGTTATAAATAACAAAGTAGCTTTCATGAGTGGATTTATGCACACTCAGCGCTACATGAGGGTTTCTGCTACACTGTGCGTAGCTGTAGAAGAACAGCTATTGGTCAAGTCCAAGAATCGGCCAATCATAGAGCCAATAGCATCAACCCTATTTTCTCAAACAAGCACAGAGACTGTCAGTCTGAGGCTTTAAGAGCATGTGTAACCTTCAATAATAACCGTAATTCTGTGAATGACGAACTCAAACTCTGCAGCCAGTCGTTCGTGTCAGTGATCAGTAAGACTGAAAGTAACTTGGATCATTACTGACAAACACATGTATTTAAGAGTCTGGTATGAGGGCCTGTCAGTGAGGCGTCACATGGCCGTCCTTCCAGGATTCTGACTCTTAGGGCAGCACCACATCCCCCACTCACCTGTTGAAGCACCAATCACCGTGAAATCCTCAGTCGCTGTCCGTGGTCCTGAAATTTCAACAGTCTATTTTGAGTGGAATTAAAGTTTATTAAGGAAAAAATGTGTTTCTAAAGTTTATTGACGTAAATGCATTGATTAGACTGAGGTCCGTCTAAAGCGGGGTGGGGTCCAAACTCGATATTGTCATCCCACCGTTCTCACCATTCCCCAGCCATCCTGCTTTAAACCTCAGGGCGTAGGCTGTGAAATCCATGCCTCAGAAGCCACAGTGTGATGAGATGAACCCGGAGTTTTGTTGCTGCTGGTGTTGTGTCTCTGCTTTGGGTTGGAGGCTCCCTTGAGTTTGTTGAGTAAATATAGAATCGGGTGTCTTATTGGCTGATACATTTTTAACACATCTTCATCTGATACTCCAAATAATCTGACACGAGACTCTCTAAATCTCTGCCAGCTGTGAGCAGCTTTCTGTGAGACAAAATCACAGCTTAAATCATTTTCTGACAAACCTGCCAGGGTGATCTTTTTTTTTAAAGGATGGACCAGATTGTAGATTTGCCACTGCTAACATTTTTATGGCTTCTTGTTAGCATCAACGTCTCTGTGGAACTCATTTAAAGTGCTGCAGTCGGGTTAAACACATGAATCAAACAATATTGGATCTTTTATTTTCTTGTAGGGTCAACCTTACAGTATAAAGCACCTTGAAGCAACTGTTGTTGTGATTTCGTTCCACATAAATAAATAAATTGAACTGAATTCATTTTCTGTGGATTAATGAGGGAATGATCATCATCTGTGTCCATGATACTACTCGATTACTTTTGAGCCTTTGAATGGGGAGCTGTGTATAAAATGACTGCAGCTCCTAAAATAATATTGCAATACTTCTTTTTTCAGACCTTTTGAATTGAGTGTGAAAGTCTGCATGTTTTTGATTACAGTTTCCTGTGTAGGTGTACAGAGGCAAAATGACCAAAACAACCATGTATCTGGCTAAATGGACCTGACTGTGCTGTGAACTCTGAATCCACCTGAGACTGGTTTGCCAGAGGTTGTGTTCCCATTGCTCAAAGTTCATATTGCTGCTCTGCAGTCAGGATAGTTTTTGTTTGTGTGCAAAACTTGTTTGTTTGAATTTGAGCTCAACTTCAAACCATGTAGTTTAAACAAAAGTGCACAGGTTGGTCACAGAGCGATTTATTAATATCAATGAAGATCAGGTGTGATTATTTTTATAGGTGCACTTGTACTGCTTCAGTAGTTTTGTCACAGAGGTTACACATTTATTTACACATTTATTTACACGTCTAACTGTGAGCACACAGGCTGTGTCTGTAAATGCACTGGAACACGTGCCTCTGGCTTGTTTTAGAGTTTAAATCTCACTTTTCTGTCATATCAATCTGAACATCTGAACATCTGTACTCATTGAAAGAATCGGTCAGGAAAAATTGGAGCGTGATTGTCACTGACGTGATCTGATAAACACACACACACAGTCAGCTGTCTGCTTCCTGAGAATCTCAGATGCTTGTCTTTCTGTCTGACTTGTGTTTACATTCCTCACTGTCTGAACAGAAAATAAAAACAGTGCTGCGGTCTGAGCGTCAACAGACAGAAACCTTTACCAAGTCTAAAAGCACACATCAGGTTGATGTCATTTGAGTCCTTTCATTCTAACAAATACTGTGTTATTGACTTAGACCCAGTTGACCAATGTCAGTTTAACTCTTTATTTATTCAAGCAAAGCTTGAACTCGGGTAAGTTCCACTGTGAATATTTCAACACAGGGCCTGAGCAGGGGAGCAACTCCCTGGGAGTCGTACCGGGGCTCCCTGGGTCAGCTTCATTCTGTTGAGTGTTCAATGCTCACGGTGGCACCAAGCTTAGTTCTACGGTGGGCAGATTTTCTTTGAGAGGGAACTATAGATACAGAGCATCGGGTTTTATATTTTAGGAATCAGGGCGGTAGGTGATGATGAAATTGAACCTAGCAGAAAATAATTACCTATTGCCTGTTGGGAGTTGAACTTTTAAGCTGATTGGAGGTAGGAGGATAGGTTTTTATGAGCTGTCCAGGTTATGAAGGCATCCTCCTGTAACCAGCGCCTCCACTCCTCAGCCAGCTCACAGTTAACAGCATCATAATCCTGATGTGTGGCTTCTGTGTTTGAGACCACAAGCTGAAGAGGTTCAGTTTGATGGGGCACACAGCTGACAGCAGAGACAGGAACTCCCAAAGGCTTAATCGCATCATCTAGTTGCCTATTTGCTCTTTTACACACTGGAATCTGTAAAGGCTTGGAAAGGTAAGGGGTCCTGGAAAAACTGAGCTAAGCATGGAAGTAGGGAGTTGCAAGTGAGGATGCGAGTCTTGTAAGCTCCGCCCACTAGTAACCCCACATATACTGATGGGTGTTCCCCTTTGGCTTCATCAGACAACAGACACAAAACACCAAGGATGGCCCCAAAAATACAGACCTTCACTTCAGCCTTCCTTTGCCATTCTTCAGCCGTCCAGCTGCACATTCTTCCAGATGTTTACCAGAAGGGGCTGATGGAAATGAGGGGATAAGGTAACTAATGACGGGTTTAGTTGTGCCCTTTCTGGCTCGCTCATGCAGTATTTATCAAGTTTAACTACCAACAAAATCAGGGACTAAAGGGAAGATCATCACAAGAAGCTAAAGCAAGTAGCGTTTAAGAAGTACTAGAAGAAAAGATGAGAAGAGGACAAATCACTCTAAATACTGCAGAGTGATGAGGTGATGACAGAGGAGCGACGCTCTGAGTGGACGCTTCAGCTGGGCTTTTGAATCCGTGGATGATGAAGATGAGAGACAGATGTGCTGGATGAAACTGTCGTCGGCCCAAACTGTGATATGCTGACGTTAACAGCAGGTCCCATCCTAAAAAAAACAGGAAGGAATCCACGCTGCTGGAGCCTCTGCTGGACGTCAGAGGAACTGCATTTTTTTCAGGACTGGAGATTAATACGTTCAACTTTCAGGCGCTACACAAAGCTGCAGGTACAAGCTGAACCAGATTATTCCTTCCTTCCTGCCTCTGAAGCCTGGTTTATGTTGTTGCTCTCATGAATGGTTGTGCCAAAGCAACGCCATAACTGCTGGCGTTGTTTTGATGTCTCTTTGACTCCACCTCTCGACTCGTGTAACCTGGTGCGTGACATGGTCAGCATAAACACGAGTGCTGGTCTTTGTTGGTCTTTACTGCCACTCCAAGGATATACCAGCACAGGAGCTCAGAGGTTCTCAGACTATGTCGAGAGAGATGCTGCGACAGGCTGAGAATCGGAGACTTTCTGAAGGAAAAACGACTCCTTTGCTTCATGTTTCAAACCAAAGGCCTGTGACCTCAGACGTGATGTCACAGCTCTGAGTGCTGGTGTCAGCTGAGCTGAGATGACGTGTTATTATGATACAGTGATGTCATGGTTATGTCATGTAATATTGTTGTTCTCTTGTTTCCAGGGTGACCTGTCTGAGCCATGTGGTGGGCGGGACTGCTCCACCTGTCAGTGTTTCCCAGCCAAGGGAGCAAGGGTGAGACTCCGCCCACTAACTCTAACATACACAAACAGCAGCAAACCACAGCGCAGCTGCTCACTCTTCAGTGTCAACAAACCTCAGACTCCTTCAGTGGCAGCTCAGGACACACACACACAGACACACACACACACAGACACACACACACAGAGAAATGAGGAGCTGTTTGAGGAGTGCTGCTGTTAAATTATCAGCTGTTTACCTTAACCTGACTCAGCAGATTACTCACACACATGCGTGTTTTCATCACTTCAGAGGACTTGCATGAATTTCTTTGCACTTAACTGAACCTTGAACCTGAATTTTCACCCTAAATTTCAATGATTCCGATTATAAGGACCTTTATTCCCAACAGGGAGCATGTCACCAAAGGTCAGTTATCCCAGCACAGGATAGCGTTGTGCTGTAACTGCTGTTAGAGCTCGTGGTCGTCAGGACTGAGGCTCGTTTGTACGTTATGATGAATTAATTCAGGGGCCAATCAAACCGCTGATGTAACATCACATGACAATCAGCTGATCAAGTTAACAACAGCAATAAGAACAACATGTATCTGTCAGACTGTCGTCCAGCTTCACACTGACCTCCTGCGTGTGTGTGCGTGTGTGTGTGTGTTTGTACAGCTGGGGGCAGTAGACAGGCAGAGAGGATTGTGGGAAGGCGTCTGTCTCAGTGATTTCACGCTGAGCGGTTTAAGAGAAAGGAGGATGGAGAGAGGACTAACAGAGATCACAGCTGTCACATCTCATCACACACACTCACAGACACACACACACTCACAGACACACACACACTCACAGACACACACACACACACACACACACTCGCAGACACAGGATCAACAGATTCACCCAAACCGATCGGTTCTGATTATAAACACAGATGTATCAATAAGTTTGTATCGGTGTATCTGATCAGTGATTAATGATCAGATAACATCAGGGATCATAAACATCTCGATGTTGGAGACAACCACAGAGCTCTAACTAACACTGGGAAACTGGATACAGGGGAGTTTTAGTCAAGACATCAAACTTTATTTGTACATCAGGTAAAAATGGAACAAACATGCTGTATAATGTGTGCAGATCACAGCCTTTTATTCCACATGAATCATTACAGTCATTACAAAAACACTCTGGTCACTGTTGCAACAGAAGCTTCTGTTGCAACAGTGACCAAAAACACTGATTTTGGTCACTGTTGCAACAGAGACTGTGTGCAACACCTGGATCAGGTGTTGCACACAGTCTCACCCACTACAGTTACATTACTGTGATGAAGCTTTGCAGCAGATCATGCGATAAACACACTGACCTCCTTCTCCTCACCTGCCCAGGTGACTTGGTCTGTACATGCTCACCATGTGTTCTTCTTGGCTTTTATGCTTGTTTTGCTCTCGTAAGGCCTCATTACCTCGCAGATATTCATGTTTCCTCAGCCAGAAACTACACACCTCTGAACGAATGACCTAGTTTCAGAAAAGCATTGATTTGGTTTAGTTTCTGTTGTGGCCCAAACTGAGCCTTGTAGTTAAAGTGGATCTAGTTTTCCTTACTTGCCGTCATATATCTCCTGGTCCAGAGGCGCATCTTCATATTAAGCGTGTTTCTAATAATGAGCTCAGACGTGTACGGTCGTCCCTGTGAGTGAAAACCTCGGTCTGCTAGTAACACTCCATGTTTCCTATTCTTGTATTTGCGATATCATCTAAAGGAAATAATCCCTAATATGATTATCTGAGGCATCAAAGCTCCACTTTCAAGTCCAGAAATTTAAAAAATCGGCTCTGGAAATGGAGCAGAACGTTAAAGTGAAACCACACTGAGGGTCACCATCACTCAGCTTAACAACAGGCTTAAAAACCAAGTGTACACAAAGTGATCACATGAGCGCTTAACGCGACAAGACGGCACCTGTCGCTCACAGGTACGCGCCATTCCCTTTATCCTGGAACGCTCTCTGCTTTTACTCAGTTTGAACCACAAGGGGCTGAGTTTATGCAGTAAATCTGACCTTTGACCTTATCAGTGTTTCCTGTTTCCACATGTGTGGATGTGGCTGTGGACAGTGCTGTGCTTTTGGCACACTCATTTCTGAATCTTCTGTGATAAGCAGTTCAAACCCCTCATGGCAGTTTGTGTGTGTGGGGGGTGTGTCATTGTTCTGGTGCCACACCGCCCTCATATGGTCAGATAACAGTATTACACATGTGGGACTCGAATGCACCAACATCTGGATTAAACCATATGAAGTCCGCCCGCTCTGCCATCAGTGTTGTGATTAATAAAGTCTCCAAAAGTTGATTCTGTTCATCTGGACGTAGCGTTTTGTGGGAGAAACGTTTCGTCACTCATCCAAGTGACTTCTTCAGTCTCAGCTGACTGCAGGTTTCAATCTTATAAACAGTACATTTGCATAATGACTGAAACCAGCCCACTGAAGGAACAATGGGCTGGGAGGTCAGTTCCTTAATCTTAATTATGATTAAGGAACTGACCTCCCAGCCCAGCAAATGTACTGTTTATAAGATTTGGGGAAACCTGCAGTCAGCTGAGACTGAAGAAGTCACTTGGATGAGTGACGAAACGTTTCTCCCACAAAACGCTACGTCCAGATGAACAGAATCAACTTTTGGAGATTTACTTTTCTGGATGATTGAGAATGCATCAAGACGATTAATAAAGTCCTTAAAGGTTTTGCAGAGTCTTCTGTCTCAGGTTCACTTATGTTCCTGATTGTTTTATATGTTCTTATACTTTCTGACAGGCGACGCTTTACACCATGAGCCATTCTTTGTGAGTCAGCTTGTTAATGTGACAGTGTAATTAATGAGAAACTAAAAAGTAATATGACAAAGAATGATTTACGGTTTCAAAAGTTCAGATTCGAGCAGACAGTTGAATTCTCTTAGTTTGTTTGTCGGCTTCGTGTTTGTCGAGTGATAAGGATTAAGATAAGATGGGGCCTGATTATTTAAGACCTTGTATGTGAGGAGCAGGATTTTGAATTCTGGATTTAACAGGAAGCCAATGAAGGGAAGCCAATACAGGAGAAATCTGCTCTCTCTTTCTAGTCCCTGTCAGGACTCTTGCTGCAGCATTTTGGATTAACTGAAGGCTTTTCAGGGAGTTTTTAGGACTTCCTGATAATAATGAATTACAGTAGTCCAGCCTGGAAGTAATAAATGCATGAACTAGTTTTTCAGCGTCACTCTGAGACAGGATATTTCTAATTTTAGAGATGTTGCACAAATGGAAGAAAGCAGTCTTACATATTTGTTTAATATGTGCATTGAAGGACATGTCCTGGTCAAAAATGACTCCAAGGTTCCTCACAGCATTACTGGAGGCCAAGGTAATGCCATCCAGAGTAAGAATCTGGTTAGATACCATATTTCTAAGATTTTCAGGGCCGAGTACAATAACCTCAGTTTGATCTGAATTAAGAAGCAGAAAGTTAGCGGCCATCCAGGTCTTTATGTCTTTAAGACATTCCTGCAGTTTAACTCATTGGTGTGTGTTATCTGGCTTCATGGACAGATAGAGCTGGGTGTCATCAGCATAGCAGTGAAAATTTATGCTATGTCTTCTAATGATACTGCCTAAGGGAAGCATGTATAATGTAAACAGAATTGGTCCTGGTAGTTTTTAAAAGTGGTGCTTTGTAGTGACAGAGGGCCTCGGGATCAGGCGGCCTAGAAGAGCTTTCGATAGAAACCTGAAGTTGTTGATGTTTTCTATTAAGATTTATTCATTTTTATCAGTTTTTAAAGGATTAACAGGTGTCTTTGTGTCCTGCAGGGTGCTCCTGGTTCTCTGGGTCTGCAGGGCCCTAACGGACCCATGGGCTTCCCGGGTCCTCAGGGGCCTCCAGGAGAGAAAGGCCAGAGAGGAGATGAGGGGCCAACAGGAGCAGCAGGCCTGAAAGGACATATGGTGAAGGAACATGGTTCTGTTGTTTCCAGAACTTCATGTTTTCTGCCCTCAGGGGTGTACTGCAACGCAGGTTTAACAGAGTCAGGCTTTCTGTGTTAGCAGCACTCTGCTTCAGGCATTTGACTGACAAAATGGGTCAGCTGAGCACCTTCTACTCCACTCAGAGACAACACCAGAGGAACTTTAGACATAGACCATCCAAGCAACACTGAAAACTGAAAACATAGTTTGCTTTGTAGTACACCCCTCTGAAGACGAGATACTGTTTTTGTTGTCTGACCAATCGGAGCTCTGTTAGGCCTCACATGGTATCTAACCCCTAATATTTCTGAGGAGCTGTGTGGAGAACAGTTTAACCGTCTGCTTGTTGTTTATGGTTTCAGGGATCTCTTGGTGTTCCTGGTTTTCCAGGTTTGGATGGAGTTCCGGTAAGAAGCCCCGCCCCTCTCAGCCTCTTAGCTCGGTCAGCTGTGACCTAGTGATGTCCCGCTCTCGGCATCTGTTTGTGTTTATGTGTCCAGGGACACCCGGGACCTGCTGGAGGTCCAGGACATCCAGGTCTGGATGGATGTAATGGAACTAGAGGAGAGAAGGGGAAAGCTGGACTTCTGGGAGAACAAGGACGTGATGGAGAACTGGTCAGAAATGACAGTAACACTGATAGCAAACACTTCACTGTGGAGATGAAGAAAGGCCACAGTAAAAATAATCAGAGAACTCTTGATTTTAACTGTCTGATGGTGAAAGAGTCCTGAGAGAATAAGGATGAGGTTTTCTAGTCTTACACTGCTGTGAGCCTGTGTATGGATAGTTCAGTGTACTGCAGGACAGTGGGATGCAAAAGTTTGGGCAACCTTGTTAATAGTCATTATTTTCCTGTATAAATCGTTGGTTGTTACAATAAAAAATGTCAGTTAAATATATCATATAGGAGACACACACAGTGATATTTGAGAAGTGAAATGAAGTTTATTGGATTTACAGAAAGTGTGCAATAATTGTTTAAACAAAATCAGGCAGATGCATAAATCTGGGCACTGTTGTCATTTTATTGATTCCAAAACCTGTAGAACTAATTATTGGAACTCAAATTGGCTTGGTAAGCTCAGTGACCCCTGACCTACATACACAGGTGAATCCAGTAATGAGGAAGAGTATTTAAGGGGGTCAGTTGTAAGTTTCCCTCCTCTTTTAATTGTCTCTGAAGAGCAGCAACATGGGGGTCTCAAAACAACTCTCAAATGAATGTCTCGGACTCCCGGACCATCAGCACCGGCTCCCCTCAGGGCTGTGTTCTTTCTCCTCTGCTCTTCTCCCTGTACACCAACTGCTGCACCTCCACCCACCAGTCTTTAAAGCTAATCAAGTTTGCAGATGACACCACCATTATTGGACTCATCTCGGACGGGGATGAGTCTGCCTACAGGAGGGAGGTTGAACGTCTGGTGTCCTGGTGCAGCCACAACAACCTGGTGCTGAATGCCCAGAAGACAGTGGAGATTATTGTGGACTTCAGGAAGCACACAGCCCCACTCCCCCCCATCATCCTGACTGACACCCTCATCACCTCTGTGGACTCATTCCGCTTCCTGGGTACCACCATCACCCAGGACCTGAAGTGGGAGCCCACCATCACCTCCGTCATTAAGAAAGCCCAGCAGAGGATGTACTTCCTGAGGCAGCTGAAGAAATTCAACCTGCCAACACGGACGATGATGCAATTCTACACCGCAATCATCGAGTCCATCCTCACCTCCTCCATCACCGTGTGGTACGCTGGAGCCACTATCAGGGACAAACAGAGACTGCAGCGTGTTGTGCGCTCTGCTGAGAAGGTGATTGGCTGCAGACTCCCATCTCTGCAGGACCTGTACACCTCCAGGACACTGGGGCGTGCAGCTCGGATCACAGCTGACCCTTCTCACCCTGGACACAGTCTGTTTGACCTGCTCCCCTCAGGCAGGAGGCTCCGGTCCATTCGCACCAGAACCTCTCGTCATAAGAACAGTTTCTTCCCCTCTGCTGTTGGACTCAAGAACAATAACCATATGACTGTTCCCACCACTAACACATGACCCTACACTGTGTTCACTGCATCATTCCATGTTTGGCACTGATCACCACCTGCACTCATGTATATATCCATCTACTTAGCACTTTTAATTTTAATTTTTTTTATGTTTATTTAAGCGTTGTCTGACAGCATGTTTGCACTAAGTACGGCAGCAATTTCCTGATGTTGTAAACCTGCTCAACATTTGGCAATAAAACCATTTCTGATTCTGATTCTCAAATGACCTGAAGACAAAGATTGTTCACCATCATGGTTTAGGGGAAGGATACAGAAAGCTGTCTCAGAGATTTAAGCTGTCTGTTTCCACAGTTAGGAACATATTGAGACAATAGAAGACCACAGGCTCAGTTCAAGTTAAGGCTCGAAGACCAAGAAAAATCTCGCATAGACAGAAGCGACGAATGGTGAGAACAGTCAGAGTCGACCCACAGACCAGCACCAAAGACCTACAACATCATCTTGCAGCAGATGGAGTCGCTGTGCATCGTTCAACCATTCGACGCACTTTACACAAGGAGATGCTGTATGTGAGAGTGATGCAGAGGAAGCCTTTTCTCCGCCCACAGCACAAACAGAGCCGCTAAAGCACATTTGGACAAGCCAGCTTCATTCTGGAATAAGGTGCTGTGGACTGATGAAATTAAAATTGGGCATAACAAGGGGCGTTATGCATGGAGGAAAAAGAACACAGCATCCCAAGAAAAACACCTGCTACCTACAGTGAAATATGGTGGTGGTTCCATCACACTGTGGGGCTGTGTGGCCAGTGCAGGGACTGGGAATCTCGTCAAAGTTGAGGGACACATGGATTCCACTCAGTATCAGCAGATTCTGGAGACCAATGTCCAGGAATCAGTGACCGGGGCTGGATCTTTCAACAAGACAACGACCCGAAACACTGCTCAGACTCCACTAAGGCATTCATGCAGAGGAACAAGTACAATGTTCTGGAACATCTCAGTCCCAGACCTGAATATTATTGAAGATCTGTGGTGTGAGTTAAAGAGAGCTGTCCATGCTCGGAAGCCATCAAACCTGAATGAACTAGAGATGTTTTGTAAAGAAGAATGGTCCAAAATACCTTCAACCACAATCCAGACTCTCATTGGAACCTACAGGAAGCGTTTAGACGCTGGAATTTCTGCAAAAGGCGGATCTACTAAATATTGATTTCATTTCTTTTTTTTGATTTTGTTTAAACAATTATTGCACACTTTCTGTAAATCCAATCAACTTCATTTCACTTCTCAAATATCACTGTGTGTCTCCTATATGATATATTTAACTGACGTTTTTTTATTGTAACAACCAACGATTTATACAGGAAAATAATGACTGTGAACAAGGTTGCCCAAACTTTTGCATCCCACTGTATCTGTAGTGCACTACATATTTGACCATCGCTGTGGTGTTTAATTCTTCAGGGTTTTCCAGGACCGAAAGGATATCCAGGAGATCAGGCGGTGTATTTCATACGTAACCCTGGAGTGACTGTAAGTACACTTGTACTGCTGCAAGTTAGGATCAGGATTTGGCTTATTAATCAAAGCATTTCTGTCTGACAGGGAGATGCTGGGCCCAGTGGACTTCCTGGTCTGCGGGTGAGTAAACAAACTGTCATGTGACACACATGCCAGCAAGTTTACAGGGAGGAAGCGTTCGCTTGAAGTGGTCCTCCTTCAGGTTTCTGTCTGTCTGACTGCAGGGTGAGCAGGGCCTCTCGGGATCGAAGGGAGCAATGGGTTCTCCAGGACCAAAAGGCCAAGACGTGAGTCACCAGTTAATATTTACTGCTTGGAGAAAGTAATCTGGTGCCGTGTCACGTGTTTAAGTTGTTCCACGTTGGAGTTTTGAAGCCAGAAACAGACAAGAATGCTGGCACAGATATAACCTGTATGGGAGTCTTGATGCATGCTCGATCATCCAGGTAAGTAAATCCAGTAAATGAACACTGCTCAAACTTCCCTGTCCAGGATGTTACATCCTCATCATTGAAGGTCCACTGGCCTGTAGGTGTAAATAGACTGCAGAGTCCTGGCCTGACGAGGTAGCTCTGCTGTGTTGTGCCATCCTCTTAGCCAGAGGTTGTTTGGTTTCCCCAATGTAGAAATCCTGGCACCTAACAGCGTACACTATGTTACTCTGTTTGTGTCAGGGGACCCGATCCTTGGGGTGGACCAGTTTTGGCGCAGCGTGTTTTGGGGTTTAAAAGCCACAGAGACCCGGTGCGTCTCAGCTCCCTGTATGGGAGCCAGACTGGGTGTTGTAGGGGCTCAAAAACTTCAGTTCAATTTATAACTTTTTTGTAATGTGTTTTTTCTGTGTTTTTGGCTTTACATTATGTCTCTCTCCATTAAAATTAAGCTACACAAGAAGTTGGAGACTGTTCATTATTTTTTGTACAACTTACAAATTCAGCTGAGAAACAAAGAATTATTTTCCCGATCAAAGTCTTGATCGAAGGCAGCAAACTAAGTGCTGCTGTCTGCTGTTTCAGATATTCTTATTAAAGCCTTAAATTAAAGCTTTAAATTATTAATTGCAATAATGAAATCTTTGCTATCTGTGCAGGGTGTACCTGGAAGCCCGGGTTCTCGAGGTCCACCCGTAAGTAATATGCACGTAGTAGAGTATAGTATTGTGAATAGCGTCAGAGTAATTTGAAAAACTGCGTTTTCTGACCTTTTATTTCAGCATTTGTTGTTTGTGCATTTTAGGGGGAAAGAGGTCGATCTCTGCCTGGACAGAAAGGAGATGAGGTACGCCCCCTTCCTCGGCGGCATTTCTTTTAACTGAATCAGCAGCACGTGAACAGCCTGTCGCGCGAGGCAAAAGTGCTGTGCAAAAAGTCACATTTGATTACTCGTTTCGGGCAGAGCTCTGTTTTGTCACATTCTTCTATTTGTAGTGAAATGAAAACAGAAGGTAAACCAGTCAAACTGTATAAATAGTACTTCACCATTGACAACTGCTGCAGTAATACAGCAGCAAGAGCAACACATCAGTACTGTGTAGTATGTGCAGTGCCAGTACTGTAGCAGTTTGTGTGGTCCACAGGGGGATCAGGGTTTGCAGGGACCTCCGGGGCCGTTTGAGTATGTTGACCCTCCCGAAGACCTCTACATCAAAGGAGACAAAGTAGGTGGAGCCTCACTCTGTTACAGCCTATCAGATGACACATTTAAGGGGACTTCCTGTTTTCTGTTAAACTTTAAATAGCAAATGTTGGTTTCTAATATCTCTTGTTGTTGGGAGGTTTTGCTCTCGGTTTTCTTATGCTGGTTTCCATTTAGGGGTTCTAATGTTGCCTTCTGCTTGGATATTCCAGGGCTCCCGGGGGGTTAAAGGAGTCTGTGGAATTGATGGACTGCCGGTAGGTTAAATATCTTATTTAGGAACTTGAAGTTCTCTTTGTTGTTGGATTCTTGGGCACCAGGCTCACTCGAAGGTTAGGATTCTCCCGATTTACAGAGTTCAGGACTATCGCTCATCCTGAAAATTGTCATCTGTAATTTCATGTTTGAAGGATACTCAACTGCCGTTTTTAAACCCCATTTGGTTGTTGTGTCCCACATCTCCAAATATCATTTTTAGTGGCACTGTTACTGATCAGATATTTTTTATTGAATTGTGGTCTCAGGGTCTGGATGGGCCGCCTGGCATGGAAGGGGAGAAGGGGATTTTGGGGCTTCCTGGACCAAGGGTAAGATGTCATTCCCCCTCGCATTATTGATCAATATTAAGCAGTTTTGATCAGACTATAGACTTTAATTAAACTTGAGATGTCATCGATCTTTGAGGTATTGATGCTGAACGAACTGTGTTTCAGGGACTCCCTGGACAATCTGGTCTGCGTGGGAACAAAGGAGTTAAGGTTGGTCAAAGCAGAAGATTCCTGTTTGATAATCGACTTCTGTTGTGCTGTTCCTCGGATCATCAGGTCTGGTTTTTCTTTGGTGTTTTCAGGGAATCCAAGGAAGCTCAGGACTCCCAGGTCTGATTGGGCGAAAGGGTCCTAAGGTCAGTCTGTTTCCTGTACATATTTTATGTCACTGTGGATAAAAGCAAAGCTTCCCATCCATCCCAACTAAACACTAGGAACCAGGGAACAAGGAGCACAGAGCATTGTAGCACACCACGACAAAGGGGCGAGAGAAGACTCGGAAAATGTATGCACAAGGTAATGAGGAGAAAACTAGCAGGGGAAGTTAACCAAAAGACCAGTAAGATAGTCTGATATCCTCAACCGCCACAGACAGGCGCAGCGTCTGCATCACTGAAATTCATCCATCAATCTCTCGTCCACTCATGAAAAAGACTCTGAGATTCTTGAAGTCCTACACTTTGGGCAGTTTTCTGTCCATGACCTCGGACGTCTGATCTCTGCCGCTCAGCTGCAAACCTCCCCACTGCATGGTCACCACCTGGCCGGCAGAGCCAGATCATCAGTAAAAACCAGACACGTAATTTGTGAGAGCACTGAAACCTTTCGGCCATTCATACACGTAAATGTTCTGTTACTAGAAGTTGTGAACCCGATTATCTGGTTAGTATCATGTAAACAAAATGACCTCAATAAAGATAAAGCTGTCATGTTCTGTATGTTCTCAGGGCGAAAGGGGAGATCCCGGGCCTCCAGGCGTCCCCCGGGTGGCAGACATCACGTACACCGGTATGGAGCAATGCACCAATCAATCAGCTCTTTCACAATTCTTCTTCTCTGATGTCCAATGACTACTTCATGTCTTCTAGGTCGAGTTGGGGATCCCGGGTCACCCGGCCCGCACGGCCCTAATGGAGACAGGGGGCGGATGGGAATACCTGGCCCCCCAGGACCGCCTGGCAGATCAATAGTCGGTGAGTACCTGCATATTTTACTGTTTCTGTAGCAGTGTGAGCTGGCAAACATCTCTCCGATTTGTTTAGCACAGCGAGATGACACAGGTGAAACATCTTTTCAGGATCTTTCCTGAAACGTATAAATCATCAGAAAAACCGTGTGGCATAAAATTCTGTCAAATCAAAATATGCAAAGCTTCCTGCTGCGGTGGATAAAGGAGCAGCTCAAAGGAGCTTCTTGGAGAGTCTGAGTCAGAGGGTGGATGAAGTTGGTGCTTCCTACCTAATGTTCAAATGGTTTTAAACTTTAAAATCCTATGAGAGAGTTTTTAAAGATTTTACATGCTATAATGACGACGAGGTCAGATTAAGTTTGTGTAGTCAGATTAAAAATGGGATGAGACGACAACGTTGGGTCATTATATACCACTTTGGGGGGTATAATGATGATGAAGTTGGTGAGGTGGTCTGAGACTCATGAGGCCAGATTTAAGGTGGTAGCAGCCGGATGTAAGGCAGTATGAGGTTGCTGTGAAGAGATTATTTGATGATATGATGACAAGGTGAGATTCAAGGTGGTATGAAGACTCTGAAGTCAGCTTCTTGTTACTTTCAGTTACTGAACACATCTACATAATGCTGTATTGCACATGTCTTCATCCTGTCTTGTCTACAATACCCTGACTCATAACTTGAACCTGGTATTCAATACCTACTGCACAATCCACTTCACATTTCTAGTTTTATGTCTCCTGGAGATTTTTTATTTTCTTATAAATGCACCATGGGGGGCTTGGGGTGAAACGGCATTTCGGCACGCTGTATACTGCGTATACTGTTGTACTGACAATAAAGACCTCGACTCTTGAATCTTGAATGAATCTTAAAGTTGAGCTAGGGTGATTCAAGACAATACGAGTGTCATGGTGAGATTTAAGGTGGTATGAACTTGATTAAAGACAGCATAACAGTGCTGTGGTAAGAAGGATGTTTTCTGCTCATGTTTAAGGTAGTATGATAGTTTTTGTTGTTTTCTTCAGGACTACCGGGAGTTGTAGGTCAGAAGGGAGGTCCAGGATGCAAGGGGGTCAGAGGAGATCCAGGTCAGATCTCTACAGAGAAACCCACACCTGGAGAACCTGGAAAACCAGGGCGCCCTGGATTCAGGGGACCTAAAGGACAGCAAGGTGTTCCAGGTACCAGACAACAGTGTTTCTGTCTGTTAGTGTTGTACACCTGTAGGTACCTGCAGGGTCAGACTGCAGATATTAACAGCAGGTGTGGGATGTGTCACTGTCCCAGTTGATTTTTTTTCTCCTTGTTTTTCTCCCACTGACTTCCTGTTTATCTTTAAAGGTACCTACTGTCTCCCTGGAGCCTCAGGACCACCTGGGGACCCAGGTGTGCTCGGGCCCACAGGGTTTCAGGGCTCACTGGGAATTAAAGGTCAGTTGCTGGAGACATTGACTGAAATTGTGACTTTTACACCAATTAAAGGTTTAGAGGGTGGAAGACTGATGAGCTGCTTTTAGCCTTAATGTGAAATATGTGCACACTCGGGCCACGTCACATTCGCACTGTTTGCGTTTGCTAAATGAGGAAAGATGAACGATGCTTTTTGCTTTTGTCCCACAATCAGTCAACAGTTTGTTACGTTACCAACACGCCTGTCCACATTATGCTACGTCAATCATGCAGCGGTCAGTTTATAAACATCAACTGATGAAGTAATTTCAAAAAGGCAATCTGACCTTTTTAATGCCAGAAACCAAAGGTATCATCACCATGCTAAAGTCATCACTAGCTGTTTCCTTTAGGTTCTCATTGTAATTTATCCAGAGGAGTTTTATTGGATGAAACTGGGTTACTTCTGGCTAATGCTAACTTACCAGCTAACCATTTCCAGCTATGAAGAGCATAACCTTAACTTGCTTCCTCACTCATGTTGTTGCTGTGAAGCCTTAGACGGTACGTAGATGTAGCTTTGAGACGTCACTCACTGGTGTGTTAAGACTTCAGCTGAGGACTTCACGGTCGCCAGCACTCGCCGTAGTCTGATTGATCTATCGATCTGTGGCTGACTGACTCTGATTGTGAAACCGCACGCTGTGGCTAACAAATTGTGACTGAGGTATTAACCAATGAGCATGCTCCTAAATAACCTTCCTCTCTTATTCTAAGAATGAGCATAATTTATAAAAACAGACTTAATGTTTTGTTCAAAATGACCTCAAGCTACAGAATGAGTTAGTACACATTTCCTTAATGCATTTACAAACGTCTTCAAAGCGAGGGAGCAGAGGGCACTTTTCCCATACACTTCAATACAACTGGAAGTCTTTTGCAGTAACGGGTGTCGCCACCTTCAGCTGTGTCCGTCTGTTATACTGTCTATAGCGAAGACATCCTATGTTGGCCTTAAGTAGAGTCCATGTTGCCCCGACAGCCAGTCGTAGTGACGTTATTAATCAGTCAGATCGTTTTGCTAATGTTTGCTGGAAGAGCTCAATAAGGGTTAGAGATCGATCTAACCCTAATTTCTTTGTTTTAGGTAGTTGTGGCGGCTGTTCTTGTGGCATTCCTCTTGTACTAAGAGGTGTACCTGGCCCTGAGGGTGACTTGGGATTTCCAGGGTTCCAAGGATCCTCTGGACCCACAGGTCCTCGGGGAGAGTACGGTGTTCCCGGAGACACAGGAGAGACTGGTGAGCAGGTAAAGCAACTGAGCAACAAGGTCAGAGGTCATCTGAGCAGCCACCACTGCTCTGTTTATTTGACTGATTGCTTTGTTTACAGGGTCGGGCCGGATTCCCGGGTGTCAAAGGCTTTAAAGGACAGAAAGGAGATTTAACAGTGAAGGATATTGAAGGTGAGTCACAGTCTGTGCAGCTGTCTCCCAGGCACACTTGAACATTATTGACAGTAACATCAACATAACCTCCTGTGAATGCTGCTCCTTTGTCTCCAGGTGAGAAGGGAAACCAGGGACAGCGGGGCCCTGCAGGCAGACAAGGGTTCCCAGGAAGAAGAGGACAGACTGGGCCCTCAGGGGTCCCTGGAAATCCCGGTTTCCAGGTCAGTCGGGTTAGATGATAGGAGGAATGAGGATTGGAAGATGTTGTTCAAGACTGGAAAGAGCGAAATAAGAGAAGCAATAATGTGAAAGAGTTTCTCAGCAAGTAATTTGTCACTGTGGGGCTGATAGTCCGTCCATGAAATGATTTCTGTTTCAGATGTAATGAGATGATGTTCACATTACAGCTCACTGATCATGTCTCCGTCGCTTTTCCTTTTGAACGAATGTTTATCAAAATCCTCCGATGGTCAATTTAAGGACATATTTCATGATTCCATGCAGTCCTGTGAAAAATTAAGTGGATCCTTGTTGCGTTTATAGGAATTAAGAGAAGTAAATGGCAGCCAGGTGCTGCTGATCAAACGCACCGGTAACTGATACTTACCAATTGTGAGCAACGTTATAAAAGCAGAATTTTCTAGCAGTTTGCTAGTCCGAAGCATTCAGGTGTGCGTTAACAGAAAGCAAATGAGGAAAGATGTCAGCAGTGATCTTAGAGACTAAACTGTTGCTCCAAACTAGGAGAGGTTATACGGCTATTTTCAAGCAAGTCCATCATTCTGCAGTGAGAAAGATTATTTACAAGAGGGAAACATTCAAGACAATTTTCTCAGTGATGGATGTTCCAGCAGGTTCATCCCAAGATCGGACCATTCAGTGCTCAAAGAAACGACAAAAACCTAAGAGCTCTGCCTCAGATTCTGAGGCCTCGTTTTCAATTTTAAAGTTCATGACAGCACAGTTGGAAAAAGACTGAACAAGTTTGGCTTGTTTGGAAGAGTTACAGGAGAAAGCCTCTTCTCTTTAAAAAGAACAATGCAGCATAGCTTAGATTTGCAAAGCTGCATCGGAACAAACCCCAAGACGTCCAGAACAATGTCCTTTATCAGGCGAGACCAAAGTGGACATGTTTGACCACAGTTTGGAGAAAACCACGTCAGCATAGTAGTGGAGGGATGACGATTTGGGCAGTGAGTGGACTATGAGCTCCTCTGTATACCAACGTAGTCTAGAGTCAAATGTGAGGCCATCTATCCCGAAGCTGAAGCTTGGACCAAACTGGGGCATCAACAGGACAATGATCACAACTGTATGCCAGAAAACACACTGACACCATATCTGTTATATCCATGAATCTGTTTATAACTTAAAGTTGAGCGTTGAGAAATGTGGATGACAAACAGTGAGATAATCAGAATCAATGTTCCCTCTAAGCTGCGCGCGTGCACAATTGCGCACTGCTGGCACGGTCTCTGCGCACAGAAAACAATTCTAACCTGAATTGAAATTAAAATTAAAACTTTAACAATTCTGTTTTGCAGTGTTAGTCAGTAAGTGACTGGCTGCTCCCGTATGGGATTAGAACGATGCCACCTTATCCCATAGTCCAGCCAATGATGCGATTCACATTCGTATATATGCAGCCAATCAACGTCGTTGACAGGCTATGACAGCGTCCTTATGTGCCGACAGCGGTGTTTTAGCTAGCAAAGCGGCGTGGCTGATGTGGAGTGAAGCCACGTTAATGACAACGTGTACAACCATTGGAGATGTGAGCAGGACAGACGGAACAACTGACGGAAAAAGTGTGGACTTTATACCAGTTTTTAAATTGTGTTGATCGGCCACGTAAAACCAGAGTTATGATAAAAATATCTGCAATGTTTGGTTTTCTTCCTGAATACTATCGTTGTTTATATTTACTGCGGGAAGAAACGGTAAAAACGGCGTTTTATAAGGAAAATGCTCCAAAGCGCTCTCCGCTAGTGATGTTCGATTCGTGAACGAATCGTTCAATACTCGAGAATCACTTTACTGACTCGTGAATCATGATTCACAAGCGCAACTGACTCACTGACTCATCCCTGTTGCTGTTAGCAAACTAATTCCATTAGTAGAAATATATCTAGCTTATAATTAAAATTGTGTGGAAAAAAACAACAGCCGGTTTCTTAACAAAAACATTTCTGCTCTGAACTGGAAGAAAAAACACTGAGTAGAAGCTCACATCAAGACAATAGCTCCTCGGTTCACAGTAGCATCTCTCAGCTAACATACTAACAGCATATTTGAGTTGCTCACCCCCTCCCTTGCTGTGCTGAATCATAGCGTAAGCGAATCACTCAGGACTCACTAACCCCCTCCCTCCTGGCTCACAGCTCAAACGAGTTGAACGAATCACTGACTCACTCACTATGGCGTTATTTTTGTGCCACTATTCTGAGCGCACATAAAAAAAATTGCAGGTGCAAGTGTTGCATTTTGAGGAGAAATTTATTTTGAGCGAAGAAAAGCTAAATTTGAGTGATCAAAATTCATTGCTGCGTGCAAAAACCTGTATTTCAGTGTTTGCTATTATCCACACACACACACACACACATGTGTGTATTTATATCCTTGTGGGGACATTTCATTGACACAATGCTTTCCCTAGCCCCTTACCCTAACCCTAACCATCAAAAATGAATGCCTAACCCTGACCCTTACCCTAAACCTAACCATAACCTAATTGTAACCCTGACACTAAAACCACATTTTGAGGCTCAAAAATGCCTTCAAACTCGTGGGGACCGGGATTTTGGTCCCCACAAGGGCTGTTTGTCCCCACAAGTATAGTAAACTACCAATTTTTGGTCCCCATGAAGATGTTAATACCCGTCCACACACACACACACACACACACACACACACACACACACACACACACACACAATAGCAGCCCCTCTCGCTCAGTTTTTGCATTTGCACTTGCTCGCAGTGTGTTGCTCGCGCTCTCAACATTTCTGCCCGTGCGCGCTCAACTCTTTCTGTACACCGTTATATTTGTGCCACAAAACCAGCCAATCACAGACTTGGATGCAAAAAAAATCTTATTGGCTGTTTTGGTCTCCAATCAGCTCGAAATGACGAAATGCAATATCCCAGAATCCATTTTGTCCAAAACTCAAACGAGGCAGTGGCGGAGGAACGCAGAGTGGCTGAGTTTGAAATATTACTCTTTCTGGGTCACAAAATAAACTTTTAAGATATTTTCACGCGAGAATGTTTCTGTGTAAACTTCTAATATCTGCTCGATTTATCGAGACATCACATATTTGCATAAGTGCTCTAACGTTTTGGAGATGCCTGTTACCCACCAGCTGACCGCATAGCTGGACTGGCCACTGGGCAAACCGGGCATTTGCCCGGTGGGCCGATGGTGATTTTTCATTTTTATGTTTGTTTGTTTGTCTTTGTAACGGTATAAACAATGAAAGGTGGTGGATTAGCCAATTGGTCATGATCAACTCTGGGCTGGACCAATTACAATACATCCGTATTGAGAGGAAAAGGAACGCGATTAGTCCCGTACTTCAGCTAGAATGAAAAAGACACAAAGCTGAAGTTATTCTGTCTTTGCTGCACAGCTGCCTCTTCTCCTCTCATTCTCTCCCCCTCCCTCTCCTGTTGCTACTTCAATCATGAAACTGATCAATGATCAGCTGATCGTCTCTCTTGTTTGTTTATCGCCCACTTTGCGCCAGAAAGAGGAAACCAGCGGATGTCGCGCTAAACAGCAGCAGCACGTTTAAGTTTGATCAGCTGTTGTTAGAATTTATTTAATATTACTTTCTAGTATCAGCTGATGTTTGCTGGAGCCACAGCTGTAAAGCTGCTGGTCATGATGTCAGTTTGGATATGTGGTGAGAGGGAAACATGAAGGTGATACAAATCATACATATATACCAACAAGACAGTGTACATCACTGTCACAACAGCGTTTGTTTTAGTTCAAAGGCTTTATGGTTTTTCCTGTAATACCTGGTGGTGCAGTCGGCCGATTTTTTGTCAGTTCAGCCTTTTATATTATGTTTAACCCGAGTGACCACCCGGTCAGCTGGTGGGTAACAGGCATCTCCGAAAACGTTAGAGCACTTTTGTAAATATGTGATGTCTTGATAAATCGAGCAGAGATTTGAAGTTTACACAGCACCATTCTCGCATGAAAATATCTTAAAAGTTTATTTTGTGACCCAGAAAGAGTAATATTTCAAACTCCGCCACTCTGTGTTCCTCCGCCACTGCCTCGTTTGAGTTTTGGACGAAATGCATTCTGGGATATTGCATTTTGTCATTTCGAGCTGATTGAAGACCAAAACAGCCAATCAGATTTTTTTGCATCCAAGTCTGTGATTGGCTGGTTTTGTGGCACAAATATAACGGTGTACAGAAAGAGTTGAGCGCGCACGGGCAGAAATGTTGAGAGTGCGAGCAACACATTGCGAGCAAGCGCAAGTGCAAAAACTGAGCGAGAGGGGCTGCTAGTGTGTGTGTGTGTGTGTGTGGATAATAGCAAACACTGAAATACATGTTTTGCACGCAGCAATGAATTTTGATCACTCAAATTTAGCTTTTCTTCGCTCAAAATAAATTTCTCCTCAAAATGCAACACTTGCACCTGCAAATTTTTTTTACGTGCGCTCAGAATAGCGGCACAAAAATAACGCCATAACTCACCCCCTCCCTTCCTGTGCTGAATCGTAGCATAGACAAATCACTCACTCACTCTCCCCCTCCCTCCTGGCTCACAGCTACTTCTTCTTCTTGCTTGGCAACCAATGTTAAGGAGCATTACCGCCCCCGGCTCACAGCTCAGTGGACATTTAGATGAGAAAATATATATTTGACACATTTAAGGAAAAAACTAATAAAATAAAAAAATAAATAAATAAATGTTCCCTTTAGAATTTTTTTTTGCTCTATAAAATAGTTGTTTTCTTTTACAATCATTCATCTTAGCAGTAGGATTTACATTAAAAGAGAAACAAATTAAGTTTGAGTGAAAATATACATTTTTGCACTCTCTGGTCAACTGACTCAGTGACTCAAATGACTCAAGAAACCCGATTCACTTTGGTGAGTGACTCATTAAAACTCGATTCAGTAAAAAGAATCGAATTTACCATCACTACTCTCCGCCTGTGAGCAAAAACAAAACCAAAGAACTCCACCCTTTCCTATTGGTGGAAAAATGTACCATGTCGACCAATCAAAAAATGATATGGCAACATGGCATTTAGTAGTTTAGGAAGGGGGAAGTTTTAGGAGTGACGGTGGTGTTTTGAGATGTGAGAGATTTGCGACGTTTAGCACAAATCTTGTGTAGTTAGTGTGTAGTGTAGTCAATAGTTTTGTTGTGTGTGTCAGAACAATGAGGCGACTGCTGAATGTTACAGGTGTTACAGGAGTGATACATCTCCTGTTGTCAGGCCTGCAGGTATCAGGCGGTTGTTCTCCTTTATCTCATAGTGGACAGAAATTATTTTTTGGAGTGGCACAAATAATTTGTGTGGCATCAAATTTGATGCAGAACAGCTGATTGTTCTGTAAATAGTTTGAAATGTTTATTTAAAAACGCCTTGGCTGCATTTTTAGTTAAACAGCTGCAAAAAACTTTGTTGTTTGCATAACTCAGTTACTCTTTTGAAGAAGTAACTATATAATTAATTGCCCAACATTGGTCATTATATACTGTATTTTGCAGACAGAGTTACAGGACTCTCTCCCAGACCACAGATTCACACTCATAATACAAGTCAGAGCTTTATAAAAAAAAAAAAGAAAGTTGTGTTTTCTTTTTTTTTTTAAACCTGTCCCGTTTGGTTCTTTTGCCATCAGAATTATTGTCTAAAGGCGAAGAAAGATGTCCAACGGATTTACTTTACCAAATGGACCATCCCAGCCTTGCCGTAATGGTCCATTTGATGTACCTTTTATTGTTTATTTTATTTTATTTTATTTTTTTTTACTGCTAGATACGGGACAGGGGAAAAGAAAAGGGAGAAAGAAAGAGGGGGGAAAAAACAAAACAAACAAAAAAAAAAACAGCGGAGAAGAGGGACGGGGATAAAGGGCAAAAAACAAAAACCAACAAAATAAGCAGACAAAAAATACATATATCGATCACCTGGATCACCTGTTGAGAAAGAAAAAAGAAAACAAGCAGAAGAAAACGAGAGTAATAGAATAAACAACATCACAATGATATATGGGAATATAACACTACATACTTAATATTAAACATTATTGTGCAGCACGTAAGATCGACAGCGCACAGTGTGCTTTGAGGTAGGAGCCAAAAAGGGTGTAGTTTGTGTGTGTGATCACCTGTGTGTACACCTGTGAGCATGAGCGCGCTTGTATTTAAAAGGTTCCTTCATGTAATGATCTGCTAGAGGGTGTGGGGGGCCACAGTCCCATCCTCCAGGGCATGAAGCAGGTATGGAGGAGATCAAAACTCCAGACATCCAGAGGCCCCCAGAACACAAGAGACCAAGGAAGACCAACAGAGGGGCAGCCGCGCCACTGTCCCAGAAAGAGCTGAGGAGAGTCCCAGATGAGGGATCACTCAGCAGCCGCGGAGCAGAAGCCAGGGGGGGTTGCAGTGACGTGCCCATGAGCTCCGCCGGCAGCCAGCTGTGCCTGAGTGACCGAGCCCCAGGCCGAGAGGCCGAGGGCACCCCACCCCCGAAGTGGCCCGAGCGAGCCCCAGGTTCCAGGCCCGGATAAGCAGCCACCAAGGAGTGAGCCGGTGTGTACCCGGACGCCCACCCCCGGACACAAAGAACCACCAACGCATCGATGTCTGAGGGCGTCTGCCACCGGCAGGGGAAGTGGTGGGGGGAGATAGGCCTCCAAACCTTGGAGGGCCTGAGATGTCCCCAGAGAGGTGGCGTCTGATACCCAACCTGACATATAGACACAGACATACAGGCACACTCAAATACAAACATCCATTCCCACCCTCATGCTCTCATAGGCAATTACTCCACACTCAACCAACGTGGAGACAGACATAAAGAGACGCTGTACACACAATCACACTCCCCAAGCGTACTCTAAGAACCGGGTCTAGGTACCCTTGCCCCTGGAGGGGGAAACTGCACCCAGACCCAGGTGGTGTTACCCTTTTCCCTGCAGTGGGGAGAAGCAGACTGCCCCGACTCCGCAGCAGCAGGGAGGCCCCACACCCCAGACCCCAGTCGGACGGCCAACTCCTCCTCCTAGCCCCCCCGCTCCAGCAGGCCGCAGAGACCGGGGGTGTGAGAAGACTCCAAACCTCCCTCTACCCGCTCAGAAAGTTGTGTTTTCAAAATTGGAGTTCAAGTTATTTTTACTTCCAATAGTGTTAACATACTACACAGGTCATGAACAAAATTTATTTAAATTTTCATTGTAAGTGGGCTAAAGCAGTTAATTAAAAGTAGTCTAACATAAATGTAAATGCTGTAATTTGATTACTTTAATAAACATGTAACTTGGATGGATTGGATGCTGGCGTGACCACAGTGCACACGTCTGCTGTTGCTCACAGTGGTCCAAGGGACCGCTCAGGGAGTTTGTGTGTTCGCTCACACACATGAAACATTAGAGGGAACATTGATCAGAATGTCCCTTTTTTGCAGTTGTCCTGCCATCGGTCATGCTGTTCTATCTCTTGACCTTATCTCTCAATTTGTCTGTTCTTAGGGTGAGAGTTTTTCCAGTTTCCCTGGAGAAAGGGGCCTCAGAGGAACTACAGGGTTAAAGGGATATTTAGGACCTCCAGGTCCCCGAGGACTGGGTGCGGATGGAGCTGTGGGAGAACGTGGACTCCCTGGGGATCCAGGACCTACTGGATCCTGTGGCCCCCCGGGGTTAAAGGGGGTTAAAGGTAAGAATCATTGTTACGAAAAACGTTTGGTAAAATCCACAGAAAGTGAGAACCAGAGTTTTTCTTTGCAACTGAATCCATATATACGGTTATGTTTTCATAGGACTGTCCTAAACATTTATAGCACCTATCCTCTTAACATCTGCTCTGTCAGTGCTGACTCCTTTTAAGGTCTAAGCCCGGGTTTGAGTAGAGTATGTTTCTCAAACAGGATGATAACTTAACATCTGTTGGTCATCTGTGACTCATCGTTTAGGGCAGGGGTGGGGCAGGATGTGTCCTTGATCCAACACAGCTGATTTAAATGGCCAAATGACCTCCTCAACATATCTTGAAGTTCTCCAGAGGCCTGGGAATGACCTCATCATTTGATTTAGATGTGCTGATGCAGGGTGAGATCTAAAACCTGCAGGACACCAGCCCTCGAGGCCTGGAGTTGGACACCCCTGATTTAGGGTTTGAGATTGGTTTTGTTTTAGAATAAAACACTTGATATAGGCAAATTTAGGAAACTAGAAAGTTTTACACTTCAATTGAAGTTTCAGACATTTCTGCTTTTGAATTATTCTATTGAACGTGTTTGCAGGGCAGCACGGTGGCGTGTTGGTTCCACCACCTGACTCTGACCTGGTCTGTGTGGAGTTTGCGTACTCTGTGGGGGTTCTCTCCGGGTTCTCCGACATGCAGTTAGTTAGGTTAGGTTAACTGGTGAATCTAAATTGCCTGTAAGTGTGTTTGCCCTGTGTCAGGCTGGCGATCTGTCCGGGTGTACCCTGCCTCTTGCCCCTCTTGTTTTTAGGTTTAGGTTTTCCAAACAGGCAGAAATGAAATAAAAAGGAGTCAGCTTGAAACCTGTGGGTGTTTACGGTGACGGCCTGAACCCAGTATTTTGGAGAAAACCAAACTTGATCTGAAAATACAATTAAATATAAATGAGTTAGGGATTTTCTTCAGCACTGAGAACTTGTAAAGTTCATAGGAACACTTTCATTAACTTTCTTAGCCAAAACCTTCTAACTGGTGTCTACTTAACTCCTCCTCTTCCTCCAGGTGACCCTCCACCCTTTAGACCCATAAGACCAGGTGCCCCTGGAGAGAAGGGAGACCCTGGAAGTGCAGGTAAATTTGATCTGTAACATCTTTATGTTTACCTGTTTACAGTACTTCCTACTCACCTCTCTCACCTTTCAGGCTACACAGGTTCCCAGGGTTCTCCAGGTTTTCCTGGTGGCATTGGGTCAGATGGACCTAAAGGAGACAATGGGAAGGATGGACTTCCTGGAATACCTGGGAAACAAGGTACCCAAGCAAACCTTCCGCTTCTGTAGCTTCACCTGTAGGTTACATGAGCAGAAGAGTTACCTTTAATTATTTCCCCTCCTCCTCCTGTAGGACCTCAGGGTGTCACTGGAGATTATGGAGATGAAGGACCTGAAGGCTTCAGTTATGATGGAGATCCAGGTAAGTTCCACAATGCATCAGCACAAACCAGATCTGGCTGATGCTCTGGCTGGTCTGGGTTTGGATACCAATGAATTCTGGAGCAGCTTGTTTCATATCCAACTGTGATCTTGAACTTTGTTCACCTGGCTCTGGAGGATATCCAGAAAGTATCCCAGTTTTCACTGGAAACCACATGGCACATTCTGGAAGCTGAATGAGTTTGTTCCGCAGGAAAAGAGATAAACCTCATCATTCTCAACAGGGCCTGGTTCCTCCTGTTTGACCCTCAATCAACTTAAATTCCCAATTAACTCTAGGATGAACTTCTACATACCTTCTACAAGGTTAGTTTCCAAAACTCTGGGAAGCAAATGAATTCACCGAGATGTCAGAAATTCCTTCAGAAATCTGCCCGGACCAGAAGGAACTCTTTCAGCCTTTCTGTTTTCACTGCTGTGCAGCAACGACGACTTGGCAGAATAATTTAAACAGCTTCAATGGCCAAAAATTAGAGGCTTACTGGTAGGGGTGGGTTTAAAAAATCGATTTCCCCATTCAGATTCTCGATTTTAGTGTGAATAAGGTGAATAAATATCAATTCATTAAATCCTGAATTGATTTTTAAATATAAATGTATTTTGCCAGAAATGGCAGCATCTCATCTTGAAGCTCACAAAACTATTTCAACAACAGCTAAAACGGCTAAAATGAGAAGCAGGTAAACGGATTCTGCACAAAGACGTAAACACAAAGCACGGATTCACCGTCGGTGCCGAGAGTGGACAGCTCCCAGATTCTGAAGCTGCAGGTTTCGTCACTCTGACCAAAACTGACTGAACCAGCAGCAAAAGAAGATCAAACTACGCTTCACGTTTGATAAACATGCTCATGAACTCCCTCTGACTTTGGCTGCTGTACTTCCTGCACAGCTCTCTCTCTCTCTCAGTGCACTCAGAGACCAGTTTACCATCAAATCTCTGTTCTGCTATAAAAGCCAGAACAGGAAAATCTGCTTCATGTTTTTCTGTTTTATCCTCAGTTACTTTGACACAAAGACACCTGCTGTGATGCTCACAGCTCTGATGAAGTCTCAGTGTCAGCTTTGGTTTATACACAGAAATAAAATATGGATATAAGTACTGATAAATCTTTATAATAATAATATTTATGTCTGAGTTAATCGAATCGAGAACTTGTGATTCAGAATTGAATCAGTTGTAAAAATCAGTGATGATACCCAGCCCTACTGGCACCGTGTTTCTGTCTAGTTTCTAACTTTTAAAAAGTGTTCGTTTTAAGTTGCACCCAGTAAAGTCTAAGTCGTTACTGTGATAAGCATCCTAATCTACAATTCCTTACTCTGTTACTTACTTCTGTGATGGCAGAAGGTTTGGACTACCAATAAACCCAAACCATTATGAGCTGTGTTTCCAAACTGTTTAACTTTATGTTCACCAGGCTCTCCGGGACTTCAAGGCTCTGCAGGTCTCAGGGGACCGACAGGAGACTCTGCTTTTGGGCTTCCAGGCTCTATTGGCTTTCCAGGGACACGGGGCCCTCAAGGACCCAAAGGAGTGCCTGGCGACCCCGGCCAACATGGTCTACCAGGTGATTTACATCTCAGGCTAACTGTACTGATCCACGACATCGTGCTGTGGGAGGTCCATTTACTTTGCGTTTTTGCATCACAATTTTCTGTGTACAAGATAGAGAGATAAACTGTCCTGTGGTTTTACTGTGTTTAAACATATCCCTACCATGTTTAGAATAAAAGCACCAGTCTTGATAACACTATTAAATAAAAGCATTTTAGCTCACCAGTCCATTTTGGTTAAGGTTCAGTTAGCATCCAGCCATTTGTATAAACTCTTCAGCTGTTTGCAAAACCCAAATTAAAACTGGTGGATGATGCTGAGTTAAAGAAAGGACACTTGAATCATTTCTTGTTTTTGTACAGGCATCAGTGGTCTCCATGGATGTCGTGGAGCAAAGGGTCAGAAAGGAGATGATGGAGCCCCCGGTATAACTGGCTGCCCAGGACCCACATCGGACCGATGTGATCCAGGAAAACCTGGTACAATGGGCGAGTCGGGCTTTCCAGGATCTATTGGAGCCCAAGGTAAACAAGCTCACTTTATTCACCCGGCAGCTTTTAGTGTTATTAGGTTTTACTTAACTTTAGTTTCTTTGGTTATTTTGCTTTTTATCTTTGACAAATATTTTTTTATCACAGTAGTTCCAGTAAGTTCTGACTATGATGTCATCACTTTCAGGTATTTTTGGGGATAAAGGGGAGATCGGCAACATTGGTTCTGAAGGAATTGGCCCCAAAGGCTCTGTGGGTGCATCAGGACTTCCAGGTGTCCGTGGAAAGCCTGGTTGTCAGGGCCCCCCTGGACTCAATGGAAGCTCAGGACTTCAGGGCACTGGTGGTCCAAGAGGTAAGTTGTTCCAGCCAAAGCATTAATTAAATATATCCTAACCACAGACTGATTAAGACACTTGTTTTATACATGTACTATTTCATCAGAGGTTTAAAAAGATCGTAAAGATCCTGCTCATTTGATCTATGACCTCACTAAATATTATGCTTATGGCCTCAGGCTCTAGTTCCAAGTCTTATTGAATAAAACATGATCATGAGACAAATTTTGACATGTTTAAGGTCTGACTGGACCCCGGGGCTGGGAGGGAGTGCCTGGGAACCCTGGAAAGCCTGGCGTCCCCGGAGATCCAGGCATGACTGGAGAGAGAGGGTTCAACGGACGAGATGGTGGTCAAGGAATCGAAGGGCCAAAAGGACAGAAAGGTAGAGAGATACAGAGTGATACACTACAATGATACTACAGTACCATTACCACATCTTTACAGTAACGTTACAACCAATTGCCACAATTCTACCACAGCACTGTTACTGTGTTCCTAAAGATTACTGCTATTACTGTAAACATGCATTAAGTGAGACTTCCTGTAATTTATGAGGAAGCATGGATGTTGAAGATCCAGCTAATTTGAGCTCACCTTTTTAAAACATTTCCCGCGTGTCCCCTGCAGGCTTGCAAGGTCCAACAGGCCCTCCAGGACCAACCAACTACATCCGCATTAAAGGAAAGACAGGAGACCCAGGACATCCCTCCACTGTTGGATTTACTGGACCTCGAGGTCAGAATGATACTTTGTTGCCAAGCGGCAGTATCGTGACCACGCTGGATTAAGCACTAATTGATCAGAAAGTGGAAAGTCTTTCTTTGGCTCCACTCTGATCACCTGAAAGACTTGCTTAGAGTTAGACATGGATACCACTCACCAAAACTGGAGCTCAGACTTCTTGGATGGTCTGTTAGTACAATTAAGTGCACAACAGCCATATTATTGGTTGGATAATTGGATTTAAAAAATCCCCCAAAAGGCTCCATCAGCACAAACACAGTCCAGAGGTCCAGTTAATAAAGAACTCCAGTTAGTGCAGTTGTTACGAAGGAGGAAATTATGGACAGAAACCAAATCACGTTGGGTATCGGTTAATTCTTTACTTATCGCAATAAAGAGCGTGGAATCTTCATTTCCCACGATGCTTTGGAGGTTCTGTGTGACAGATTGACTTTGTCCTCACTGAACTTTCTGATTTCCAACATTTTTTTCACTACAGGAAGCAAAGGTTTGCAGGGAGCAGCAGGCAAGCCAGGGCATCCAGGGTGCGACGGACCCCCAGGCATTGTAGGACCCCTCGGGCCCCCTGGACCCTGTGGCAAACAGGGGCCTGCGGGACCCCCGGGACTGAAGGGGTTTGAAGGATACTGTGGCTTTCCCGGAAACGTTGGAGATCCAGTAAGGCAGCTGAAGACGTCACTCGACTGACCCAAATTAAAAGCTTGATGAAGAAAGTTGCAGATTCTGAAGCTACCCTTTATCTCGATTGCCATTTGTGGTGCACGTGAAAGCATTTTGTAGTCAATCATCAGACTTGCTTGGTACTTGCACCTCGGGAGTCATGGTTAACATCCTTAGGCTGTTTGTACCTTCACCTTTTTATTAAAGAACCAGATATCCAGATGTTTCTCGTATACATTGATGATTTAGGGTCCAAGCCATGCTGCCATCTGGGCCAACCAGGGTCACCTAAGACAATAATAACATGGATAAAAAGTCAACTACAGCAACTGACTTTTTCTTCTCTATGAAAGATGTTTGGATGCTCTCAGCTGCGTCTCAGGATATTCAAGGCATTCAAACTGGCTTAGCCCAGCCAGGAGGAAACTGTTTTTAAACGATTTTTTTATGTTTAGGTATTTATGTTTCTGAGCTGCTCACAATCATAGGTGAAGATAAATCTGGTAAATCAAAAGCTTTACCTCAGGCCTCGGTTCTCCTCCAGTGCTCCAGTACAGTGCCTACATTACTGTTAACATTCCAGCAAATAACTTTATAGTTAAACTCTATTGTTTGGGGTAGCAAATGACTGAAAAGGCCGTTTAGTTTACAATAAATACTCGGGAAATTAGCAAAAAGAGCACTCTTTACCTTGAAGTAGTGCACAGTAAGCTTTTCAGTTTAAGACTTTGATTTGCTCAAAAAATGTTCAGAAAGAGAAGCAGGAAATATTGATCTGGTAATTTTGCGATTGCAGGGTGACAAAGGATGCCCAGGGAAACCTGGAGAGCCCGGTCCGCCGGGATGTAAAGGTCCCAAAGGTACAAGGTCACTCAGTCATGATAATGTTTTTCATGTGTTCCTTTGTTGTGCAGGCTGTAGTGAAGAGTGTGCTTGTGTTTCAGGTAATAAAGGGGAGTCTGTTGGTTGCCCTGGTCCAAATGGAGAAAGGGGGCCTCGTGGAGACAAGGGGCACCTAGGTGATGATCTGTTTCTGGCTGTGCAGCGTGAAGTTTGATGTTTGAGTTAAAAGTAACCAGAGTAAGGAAAAAACAGGAGAATGAATTAGGTGTTAATTCCGATTTCTCTTCCTCTCAGGACCTCCTGGATCTCCTGGAGATCTGGGAGGGTTGGGTTTTACTGGGGCTCCAGGAGAGAAAGGATCCAAAGGAGAGAAAGGACACTGTGGAAGCATCGGTCCTAGAGGTACATAAATGTATTTTCAGTGATAAAGAGTGTATAACTCATTGGTTATCCATGACCCGACCTTATTAAAACTGTTTTCTCTGTCAGGTGTGATTGGGCCCCCAGGTCCCAGGGGTCAACCAGGTACTCCAGGTATTGAAGGTAAAAGTGGGGGTGATGGTCCTCCAGGACACGAAGGCTACCGAGGACTCAAAGGTTAGAACCTACTTTAAAGTCAGTTACTTTACAATTTCAAGTAACGAGGGTTAAAGGACGGTTAATCTGGAGCCTTTAGTTTTTTTTAATATCCGTCAGGTTGCTGATCCGGTGCTTTAGAGTTAGAGCTAGAGACTGTTCAGATCAAAGTTCAGCTTTAAATCAAGTCTTTCTTCAGCTTTAGCATTAAACTTGTTCTGTAAGATTTCCGTTTGGCTATGCCAGATAGGTAAAAATATATATATACACACTACCAGTTAAAAGTTTTAGAACACCTGATGTTTCAGTTATTTATTACAAGTCAAGTCGTTCAAGTCCAGTGAACAGCTTGAAATGGTACAAAGGGAAAGGTGGTAAACTGCCAGAGGTTAAAAGAAAAAAACTAAGGTTCCCGAAAGCTGAAAAATAATGTAGATTTCAGAATTATGGAGGTTGATCAAGTCTTGAAAGCTGATGCTACTAACTAACTACAGGTACAGCCCCCTCTGTCTGCATAAAGCAGTGCTGGGACACACTGTGGTAGCATACACTCGTCAGCATCAGCTGAACAGTATTGTACTGCAGAAAGTAGTGTGATGCTACAAAAACAGTGAGAAAAAGGAAATTAACAATGGAAGAGAGACAGACCATCATAGAAATGTCGGTCTGTCCTACAGAGAGACTGCAAAGAAAGTCAAAGTGTCAGTGAGTCCAGTTTCCTTCACCATCCAAAGGCTCAGAAACAAACTGTGACAGGAAGAGGTCTGCAGACCCAAAGACACGACTGAATCAGAGGACACGTTTCTGAGAGTTAACAGTTGTGTGACGGCGGCTCACAACTTCAAGAAGCTAAACAGTGGTCGTAGTGAGCAAGTCTCAGTTTTACCTGTGAAGAGAAGACTTCGAGCTGCAGGTTTGACGGGACGACTTGCAGCAAGAAAGCCAGACGTCAGAATAAGACAAAGAGGCTTGTCTGGACCACGATTAGACTGGGCTGGAAGAAGGTTTTATGGACTGATGAATCAAATTTGAAATCTTTGGTTCATCACGCAGGATCTTTGTACGCTGTCGAGTAGGTGAAAGGATGGTTCCACATTGTGTAGCATGGAACATGGAGGAGGAAGAGTGATGGTCTGGGGCTGTTTTATCGAGCTGGTTTGGGATGAACTGGACAGAAGAGTGAAAGCAAAACAACCTGCAAGCCACCATTTATGGGACCTTCTGCTACAGATGTGGGACAATATTTGATGTCTATTGTAGAAAGAATACCACGGGTGTGTTCAGCTGTTAGATCTGCCAAAGGGGGCGACTTTGAGAATACATTTGGTCTATAAATTGATTTCATGATTTATTTTTAATTCCAATTGCTTATTTGTGCTATGCTTTCATTTCAGAGTGCAATGAGACATTAAACTGCATCATTTTCAATACAAAACTGAAAAATGTAACATTTAAAAAATTTAACATTTAACATTTAACCTCCTAAGACCCGAACTCTTCCAGAGCATGCATTTTTAATTTCTCTTTGATATTTGGGCTGATTGGGACCCGATGAATGTAAAAACAAAGAATTACCAGATTTTTTTTTTTTTTACCTGATTTTTGTTTCTAAGAAAAATAAGAGCCACATATGAGGATATTCGTTTAAAATTTCGATAGAACAGTGGCAGTATAATGTCCTCGTAAGTGGATATCAGGCCCCTGTACAGCAAAATTGAATATTTTGGTGTAAATAAGCCAAAATGTGATGTCGACATATGTGGACGCCAGGTCCTAGAGGTTAAGGCATGTGGAGCATGAAGTCACCAAACTCCAGCCGCCTTCAGCTCTTCACTAGAAAAACTCCAACGAGCTGTTCCTCTGCAGCAGAAAAACAAGTGTCAGTCTAGTTTCACGAGGCTCTGTAGGAAACATTATGAGTGGATGGCTTATTAGGGCGGGCTTTTTATAACAGAAAAGAAAGAACATTTTTGTTTATAAATGTGCTACAGGTATTTTAAAAATGCAAGAACAATGAATTTAGATACAGCATTTTAGAGAGTTTTGCACAAATTGTACTGACTGTAACAAAAAAAGAGGAAAAAAAAAGAAATATCCATAGACATTGTGGGTCCCTCAGATCTGCAGAAACAGTGTGTGAGATGGTTTGGTTTTGTTGTGCCAGGCCCTCCTGGACCGCTGGGACTTCATGGACTGGACGGACTGAAAGGAGAGAAGGGGGCCACTGGGACCAGAGGTACACACACACACACACACACACACACACACACACACACACACACCAATTCAATTTAATTTACACAGCGCCAAATCACAACAACAGTCGCCTCAAGGTGCTTTATATTGTAAGGTCGACCCTACAATAATAGATACAGAGAAAAACCCAACAATCATATGACCCCCTATGAGCAAGCACTTTGGCGACAGTGGGAAGGAAAAACTCCCTTTTAACAGGAAGAAACCTCCGGCAGAACCAGGCTCAGGGAGGGGCGGGGCCATCTGCTGTGATTGGTTGGGGTGAGAGAAGGAAGACAGAATAAAGACATGCTGTGGAAGAGAGACAGAGATTAATAACAGATATGATTCAGTGCAGAGAGGTCTATTAACACATAGTGAGTGAAGAAGGAACACCCAGTGCATCATGGGAATCCACCAGCAGCCTACGTCTATTGCAGCATAACTAAGGGAGGATTCAGGGTCACCTGGTCCAGCACTAACTATATGCTTTAACAAAAAGGAAAGTTTGAAGCCTAATCTTGAAAGTAGAGATAGTGTCTGTCTCCTGAATCCAAACTGGAAGCTGGTTCCACAGAAGAGGGGCCTGAAAACTGAAGGCTCTGCCTCCCATTCTACTTTTAAATACTCTAGGAACAACAAGTAAGCCTGCAGTGTGAGAGCGAAGTGCTCTAATAGGGTGATATGGTACTACAAGGTCATTAAGATAAGATGGGGCCTGATTATTTAAGACCTTGTATGTGAGGAGCAGGATTTTGAATTCTGGATTTAACAGGAAGCCAATGAAGGGAAGCCAATACAGGAGAAATCTGCTCTCTCTTTCTAGTCCCTGTCAGGACTCTTGCTGCAGCATTTTGGATTAACTGAAGGCTTTTCAGAGAGTTTTTAGGACTTCCTGATAATACTGAATTACAGTAGTCCAGCCTGGAAGTAATAAATGCATGAACTAGGTTTTCAGCATCACTCGGAGACAGGATATTTCTAATTTTAGAGATGTTGCACAAATGGAAGAAAGCAGTCTTACATATTTGTTTAATATGTGCGTTGAAGGACATGTCCTGGTCAAAAATGACTCCAAGGTTCCTCACAGTGTTACTGGAGGCCAAGGTAATGCCATCCAGAGGAAGAATCCAGACAATCCTGCAATTTAACTAACTGGTGTGTGTTATCTGTGTGTTTCATACTCCAACAAAGTAATATATTACGCCAGGTACTAGGTGGTTAATAAGCTGGAGAGCAAGATTGCTGCCACTTCTCCTCTTGGGCAGGTCCGTTGAGCATTTTAACAGTTATTATTCTCATTTAAAGTAACATTTTCCTCCCGTAGTAACCAGGTCTCTGCTAGCTCTAATAAATCAATATCTTGATCAATTATTAAATAGTTTTCTGATAAGGATTTAGAAAAGAGAGACCTAATGTTTAATAATCCACATTTCACTGTTTTACTCTTTGGTTCAGATGTGGATTCTGCATTGTTCTTTCTTTGTGATTTTTTATGTTTAAGTTGTTTGTTGCTGGTTTTTAGTTTGTTTTTTGTCTGTTTGGGAGCTGACACAGTCTCTATGGAGATGGGCTTTGGGGGGTAGCAGGAGGAGAGAAGCTGCAGAGAGGCGTGTAAGACTGCAACTCTGCTTCCTGGTCCCAACTCTGGATAGTCATATTTTGGGGGGTTTAATAAATTTGTCCATATTTCTAGAAATGAGAGCTGCTCCATCCAAAGTGGGATGGATGCCGTCTCTCCTAACAAGACCAGGTTTCCTCCAGAAGGTTTGCCAATTATCTATGAAGCCCACATCGTTTCTGGGACACCACTCAGACAGCCAGCAATTTAAGGAGAACATGCGGCTAAACATGTCACTCCTGGTCTGATTGGGGAGGGGACCAGAGAAAACTACATTGTTTTGGCAAAGTTACACACAATTACATATTATTTTTGGTTAGTTCTGATTCAGGCAACCAGGTGTCGCTGCTGTCAATGTGAATTATAATTTTACCAAATCTATGTTTATTCTTAGCCAACAGTTTCACGTTTCCTTCAGTGTTTCTTGCTCTGGCCCCTGGAATAGGGAGCTTCACATTTCTAAGAACACTAAGAAAAGTTCTGCATGTGCGTGTTATTGTAATGTCGTCTGGTATGTTATTAGATTAAATCTATAAAGTTGTGTAAAAAAATAAACTTATCCTGGCAGAGTTGGGGTTCAAAATCCTGAGTGGGTTTAGTTCCGAAAGGTACAGATTTTGTTTTAGAGATCTTGACCAAAGGTCCACCTGCAGAGCAGAATATAGCTGTTGTTATTGTTAACTTACTAATGATTATGAGACATTAATTCTCCTCATAGATCTTAAAATTACTTTCTATAAATTCTATAACACATTTTCATTTGGTCTGGTTTTTCAGGTCGGGGCTTTCCAGGTGTTAAAGGTTCCTTGGGTCCACCAGGAGATAAAGGTCCTCCAGGGCATCAAGGTCTTTGCGGTACATCTCAACCTGGACCACCAGGATACAAAGGCCCCTTCGGAACCAAAGGTCTGTACCAATATGATGATCTCCTGCTAAATTGCTGAATATGTAAATCTAAAAATCCGACCTTATCCTTTATTCTTGGTCACTTATACGCCTCTCTGTGCTATTGTAGGGCCTCCAGGTAAATGTGGACCTCCAGGTAAACCTGGACCAGACTGCAAAACTCCTATCAAAGGGCCCTGTGGAGATCCTGGCTGTCCAGGCCCAGATGGAGAGCCAGGTCAGACTTGAGACTAACTTTTTTAAATCAGCCAGGTCACCATAACCTAAACATTTCTTAATAGGTCATAGAAAGGTTCACGATTATCCAGCAATTTTCATGTTTTTGGCATTTTGTAACAGAAGATTTATACGGCCTAAATGCATGTAAGGGATTTGAAAGGTAACATCTTTTAGTGTATGAAATTATACTCACTCAGTGGCTAAAATGCTTCTTAGCCCTGGTTAATATTCAGTTTTATTTAAATTTAAGTGACAGATCATGCTGGATGACCTCTGACACGGGACTGATGTTTCAGGGAATCTTGGTGAGATCGGGGATCCTGGTCAAAACCCTCCAATTTGTGGGGATATTGGGGACAATGGTAACGTGGGATGCCAAGGGCCAAAGGGACCAAGAGGATGCCCAGGACATATAGGAACACAAGGTTGCACCGGATACCCAGGACAGAAAGGTTAGAGTCCATACAACTCAACAAAAACAACACAACAAAAATGATGCTGACACTTATTCTGTTGGTCACAATTCACTTCACAACCTGACAGATCTCAGTTGTGGGTTACATGAACGTGTGCGGTGTGGGAATACATTAGCTGGTATATTATTAAGCGAATATCTTGATCAACCCCATTACTGTTTGAAAAAAACAACTAAAAGTGATCTTCATTAGATGACAGATGATGGTTGGATTACAAAGGGACAGCTGATAACTGTTTGTGGAGATCATAGCATTTCTACTCTTTGGTGTGGAGCTGGAAGTCATCTTTTCTCAGTCCTTCAACAACAAAATTCTGAGTGGTGCATTTCTGCTGAAATGATACATTCAGACTTCATTCAAACTTAAAAACACTGTGATGCTGAGAAAACCACCAGTGGGTGCATTTTATCCTCTTTTTCAGTTTGTGCTTAAAAACTACAACAGAGAACCAAGAAAAGGACCTAAACTCTAAATGTAGCTTTCTAACTGTGTTTGGCCAAGAATGTTACAGCCGGGTAGCCGGTGGGATGTGAACCCAAAAGCAGAACGCACAGGATGTGGCCGATGAAACTGCCACAATAAAGAAAATAAGCAATAACATTAACAGAACGAGAACTAACAAAACCTAAACTGGGAAAAACTAACAAATGAAACCTGAAATTCCTGACGACACGAACCATGAACGTGAAACAGACAACTCAACAGTGAACAAATGGAGACAGAGGACTTAAATACACAGATGTCTAACAAGGGAAGTGGAAACGCATGGGAAACACAGCTGACACAAATGAACAGGACGACACAGGGGAAGCAAAACTAAACACACTGAACATGGAACACGGACTGTCAAAATAAAACAGGAAACATAGTGAGATGTAGACTGTGGCAACACAAGCTACAGATTGAGCGAGACATGACAGGCTGGAGAAACATACAAGCATGCAGACACGGGAGACATGGAACCAACCACAGGGAGGGAAACATGTAAACAGGAAGGAGACGAGACACCTCGACCAGTCAACATGGACTCAAATCTAACTAAACATAGTAACAAATACAAAGATAAACTTGATACTAAATAATAGACAGCTAACACATTATAACTCAAAAAAGGACCCAGGACCATGACAAAGAAGGCAGTTATACTTTTACCGTTATTTGAATCAACTTTACAACACAACTGTTGTTATTTAGAATAGTTCTTGTGTTTGAGACAAACATAATTTTAAGGTAATGGTCCTTTAAACTAAAATAAAACAAAATAATTTAAAAATGGATTTCTTACCAGAAGTGATGACATTCCTAAAAAATCATGGCCCACGGTCAAGCTACAAGTTTAAACTGAAATCCAAAACACACCATCATATTACGAAAGAACTTGAAAGACCGAACAGAAAACAGTGGCTCTTTCTCTTTGGCTCTTGGCGAAGGCGGTCGCACTTTTTCTCCTCTCCTCTCCCCCTTATCTTCCCTGCTTAGCCTCTTGTGTCCTTGTCTAGTCTCGTGTATTTTTGTATTACTTTTCCCTGGAACACTCTCTCACAGTCTGTTCTCTAAAAACTAAAGAGGAATTATGGATTTGATCAACTGGTCCCTGAATGCAATTGACACCCTTTTCTCAACGAGAAATCTGGGCTCGGGTGAGCTACCTAATATCTACCTATTCGGAACCATGATAACAGGGTTCTTGCTGATCGGAGCTGGCTTGGCCCTGGCTTATCGAAGATTAAAGAAAGCGGAATCGGCTGTTCAAAAACCCACAGGGGCGATCGTGGCTCAAGAGTTGGCAGTTCGTCTTGTAATTGGAAGGTTGCCGGTTCGAGCCCCGGCTCCAACAGTCTCGGTCGTTGTGTCCTTGGGCAAAACACTTCACCCGTTGCCTACTGGTGGTGGTCAGAGGGCCCGGTGGCGCCAGTGTCCGGCAGCCTCACCTCTGTCAGTGCGCCCCAGGGCAGCTGTGGCTACAATGTAGCTGCCATCACCAGTGTGTGAATGGGTGGATGACTGGATGTGTAAAGTGCTATACAAATACAGACCATTTACCATTTACAAGGCTGCCCACTGGGATTGAATCGATGGGACGAGGCGTGAGTTCTCAAAATGGACTCATTGAGCGCAGCACGGATAAGATCTTGGAGAAGCTCACTGCGGTCGTGAGTTCTCAGAATCTGCTCTTTGAGCACAAGAATGACACCACGGAGCGTAAGGTTGATAACATCATGGAGAAGCTCACAGCTCTCCAACGGGAGATTTAGAGACCAGTGTCGGACTGTTAGAACAGCTTTGAAATTCACATGAGTTGTTCGCACTAAAGTAAAAACCACCATCACTTCATGCTGCTACCACCTCGGCGCCAGCTGTGATCTCAAGGCTGGAGCTGAACAGCAACACCCTGATAACAGACTGTGCACAGACTGTTCCTCCCCTATGCAAGGCCACCTGGGTTGGCTGGAAGACTGTTTACTTAGCCTGGCAGGGCGAAGGACACTGTCTCAGCTGAACTCTGGACACACACACACACACACTGATACACACTCATCCCCCCTCCCTTTCCAAATGCCTTAGATGCTTGTCCCCTCCCGGGGAAGATGGCGGTCGACTGGACCAGCGCAGACATGCTGCAGGACCGGATGCGCTGTCTACACCGGCTCTCTCTCACCCTTTACCCGCCCCTGTTGCTTGTCTTGTGTTTCTATGGTGTAGTGACAGTCATGTGCTTTTTGTGCTGAGGTGTTTTTTTCTGTTATCAAACTGTTCTCCCATTAGGAGCTCAGTCTGAGTGGAATTTTTTTTTTCTCCTCCTCTCACCTCATGTTATGTATTTTCGTTGTTTTTTTCCCTATCAGCCTACCTCTCTGACATGTCTTCCCAATGTGTTGTTTGTGTAAGTTTGGTCAGAAGGTTCCTTTGTAAGTGCGCATGCGCCATCAGCGTGCTGCCTGCTGTAACCCTAATTTCCTTCGGGATTAATAAAGTATTCTGATTCTGATTCTGATTAAACATCCACGTGTAGCTCTGAGTAAAGAGGTATCATTACACAGAGATTAATGCATAGCTCAGTTTTTGTGCTCCCCACATGAAGGTAAAGGGTCATTATGGTAATTCTGAGGGCTGAAAAAACTGAATGTCAACAGATAGAAACTTTTGGATGGAAACACACTGGGTACTACAGAGCTGTTGTGTATTTTTGATGTCATGCTCACTTAGATAACACGTGTGAATTTGTGTGATCAGGTATGAGAGGCGATACTGGTTTGTTGGGAATACCTGGCCCTCGAGGTTGTAAGGGTGTTCCTGGTCACTGTGGATCTCCAGGACTTCCTGGACCTCCTGGAGTTCATGGACCAAAGGGGGAAAAGGGTGACACCTTAGATCCTGAACTCATATCACCTCCAAAGGGTCCTCCTGGAGAAACTGGCTCAACTGGTCAATTTGGACATGCTGGCCTGAATGGAGAACAAGGCCCATGTGGTCCTAAAGGTGAGAAAGGGCAGAAAAGCCAGAACTCACATAATCATATCAGATTCTTATCTCACAAAAACCCCTGATTGTTAGATTTGACTGTAGTCATCCCAAAAAGTAATCATTATAAAGAGTAGCTTCCTGGAGGTGAGGTTTCAAAATAAAACCTTCTGATGTCAAATTACTCCTAACATCAGATCTAATGTCAGTATAGCTGACTGTTGTGATGCTTGATGATCTGTTTCAGGTGATAAGGGAGATTATGGACCTCAGGGATGTAAAGGCTGCGATGGACCTCTTGGTCTAAAAGGAGACAAAGGAGAGCCAGGCCTGCCAGGAGAGAGTGGAGTAGTGGGACAGAAAGGTGAGACCTCTCCCTGTCTGACTTTTACCACATTTCTACTGAAGCAGTTTAAGGACCTTTGCTGGTCTAGAACCAAGAACCACATGGTGCAGGAACTGGGGCTGTGTTAAAGAAGCCCAGTTGCTTTCTTTCCAAGCTCCTTAAACTGCCATCACCTGGATGACTGAGAACCTACTCGGACTGGGACTGTCATAACCAACAAGACCAGCTAAAATCTGCTTTGACTGCCAACAACACCACAGAGCTATTGTAGCTTCTAGATAGGCTCAACTAAGCAAAAGCCAAAAAAGCCAAAGTATGGACATGGGCGTTTGTAACATCACTTACTGTTATGGTCTTTGGGTTGTAGGTAACCGTGGTCCAGAAGGTGAAAAGGGTTCTCACGGACCAACCAAAGAACTGAACTTGGGCTTGTTGGTGGTGCACAGTCAAAGTGCGAACACTCCCAGGTGTCCAGGCAACATGAACACCCTGTGGGAAGGATTCAGTCTGCTGTATCTGGAAGGCCAGGAGCGGGCACACACTCAGGACTTGGGTAAGTACATATTTATAAATCCCAAAACAAACTCTTATTCCAAAACCGCTCAGTGCAGGACTTACCTAGGAGTTACTTTCTTGTGACTCACCTTTGGCCCAGTAAACAGTTTCTCCTCCACCAGGTCACAAACCCTCAAACATCTCATTAGACCAGGATAAGGGATGAACACCAGCTTAACTTTATCGAGGCCATTTGAACCAAATATGTTGCATTAGTTTGGAATTAATTTGTTCCTAAGAACACATTGGTTTATTAAGATTTAAAAATAAGTGTGAAACAACTTCCAAAAATAGAGTTTAAGTGGCTGTTTTGTTGTCACATGTTGGGACATCAACATCTCCTTCGTCAGGCAGAAAGATAGTCCAGAGCTTTCTCCTCTAAGTTTTGTCCTTTAGCTTGTTCTTGAAGATCATGTGTTTCGAGGTCTAATGGAATATATAGAATTATAAAGCTATAGCTTTACATGCCTAACATCTATATCATCCACCAGGTTAGAACACACTTTAACCACACGCTAAACAAATCCCATGCTAACTCATGTTATAGATATCGTTAGCTAAGAATTACAGTAATTCCACTTATCTACACTGTGATAATCACCACAATAGATATACCTGCCAACAAACGGCTGAAAGTTTTGTGAAGGTCAAATGTCAACAAAAGTCAGAGGTCTCCTTGTTCAGATCAACCACCATCTCCCAAAGATGTCTGTGGTCTCAGAGGTATACTGGATCTGCCCTGGGTTTCCTTTCTCTGAGGCTCTCTGAGGTTCCTGTTCTTCATAATCTGCTTGTTAAAGCCAAGTCCACGACACCAATGTGGGATGGCTCAAAGAACCCTCTGATCTATATCAGTTCTCCAGAATCTGAGGTTCAGCGATCAGCCAGAATCTCCTCTTGATTACCTGATAGCTGGACGCTCACTATTTGTTTCTCTGCTGGATGCGTTTGGGAATAATTGAAATGTATTGCGTGTATTTCCAGGTCAGCCGGGGTCGTGCATGCGTGTCTTTTCCACCTTGCCCTTCGCTCCATGTAACAAGCGTACCTGCTCTTACGCCAGTCGTAATGATAAATCCTATTGGCTAACGACGATGGAGCCTGTCCCACGTGAACACGTGAGTGGACCCAACATCCAAAACTACATCAGCCGCTGTGTGGTGTGTGAAGCCCCATCCTTACCCATCGCAGTGCACAGCCAGTCCAGTCAGTCTGTGGAGTGTCCCGAAAACTGGACAGAACTGTGGGACGGATACTCCTTCGTCATGGTGAGTACTGCAGTGGTGCCAGATTATTAAACCACGTTGCTACTGCTGTTACTGGTGCTACTGGTGCTACTGTGTAGACTAAAACCTAAGTCTAAGCTACATTAAACTGAACTTTACTTATCTAAACCAGAGTTAAACTCTTAAACTTCACTAAAATTTAGACTAAACTTACCAGTCATAATAATACCACAATCATCTGAAATGTGATCTCTGTCCAGATGATGATGTAATTTCCCGTGTGTCCAATAGCATACAGGTGCAGGTGATGAAGGTGGCGGCCAGCCTCTGACATCATCAGGTAGCTGTCTGAAAGCATACAAGGCCCAGCCGTTCGTGGAGTGTCAGGGGCCTCGTGGAACCTGCCACTTCTTCGCCAACATGTACAGTTTCTGGCTGACCACCCTGACCGACCCGGCGATGCTGACCAGTGACCAAGAGCAGAGGAGGAGCATTGCAAAGTGCAAAGTCTGCATGAGGCTGTGAGAGGGAGGGCTGCCACCTCCACCTGTGTGAGACAGAGAAGAGATGCTTCATCTCCTCATCTTTCTCAAGGAAATCGAGAGGACGCATCACTTCCTCCAACTTTACGAGGCAGGAGGGAGCGAGTGAGGATGCGCTTCGGTTCCATCGAAGCGGCAGGACTAGTGTGTTTGTCTCTGTGAGGAGAGACCGTCGTCTTACAGTCAGTCAGCTGCTCGGCTGATAATCAATCAGTCCTGATCTGCAACAGCACAAGCATTCGCATCATTACATTCATCAGTAGGTGGGTTATTAATGGAACTACTTTAACATAAATAAATCTGCCTAACTATTCCAAAAAATACTTTAAAAACATGACTTCACAGGAAAGCGCCGCACATTTTGGTTCGGATGCCCTTCCTGACACGTGTGCCTCCTCTTTCATCTGTCACTCGAATTTGGAAACTGTAAATATTCATATTTCTTTGTAAAAATGGCAGCGACGGACATTCAGGCTACTTACGTCAGCTCGTGAGGTTAGTGAGTCCTTCTCCGTGCAGATGGTAAACAGACTTTCTTTTGGATAAAATAGTCTCGTAATATACTTAACATCCAATCTGCAGCACTCAAAACATAGCTGTGTTTTACAGCAGGTCACTTTCCGAGGTTTGTGCTTGGAATGATGTGTTTTTATTCCGGTGTGTAACAGGGTTGGGTACGCAGCATATTATCCAGTTTTTATATGATATCACATGTGATTTAGTTTCCTTTAATTAATTCAGAGGTGGCTTTATCTGCAGCTCCGTGTGTGTTCTTGGGCTCCACAAGAGTAACTTTGTATGAAAGACAGTTCAAAATAATCCTTTTTTATCTCGCACGTACTGTAAACGAGCTGTTTTAGCTGCTTGAAATGTTATAAATATAAGTGACTGATATTAATATTTAATGTACATAGCTAACAGTCTAAGAGCCTCTAAAACTTTTCATGTTTTCTTTTTTATTGTCTTTTCTGTGGTTGTTACAGTTCAGCATTACTCAGGGATGGAAGTAATCAATTAAGCGAAACAATCTAGTCTTTCTGTAATAATTCTTTTTGAGTCATTTTAGGTGTTTGCCATAAATATAATTAAAAACAAAAAAACGAAAAATTCCTGGGAACTACAGACTGGGAAATGACAGCGAATCGGAATGAGCCACATTTCTATCCCAAGTGTTTGTAAAAGTCAGACTGCAGCTCTGCCTGATTTTGTGCAGCGCTAAGCGAAGCTTCAGCTGCCACAGTAACATGATTATAATACTAATACACACACAAATAGAAAGAAACGCAGTCAGGGGAAAACGGAGCGAATGAAAAGGCTAGCTCCATTTGCTGTTGCTTGCACTCGATCTTAGCGAGTTTGCCAGAGAAATGAACGTAGTCGGGGGTTAAGGTGGAATTCAGCAGGGGGCTGTAGAGCTGTCGGCTCTGTTGTGAGCAGGTTTTGTGTGCAGGCTGTGATCAGCTGTAACTAAGATTGAGGAAGTGATTCCTCTGCTCTTAATCTTCAACATGACATAGAGCAGTTAAAGAAACTCTGCTCCTACAGAGATGGTTATCTCATTCATAGTGCTTGACTCCCTGGTATAACTCTCAAATGCACACCTTAAAGCAGATAACTCTGATTTAGAAGATCATCGTTTAGCCTGGAGAAATAGTTTGCTGCTTTATAAGAAAGCCCTCCATAGAGCTTTAACATCTTACGATTCATCACTGATTGAAGAAAATAAGAACAACTCTAGGTTTGCTGTTATGGTCTACAGGCCTTTTAGGGTCACAGCTTTAAACCTTTACTCAAAAAGCATCTCTAGACCCAGCAGTCTTAGCTAATTATAGGCCAATCTCCAACCTTCCTTTCATATCAAACATCCTTGAAAGAGTAGTTGTCAAACAGCTAACAGATCATCTGCAGAGGAATGGCTTATTTGAAGAGTTTCAGTCAGGTTTCAGAGCTCATCACAGCACAGAAACAGCTTTAGTGAAGGTTACAAATGATCTTCTTATGGCCTCTGACAGTGGACTCATCTCTGTGCTTGTCCTGCTAGACCTCAGTGCAGCGTTCCATACTGTCGACCATAATATCCTATTAGAGCGATTAGAGCACGCTGTAGGTATTACAGGTACTGCACTGCAGTGGTTTGTATCATATCTATCTAATAGACTCCAGTTTGTGCATGTAGATGGAGAGTCCTCTTCACACACTGAGGTTAATTATGGAGTTCCACAGGGTTCAGTGCTAGGACCAATTCTATTTACATTATACATGCTTCCCTTAGGCAGCATCATTAGAAGACACAGCATACATTTACACTGCTATGCTGATGACACCCAGCTCTATCTGTCCATGAAGCCAGGTAACACACACCAATGAGTTAAACTGCAGGAATGTCTTAAAGACATAAAGACCTGGATGGCCGCTAACTTTCTGCTTCTTAATTCAGATCAAACTGAGGTTATTGTACTCGGCCCTGAAAATCTTAGAAATATGGTATCTAACCAGATTCTTACTCTGGATGGCATTACCTTGGCCTCCAGTAACACTGTGAGGAACCTTGGAGTCATTTTTGACCAGGACATGTCCTTCAACGCACATATTAAACAAATATGTAAGACTGCTTTCTTCCATTTGCGCAACATCTCTAAAGTTAGAAATATCCTGTATAATCTGTCATCCCATGTCTATATAAATAAAGCTGAACTGAATTGAATTTGATGGATTTATTTTTTGTTTTTTTGTTTGCTGTAGAAAGATTGCTGAGACTTTTACTGATCACAAAGAATACCTTCACGTATTTGTAGTTTTAAAGCCACAATAATTTAAATGTTTCACTTTCATAGAGCAGACTTTAGAGCATCCTGTTTCACATGGAAGCAAACAGAGCTAGACTAGAACCTGAGGAAATGGATAGATGGTTGGAATCAATTTCAGTAGGTTCTGTGCGTTCATGAGGAATTAGATTACGCGTTAAACGAATAATATGTTGGGAAACAGATTTTTAATAGTCCTAATAATTAGTTTTTAATACTCATTTAACAATTCATCATCACGACTGGTTACCAATCTATATGTTCATAAAAAAGATATAAACCCCACTTCTTTTGATTTTCACATATTGATTTCTAGGGCTGCAGCTATATGATGATGATAATAAACATTGCTCATTAAAAAAACAGAATGAACTGCTAATAGGTTTTACTTTACTAAAGTTTAACTGCATACAACATCTGTCAAAAACCCCCAAACAACTTTTGATTGTATTGATGTGCCATATTAAAATTTGTTATAAAGAAAACATCTTCTTAAATGCAAAAATATATCAAAGGTCAAAGTAAAATAAATAAAGACATATGTAATCTAAACTAAGGCATAAACAAATCTGCTCTGTCTTGTTGGACGGCTATAGGAAGCAAAAAGAGCTCGGACAGTGTTAGAAAGCTTACATGAGGTAGAGCTGGTGTGAGTCTGTTTATGAGTCAGTGACACTGATGTGGTGGTGAATGTGTTGGCTGCACTGAACAAAAGCATCCTGAAGTTTGGCCTGCGCAAAATGTTTGTGCTGCTGAAAACAAGATGTTGGCATAGACGTTAATTAATATTAATAATGATTTCCTGTCCAACCCCTCGGCTCAGTGGCTCAGAGTTTTACTGGTCCATACAGGGCCTGGACTGGACAGGAAATCGGCCCTGGCATTTTTGATCCGGGTGGCTGTGATCACTGTGGTCTATAATCATAATCTATATTTACAGGTTTTAATCAGGTTGGTCCACCAGGAAAGTGCCCGGTGGGCCGGATCAGCAGTCCAGCCCTGCCCACACATTTTTATTTACTTGTGAAAAAGCTGTTATTTGTATAATTTTAATATTAATGCAATTTAATTAATATAATGTTTTATTTTCACTTTAAACCTGAAAAAAAGTTGCAAAGCCTTGAAGTTAATATGGCCTAGTACACCCCCCCTCGACTCACCCCTGTTTGCTGCAGGTACCCTCAGTGTGAAACAGGCTGTGTGGTTTAAACATGTATCAGACTAAGTTAAAAAGAAAACGGTGGTGTAGCTAAAGTTTGTTTTCTTCACGTCAGAGTTTCCTGATCAGTGCTTCGTGTTATCAGTGTTTTTAAAACTGAGGCCTGTATCGACGTCATATGTCAAAGACCTTGAGAATTATTTGAATAACTCGATGAATCGTTGCAGTACTCGTAATCGTTCCTGTTACTTCCAGCATCCCGATGTTACATTCTGCGTTTCTGTTACGTGCGTCATCCGTACCTGAAGTTTGGATCTGCGATGGAATTTTGTTTGAAACGTTACTAAATTTGGAATGAAGACCCAATCTAAGCAAAAACTGGTACCGTCTGTAAAGCCACGTGACCTTGTTTTTGGGATGATTCTCCTCACTGATAGAGTCTTTGAAGTGGTCTCAGATGCTCTGAGCTCCTCTACATGTCATCATCATCATCCTCTTTATGAGCCTTCATCCACCTACTGAACACATGCCCACAGCAGTGTCCACCACAGTAAAAAAACATGTTCAACCCCACTTTGATCTGTGACAGTTTGTCCCTCCTCTATTGTAAATTTGATTGAAACAGGTTTCATGTGTTTATTATAATTATATTATTGCAAAAACAAAATAAATCATCAGGATCTAAGTTACAGAGTTAATGCTGCTGTTGCATCAGGGCTGATGGTACATCCTGTAACAGCTGACTGGCCAGGATGACATTCTCTCCTCATCAGAGACCAATGACAAACAAACAACTTTAGCCCCGCCTCAAGCCTCTTCCACAGCCCGGTCAGGACTGCCTGGAAACCCTTTTCATCGGTCTGCTGAGAGACATTATGACTGAGCTTGTAATCACTGTGATTGGTCAGCTGCGAGGCAGTGACTCCGTGTCATTGGTCAGTCAGTATTTTGTAAATAAGTAGAGGAAGAATAGTGTGAGAAGCTGTGAATATATCTGAGAATAAACCTTGAAACGTGTTTTTGGAGCTCCATGTTTGTTAATCATGTGTTTGAGTTTTCAGCTCGTGGCTCATTTAAACACTAAAGATGTGTCACACTGCCAGACTAAACCAGGACCGGCAGCCCGGACTACGGAGCCGGGTCAGCATACCCGAGATCTCTTTTCCTTATCGTCTTTGTTTGAGCTTTAGCTTCATTGAAGCTAAGAGGTTAGACGAAGGTGATTATCAGCTCAATACGTGCGCCAATCAGAAACCAGGACAGACGACTGGCAGCAGAGTGGCTGATTTTCCAACAAACGCAAAAATGTAATGTAAGAAAAATATGAACAAGTTCTCCACACAACACAAACTGAAAGCTACATAGTGTGTGAATGTGATAGATGGAGATCAGCGCCATCATTCAAACAGCAAACACTAAATATATATATATTAAATTGTTTTATTACTCATTCTGGAAGACAAAGCATTGGTAATAAAGTTTCTCCTGCAACATGTTTCTTAGTGTTTCAAAGACAAAGACGTTAAGCTGTCTTTACAAAGTAGACTACTCGTCTTTTCCCCTGCACACTGAGCTCTGAGGGATCTCTGCGATGCACTTATTTCTTCTCGATCATGCTCTGCTGCACAACTTACCATAATGATGTACCTGAATAAGAAGTAAAGCACCTTTGTAGCCCCCAAAACACAGGCTTAAGCCTCTGTAAGCCTTGAATGGTGCTCCGTGGCACAGGCCTGGGAAAGGCTTGTGTTGTTTTTATGTTGCACATTCGTCCCGTGATGCTGGTTTTTAATCAGTGGTTAGCATTTCTTTGTGTTACTGATAAATGCCTTGATGAGAATTAAACCAAAAATGACTGTCATGGATTTATATTTACTTCGTTTTTGGTCAAATCTACAGTGGAGATTTTCTAACTTGGGTTCGGTTTCTTTGTTTTGGTCGTTGGTCTGGCTCAGTATTTTCTTCGTGATGATTTGTAAATATGTTTGAATGTCACTGTTTTATATTTTTACTGTAAACCTCATCAGAGTATTTATTTCGCTTGAAATTAATGTTGGTGCTATTTGATGCTAAAATCATATAGATTTTTATTTCATTTTGGTAAACGCTGACACCCTGAAGCTCCGCCCACATTCGCCACCAAAGTTAAATGCCAAAGATCACGTGACTCATTTCAGCCACAGCTGACCTCCTTCACTAAACTGTTAAAGGATGACGTTTTCTTGTCACATTTTCTTTTTAGGTGAATCGTTATTTCAGAGATAAAACTCACTCTAATGTTTGAGTCATTTAAATCAACATTTGGACCAAAGCCAAGATTTAACTACAGTTCCCATGAGTCTTTGAGAGGATGAAGAGGTGGGGCAGTCACTGTGTCTTGATTATGTTCTTATGGTATTAAAATCTGTCGCTGGTATTTTTATTCTCTGTAGACCGAAACGCCTCACTAACACTTGTGACATATTTTACTCTATGTGGATGGACAACTCTTCAATAAACTGCATCAAACTTTCACTCCGTCTTTATTTTACTGTCAGACATCAGAAAGGAGGCTGGTATTCAAAATACTCTCAGGTTTTTCTACGAGAGCTTTGTGGACTTTATAAAACATCATCGTACTCTGCCTGAATCTCATCGATCACTGTTTCTCTAGAGAACTAGAGTTATTATAGTAACCAAACGTGCTCGGTCTCACATATTGTTTTTTACTGTAACTTATACACGTTCTGTAACTTTGACGGTTATGTGCTGTGTATGGTTCAATGACAGCAATAACATCATTATTCCATAGTGAATCGGTCAGCAGAAATAAAGCGGTCCCAGGCAGTCTGGATTCAAAGTAAATCCAAACTAAGCAGTACGAGCAGCTGAATCATCACCAATGTTTTTCATAGGCCTGCAGAGAGTCCAGTGAAAACTTTTCCAACAGATGAGAGCAGATTCGCTCTGAGCACATGTGACAGATGTGAAAGGGTCTGGAGAAGCCATGGAGAACAGTACCTGGTTTGGTGGTGGGTCAGTGAAGGTTGTGGGATGCACAAACCTCTCCAGGCTAGGAAACAGCACTCTGACTGACCCATGGACCCATTGTCAGACCCTACACTGGTACAGTCATCGACCCAGCCCGGCCTCATCTGTATTATTGTAGGCTCTTTACCTTAAGGCACCTTGAGGCAAATGTTGTTGGGATTAATCCAGAACAGAACCTCTGGGTTCTGTCGTGTTTGTTATGGGCTGTGATTTGCACATAAGTCCAGTAACAGACTGCCATTCAGATTCAGATCAGGGGAGGTGGTGTGAACAATGATGTCCTCAGATGGAGCCCTCAGATGCTCCATCTGAGGGCTTCATCTGGTCCCAAGGTGCTCCAGATGGAGTGGCTCCCTCAAAAGATGCCCCATCTCTCTTTCTTTGAAATGAAACAGCAGTGAATGATCTGATCGGTTTTATTGTTATTTAAACTGATCTCTGTACAGAAAGATTCATTACATACATCCACATTTACAAGAGCAGAAGAGAAAAGCGGTTCTAATCTAACCGCTTCTAATCAGCTGAGAAATGGGAATGCAATAAAAGAGGAGATGAACAGTTATGGAATAATGGACTTCCTGCTGTAAGACCAAAACGCTGCAATGGAAGGAAGTGCAGAGTACAACAATTAATATATGAAAGGTTTAGCCCCTAAGAGTGAGCCCTCTGATTTCCCCACATCTTAACATGAATCAAATAAAGAATAAGACACAATATAAACGTCATCACACCACAAAGCTTTGACTCGAATCACTGCTTTAAATACAGTCAGCGCGACAGAGACTCAGATCATCGTCTAGTACCTGTGATTCAAACTCTCTTTCGTCATGTGCAACAAAACTAAGATGCTCATGTCGAGAATTTTCTCCATGTTCTGGGGTTCAGACCCAGACTCATATTTCTAACAAGGTCCCAGCCCATCCACATTCAGTCTGAGCTGCTGCTTCCAGTCTGTGCAGAAAGTAACGGGACACCTCAGCAGTCCTGATGGTCCGAGCTGAACCTTCCTGTCCGCACATACCCGGCTTCCTCACCTCTCTGTGTTCCTGCAGGAAACCGCCAATCAAAGAAATAATTTCCTGTCCTAACTCAGTCACTGGGTGATTTAGCACTGATTCTTCTGCTTATCCAACAGTCATCAAATGCAGACATCCAATCCACCGCCTTGTTTTCAGTCCAGTTTCTCCTCAGCTCGCCATCATCCCTCCTCATCCAGCAGCGATTTCTGTCCAGGTTTCCTCTCAGCAGGATCCCTCAAAGGTAAAAAGTAAATAAGTCAAAGCGATTTAAAAGCTGATCTCACAGTAGAGTCCATAATCTTCCTCCTTTTGCTTCTTAAACACAACAAGAGAATAGAAACTTTGATTTCTGATGGTCTAAATCCGTCACAGTGGCACAGCTGTGAGGCCACGCGGTAGAAATGCTGTGACACGTTCGTATTTTAAATCCTGTCAGTGTCTGCGTCTACATCCTCACACTGAGATTTGGAAAATGTTATGACTAAACTGTGTTAATAAAGTCATAAAAGCCACTGAAGCAGGATCTTCAGAGAGCATCGTCAGGGTTTTCCTGGACGGGCGTTCGGGTTTTGCGTCTGCGCGGTCGCAGCGTGGTGAAGCAGGAAGAGGCGGTGAGGGCGATGCGGCTCAAGCCGACGTTCAGGCAGTGGACCTCAGAGGTGACCGGCACCTCGGCGAAGAGGGCACGGTCCCGGGAGAGCGTCGCCGGGCCGCTGTCGCTGGTCTCGATGTCTTTGACGATGTTGAGGATCTCCTGACGCTCTGCCTGCCGAGTCATCCCTCTGATGTTCAAAATGGCTGACACGTGCTTCTTCCTGGAGGAGAGAGAAGGAGGAGTGAAGAGGAGGCTTCCACGTGGGCTTTTTAAAAGTGAGTCTAGCATCCAGCCAGAGTCCTTAGTATTTATAACAATTAACAGTTTCAATTTTATGAGCACCAAGGATCTGTAACCTGTCAGTAAGAATAAGAAGAACAGAGTAGGTAGAATAAGACCAAGAAGCAGAAGAAGATTTCCAGCATTTGGCCAAGGCGATGTTACCTGATGTCTGGAAACTCTCGGACCAGAACTCCGACCTCCATCTGGATGGAGGGGAGGTCCTCCAGCTGGATGATCTCAGAGATGTGACACAGAGCGCTGTCCAGCCAACCGGAGGAAGACTCCTAACAGACGGACAGAGGTGTAAAAAACGTTTGTGAAGAGTCAAAGAAGAGGAAGACCCCGTGCATTTGTTAGGTTTGGGTTCATTTTACTTTTTCTGCTTTTAGCTGACGACGTGACTGAAACATCGATCTATTCTTCAAAAACTAAAACTAAAATCCACTAAAAACTCAAATCGGAGCCCCTCGAGATTCTGCACATTTCTCCTACGCTGCACCTTTTATCTGTTTAGTTTTTTAGCCGGTGACCTCTGACCTCCAGAACTCACCAGGTCTTTGAAGAGGACTTTGATCTGGTTGCCTTCATCTCTAAGCCGACCAGCCATCCTCTTCCTCATCTTCATGGAGGTGCAGATGATTCTGCCTCTCATGACTGAGCGGAGGTACTCCGTCACCACCCGACGGTGGATCTCCGACACCAGCAGCTGGGAGAGAGGTGGAGAACATGAGCAGCAGCTCCAGCATCAACCGTCCACTTACTTGGTTTGGATGTGTGTACCTGATACGGAGGACTGTCCATCTGGCTGTATTTCTTGAACGCCTCTTTGATGAGAGCCTCGATCTGCTCATACGGCTCCGCGTTGGTCAGCCACTTCCTCTTCACCAGGCGCTCGAAAAAAGGCTGAACGAAGACACAAAGTGGGGAGAAGTGCAGATGAGAGGAGCCCTGCAGCGTTTTCAGGTCAGCTAAGTTTCCTAGCAGATGTTTTCTCTCTTGCTGCACAAGTTAGCATTAATACCAAATGCGTTTACACAGGGACACATCTTTGTACAGCACAGAGCGGATAAAAAAGATGAAAAAAGTAGTTATCATTAACCAGCAGAGGGATTCATAGTCCACCTATCCATGTGTAAATTTACAAGAAAGGAACTTTAATAATCTGAGACTATAAAACTATTATTAACCTAAAAAAAGAACCTTGTAATTTGTTGCAAGAATAATCCAAAATATGTGAAGTTTAAAAAAACAAACTGAATTAAAAAGCTTCATCAAAACTGCCTCAGTGCAATACAGAGATGGCAGACGGTAAACTCAGCGTGCTTCTGTCCCATAGGGGGCGCTCTCAAGATTTTTCCATTCTGTGAGCGTTAGGAACTTCACAGCACTATGAACCACTTTATGGCATCCGCCATTTTGGTTTGGGGCATGAAGTGAGCAGCAGCCTCCTGATAGCGTTCCCTCCAACCACCACAACCAGCTGCTTCTTCTCCACACGTGGAAGTAGAGCAGGGCGATATGAGCAAAAATATTTATCACAATATACATTTGAAAATTTGCGATAACGATATAACTGACGATATAATTGACACTAGACAAAATACTTTACAACTCCACAACTTTATTAGTGCAAAAAAACCCATCACTGTATTTTCACTTAAACAAGCAGCTGTTTTTTTATGTGCATTAAAGTTATATAAAAATGTAACAGTGCAAATGCAAATTCCTCGCTGACAGTTTAACCAAAAGGCATTTCCAGTGGAAACTGGCCGACATATCCTCAGCATAACCATGTATAATATCCACAAAACTTAAAAAGAGGTTCTACACACACAATACAGTAATATTATGTTGAAGCACAGTACGTATCACTCCGCGAGGCTCCTGCCTATGATAGCCGTAATGCTCCGACAATCCATCAAGCGGTGCGGCTTCGTAGCTTAGCAAAGTCGTACTGAAACATTTGACAGATTTTCGAGCGCCGTGTACCACATAAAACCGTTTCGAGGTCATAAAGACAACCAGAGTTCATACATAAGGCACACGGGATTATAAGGGGCACTGTCGATTTTCAGAAAAATCAAAGGATTGATTCTAAGTGTGCTGTATTTTCCAAAAAACACGGTAATAACGACGGCCCGCTAGCATGCTCTACCAAAAATAGTGCTTTGCTGTGTATCTGACGAACAAAAGTCAAACCAGTTCCACACCACTGAAGTTGGACCATTTTTACAAACCAATTCTGGTTCATCCGTTTCATTCAACGATCCGCTTTCGCTCTTCTCATTCTCCGCCATGTGCGTTTGAAGACAAAGGCACTGCGCATGCGCGTTTTACCCATATTCTATCGCCATATTTCATTTTCTTATCGTTGCCCAACATTATACCAGTATTACCGTGAACGGTATGATATGGCCCAGCCCTACGTGAAACCTTCCGCTGGGGTTTAACTCCTAACATCTAACCATCCTGGCTCGATGGCGCTGGTTTCCAGTCAGCAGAACGCTAACGCTTTATAGGCAAAATATGACACAAGTGTTTTATTACAGCTCTGACTCTTAATTGAAGCTGGATTTTAAAAACTCAAATAAAATGTGAGGTTTTTGTCTGGACGAAGGTGCAAATTATTATTTATGTGGCTGCATTTGGTCTATTCATCAAGGACCATCTTAGAGTGGCCCAGTTTCTGTGTTCTGTGTGTGTGTGTGTGTGTGTGTGTGCGTGTGTGTGCGTGTTACCCTGATGTGCAGGTAGAGCCGGTCAGACAGCACTTTGACTCCCTGCTGGACGATGTGATCCAGAGACTTGTTGGCTCGACGCAGAGAGTCCTCGCTAACTGACGGATCACACTGAGCGCAGCGCTGCACGAAACCTCTGCATGCACACGCAGAGACATATAAATTAATTCAGTTTAATTAAATTCAAATGTATTCATTTTGCACCAAATCACAACAACACTCATCTCAGGGTGCTTTCTTTTGTAAGGTCAAGAAACAATAATACACAAAACTCCAACAATCATATGACCCCCTATGAACAAGTGCTTTGGCAACAGTGAGAAGGAAAAACTCCCTTTTAAAAGGAAGAAACCTCTGGCAGAGCCAGGCTCAGGGAGGGGGGGGGGGGTCACTGGAACATAAAACCTGCACATAGCGAATCAGCAGGCCTTTCATTGTTTGGCTCTGTAGTGTGCGACCCAGCCCGTTGGTCCAGTCATCATCTTCTTGTGTTTGTATTTCACCCTCATTAACTCGGTCTCTCACTTGCTGATTGGCTGCTAAAGTTTCGCCACACAAATAAAAGCCCAGAGATGGTGGAGCATGGTGGGGCAGACCCCAACAAGCTCACCGTCTTTATCTTTCACAGCTTTGTAAGTGTAGGTCGAGTCTGGAGTTACCAGCAGTCCTGTTTGTGCTATTTTCCTTTGTGAGCAACTCTATTTTCATTATTAAAAGCTGGTTGAACTGCCTCAGCATTGGGACACTGTGTTAGGTTCCTTTGAGCTAGAAATTTAGGCTCCAAATGTTGGTTTAGCGTCCTTGAAAGGGAGATAAAGGCTGAGGTCACCTATAGTCAAATGTGAAAACCCTCTGAGGTTAATCTGTGTCTGGGTGGAACCGACAGCTTCGTTCATTTCCACGGGACATTGCAATAATTGCTGGAACAGAGCCATCATTATTGTTATGGGTCAAAGGATCAGCTGTTAAAAAGCTCTGTGGATCCACGAACCCATCTGGGAACAATAAAGGAACTGAAGGCGCCGATTCTGAAGAGCCGACAGAGGGTTAGATCTGTAAAATATCCTTATTTCAAGTTTGGTGTAACAAAAAAGGCAAACTGATCATTCTCAACAATGATAACATCCAGCACGTGCTTCGTATTTCATTTCTATATCATTCTCAGGTAACTGAGCGCTTGGTCCAGCATTACTTTACAACATTTCAGAGGGAACTATTGCACCTTTAACTGCACTGTGTTTATCAGGTTATTTTAACTTTAGTGTATCTGGATGCAAGAACACAGATAAAGGACAGAAACGTGTCCTCTTACATTTTAAAACAGCTTAAAGGTACTTTCAGTAATAACTGTAACTGTCACCACCAGGGGGCAGTGTTTCATCAGTGCGTGTGGTGCTGTTATTTAAACTATTTTGCTTTAACCTTTTAATTAGAAATGTGCTCTTAATGACTTAGCTCATTAAATAAAGCTTACACTGATCCACTTCGCCCTCTGGTGGTACAAACTGATATTACATGAATGTGCCGCCATAGTTCAAACTCAGCTGATAAAAATGAATGCCTAATCCTAACCCTCAGCTTAAACGTAACCATAACCATAACTGTAACCCTGACACTAAAACCACAGTTTGAAAAATACCTTCAAACTTGTGGGGACGGGCACTTCCCCATAGTGACTATTGGTCCCCACAAAGATATGTAAACATGTACATACACATGCATGCGCGCGCGCACACACACACACACACACACACACACACACACACACACAGTGATGATGTTATAGTTAATATTTAGAGAGTTAAACTATATTTAAACACAGGAATTAATTCACCTTTAAAGAAACATATGAAAACAAGTTGAAAAACCCTTTTGAGAACTGCAGTACTCGACAGAGTCGGTGACAGTTTGTCTCACAGTTCATTCGCATATTGAAGAGCGTGTGTTTGTACCTGAATGGAGGGCAGCAGTTGACCAGGGCGATGGTTCTTGACACGTATCCATCCTGGTGGTCTCCGAACATCCCAGCCTGCATCCCTTCATGGAACATCTCAACTTTCCGCTGGAAGCTAAAACAAATAAGCCAGAATCATGATCTGGTCTTTCAAAGCTAAAAAAGCTAAACCAAAGCATCTTACAGCTCAAGGACGTTTATATTACATCACATTCATCAGTCAGATCACACAGATATTCAAAGAGTCCTTTCCTGCTGTATTAAAAGAACCATGGCACTCACACCCAGCTCATGAACTGTTCTGCTGTAGCTGATGTCTTAATAATCAGCAAAAACAATTGAACCAAGCATGAGAAACATTTGTAAATTATTAACTACATATGGATTACAATGGGACTGAATCATTTTGAACTCGTGTTTGATTTTACTGCCAACCCTCTAAATTAAAAAAATGTACATTAGAATTTGATTAGAAAATCAATCTTAGAGCGTTATGTTTTATTATAAACGGTCTCTGAGTGTTTGTGACACACATCTGCTTTGCTAACTGTTATTTCATCAGGTTTTATTATTGTTTGTTTTTTTAATGTCAGCTATTATTTCTGTTATTTATTTGTTTTTTATGAAGCTAATGACTAGCTTAAAAAAAACATTTATTTTGAAAAGAACGTACCTGTACAGGAAGTCAGCGAGGCCGTTGATGCTGCACTGCGCCACTCTGGAGCCTAGACTTCTGTTGATGGAGGCCGAACGCTCCAGATCGACCTGCAGCCTCTAAAACACCGATAAACATACAGACGGTACGATTGTCACACACCTCAAACCTTTAAAAATAACTTTATTTGTCAGAAACAGCTTTCGTCGTTTACTCGACAAACATACTCGGGTGAACGGCAGACAGAAATGATTTGATTTGGAGACTGATGTGCACCTTTAAGCTACACCTGCTTCAGCCACTAGAGGGCAGCAGCTGCTTTCAGTGCAAATAAACTTTGAATGAAAGAGTGTCTGTGTGTGTGTGTGTGTGTGTGTGTGTGTGTGTGTGTGTGTGTGTGTGTGACAGAGAGAGAGATGAGGAAATGTTTGATGTTGACTTTGGCTGCAGTTGAAGGACAAACCCAGAAAACAATCAGCGTACGAAATGCAGCGGAATCGACCTTTATGTAACACTTCACTCTGATTATATCCTGTATTTAAACAGACAGGAAACGCTTTTCACGGCGGTGCACAGACTCATTCACGGAGTGTGTGCAGTAGCCATAGTGATGAAGGTGTGTGCGGGGGCAGCAGGTTGGGGGTTACCTCTATGACCGTCTTGGCCAGAGTGATCTGGTACTCCTCGATCTGCAGCGTCTCCATCCATCTCTTCTCCTCGTCGTCCAGGACCTGACTCAGCTCTGTGGTCACTTTAGCCTGCGTGGGGAAGAACCGGGCAACAAATCACTGACAAAGCACTGACATCATGCTACTTTTTTAAAAGTGTGTACAAAACAGAGGTCCCTGCTCGGTCAGCCTGGTTATACGGGCCACTGTTAGTAAGGTAGGTGAGAATATGTGTATCTCTCTCACCCGGACCGAGTTAAGACAGTCGAGCTCCAGTCTGTCCACGGTCTCTGACGGCAGCAGAGGACTGAGCTGAGAGTGGTTGAATGGACTTGTGATGCATACAGTCCCCAGAACATCCCTGAAACAAACACACACACAGACACACACACATGAGCAACCTAAGCAGCAAGCCTGAGTCCACACAGACTCATGTGTATCTAAACCTGATGCTCCATCACATCTGCAGCTTTTATGTCACTGTCTTTTGGTTTATTTGTTCTTGCAGGGTCATTAATGATACTTTGAACAATAAATTTCAAGCAAACTTGAGGGACAAAACCAATCGAGGGTCACTCTGGTTTCAGGTTCGTCTGTTTGTCCTGTGTAAACGCTTCAAACCTGAAACATGTGCGTACCTGTTGTACATGTTGTGCAGCCAGTCCAGCAGGGAGTAGATGTCTGTGATCTGCAGCTGGTTGTCAGTGATGGTCTTCAGTCGCCGTGCAACCGCCTGGTGGTAGCTCTGTACGTACACCTGAGAGGTCAAAAGGTCAGACGTTAGAGCGCTTGGACTGTTTACAGGCTGCAAACATCGATTCCATTAAGTCAGCATTTGTGTATTTGTGTCCAGGTGTTGACTCACCTGGAAGGGCTGGTACTCTTCAGGATAGATGGACACCGCGTTCCTCTTGGCGGCCCCCAGGTCTTCCACCACCCGGGTTCGGAGCTGGTCCAGGTACTTGTTCAGTTCTCCGGCTGTGAACTCGGTGGTCTGAGGCAGAGAGTCGTCAGCCGCCTCCTCCACCGCCTCCTTCCACCTCTGCTTCAGGCGACGAGGCCTCGGGCCTCCTGGGGCCGCTCCCTCGCTGACTTCCCAGTCTTTGTCAACTTGCTCCTCCTGCTGCAGCACCTGTTAGAGCGAGAGCACTTTGATGTAAGTCGAATATTCTTGTGTTCTTCATCAGTTGCCATGGCGGCAGAAGAGTTCCCTCACCTGGACCACCAGACCCAGATTGGGCCCGGCTGTCGGAGACTTCAGGGACTCCCTGACCACGGCCCACAGCTCCTTCTGCAGCTCCTCGTACAGCAGCTCCACATCCTTCGCCTTCCTCCGCCCGCCATCTTTGGCGCTCGGGCTCGCCGCGTCCTCGGGCTGCATCGCAGCAGCTCGCTCGTTGCACTCCTGCTCCAGCTCCAGGATGTGGGTGTCGGCCAGGAGCAGGTCCCGCTTCTTCACCAGCTGCAGGATCTCCAGGACTGGAGGAGACAAAGGAACGTTAAGACGTCATCCATCCAAATGTCTTTGGGAGGATGTTTGGCATTTCTCCGTGAAGAAAACAGCATCCTCTACCTAATCACATGAGCCAAGGTTTCACACCTTGGCTCATGTGATTAGGTAGAGGATCATCAGGGGGTCCTTTGTCCCTCTTGGGGGGGATACTCCCACTGGGTTTAAATCTGGGACTCTCCACTATTTGACTCTTAGAACTGAAGAAGATTCTCAGAGAGAGGTGAAACGTCTTCAAGCAACTTAAAGAAGTCCAGACGCTTTTCTTTCCAAGCTCCTTAGACTACGATGACCTGGATGACTGAGAACCTTCACAGACAGCTGTAACCCTTGTGGTGTCCTCAGACCAAAAATGGTCCTTAGGTGAATGGCAAACAAGCATATGGGAATCCCGAGGACATTAAACCGTCACCACAACAATGATTTAGTTCTGATGCATAGAAGAAGAAGACGACCCCCTCCGACGGTCATATTGGGGTAAGACCAAAGTTGCCTAAAAATCCTAAACTTTCATTCATCAAAGCTGGACCCTAACTCTGTGCAACAAAGAACAAATACTCCAAACGTTAATACACTTTATACGATTGACTGACGTGAAAGGGAAATTAGGTGAGGAGAGCAGAAGGGTTCGAGGTTCAGGCTGCGAACATGTTTGTTTCTCACTCTTTTATTGGCTGTAAAAATGTCTGCAGGAGTTTACAAAATGCTCTGAGGTCAGCGTCTGCTGGAGTGATGTCATTGAGGGAGGCTTCCCCTTCGACAGAGCTGCATCACACTTATCCGCTCTGACAGGCGGAAAACGAGCGTGGAACAGCTGTTTGTCTGTGTCCATCTTTGATTGTCACTGATATAGTGTTTGTTCCAATATTCATAAATATTGCACATTTATTCTGTGATATAGACACAGTGCATTACAGTGGTCCTTTGTGAGCTCGCTGGTCTGTGAGAGCTGCCAAAGAACGACTCGAAGCCTTCGGGATGACTTCAACCAAGACGTGAAGCTGCTGCTGCTGCTGGTCTGCGTTCACTGCTCGGCCCTGTCTCGCGGTTAATAATCATTTCTCAGCATAAACTCTTAAGACACATTAGGTCAGAAACTACAAGTGTTTATCTCTGCTCTGATTGGTCACAGCCGGAAGGTGGAGCAAAAAATGTCCATCACAGAGGATACTGCATTACTGCATGTGTGATTACAGGGGAAATATGACTCAGTTATTCATCACACACACACACACACAGCAGGACAGGAAACTCGGTCTTCTCCTACATCAGTTGTTTCATCACAGCAGACGGCTTCTCCAGGGCCACTCTTTCAAAATAAAAGCCTTCTGTGTTTGTTTGTGTGTGGAGAAAGCGAGGAGGATGTGAGGCCCTTGAGATGTGCTCAGTGCCGGCAGAGGAAGAGAGGATGACACACACACACACACACACACACACACACACACACACACACACACACACACACAGTGAAAGCCCAGAGGAAGATCATCTCTATAAGCAGAACAATGTGAGCGGAACATCCCCACTTTGAACTTTTGTCTTTCGTTGTTTTTGGGTCGACGGTGGAATAAAGTTTGTAAAAACTGCAGCAGTGATGAGGTCAAAGGTCACAGGGAGGGGGGGGGGGTTGCTTGTCAAATGTGTGTCTTTAACTTCAGGGAGACTGAAACATGAACTCTCTGAATACTTTTTGCACATTTAAGTTATAGATGAGGAAATAGTGGATTTCCTGCCTGACACACATACTGTGATCTGTGCACTGAGGAAACCACAGCACAGTATCCTTCACTGTAAACGTGCTCAACTGCTGTGCGAAGGACCTTTTGTTTCTAGATGTTACAGATCTAGTTTAAACGTTTTAAAACACCCCACTCCCCAAGAGGAAAAGTCACAGCAACAAACAATAGTGCAGAAATGGATCCACGTGCCCGCATTTCCCCATAAAATGTCCTGTCTGTACTGAAACGTACAGTATGAGAATAAAAATGTCCTCATGATACAGAAACATCCCCAAAAAATGTCCCAACAATCAACTACAGTCTCTGCCCATATGGAAAAGAAATAGAAAAAACTTATAAAAGACTTGCATCAGATGTGACCTACTTCATATAGTGAATCATAGAAGGCTTATATGATTTACTCATGAAAGTGGCCACTTTCTCATTACTTTCATATATTGTTTTAGTAAGTATCCAAAACATACAAGTTTCATTTATATGATTTTTCAAGGGATCTTATATCTGTTTTCACTCTTGTATGCTTTTCATACAAGTTTCAGACAGATACAAACTTTATAAGATTTATCTTTTCTATATGGGAGAGTACAAAACTTAGTGGGTCCTCATGTGGATGGATAATTAAGAATACACACACACACCTACACACACACACACACACATCGTGCCCCCTCCTCTCAAACACAGCTCTCATTGTTCACTTTCAGACTTTAGAGGAAATCTTTTCCAGCTGGATGCACGAAGCCCCACCCCCCTCCACCTTCTTCCTCGCACCACCATGACCACCTCCATCACCGCCCCGCTCGTGGTCCTAACCCTTTAACCCACGTCACAGTGCATTTCACATCAGATGCTGGGGATGAATGGATCACAGAGTCAAAGCTTCTTTACCACGTTTGGTTCAGACACGACAGACTTCAACCAATCAAACATCTTCATTTCTCCCCACCTGTGTGATGTAATAAGGTGAGACAGGCAGAAAATGGAAAAACTGAAATATGATGAGTTTTTTGTTGTTTTTTTAAGGAAAGGCACAACTACTGGACACAACCATTCAATACCTGACAGCGATAAAAACGATGCTGCCATTAGTTAAAGTTATCGAACGCTGTCCTCCTATTGGTCCTCCCACTACTCTTTATACCAGCCTTACTGCCCCACGGTCATTCGGGCCCTGAACGCCCCACAGCTGCTGGGGCTCCAGCCGTGAGCCCTGAATGTTAATTGTGTGAACGCTGTTGCCGATGTGTCCACATTAGTGATGCTGAACGCCAGACGGGGCACATATTTTAAGATGAAACATCTGCGTCTTTAGTTTCACTTTACACAGATGTGAAAACACGTCCAGCTCGCGGCTGCAGTTTGGCTGCTGGACGATGAAACCCGGTGAACCCCGCGGAGGCAAAACTGAAGCCGCTGAAGCTGCTTTTATATGCGCCTGTGTCGTTTGGTATTTAATTAAGTTTACTCCAGTGCTTTTCATGTGTAGTGCTGCACGTCTGTCTGCATGAACAGTAGCAGTACTGTGTCTGTATATGTGGAGCGTAATCTGAGCTGCGTTTTCACATTTTTCTCCTGCGCTCTGGTTCAGTCGGAGATCTGCTCCGGCTTCAAGCCCACGGTCACTGAAGACATGACTCAGCAGCTTCACAGTCAATCCGAAGAGAGTCGTGTTTCTCTTCTCAGACGCAGAGCTGAGCAGCCACATTCAGATCAGACCGCCTACTTCCTGCAGACGCAGGCCAAACTTTTCATGACAGCTCAGGAAACAATTATTGTTTATTCAGTCAAGCTTTATTTGAATTCAAAAAGGTTGCTGCTAATAAATAAAACTATGATTTCAGCAACAGTGTCCTGAAGTCACAAAAGCTCAGTTCACTCTCTGTCTGAAATAAGCAGGTTTAGCTTCTCCCTCTTGGACATGACTGTCTTCTGATTTGCTGCCCCTCACACACAGGAGGTTTGAACAGCAGGTGGGTGGGGCCTTTGCATCTGAGATGGCCATGTTAGAAACATCCTCCCTCTGTGAGCTCACACAGATCCAAGAGTTGAAGGAATTGAGGGAAACTAAGTGCTTATAGCAGCCTGTGCTTTGGGCTGACATACACACGCCTCAGTACTTGAAACTTTATTCATGTTTGATATGAATATCCACCAGTGGAGATATATCCCAGGAAACAAGGAAAAGCTGAAGAGATCCAATTTGGATAAGTAAAGAAACAAAAATGGAAAAAGGAGAGAAGAAAATGGAATTTTGATCCATCGTCAGCCTCCATGCAGATTTCCTGTGAAGTTTCTCAAGGTTTCCTGTTAAGTGTGTGTTTGCTGGCAGAGCAGTGAAGCCACTGGTGTCAGATAAGCCGCCCACTGTGGCCACTGACAGGAAATCTTCCAGCAGCTGATAGTTGGTCAGCAGGATGGTGCAGCTCTGACAGGCCTAAATGTGAGCCGCTGAGAAACCTCTAACTGTCCTGCACCAACCATGAACGCATCATTATAAAAAGCGGGGTCGTGACTTGGTTTGAGAAAATATCACGACCGCGACTTTTACGCGTCTCGTGTCCTAATTTTAGATTTACTCCTTTACTTTTACGTTAGTCTTTTATTTTCTAGACTCATCAGTGATAAAAAGAGCCCAGCAGCGACTGCACTTCCTGAGGCGACTGAAGAAGGTGCTCCTCCCCGACCCAACCTTAACGCCTTCCCATTCTTTTCTAAGTGCATCTTATTCCTGTGTAGTTGTACTTTGATCCAGGAGGATTTCGTCCTACTCTATACTCGGGTGCACATTGTTGGGTTGACAATAAAACTCGACTTAAATTTAAATATACATAAACTGCAAGAATCCCCATCTGACAGCACCAAAGAGAACAGCAGTCAATGACGTCCATGCGACGCTGCCGAATATCAAAGAAAAAACTCAAACTAATGAAACGTCCACCAATCAGAACCTCCGTATTTTAAAAAAAAACATGCTGCGTTTTAATCTCATGTTCAAACGTGAAAGCTCGCCTCGTGAGCGTGAGCGGAGACACGGGAGCTATTTAGTGTTTGTGGATCCAAACAGCTTCACACGTCCTTCCTTCACCTCTGAATGACACACACCTGAGCATCGAGTGTTTGGGGCTTTTAAGACTCATTAAAGTGGACTTCCTGTTTCATATTTCACCTTCTTCTTGAGGCCTGCAGCAACACGCCGACAAACGGCCGGCGGAGACGCCGTGCGGCGGTAACATGAGCGTGGATTAATGAAACACACACAGCACGCAGTTTGTCAAGGGTAAATTCCATGAAGCGGGTCTTTCATCACTCTCCGTCACTTCCAAGAAGTCCTTCAAACTAAAAGGCTGTAATGAAGGCGCGTCACTCCCCTTTGTGAAAGGCCTCGAGGGTTTTACTGACCCCTCCTCCTTCTGCCAACTACTCGAACCGACCTTCGCTCCAATCACCGTTACTACGGTGACCGGACTGTCGGGAAGAAACAAAGTGTGGTAAAATGTATGTACAGTAAAGTGGACTGTAGCACTGTGTAGCTCTGTGTTCACTGAAGTCTGAACCGATTCAAACTCGTTCAGCTTGAACTTTAAACTCCAGAGTTTCAGTTTCAGAAGGCGAACACGCTTCGACTTTCTCGATCTCTGGAAGAACCAAACACAGAAAAGTGTTTACTGCACGGTCCTCGTCCACATGACCAGAAACATGCTGTAACCGTGCTGGAATGACAGTGTTTGAAACAGCTGGGCTATTTTACGCTTCAGACGACCTGCGCAGAGAAGAAGAAGAAAACGGTTACGAAATCACGGCGCCTGTGACCTCCGTGTTTATGTCTGATAACTGATGTTTGTCAGGTTCACGTGACTGCAGCACAGCAGGCCGAACGTTTTATTTTACTGGGACAAAAGTTTTATTCTGGGACCTAAAAATGTTCAACTTGATCATTTCTTAATTTATATGAAACGTGACGATCTGTGAGCCTTTGTTCTTATCTAACGAAGGCAGTGAGCGTTATATAATCACAGAGGGCCGAAGATCAGAGGCGTACTGTAGCTCGGTGCCCTGTTCTGATGCATACCTGCTGTGCAGAGCAGCTGATGCACATCTGCCAGCTTTGCATGCTTAGATAAAAAGCCAGCACGCATGAAGACAACAAACCAAGAGGACCAGCGCTGAGACCCCAGCACGGCTCAGACTGCACCTGAACTCAGCACAGGAAATCATTAAGCAGCAGGTCAGCAGCGCTCTACTGTGTGCTTTCACTGGATCACACCTCAGAGAAATGCGGCACTTTCTGCTGCGCTGCATTCAAATTCTTTAGACTCGACAACCCAGCACAGGCTGTGTGAAACTGTTTTGTTTTAGTGCCTTTGCTCTTCATCAGAAAGCAAACTCGTTTTGCTACTTCAGGTGTTTTGCCGTGACGTTTTCAAATCAGTGCAACTGCACTTTTCTGATCAGGAGCAGAGCCTTCAGGTTTAAGAAAGTGCTCCCACAGATCCAGACTGAGACTCTCGAGCTGCTCTGTGGCTCCTTTTTACTTGTGCAGGTGTTCAATTTGTTCCAGGTGTTTGTGCTCGTCCTGATTTGTTCGACTGTTGCTCTGCAGGTGTTTTATTGCTCGATGTTGATCGGCAGGTGTTTGCTGTCTGTTCAGACAGAAGCAAAGGTAAAGTCCTTCTTTCTCTCAGGCCAGCCTGACCCGGTGCAGCTCTGTCTGTGTTCTGTTTCACTGCCAAACAGGATTATTGGAGTCAGGACCGTTTGTGCTTTCAGAGACACACACGCTCAGCGGCAACCTGATCCGCTGATACGGTGGTTTAGCAGCATCTGAAAACAAGCCCGCACCTGAGCATCCAGAGCTTTCTGCTCACCTCGCAGTCAAACAGCTCACCTCAATCTGAGAAGCGACTGCAGGTTCTGCTTCTGTAGATGACCCAGTAAATTCATCCTCAGGTACCAAACAAACAGCACGAGCTGCCGATCAGCAGCACTCATCCTGAAAACAGCCCCGAGTTTGAGACCTTCAACACAGACATGTCTTCCCCCTCTCGCAGCAGATGGCCCCGCCCCTCCCTGAGCCTGGTTCTGCCGGAGGTTTCTTCCTGTTAAAAGGGAGTTTTTCCTTCCCACTGTCGCCAAAGTGCTTGCTCATAGGGGGTCATGTGATTGTTGGGTTTTTCTCTGTATCTATTATTGTAGGGTCGACCTTACAATATAAAGCACTGTTTTTGTTATTTGGTGCTGTATAAATAAAACTGGACTGAAATTTCAGCCACACAATCCCAGAATTCCACAGTCCAACACGTTTCATATCATTATTCCTTCTGCCAAAAACATTCACTGATTTCTAAACTTCACGAACGAGAAAATAACTGACAGAATAACTGCTGATGAAAACAAACACAGTACAGCAGAGAAGCCGTTTGACCATACAAACAAGGGTGTGGAGGAACTGAGAACACACACACACACACACACACACACTCTCTTGAATCATTCATTACAAAATGGCAGCGTAAACAGGGTGTGATAAACAATAGACGCCCTTACAAAGTTTCCATGACCGGCCCAGTACTTATGACATTACACACACACACACACACACACACACACATTCCAGTGTTACAGCATCTCAGCGTCACCCAGTTGGCCATGATATCACCTTCCTCACTGACCCTCTCCATCCATTGATTTTCAGCGTCCGTGTTTAAAATAGCCACAGGCTGCCGACATGCGCCCATCAGCTCGGGCTGTGAACATCAACGGGACGATAACCCTGCTAATGAAAACGTCTGGAGACAGAATATCTGTGTTTCGTGTGCAGCTTGGAGTAAGTTAAAGGATCCACTGTGGCTGATGGTTTCACTGGAATCTGAAACCCCAGAAACAGCTGAGAACAAAAACAGTTGTTCTTGGATGGGTGGACATGCCAACGCATCTGTAGTTTCCTTCCACCGGTACAATGTCCTGTCATAGTGGTGACACTGGAAAGTGTTTAGTCTAACAATAGAAGCTTTTAGCTGTGGAATCGACAGGAAGTGACATCTGAACCATGTCAAACCGTGTGACAAAAGTAATCTGATTATCTTTGGTCGATCTCATGTTGTCAGGACTTAAGCGTGGTATTTCTGATACCGTAAACTTAAACCAAATATAATTTTTTATATTTGAAAAAACTAGTTAGTGTCTCTGCCGTGCTCAGCCAGGACTTCTTACCTGACAGTGGCTCTCTGGGTTTAACCTCCTCCACCGGCACCGACTGGTCCTCGGGACCCTGGGACGACTGGTCAGTCATGGACTCCTTCTTCGTCTTCCCCAGGCCCACCATCCTCATGAAGGACACGCGGCGGCTGGTCGAATCGGCCTCGCTTTCCGAACAGTTCACCTCGCCGTTGGCAAACGTTTCCTTACGGGAGGGGTCACGATATTTTCCTGCAAACCTATTATGAAGACAAAAAGAGAAAGGTCAGAGATCGACTGTCACGAGTCCAGCAACTACCCCCCACGGACCAAACTCCGGCCACAGTTCCTATCCCACAGAGGTCTCTACCCATCCAATACCCACTGACATTTTTACTTTACTAATCTCAGAATTTTTGTTTGTATCTTGAACTTGGAACTTAAGAACTCGCCAAAACAAAAAGCTTATTGTTCCACCTCGTCCACATCAACACTTTGTATTCCTCAAGGCCTCTAATCCCCCTTCCCCTTGACCCACGTTACACTGACAGATTTTTAATTCCTCTACCTTAACAGATCCCTGTCATCTCCTATCTAAACATTCACAAATGCCCTTCCAAGTTCTTACCTTCTATATTGAATGTCAGTGTGAATTCTCTCTCCCGTCTATTTGATTATTTAATGGTTCATTTCGCCCTTACAAACTCAGCCCACTCACAATCATTCATCGCCATTACTCTAATCCCACGTTTACCTGAGCAGACTTCCTTCAGAACTCCTCCTTCCTCTCTTTTTCTTCTGGGAAGGTGAGGGCGACCCTTGCAGCGACCCTTGTGGTGAGAGCGTGGCGCTCTTTCCTGACATCCTCAGGTTCTTCCCCAGCTTCCCGAGGCTCTTCAGTGGGGACATGAACTTGAAGGAACCCTTCACCGAACCTCCTCCGCTTCCTTTTTTCCCTTCGTTGGCCTCGTTCTCATCCTCCTCATCCTCAAATGGGTTGCGGTCCCTCGGCACATCACCGTCCAGCAGCGAGCTGCCGGGTGACCAGTGGTTGCCATGGCCCCCGTTACCATGGATACTGTCGTCATCATTGTCAAAGGGGTTATGATGGCGGGGTGTGATGTTGAGGCTCATCCTGCGGATGAATAGGGCGTTGTCTAGAGTCGGACCGCCTTTTAGGCGCACTGGGAGGTTTTTGAGGATGGGCATGATGGAGCTGGGGGAGGGGGGAGAGGGAGGGAGAGACCTGGTAAAAGAAGGAAGGGGAGAGGCGTCAAAGCTTTATAATGTTACTGTGCACTTTGGCTGTTGGATTAAAACGTTATTGTGCAAAATCAAACCAGATCCATCTACAAACATCGTCACAATTTTCATCATGTACAGGTCAGAAGTTAGAGGCCCAAACAGGAACCAGTTTGGCTCCAGAGCCCCTGCTGGTGTGTGAAGACCAGAGTCTGCTGTTTGTGTCTCACGTTCCTCATCAGAAAAACCATCACACAAATCCTGTTCTCACAATTACTGACGTATAAGCTAATAGAAATGGATCATTGCTGCTGATGTTCTGTAATTAAGAAAAACATCGTAACGCATTTTGATTGATATCAGCGCAACAACAAAAACACATTTCCGCCCCGTCACGAAGAAACTGGGATTTAAATTAGGAACACTGAACTCTGGAAAAATCCAGATTCACTGGAAATAAAGAAGGACGCAAGTTTTTTAATCACGATTAAACCTGAGTTTATTCATCTTATATTATTTATTATATTAGTTATTTATCTTTACAATATGATAAGGATGATTACTCTACTAATAAATTACTAATAAAAGTTTGAGGCTGAAAATGAAAACGTTCAGAAGATTTTATTTCGTTTCATTAAATCAAGTTTTGAACGTTTCATCGGGACGTCGCCCACGGGACACACCTGAAGGACACACCTGCTTTTTTGTAACTTTGCAGGAAATGTTTTTAGTGTTTGAGCTGATAAGACTCCACCCTGACGTAGGCTGTTGGTTACACTGTGACAGCTGCTCTGATAACGCAGAGGTCAGGGTCGGACTCACGGTGTTGTGATGGTCGGTGACCATGGCAACACATCCACCTCCTAACCGAAGATGTCCGAGCTGTCAGTTTGACCTTGATGTGGAAGATTGGTTCGTATGCATCATAAATATAATCACATGATAAAACAGTAATAATAACACAATCAGTTTTAATGTGGAATCTGATGGTCGCCACACCCACACGGCTGATGCGCAGGTTCCTTCTTATTGGCTCAAACTCATCACAGACTTTGAAAACCAGCATGAAACCGCGGGGAAGCCTCCGACAGACAACAGGAATAAGCCCGTAAACAAGCAGACAGCGTCAGATATATCTGGACAGGCGTGTGGTGACTTTGCCTCTGGGGATAACAGCTGATATTTTGGGGCTTTCGACGCAGCCAGCGGACATCCATGCCGAGACTTCCTCTTCCATGTGCCGGTCTTTGTTTACAAATGCAGGGACATTTAGAAAAGGCTGAATATTTCATTTCCACCCAACGAGAAAAAACTGTCAGGTCTTTACGCTGAGACGCGTTTTCAGAGCACGCCCAGTGTCGTGCTGATTTTCAGATTGCGGCTGTCAGAGAACAGAAGATAAATTGTTCTTCAAAGATAGCAGCTTTGATGAATTACAGGAGGACGAAGGTGTTCTGACGCACATCAGGACACACCTGACTATCACGTGGAAATGCAAAACGCTAAATTCACACTGTGGAACATATGAAACAAGAAACAGATGAAAGCTACAAACGGGCTGCAGGACGGTTTCTTTAAACCTCTTCAGGAACATTTTCAGAATGCTCTAACAGAAATCGAGCTCTCCGATTGGCCGGCAGGGGTCTTCTGAAATAATGTCAGCAGTCTGAGGCGCCGGTGTTGTGCCAAAAAGTGATTGTTGGCCAAAAACTGATTTCCACTATTTGCCAAAAACCGATTGCTTGTATTTAAACTGCTATAAATAACTTGTTGGTCTATAATATGTGAAACATATGTCAAATGCATCCCTCATGAATGACATCAAGTCATCTTGAGCAACAAACAACATTCCTGTAACAAGGTAGAAGCCGCATTCAGTTTTTGGCAGTGACTTTTATGTATCCTTTATTTATGCAGTTAAAAATTCAATTCTTGTTGACTTTAAAAATGTCTCTTTTAAGAGTAATGTGGCCAAGAGGACAGCTGAAATTGCAACAAATGCAAAAATAGTTCTGTAAACATATTTTAAGTGGACAAAAGGGAGCTGATTGATTATAATGTAAGTACAATAACACAGTCACAAAGATACTTGAGAAACAGCTAATTTTTTAATTTTATATATACCCCTTTGTAATACCTGTTCACCAATGTTCCCTCTAAGCTGCGCGCGTGCGCAATTGCGCACTGCTGGCACGGTCTCGGCGCACAGAAAATCTGCGTTGCGCACAAAAAAAAAATCTAACCTGAATTGAAATTAAAATAAATACGTTAACAATTCTGTTTTGCAGTGTTAGTCAGTAAGTGACTGGCTGCTCCCGTATGGGATTAGAACGATGCCTCCTTATCCCATAGTCCAGCCAATAATGCGATTCACATTCATGTATACGCAGCTAATCAACGTGGTTGACAGGCTATGACAGCGTCCTTATGTGCCGACACCGGTGTTTTAGCTAGCAAAGCGGCGTGGCTGATGTGGAGTGAAGCCACGTTAATGACAACGTGTACAACCATTGGAGATGTGAGCAGGACAGACGGAACAATTGACGGAGAAAGTGTGGACTTTATACCAGTTTTTAAATTGTGTTGATCGGCCACGTAAAACCAGAGTTATGATAAAAATATCTGCAATGTTTGGTTTTCTTCCTGAATACTATCGTTGTTTATATTTACTGCGGGAAGAAACGGTAAAAACGGCGTTTTATAAGGAAAGCGCTCTCCACCTGTGAGCAAAAACAAAACCAAAAAACCCCCCCAGCCTTTCCTATTGGTCAAAAAATGTACCATGTCGACCAATCAAAAAATGATATGGCAACATGGCATTTAGTTTAGGAAGGGGGAAGTTTTAGGAGTGATGGCGTGTTTGAGATGTGAGAGATTTGAGACATTTAGCACAAATCTTGTGTAGTTAGTGTGTAGTTAGTGTGTAGTGTAGTCAATAGTTTTGTTGTGTGTGTCAGAACAATGAGGCGACTGCTGAATGTTACAGGTGTTACAGCAGTGATACATCTCCTGTTGTCAGGCCTGCAGGTATCAGGCTGTTGTTCTCCTTTATCTCATAGTGGACACAAATTATTTTTTGGACTGGCACAAATAATTTGTGTGGCATCAAATTTGATGCAGAACAGCTGATTGTTCTGTAAATAGTTTGAAATGTTTATTTAAAAAACCACCTTGGCTCCATTTTTAGGTAAACAGCTGCAAAAAACTTTGTTTGCAGAACTTAGTAACTTTTTAAAGAAGTAACTATATAATTAATTACCCAACATCGGTCATTATTTACTGTATTTTGCAGACAGAGTTACAGGACTCTCTCCCAGACCACAGACTCAGACTCATAATACAGGTCAGAGCAAAAAAAATGAAAAAATAAATAAATAAATAAAGTTTTGTTTTCAAAATTGGAGTTCAAGTTATTTTTACTTCCAATAGTGTTAACATACTACACAGGTCATGAACAAGATTGTTTTTAATTTTCATTGTAAGTGGGCTAAAGCAGTTAATTAAAAGTCGTCTAACATAAATGTAAATGCTGTAATTTGATTATTTTAATAAACATGTAACTTGGATGGATTGGATGCTGGCGTGACCACAGTGCACACGTCTGCTGTTGCTCACAGTGGTCCAAGAGACGCTCAGGGAGTTGGTGTGTTCGCTCAGACACATGAAACATTAGAGGGAACATTGCTGTTCACCAAAGTCTATTTAGCAGCATACGTAACGACATTACACATAAAAAACACAGGGAAACATTGGAAATCAGTTTTTGGCACAACACCGGTAAGCCTGGCAGCAGAACGACAGAGAGCAGATCCTGCCCTGTCGCAAAGCAGCTGGTGTCACATGTTCCCAAAACCATAAAGCCTGAAGACAAAGACTCATAAACTGTCCAAACATTAACAGACAGACAGCAGCTCGGCAATGATTCATGGGAAACTTTGTAATGATTAAATATGCCCTCCGGAGAATCGCTCGACCAGCGCGGCACTTATCAATGTCCACTCTGTAAACTCCACCTGCGAGGATGATTTTAACACATCTGTGCTGAAAAATGAAAGCAGACTTCCTTCAGACTGAAACATGGACACACACGGGGACAGCGACCTTAACTGGATGACAGGATTTGATCCCAGATTATCAGCCAACCTGGATGCAGTCTACGGGAAGCTGCATCCATAGACTGCATACAACACCGTCAGTCCTAACATTCACACCACTTGATTTCTCGGTGTTTGACCACCCCCCACCCCCCTATCCGACACTGGTCCCCCTGCCAACCCGCTCCTGGCGGTCTGGAGGCTGTACCCGGGCCCCGCCTCGTGGACCCAGGAGTCCTCGCCTCTGCCTGTCACACTATCGTTGTCCTTTCCGCTTCTATTGTTTGTGTCCAGAAGCTTCCGCGATGCCCTGCGACCCTCTTGAAGAAAACAGGCTGTGTGCGAGCGCCACTGGACTCCGCATGGGTTTCCTGAGCCCGCCGCCAGGGCTGCTGGGTATTTATGGAACCAACACCACTGAATCACTTCCCACTTCACCCTGCTGGCTTTTTTCACTGTTTTCCTCACATGTGTGTGTGTGTGTGTGTGTGTGTGTGTGTGTGTGTGTGTGTGTGTGTGTGTGTGTGTGTGTGAGAGAGAGTCTATTTCTGGCAGCAGCGGCGTGTCCTGAGCTGGTGAGACTGAAAACCAACAACATGAACAACATCCGCTCCCAGTGCGCCCTCACAGTCATGTTTCCATCACTTGGGAGGACACTGACTTTAATATATGCACAGACAGACATGCGTTCAGCGACAGTATCCACACAAAGATACAGAGCGCACATCCTAATTCAGCTCTTTAAAGTCTGTCTGTGGCCCAACTCAGAACACAGAAACCAACGATGAAAGGGAGAATCGAGCAGCGCGACTTTTTCTTACTATGCACAGGTTTTATTGGCCGAGCCCACATGAGATTGAAGCTTTGGAGCTCTGTTTGCGGTCTCTGAGTTAAGGCCGGTGCTCACCTCCGTCATACTGCTTCACCTGGTCTCACAGATGAAGCACGGCGTCTGACACTTGTTTTTGCCTGTGCTGTTTTATTTTAGGTCCTAAAAGTCTGCCTGATTAATGTCACTTTATTGTTAGGAGCAAAAACACCAGCCAATCAGACTACAGCTAAGTACAGATTAGATGTTCCACCTGTCATCCAAACGTTCACATCCATCACATCCTCAGAAACACCCCGCTGCTCCACAGTGTCGTCACACACGTGTGGACGAGTTCAACACGACAGTTAAGCATCACGTGGAGGTGAAGGAGTCGCGACCTTTTCAGTGTCACAAAACAGACAGGAAGCCAGGAAGAGGAGCAGATAACCAATCAGAGGGAGGCACAGACTTCAGGCTCGACCTTCAGCGTGTTTGTGCTCGCGGCTGATTAATGACTGTGTAGATAATCAGCTGATTAACGTCTGCTGGAGGAAACAGAACATCCAAAAAAAAAGTCATAACAGGAATCATTTCATAAGAAGGGCTGACAGCTGATCGCCTGCTTCCTGCCCACATTTATCATCGATTCATGTTTTTGAGCTCAAACTCTCGTTCTGTTCCCATTTCAGACGCAGAACAGTAACAAGAGCCGGCCCTTAGCTTTCTTACAGGGGGCGGCAGTTATTCGCCAAATTACCAAATTCATGGGCTGCATCTTCCTGAGGCTGCATTTGAAGGCCGATTACGTCACAGCGACTCAACGAAGGCTGTCCAAATTCATAGACTCCTTCAAATGCGTCCTTCATTTCCTCAGATTTGAAGGATGGGTCGGGTGTATCCTTCGTGGCCCAACATATCCCAGAATTCATAGCGTGACCCAGCCAATTCCAGTTTCCAACATTGGCTGCAGTTTTAAAATTACTCTTATTTCTCTTTCTGGGTCACAAAATAAACTTTTAACATATTTCCAGGCGAGAATGTAGCTGTGTAAACTTCAAATATCTGCTCGGTTTATTAAGACATCACATATTTGCAAAAGTGCTGCGACGTTTTCAAAGACGTCTGTTACCCACCAGCTCGATAGCTGACCGGGGCGAGAACAGCAAACTCCCGGCACATCGTTTTCAAACCCCCGCGGTCTGTGGCTACTCAGGTTAAACATGATATATGAGTCACTTAGATAACTTAAAACTGCTATTGTTTGGCTTTTTTCAGTGTTTTATTTGTTCCTGAGTAAATTGATTTGGCTGAGATGAAAGTTCTAGTTTTCACACAGCTGAATAAACGTCAAACAGAAAACTGATTAAACAGAAGTGTGAGACGGTCGAGAGTTTGGACACAGCTATTGATTGGATGCAGATGCTATCTTGACCCCTTCAATCACAGCCCGTTTTGCTGCCATCTTGATGCACTGAAGACGCTTTGAAGACAGGAACTGACTGCAACCACAGAGCTGGTCTCAATCCTCAAAGCAACCATGTCAGAGGCAACAAGCTGACAGCTTCATCGTGCACAATCACAACTGCTGCTCTCAGTACTGTGACTGTAAAGCAGCCCAAAGACGAGAGACTACAGCTGACATCAGCAGGACATTCACACCACAGACGGATCGTTTGGGTCCAGATGGAGTCACGGCGGTCTCTGCTCAGGCTGATGTTAGCTAACGCGAGCGTGTACAGATGATACAGAGTACAGTCGTGCAGTCTGTTCGGGGACGCTGCTCATTCATGTGTTTAATTTGTTTCTGTTCTGCAAAGGGACAAAAGGTGAACACGCACACACACGCACACACACACACACACACACACACGCACACACACACAGTAATCCATGTTGTGTTTACACACAGTGAGCCTGTGAGCAGGCGGAGGTGGAATTTTACTGGGAATCTGCTGCTAAGTGACTGGAATGATAAGTGGCCAGTTTGATGTGGAAGCTTCTCGCCGTGTTTCTGGACGTCAGTCTGACGGCGTTCCCACAGAGCTGCAGCCGGTCAGCTGACACAGCGAGAGGAGTTTCTCTCAGTGGGTGCCGTCAGTTTTCCAACAAGACAGGAAATCATCTTTAGGACATTTCAATGATGTGAGAGGAAGTCTGCACTTCAGCTGGACGGAAGAGAAAACTAGCTGGCGGCCGGCTGTCGAGCCCAGCAGGTCACTCTTACTGGGATACATGAATGAGGTCCAGTCACAGCCTCGGCCAGTTGTCCTCTCGTTATCCGACTCTCAGATGCTCCTTTCAGATGTCTCCCCAGTGGATCATCTGCCTTCCTCCTATCCCAGCATCCTCCTCTGTCACACCATGTCCTCCGTCACTACATCCATCAACCCCCTCTGAGCTCGTCCCCTTCTCCTCCTGCCTGGCAGCTCCATCATATCCACCCTCCCTCCTCTGCACATGTGCAAACCATCTGAGCCTCTCGGACTCTGTCCCTCTGATGGACTCATTCCTGGTCCTGTCCATGCCGCTCACTCCCAATAAACATCTGAACATTTTCATCTCGGCCTCCACCGTCTCCATCTCTATCCATCCCTGACACTCGTCTCCACCTACACCACCCTGCCTGCACTTTATCCTTCACCTCTCCTGCACTGTCCAAACCTCTGCCGTCTCGTTTCTTACATTAATGGTTCATACACAGCGACATTGTAAACTGCCAGCAGTTTCCTGGTAATATCACTCCTCTTTCTCCGTCAGCCTACATCGACCGACGCGTTGCCATGCGTATGACCGATGCACCTTCTGCTGCAGTACTTTCAGTCCCAGCTGCACATTCCTCTCTGCAGGGAGGACATAATATGACATTTTTCTGAACAGCTGCTTTCTCTCACAGACGATGCTGAGCTGACAGTTTTTCCTTAATGGGAGACAGATGCAGTGTGGGTAACCTCATATCAGAGCAGTTATATTATGTGATGGTAATTCGATAATCGTCCCGAGCGGTATCCTGGAGTTTCAGAGTGATCTGTGGAGCACTGGCTTGTTTTTCTGTCCTCTGCCTGCAGGCAAACCTGTGCAGCCTGTTCTTATTATCACTGCAGCTGCAGCTCAGAGTGCACGCCGGCCGCGCTGTGTCCCGACTGTTAAACAGCTTCCTGCTGAGGAGGGCAGCACGTGGGAGCAGGAAAAGGAACCGAATTCAGACGAATTCCATCGATTTATTTATTATTACTTTTGTGAGTTACATGATAATAACCCACCCTTACACACACGCAATCCTGGACTTTAAAACTGGGAAGTAATGACCATGGATCAGCCCCGCCCAGCCGGTCTGAGCTGGGTTTGAGGGGGCCGGTGGGACTTTGGAGCCATAAAGTTCTTTTTATCAGAGCGTCGATGAGCCGGGACACACCAGAACCTGCTTCATGAAGCTGCTTCTACATGTGGAGATGAAGGAAAAGGTGGAGACTAAATGTTAAAAAAGACGTCACAGTTCCCAAAACTTGTGTGTGTGAAAAGGTGGCTGTGGAGAGCTGACCGTGTAATGATAACTGTACTCAGCACAGCTTCATTTCCCACTCACAGCATAAAGGAAAAGTACTGCGCACACACACACACACACACACACACACACACACACACACACACACACACACACACACACACACACACACACACACACACACACGCACACAGACAAAACAGGTAAAAATGGTTTAAAAAGGTTTTATTCAAGCCTTTTATTCACCAAACTAAACGCAGCAGTATGCTAAAAACATGCATTAGCGATGTAACGGTTGCAGCAGCCCGATGGAGGGTCTGGAGGCAGACCTGAGCATATTTGGATGAGCAGGTGGAGCGTCGAGTTGTTTTTATCGCACATAAAGGAGCATCATGGTGAAAATGGTAAAACAAGCCTCTGAAAGAGAGCACGAGTGTCTGCAGACCCCAGGCCAGCAGCGGCGAGCAGTCACGCGTCTCTGCAAACGTGTGCAGTTTTTAACGTTTCTGTCTGCTTGGTTTCAAAGAACTCAAACTCTAAAACAAAGCAGTTAATAAAGGGATTGGTGTCAGTGTGTGACCACAGCTGGTCATTAATGCAAAAGTGAGAGCAATCATTTTATTCTATTAAGATTAGGAGTACTGAACCAAATTACTAGTAACTCACTAATGTAACGGCTAAAGTGCCTCCAGCTGTCCAGACGTTCTCTCACCAAACTGATGCTCAGACTTCAACTAATGTTTTTTTTAAATCCACCCAGGAGAACCATCCATGATTAATGTACTAGTCCTATCGCTCTTATTTTGAAAGCTTGGACCTTCCCGTGTTGTGCTTCTCTGCCATCTCACTCACAGCTGCTTCCAGAAAATATGTTTTCATTTTTTTGTTCTTTTACATCTGGAAAGCAGCTTTTTTATTTTGATGCTGTACCAAACTGAGAAAGTTTCCAGGACGTCAGCTGGTCAGAGATCGAATCTGTAATAAACGCAGAAATCTCTGATCCTCTGGACAGCTGCTGTTGGCTGGTGCCTTAATGAAAACACTGAGATGAATGTGAGTGTTTTGGCCAACACACAATCTGCAAGGTGAAAGATTTTGTCATGCCAGACTGAATCTGACACCTGAGATACCTGAGCCCACATCATCAGCACTTTTATCTACAGATGGCTGTTGTGCAACCTGTGTGAGTGCAGTTCAGATGGAAGAGATCTGAGTTTAGATCAGGAGCGCTCTGTCATGTTTAACAGGGTCACGGATCCACAGAAAACTACATCTAAAAACTGGAAAACTTTAGAGACACTCTGAACTGGATGCTTATTCATGTTTACTTCCTGTTTTGGTTTGACCTTCATGTCTAAAAGTCACAGTCTTAAATCTGAATCCCTGTTAATATTTGTTTCTGTAACAGCCAACATGTCCGCCTTTTATATGTTTTTAATCAGCTCATGGCGATAAAGCATGAATCAGCTTTTATGGCTGCGCTCCGGCGAATCAGATCGAAGCAGAAAGTCTCAAACTCTGGTTTTACTTTGGCAATCACCCCCCTCCCTCCCCCCCAACATCATGTTACCCAACAGCCTGCATGGAGCCAAATCCATCATCCTTTAACTCAGTTTCCCAGACGTTTTTCTTCGGCTCGTGTGCAGACTTGATGCTGCGGGAGCTGTGCTGATTGGACCGCGCTGCTGTTAAGTTTATTAAGGTCAAAGTTGAATGAGCACTCAGCGAAGGTGTGCCTGTGTCCTTTATTGCTGCTGCTGATCAATAAAACGTCCACAGGCCAACATCTAACCCGTCAGTCTGTTTATACATGCCTGAATTCCCATGCTTCCTGCTCCCGAGCTCCCCAGGCTGATTTCGACCAATGATTACAGTAATAATAACATTTAGAAAAAGACCAATGAAGCAACGACTGCAGAGGATTCTCAGCTTTCAGTTCTGTGCCGATGACACTCTGGTTTATGGTCACAGCTCACTGTGTCCTCATCAGTCAACAGGGTAAGCTGAAGGGTTAGCGCTCAGCTGGATCAGTGGGATGAAAGCTACGCTCTGATTGGTTGTTATGTCGTTAGACGACAGCACTTCCTCTTAAAGCACTTATTTGTTTAATTGTTACGGGTCAGGTGAAGGACGGTCAGCAGGTAACACTGAGCTGCTTCCACGTTTTAAACTTTGTGGACTTTTTAAACCAGCTCCAATCTTAGCCTTGAAAAACTGAGCTAAATATCGAGGTCGTGGCTGGGAACCAACATGTACGTATTAACAGGTAGCAGCAGGAGTGGGTTAGCAGCTGGTTACCATTACAACGTCTGGTTATCTGGTTAACCACCAATTGCTTCAGTTCATCCAGACGAGCACCAATCAGCTAACTGAAGGCTCCAATTCAGGCTAATGACAGAATCATTTTATTTAAACGTCCACAGGTAACAGCAAACACCTTTTAAACCACAGCATGACTCTCAGTCAAACTAGCACATGATCAAACCTGAGAGCAAAACAACCAATCACAGCAGACCCTCCTCTGCCAGCAACAGCCAGTTAAAAGCATGAGTGTAGGCTAATGTCCTCAAACTGAACAGCTCAGAATCAGAAATAATCACCATCAAAATCCATCACAGGGTTCCTTCATCCTTCTCTCACGCCCATCTGCAGAAACACTCTCCCACGCTTAACCAGAGCAGCAGCCTCCTCACTGGGAGGCAACCAGCTCGAGATCCTTTGCTGGTGGAGCACAAAGTGTTGCGGTTTCCTCTGATGTTTCTCACCCTGATCCCTCGTTACTGAGGTCCTCAAACACTGTTCCAACAGCCGAAGCTGCAGGTCACCTTTTGGCCTTGCAAGACGGACGTTAGGGTGAAAAACACTCACTGGTCTGAGCCTGAGAACCAGAACCCCCCCAACCTGACCTGACGCTGAAGACAACAGTCACAATCAGACGTGCTGCAGTATCAGTGGAAATAAATCTGCACATCTGCCTGCACAGAGCAGACGAGGAGGACAGGAAGTCAGACACATAATGCATTTTCAAAATAAAAGAACCTTGTTTTCAAAGATGTGCAAAGGATGGAACACAAGTATGATGAGAAGACACCCGATGTGTTCCCGCGTCCTCCTCCACCTGCACTCCAGCTGTTTGCTTTTTGAGTCACATTTAAAAGAAATACCTGGAAAGGAAGCTTCTTAAGTTCCATATCTGCCTGTTGGTTTAATGAATAATCACGTCAAACAACGGACGTTACAATACCGACCAAATCACTGTGATTAGGCTGTTTGCCATAACTGAGCAGCTTTAATATGCGCGGCGATAAACTTTATCAGACATGAAACTTTGATCACGTCCACTTTCAGGCTTGGTCTTCACGTTTTTTATTACTTTGTTTTACTCGCCGTTTAGCTATGAGCAAAAAACTACTCGGTTAAGATCGCAGTTTGGAGTCATCTGCAGGCTATCAGCAGTTTGGATGCCCGACAGTAGAGAGGTCAAAGGTCAAAAGAGTTCCTCTGCAGGGCAGAAGAGCTCGCACAGAAACTGAAGTTCATAGATCTGTCATATCTGCTTTGTTTTTTTTTCTGCACATGGCTCAACAGGAAGTTAAAATGTGACAGTCAGCAGCGGGGGAGGAGCGCCGCTGGAGCGTCTATGTTTCCATCACAGTGGACAGTTTCTTTATGCTTCATTAAAACCCTACAGCGTTTCAGCCTCTGAAACAACTGAGCTGAACAAAGATGAGGAGGAAGAGGAGGAAGGGGAGGAGGAAACGCAGGGAGGTGAAGCAACGATAAAAGAAAGGTGTGAAGGACAAATAAAGACAAAGCCTGGACTTTGATCAGTCTGCATTCTTCTGTTTGTTTGCACCACTAATGGGAAAAAAGCAGGAACGTGCTGCGTTCACTGACTTCTGAGTTTGCGAGGCTTCAGCCTGTTTCCTCTGACACTGCTGGGCTCTGTCGTCATCGTCATGGTGACTCCGTGTGATCACGCTGCTCTGTACCTGTCGCTGTTTGACTTCACCTTTGTTTGTACTGAAAATAAACGCTGTTGCAGGTTTAAACAGAGTCCTCGGTAATCAGCACAGATGCAAATCTTTGTGACTTTGGAACGAAAACATCTTTGTTCAGCGGGGTCGTGTAACTGCTCTAAACACTAACTTCATCACAGGCGTCACCGAGAGGGGCAACCCCTGATATGGTCATCTGTGGGCACACCTGCAGGAGAGAGTCAATAAGAAGCTGGCTTCAAAGGACCCGTGGTTGTAGTGGGAGGGGCTAAAACTAAAACAGGCGGTTTCAGACAAAGGTTAAGAAAGAGAAGGATTATTCTGAACTCTGAATCATGCAAAGCTGCTCTAAAGGAATCAAAGAATTTTTAAAAACGCATGTGAGGAGGAGCAGAAGCCTCAGGCCAATCAGAGAGCAGCACGAAAAAGTCCCTCAGTGAGCTGAACAAAACCCACGGAGACATCTGGAGGCTCACGTGGACCTGTGATCTGCAGCAATCTTTCACCTGCACTCAGTTAATCAGTGACGTTTCCTGCCACGGTCACACCTGCCAGCTCAGAGAGCAGACTGTGGACTGGAGCTTCAGGACTCAGAGGGAGCTTTACTGCAGCAGAAACACCTCTGACCTCAGCTGACCTCTAAAGAAGCAGACTCACAGCCTGACACAAACTGCCAGCAACAGTCAATAATGAGCCGCACTTACATTTACTGCAAATACCCACAAATCCAGTTTCAGCTAAAAGTCTTTGCTTTTCACTTTTATGGCTGCCAAGTACTCCAAAGTGTCACTTCCTGTCTTTTCTAATATTACTGATCGATCCGAATAAATTAAATCCAATCCTCACTTTAAATTCAGTCATGTTTAGTTTCTGCTCAAAACCCCGAAAACTTTCACTTCTCTGCATCTGAAATCATTCTAACAGATAATAAACTCTCCGTGTCCGCTGCTCCATCAGCGGGTGTTCGTTACTCACAGCGCGGGGACATGGTGGCGGAGCGGCGGGTCACACTGTCACCAGGATCCGGGCTGAGGCGTCCAGGAGTCGGACACCGGGCGAAGAGACAGCGGAGAAAAGCTCGACTCAGTCTGAGGAGAAAGCTGCGGCTCTGGGACTGAAGACGCACAGAGGAGGGGGGTGCTGCCTTCAGGCACGGTCGGAAATTTCGCAATCACAAAGGGAGCGGCGCAGCGATAGGTCAGTGACCGCTGACGCTTTATCGCTGTAATAATATCATATATGACGTGTGTCACACACACAAGTCCAATGAATCCTTGAAAACAAACTGACTTTGTTATTATAATTGTTGTTGTTATGATGATGATGATGGTCGGGTGCTGCGGGTCATAAACACTGTGCTGACGTCACAGTTGGCACACAAACCAACTTACTGTTCATTTATCAGACTCGCTGGTGACTCGGCGACCACGCGTCCCGCTGATGTGCGACCATCAGCACTTTCATCCGGCTCACCGCAGGCTCAACAACAGCGTAACAAAGAGGCCAAGAATGCAGCACGGGGTGGGAGGGTTACAGGAACTCTGAATATTTAGTCCGAAATACTGAATAATTGTATTAAACCGGAGTTTTGAAGCACGTATGCAACCCTGCGTCCTGTTTATTAACAAGATAAGACTGTATATGTCTTGATGCATTCTCAATCATCCAGGAAAGTAAGTTGAAAAGTTGAAAGTTGAATCTGTTCATCTGGACAACCCTTAGGGTTGGAGAAACCTGCAGTCAGCTGAGACTGAAGAAGTCACTTGGATGAGTGACGAAACGTTTCTCCCACAAAACGCTACGTCCAGATGAACAGAATCAACTTTTGGAGATAAGACTGTATAAGAATTTAAACATAATCTCAGGATTATGATTGTTTTACAAAGTGGAAAAAAGCATTTAGACCTTATTTAAACAAACTGTTCACATCTTCAAATCTGTTTACAGTAACTAAAGTAAATACATGACATCACTGTATTATAATTTCTGATTTATTAAAGTGCAAATCTCTTTAATTCAGCATTTTCTAATTATTTTAATGACTTATTGTTCAGTAGTTCGGTCTACAATAATATAATTATTTTGCCAAATAATAAGCAACAAAAGCTCTACGAGGTGCAGTAATTATACTCAGCACATGCAGTAAAAGCTGTAAGTATAACATGGAAATACTAAATGAGGTACAAGTACATCAAACCTGAGCAAAGTACTCAGTTACATTCCTACAGGTCCTATCCTCGCTCTCATCCTGTGGTATCAGGAGTCAGTGGGGGCGGTGCCACCCCCTGCCCCCCTCCTATCCGCGGCCCTGTGGCTGAGGGGACCTGTCGATATCTGGCGAACCTTTTAAATTCACGCTGGAACTTTTTCTTTTTGTCAGATGCTATGTTTTTTTTCCCCTGGCCCTCCAGGCCAGCGTAGATTTGTATTTTGTGTTCCTGATCTGGTGGATTTGTTGCCCCAAACACATTAATCACCGGTTTGCTCCGTGTGTGCTGCAGCGTTTCTCTCCCGTGTTTGTTTTGGGGCATTGGAGACTTTTCACAGCAGCAGAGACAGACAGGAAGCACTGGAGAGTCCTCAGACTCAGCACACCGGGCTGAAATCACCCTCACCTCAGGACCGAGACACAGAGCGATCAGCTCGAGGCCAGGGCTGCTAAATCTAAATCTGTATGTCTGGTGCAGTTTTATCAGGATATTTGTTAAATAAATGAATCAATCAATCTAAAACTCATCAGTCAGCAGGTACTGAGAGCAGTCTCCCCCCACGCCTCCAGTATGACAGGGACACCACCAGCTCCACTGTGCATTTTTAAAACGTGCAGCTTACAGATGAGTTCAACCTCAGCTGCTGGAACAGCACAGCGAGTATATACACATGAGCACAGGTGGAGAGAAGCACCAACACACAGCTTTTTATGTCTAATTCAACAGCAGACATACACACTCACTTCCTGTCTTACTCTTTCTGTTTTTCACTAAATCAAGAACGCGAGAGAGAATGGCTAAAGTTAGACCTCAAGGGAAAGTCTGAAGTCTGCAGGAAGCAAATGGAAGTCAGTGTAATGTCCTCTGAAGTGTGTGTGTGTGTGTGTGTGTGTGTGTGTGTGTGTGTGTGTGTGTGTGTGTGTGTGTGTGTGTGTGTGTGTGTGTGTGTGTTTGCTTGGTTTGACCTGTGTTGAAAGCAGTTAATGAGTACTGTGAGAGTTCTTTTGTGAGGTGTTTACCAGCTGATGGATGACTCCCAGCCAGGAATGTAACACACACACTCGTTTTCATATATTAGCGGGTACATCTCACTGACATAATGCTTTCCCTACATGCTCACCATAACCATGACCTAACTGTAACCCTGACACTGAGCCACAGTTTGAGTCTCAAACATTACCTTCAAACTCGTGGGGACGGACACTTTGTCCTCATAAGTGACTTTTGGTCCCCACAAGCATAGTAGCATGCCAATTTTTGGTCCTCACAAAGATGTCTAAACACGTACACACACACACACTGACCTTGCCCTCAGTCACAGATGACCTTTCACCACAGTCTCCATGATTTCCTCACTTCTGATCAACACATTCCGGATCAATCGTTCCTCTTTTGCCCCTTGTTTCATTTTCCTGAAACGACTCGCTCCAGCAAAGAAACGTCAGTTTTCAGAGGCACCTGGAACGCATCACGGGAGGAGAAAGTCAGCGTGTTTTATGAGGTGATAACGGTTTGGGTTAAATGTTGTTTCACACCCAGCTGAGGTCGACACGCCGCACAAATGTAGAATAAATAATTATAAACAGAACAAGAACGTGGCTCCAGTTTTCTGCCAAAAGCACCGGATTCATCTGACCTGGGATCAGTTTTAAAGGAGCATTGGTCCAGAGGAGATGAGGCTGTGGCTTCTTCTCTGCATGATGGAGCTGTAACCTCCACGCTGGTTTCTGGAAGTGTTCCTGAGCGTGTGCAGTTATCGGCCTCGTCCCTGCGCACAGAGACTCCTCCAGGTCCTCTGAATCCTTTAATGATGATGACGACATGTGCTGTCGATGAACAGCCACAGATGTTCACAGATGTTTGAGGGTTGATGAATACCCAATTAACCTCCCTAGTGTTTCTTTTTGGTAACTCTTACGTCTCCAACCTTTAAAACTGTGTTTGTGCCATCAGATTAAACTGATCACAGCTTGGATCAAACATACAAACACTGAAAGCAGAATCACAACCTCTAAAGTTCTGCGTGTGTGTGTCTGTGTGTGTCTGTGTGTGATAAGTCCTTTATCTGATCAAACTGCAGCTCAGCCTCAGAATCAGCTGCAGATAAGAACCTGGCTGAGACGGCTCATGTTTGTGTTAAATGTCATACGTGAGTCTGTGTTGATCATGAGAGAAAGTCCCAGAGACAAAGAGCTCGATGACTCAAACAGATACATCTCAGTTTGTTCCAGATCTGCGCCGGACTCTCCAAAATTTCACACAGAGTTGTGAAACGGTCGATGTGAAGGGAAAGCTGTGCAGCCGAGTCAGCAGCTACAGATTTAATAAAAGCTGGTTTCAGGTCAGCGGGGCACAAAGAGAGAAGTCCGTACAGTCAGTGTGGTTTTGTTTTTGCTGCTGCTGTTTCTTCCAGTTTCACCGGCCGAGGAGTCGAGAATCGAAACTCTTCCACAAAAATGGCAACGATTTCACAAGCCCAGTGTCAGCGTGTGCTGCTGTTACCTTCAGGTGTTCGTATTTAATGCAGCTTAGATCTGAACTGTAAATCAGCCAAAACACGTCACGTGACATCAACGTCGGGCTACTTTTACAAACCAGACAATCAACAGACTCGTTCACAGAAAACGTTCCAGAATAATACAGGAAACTCAGTTTGACCACCTTCAACCGGCCACTGCAATAAAGTACGTTTTTTATGCTTGATCGAGAAGGAAACATCAACCTCAGGCTGCACATCTGAATCCGACTCACTGAAACTGCAGTTCCTCTAATGTCCACCAGAGGTCGCCCCCCCAAAGCGACTCACTCCCCACACATTCATGTGAAAAACAAAGTTTCCACAGACTCTGCAGTGCTGGGAAAACCTAAGCTGTTAGCTTAGATCGCACCAAATCACAACAAATCACAGTCGCCTCAAGGAAAAAACCCAACAATCATGTGACCCCCTATGAGCAAGCACTTTGGTGACAGTGGGAAGGAAAAACTCCCTTTTAACAGGAAGAAACCTCCGGCAGAACCAGGCTCAGGGAGGGGCGGGGCCATCTGCTGTGATTGGTTGGGGTGAGAGAAGGAAGAGAGACAGAGATTAATAATAACTAATGATTAAATGCAGAGAGGTCTAATAACACTGGCAGTTGCCAGTTAGCAATCCATGACCTAAATTCATGTCATCACATTTTGCAGGTGAAAGAAAAAAACGCCGTCACAGAGAGTGATTCTGATCATGTGGATCACATACATTGGGGGGAAGTAACAAAGTACAAATACTCTGTTACGGTACTTAAGTAGAATTTTCAGGCATCTGTACTTCACTAGAGTATTTATGTTTCTGACGACTTCTTACTTTTACTCCCTACATTTTAAAAACAGGCTCGTTACTTTAGGTGTGACGTATCTGAGTCACAGTGAGGCCGTGCTGTTCGTGTACGAATCACAAGGAGACGTCGCATCAAAGACGTCACAGAGAGTTTGCTTTGTCTTGGCCCAACACCTGAGCGACTGTTTGCGTCAGCGTGGAGCTAACCCTGCAGAAGAGGAGCGAGCACAAAGTGTTTCTATCAGCTCAACAATCATCAGCAAACACACAAACTGTGTGTGTGCAGTTTGTCTCACAGTGTGTTGCAGCTGCTGATTTCAGGGAGCGAAAAGACAGAGAGCTAAGTTCACTCAGCCAGGACAGCTCATGAAACATCTGCTCACATCTGGCTGAATTCAGGTGTTTACAGGTCAGCTGATCACACTAAGATCTACTGCAGCTGTCAGTGGGAATGATTGTGAGATTCTTTCCCCACACTGAGCCTTACAGCTGATTTTAGGTTCCCCACCTGCTGAATCCACTTTGACCCCTGACTGGACACAGAGGCAATGTCGCCCTCTACAATGGAGGCAACCGAAAATAGATATTGATTTGATTTTCCTTCTCTTTCTCTGCTCATGTTCGATAAAAATGATTCAGTCTGGTAAATTTATCAGAATGAAAGTTTAGACTGAAGTAAAACGTGTTTTCCTGTCATGTTTGTGACTGAAGGGCCTCTGTAGCACGAGTGAAATCAGAGCCGTTTGATGGTACAGCATTACAAACGATGGCACTGCAGGAAGTTTTTGGAGGAGGAAATGCATCTTCTCTGGAAACCGGTGCCAGGGCAGAGAAGCTGGATTTCCACCTACAGTGGAACACTGAACTTCCTGTGGGTATCTGATCCACTCACAGTTAGACGTGCTCAGATCCCACTCCAGCATGCTTTTTCTTGGAAACCGTGAGCGGCGTTCTGTGGATTCTGAGAAAGACATTCCTGGCATCCAAGCCCAGAAGAGACGGAGCAGCAGAAGCATTTTTCAGCTGCTTCGAGGAGAAAGCTACGATGACGTTAATAAGACGTGTTTGTATCTGAAAACTGAGCCTGGAGGCAGCTCTGCAGGAGCTTCTCTCACACACCACATATCTGAGGCACCTCAGTTCACCCTGAGGGTAAACTTTCCAAACGCAGCCTGAGGCCCCGGTTTTAAAACCCTGTAAGTGGAGAATGTTCAGGGTCCAGGACTCTGGACCGACCTGCCGGAGCAGGTCTGTTTTCCTCTGATAAAGAAGAATTTCTCGTGTGACTGTTTCACATTTTTCCATGAAAATCATCAGAAACATATTTGAGAAACAGAGTCACATCACAGCTTCTGTGGGAGGGTAAAGAAGCAGCTCTCACCTGTTTCTGTGCAGAGCAGCGAGTGAATCCAGGAGGTCTGCTCGGGGCTCAGGACGGGGACATCTCTGACCCGTCCTGGGACTTTCCGTACGTCCTGTGATAAGGTTTGAGTTTCTCCTCAGACTCACAGAGGCCTCGTGTTCCCGCACAGCTTCAGCTCCGTTTCCTGTCCCACTTCAGGTTCCTGTCTGGTTCTCGGTTAGTTCTGCTGAGCCGGGTCCGTCGGCCTCTCGTCTGCTGGCTTCAGTCCGTCTCTGCGCTCCTCGCTGGGAGCTCTGCTCCTTGTTTCCTGTTTGTTTTATTGTAACTGCACCAGGAAATGGTCATCTTTTCCTCTTCTTCCTCCCCGGAACTCCCCCGTTCACCCCCAGCTACACACACACACGCGCACACACACACACACACACACATACACACACACGCACGCGCGCGCACACGCACACACGCACACTCGCACACACACACACGCACGCGCGCACACACACACACACACACACACACACTCGCACACACGCACACTCGCACACACACACACGCACGCGCGCACACACACACATACACACATACACGCATGCACACACACACACGCACACTCGCACACACACACACACACACACACACACACGCATGCACACACACACACACACACTCGCACACACACACACACACACACACACGCACGCGCGCACACGCACACTCGCACACACACACACACACTCGCGCACACACACACACACACATACACGCACGCGCACACGCACACTCGCACACACACACACACATACACGCACACGCGCACACACACGCACACACGCACACTCGCACACACACACACACATACACATACACGCACGTGCGCACACACAGACACACACGCACACACGCACACTCGCACACACACACACACACACACACGCACACACACACACGCACACTCGCACACACACACACGCACACTCGCACACACACACACACACACACACACACACGCACACACACACACGCACACTCGCACACACACACACTCGCACACACACACACACACACAAATACACGCACGCGCACACACACACACACACATACACAAATACACGCACGCGCACACACACACACACGCACACTCGCACACACGCACACTCGCACACACACACACTCGCACACACACACACACACACACACACACAAATACACGCACGCGCACACACACACACACACATACACAAATACACGCACGCGCACACACACACGCACACTCGCACACACGCACACTCGCACACACACACACTCGCACACACATACAAAATGTTGATGTTTTTCAGTGTGTGTGTTGAACGTGTGGTTTGATTTAATTATTAATAAAAATTTCAGCTTGTTGAAGCTTCTCGTCCTCTTGCTGAAGGATCAAAACGACCTTCGTGATTATTGCGTGAGATAGACGTCACGATCCTGTCTGAATGGAGTAAAAACTAAACATCCTTCAGTGACACCCCTGCTGCTCGTTTCACACTCGACTGGAGGAGCTTTGCATGAATCTTTGTTCAAAGTAACCCTTCAGCTCCTGCTGGGCCTCGTGCTGTCTGAACAACGCTGCTTTAGCTCCCCAGGTCTCAGGTAGCAGGTCAAAGTTCATGACAGCACAGTTAGAGAGGACTGTACTACTATGGCTGCTTTTGAAGTGTTGCAGGAGAAAGCTTCTTCTCTGTGGCAGCACAGCTGAGGTTTGCAAAGCTTCATCTGAACAAAGCTTCTGGAACGACGTCCTTTTTCACAGACCAGGCTGGAGATGTTTGTCCATGAAACACAAAACCAAACATATCTGCACAGACACCTCACACCAACCATCTGCTCAGGGTGAGGATTTAAGCCCCTCACAGTCACTGAGTGGACCATGAACTCCTCCGTACACCAGTTTGAGGACGTCTGTCCCACAGCTGAAGCTTGGACCAAACTGGGTTAGATCGATAAAGTCACAGAGAAACTTTCATACTCTGAGTTATTGCTGCTGAATCTCCAGAGGGCTGCAGAGAGTCTGGAGTAAAACATATAATAAGACAAACAGGACACGCTGTGCATAACACAACTGATCACATGATCACTGATCAATACTCTGTAAGTCACATCTGAATCAATGTTGAATGTAATCCACCAAAAATATGATTTTATCAACAACAGAGAAACGATTGAAACTTGGAAATTCGGTGAAACTGAACCGAGAAGAAAATAAAAGTGAAAAACAAACAAAGAAGAATAAAAGTACAAAGACTGTCACTCGTCCAGCTGCATTCTGACATGAAGAAGAACAAAAGCATCCCGGGCTACCCGGAGGTCACTGAGGTGTAATTACAGCAGGACACCACTGTGTGGCGCCATTGCTCAGCTTTTACCCCTCCTCTGTGCTCGCGCTCTGGAACAGCTGGAAACAAACAGACAAACAGGCTGACATAATGACAACATCTGGCACTACAAGCATGCTGACTTCCTGTTATTCAGATGTGCAAACATCTGTTAGCAGTGGTTCCCAAACTTTTTTTGCTAGGCCCCCCTTGTTTTACAAGAAAAATGTTCGCGCCCCCCACCCCCCGCACGTGCACGTGCGCACGCACAAACACATCCTCCAACCACACACACCCATATTTTGCTCCATTGCGGTTTATTTCACACCTCAAACATTTAGTAAACAATTAAGCAAATACAAGTAAAGTGCAATAAATTACAGGTAGTAAGAAAATAAACTACTAACTCTTTTACGCTACGTCCGCACCTACACGGGTATTTTTGAAAACGCAGCTGTTTCGTCCACACGTAAACGGCGTTTCGAATCACCGAGAACTGAGATTTTTTAAAACTCCATTTTTGCGTTTACGTGTGGATGAGGAATACAGAGTTCGACACGCAACGTCAAAGGTATGTGCCTTTTTTCACGTCACGCTGTGCGCCACGTTATTGTTTACATGAGATGAATTGCAGAATGGCAGATAGAGACAAAATACTGTTAATCTGACTATCTGCAGGTTTTACACGCTTACATATACACACGCAGTTACTGTCCCTCCATTTACAAAGGCAGAGGCGTCACGGTGTGATTATTTTACGTGTAGTTGTTTTTTCCTGTGTAATAATGTTCAACATTGCTATCAATACATTTTTCAAAAAATGCCTCTCTGTGCAAAATGGGTTCAAAAACATAAACAGCTGTGGGATCCTGTTTGTCTGTGATTTGAACCGAGGGAACAAATCATGGCAGGATCAGCCTGATGTTATTTGTATCCCGCTGTAACTTTACTGTATAAAGAGCTAACATCTCCAAAATGTCAGGAGTAGTTAGTCGTTACAAGAAGTGTTTGTGAATCAAGAATGTGGGATCAAGAATCAAGAATGTGGGATACTGTTTGTCCGTGATTTGAACAGCCCAGCGCTGCTCCCGGCGAAGGGAAAACCAATTCTGCAGGGGAGACCTACCTCAGCACTTGTGCAGGTGAAACCAAAGGGCAGATATGCTTCACCATATTTTCTAGTCTTTGGCTTAGAAGGAAGTTGGTTTGGAAACATATTCAGCGATGCTTCATCTCCTGCTTTGCGTTTGTGTGGCAAATAGTTTGCCTGTTTTATTCCTTCATTAGAATATTTTCTTGTATTTTCACTGAGTGTTGACACTAATTAACACATCTTTGGCAGTGTGAGCAGAGCTGAGGTCTGACGTAAGCCAAACCTGCATTCTTTCTAATGATCAACAGACATGTCTGTTAAGCCCACAGCGTCTAATTATTTCAGCTGTTTAATAGTTAGCAGTTGAGCACACCAGGTTGTCTTTTCTCCTTTTTCTCCAATTTCTTTCTTGTGCCTATAATCTATAACCCTGATCTATGATCATTGATCTATCATCTATGATCTATAGTCTATAATCCATAATCTATGATCTATAATCTATAATCCATAATCTATGATCTATAATCTGTAATCTATGATCTACAATCTATAATCTATGATCTATGATCATTGATCTATAATCTATGATCTATAGTCTATAATCTATCTATAATCTATGATCTACAATCTATAATCTATGATCATTGATCTATAATCTATGATCTATAGTCTATAATCTATCTATAATCTATGATCTACAATCTATAATCTATAAACTATGAGCTCTGATCTATAATCTGTAATGACAGGGGAGGGGCAGTTCCAGTCCTGCAGGTTTTAGATGTGTCCTTCATCATCATCATCATCATCGTTTATCTGTATAGCACTTTAAGAACACACCTGGCAGACCGATGTGCTGAACAACACAGATCAAAACACCAAATTAAAAATACCATAAAATCATTACATACAATAAAACAAATAAGAAGGTGTCAGTTTCCTACAGAGTTTAAAGTCAGGGAATAAAAATAGGTTTTCAATCTGGACTTAAAGACCTGCACTGATGACGCTTGTCTAATTTGGAGGGGAAGGTTATTCCAGAGCATCGGAGCCGCAATTGAGAACGCTCGGTCTCCTCTGCATCTCAGCCGCGACTTAGGAACCGACAGCAACAGCTGCTCAGCTGAACGGAGCGAGCGAGAAGGAATATGTGGCTTCAGCAAACCAGATAAGTAGACAGGAGCCAGACCATTTAAAGATTTAAAAACCAATAAAAGGACTTTAAAGCGAACCCTAAATTCAATGGGAAGCCAATGCAAGGAAGCCAGAACCGGAGTGATGTGACCGGTTAAAAATCGTGCCGCCATGACAAGGTGTCCGACCCGACCCCTATTAAAAGGGAATTACAATAGTCCAGACGTGAGGTGATAAAAGCATGAATAAGAGTTTCCAAATTGGGTTTGGAAAGGAAAGGCTTGACCTTCGACAGGCGTCTGAGGTGATAAAAAGCTGATTTTACCACAACATTTACATGACCTTCAAAAGTAAGCGCGGAATCAAGTTTAACACCAAGATTAGTGATCGAACTTTTCAGATGAGAGGTCAAATCACCAAAATCAACATCTGGAGAATCAGTAGAACGATGCGGGCCATATAAAATTGCTTCCGTTTTGCGACCATTAAAATTCAAAAAATTATTTGCCATCCATAATTTAATATCGCTAAGACAGTCAAGCAGTGATTGACATGGGGAGGTATCCAAATGACTAAAAGGTAAATAAAGCTGACAGTCATCGGCATACAAATGAAATGACACTCCGTGTTTACGAAAAATTGCACTAAGAGGGAGTAAATACAGCGAGAAAAATAATGGTCCAAGGATAGATCCCTGGGGAACACCCTAAAGCAGAGGGGCCACAGAGGAAGCGGCCAGTCCCAGCTTGACACAAAAACTCCTTTCAGAAACATATAATTTTATCCACGACAATGCCAAATCAGAAATTCCCACACAGTGGTGTAAGCGGGAGATCAGCAGGTCGTGGTCCACTGTGTCAAATGCAGCTGTCATGTCCAATAACACAAGCACAGCATGTTTACCAAGAATGTCATTCATAACTTTAACAAGAGCTGTCTCCGTACTCTGAAAGGGCTTAAAACCAGATTGGAAGATTTCAGACAGTTGCGAGTCATTCAAATAATCCAGCAGCTGGGTATGTACAATCCTCTCCAAGATCTTGCTTAAAAAGGGAAGCTTGGAGATAGGTCTAAAGTTTGACATAGTAGAACTATCAAGGCCAGGTTACTTAAGTAAGGGGTGTATGACTGCATGTTTAAACCCACTAGGAACTTGACCAGTTAACAGACTAGTATTGATAATTTTCAGGATATAAAGTCCAATGATGGGAAATACTTTTTGGAGAAAGCGGGGAGTAACAACATCGTTCGGGGAGCCACAGGGCTTAGCATGTAGCACCAACTCCTCTAAATCACGCAGAGAAATCGGTGCAAAAGCAGGGAATAGGCTTGAGCAAGGAGCATGCATGGCCGGATCAACAATCGGTGGGATCAGAGGCCTCAGGCTGGCAATCTTGTCCACAAAAAAGGTAATAAACTTATTGCACATAGCCTCAGAGGACGGCAAAAGGTCATAACCCTCCAAGTTAAGTACAGAATTTATAGTATTGTATAAAACACGAGGGTTATGAGAGTTGGCCGAAATAAGTTGAGAAAAGTAGGAGTGTTTATCGGCCTTAACTGCCCTCTGATAAGTTTTCCAACTAATCTTTAGGGCTTCCAGGGAGACATGCAATCTATCTTTTTTCCACTGTCTTTCACATTTCCTACATTGTCTTCTAATAGCTCGGGTACGATCTGTTAACCATGGACTAGTCTTAGATTTACATTTTCTTAGTCTCAAAGGGGCAACAACATCAAGCACAGATTTACAAGCAAAGTCAAAATACAAAAGTAGGTCATCTGCAGTGGGCAACTCAGGGGCATAAGACATTAATTTGTCAAACAGTACAGAAAACCGTTCGGCAGAATCAGAGCCAAAGGCACGATAACATCGAACAGGTGCAGCCTGATTTGCAAAAGCGTTAGAAGGAGCAATATCAAATAAGATAGGCATATGATCAGAGAATACTGCATCACGTACATTGCAAACAGATAAACCATGAGATAAAACTAAGTCCAGTGTGCGACCACGTTCTTGAGTGGCACCACTAACAGATTGGACAAAATTAAAAGAGTTCACTAAGGCAAGGAAGTCCTTGGCCAGGGGCTTCCCCGGACAGCAAACGTGTATGATGCACAATCAGCAAGAAACTCTGAGAACTCGGATAAAAACACCTTGTTATATTTCGGCGGGCGGTAAACAATCGCACATAACAACGAAGGCGAGTGGCCCAGTTTACATAAACAGAGTTCAAAACTGGTGTAGCGAGATGAAGGGAAAAGCTGCTTCAAGTCCAAGTGAGCCTTAAAAACAGCAGCAAGCCCTCCTCCGCGACCCGAAGCTCTCGGAACATTAAAAAAGGTACAGTCAGCGGGTACTAGTTCAATGAAAGCGCTTAACTCACCGGGAGAAATCCAGGTTTCAGTCAGGAAGAGCAAATCCAGAACATGAGAAAGAAGAAAATCCTTCAATATGAAGGTCTTGTTTGCCACCGACCTGGTATTTATTAGACCCAGCCTTAGAGGAACTGGGTCCAAAACTTCCGAGGCATTAGCAACCAGATCCACCGGTCGAAGGTTTTTCTTGTCAACTCCGCGCCAGCGCATATGTCGTAGAGGAGAGAGTTTTGCAGGACCATTTTCGAAAGACCCAACAACAGGAACCAACCAGGAGTCCACCGGGTCCAAGGCACGCAATGGCACCAAGAGTCGCGGACAAAAACGGTGGATGTAGCGGAGCTCATGGGGAAAATGAGAAATCCAGGATTTCAGCTTCACAAGACGACCTCCACAGTTACCCCGTCTCCTGCGTCGCTTCCACAGATCCGGTGACGGTGGTAGGGGTTCCAGATAGGGAGGAAAAAAGCCTTGGTTGTCATATTCAGGCCGGTCAGACATCCGGATGGATAAACCTATCTCCAATAATGTCTGACGATCATAGGAAAAAGTACAACAGACATGTAACGCAAAGTTAACTAAAAACAATAAAACAAAACAAATAAAGGAGAGCGATAGACGGCGTGCCGAACACACAGGCGCCATCTTGAATGCCTTGTTTTGTCCTTGATCCCACACAGCTGATTTAAATGGTTGAATTTCCTCCTGATTGGAAAACTGAGCCTGCTGGGCCTGAGCACCTCCCTCTGCAGCTGGATCCTGGACTTTCTGACGGAGAGGCCTCAGACAGTCCGGATCGGTAGCAGCACCTCCAACACCGCCACACTGAGCACTGGAGCCCCTCAGGGCTGTGTGCTCAGCCCACTGCTGTTCACTCTGCTGACTCACGACTGTGCAGCGATGCACAGTTTGATCCACATCATCAAGTTCACCGATGACACGACTGTGGTGGATCTCATCAGCAAGAAGGACGAGTCAGCATACAGAGAGGAGGTGCAGCAGCTAACGGCCTGGTGTCGAGTCAACAACCTGTCTCTGAGTGTGGACAAAACAAAAGACATGATTGTTGACTTCAGGAGAGCACGGAGATTACTGTCCACTAAACAGCGATGGATCCTCTGTGGAGGTCGTCAAGAGCACCAGATTCCTTGGTGTCCACCTGGTCCCTCAACACCAGCTCCATAACTAAGAAGGCCCAGCAGCGTCTCTACTTCCTGTGGAAGCTGGGGAAAGCCCATCTCCCTCCATCCATTCTCACCACCGTCTACAGAGAGACTATCGAGAGCGTCCTGAGTAGCTGCATCACTGGCTGGATGGTAGCTGTACCGTATCGGATCACAATGCTCTACAACTGATAGTGAGAGCAGCTGAGAGGATCATTGGAGCCTCTCTTCCCTCCATCACACACACCTGTCACACCTGCTGCATCTGCAAAGCCACCAGCATCGTGGAGGACCCCACACACCCCTCACACACACTCTTCATCCTGCTGCCTTCTAGAAAGGTACCCAAGCATCCAGACCCTCAGTACCAGACTGTGGAACAGTCTCGAGGTAACAAACTTGTTACCTTTTAATTAGCACTGCACTACCGACATCACATGATGGTGGCCTTCACCGAAAACAGTGAAGACTTTGAGTGTTTGATCATCTGCAGTACAAACGACTGAGAGAATCAGGATTGGATGTCTGTGATCTCCCAGCACTCGGGCGTTACAAACAGAGACGATTCAGTGGAAATCAAACACGTCAGTGAACTGTGATCACACCTGATCAAACACAGAGTACATCTGGAAACAATCAGCTAAATTTTAACACGTCTGTTGCTAACGTAAAAGAAGTTTACATCACCGATGATAACGATGACTCTTTTAGCGAGACATCCAAACGCTGACACCATCACACAGCGACCAAAGCAGCTGAAATTAATTAAAGGTTTCAGAAGTTCAGATTTATTTTGTAATGGAGAATTCTGAGGTGCTGTTGATTCAGCATGAAAGACGGTCAGCCTGCTGATCATGTGAACCATTAAGGCTCGGATGGATTGAGGAGAACTGAGGGTTGAATTGTCTGGGAAGGAATCTCATCTACAGTGTAGGTGGTTACAGCTGATGTCGTAGGCCTCCACCTCTGTGATAGTCATTCACCGTGGACGTGGACGGCCTCTTCACTCCTCGCAGACCCTCAAAATGTGAAGTTCCTCAGAGAGTGTCCGTCCTCCGTCAGGTCGAGTGGTGTCGCTGAGGCTGGTCTCTCCTAAAGGTCTGAGCAGTCCTCACTGTGCACTGAACGCATGACGCTGTGCCAAAAACTGATTGCTCGTATTTAAACTGCTATAAGTAACTTGTTGGGCTATAATATGTGAAACATATGTCAAATGCATCCCTCATGGATGAGCCACAAACAACATTCGTGTAACAAGGTAGAAGCCGCAATCAGTTTTTGGCAGTGACTTTTATATAACCTTTATTTATGCAGTTAAAAAAATCTCATTAACATTAAAAATGTCTTTTGTAAGAGTAAGCTGGCCAAGAGGACAGAAGAAATGGCAGCAAATATTACAATAGTTCAGTAAAAAGAGCACAGAGCTGTAAAGATACTTGAAAAACAGATAATTTTTTAATTCTATATATAACCGCTTTGTAAACCCTGTTCACCGAAGTCTGTTTACCAACATACGTAAAGATATTACACATAAAAAATACACAGAAACATTGGAAATCAGTTTTTGGCACAACACCGGCTCACGATTAACGGGTCAGTAACTACAGTCCAAGAAGCGCTGTAGGATCTTCAGTCAAAGTCGTTAATGTGGAAGCATCTGCAGAATCTCCTCCCACAGCGATAAAACGAGCGGCGGCTGACGTCTGAACTATGAAGCCGTTTAGCATGGAGACATTCCCTTTACTGACTCGCTCCAGCGTTCGCCAAGCTGTCCATCATCATCATCATCAGCTAATGAAAGAATGAAAGCTGTGAAAATAATTCCCTACTTTCTCTGCACAGACACACGAATGAAGAACTCTGGATATTTTCTTTATTTGATCTTTGATGAAGGACAGATATGTGGAGATAAATCAAGCAGAGTTACACACAACATATATTAGTGTTAGACCGGGCCAGAGGCTCTTATCCTCCTCCTCCTCTTCCTCCTCCTCTACTCCTTCTTCTGAGGGAATGAGGCGATGAAGAGCCAGTACAGAGAGTAACAGGTTCCTGTGGACAGAACACAAACCAACACTTTATTTCTCACCGTGGCACGCTCTCATCTTTCAGACCTTCTTCATCTGCTCCTCCTCTTTAAACTTTATTATCTTCACACTCTTCACCTTCCTCAGCCAGAACATTTGACCCACCTGCTCTCATATCAGCTACAACCGTCTTACTATCTTTTAGTATCCTTCTTGTTGGTGATCGTGTGCTGTGACCCTGAATGCTTTAAAAGGCATCAACAAATAAACGTATTAAACTGTGGTCATATCCTGCTGTTCCTCGTCCAAGCAAGCTACACGGCTTCTTTCTGCGCGGCCTGGACCATCAGGAGCAGGTGCAGGCTAACATCAGGACATGTGTGCAGCTATTTACAGGAAACAATGAGACTTTTTAATGAGACCACGTCAGGGACAGGAACACTCCGATGGGAATCTGATGTACTCTAAGAGCTTGCACGCCTGGACTGGACTTCCAGCCCAGCTGCTGCCGTCCACCTTCGCCAAACGAGTAAAAGCGCTTCCTCCTCTTGAAAACCATCAACAGTTACATCTGTGATTATCGGTGCTGTCAGTGACGACCCGGCCAGTTTGAGGGAATACTGCTACTCTTTACTTAAATTAGACTGGAGATTATTCGGGGCAACAGAAATAAGTCTTAGCAAAGACGGACTTAGCATAAAGAGCAGCGCTGCATCCTGTAGGCTAAGATTTTCATTTTGATTGAAAATCAAGAACAAAACTTTTATTTGACTGTTTTTGTTTCTTTGCTGTCTTCAGAAGATGCAGTAACTACAACCACAGCAGTATTTATAGACAGAATTCAGACTTTGATGATAAGAACATCTGGAAGGTCCAGAGGTGCCCATGACACGTCAGATGAGTCAAGCTGAAATCAGGTCAGGTGTCTGATGCTCATGTTGCACCCTGCTAACACTCACAGATGAAACATCTGTAAAGCTCTGAGCTGTGTTTCCACACATGCTTTGTTTCTGTCACGTGCTGTGTGCTTTGTCCTTCTGCACCACAGAAATGCACCTGCTGCAGTGTTCCTCACCTGCGATGGTTAGCGTCATGGTTGCCCGGTAGAGCAGAACGTCGCCGGTTCCTCCTTTGATGTGGACCGGCAGCCCGTTGTCCGCCTGTAAGTGCAGGAAACACACGTGTGCTCGGGTTACACGTGTGAAACACCCGAGGCCAGCTGGACAGGTGAAGAATCGTTCTTACCTGGAAGATTTTCTGGGATTCGGGGACCTTGTTCTTCAGCTGTCTGGCTGAGCTGCTGAAGGCTCGGCTGGCCAGACGTGGAAGTTTCTGGATACACAGAAAAGCAGCAGAGTGAAGGAAAGATCGCCCCACCTGTCAGACTGCTGTGCATGTACAGCAGCCGTGTTATTGCTTGAGTCCTCAGGTCCAGTTTATTTAACTGAAGTGAAGCCCAGCGGACAGCTGGCAGCTTCAGCCACCTGTGTCACCATCCACCTGTCAGTCAAAGAGGCCACGCCCCTAATTTAATCCTTAATGAAGTCAAGGTGGTTTTAAAACGCTATAAAAAGTTGTTACGAAGGGGGGCGTTATCCATGGAGGTTTTGTATCACCTGCTTTACATTTTTAATAACACCTGAGTGCTGAGCCTGGAGGCCGGGCTCAGGGCCTAACGCTAACCCTGAGGCTGACCTGACAGAGCTGTGAAACACCTGTCTGTGCTTCCTGTGGTCCAGGAAGGAGCCACCTGGAAGCCACTGAGCACAAAGCTGCTGTGCAAGAACAGAGAAAATGAAAGCAAAGCTTTACGTGGCAAAGCCAAACCCTGTTTTCTTAATAAGTTGTTAAAAATCATTGATTATCCTTGATTTTTCTGTGAGGACTGAAGCTGTGCTGAAAATATTCCCACACTTCCACAAACAGTTATTGTATTCACTGTGAAAGTCAGGGGTGTTTCCAGGGTTTTTAAATCCAGAATATTTATCCTGAAATAAATCCAGCACACATGTGTGGCCCCCTGTCCTCACACAGATGGACTCCAAGACAAGCAGCTGCACTCCAGTTTAAACTAATAAGTATCCACACTCATTGCTTCACCCAAATTCATTAAAATCCCTAATCCCAATTAAGCAGAAGTCCAAAAAGCTTCATGCTCCGGACAGACCTCACCCCGTGTAAAAATCACGTCCTCAGCTTTTGGGCTCATTTCAGAATCGCTCTGTTTCCCAGGCCGTGAGCACCGGCTGCATCTAAGACAGGCTCTCAAACCCGTGGCCCGGGGGCCACTTATATGACGTGAAGAAACATAATGCAGTTTATTTTGTATTAGGGAGGATTCGTTTTTTTGTATACTTCATTACTCCCCTGTAGGGAAATTACTCTCTGCATTTAACCCAACCACTCAGTGAAGCGACAGACGGACGGTGCCGTTCGGTAGATTTGAACCCCCAAACCTCTGAACATGGGGGCGAAGGCTCTACCTACTGAGCTATCGCCTCCCACCGACCTTTATTGTTGAGTGCAATGTTAAAATAAGTTCTTTAAATGATTTAATATGAAGGCAAAATTAGCAGAGAGTGCAAATATGCTGTGTTAGTGCAGCGAGAGAGTCACACACTAATGTGGAAGTAAGCAGTTATTTATTTGTAAAACATGTTTGGAATCATGTATGATTTTCGTTCCACTTCTCACGTGTACACCACTTTGTATTGGTCTTTCACGTGGAATTCCAATAAAATTGATTCATGTTTGTGGCTGTAATGTGACAAAATGTGGGAAAGTTCAAGGGGGCCGAATACTTTTGCAAGCCACTGTATGTCTGCATGTGTGCACAGAGAGGACCAGTGTGTTTATTTGGTAGTTCAATAAAAGGCTTCAGTTAGTTAAGAGGGAGGAAAACATTCAGTCTTGTTATACAATATTTGAAATTCAAAAACAAAACAAAACACTACATTTTAGGAAATAACTGTGGCTGTTTTCTTGTTTATTAGTTTGCTTTGTAATAAGTGAACATTAAAGTTGCTCACTAAAATGTCTCCTTACAGCTTTTGTTTGTCTGGAATTAAATCATTCACTGTCTTGATGCATGCTCGATCATCCAGATCAGTAAATCCCAGAAGGTTGATTCTGTTCATCTGGACGTTTCAGAAACGTTTCACCATCATCAGGTGACGTCTTCAGTCTCAGCTGACTGCAGGTTATAAACAGGACATTTGCACAATGACTGAACCCAGCAGCACAGGATGAACTGAACGAAGCTCATTTCTGTGTCTGACTCTGCAGGTGTTGGCAGGTCATTCACACCTGGTTTGTTTTTACATCTTAAATCTGACATTTGAAAGTGATCACTTCCTTGTTCCTCATGCTGAGACAGACGCGGCCCTCACTGGTCGCTCGTCCATCAGCAGCAGCCAGACCCAGTTTGTCTGGGATCATCAGGGTTAAGGGTCTGACGTGGCTAAAACACGTGGCCTCTCGTCCTCGTGTCGCTTGAACGCGTCTTTCAGCTTTAACAACTTTAAAGAAGAAGAAGTTGTCTTTTTGTGTTTTTTGGTGTGTGTGAGGGGGTGGGGGGATTTTATTTTGAAATCAACTTCCTGTCATTTCGTCTGACTGTGCAGCAGCAGTGGTGTCTCTTTAAGAACGCTGCATGACTTTTTAATCGTTTACTAAGGTCACCTCGGGTAACTGAGGGGCGTGACTGACAGCGCTGAGAGCCAATCACAGACCCTGGATCTGATGCTTAGACCTATCCAGAGTCAGAGGCTGTGTGTGTGTGTGTGTGTGTGTTTGTGTGTGTGTGAGATGAGAGAAAGAAATGTGTGTGCAGTCCTAACACAACATGCAAAAACATCTAGAGGTTCAGAGGTTAAAGGTCAGATACAGCTCATGCACCTGGACGGGAGTCGTTAATGTAACTTGAGAACGAGGTTGTTTCCAGCTGGATACACCTCATAGGTAAAGGTGAAAACACGACGGCTTCAGGAACATGGCCGCTGTCTCCTGAACACGTCCGCAGGGTTAAACTGAGGAAACTTGGATCTTTAAGCTCGAATTAGTTTGTGTTAAAGAGCTGTGGTCCTACAGAAGCTGACCTCCGCTCTCTTCTGTCCTGCCTGAGTCTCATCCTCCAGCGCAAACGTGCGCAGCTGGATATCCGACGGCTGAGCGGTCGTTCCTACTTCTACACCTGCGTAACGTAGATGGACGAAGCCGCGCGGACCATCGAGAAGCCGCTCGCTCGGCCCCTGACGGTGATGTTGGCGTCTCTGGGACCCGAGCGTACTCGCACATGTGGAAAGTGAAATCTCTGCTTTACGGTTTTTCTGCTTTAAGATTTCTTTTTTCGATAAATTAGACAGGTGAAGTTCCACATGAAGAGGAAGATGAATGAAAGTGAAACCCTGAGCAGGTCAGCGGAGCCCTGCTGGATGTCGGGGGACAAACACGGGAAAAGATTTCATGAACGCTGCAGCTGATTTCACCGACTTTGTTTGGCTAACCTGAGATAATGATCAGTGCAGCGGGAGAGTGTTTCAGGCTGAGGATGTTTATCCTGCATTGAGTCCAGCTCACTGAAACCACGCTGCTTTGACATTTAACATCTGTTACCCATGCGGGCGAGTGTCCCTAACCGACCAATCAGCACGCAGTATCGGCTTCACTGTGAGAAAATCTGAAGGACGTTTGTGCTGTTTTCTTTCAGGTCATCGATGTGACTCCTAGATAAAATGGTTTTATCTGGAAGCAGCGCCTTCATTTTCTTTCATTAATTTTAATAACAATAATATTACTGGAATAATGACAGTTTCTTTCTGTCTGTGTAAACTCTCCGTCACAGTGCTCTAAGGACTCGACTTCTTTCCTGAAGAAGTTATTTTATCCTTTTCACTCCCTCCCTGTGATTTATTGCAGTTTTTGGAAGAAAAGGATTTTGACAGGAAGTGGACGTGCCAGCGGATCAGCTCCGAATCCAGCAGGAAGATGTTCAGAAAGAAACTGCATCAGAATATCTGTGTCTGTGATCGGTCCTCGTGGCTTTGAGTGACCCGTCCAGCGTCTCCTTGACTGCTTGGACTCTGCTACAGCAGCTTTGCATGATTCAGAGTTCAAAATAATCCTTCTTTGTCTCACTTTGGACCTCAGCAGCTGCTCAGTCTGAAACAAGCTGTTTTAGCCGCGCCCCTTCTAAGGCCACCCTGCCTTTGTGCCGGGGACGTCAAACTGTTTTTCCAAGGTTGGTGTGGAGATGCCTGAGATATCTAAGCTCAACAGCAGGTCTCATCTGATAAAAACGCTGCCGACTGTCCTGTAAATGTGACCCACTGTGGACCCACTGTGGACCCACTGTATGTAAAGAACTGGTTTCCATAACATCCCTCTGGTGATGTATGGTTGGCTGTTCAGGTCTTTATCAGGAGCAAAGCCTGTAAAAGGTCGGCCCTCCTTCACATTTTCCTAAACTCGGTCTGTGCCGGGCCAACTCCAGGTCCCGGACCTTATGTTTGACACCCCTGCTTTGTGCCAGCTGTCTGCTGACGGTCACGCGGCCGCATTAAGAGCGTCGTCCAGGTGTTTGGTTCACAGAGATCACTCCTGCGTACTCTGGTGACCTTCGATCTGATCGTCAGAGCTCTCACCAGCACTTCTCATGAGCCTTTAAAATCATGTCACATGTTGTATACGCACAGACACACACACACACACACAGGTGCTATAACACCAAACAATTCAACAGCTCTAGGCCCTGTGTTAGTGAGGTGGACAGAATATTAGGAACAGTTGAAGGAAACAACACAGCCTCTCTCTCTGCTGCTGTGTGTGCGTCATTGTGGACGTGCTGAGCTGCACTGTGTGACTAACAGGTGAGCAACAGGTGTGTGTGTGAGAAACGAGGTGGAAACCCTGCTGCAGCCCGTAAACAGATCTTCTATCGTTAAAAACTGATAATGCAGACGGAGTAAACCTGAGCTGCTGATCCAAAGGTCAGGCCTGATCGCGGCGCTCCGCGCTGTCTGCCCTTCAGCTCGCCTAACTCACATTAGATATGCCGAAGCTACACACACACACACACACACACACACACACACACACACACACACACACACACACACACACACACAGAGAAATGTGAGAAAAAGAAGAAAAATAAGAGCTGTAGTTACCACGAGGTGATTCATGTTGAGCTCTGCTGCCTCTCTTCAACCTCACAAGGACATGCGCACACACACACACACACACACACACACACACAGAGTCTCAGTGTTTCTGACACGCTGCCAAACTACGATCTGCTGCAGAGACCAAACTGTCTGCGCTCGGCAGGAAGTAAACATGACACTGCAGCTGCAGCTTTGCATTGTGCAAAAGTCTCAAGCCACCCAAGCAGTCAGGCTTTAGAGTAATGCTTAAGGGCACCGTAAAAAAAAAATCCTAAAAAACCAGTAATATTCCAGCAGCTGGGGCACCAAAGTAATACCAGAAAATAACAGAAAATAACTTTGCCATGAAAATACAGTTATTTTCAGTAATGACAGTACAGTTTGTTGCCCTAATCTTACATGGGATTTTGCCTTTTTCAAGTGCTTTTAAACATTAAATTATGAACAATTTAATGTGATTAAACAATGAAATTACCTGTAAAAAAGGTCAATGAATGTGGCAATATGAATAATAATACTTAAATGTACAGAAACACACAGTTAACTTAAATAATAATGGATTGCATTCATATAGCGCTTTATGAGACCCTCAAAGCGCTTTACAATTCCCCTCTGGCCATCACCAGTAGGTGGTAGGTGAAGTGTCTTGCCCAAGGACACAACGACCGAGAGTGCCTGAGCCGGGGCTCGAACCGGCAACCTTCTGATTACAAGGCAAACTACCAACTCGTGAGCCACGATCGCACTGAATGACAATAATAATTATTAGATGTATTAAAAGTTTATACGAATCATTTTATAAATTTGTCCATAGCATTACATTTGAATGTAACAGTTCAATCTTTCAAATAACGGACAAATATTTGTGAAATTATGATACATTTGTGAATGTATTTTAACAATCTAAATATGCATATGTACAGACAGATACATTTAAAAAACAAGAAAATTATGTTTTATTACATTTACAGTGATTTTACGTTAATTTACATTTGAAATGTAAAATCACAGTCTATTTATGTAAATTTAATGATATTCTAGAAGAACAGAACAAAACTGTAAAATACACAGTAAAATACTTTTATATCACAATTTTTTTTACAGTGTGCTCTTGAGCAGCATTTCTCCAGCTTCGTGGAACTCTGTTTTTCTCTCATGAATCATTCAAACAGGTAAAGGCTTCACGGGATGAAGCAGTGTGTCTGTGTGCATCACAGCTTCCTTTAGCCTCTTTTTTTCTGTCAGTAACAAAGAACAATGTTTTAGTTGAAACACAAAAAAGGAAGTGGAGGAGAAAAGAAGAAGTGTCAGACCTACAAAATAAACTATCTACAGCATCTGAAAGTCATGCTCTTATGATCCAGATGTCAGGAGGAATGTATTAACGTGTCCCTTAAGACAAAAACGTTCAGAGGTGAACTCACATACAAGGTCTTAAATAATCAGGCCCCATCTTATCTTAATGACCTTGTAGTACCATATCACCCTATTAGAGCACTTCGCTCTCACACTGCAGGCTTACTTGTTGTTCCTAGAGTATTTAAAAGTAGAATGGGAGGCAGAGCCTTCAGTTTTCAGGCCCCTCTTCTGTGGAACCAGCTTCCAGTTTGGATTCGGGAGACAGACACTATCTCTACTTTTAAGATTAGGCTTCAAACTTTCCTTTTTGCTAAAGCATATAGTTAGGGCTGGACCAGGTGACCCTGAATCCTCCCTTAGTTATGCTGCGATAGGTGTAGGCTGCTGAGGGACTCCCATGATGCACTGGGTGTTAATAGACCTCTCTGCATTGAATCATACTTGTTAATAATCTCTGTCTCTCGTCCACAGCATGTCTTTATCCTGTCTTCCTTCTCTCACTCCAACCAATCACAGCAGATGGCCCCGCCCCTCCCTGAGCCTGGTTCTGCTGGAGGTTTCTTCCTGTTAAAAGGGAGTTTTTCCTTCCCAGGTGATCATCTGGTTGTTGGGTTTTTTCTGTATGTATTATTGTAGGGTCTACCTTACAATATAAAGCACTCTGAGGCGAATGTTGTGATTTGGCGCTGTGTAAATAAAACTGAATTGAATTACCAGGACAAACAGAGGGAACGACTCTGGGCTCAAAGGCACTCAGTAAGAAGAGTCTGATGAGGCCGAGCACACAGTAGGAGCCTTCCTCTCAGGCCTCAGGCCGAGAGCTTCATCTTCAGTTAAAGCAGGGATGACATCACAGTCCTGCAGTACAGCCGGCTCGGCTAACCTGCTTTCATCACTCATAGGATCTCATGGCAGAGGGATCTGTACTTCTACTTAAGTACAGATACTTGTGTTAAAAATACTCCAGTATAACCTGAAGTACTCATTCAACTTCTTTACTCAAGTAGAGGTGAAAAAGTACCGACTGTGAAATGTACTCAGAGTAAGGAAGTAAGAAGTAGCACCACGTTGCTAGCACCTATTTTAATGCACAGCTAAATATAATATTAGTACATGAGAATACAAATGATCCTTAATCTAAATTCTGATTGTCATGAATGTACTCGAGTACATTAAAAGAAAATAGAAACATTTGTGTTGCATGATGGAGGGTGACTTTCTCTCCACAGCTAAACAGAAAAATGAGGCGAGTCGAGGGTTACAGTGAGAGTCAGCAGGTGTGGGAACATGAAGACCTGCAGAGTGAAAGCAGAAGTCCTCGAGGCTGCACAGCCACCCAGGGTTTAAACTGCTCCACCTCTGTCAGGTGGAGGGAAGTGAAGCTCAGCCTGTACTTCCCCCGAGCACTCAGAGCTTGTTTAAACTCAGAAACACTGAGCTCTGAGTTTCACTTCTTGCTTTTTGTGAAATATCTGAGTGAAACTGTCAGAGCTGCTCAGTGCAGCAGCTGCAGCCACCCAGCTCCACCTCAGAGCCTCCATCACCAAACACAGGTAAGGAGACAGCGCCGTGATGTTTGGTAAAGTGCTGCAGGAGGGAGAGCGATCGCCTCCGGTCTGGTCTGATCCTGAAGTCTTGTGTTTTGTTCAGCAGCTTTGCAAACTTAAGCTGTGCTGCAAACCTCCCAAACAACCTCACTAATCACGCTGCCGTGAACTTTAACCTTTCACCTGCTACCTGAGGCCAGACAGTCTGAGAAGGAGCTTGTGGTTTTGATGCTCTGACTTTGAGGTGAGTTTCCTGCTTGTGAATAATCTCTCGCTGCAGAGACGGGTTCCCAGACTGATGGAGCAACAGTCTAAGTCTCTCCTCCTTACAGCAAGCTGCCAAATCCTCTGCTTTTGCCGAGCCGCTCACACGGATGATGATCAGCACCACCCGGCTGATTCCAGTGGAAGCAGCGGTGTAGGGCGTAGTTGGTCTCAAGAGAGTAATTGGAAAAAACATTTCTCTGGTAAAGACGAATACTTCAGCTCTACATGTAATTAACTGTTTTGTGTTGCAGTCTGGAGGAGATGCACCGCTCACTGCTGCCCCTGCTGGTCAGTCTGAGTCCTGCTATTCTGTTCCTGTTGCCTGGCATCATTGTGACACAGGAAGGACTCTGGGAGGACTACAAATATGGCCACGGTGACCTGGACAACCACAATTTCTGCACCTGGAAGTGCCTCCTGTTCACGCTGCAATGGCCGGGCACGTTCTGTCAGGTGAGCATTGGGCTGTGCATCAGGAAATGGTGGCGTTCCCCTTCAAAGTAAAAGCTGCGACTTCTGAAACATCTGCGGCGGTCAAATTTAAGAAGAGCTAGAGACATAAATACACACACTGAAAATATCCTTTAAACAATGACATGTTTGTTTCCTTTAAGAAGGGAAACCAGGAAGAGGCAAAGTAAAGGAAATGAGGCTGAAAAGGAAACGAGCCATAAGAGAGTAGGAATGGAGAGGGTAGGGAAAAAGAAGGCAGGAAGGTGGTGAGTTCTTCTTCTGTGGTGTCTAACATGCTGTCTGTCCCTCAGTCTCTGAACAACGTGAGTCTCTGCAGGATTCCTCCGACCGTCAACAACTGGACCATCCACGGCCTTTGGTAACCCCACCCCGCTGTAGCAGCTGAGATTACTCCCAGTGTTCAGACTGATCAGTGTTATTGATCCTGGGTTGTCCTGTTGATTTCATTGGCTGCTCCTGTTTGTGCCTGCAGGCCCCTCCACGCGAAGAACCGCTGCGACTGCTGGCCGATGTTCCCCTCTGACGTCCAGGTGAGTCCTGGTTATGCAGCACTGTGCAAAGGTCTTCAGGAAGCCCTCATTTCTTTCCAAACATACGTGGAAATAACTTAAATGGAAAAAACATGCACAAAAACTGAGTTTGTACAGTTGTAACGAGATTGAAAGTGAAATTTTGGAGTGGTTCATCCTGCAGCTCTTTGTCACCTCTGTGAGGATCTTCAGGAACATTTCTTCAGGCTTCTTGAAGGACAGTCAAAGCTCTTCTTTGGATGTTTCTGCCTTTTGCTCCGTGCTCTGACAGGATGAACACTGCAGCACTACTGAGAGCTACAAACTGTCTAAATTCTTTCATCTGTAATAAAATGATCAGTGTTGCTGCTTTACCAGGTGTAGCAATTAAGTTTAACATCCAGGCATCCATGAAAACAGAATTTATTAAATTCAACAGAGTTAGAAGTTAGCAGGAAGTTAGTCATTAATATACTGCTGCATGGGCTGGGCTGTAGTTACAGCGTAAGGTTTAAAAACTGAGCTTTAAAATGAACAGCAGCAATAAAAACTGAGCGAGGCCGACAGTGATCATTGCCTGTTTTTATGGGCTTGTTCAGATTAAATAGAACAAGATACAAAGCATTAAAACGTGAAAAACACAACAGCCTTAATAAACCCAGAGTAGTTTGGACCCGGAAGCAGGGTTCATCATGTCATCACTTAAAGACCGGATAGACTCTGCCTCTATAAACGCAAATGCATCAGGAGGCCGGCTCCTGTTGCAGTGACCAATGAGGTATCTCTGTGTGGACATCAAACACCGACGCACTGACGTTCTTGTTTTTCAGGAGCTGAAGGCGGAGCTGACTGAACTCTGGCCGTCATTTGTGAGATTCAAGTCCAACTTCCACTTCTGGTACTCACCTTCACCGACACACAAACGTCCTGCAGTATCAGAACAGGGAAGCCAAGTGATGCTGCTGCGCTTCCTAATGTCCAGCAGGGGGCGACGCCTTTAACATTTCATTATCTACTTTTCATGTCTACTTTTAACTCAATCTATGACCTCTGTAAACACATCCATTGTCAGTTTGAGCTTTTAGTTGTTAGTCTCAAGACTTCAGGAAGGAAAGGAAACAATCATTCATGAGAGGAAATAAGCTGGGAAATGAAAGGAGGCAGTTCAAGGAAAAGAGGAGGTCACAAACAGAAAGACTTAACCTCCTAAGACCTGAACTCTTTCATGCATTTTTAATTTCTCTTTGTGAAATGTTTTCAACATTGTGATCGATGCAATCATGCGCAGGACCTTCAACGGCTGAGGTGAAGTCCAGTATGCTGATGACCAATCTGCAAAAGACTTGATGTTAGCAGATGACAGCGCCATCTTTGCCGAAAATGATGCAGAGGCTACAGATATTCTACACGACATCACCCAATTTGCTCAACCACATGGTCTCAAGATCAGTGCCGAGAAGACCAAAGTCCTTACTACTGACGGGTCGCCAGCCACCGTGCATCTCAAAGGTGTGCAAATCGAACTAATGTGGGAAGTCAAAGACCTCGGCTCTCTGGTCCAAGAAAAGAAAGTGACATCAACAGCAGAAATAGATTCAAGAATTGGTCAAACGGCGGCGGCTTTCGCCTCCCTCCGATGGTGCGGCTGGAAGAAGACAAACATCACCCTCACCACCAAAATCTGCCTGTACCGTACACTGGTGTTGCCCATTCTTCTCTATGGGTCGGAGACCTGGGTCTTCCTCAAACACGACCTCTTCCAAATGCGCTGTTTGAGTCAGATTCTCCGAGTGTCCCTCCGTGATCGTCTCAGCAACAGCATGATACGTAGTCAATGTCACCAGCAGCCCTCAGTGGAAGAGCTGATTAGGAAGCGATGACTGCAATGGTTTGGCCACATCTGCCGCATGAGCACCATCGCCTGCCATATCGGCTTTTGATGCAGCAGCACCCCGCCCTCTGGAGAGTCAAACGTGATGCGCCCAAGAAGACTTCATCAAGCAAATTGAAGATGACCTTAAACAACGACGTCTAATCCTCGAGCAAGCAAAGGTGAAGGCAAGAGACCACAAGGCCTGGACGTGCATCGTTGATCAAGATGGAAACCCTGCGGCACCCACAGCGACGTATTGGCTTTGTGGACAACCTCCCCTGCCGAGCGCCAGCGAGGCACAAAAGAAGAAGAAAGAATGTAAAAACAAACGTGATTTTTGTTTCTGGGGAAAATGAGATCCACACATGAAGACTTTCGCTTTAAATTTCGATAGAACAGTGGCAGTATAACGTCCCCGTAAGTGGATATCAGGCCCTTGTAGAGCAAAATTTTGTATTTTGGTCTAGACAACCCAAAATGTCATGTCCACATATGTAGACACCGGGTCCTAGGAGGTTAAGGAAGGAAACAAGGGGGGTGGCAAGGAAAGGTTTGTTAAAGGCAGGAAAAATGTTCCTGAACAGAGAGAGTGAGAGTGAAGGAAGTAAAGAATAAGTGTGAGGAAGGAAATTAGGGGAGAACCAAAGAAATAAAGGAAGGAATTAGGGTTATAGAAAAGGAAGAAAAATTAGGGTGTACAAAGGTTAGAGCAGGAAATGAGGAAATAAGGGGACAAGAGAGAGGGAAAGAAAGGAAGGATAAAGAAGGAAAGGAAGCAAATGACATCTTGAGGAAGTGAAGGTACAGGAAGGTAAGTAAAAAGGGTTTAGGAAATGAGGAGAAGCAGAACGTGTCCCTGTAAACTTACTCGGGTTGTGATTTTCTTCCTAAAGTGTGTTTCTGTGCGTCAGGAGGGAAGAGTGGAGGAAACACGGAGCGTGCGCGGCGTGCGTGGAAGGAATGAACTCTCCGCTCAGATACTTCCAGGTCTGCGTCAAACTGCGAGCACGGTTCAACATCCACAGGTGAGTTCAGCTCTTCCTCAAACTGAGACACCGAGGTCGATCCTCACGTTTCCATCTGTGCTCCGTGGAAACGCCAGTTTGAATCCTGATCTTTGTGATGTGAAATCCGCTCACAGTTTCCACACCTCTCATCAGGGCCGATAATTACCGTCAGGCCGAATCGTCGTTACAGATCACATCGTAGTGAGACGTCAGTTTCTGTAGGCCAAATGATAAGGAGTTGAGGAAGGGAACGAGGTTGGAAGTCAGAGTAGGAGGGAAGGAAGCTGCAGGTTTAAGATGTCAGCTGTGTATTATTTGTATGGAACGACGGTGGAGTCCCTAAACGCCACACAGCTGCTCAGGTGAGCTCTGAAACCAACAGTGATGTTTTATTTGTGTCTGCAGCCTGCTGGAGGACGCCGGCATCACTCCGTCCTGTGAGCGACCCTACAAGGTAAAAGTCAACAAATCCAACTCTGACCTGGGGAAGGATTTTTCAAAGCCTCTGATGTCATCATTACCTGTGAGCCAAATTCAACTTCCGACTTTTCCTAAAAGGTTAAAAAACCTGAACCTTTTATTAACTCTGCTGATCATTTGTCAGAAACACCTTAACCTCCTAGGACCTGGCGTCCACATATGTGGACATCACATTTTGGGTTATTTAGACCAAAATACTCAATTCTTTGTTTTTACATTCATCAGGTCCCAATCAGCCCAAATATCAAAGAGAAATTAGAAATGCATGCCGTGGAAGAGTTCGGGTCTTAGGAGGTTAAAGCTGTTCTCGGGTCTTACAGCTCCTGTTCCACGGTTAGAGGTTCAGATTAAACCAAAGTTTCTGATAATGAGCTCATCAGTTAAAGCTCAGGCTGCAGACTGTGTCACCCACCTGCTGTCCAAATATGCTGCTTACGAGGAGCAGCCAATCAGAATAACAGCTGACTTTAAGGGGGAGGAGCTGACACATCTTGTTTCATATGAAGTGAAGCTCAGTATGAGCTAAAGTAGGATTATTCTGAACACAGAATCATGCAAAGCCATCAATAAAACCACAGAGCTGGAAATTAGCAGGTTGGCTTTGAAATATTTTCCATGTGTTATTTAAACTAAAAGTCTAAAATTATCACGTGGAGGCTCATCGTGATGATCGTTTGTTTGAAGCCAGCTCACCTCCTGCAACCACTTTTCCGAGAATACGCGCTTCTTTTGCAGTTCGGACTCCTTCTGACATTTCTTTGGAGGTGGAGGAGCACCAAAGTAGCTTAGAGGAGCTTGCTTCTTCAGCGTCTTTAAGAGTTCTAAACAAATGTCTGTCCTCCTCCAGAAAATCTTATGTACGCAAACGCGCGTTGCAACTTCTTCACGTTGCGTCTTTTATTTTGATAGCGAATGCGCACCTGCGAACCACTTATGTGCACCCCTGATTATATCAATGAGATGTCCCCACAAAGATATAAATACACACACGTGTGTGTGTGTGTGTGTGTGTGTGTGTGTGTGTGTGTGTGTGTGTGTGTGTGTGTGTTTAGGTGGAGGAGGTGCAGAGCGTCCTGGCTCCACACGTGGGGGACAAACTGGAGATCCAGTGCATCACGGATGAGCAGGTCCGATGGCGCCGGTTTCTTCCTTCAGAGTAAATGTGCTGCACTGTCTCTGCTTCAGCTTCTCATGTTAGCACGTTTCTTTTTTCGCTGTTGGCTGAAACATTCAAACACATCAGCTCCGATATTTTCCAGTTTCTGCAACGCAAACTCACAGTTCAGGTCTCGCATCCTAACACCCTGACAGCACTAACACTGATCAGAGCTTTGATTAATTCAGTCTGTGTGGAATTAAAATCACGCCACTGACTCTGACAGACTGCAGATTTAAAGCAGAGCTTGAACAACAGATTTGTGGTGATTTACGAGCAAAGAGTGGATTAAAACTGAATGAGCAGCAGTAAAACCAAAGCAGTACCACAAACACTTGTGAGCTATGATCATAAAGACCTCGAGGAAACAAAGCAAACACAGTGATTCTGTTTATCAGCCTTTATTCCTGCTGCCAGCAGACCGGCTGAGACGACAAACTCATGACATGGATCACAGCAGGCGTGATGTGTCTGTGACGGTCATCCAGGTCACCGTAGTCTAAGGAGCTTGGAAAGAAACACGTCTGGACTTCTTCAAGTTTCTTCAGTTCTAAAACTAAATGGTGCAGAGTCCCAGGAAAGCCCTAGTGGTGGTGGTGGTCCCTTTAGAGGGTCGCTGACCCACTATTGATCATCTGCCTCATCACATGAGCTCCAAACACGGCCCAGAGGTCCACTTCAGGGACTCCAGTTAGCTGCAGCTACAGCTGCCCTAATAATGCAAACTTTAAGCCTTAATACAATTTAAACAGGTGAATTATAGAAAGCTCCTCCCCCTTTGCAGGTGTATGAGGATTTATTTTCACCTGATTAGAGAAAACGTTTAACGCAGACAGGCCGGTTGGGGTGTCCCTCTTTTAGCGCAGCTTTTATGCTAAGCTATGCTGAGCACATTGTGGCTCCATCTCTGGCTTCTGAGATGTTCTCATCATTTCTCCCGAACTTCACTTTAGCTAGCACTGTTTTCTTCTGTGGTCACATGATGACATCAAAAAGCTCCAAACACAAAGAGGCTCTGTGGTCGATCTGAGCGTGGGAGAAGAATTCACTCTGTAAGCTCTCCCCGGTATTAAATGGTTACCAACAATCACAACTCTCACAAACACAGATACCACCAATCAGACGGCTCGTGAGGCTGGTCGTGTCCTCAGAGTTCTTCCAGCCGCTGACCGCTGAGTTTTCTTAGTTTGCGCTCTGGCTGACACCACGAGGCCTCCATCCATTAAAGTTCGAGTGAAACCGGTCAGATCTGGATCATGCTGCTCAGTTCAGATCTTTCCTTCCAACAAATATAATTTACAGCCTGCCCTCCACCATCCAAGGAGAGCTTGTGTTTTATACACAGTGTACAGCCAGGATTACAGGATCACCACTGCAAGGCCTTCGGTTTTTTCAAAGCTGAGCTGAGATGGTGCCAGTTATTTTGGAAGACTTTCATATTTCATATTCACCTCATAAACATGTTTAGACCTAATCACATGTTCAAACAGGAGTGTTTACAGATGCAGAACAGACAAATAATTTATTGCGTTCTTGACTGCACGACTGTCTTTGCTGGAATTTCGACTTTAGAGTCGGTGCTGTGTTTGAAGATTTCACCGCATCTGGTTTTCTCTATGTGAGACTGCAGGAGTTTCTGAAGAACTGTCACTTTGGGGAAATCAGAGCCACTTAGACCAAAATCTGAAAGATGAGAGAGCATAAAGCGTGTGATGTCACCCATCTGATTTGCATTTTAAAGCCTCAGTGTTAATGCTTTCACCGTCACTGAAACACTAACAGGTTTTCAGATAATCGTGGAAAATGGTCATTTTACCGATTTTGGTCAGTAAACCAGCCAGAAGCTGATGTAACTTTTATTACATTTACAGTCCAATCAGCAGACGTCCAGCGCTAACGTTGGGCCGAGTGTCTGCTGTGCATAAAACCGCAGACTCTGATTAAAACAAAACCTTCATCCAACTTTGGGACCTGTTTCAGTCCGTTTTTATTAACGAGCTGGGCGAGAAACACACCTTTACCCTGGTGACACAGTCGTTTACGCTCATGTCCACTCTTTGGCTCAGTGTTAGTGCCTGCACTGCACCTTTGCTCAGTACAAACTGCTTTCATGCTTCTCAAATGCTCGCTTCAGCATTTTTCCATCTGACGGTAAAACCACTGAAACAGACGCGCTCTGCTGCTCGTCCTGTACTCGTGTGCTGCAGTCAGGAGCTGAAATGTGGAGATTACTGTTGTTGTTTCGTTTGACAAACTCGCTTCAAAATGCCTTGTTGAAACACACCGATCGTACGTCTCCATTACTGCGCGAGGCTGTAACCATCGATAACCATCGATAACCATCGATAACCTCGCATCTGTCCGTGCAAACGTGTCCAACTCTTCCATGTTTGTTTTTCCTCCTTTCATGTTTGAGCTGAAAGAGAAATCATTGTAACTGAAACTGATTTTGCAGTATGACAAATGTAATCTGCACATTTCCACATGAATCTCCAAATTTTTAATTTGTTCTCAAAATGATGAATATTATTTTTCTTAACGCGGCCCATCGTAGTTTCTCTTTTAGAAAATTCAGGACCAGCTGTGTCGACGTCGGTTACAATGCTTCGGTGTGTGAATTTCATGATTTCACGTCCCAAAATTTGTAATTTCATGTCGTCTTTTTGCCATGCGAGCCGTTGCCTCGATCCACAGAGACAAGTCCTACTTTGTGTTTATCTCGTGCTCGCTGAGGTAAGGAGCAGCTGTCAGTAGCTCAGTGTGCCGTCTCTCCTGCAGGACAGAGAGCTGTGGTTTCAGCTGAAGATCCGCCTGAATCGGAACCTCACCGTAGGCTGCGATCTCTGCACCGATGCTGAAGACGCCCCGAAAATCCAGCCCGGCTCACGGCCGGTACCCTCCCCGGGGCACCCCTGTCCTGACCGGGTGCCCTTCTACTACTTCCCCATAAACCACGAGCGGCCACAGCGGCCCTGCGGCTAACGCCACCACCATCACAGGTGGAGCCTGAGCAGCAGCAGGTTTACCCCAGATACTGCAAGAAATGTGTCTGAAGAGCTTAAATGTGAAAAAAAAAAATAAAGTGATTTTTACAGTTTCTCTTGTCATTTCTTCAGAGCTGTGTCACTTCCTGTCAATCATGTCGTCCAGAAAACAGCAAAAACATGTCTGCTGGGATTTTCTTTTATTTGTGCTTAAAAAGATCAAAAGGTTTTCACACTCGGGGAGGTGGAACACGTAGAAAGTAGCCACTCGTCTTACAGTTTTTTCTGAATGCTTAAACCCTAACTGTGATTCTTATAGCACAATTTCTAAAACTATTAATACTTATAGCAAATCCACTCACTGAGTTTGCAAAACTAAAAGCACAAACACTGCTTTGCACTCAGGTTGCCATTTTGTAACACACACTTTGCAAAACTGTAGGCACAATTCACTGCTTACACTCAATTACCAAATTTCCAACACACTCCCAGCAAAACTATACACATTTATGGCCATTATTTATGCTATTTTGCCAACTGTCTGGCACACTTTCACATGTGAAAACTTTTTTAGATAATTAGTTCACTTTGCAATCAGCCTAAGCACAATAATACAGGTAAGCTCTGTGTGTGGAGTACAGTGGAGGGAGCAGGAAGAGTGAGAAGTAGAGGAGGCCGAGGAACAGGACGTGGAGGTGAAGAAGTAGGACGAAGAGGACAACAAGGACAAGGAGGAGCAAGAGGAGGATGAGGAGGGGGGGAAGGAGGACGAGGAGGGGGGAGAGGAAGGGTAAGAAGAGTAAGAAATAGAATTGCTGATGACATCAGAGCTACAATAGTGGACCATGTAATCAACCATGGAGTGACCCTGAGGGAAGCTGGCCAACGGGTTCAGCCTAACTCGAGCTGCTACACTGTAGCAAGCATCATAAGGACATTTCGAAATCAGAATCGGTTAGTACAGTCACTTTGCACTAAGACTTGTAGCACTGCCATATGCTAATGAGAAACACAAAAATACCATAGATGTAAAAATACTGAAATTGTTACTTTACAGATTTGCTAGACGACCAGATGCTGGGGGCAGAGGAAGCATGTTCACTGCAGACCAAGAAACCCATATAGTCAATATGGTGATTGCAAATAGTCCTATACTTGGAAATAAACACTTGTGTTTGTTTTGATGTGTGTGAATAAACACCAGTACCAGAAGTTTGGATCCCTCTGTGCTTATGGATCTATGACAAAAGTATGAGCTCAAACTGACATGGCCTACCTTGTGCACACAGCAAAAGTCAGATGTGTTTTGTATTCATACCATCAGTGTGTAGTTGGCGCATTGTGTGCTTAGTAGATGATGGCTTGTGTGTACTGTTTGATAAGAAAACACCATTTTTACGAAGGTGTGAAGAGTTAATCTAGCTGTGTTCGCTTTTGCAAGAGAACTACAATGTTTTGATAATTGGGTGACAGGTTTTCTTATTTGTGTGTAGAGTTTTGCAAAAATAGCCAATAGTTACAAAAAATGTGCTTAAGCAATCAGAAAAAACTGTAAAACCTGGATATCGCTGTCACACAGGTACCTGCTAATAAGCTCCGCCTTCATGGACGGTCTGTTACTACAGTAACCTCATAGCAACCACGTTATTGGTCACATGATGTCATCAGAAAAAATAAATAAATAAAAAAGCTCCAACAGCACAAACAGACCAGCTCAGGTGAAGCCTAGCAAGCAGTTAGCAGCTACAGCCACCTGTCAGTCAAAGAGGCCACGCCCCTAATAAGGCAAACGTTAAGCCTTAATATGATTTAAACAGGCGAGTTATAAAAAAAGTGTTCTTGTTAAAAAAGAGGAAATTATCCACAGAGACCAAACAAAGTGTCTGTGGGGACTGACTCACTGCTGCCTCTGCTGGACGTTGCAGGAACTGCAGCGTTTGGTAGCTGCACAATGGCGGAGGCCCGAGGTCAGAGCAGCTAAAATAACCGTCCTGTCAGAATCTGATCAGCTGACTGCATCGATTATCCATCGCTATGACAACCCAGCCTATGACAGCGCCTCGTGGCTTTGACACAACAACAAACAAAAATGTCACTGAATCAGTTTATTGACATGTTACACATTATTTTCATCCTGCTGCATCAAGAAAACCAAAGTCACAGACAGAACATGGAGGAAAAGCACTAAAAGCAGATTCAGACCACTAATAAGAAAAGAAAATAAAAATGCCAAAAACGGAGAGACCCGCCGAACTGCACACAGAGCCAGATGTGGTTTTTGGATCTTTAGGTAATAAAAACCAGACGTTTGTGTGGGAGCTCTGCGAGGCTCAGTGCTCGAGGCGGCCCAGGAACCGCAGGTTCAGGATCTTGAGCTGGTCGTCCAGCTCCATGCGCACGATGCCGTCGTCTCCGTCAATGCTCAGAAGGATCCCCGTGGCCTCGCGGTCCTCTCCGAGAATCACCTTCACCTGAAACGGTGCACAGCAAACGCAGCGTTGAGCCTCACACACGCTCTAAACGAACGATCTGCAGACAGCTGAACGCCAGAAACGGCGACTGTGGTTCTTACCTTGTTGTTTTTGGTGGGCGTGACCGGCTCCAGGTGATCGCTGCTGACGCTCACCACCTTCTCAGATTCCTGCATGAACACCGAGCACATCCCTCCCTACACGCGCGCACAGACACACACACGCACAAACATGCGCACAGACACACACCAATGAGCTGCTTTAAAATCAATTTCAGACCTAAACAAAGAACCTGAATCCGTTTCATCTCCACCGCCACTCATGAAGCTGCGCTCGGCTCTAATGGTTTCTGCACGCTGGCCAATCAGAAGCCTCAGACGGCCTGACATCACAAAGGAGCTAAAAGTGCACATGTCTGTGCTCCTGTCCACACACGTAAGCAGAGTTTGAGGCGTTTCAGCCTGAGGCGCCGTTTTTGAGGCCAAAACTGTCTGTGTGCTAAACGGTGAAATCCGTCAAACGTTTGAATGTTTCTGACTTTCCACATTAACGGAGGCATGTTCCTAAACACCGTGAGCGGGAGGCCAGAGGAACATCATTGAAGCTTCACTTGCTGTCAGAGTTACTCAGAAATGACTCAAGCTCTGCCTGTTGTGACAAACATGAATTCCTGAGTCCAGACTGTGTCGATATTGAACAAATTAACGCCTCCTGTGAGGAAACGCTTTCTTTTGTATTTATAAAGGAGCATTTATGTTGATCCAGCGAGCCTCCATCCAACAGCAGCAGCCAGCAGGAAGCAGAACCAGATGAGCTCTTAAGCTCTCAGCGAATTTGGAGACATTTCACAACTGTGATGCGGCTCTAAGCAGCAACATCTGCGCGTCCCTAATAATACCTCAGATCGTTTTGTGTAAGCTGCGTCTCCGACTCGCAGAATAACATTTTTCACAGATTTCACAACATTTTATGCTTTTGCGCAGCCAGATCTCCCAAAAAACATTCCTCAGGAATATCAGAGACTCGCGGGGAGCGAGGACGCCATCAGCGCTGCTGCTGCGCGTCAAGTGTTCAGACTCACCGTGACGCTGCGGATGACCCCGGTCTGCCCCATCAGGTCCATGAACGAGTCCTTCACTCGGACCAGGATGTCGGTGGTCACCCAGTCGCTGCCGCCCTGCTCGATGTTGGAGCCCGGGGTGTGAGGGTTGTAGCCTCCAGGAGAGGGCGCTCCGGGCGTCATGGGACTGTAGCCCACGGGACTCGGACTGGGACTCGCCTGTGGAGATGACATGACGCAGACTGAGAACAAATTTCTGAAAACTCTAGACCTCCACAAACAGAAAGGTCCTAAAGCAGGAGTGGGCAACTCCGGGCCTTGAGGGCCGGTGTCCTGCAGGTTTTAGATCTCACCCTGAGTCAACACACCTGAATCACATGATTAGTTCATTACCAGGCCTCTGGAGAACGTTTAAAATCAGCTGTGTTGGATCAAGGACACATCTAAAACCTGTAGGACACCAGCCCTGAGGCCTGGAGTTCCCCACCCTTCATCTAAACTCTGATTAACAAAAAAAATCTTAAAAAATATACAAAAAAACCCCCCAAAACACAAGTATTCAGGAAAAGCCCGAGCAGCTCAGCATCGTTGTCTACCTGGTAAGCCATGGGGGACGGTGTGGGGTGGTAGCTGGCTGGTGAGTGCGTATTCTGGTAGCCGACAGGTGAGGGTGCCACCTGGTGGTAGCTCTGAGGGCTGGGGCTGGGCTGGTAGGAGCCCTGAGGGGACGGGGCCGCATATGGAGAATACTGCTCTGTGTTATACCTGCACACAGAAACACAAATATAAAAAAACAACACTCAGATTATTAGCTGGTGGATTAATGACTGAGTGTTGCTGCTTTTCTCCTTTACATGCAACTATTAAAAGTTAGTACAGAGATCTGATTGGTTGGATCTCCTGGTCCTAAAATGATAAAAGACGACTCTTAAGCTGAATATCATATTCACGGAGTTCCACAGGGCTCCACACTTGGTCCCCTCGTTTTTATGCTGCTAAATTTGAACATTTAGTTCAAATGCAGTAAAAACTAAAACATCCAGAGCAATGAAGCATCTCATCACTGGAAGAATACGTGCTATTTCACTATTTCGTATTCCAGCACAGTGCCAGCTCCTTTTATAAACTGTTCATGACTTTCTAAAATCTGAAACGCTTATTTTTGCACACAACCAAACCCGAACACCTTCCATTCACGGTCCTCAAACACTTCACTTATTCTCAGAGGAGGGAAACATCTCATTTGTCTCAGGAGCTCTCTGGTCTACAGCTGTGACCCGGATCAGCTATGTCACGTGTTGTTTCTGTGCTTTATACTCACATAGCGGGCGTGCCAGGTGTCTGAGGGTTGTACTGAGGGTTGACCTGTGGTGAGGGGACCTCGGGGTAACCCGGGGTCTGAGGATTGGGGGTCGTCCCGTAGGCCTGAGGGGACGGAGAGGGTTCGTCATCGTAGCCGAAGTCGTAGTCTTCCTCATTTCTGAGAAGAAATAAAACACGTGTTAGACAGAAAGAAGAAAAAAAAAGAAAAGGGAACGCTCTGTTTACCGGTCACTGCGTCACCTGGACGGTGTGTTGGGGTTGCTGGGATCCCAAGCTCCGCTCTGACCTGGAGTCCTGCTCCCATCATGCAGTGGGGTCTGAGATCCATAGTGCGGCGTACGGCTTCCTGTTAGGAGGCAAAACATCTTCTCAGTTAGAGGCGAGAGCACTGTGCTCTTCATAGGTTAGGACAGTCACCTCTACGCTGATGACACAGTCATTTCCACACACGCCCACTCTATGGTCCGGCGTCAGCACCAGCTCCCCTTGTTTTTAATGGGCACGTCACATTTGGACGTAAGACGTACACCAAGTCGAAGCAACTTTATACGAGCACCAACAGTCGGCTGCATTTAGCTTCAGACCCTCAGGTGACGAGTTAAAGGACCACAACCACCACCACCAGTTCAAACTGGAGGAGGAGGTTACTGGTTAAGCTTCAACTAAAGGCGGACCTCAGTTTATTCAGAGCCAGGCTCAGAGAAAAGTGAGGCGCTACTTTAAAAACAATGAACTCATCCATTAATCATCCTTATATTCACTGATGAACCAACAGCTCCGCCCACTGCTGTTCTTGCTCCCGCCTGGTAACGCAAACTGAATACTGATAACACCTCCATGTTTCAATTTAAAGCTGTTCATTTTCACCTGCTACAAAGAAAAGCAGAAATTCAATCGGAGGAACACGAACCCAAAAAACAAACACGACCAAACCGTGGCCTACCGTCGTGCAGCGGAGTCTGAGATCCATACATCGGTGTCCTGGAGCCGACGCCATACATGGGAGTCTGGGAGCCGTAAATGGGAGTACGTCCATGGGCGGAGGTCAACCCACTGGGCCTCTTAGCTCCACCGCTGCAGAGAAGAAGGGTCGGGGAGGGAATCATGAGCATGAACAAACACAGCTGCTGCCAGCACGGAGAAAATGATAAAACATGAAAGATTTCCTGTGTGTGTGAAGGACTCAGTAAAGATACGTACACGGTGGTTAATCGCTGTCGGTCCACAGAGATGGTCTGACAGGTGGAGTGCAGCTCCACCCTGGCCGTGGACTCGGTTGCATCCTTCACCACACCAATGTATCCTGGGAAACGGAGGCAAAGCCATCAGCACCGACCCCTCCACGGGTCTCACCTTCACGCCGGTCCCCTCGGTCTTACCTTTGTAAGGACCCTGGGAGATACGGACCGTCTGACCAATCAGCTCGTTGTCTCTTCGTCCTCGGCCCCGCCCCATTCCTCCTCCGCCTCCTCCTCTCTGCTGAGCACCTGAAAGTCCACACCAGCACCTCCATCAGTCAGCGAATCATTTTGTTTTTTAAATTTCCTCTTTCACACCAGAGAAAGAAAACCGTGACGACTCGTCAGCATCAGTAAATGACTGACCACAGACAGTCGAACAGGTCGAGCTCTGCTTCCCTCAACATTTCTTCTAATCAGAGACAGAAAAAACAAAATGAACGGTCTCTGTTTTTGCACATTAATCATAAAGACAAATTTTAATTGCTTGTTTTCCTTCCATGACATTGAAACAGAGCCACACGCCTCCACGTTCCTGAAAAGTTCCTCTGAAAGTTATGAGATTAAAACATCTTTGACCCCCAGAGATCTGGATGACCCCTCTGGCTCCAGATGGACGTGAAAAAACAAATCTGGTCAGTAAACCGGAGGAGCCTCAGAGACGAGACGTCTGTGCACAGGAAGAACCGAGGTACAAATAAATCCCACCTGTCAGAGGTAGTAAGTGAGAGACCTGCAACACGCCATCGTCACGCCAAGTCTGGAAGTGCTGGGAAATCCCCAAATCTTAATGTGATCGATCAAGGTACGAAGAAGAGATGATGACTCTTTCTATAAATCTGATTCACGAAACAGTAACAGCGTTTGAAATGCTTCTGATTGTACTTCACAGAAAGAATGAATCTGGCTAAGCTGAACTAAAAACCTCCAATCGCTTGATTGATCGATCGTGATCAGGGAATCTGGATTTCAGTGTGGCTGCAGTCGCAAACAAAGCCAGATATACGCTTTTTTCTCTCGAGTGAAAAACCTTCAGCTGACTTATTTTCATCCCCTCATTGTGTTTTCCAAAGAGCGGCACCCCCCCACCCCCCCGGTCGTTAAGCTGCTGTGTGTTTCCAGCACTCACCTCCTCCACCGTGGTGCATGGGACTGCTGATGCGAGGGCTCATCGGAGCGAATCCTCCCACTGTGAAGTTGGTCACGTCTCTGGGCTAAAACACACAAACAGCCAAATTGTTCAAGCTCGACATGCTACAAGAAATCTGACGAATCGTTTTCTCTGCTGCATGTGAAACGCTGGGCGAGTCGTTCCAGTGAAAGCGTGGCACGCTCTGCAGAGGGTGGGTCAGACTCGGTCCAGGACGGCTCTGCTTTACACTTTTGCCAGGCAGCTGGCAAAAATAAAGCCAATTCTTTCACGGCAGCACTTTGAGACAGTGATCCACGCCTTTGTTAGCACTCGGCTGGATTACTGTAATGCACTTTATATTGGGGTCAGCGCATCATATATTAGTCATCTACAGAGGGTGCAAAATGCCGCAGCTCGTCTTTTAACTGGCACTCGAAAGTTTGAGCACATTTCCCCTGTTTTAGCTTCACTTCACTGGCTGCCCATTTCTTTTAGGATTCATTTTAAAATTCTTTTATTTGCTTTTAAAGCTCTCCATGGCCTAGCCCCATCTTATCTCTCTGAGCTGCTACAGCCTTATACACCCACCCGCTCTCTCAGGTCAGCTGATCAGCTGCTCCTGAATGTACGCAGGACTGGGCGTAAACTTAGAGGAGATCGTGCTTTTGCTGTAGCAGCTCCAAAACTGTGGAACGAGCTTCCTTTAGAGATTAGACAGGCCAGTTCTTTACCTGTTTTTAAGTCACTCTTGAAAACCCACCTCTTTACCCTGGCCTTTGACACCACGTAAGATGTTGGTTTTTATTTTTATTTCAGTTGTTTTTAGGTGATTCGATGCTGTTTTATCTTGTTTTTGTTTTAATATAGGGCTGTTTTAATTTTATGTATTATGTGTTTTATTTATTTATTTTTGCTGTTTTCTGTTATTCTATTGTTTTAACTTATGTTCTGTACAGCACTTTGTTCCTGTGCTGGGTATTTTAAAGTGCTTTATAAATAAAACTGGAAACTGGATTTTACACATTTGGAAGAGCCGTGGCGGTAGGCACGCTCGGGGTCGGGGGGGGATTGAATCGATTTCATGAGGTGCACAGACGGGTGCAGCGTCTCCGAGTGGCGTGAGGAAGCAAACCCGTCCGCTACGATCCGACCCTCATCTTCAGAAAGAGGCAAACGCACGGCTGTGTTTCTCTGTGACATCGTAGCGCAGGCCTGCTGCCACTGCTCTCATGCTGACAGACTTATTAAAGACAGGATGAGTATAGTTCCCAGCATGAAACACTGCACATGGCAGTAATCCTTCCACATATTCACACGGAAAACTTTTCCTGGGTTTGATATTGTTGATGAAGGCCCTCCACGTATCACCCCAACAGCCCAAACACTGTTATACAACCCTGGACGCTCCTCAGAGCTCCTTCACACTCAAAACACATTTTTATTCAAGTTGCCAAGGACGACTTTGACAAATCCTCTCAGTCCAGTTCCTCTGCAGTCACCGAGAGATTTCACATGGTTATGTGAGATATTAGAGGGCCTTGAAAAGCAGACGGTTTCTTACTTTTCAGGCACAACAAAGAAGAAGCGAGCATGAGGTGCTGACCTTGGACCCGCCCGCCAGCACCAGGTGTCTGGTCTTGCAGACGAACATTCCTCCGTTCTCAACCAGCTTCTTACAGTGGAGGAAAGCGAAGCCTCGGAACAGGTGACGGATCTCGCCTTCACGGCCCTGCAGGAGGAAGCACGCGAGCGTTAAAGGTTTCTGTCTGCAGAGGAGTTCAGCTCTGACACTCGAGCGGACAGTGACGCTGACAGCAGCCTCGTGTGAGTCCAAGTCTGCCATTAAACGTCACGCTGACATAAATATTTAGCTGTGGGTGAAGTCGCGCTTACAGAGTGCGGCCCGTCGATGACTTTGACGATGTCCTTCACGTGGATGCTGTTCTGCTCAGAGTCCAGCGCCACAGCAAAGCGGTTGTCCTTCCTGCGGTTCACCGCCTGGTGGCGCACGGTCAGCACCTTCCCGTGCATGTTCAGCACCTGACAGACAAAGAAGTCGTTTGTTAATCGTCGATCAACCCCCGCGCTTTCTGCGCTTCCCGGAGCGGACTATTACCTGGAACGTCTCCCTCTCCAGCCGAACAATAACGCCGACTGTCTGCGGGTCCAGCTGCACCAGCTCGCCCCATTCGTGCTGCCCGCCTACATCGACGCCGGACGCGGTCTCAGAGCAGAGCTGCAGGTCTCTGGGCAGCACTTTCAACTGCAGACAGGAAGAGCGGATTTGTGATCACACTCATGTTAGCGTGTTATTAAAACGGTTTCATTCCCCACAAAATAAGGACTTCAAGTGATAAACCAGTGCTGGGCTCTCACCACACGACACTGTTATAACTACAGAGTCATTAAACGCCGTGTCATGACATTCAGGTTAAACTCGGCTCAACGCGCTTTTCCTCAGAGAGATCAGAGGACTGTGGGATTCAGGAGCTGGAGCCAGACTCACAGCTGAAGGCTCTGCCTCCCATTCTCAGGAAGAACAAAGACGGGGTTGGATTGTTTAGTCTCTCCTTTGATTCAATGAGGAGAGCAAAGAGATTTGGTACCAACTCAGCAGCGCATCAAAAGCATTCAGGAACCAGCGTTAGTCTGAACCCCGAAAATGAGAATCTGAGGTTCGTCCTCCAGTGGGTGAGCAGCCTATCACAGACTCCTGTGTTGGCGAGCAGTTTAAGGACTTTTATGAGACACGACACAGATGAAGAGTTCACAAAGACAAAACCGTCAAAGCATCAGAACAAAATGAATCTCAGGAGGCGAGAGAGAAAACAAACAGAGTTATGATATCAATTATTAGCTATGATCTCTCTAAATCCTCCCCACGTGGACTTTCCATGTGTTCGAGCTGTCAGTCGCAGGCTTGTTGCTTCCATAAAGACAGCTCTCTTCCAGTAAATCAGTCGGAGCTGCCAAACTGCTCTGGAACAGCACGGAGCTGTCCCAGGAGGGGCACAAACACTCTGCGCCTCAACTTTTCAAATCAAGCCATCACCGTCAGTCTGATCTTTCCATCATTTAACAACATTTTATTTTCCACTAGAGGACTCTAATGACCCGAGACTTGGCAGAGGGGGACGGTGGAGGGTGAGGGACGGTGGGTGGAGACACTGTAAACCTCTTACCTCGTGCATGGTGAGGTCGGAGAACAGGATGACAAAGTTCTCCTCCACTCTGACGATGAGGCCGGTGTCGCCCTCGTATCGCCCGGCGATCACCTTCACGTGGTCGCCCATCCGGAAATATTTTCTCACCTCGTGAGCCGGGAACTCCAGAGGGTCCTGCACGGAGCGCACACAGGAAAACAGAGGGGAGGCAGTCACGGGCAGGGCAACGTGAATATGTACAGAGTTACACGAGTGATGCTGCGTTACAGTAAGTCCCGCCCCCACTACTCGTCTGCAATGAGGAGGCGTGGCTCTGAACGAATAACCAATCAAAAGGTTAAAGTTATGACTCCTGTGTCTGTAACCAGAGCTGCCAAACCAACACCTGCTGCAGAAAGCGGTAAAACTGCTCCAAACACAGCGTTCCTGTTAAAACCGTGAAGTTTGTGCGACGTGAGCTTGGAGCCTTCGATCGACAAAGACGGACGCGTGCAACGTGTTTACCCGGTGAGGCTTTATTTAAAACAGCAGAGACAAAGATGGAAAACAGCTTCCTGGAAGTTGAAGACGTGTCTGTGGCGCCTCAGCAGATATTACTGACACACTGCTGACTGCTGTTCAGCATCAGGGCAAGATTACTGCGTGTGTGTGTGTGTGTGTGTGTGTGTGTGTGTGTGCCTACCTTCAGGTCCTCGTGCTTGGGCATGATGGTGATCTTGTTGCCGTCCACGCTGAGGATCTTTCCCTGCAGGTTGATCAGCTCGCCCTCACACACCTCCACGTTGTCGCCGGCCTGCAGGTTGTGCTCACGCTCCTTACCTGAGCGCACACACAAGATTCAAACTGAAGCTTTGTCGTAAACACGGACCAGTTCGTGTTTTCCACGTAGCGGGTTATAAACCAACTGTTTAAGTTGAAAGAGCAGGTGGAAGAAAACTTGTTGTGTTTTCTTTTAAAGTGTCACCAACAGTAACAGTTCTGTTTAAACCAATGAAAACTGAACAACTGCAAGTAAAACTGTGACCCAGGTATGAATTAATGACAGAGCTGATTAAAAACACCATGACTTATTTTAAGTTCCCAGACTCTCTGCAGTGCTGTAAAAACTGAGGCGCTGCGTGACTCAGCAGGCAGGAGAACGTCGTTTAGCAGCAGCGATTGTTTCTGTAACTTTATCCGTCTCTCACAGCATTAAGGCCTTGTTGTGCTTACGACAGGATTAGCGGACTGCGGTAAATTCACCACAGCGGCTCCTTCATTCTGTTCCTTTTCAGCTGTGCTGCCGCGCTCAGGATCGTCGTCCCACTTTGGGACGTCCCACGCTGTAACCATGGGCCTGACGGCCTCGCAGGCGGCAGTTTTCACAGGACTGCACAGAGTTACATAAAGACTCGTACCCGACTCTGTGACCACCTCCAGGTCGATTCCTTCAGGCTGGTCTTCAAACTTCTCCAGCTCTGACAGCGTGGGCTTCACTCCGTCTGTGATCTACAATAAACAGACCAAAATGACCTCACGATGCTCATTTTAGCTTTGGACCAAAATCGGGGGCATAAATTGTGGTAAAGAGCGAACCGTTAGCTTCTCCTCGGTTTAATTTCATTTATTATCTTGGCCAAAAATAAACCTCTCTAAGAAACGGGGCCGGCAGCTGTTTGCGTGAGGTTTAAAGAGCTCAGCTGTGCAGTGGTTAGGGGCTTGGCGGTCTTAAACAAACATCCTGCTGCCTCACACCGAGCTTCACAGAGGGAAAAATCACACATAACAGAGTGCTTCATGTAGACTGTGAGGACGAGGAGTGAGATCTGCAGTGAGCATGTTTCAAGCTGTTTGCATATAAAGTTTGGTGATTTAAGAGATGATGTAAAAGGACACTGACAGGATTCACTTTGCAGCACTAATCGTGTGGTTGGTTTGGACTGTGCATCACTGCAGCCGTCTGTCATCACCTGCAGCAGACTGACTGACCCCGTTTCCTTTGCTCACTCTTTCTTATTTAAACGAGCTCTGAGCACAATGCCAGGTTCACAGTAACAGTGAGTCTGTGAAGCGTCTTCCTCACCACAGCGGACATGGCGAAGCTCTTGAAGAGGAAACCTTTGCGGCTGTAACGGTTTCCCTCAAAGATCATGAAGTCTCCGTCATGGCTGACCTCTCCTCCCAGAGACCTGAGGAGTGAAAACCAGAGTCTCATCAAGCTGCCGCCTCAGCGAGAAACCCCAGGCTGCTCGAGGCCGGACAGGCCGTTACCTGATCTTCTCAGCATCAAACAGCCTCTGTGGAGGCCTCTTGAACTTCTTCCTCTTGGCAAACCAGTCTTTCTGTAACACACACACACACACACACACACACACACACACAGTTACGCATCAGAGCAGCGACTCGAGTGGAGAAAAGACCTTCGAGTTTGACCTACCAGGCTCATCTTGGCCTTGATGCGGTCCAGGTCTATCCGAGGGATCATCTTCAGGGAGATGGTGTTCTGGCTCGGCTCCACGTAGTCCACCTGGAGAACAGAGATGTGACGTTTACGCTCACGGAGCACCTTACGTTCCTCTCTCACGCGGAGAGCGGAGTTTAGCTTTTGTTTCCCAGGAAGTGGGGAAGAGGTGCTGGTTAGCCACGTGACCGTAAGCAGCTGTTTACCAGCTTCAGCCACACATGGCTCCGAGTTCACAATGCGGTCATTTTACGGCTGTACGGAGTGGAATTTTATCAGACGACGTGTTTGTTAGAGAAATCAGGACGTTAAGGGAAGCAGACTGGAAAATGGCTGGAGGGTAAAGCTCGGTTTAGCCTTGTTTGTTTGGCACAGCGGAGCAGCTGTAACGTTGGTGATGGGTGACCGGCACAGTAAACAGCTCGGCCCTTTCTCAATTCTCAAGTATGTGAGTCACGATTTGTACACATCCGAGAACACATCCGGAAATTTTTCGTGTTCTCGGCTTGATGCGTACTTTGAATTGGAACAGTACTTGGTCTCCGACTGATGATGTATCACGAGTACACGAGAACGCAAGTACGCACATTGAGACAGGCCTCTCATCTCCTCCTGCTGGGCTGAAGCTGGAACATGTGACCTTTAACCCCCAGGAGAGCGCTCGGACTACGTAAACATCGGTAAACATGATTTGAAATCTGACGAGTGAAAACGCCCTCCCCCTCCGAGCACCTGAGCGATGTCGTCCTTGTACAGGCCCCGCTTCAGCCTGACCCACGACTTGGGCTTCAGGTTGGTGACCTCCTTGACGACCTTCAGCACGTCCGTCATCTCCTTGATGGGGACCATCTGCTGGTTCCAGAAGCCCATCCTCAGGTTGCCGATGCCCTCGATGGCGGCCTTGACGTGCGTCTGCTTGTACGACTCCACGTAGATGTAGCCCTTCACGTGATCCGGGGCCACCACGGACTTGATCTGCAGAGGCTGCGGGGTGCAGGAGAGGAAGATCAGCAGGTCTGTGAGTTTCTCCGCACCAAAACCCAAACTAGGAAAATCAGCTGCGACCTTTGACCTCAGAAACTGTGTGTCATTGGTTATTTCTCTCTAAGGGAGGATCCATTCAGGTCACAGGTTCTTTTGGTTGTAGATGTAATAAAAACTGTTGCCTGGTAACAGGTTAAAACCCTCCGTTCTGCTGTCCTGTATCAGCAGCGCAGAGAAAACTTCCAGCCAATCAGAAGCGAGTGTTGTTCTTACCGTGTCAGTGAACTGGTAGGCGATGAACTTCCTCATCAGTGCGATGGCGGTCGCCCTCTCCTCTCCGATCTGCAGAGACAGGACGCGTCATAAAGGTGTGCATCCTCCCGGTGTGTGTGTGTGTGTGTGTGTGTGTGTGCGCGCACCTTGCACTTGACTGTCCACAGGTTGGGGTCCCTGATGGTGACAAACACACATTAAACCACTGTAATAATCTCAGCGACGTCTGGAAGCTGATTGGTGGATCAGTGTTTACATACTTGACTCCGGGAAGAAGCTGCTGCTGGGTGATGTCATCGGAAAGCTCCTCGGACCCTCCAGAGTAACTGCGCACCACAGAAGAAGAAAAAGCAACAGTTTTGGTGGTCTGTCACAGTCTGTGTGAGAAACAGTTTGTCCAGCTCGCCATCGTGCGCGCACGATTAAGAATCATGTGATCTTCGGTTCATGTCAGAAGACGTCATTAAAGTAACTGACGCTGGCAGCTCAGCGTGTCGTGGCGTCTGAGGCAGAGGAGCCAAACCTGCAGGAGGAAGGACAAAGGTACTCACTGCTCCCCTCCGGACGACTTGGCGTACTTCCTCATGTAGTATTCGCCCAGCGCCTCCTCCCTGGAGTCTCTGCAACACAAAGACAAACTCAATGTTCACGTGTGAGCTGTGAAGTGTGCCGTCAAACTGAAGCTGATAATCTCAGTGACACGTTATTCTGTTTAAAAACGCAGGCCGGGGCGCGGCGCCGGGAAAAAAAAAAAAAAAAATCATCTTTTGTGTTTTCAGCTGGTCCGGTTGGACGGCACTTTGTGCCATTTAAATAATATCTAGCTTTTATTTTACTTGAAAGGATAAAGGTTTCAGCTGAATGGAGCTGTGCAGACGATACTCGTGCCCCTTGCAGGTTAAATCATTCCCCGTATGTAGACGGGGCTCAGTACAAAGTAAACCACAGAGTCTGCGTGTTACCTGCTGTGAATGGCGGACGGCCACGCCCCCAATCAGACCGAACAGGGGAGTGAACTCTCCCACATACTGAAAGCAGTTTCCCATCAGCAGATCAAACTGTGGCTTTCAGTCCATTCCTAATAAAAACTTTTATTTTGGCGGTCAAAAACAAAAGCTTTACCTCCAGAGGTTCTGCAGCCGCCTGGATCCAGAGTGATCCTCATCCAGAACCACGTGGTCGATGTTTGACACTGAAGGCGAGAAGAGACGGTTTGTTTCCAGGCGAATGAACTGAAGCGTATTCGACAGTTATGACATGAAAAACTCTTACCTTCAGCCTCCTCTGCTCAGGCCCGCCCGGAGAGAGAGGAAGAGGAGTGAAAAAGGAGAAGGAGGGGGAGAAAGTGTGAGGAGCCAAAAGATAGTGAGTCAGGCAGCAGCAACACAAAGCATGATGGGAAAAAGACACAAACAAGAACACGGTGATTATCGGTGACGTGCAGCACGGGGGAGCATGGAGACGTGATGTGGTTCAGGAGGAAGTACAGCAGAAACACAGCGCCGCTGTCAGCCAATCAAATCAGGTGCGAAGGTAACCGCTCACCCAGTCCCGTTTAAATAAAGTTAGAAACAAGCAGCGGGGTCGGCTCGAGCATCCGCGGTGAAGTGACGTCACCTCGCTCAGATCAGAGAGAGGCGAGCGCACGGTACGACCTGTTTAAGCTAGCCGTGGCCCTCACTGCCGCTAACTGCAGGGTTGGGCCCAAAACACGGGTTTACAGCCGACTCGGAGACGTCAGCGTCACCGAAGGAGCTCACAGATCAGAGTTGTTGGTTGTGATGATGTCACAGCTGGGTCACACATCAAGCAATGCAGTGGCGCTAAGCTAAGGTCAACACGACGCCGTAAACATCCTGAATCTACATATCGGTTACCCGGGCAACCGGCACAACGGTTTTGCTTTAGACGCAGCTTTTTGCTTCGATTCTGTTTCTACTGTACATCCACCTTCAGCAAAGCTATGCAACACCACCATTATCATCATCAGCATCATCATCATCACAAAAGCTCCACCCACATTGGTTAGTGTGTCAACTGAAATCATGGCAGCTCCGTCAGGTAGCAGGTTCAGGCAAATGATCACACTTGGTTCTCTGAGACTCGTCTTAGGTTCAAACATCAATTTAAAGAGTTTCTATTTTCTTTAATCTGCTGTTTGGTGTTTTTTGCTCAACGAGCCAGTCATGGATTTGCCCTCGGTGCTTCCTCGCGTTACGCCACACACTCACGAATGCAGCAATGCTGAGATGAGGTGTGGTGGTGGGGTTAATACACTCAGGGACGTGGATTTAATCAAATGGATGGGGCTGGAATCCTATTTACAGCATGGGCATCGATGGAAAACAGAGCGGGAGAGCGTCGGGAGCAGATTTACCGTTAACTGGAGGCCGCATGCACGACAGAGGAGCCGGTAAGACAGAGAGAGCAGAGTCAGAAAACAGCCTGCACACATGAACATCACACTGTAAGAGCGCCACTTCCTGCTGACACATTTGAGGGTCGTGGTCGTGGTTTGGTTCGTGTTGACGCGAGTACTGACAAAGTTCTGGACGGATCTGCGCCCCGAAAAAGAAGCGGCTCAATGTTTCCCACCGCATCCTCACAGACACAGAAATCAGGAAACATTGTTTTGATGTCGTCAGCGTTCTTCCAGGACCCTTCTCTTATCAACACTGGATCAATCTGACTTTCCTTCTCCTTCAGTCGGCACACGGCTGCTCTGACGCCGGATGTCTGATATGAAACAGCGAGTGTGAGAAAAAAGCTGCTCGTTAGCAACGAGCCATTTCGGCAGCCGATAGCTGGAAAAAAAACGATTAATGACCTCGGCGGCCAGCAGCCGACCTGCACAACTGGTCCGCCTCAGCTTCGGTGATTCGAACTCTGGTATAAAAAAGTCACGCGGATTGGACCACACGTGGCCGGGGTTGAGTGCGGCTGCAGCGCTTTGTAAGTCCTGAAAAGTCTAGCGGTGATCAAACATCCAGCTGCTCCTGGGTCTGTTCCTCTGCATCACACACATTAAACTGAAATGATGACACATCACATGATCCTGAGGCTGACAGCTGATTGGAGAACAAACACAGATTTGGTCTTTTGGCGTGGGCGTACATTTGGTTTGGTTGCTGTTTTTAAACAAGCTTAAAGGACTTTTCCAGTGAAACAGTGATGGTTGAGAAATATGGACTTAATTTTCAGCGAGCGTCTCTCTGGTGAACAGACCGGGATAAATATTTAAGGAGATGATTGTGGCGTTTCTGCACATTTCAGCCCATTAACTGCAGATCACACGCTCTCTGTTTTCCTGCTGAGTGTTACCACATGTTTGGCTTTCTTCATCCAGCCAATGTGCAACTTTGTTTCACTCCTGCTGGTTACTGCAAACTGCCCAGGAGTCACACTGTGGGCCTGACATGTCTGTGACTGTTGTCACTAGAAGCCTTAATTTGTGTTGAACGGGGGGGGGGGGGGGCTGCAGGCCCGAGTGTTCGCAGCTCCTCGGTAAAACTTTGATCAACGGGGAAGAAAAACTCACACTAACTTAACCTGGAGCTTCACGGGAGAGAGGACAATCACCCCAAACAATCACCGCCAGCAGCTTGCAATGATCCGAGTCGGCGACACGAATGTTGGCAGCAGGGACTACTTCTATTCTGGTTCGACTTCTGGATCGGGAGAGGGCTGCTCAGCACCTCCGTCTTGGTGCAGCTAAACTGTCGTCCTGCACCGACCACGCCGTGGAGCAATTTCTGAATCTGCTCCACGTCTCGGAGGCTCGGGCTGGACTCTGAATGTAAGGAGTTAATTTGATGTTCTGTGTAGACAGCAACAGATTTGTGATTTTCAGCTATTTACTCGTGGAGGTTCATGTAACTGCCAACCTGTTCCGCTCACAAACACACAGCAGCTCACTGCCATTTTAGCGCCGCCCTGATGCACTAAAGTGGCTTTGAAGACGGGCTACGACTAACGTGGACCTCGTCCCCGTCCTCAAAGCAGCGACATCACAATAGTTTTGGTTGTGAATACCGATCGGACTCTTTCAACGTCAGTGTGGAAACACGGACTTTAATAAGAACCTGCAGAAAAACAAAAGCGATGCGTCCAGAGGCGGGAGGGCGACGGCTCCCCGGCTCGGTGACAAACGTGAAATGAGCTGAGGTTACACCTCAGCAGGTGTGCTGTTAGCAGACTGGGATCGTGTGGCACGTTCAGTAATCTGTTCGCTAGTTTAATGGATGAAACCAGTTTGTGCTGTTTAACAGCACAAACTTAAAGCAACGTGATTAAACAGACACGATCTGTCAGTCGGAGCTTCGGGGTCGAGTCTGGAGTTTAAAATAAATGTGAGCTCATGCTGCAGGATTCCTAACAGCTCTCATCTTCACTTTCTTACCTTTCTCCAAAATATCCTCCGCGCCGTCCTCCCACTGATCTTCATCCTCGTACTCATCGTCCACATCTGGACAGACAAACACAGGGTCAGACGTGCATCATCATCATCATCACGAGGAGTCTGAGAGACCGTTGTCTGTTCACACCAGCTTCATCCAGGATGAACCCTCCGTGTCTCGGCTTCTTCCTCGGACGATCGTCATCGTCATCCTCCTCCTCTTCTTCATCGTACTCCTCCTCATCCTCCAGGTCCTCCCCCTCCTCATCCGCTACCTTGTCACTGCCCACTGGGCTGCCCGTCTCCTCCTGGTGACACAACGACAAAAGCAGATGAAAATTAATCTCCTGCATCCCCCCTGGTCCCGCTCCGAGAGTCCGCTGCTTCTCCGGTTCTTCTGTTTTTCCAGGGATGGTTTATAAACAGCCTCAGAGATCTGAGCGTCATCTGAGAAGAGACCCCGACCCTGCAAATCTGACATTTTTTCACTCAGAAATTTGGTGCCATTAAGGCTGTTGGCCTATCGTCAGTCAAACGTATCTCTGATGAATAATTAAGTCAAATTTCCCGTCAGACGGTAGAAACTGCAGCAACATTTTTGTATAGTAACATTTACACATCCTTTATTTATCTGGGTAAAAAGTCTCATGAACACTCAAGAGTTATATTCTAGAGAGTTTGGTCAAAGACGGCAGCTTTTACAGGAACATCACACAGAAAACAGGACATTTAATTTTACATTAAAATAAAAAGTCTTCGGTCATCAGTCTGATAGCATTTGTTTGGCAGTCGAGCACCACCGAAGTGTTCGAGCCCAAAGGCACATACAGCAGGTAAGTGCGGTGATTTAAAGTCAAAGAGATGCCGTAACCATTTAAAATGTAATAATGTATATACACAACTATCAAACATACGATAAATATTTTTAAAAAGTGGAATCAAAACTGTGTCTGTGACTGTGTAAGAAAACAAAACACGACGGTGGTGATGTCACTCGACTTCCTTTTACTCATTTCCTGAAGCTCTATAAAAACATTGCTTGTGGTAAGTCCAGTGTCTCTTTTATTTATCAAAAATTTTCTCTTTTAGTTCGAGTGGGTGTAAAGTACCTGTGGTCTGATGCCACGCAGGGATTTTTCAAACTGTCACAGGTGTTACTTTCATTTTGAGTAAGAGCAGAGCCGTTACTGTGGGTGACACCACAGATTCCCGAGGGCAGAAAAACTTTATCAACAGCATTTATACAGTTATTTTACATTAAATATGAACATTTAAGCAAAAGAATTCTACGTTTTTTGGTCATTATTAACCCTCCTTTAGTCCGGTAGGGGGATCGTGACTCATTGTGTCACTGGTGTTTTTGTGTGTTTCATTTCTAACACATCACGTGTGTCATATTTAACACCCTATTGTAGCAAATAAACAGCTGCAAAAATATCACACTTTAACACACCAGAGTGAAAACAATAAAAGATCAGCTCCTGATTTGCTGCATTACATGTATTATTTCGCTGTGACTCGGGAATAGTTCATAAAAGCCTTTAAAAATGCCACAGGAGTAACACCAGTGCCAAAACACCAAAGCTCTTTAAGTCAATGTACAAAAAAGACTTTTTAAAAGCATTAAGCTGTGATTTATGGGAAGTCAACAAGTGACCACGTTATTAATACACCATCTGTAGAATGAGCCTCAACATTTGAAGAGGACTGCGTGGATTATAACGTGGGCACAGAGCAGGTACAATAACTCACAGTCATAAAGTTACTTATAAAACTGGTTATTTACTCTATTTTATATATAGTCCCGCCATAAATCCAGTTGACTGCAGCAAATTTACCGGATCAAATAAGACCAGTAGACAGAAGACACACATACACACACGACCGGGTTTGTCCCCATAAAGTTTCTTAGCTTTTTCTTATAAATTGTGCCGTTTTTATGCAGGTCTGACTGCGTTCTTCCTCAGTATCCTGCCGCACATGTCGCAGCTGCGCTCTCCTCTCTGTTTACCTCCTGTTAGCACACGTAGCTTGCCGGCTAGCTCACCTCATTCTCCTCCACTTCCTCGGCCTCTCCATCGCTGCTGCGCTCGCTCTGGTTGTCGGAGAAGTCGCTGTCCTCGCTGTCGGACATCTCGTCTCTGCGGACAGAAGCACTTTCAGCAACGGAAAAATTCACAAAGCAGCTCGGTGAAGCTTGAATCGAAGTCCGGCTGCGCGGCCACAACAACCAGCAGGGCCCAGCAGGAGAGGCTAATGCATAGCACAGAGGCAGGGTCCAATAACCTCGTCAGCAGCTGCAGTCAGAGCTTAAATAACGAGCTCCGCGGGTCTTCCTTACCTGCTTCAACCAGAGGGAGCCGGTTTAATCCAGATCTTTGATGAATAAATATGAATATAAGCTTATTTCTTCCTCTCTGATGATTCTTCGCGTATTCTCGGGGAACAGCGAGATTTCGGAAAGCTGCTCAAAAACTCTCGCGGGGTTTTGCACAATGGGTAGGTAAACGATGACGAGGTGCCACTCCGCCATGTTTTTGAGAACACGTTTGTTTCTTCAATTTATCAAACGGCTAAAGTTAAAAAAAAAAAAGATAAATCATAAATGTAAAAAAAAAGTATACGTATATGCACATATCGGTAAATTAACAAACACACATATCTTTAAGTTTTTCAGTTTAGAGACTAAGCTGTTTTATTAGAGAAAAGGCATAGAAAATAATTATTAAAAATAATTAACTAAATAAAAACTACAAATAAACAACACAAATTGTTAGAAATCATTTTGACAAATGAAATGAACATGAATTTAAACTTGCTACAAAGAAAAAGGGAAGAGGAAAAATACAAATACATACTATATATATGATTGTTATTTGCCACAAATGATTATGGCAACCTTAAAAGTACATTTTAGTAAATAGATCAACATTTTAAATATTTCCATTATACAACTATGTATTTTTTAAAACACTTCGGGTTCATAATTTCTCCTCAGAGTGAATGCCTCTTTTGTATAAATCTATGTTACGTCCTCACGCAGGCACGCTGTTCGACTTTTCTCCAAACCAGCCAATCACATGGCGCACTTCAAGGAGAGCCACAGTGCGCATGTCGTTGTCGCCGACCGAGTTGGAACAGCAGGTAGGTCCTCCAGGTTTCGCTCCTCTGTCGTTTCTGAGCCGAGCGGTGTTTTTTTCCCGGAGATGAACAGCGTGGGGGAGGCCTGTACCGAGCTGAAGCGGGAGTACGACACCTGCTTCAACCGCTGGTTTGCCGAGAAGTTCCTGAAGGGCGACCGGAGCGGCGACCCGTGCACGGAGAGCTTCCGGAAGTACCAGCGCTGCGTGCAGGCGGCCATCAAGGAGAAGGAGATCCCCATCGACGGCGTGGACTTCATGGGGCCCAACAAGGACAAGCCTGAGAGCTGATGGAGGGCTGCTGGGGAAATCCTACAAATGCACGCCACACTGAGCGGGGTCCACGAGGCCCACCGAGCATGCGCAGGAGCGGACAAGCTCCTGTAGCTGGGGTTAGAGGGTGAAACGGCCCCTGAAAGAGCCGTCTCCTTAATTTTAAGCTTTTCTCTTTTACTGCACAGCTCTGTTCGGACTTCCTTTCTCAGCAGAGACACTTACAGCCCAGTTTTCCTCCAGAGGGCCCAGAGAGCTGCTGTCAGTCCCGAAACTGAGCTAAAACTGTCTGAATCCAATTACTAACCAGCTAAAGCTCCTCCATGACGGCCTGTGTGCGCGTTATGAAGCAGTGGCAGCCTGAAGCCATGCATTTGCACAGCTAAAATAAGATGTGATGCTGAAAACTCTTCGGACTGGTGTCATGTATGCAAAACTCAATCTTGCATTGTACGAATGAATTAAAGGGAGCTCGGTGTTGGAGCAGGACACGTGCACATGGTGTGTTTTTACTCTCTCACGGGTCGACGTCTCTCCTTATGTTTCTGCAGGTTTTTCTTTATCATTCGGAGTATTTTCAGTATTGAGACCAATTCTGTGTCTCATTCCTCCTGTGCCAGCGACAGACGTTCAGGTTAAACATGACCAGAGTTCTGAGTCTGCTCCTGCTGTGCACTGAAAGCACTTCGTTCTCTCACACCCCGGATGCTCTGATGTGCAAGCCCGGTGGAGCTTACACATATCAAACCCCTGCCTGGTCCTGGGCTCGGTTTGTGGGGGGTGTACGACGGAGGGAGCTTAATGAGTTCATGAGGCAGAGTCAATGTTTTCAGTGCCCTGGAGGTGGCTTAAAGTTTGAGCTTAAAGTCAGCTGGGAGCGCCACACTAACTGGTCCTCTGCATGCATCCAGCCAGTAACACCAGTAAATGAATGCAGCTGTTCAAACAGGTGATGCAGAAAGTTTTTGTTTTTTTAATGTTTGGTCTTAATCTGCTGCCAAGATTAAGACTGCTGCTACTAGAACACAAGAAAATGAATCAGTTTCATCTGCAGGCTGTTAATCAAGAAGACGTGCTCGCTCATTAATTTCACTTTGGCTCGTCAGGCGACAAGCTAGAGTGGTTTACTCTGAGGCCGCGGGACAGAGAGCATTAATGTTAGAGATAAACAGCAGCACTGAGCACGCTCAGAGGTTCCATAAATTTAGTTATTGTAGTCCCTTCAGTCTGTCTGGTTATTGCATCACCAGGATTTTCTGCAGCATTACTCTGTGTGTTATTTCCATCACTACTGTTGTATTTCACTATAATGTTTGAGCATCTTTATACAACCCCAAGTACAAAATAGTTAGCTGTTGTGTAAAATGTAAATAAAAGCAATGCAGTGACTTCAAGTCTGAAACTATATTTCATTCACAGTAGAACACAGAAACATATCAAACTGTGAAAATGAACCACTGTGATAAAAATATGAGCTCCTTGTGAACATGATGGCAGCGACATGTCTGTAAAAGTAGGACAGGTCCATGTTTGCTCTCTAACATCAGTCTGTGATGGTCTGATGGAGGAATCCAGCTGCTCAGCAGTCCTGGCTCTGCTTCGTCCTCTTGCTGCTTTCATGATGCTCCAGATGTTGTCAGCTGGTCAGAGGTCTGGACTGCAGGCGGGCCGGTTCAGGGTCGGACTCTGCTCCTCTGAAGCAGTGAGGCTGTTATAGAAGCAGCTCAAACACAAAGGCCTTCCTGAGAAACATCTGCATGGAGCAGATGTTGCTCTTAAACCTGTTTATACCTTTCAGCACTGATGGAGCCTTTCCAGATGTGCCGGTTCTGAAATTGTTCCACAGTTAACAGACACAGTTTGTGTAGATTGGCGACTTTCTGCTCATGAGTTACAATATGATGCTTCCAGCTGTTTCTTAGTAACTGCGGCGCTACCACTCTTTCAATGAGCTGTTGGAACTGTTGCTGCCGTCAAAATGACCTAATATTTTTCTGTTTTTCTGATGTTTCCTGTGTTGTGAATAAAATGTGAGTTTTGCGCTTCCATTTTACACAGCCTGCCAATTTATTCCGGACTGAAGGAGCCGTTCGTCTCATGTTGTCTCTAACAGGTGGATTCAGTGCTCACTGGAAGGAAAAAGTACAAGTCAGAAGCAAAGAGCACAACCTGACAGAGAAAGTTGATTACCACCACCGTACATATCATCCCTTTTTCTAGCATTGCTTGCTTCAGTGTTTGTCCCTCAGAGGTCCAAGGATACAGGATACAATGTGAACTCCAACAGCTTTCCTGACTCACATAAATTAGTCAACTTTGCTTGGAAATGAAAAATATCTGTTTTTCACTGCTGTTATTGTTGCTGTTAGCTGCTGTTAGCTGCTGTTAGCAGGTATTAGTGAAACTTTGAAGTGGATCTAACGTTGTTGGACTGCAACACTTACTGAATAAACTGATGTGATGAGAGAACGTGATCAAACTGTTTCTCAGAGGGAACGTGTCATTTTTAGGAGACTCGAGGCTGACATTAGCTGGCCTAATTTTAGCGTATCACCAGCTGGTGTTGTTTAGCCACCTGTATTTAGCTGGCAGAAGAAGAGAGGGTCACACGTCTAATCTGCTGACAAGTAACTGACGTGTGCTGACTTCAGTCAGGAGAAGAGGCGAGGAGGGAGAGGGGCGTTGACTAATGAGTAAAACATTCATCTTTTCTAATATATAACCTCAAACTTGCCAGTATGATATCATGGTGATACTTGTGCTAATGATATTATTTTACTATTACTTTCACACAAGGTTCAGCTAGCGTTGCACAAAAATACAAACATCCTCCAAGCAGCTACCTTTTATTTTCTTACTTTTGAGCACATTTCATAGCTGGTACTTTTTCACTTGAGTATTGAAGTTGAGTCAGTACTTTAAATTTTACTGGAGTATTTTTTAACAGTAGTAATTGTACTTCTGCTTAAGTACAGAATGTCTGTACTTTTGCCACCTCTGGATACGATAAAGAGAAAGCAGGGAGACACCACAGTGATAAACGGATAATGAAGTCCAAACATTTCATTGATTTTCATGTTAAATATGTGTAAACATGAGGTTGCATTTCAGGCTTTTCCGGAGCCTTAAACCGCATTCACAGCTGTTCCCGTTTATGTGGGATTGGACAGCATTTTTATCCCCCCAGTCACCCACCATACCCTCACCCCGGTGTCACACTCTGAAACAATGTCTCACATTTTGATTAGCTCGGGTTTAAAGACTTGAACACAGGCTGTATCTTCTCTCTGTGCTCGTTACTTTTAGAATAATGAACAAGTTATAGAATAGTGTTCCGAACAAATCTGCATTTTTCCATCAGTCTGTGTGTCTGTTTCAGTTTTGCCCACATTTAGTTTGTTAGGATGTGGTCTTAATAAGACTCTGAAGGTAAAAACAAACCCGACGGTCTGTCAGTCTCAGGGGGTAGATGGTTTCCAGCTGTGTATACTAAAGTGCCTGAACTCCCAAATAGTGGAGTCGATCCAGTTAATGTACAATGGGACTAATGGGAAGTGAACAGTTCTTCTAGACTAGCTCACAGCAGGCTCCCAAAAGTTCTCCAATTAGGAGAAAGTCAATGTTGATTGAGGGTGAACTGAGGGGCTTCGTCCATATCATGCCAAGCTACACTAGAACACTCCAAGGTCTAAAAATATGACGCTGGGACTTTCTCATTTGAAGCTCACTTACCTGGAAATAATTCATTTTTATCATCTAACTTTATCTAACCAAGCCGTACAAAAAGACGACAGAAGGGGGTAATTTTATTTTGAAGGTGCAAGGAATAAGAGTGAACAGTGTGTATCAGCTTACATTCAAAATGAAGTTTATTGTACTGAACTAAATACAGGAGCATCAGATCAAAGTAGGGAGAGAGTGAGCTTATTAGAAAAGTGGAAAAAGCTTTATATGTTTCTGAGGTTTACATCAGAGCTGTGTAGGAGCATATTTTGGCCACAGTAGGCGGTAAGCAGTGATGTCCTTGCAGCTGTCCATTGCATTGTAATGTCTAATGCATGAATAATCTGGCAGTGGCTTTTGACCGAGCCAGTTGTGCGATCCTCAGGAAGTCCCACATGCTCAGAAACTGTTGCACATTTCTGTGATGGTGTCTGTGGTTGTGAAATACGTAGACAGGTCTGTTGTCCTCCTGCCATCCTCGGTGTTCTTCCATCAGTTTACCAAGGCCAATACACTGACCCAACACCCCCTTTTCACCCACTGTCCAACTGCTTGATACCAGCCTTATTAATATAATAATACTCATTATTAGCAGATAAAAATACACAGATATTTAAAGCACATTAAAGTGACCAACGTGCTCTCAGCATCTGACTGCAGCTTAGTTGGGACCTGACTGTGTCTTCTTTATGACTTCATCAGTGAGACATTTATGTTAGCTGATGAGTTGATATGAGACTACAAGCAAGCTTTTTCCACCCAGAACCCCGCATTAGCCTCCAGCTGTAACTCAAATACCACCGAGCTGCTTGGACATCATGCATTCTGCGCTTTATTTGTGTGCAGGTGGTTTAATAGAAAGCTAATGAAAAGAAAGTCAGGCCATGCAGTCTCTTCTGAAAGTCCTAACAGTAGTCACTGTTAGTTTTCTCAACAGTCCATAGAAGATTTTCAAGAAAGGTGGTTGCATTTTCCTCCTTCATGACCTCACACCGACGACACTTTGACGCTGTCTGCGGAGGAGAAGAAACAGAAATGAAGGCGTGTTATAGTCTGTAAGAAGACGGGAACACAACCAAGACTTGAAGAGCAGTTGGAGCATTCAAGGTTTTCACCAGAAACTTCCTATAACCCATAAGTCTTTGGGACATGGTGTAACCAGCCTTTAGCTGTAATGTTGGAGTACCCCAGGGCTCTATGCTAGGTCCTCTTCAGCTTCTACTCGAATGTTCTGCCTTGATGCTCAAATCAATGCAGGTGGTACAGTAATAGATTGTACAGTGCTAGTGCTATTAACCAGTAACTGAAATAAAACTTAGATCACAGTGTTGAAGTAAATATTTGATAATGGAACAAAAAGCAACACTGATACCTCTCCACGTGACACAGAAGTCAAAGCTGGATTCCCACCAGAAAACAAAAATTGTTGGGAGGGCAACATAATCTACCAGCAATGCTCCTCACTGTGGGCTTTAATCCTGTAATGGTTACATTATCATTACAATTGTCACTTCTAAGTACCAAATGTGAACTTGGGCTTAAAAAAACTAGCAGTTCCTCCACTGAAGGAGTCAGTGAGGTGCCTTAAAAAACCCAGAGACTGACTTTACATTTGCATAATCTAATATAGGTGCAGGGGGGCTGAAGCCTATCCCAGCTACCACAGGGCATGAGGCAGGGTACATCCCAGACAGGTCACCAGTCTGTCGCAACCCTACCAACTGCATGGGTTTGGACTGTGGGAGGAAGCCAGAGTACCCGGAGGGAACCACGCAGACACATGGAGAACAGAAAGGTCAGAGGGTGGAGTCAAACGCACGACCTTGTTGCTGTTAGGCAACAGCGCTAACAACCGCCAACGTGTTGCCGTCCATGTCATCGTCATCAAATTAAAATAAATCTTCCCGGTCCATCACAGACCTTCCCATAAATGTTTCAGAGGAAAGAGAAACTTCTTGTTATTGAGCATTTAGGTTTTTATTCGTTGTTGTTTTTATTCGTACAGTGAATTCAAAACAACAGAGCGCTTTCCAGTCAAGGCAAATATGTTATAATCCAAGTAGAAAAAAATGTGAAAACACAACTTAAAAAAACAACGTAACTGAAAATGACAGACATGATAAAAATGTGATAAATATTAAAATAATAAAGAGTCAAATAAAAATAAATATATGGAGGAAGTTCCTAAATTGGACTCCACCACCTTTCTGTGCGGAGTTTGCATGTTCTCTTCGTGTCTGTGTGGGTTCTATGTGTGGGTTCTATGTGCGGGTTCTATGCGCGGGTTCTATGCGCGGGTTCTATGCGCGGGTTCTCGTCAGGTCCTTTTTTTGGGAAAGAACAGGAGCTCTGGCTGAGAACTATGGTCTCAGACTTGGACGCGCTACTTCTCGTCTCATACGTAATGCAAACTTCCACAATCAGAGCTGGAGGTCATTGTTTGATGAAGCCAACAGACCACCAAACCCAACACCCTACATCTCAAGTCTTTCCATAAAATTTCCTTCAAAGCCAGCAGTGCTAACCAAACTCTCACTGCAGGATGATCAGGGCCTGGATTGGCCACAGTTTTGAATGCACAGTTTAAAATAACTCTTACATTAGAAGTAATGTGAATTCCTCCTATAACTGTTTCTCATACCTGGTTTATCCTGGACGCCAGTCTATTCAGCAATATATTCAATTTTTTCCACTTGGGCTCGAGCTCCCACTCATTCACGAGGACGATCATTTCAGAAGCAAAACATTGCATCATGGTCCTGGGACAAATCTGCTGGAGGGAGAGAAAGGAGAGAGAGCAAAGGAATGATGCCATGAAGGAAAAAAAACACAGCAGTTACAGTCATGTGCAGCTTCAGAAAGCAGCTTTGCATGATTCGCAGTTCAAAATAATCCTTCTTTATCGGACACGTGGCCACGGTGAACCCCCTCAGTTCATTCTCTGTCTGAAACATGCTGTTTTAGCTCCTCCCTCTTAAAGACCACTGTCCTCTGATTGGCTGCTCCTGAGAAACAGAGGGTTAAACATCAAGGTGGAGGGTGGAGCTTCTGTGCTCGAGATGACCATATTAGGGATAAACAGCAGCCTGTAGCCCGAGCTATACTGAACGCACACTGAGCTCATTTATCTGTCATGTGGCAGTAAAAGGTCCATGTCATACAACTGAGATTATGGGAAAATACCAAAGACTGAGGAGAGCCTGTTATTGTTTCTGACGTCTGACCCTGTGGGATCTCTGCAGCTCTCATCATCTGGAGAATTCCTGAAATGAGCTGGGCGACAAGCTTGAAGAAAACAAACACGTCCATTTTATGTTGAAAAACCAATAAAAAGCTTTAAAAATGAAAATGTAATTTTGTCATGGTCGTAAAAATTCCATCAATAATACATTTTAACTTTTATTCCCTTTTTTAATGATATGAGGATAAAAACGTCCACAAGCCGTGGTGCACAGCGCTGAGGGTGTCTGCGTGCACGTCGAGGCCAAAGGAAGCCGTTGCAGCAGAGCCACTAACACGGAGCTGCTGCAGACATGACATTTGCTCTGCCTTATGTCTTTCCTTGGGATAGAAAACTTTCCATATCCAATTTCTCCTCATCCTGAAGGACTGGACACTGAAATTTATGCCAGAGTCTTAAAGGAACCCTGCAGTGTTCCTGACACAGCGAATCCATGTTCCTGTTAATGAAGCTATTCTGTAACTTGACCCCTGACCCCGGCGTCACAGCTGTGCTTGTGTTTTATGGTCTGCTTCCTGAAGCTGCATTCACTCTCACTCACTACATCCAGCTGTTGCATTGTTACTCATGACATGTTTAAACAGCGGCTCCAGCAGAATGTTAAGATCACTGAACACGGAGCACCAAGACCGCTGTCAGTGCTTGACCTTTAACCTGAATGTGCACAAGCTGAGGCGGAGGATCTTTGCCTCTGTGTGTTGTAGTTATTAGTCTGTCAGGCATTTTTAGCTGCGGGCTGAATCATGATTCAGTGCTTTGTCTAGGCACATACCTCGTAGTCTTCCATGGTGGGTGTGTACAGGCTGCAGTTCAGCTGCAACTAAAGGGAAAGAGAAAGTTAGCTGCACATGTGCGTAACCACAGAAAAGCGGAACATTTTCCAGGTAAACAGTCTAAATACAAAAGCTCACTGTGTGCTGCAGACTGAGCGCACGATGAAACCCTCTGAGACCAGAAGCGCCCGAAGCCAAGAGCTCTTCAAGTTAGCTTGCAGGCTCAGCTTTCAGCTGCATGCTTAGTGCTAATTAGCAATCAATACTACGGAGCTACAACCACATCCACCCAGCTTGCAGTGCAAATATTTTTAGAGCGGACTCATTTTTCCTGGGACACTGACATCTGCTAATGTCACGTCAAAGAGAACATGTTTTTCTCCTTGTCTTTTTTTCCAGGGAAAAAAAAACTCCTGTGGATTAATTTTGCATGAGTCACAATTGAAAACAATCTGCATGTCTGGGACTCAGAGATGATCCACGATGCTCATTCTGCTGAAGCAGCTTTGCATGACTCTCAGTGTGAAAATAATCCCATTTCCTCCCCTCAGCTTATTCTCTGTGTGACAAACTTGTTCTTTCTACGCAGAAGTCACTCTGCAGCTTAGGTGTGCGTTAGGTGTGTGCTGTAGTTATTTTACATGACTCATCCTCCTCAACAATAAAAGCATGCTTACATATCTTCAAGATAAGCCACCGAAGATACTGCTGCAGTTCACAGTTCACACACCTGAGTTCTGTGAACTGTGAAGTGCAGCAGTATAGCAGCCTGGATTGTAAAGCTGAGCAGGGTGAGGTATGAATCTGAAACCCTAAAGCTGCTTTTGACCTTCAAGCATTAAAAAGCGTTCACGTTGCGTGACGTTGCGTGATGAAGTGCGTGTGTTTCTAAGTGAGCGATACAGGCTTGCAGTCATACCTTTTTGGAGATGTTGGAGACTTTCTCCTTCAGGCTCTCGATCTGCACGTAGAGGTCCCTGCTGCATGGTTTTTGGGTGATGGCAATGATGTTGACAGAACACAGAAACACAAACACACTCACGAGAGCTGGCCTCTCCCTCTGCATGGCACAGGCGGCAAAACCATCATCTGTGTCACATTATCCTCTGCTGTCTGCTGCCCCACAACTCACTACAACATCCTCAACAAATCAATCACAGCTGGGAGAAAGCAGAACCCTCCGGAGGCTTCCACTCCCCGACCCTCCGACAGGACTCAGATGGCTTAGAGTGTCTTCAGCGTCTGTCCTCTGCTGGACTCCAGCTGAAAGCTCAACAGCAGTTGTAGAATGAAGAAAATCCTTTCTTTGGCCAGTTTTCAGGAATTTTTGGTCAAACTTCCAACCTTCACTCCTCCAGTCGTATGCCGCGCTGCTGGGGAAGGCTCCTGGCTATCCAAGGAAAAGAGGAATTAATTAAAAGAGGAATGAACATCCAGAAGGACAAGTTTGGAGTTTTGGCAGGTGATGGTTCACTTCAGGGGAAAAAGGTGCGTTATCCGGAGCTGCTGGTCTACACGTGATTGGAGAGATCGGAGCGAAAGGATGGACTCCCTCTCTTCTGTCCCTTTATCCTGCTTCACCCTCCAGTTTTCACTTTCTCACTCCTCCCCTTCTTCCTCCTCCTCTGGATTATTTGCATTTTGCTTTCAAGTTCCCACCTCTTTTCTCCAGTTGTTTCCTTTGCTCCCAGCGATCGCGAGTGCAGTGTTTCTTCATCTAAACCCTGCAGGGAACAAAATCTACAATAAGCACAAAGCAACAGACATCCTGGAGTTTCTCTGTGTTTGCCAACAGCCTGACTGACTAATCATCAAAACCCGCGAAGGCCATAATTACCTGAGATAAAACATTTTCACTGAAAGTAAAGAGATGGAACCAGTGCCAAAGAACACGTTACATGGAAACAACAATGGAGCGAACGCAGTGAAAGACATGGCAGGACTTCCCATATGGAAAAGATATATATAAATCTTATAAAGTTTGTATCTGTCTTGTGTGAAACTTGTATGAAAAGCATACAAGAGTGAAAACAGATATAAGATCCCTTGAAAAATTATATAAATGAAACTTGTATGTTTTGGATACTTCCTAAAACAATATATGAAAGTAATGAGAAAGTGACCACTTTCATGAGTAAATCATATAAGCCTTATATGATTCATTATATGACGTAGGCCACATCTGATGCAAGTCTTTTCTATTTCTTTTCCATATGGGTTCCTGTGAAGGCGTCAGAGTTTGGTACTGGGACTTGAGCGGTTGGCCGTACTTTGGACCGAGACCTGCTTACATCACGAGCTAGAAGTGAGATTATCAGTGTTATGACAACTTCAACACTGACTTCAAATCAAAGCAGCACAGTGCTGAATGTTAATCAGAATCAGAATACTTTATTGATCCCTAGGGGAAATTATTTTTTGTTACAGTGCTCCATTACAAACAAACATTAACAAAGACAGACAGTAAACTAACTAAGAATAGCACAATATATACAGGCATATATATATATATCTAAAGTCACTTATTAATAAATAGCTAAAAAAGAAACATGTGTAGCTGTTGCAGTAAACAGTGTGTTAGGTGGAGGAGTTGTACAGGGAGATGGCCACAGGCAGGAATGATGTCCTGTGACGTTCAGTGGTGCTTTTCAGTACTCTCAGTCTCTCACTGAACGTGCTCCTATGACTGACCAGCATGTCATGGAGTGGGTGGGAGGTGTTATCCAACATTGTCTTTATCTTGGACAGCATCCGCCTCTCCGACACCACCTTGAGGCACATTACTGGCCTTACGGATCAGTTTATTGAGTCTGTTGGCATCTGCGACCCTCAGCCTGCTCCCCCAGCATGCAACAGCATAGAGGATCGCACTGGCCACAACAGACTCGTAGAAAATCCTCAGCATTTTCTGGCAGATGTTGAAGGACCTCAGTCGCCTCAAAAAATAGAGACGACTCTGGCCCTTTCTGTAAAGTGCTGTGGTGTTTGTAGCCCAGTCCAGTTTATTGTCAATGTGTACTCCAAGGTATTTATAGTCCTCCACAATGTCAACACTGACCCCCTGGATTGAAACAGGGGTCAAGTGTTTCCTGGTCTTCCTGAAGTCCACGATCAATTCCTTGGTCTTTGCCACGTTGAGCTGCAGATGATTCTGCTCACACCACGTGACAAAGGAGTCGACCACAGCCCGGTACTCCGTCTCATCATCCCTGCTGATGCATCCAACCACCGCAGAGTCACCAGAAAACTTCTGAAGATGGCAGGTCTCTGTGCAGTGGCTGAAGTCTGTGGTGTAGAGGGTGAAGAGGAAGGGGGAGAGGACAGTCCCCTGTGGTGCCCCTGTGTTGCTGATTACCTTGTAAGACACACACTGTGGGAGACGTACATATTGTGGTCTTCCTGTCAGGTAATCAACAATCCAGGACACCAGAGAAGCATCCACCTGCATCGCTGCTAACTTATCACCCAGGAGGGTCAGCCTGATGGTGTTGAAAGCACTGGAAAAGTCAAAAAACATGACCCTCACAGTGCTCGCCGGCTGGTCCAGATGGGTGTAGACACGATTGAGCAGGTAGATGATGAGGTAAATATATGTAAAAGCATTATGTAATTTTCCCGGCCACCTGAAATTTGAACACTGGCATCAAATATTTCCAAACTCTGCTGCAGACAGCACACGTGGTAATATCAGCAGAAGAACAGCAGCCTTCTGACAGCGTGAAGGAAAAGGTTCAAACATTCGATACTGTGAACTTAATCTGTGTGTGATTAAGAGCTCCGGCCCGCCTGATATCAGTGAGCAACAGTTTTATTTTTGTTTGATTTGGATTAGATCTGGTATGCACATCGAGGCGGCGGTGCAGTGCTGCTGCCAAAAAACTAAATAAAGCACACAAATGAATGCTCTGTTGAACAGTAATGGGAGCAATTTCCCCGACTACACTAACAAAAACCCTGAAGAAGATCTCTCAGAGACGGGCGATGAAAGCTTCTGTGAGCTTGTGCGGACTCTCAAACCCACATCTGCCAGACATGAGTCAACTTACAGCATATAGTTTCCTCGACTAATCCCTGTCACGTCTTGGTGAGGAACGTCTGAGGTCAGTAATGGGAGGAAAGGCTCTGGGAAGTAAAAGCAACATAACTTATGGTGAAGTTTGTGTCTCCTTCAACAGAAATGATGATACCTAATAATGTGCCGTGGAACAGCCCGGAACAAGAGCTCCAATTTCTTGGACGTAGAGGATCTGCTCATGTCACTCGGAGACTAGGCCGCGGCAGGTTGGAGCTTTCTGGGAGATTAAAAAATTAAAACTAGAAAACATGCAAAGACATTTTAAGCGTTGGCTGCAGTTCGAGTTGTCAGCACTTCATGTCTCCGTAGAGTAAGACATCTACGAGGAGTGAAACTTTCCCCAACTCGAAGAGTTTGGAACATCATGAAATGGGAAATATATGTGAAGCAGCTGGAATGGCACAACGTTCCTCGCCTCTCCCAGAAGTCTAGTGCTGCTTTTTCCAGATGTTTGCAGGTTGTCATTTAAAGGCTTCATGTTTTAAACTGACACATTTGTGAATCACTGGTTTCGGTTTTGTTCTTAGGGGCTAAGGGACGGTGTCGGCCGACTGAGGGAACATCTGCAAAATCAGCCCGAGACCAGGCAGATGTTCCCTGTCGCTGTAACCTCGCTCTTCCACCAGTATCTCATACCCCCCTCATAACACCTGTACAGTTAGAACTCACCTGTGTAAGTTTATATTAGTAGGGGTGTGGCCTCTGACTGACAGATGGATGGTGATACAGGCAGCTCCGCCTGCTGCGGTCTGCTACGCTTCGCCTCAGCTAAATGAGTCCCTGAAGGTTTCAAAATGCCACTTAGAAAATGATGAGTAATGAAAGACATGTTCCAGGAAAGACAGCAATGACATGGAGCACATATAGCACATGGACAATGTCCAGCTATATGTAGCATGTGCTCTGGTTGTCACGGTCCTGGGACGGTTTGGTTTTCATCGTTATTTACAGTTTCTAGTGTCTGTGCTCCTGCTGTCGTATCTCTGGTGAAGTTTTGTATTCTTGTTCTCCTTCTTCGTTTCCGTCATCGTTCCTCTGTTCATGCTCGTCTCTGAACACCTCGAGTTCACTCGGCTGCTTCTGTCCTGTGACACATCATCAGTAAACACTAGTGTCCCAGTGCCACAGGCAGCCATCGCACTGCCTCCGTCTTACAGATGATGTGTGCGCTTTGGATCATGAGCTGTTCCGCGCCTTCTCCATTCTTTATTCTTGCCATCATTCTTGTAGAGCTTGATTTTGGTCTCATCTGTCCGAAGAATGTTTTTCCAGGTCTGTGCCGGCGTTTTAAAATGTTTATTAGCAAAGTCCAGTCTAGCTTTGGGATTCTTGAAGTGGCTTGGATATCGATACAGCGTTGTTCACTTGGTTGGCTGCTGTGAAGGGCTTTCTCTTCACCATGGAAATGATTCTGCGATCATACACCACTGGTGTCTTCTGTGGACGTCCTGGTCTTTTCGCATTGCTGAGTTCACCAGTGCTTTCTTTCTTTCTCAGGATGTACAAAGCTGTAGATATCACCCTTCCTAATATTATAGCCATTTCTCAAATGTTTTTTCCTGTTTTCACAGTTTAAGGATTTCTTGTTCCACCTGCATGGAGAGCTCCTTTGACCTCATGTTGTCTGTTCACAGCAAAATCGTCCAAATTCAAGCACAACAACACAAATCAGCTCCAGGCTTTTATCTGCTGAATTGATAAGGACATAACAAAGGATCTGCCCACACCTGAACATGAAGTAGCCTTTGAGTCATTGTCCAGTTACTTTTGGTCCATTTAAAAAGAGGGTGGTAGATGTTAAGGAGCTGCAACTCCTAACGCCTTCATCCAGTTTGAATGTGGGAACCCTCAAATGAAAGCTGAGAGTCTACACATCACGTCCATGTCCATTTTGTAACTATAATTGGAATATGTTTCAACAAACCCAAACTTGTGTCAGTGTCCAAATAAACATATATGAGCCTAACTGTATGCTAACTTCTTCCTTTTTCATAAATATGATTTTGAAATGTTGCCACTGTAAATACTGACTGAAGACAGTGGTGGGAGTCTGAGACAATAAGTGCTGGATGGACTGTGGATATTCACGTTCCCTCAGCATTCCAATGTTTCCTATACTTCACTCTGCGATTTAACTTCCTCCAACTGTACGTATACCCCTAACTGCCATCATGACCCTACTGTGAAAATGCTTCTTCTTATATTTAGTTATATCTGCCATCAGCATTAATTCTTTATCATGTACACAGAAGTTAAAACCAGCTGGATTTCTCATTAAATCTTAGAAATAAAATGAGCTCTTACCAACAGAGTCCGGTTGTGAGGACAGCTAATGATGAACTGCAGATGAGCAAAGAATGCGTGAGAAGGCACGCGGAAACTAAAGGTTAAAGTCGAATAGAAGCAAAACTGAAACTGCACGGCACTTATCAGAGAGATCAAATACTTAAAGGAGTAGTGTGCATATCACAGGAGTTCAGTCAGCAGCAGCTCTTTGGCAATCTGCTTTAACAAGCAGGCTCAGGACTGCATCAGGTTTAACTGGCTCCTGTAATCCCTGCTTTATATCAGAAAATGTGACGGCGCTGACGGTGTTGGCATGTAACCTGGTGTGTGGCAAGATGGGGACTCACAGGTAAGGCAGGTAAAGATGTCACAGATGCCAGAGGCAGTAAACACAGTAAAGCAGGAGGTCGGGCTTTAAAACTCACACTTTTATTTCCTGTATTTCTCAAACTGTCTCAGGTTTACTGGAAGAAGATTTAGTTAAAATTCCCTTTTTTACCAGTTACCAGCAAGTTTCTGGTCCCTGCAGATTGTCACCAGTGCCCTGCAGAAACCTCACAACTCATTCAGTGTTTTATTATGTTTTTAAACATGCATTAGTTTCATATTTTTGATTCTTTTAATAACCAATTTTTCAAGATATAATAATGTAACTGTAAAAGAAAAAACCTTCAACTCCAAGCAGTGCTAGTGAAATCATCAGGGAATTACATCAGCTAAGGCTTTGTGTTCTCTGACCAGCTGCAGGTGGCTGTGGGCAGCTGCTAGCAGCTGGTATCATGAAATTGAGCCACACCAAAACCCCCTTTTGCTATTGCATGTTGCGTCAGTTGCAAGTAGGTTACGAGGATGCCAACCTGTCTGCAAACATTTGCCAACTGGTAATGTCATATTTCTTCCCTTCCTGTTCTTTGAAGTATTGACTAAGCTGCAAAACTCGAACAGTGTGTTTTGCTTTAACAGGAGACAAAATTTAAATTCTCCCTTAGATATGCGGATGTAGGCTGCTGGCCGTCCCTACCTGAGCCTGGTTTTACTGGATGTTTCTTCCTGTTAAAAGAGAGTTTTTCAATTCAATTCAATTTTAGTTATATAGCACCAAATCACAGCAACAGTGGCCTCAAGGTGCTTTCTATTGTAAGGTAGACCCTACAATAATACATACAGAGAAAAAGTGTGATTCAATGCAGAGAGGTCTGTTAACACATGTTGAGTGAGAAACGTGACTGAAAAGGAAAAACCCAGTGCATCATGGGAATCCCCCAGCAGCCTACGTCTATTGCAGCATAACTAAGGGAGGATTCAGGGTCACCTGGTCCAGCCCTAACTATATGCTTTAGCAAAAAGGAAAGTTTGAAGCCTAATCTTAAAAGTAGAGATAGTGTCTGTCTCCTGAATCCAAACTGGAAGCTGGTTCCACAGAAGAGGGGCCTGAAAACTGAAGGCTCTGCCTCCCATTCTACTTTTAAATACTCTAGGAACAACAAGTAAGCCTAGGCTTTCTTTATAATATTGTAAGGTTTTTACCCTACAATATAAAGCAGTTTGAAGCAACTGTCGTGTCTTGGAATTATATAAATAAAAGTGTACTGAAAAAAAAAATCTCAGTGAAAATATGTATGTTTGTCCAAACTGAGGAGTGACCCAAGTCTGCTAATGCTCCAGTATCCATCTTGGCAACCTCTGGAGTTCATGAGTTTTCTGGAGAAGGTTTCTGGACGGCACTGGTATCAGCAGAGTGAGTACCACGTTCAACAAAAACACAGATATCAGCTTGGTCTGAAGTTAAAAGTAAAACTTTACCAGACACGTCATGTCAAACGTACACACGCATACACACACTCAATGCATGCACCCAAGAGCTGAAGACACTGTGCAAAAATACCAAAATTACTTTAAGGATATTAAGTGCCAAAGAAAATAAGACTAACTTCATAAATAAACAATAAGATAAAAAAGAAGGAAAAAGGATTAAAAAAAGAGATGGATCATTAACCACAGTTATCACCAACTTTTAACACTGGCCTCAGACAGCCGCATATGGATGTTCGTCCAACAGAATATATATATGTATATATATATATATATATATATATATATATATATATATATAAAAGAGAAAAGATCATAAAAATAATACACATGATTGGATACAGCATAGTTGGACCTTCAAAACATCTGTTTGCAGAGATGTACTCCAGCTCAATAAATGCTAAAAGTTTGAAAGTCTTTTTCAAAAAAAAGTCTCAAATGCATCCACAGGTAGTCCAGGACTGATCAAAGCAATCTTCCAACCTTTAGGAGGTCATAATCCATCACATCCAGCTGTGGACGGGGGGGGGGGGATATCACATAGGAACAGCGTTACTTACAAAGTCCTTTATTCTGCACCATATTCTGACCTTTCTGCAAACAGCTCCATCAGCATGTGTTCAAAGTCAGATAAAAATGTGAGGCCCATATAAAAGATGGACTCAATTTCCTGATGAACCTTCAGTTATGAGTTGTGGAAATTTTGGTCCCATCAGAGTCAGGAAAGGAGGCTAAAGATGACAGTGCTTCGTGGTGGGTTAACGTTTTGACTGAGGGCTGTTTCAGGCCCACCCCTCGCTCACCACTTCCTGTTTCATAACCTGTGACGTCACCGTGGCTACGTCCATCTTTTATAACAGACGATGAAAAACTTGTTTTGTTTGCTGCGACATGTGAAGACTGCACATATAAAACATCTATCTTACACGGCGATGCGACTCTGAGGACCATTCATGAGAAACACAACCACGTCCGCTGTGTCCTTTGCACATATTTTCCCTTCTGGCTCCATGAATGAAAGACTAATCTCACTGCTTTATATCCTGTTACAGTTCTGAGGAAGAGCTGAAGGAAGCTGTGAGAGTCCGTTGATGCTTACTCTCCTCACCATCTGCCCCTGTGCTGCTACTCCAGCTCCTGCTCCACCCTGCAGGGTTTGGGTTAGGCTAACTTGGGCCGTGCTGAAGGAGGTTATTCGGCCACTTCCAGCAATTTGTAGGTTGACTGTGGTGGCATAACTGGCCTTGTGGTTGCCCTGTTTGGTAGGAGATGAAGGTGGAAAGGGTAGTGGTGATGCTGTTGAGGGCAGGGGAGAAGAGACTGAGGACACAGGAGGTGCTGTGGTATAGATTTGAACTTGAGGCGGTGGTTTGATGTGGAATTGGTGGTGTTGGTAGGGGGCAGGTGGAGGAGAGGTCATTCCTGAGGTGGAGAGAGTCAGACTTGAGGAGGTGAGGTTTTGCTCACCGGAGGGTCGGCTAAGGTAGGCGCAGATCAGCTGGCTCCGACAGTTTCCCTCCTGTAACTCGGGATCTTCCCAGTCTATCTGCCTGTCTGATGAAGAAGTGGAGGACACAGGGGTAGGAGACGAGGCACTGATGGTGCAAGTATCGCCTGTATCCGGGATATCCGTTCCATTGTATTTGTTTGAAAGCTCTCGCACATCTGGCCAGGGCACGCTGGTAAAATGCTGCCCACCCCCGGTGCTGTTCCCTGGGGAAAACTTGCTGGATGAGGGTGGGGACTGAAGCCCATTTTCAGGGCTGAGGCATGTGGGTGAGCTGCTGTAAGAGGACCATCCACTCCTTGGACTGACCGGACAGGACTCGTGTTGGCCAAAAGAAGGATGGGCATTTCCACTGAAACCTAGGGACCTTCGGCTGCCGTCTGCCCAGGAACGTCGCTGGGCAGCAGCGTTGAGCCGGGCTGGGCTGGAAGGTCTGTCGGCCAGGCTGGAGGAGAAAGACCTGCGGAGGCTTAGGGAGGTGGTAGGGCAGGGTCCAGAAGGGGAAGATCCTTTGAAACCATTCTGTGGGACAAAGGAGGACGAAGAAGAAGTTGGGAAAGACGCCAATGTTGATGAAAGAGAAGGAGAGGCAGAAGAGGAAACATATCTAGCGTTTCTAGGCTGAGGTGTCGCAACATTATTTGCCCAAACATTCACTGACACACCGATAGGAGGTGGGGAGAGGATCCGCGGGCTCGGATATGAAGAACTCATGGAAGAGGTGGTGGGTAGCTCCAAAGTTAGACCTAATGGGTTATGGGAACTTGCACTTCCTACCCTCGAGCTCCGGGGATGGGGCGGTTTATTTGCCATGGGGGAGGAGAAATTGTGCTGTGGAGGTGGAGAGCAGAGGTGAATGAATGAAGCTGGAGAGGGAGATGGGGACTGAACTCGTGAGTTGGGTTCGGATGCGGAGAAAGGCCGGGCTACACGGTTGTGTGATCCTGACCAGAGAGAATCTTGGGATTGTTGCTTTACCGGGGCTTTACTGCTCCCATTAGAGAATGTCTCCGTCTGTGGACTTACCAACCAACCTCCATTACTGAGAGCACTGTTAAAGCTGCAGCCCACTTGACTGATTGCTGTGCTGTGATTGTTGTTGTTGTTTGAATTCTGTGAAGAACCAGTTTTGCTGTGAAGGAATGAGGGACGTGGTGAAGAGGATGAAGCATAGGCCAGCTGGTAATGGGATGGACTTGGAGAGCGTTGGGAAAGAGAGGGAGGAGAAGATGGCATGAGGGACGGGGAAGTGCAAGAGGTCCGGAGAGTGGACGGTGTGCATCTTGGATGTTGGTACCCATCCTTGGAACATCCTAACTGAGCGCAAGCAGGTGTGCTGGAAGGAGGTTTGGGAGAAGGGGAACGCCGTCGTAAGTGAGAGGAAGGTAAGGAGGGACTCTGATTCACGCTGTTGCGGGCAGTGTTGTCTTTTGCCATACTCTGACTGATGGACTGACTGATACAAGAGGCAGCTAAGGATTTGGTAAATGTGGAGGAAGAAGTGATGGGGGAGGAGCATGTGGGAGAGCGAAGGGTAGAGGATGATGTAGGGGAGGGGGGAGGGCCTCTTACAGATGATGAGGAAGATGCAGGAGAGGGGGTAGACGGGGCTTTCCTGGTTAAAGGGGGAGTCGGAGATAAACTGGAAAGAGCCTTGGAGATGTTGTTTGGGCATACAGGAGTGGGAGAAGGTGCTGGAATAAGCCTGAATGGTGAGGAGCAAGGTGGTGCTCGTACTGAGGAGGTAGGAGGAGCTCTATGAGGAGACGGAGAGCGGTGTCTCAGGCTGGGTTTGAAGGCTGAGGGGGCAGAGGTGCCCTGGTCAGGGGTGGTAATAGCTTGGGTAGGTCTCTCCTCCTGAGTCTTGAAGATTGGAAGTTTGGTCGGGCATCCTGGCTCTTTTGGGTCCCTGTAAGTTACAGAGAAGCACAGATTTAAAAACATCTAGTTTATTGAATTAAATAAAAAAATCACTGCAGTTATATTTAAAGAAGCCTCTCTGACATGGACATTTAGGCTCCTTGTTGCCAGCAGCCAGTCACAGAAACACATCATTTGTTCCCATTTCTTTAAATGAATCCACGAAAAATGTCAAAAATAACGATAAAGATAGTTTGACATGAAATACTATTTTTGCACCAACAAACTGATCAGCTGTTAGCTGAGAGTATTTTTTAGCATGGCGTGCAGTGCAAAAGGAGAGATTTGATGCCTAAAAACCTATCTACAGTGTCTGAAACGATGTCCATAAGAAAGACTTGTGGGAGCCAAGTTAAGATAGTTCATATGTTCGTATGTTCATATGTTTAGTATTTATATTTCGCTGTTGTTAAGCTTGTTTGTGTAATTAATAATTTAGGAAGTAAATGCATGTTTATGGTGGAACTAAAATTATTTTATTGCTGTGTTGGTTTGGTTACGTAGTACCATGAATACATGTGCCTTAAAGACTCATGTTAATAGTAAAATCCGGGCATCACGGATGTATGCAAATTAGCGCATGCGGTGCGGGAGGGGGGAGAGAGAAAAGAGCTAATACAGCATAAGTTATACGCGGCAGCAGGGTAGAACAGAGCCACACGGTTTTCCTACCGTAGTAGGTTATTTTGTTGAGGATAAGTTAACCTGACCACTCCTGTACGATGCAAACTGTGGAATAAATTTTTTGTTACATCGTTTCACATCGGAGTCCCGTGGAGTTCTTTTTCCTCTTCAAACTGACGTAGGCGAGTGAGGCACGGGAAAACTGGTCTCACGGCTATACAAGACTTTTGCACAGTACTGTATAAAACGTTTTGGTGGTAACAGAAAGTTGTAATGTGACAAACAAAGGTAAATTATGTGGCTGAAGGCAAATTCTTCTGCTGATCAGAAGCCAAATACAATTTAGTCTGGCTTGAAATAAAGTGCCAAAGATTATAAGATCAAGAGAACCTCGAGGCATACGCTTTAATGAAAAACATTTGTCCTGGCTTGAACTTCACATTCGTATTAATAAAGCCACATTTCATTTCTTATATAAAAGAAGAAAAAAGAAGCAGATCAAAATATGTTCAACTGAAAAGCACGGGCTAGGCTTGCTGGTTTATTAGGGTTTAGAGTTCATAAAGAGAGACCAGATTCCCCTTATTGGCCTCCTATTATCAGATTATTATTATTATTATTGCAAAAACTTTTCCAATTGCTCACGGAATGTCTAAAGTGGAGTTATTCTGCTCATTCCCTGCTGCATGCTTTTAGTTATTTAACTGTGCATGATTCACACTTCAAAAATATCCTTCTTATCTCATACTGGGCCTTAGTTCAGCTCTTGACTGCCAGTCATAAACTGTGGGAGCTCTCAGAGCAGTGTGAGCTTGCACAGGTTCTGGGTTTTCTGCACTTTTGCTTGTCAGTTATCAGGTCCATACACACCTGTGGTCACCTTCAGGCATGCTATTGACATTCGGGGGATCAGATGAAGCCCTTTTGCCCAGCGTCGTCAGCAGGTCGAGCGGCCTTTGGCTGGTGAATGTTGGGAGATGGTCTTCAGACTGCAGCTGCGTGGGATTCGATGGACTTGGTTCATTTTCTCTTAAACTGTGAAGCCCTGGGGTTTCTGTGAGTGCGCGACAGCTTACGTGTGAAGAGCCAGAGGCTGTGAGTAAGGGAAGACTCTGGGAAGGCTGAACAGGAAGCTCTCCTAAGGGTTTCCATTCACCAAAGCGCCCAGCTGAACTCTCATCGTTGGAGCGTTCCTCCGCTGATGTCTTCTGCGGACGCTGGTTTCGCAGCACAGTGCTGCCCTCCTCTGTTTCTCTCTGCTCTCTGCTCGGCCCTGGGTGAGGTCTTGCAGAGCTGTTGCACTTTCCTGGAGACGTGTCTGCATTTGCATTTCCTGTGCAAACACTGAATTCAGGCGCTGCGTAAACATGCACGTCTTTGCTCAGCGTATCCTTGTTATCTGTGGAGCTGTGTTCTACTCTAGCTTGTACACATTGTTCGGCTGCTGCGTCCTGCTTGTCTTTGTCTTGGTTATCTCCATCTTTGGTCACTTTTCTGCAGTGCTCAGCACACAGACGTGGCTCCGAGGGAGCGGGTTGGGTGATGATTTCTCCGGACTCTCTGGCTGAATAAGCATGGTGCCGACCACTCTGCTGCTCCGGCCTGCAGGCAACCACAAGGAGAAAAGTAGTAGGAATGAATCTGCTGCTGCTGCTCTGAACTGCAAACCAAATTTAGCTAATAATAATTTCAATGTGCACCATGCTGAGCCTATAAAATGCTTCATTAGAAAGACCATTACACGTCATGCTTGTGGTTTCTGTTGGATCCGAGCTTCACTCCTTCTGCCTTCCATCTTTTATAAACATTTGGTCATTTACCATGGTACTGACTAATGTTTACTCATTTATGAATATGATTAACCATAATTTATCATCTCAACTCATTTTTGTACTCAATCCTTTATTTTTATAGTCCTTTCATTTTTACTTAATTAGTAAAGTACTCACACATCTGGATGCACCTCCCTGTTCTCATTCAGGAGGTCATCTCTGGAAGAGTCGTTGTTACTGGCAGCGCAGCACAAACTGGAGCTCCAGTCTTCAGCTTGTGTCCTGAGATGCTGAATGGTTGTTGTAGAAGATGAGGATGCTCCAGGTGAGGTGTACCTGTGCTCATAGCTGTTCACCTGGGTCAGACTGGATGATTGGTTGCTTAACAAAGGGGCTGGATTTTCTTGAGGTGTGGTGGAGGTCTGGGAAGTTTCACTCAGAGTACAGCCTACACCAGAGTCTCTTTCTCTGGTCAAAGCAGAGATGAAGTCTCTCGGCCTGGAGAGGCTAAATCCATTCGTCTGCTGGGTGGTCATCTGTTCTTTGACGAACACATGACCAAACAACTGAGGCTCAACTGGCTCCATCGCAGCCTCCTGGAAATCTGAGAAAAACAATGAAATATAGAGTATGAACCATATCATATAGACTATTGGAATCGGGCCATATTGGGAGTCGTTAATCTGGCGAGAAATGAATCCGTTTAGTATGGGTGGGGCTTTATATTTATACGACCAGTCCATATGATGGGCGGCGCCCACAGACGCAGCGGCTCACTGCTCCTCACGTTCGGTGCTTTGTTTTTTATACTTTCTAAGTGTATATGTGTTTTTTACTCCTCTATATCGAGTAGAGTCCACTTACAGTCGTCAGGACCTTTTGAGTTTGGGATTACGCTGTGCAAGGAACATTATGTCAGACTATCACCACTTCCACGGCATTGCGTAGGACATAATAAGAACTCCAGAGTCTCCGTAGTTGGTTCTTCCCAGCGGCAAGCCAAAGAGGAAATGTAAACAAAGGAGGCAAAAGCATGGCTGCTGGGCCGGCCCACTAGAAACAAACATTTAAGCCACTGCTTCCAAGTATTTTCCTGTCCAACAAAATAGACGAACTGGGATTACAGACTGCAGTCAACAGGTGTGTATGGGACAGCAGGATTATACTGCTCACAGAGACTTGGCTGCAGCAAAACACAGTGGACAAAGCCTACAGCAACATCCAAAAAGGCTACAGAGCAGCCCCTCTACCACATCAAGGTTTGTTAGACCACATTTCCAAACTGCTCATCCCTGCATACACGTTAGGAGGAGACACACCCCCCCCCCCCCCCCCCCCCCCCCAGCCACAAAGAAAACCTGGCCAGAAGGTGCATCACATCAGCTGCAGGACTGGACGGTGTTTGAATACCTGGACCTCGAAGAGCACACAGCATCAGTGCTCTCATATATTAACTTCTGTGTCAACAGTGTCACTGTGGACAAACGTCTCCGGGTGTATTCCAACCAGAAACCATGGATGACTAAAGAGGCATCAGAGAGGCCAAGGCAGCGCACAACAGGAAGATTGAAGACCACTTCAGCAATAACAACTCAGGACAGGTATGGCAGGGAGTTCACCACACCACCATCTCTCACCTGGAACAACAGGGGCGTTACGCCAGGCTGCTCTTTCTTGACTTTAGCGCTGCTTTTAATTTGATATTCCACAGACAGACTAATAGATATCGGACTTCCTTCTACCACCTGCAGCTGGATCAGAGACTTCCTCTGAGACCGTGGACAGAGTGTTACACATACACTCACTCTTTTTTATTTTTTTATTTTTTGTATTTATTAAGTTACTGTGTTGTCTTGTTTGTGTTGTGCATAATGCCGACGTGGGATGAGCACTGACAAAAAAGAGTGATCTTATCTTATCTTATGCTAACACAATAATTTGGTCCTGGACTGTCTTCAAAAAACCCAAAGAAACAGCATCTCAGAGGAAGTGTTAGAAAAGGCAGCTTACCTTGTGTGAGGCTCTCTGCTGTCTGTATTGTCCTCTCTTCCTGGATCTCTTTGGTCTTCCAGCTCATGGTTTGAATCTGGTTCTGGTCTTTAGTTTGAATCTGACATTGCTGCCTTTGTGTTATGTTTTGGGTTTGAACTTTGACCATGGAGTAAGTTTGGGTTGCACATCTCGACTCTGACTGACCGGTTTCTGTTTCATGTTGTTTTTGGTACTCAGCTGTAACTGGAGCTTCAGCCTGTATCTGACTTCTACTTTGGCTCGGGCTTGAGGGTCCAGACAGTCTAGCAGAAACCACCGATTGGTTCCGTCCACTACCGGAGCGTTTTTGATGCAGGGGGACCTTCATGGTGCTGGCTTTGGCACTGTACATTCGAGCCAGTGTTTGGACCTTGCTTAGAATACGCTCTGAGTTTTCTATCAGCACAGGGTCTACCACAGGGTTCGCTTCAAATAACCCGATGCCAGCCACATCCGATCCCATGGTCTCAAACAGGGCTCGGTTAGCAGTGACAATCCTGGAGTGGCGAGACCATCGACCCACTTTTATCTGACTGGGAAGGTCCTCGAGGTTCCCAATGGCCTTTGCTTGGTCTCTGTTTCCGGTTCTGGTCCAGATGTTCTGGGTTTTTGTCTCAGGTTTTTGGCACGTATTCACAGGTGTAGAGGTTTCTTCGTGGCTTCCATTAGCTTCTGTTGAGCCTGGTGGGTTAGCTTCATGCCCATTTGCAATAGCTTGGTTTCCAGCACCAGGTATGGTTGTTTGATCTCTGGACTCTCCTTCCATCTTCTCCTCCCGTCTTTCCACCAACGATCCTTTGCAGACATTCTCATTTTGATCCTGAATCTTTGTTTCTTCTCCAATAGGTCTGATTTGGTTTGAGTGCAAATTTACCAGATTTGGAGTCTCTTCGTCGTGACTCGCAGAAGAGGATGAAGACTTGACTCGGTCCTCTCCTTGAAACTCCAAAGAGCTCAATGGTTTATCAGCCTGTCCATCGCTCTTTGCATCTGCTAGTACTGGAAATGGGGAAGAAACTGGACCAGAGGAAGAAAGGTGCTCCCTATCAGTATGTCTTTCTGGTTCTTCGAACTTGGACAGTCCACTTTCTGACTCCCACTGGTGACCACCGACATCAAAGCGTGACATGGTCTCCTTTACCAAGCCAGAGGGAATTTGTGAGAAACTGTTTCTCCTTTTTGACCCTACTTCTTCAGCAAGCTCTTCATCCTCTTCCTCGCCCTCTTCAGCCTCAGCTGCTGCCTCATAGTAACTTCTTATCTTTTCAATGATCTTCTTATCTCTCTTGGTGAGGTGGGAACCTCTCGTAGGTGGATGGTATCTCTTGTTGGGCTGATTAGAGGCTCCTAGATTTGAGGAGGAAGTTGTGGACTCTGGCTTTTCTTCTTCTATCGGTATGACTTTGTTTTTGCTTTCTTCCTCTTCTGAGATGAATCGATGAAGGTCTAGTGTTTGGGGTGGCATGATCTTGTGTCTATCCTCGTTTTCACTCGTTTTCGTCTTCTCTTTATCATTTTCTTGTACTTCTCCAAGCACTTCCACTCCCTTTTCCACCTGACTTTCTGCAACTTGAATTTCTTGGACTTCACTTTCTGTTGTCTCATTTTCTCCTGTCTGACTTTGGACGATGTCATCCTCAATCTCTGCTCTTTCCTGTTCCTGTGGCATTGTGGGTGTTTGTTCTTGGCTGGAGGTGACTGGAGGCAGCGGGCAGGTGAAGTTGGTCTGGTTAGATGGAGGCTCTTTGGGCTGATCCTGGATCTGCACCGGGAATAAAAGTAAGAAGAAACAAACAGTCATATGAACCCTAGCATGTGCTAATGTAGCTGGTGGGATATGGACACCCACCAGTGCGTTAGTTAACAGTTTAGTGAATATTTTAAAGAAAAAGAGGGAAATCACTGGAATTTGTTCAAATATCTGCCTGAATTTGGTTTGTTTGGTTAAATTAATCAAATCTAACTTGAACAAGAACGTGCAGTAAAGGAGTTGTTTGCTTGAGGTCGTTGGTAATGGATGGTCTATCTTAAGGCTCTTTCCTGCTAAACATGTAATTTGTCATGTGATAAGATTTTAAGCCACAATTTTCAGATGTCAAAACCCAGGATTTGACCTCTTTATACATGAGGTTTCAAAAAGGGGGTCTTCAGTAAAACAGTGAATAATCAATGACATCGCAACATGGTGTGACAGTTTCACTGAATCTAAACAAGTATGGCTAGAAAAAAAATTATATAGTCCACTTGAGGCTAACTCAGACTCGTGTCCTTAAACGTGGTTGACCACACGTCAAGTTATGGTGGGTGTTCTGTTTTCTAACCGTCAAGTCAGTGTGGATGGCAGCGAGCCCCTCTCTGGCTCTACTCTGGTTGATGAACTCCAGGATCTCCTCTGTGATGGACAGAGTGGGAGGAGGACTGAAGGGGGTCAGCTCCTCTTCCTCCTCCTTCTCCTCCTCATTTAAACAAAAATGAAAATACACCATTAAAATGATGCTATGAGAGTTTGATACAGTCCTGTTTTCAAACCTACTATCTGTGCACAAGTTTGATTAAAGACATTTTATTATATTACTGTAGTGGGGTTGCAGTGGGAGTTGGCTCAACTCAGGGCTCCTGTAGGTTTCCATCTATCTGTCCATCCATCCATCCATCCATCTGTCTATTCACTCATCCATCCATCTGTCTATTCACTCATCCATCCATCCATCCATCCATCCACCCATCCATCCGTCTATTCATGCATCCATCCATCCATTCACTCATCCATCCATCCATTCACTCATCCATCCATCCATTCACTCATGCATCCATCCATCCATCAGTCTGTCTGTTCACTCATCCATCCATCCGTCTATTCACTCACTCATCCATCCATCCATCCATCTATTCACTCATCCATCCATCCATCCATCCGTCTATTCATGCATCCATTCACTCATCCATCCATCCATTCACTCATGCATCCATCCATCCATCAGTCCGTCTGTTCACTCATCCATCTATTCACTCATCCGTCCATCCATCTATCTATTCACTCATCCATCCATCCATCTATCTATTCACTCATCCATCCATCCATCCGTGTATTCACTCATCCATCCGTGTATTCACTCATCCATCCATCTATCCATCCATCCATCCATCCATCCATCCATCCATCCATCCATCCATCTGTCTATTCACACATCCATCCATCTGTCTATTCACTCATCCATCCATCCATCCATTCACTCATCCATCCATCCATTCACTCATCCATCCATCCATTCACTCATGCATCCATCCATCCATCAGTCTGTCTGTTCACTCATCCATCCATCCATCCATTCACTCATCCATCCATCCATCCATCCATCCATCCGTCTATTCACTCACTCATCCATCCATCCATCCATCTATTCACTCATCCATCCATCCATCCATCCATCCATCCATCCATCCATCCATCCATCCATCCATCCATCCATCCGTCTATTCATGCATCCATTCACTCATCCATCCATCCATTCACTCATGCATCCATCCATCCATCAGTCCGTCTGTTCACTCATCCGTCCATCCATCTATCTATTCACTCATCCATCCATCCATCCGTCTATTCACTCATCCATCCGTGTATTCACTCATCCATCCATCTATCCATCCATCCATCCATCCATCCATTCACTCATCCATCCATCCATCCATCCGTCTATTCATGCATCCATCCATCCATCCATCCATTCACTCATCCATCCATCCATCCATTCACTCATCCATCCATCCATTCACTCATGCATCCATCCATCCATCAGTCCGTCTGTTCACTCATCCGTCCATCCATCTATCTATTCACTCATCCATCCATCCATCCGTGTATTCACTCATCCATCCGTGTATTCACTCATCCATCCATCTATCCATCCATCCATGCATCCATCCATCCATCCATCCATCCATCCATCCATCCATCTGTCTATTCACACATCCATCCATCTGTCTATTCACTCATCCATCCATCCATCCATTCACTCATCCATCCATCCATTCACTCATCCATCCATCCATTCACTCATGCATCCATGCATCCATCAGTCTGTCTGTTCACTCATCCATCCATCCATCCATTCACTCATCCATCCATCCATCCATCCATCCATCCATCCGTCTATTCACTCACTCATCCATCCATCCATCCATCTATTCACTCATCCATCCATCCATCCATCCATCCATCCATCCGTCTATTCATGCATCCATTCACTCATCCATCCATCCATTCACTCATGCATCCATCCATCCATCAGTCCGTCTGTTCACTCATCCGTCCATCCATCTATCTATTCACTCATCCATCCATCCATCCGTCTATTCACTCATCCATCCGTGTATTCACTCATCCATCCATCTATCCATCCATCCATCCATCCATCCATTCACTCATCCATCCATCCATCCATCCGTCTATTCATGCATCCATCCATCCATCCATCCATTCACTCATCCATCCATCCATCCATCCGTGTATTCACTCATCCATCCATCCATCCATCCATCCATCCATCCATCCATCCGTCTACTCACTCATCCATCCATCCATCCATCCATCCATCCATCCATCCATCCGTCTACTCACTCATCCATCCATCCATCCATCCGTCTACTCACTCATCCATCCATCCATCCATCCATCCGTCTACTCACTCATCCGTCCATCCTGACATCAGGTCAGCACTAACGCAGATACATCCTCCTCTGAGGCTGCAGTGCTGACGAGTGCTAGCACAAGCTAAAGTTACCTCCTCCTTGTTCGGTCGTAGCTGAGGCTTCAAACTGGCGCCGTCCCGCTCGGACTCCACCTCTATGACGGAGGAGGCCAACGTGCTGCTGCTGCCTGCTGAGCCCAGGCTGTCTGCGTGGCACAGCTCGCTTTCACTGCCCGCCTGCTGTTACAGTAACAGTTTTCTTTAGATTTACAGCCCAGCATAAACACTATAAAACCAGCAGTGCAAACATCATCACTGTTCAGCGGGTCCAAACTGAAATCACTGAAATCACCCTCAAACTACAGACATACTTCTAAATGTACATAAATATACATATATACATATATACATATATAATGCATATATGTATTATGTAATACATATATTGACATAAATGTGAATGTTCATGTTTAAATTTCCTCCCATTCCCTCCCCGACATGCTCAGCACCCAACAAATTTATGAAGCGATAATAATAAGCTGGGCCAGCTAGACCTCATGAAAATAGGAATAACTGTACAGATTATAAAAATAAATAATAACTATTATCACAAGAAATCTTTAAATATTCATAAAAACAACAAACACAACTGTGTTTATATGCTGATGTTATTGTGATAGTGAATAAAACGATGTAGTTGAGATGTTGGATCTTTGATGGTTAATGAAGCGTTTAATAGCTGAGCTGCACATTTGCCAGAAATCTGAACGCGTCTCACCTTCATAGCTGGGAGATTCCCGGGTGGAGCGAAGCGGTGGGGCGAGACGGGTGACAGATGCCGTGATGGACGAGAACAAAGAGAACGATGTTATCAGAGTGTTATTATTGTTTTCAGGCACTTAGCAACTTGGCATCTGAAACTACATAACGACAAGTTTCATGTTTGAACAATGCTTGAGCCAGCGCTGCAGGCCCGAGCCAAACCCACACCCGGAGAGCTGCAGGAAACATGAGCCCGGTCTAATTTGCTGCTTGCAGTCAACGACATATCCATATCGGCGCAAACACATCTCCAAGTTCAAACATGTCCCACTGTGGCAACCCCTCAGCTTTGCAGCTGTCAGCTTTCTCTTTCAGAAACAGACGTGATGTTTCAGAGCTCATCTTTCAGATTTCTGCACTTCAGCTGGTAAATGTCACTCCAGGAGCAACAGCGCCCCCTGGCTGTGGAACTGCACCATTTCTATTCACAAGTTGTGAAAAACAAGTTGTGGTGAACAGCTGCTGTTAGTTACTGAGATCCAGGCCCAGAACCAAAGTCCGCACACTTGGACTCGGAGACTGGTTCCCCATGAGCACCGCCCAAACGATTACCCACAATTCATTTATCGCTGCGACACTAAACCTGGGTTTGTAACAAACGCACAAACATGCACAGAAGGACCAATCCACTGGAAAACGGACGTTTTCTGGAAAGCAGAGGGATTATTCACCAATACTGTTTTTGGATTTGTCTTAATTATTTAGTTTTGAAGTAAAACGAGTGTGGGTGAAAGATGGAAGAAAGTCCGCAGTTTTGCCAGAAAACATTAGCCAGGTCTAAGCGCCCCATCCCGGCTCGCGCCGTCGTTTGCAGTGGAGGAATCTCTGTGGGAGCTTTCACTGCTGCTCCACCTCCACGTGACACAGGAGCTGTGGCAACTTTAAAACCCGATGAACTAAAAGAACGATCTTATCAGCGACGGCTTTTTCAACCTCCATCAGAGAAATCAGACACAGTTCATTTCTGATTTCTTTATGTTTCATTTTAGCTCTCAGGGTGATGTTTGGGTTCGGGCCTCATCATCTGAATAAGAGTCTCGTCTCACCGTTGGAATGAAACACTGCTTCGATGTCTTTGGCAGGAGCTGGAACAGAGGAAGAGAGGCTGGTTATTGCAACATAATAGTTACTGTTACACAACACGACACTTGGTCTCATGGAAACGAGAAAGAGAACATGTTTTTGAGTTTCTCTCTGTTTGCTCCTTTTTCCTGCAGGTTTCCTGCGTTCACTCTCTCATTATGTCAGGAATCTTCATCTTACTGACTGGAATACGTTCACCCACACAGACCTGGACCAGTACGCCTCACCTGTACTGGATTACATCTCCAGAACTACAGACAGTGTCACCACCCAGAAACGGATCACCATGTACCCCAGCCAGAAGCCTTGGATGAACCGGGATGTTCGTCTCCTCCTGAAGGCCCGCAACACCGCCTTTAGGTCAGGAGATGCACACGCCTACAGTACCGCCAGGGCTAAGCTAAAGAGGGGTATCAAAAAAGCCAAACACCATTACAAAAAGAAGGTAGAAGAACACTTCTCCAACTCCAACTCCCAACGCATGTGGCAAGGACTCCAGACCATTACAGACTACAGGACCACCAAACCCTCCCCCACATCCTCTGATGTCTCCTTCCTCAGCTCAGCGAGGGAATCCAACAACTACAACCAAAGCAGACATGACGCCGGACCACCACCCACTGACTCTCTCTCCCACCGATGTAGGAGCGGTGCTGAGCAGGATTAATGTCCACAAGGCTGCAGGTCCTGATGGCATCCCCGGGCGTGTTCTCAGAGCGTGTTCTGGGGAGCTTGCAGGAGTGCTGACAGACATATTCAACCTGTCCTTGGCCCATGCTGTGGTACCGGCCTGCTTCAAATCCACCTCCATCGTCCCGATAACCCAAAAACTCTAAACCATCAAGCCTCAACGACTACCGCCCAGTAGCCCTCACCCCCATCATCACAAAGTGCTTAGAGCAGCTGGTCCTAGCACACTTCAAATCCTGTCTCCCACACAGCACAGAGGATGGAGTCTCCATCACGCTGCACTCTGTCGTCTCACACCTGGACAACAACAACACCTACGCCAGAATGCTGTTTATAGACTTCAGTTCAGCGTTCAATACAATCCTCCCCTCACAGCTCATCAGGAAACTGACAGACCTGGGCATCAGTTCCCTCATGTGTAAATGGTTACTGGACTTCCTGACCAACCACCCCCAACATGTCCGGCTGGATAACCGCTGCTCATCAACAATCACGATGAACACCGGTGTACCACAAGGCTGTGTGATGAGCCCTTTCCTCTACTCCCTCTTCACCCACGACTGCAGACCTGCTGATGGTTCCAACACCATCATTAAGTTTGCAGATGACACCACAGTGATTGGCCTCATCAGTGACAACGATGAGACCGCCTACAGGGAGGAGGTGGATCGTCTGGCTGAGTGGTGCAACAGAAACAACCTGCTGCTTAACACTGAGAAGACCAAGGAGCTCATCGTGGAGGAGGAATGCTGACCCACATCCACCCATCTACATTAAGGGGACGGCTGCGGAGCGTGTGAGCAGCTTCAAGTTCCTGGGAGTCCACATCTCCGAGGATCTCATCTGGACGACCAGCTGCTCCAAGCTGGTCAAGAAGGCTCACCAGCGCCTCTTCTTCCTGAGGACTCTGAGGAAGAACCACCTGTCCTCAGACATCCTGGTGAACTTCTATGCTGCACCATCGAGAGCATCCTGACCAACTATATAACAGTTTGGTACAGGAACTGCTCTGCCTCGGACCAGAAGGCGTTGCAGAGGGTTGTGAAAACTGCCCAGCGCATCGCCGGAGCACCACTTCCTGCCATAAATGACATCTACAGGAAGCGGTGTCTGAAAAGGGCTGGGAAAATCATCAAAGACCCCAGTCACCCATCACATGGACTCTTCACCCTCCTGCCCTCTGGGAGGCGCTACAGGAGCCGCCGGACTAAGACCACCAGGTACCAGAACAGCTTCTTTCCCACAGCTGTCAGACTCCTGAACTCTGCCTCCTGACATCTGACCCACATTAAACTCATGGACTGAACATACACACACCCACAACCACCTACACACACACAATGGACAAAAACAAACAAATGGACAACTGTACCCTCATACACACAATAATAACATGGTCTGAACCACCACTCACAACCACCAGCACTTTATATAGCCTCTGTAGAAATTAGCCACATATCTCACTGATCTAAACTGCACTACTGTAAATGCTGCATAGACAATCATACTGTACAATACAATAATTATAATTCTACAACTGTTTATAACTTACATATTTCATATTTCTGTATAATTTTCATATTTATATCCTGTTCATAGCCTGTACATAGCTTGTACACTCACTACAGCCTTATTATACTTATAGTTATAGCATATTCATAACATACCTTCATACCGTGTACATTGCAACATACCCATAATAGACCCATATTTTGTAATATATCTATATTATTGCTAATATATATTTGTAATATATTTATATCATGGCTAAAGCACTTCTGGATGGATGCAAACTGCATTTCGTTGCCTTGTACTTGTGACATGTGCAATGACAATAAAGTTGAATTCTATTCTATTCTATTAATTAAAAGGACAATCTCATAATCTCCCCAGCTGTGTGTCACACAGTTCAGTTTAACATCTGGAGATGAAGAGAGTGTGAAACGTCTGCCGTCGGGGTCGAGTTGAATCCAAGCTGCAGATATACACATGCAGACGCACGATTGGTCGCTGTCGCTCACCAGGACAATGACTCATAATGGTCATAAGTTAGAGCTGCTTCCACGATGCAGAACTCTGAGCTGCAGTGTTTCAGGTTACTGTGAGTCACCGTTTGGATAAAGTCAGTTTCACTTTCCCTGCTGCTTCGTTGTGTCTTCTCTTTGATTAGAGCATCAAAAAGCAGATGTTTGCTGTTTTATACGAATAAAGGGTGGAGACACCTCTGAGCCTGAGCTGTGGCTGAAGCCTGTCTGAGTACCTGACTGCCTCCTGGTGCGTCGGTACGGCAGGTTTCCCTCCAGCAGCAGAGGCAGGTTCTTCCTGGACTTCTCCGGCGTGTACATCAGCAGCTCTGGAGGCTCTGCAGGGACAAACAGAGCAGAAAGAGACCCTCGTGTTAGGGTTGAAATTCAAACTGTCCCGTTCCTGGTGTGATAGCCTACATGACTGTGAGCTGCCTTAAATTTTGGGTGCACAAAAGTTGATAATATTATCAAAAGGTTTCTCAAACAGTTAAGACGAGGTGATCGGGTCTGCCATTTGGAATAGACACAAACCTAGACACAAATAAATTCATCCTTTTAATATGTGAGCCACGCGTGACGACAGACGAGTGGAAATAATTTATAACGCTCCACAAGTAACTTGGAACTAACGAGCCAATTTAGTCACATGACTGAATTAAAAAGAGTGCCCCAGCGAGGCTGGACGAGGTCAGGCAGTCAGACCGATGGGAGGAAGAGGAAGAAGCTTCGTCAGCTGCAGACTGGGGAACAAAAGGCTCGACTCAGGTAACAATGTGGACGTGAAGACATTTTATTTCAGCCCCCTGCAGGATAAGCGTGGGGCGGTGTGGCTCCTCCCTCGTGGTTTTTCAGATTCTTAGATTTAGTAATGCAGCGGGGTGGGGGTCAAACTTTTGCACAGTTGTTGTGCAATTGCCCAGGGGGGCCGTGGCCCCCAGGCTCTCGGAGCTGACTGTGTGCTGGAGATCACTGCGTGGGTTCAGGAACACGTCACCGTAAGCAGGGACCGCCGTCACCTCTGCAGCCACACGTGAAGCTCGACCTCCACCACGCAGAGCTCAGACGGAGGCTGCTATCAGCACTCAGTTCAAAGCTAGCATCCATGACGGGGCCATTAGTGCACTGGCAGGGGTAACCAGGCCATCTGAGAAGGTCCCAGTAATGATGACGCACACCTTCGGGTTCAGAAGCTCTCAGAGAACTTTTTCTTTTTTCAGTCACATGCCAAACCTGCACCCTGCTCGCTTTCCACGAACCAGTGCGCCGGCTGAACTGACCCGAGTACAGATCAGATCTGCTGCTGACTTCATGCAGGCAAAAACACCCGAGTCGTATGAAGCAGGTTTGGAAGACACGTCCGGCGTTCTTAAAGGAAGTGTACTGAAGCTCGGCTCAGAATGAGCACATATCCTTCAGAAAACTTTTATTTATATCCAGTCTGTGCGTCCACTTAAACAGACGTTAGATTAATGCACAGCTTTCCCCATTTTTGGAAACGTGTTACAAACAAGTCGCAGTCATGAGCTGTGAGCAGGAGAAGAAGATGAGGACTGACCCTGACCTGACTGACGCCTGCCTCGGTGATAGGCGTGGATGTCGTCCAGCCGGGGAGACGCAGATGACTTCTTCAGGTGGTCCTGCTCGAACTGAGGAGCTGAAACACAGGAAGTGATGTCACCCCATCTGCAGAGGCTGAAAACTGTTATACAAGCATGCTGAATATGTGTGTGTGTGTGTGAGACTCACACTGACAGAAGTTGTCTCCCAGGACCTGCCTCGCCTGGAAACGATCAGTGAATCAGTCAGACGTGTGAGCAAAGACAAATCCTCACATTAACCAGGTGGATTTAAATGAACAGGTGAGACGCTGACTCGAGTCAGCTGGCTGGATGTGGGATGTTAAATATTCAGAGTCAGTGTGTCCACTGTAACCTGGTTACAAACATGGATGTATCACCATCCTGCTCATGTTACAGGACATCTGCTGCTCCTTACTGTTTACACCAGCAGGGGGCAGCAAAGATCTACAAAAGCTACTAACGCTGCACTCTTTACTAAACTCTACTGCTGCTGCTGGGAGCACGACAACATACATGTTTTCTCGATCTTTGCTGTGAACATTACAAAGAGCCGCTCAGGTACAGATCGCGCTCTCACTGCAGTTCAAAGCTTCAGTGTTTAGGGTTCACTGGCTCCTGCTGTCAGTGAAGACCTGATGAACTGTTACATCCAATCAGCTGCTAACAGAGGCAGTAAAGCCACCACAGCCAGGTCTACTCAACAATCAGATCTCCTGTGAGCAGCAATATGCTTCAAACCACAGTGATCGGTGCTGAACTTCACCTGTGGGCAGGTAAGAGTCAACATCTAATGTAAGTGACTTTGGACGGTGGGGAGAACATGGGAGCTTCACACAGGAAGACCAGGACATCTGAACCTTCCTGAATCCTTCCTTCACTCCTGCTTACCTTGTGTGGGAGTGATGCGGGATGGTTTTCGACGATCAGCCTCTTGAGGTAGTGCACCCACAGTCGCTTCTCCTCCTGATTCTTTGTCTGCAGAACAAAAAAACAGGATCCAGATACAAACAGTGAGGTCGCTGCATCTGAGATCATAAAACAGGAAAGTCTGATTTGGACCCAGATTTAAGGCGGAGACTCGAGGTTTCCCTCACCTGGACTACATGCTGCTGTTTGGGAATGGTCTGGTCGGACACTCGGAAGCACAGCGGGTCCTTCAGATTCTCCACCAGCAGGAGATTACAGCACTGCAGGTGGAGGAGCAGACACAGAGACAAACGTGAGGAACCCTGAAGGTCAGAGTATCGCTGTAGCGATGAGCCTCTGTTTCCTGGGAGGTCGCATGTGTGTTTGTTGTGATGCAGGAGTGCAGACACAACCCACGACGGCCTCAAACGTGTTGTTACTTACAAAAATATGTGTGCTGTAGACAAACTGCTCCATCCTCTTCTTGGCGATCAGCAGCATTTTATCGAACAGGAAGAACGCTCTCTCCTTCTTCACCCTGTGGACTTTAAAGGAACCTTCAAGAACCAGCTCGCCGAACCCGCCGAGGTCCGGCCCAGTCCAGTTCACCAGCAGGGACTCGATTTCCTGGAGAGAGACATCGGTGAAAGGTCACAGGCTAACCACAGTGGAGTGAACCCGACCTAAACCTGCTGATCTGCACTGATCCTTCATCTTCAGAAAGGTTCTTTGGAAAAGCACAGCATTCTCTAGAGAACCAATGAGCACCTTTAAAGAGCTGCATCCAGATCACTCTGATCCAGTTTTCTCAAAATGCCTGCATGGGTCACAAAGTTCTCAGTGCTGAAGGCAACTGGACGTCTTTAGGTTCTCAAAGATGTTTCACCTCACACCTGAAAGGCTTCATCGGTTCTCAAAGCAGATGGGGGTCCCAGCTATGCAACATCTAGCTAGGTAACATGCTAACTAAGCTAACTCGCTAACTAGCATCAACTTGCTAGTGATTGCTCCAAAGCTCAGCTAAATCTGGTCACAAAACGATGGCTAACATGCTAACAATGAAACCTGCAAATATGGAGTCCACAAACTCATATGGTAGCCGTATCCATCTTTTTTATACAGTCTTTGTTAATAACTGCTGAATGGTAGCTCATAGGTAGACCAAAGATGTCCAAGTCGTTCTACATCGTGGGCCACATGGACCGGACTAGTGAAACATCCTCATTCTGTCAGTGTAAAGACGTTTAACTGAAACATCGTCATATAAGAAAAAGACGAGTAACTTCAACAGGACATCTCAGATTGCGCAGATAAAAAAATCAATGAAAGAAATCTGTCAGCATGGTTCTTTGAGCTGTCGGGAGTAAATGTGTCATTTTGTTTTTTATTGTGGACTCGTCGTAAAAAGCTGAACTATCATGAAAAACAGGAACTTTCACGTTACTTAATTACTTTGAGTAGTATCAGTGCCCTCCTTCACATCTTCCAGAGCCATCTAGTGGGCCACTTTAGAGTCTTTGCTGGGCCGATTCTGGCCCTCGGGCCTTATATTTCTCAGCAGCTGTTTTCATGTTGTGGTCCTGCTTCATCATCGTTACCTGCAGCCGCACAGCGTGCTCCTGTTTCCTCTTCATGTCGTTGATGTACCAGGCGACTGCTGTCATGGTAACGATGGCATCCTCCACGACCTCATATCCGGGCTCGCTCTTATCAAAGTGCTTAGAAAGTTCCTGAAACGAGACGAGACCCGCACATAAAAGACAGCTCGGGCGCCGGGAGCATCTCGCAGTCTGAGATCCTTCCCCGCTCTGAGCCTCCGCCTGCTGAGGCCAAAACACAGACGGGGATTTCTCCGAGCCTCAGATAAACTGTGGTTTGTGTCCTTGTAACTTTTACTCAATTTGCTTTGACATCTTTGAGACCACCGTGAACATGAGGACACGAAGCATCATTAACCCAACGGATAGCGCATTGGACTTCTAGCAAATCCTTCAGGAGTTGTGGGTTCGAGTCCCACCAGAATCGTGCTAATTAGATCTTTCATACACACAGGTCTGGAGAGGCTGTTTCTAACCCTCCAGCTCAGGGTTACTTAACATGTGTTTATTTAGCAGAGGTTTAAATGACTGCGGGAAAATCTGACCTGCTATGGAGCAAATACTCAGAGGTGCTCTGTCACAGTCAGGAAGTACAAGGAACACAAGTGTCCTCATGGTTTAAGTGATCTTTTTTTTTTTTCAATAAACTAATTAAATGATTAATTCCTTCAAACTGATCATGCAGCCTGTGGCGCTCAGCGTGTCCCGAGTGTGTGTTGGAGCCTGTGAGTGATCAGCGGGAGCAGCAGGAGGTCAGGCCAGAGGTGACCTGAAGCTGCAGATCAGCCACATTTCATTCGTGTTCATGGAGTCGTTCTGTGAACTCTGGAGGACAAAAGCATCGCTTCCCTGTGAGAAGCATCGGACTGGAAGTACAAGTAGCTCAGAGTATGTGTGCAGTTACATTCCACTGCACCCTGAAGCGCCTTAGCACAGAATGGACTGAAACGGGAGCAGCTGAGGATTCTGGGAAAATCCCAGCTTGGATCCAAACACGTGTTTGACCGATGTTTAAACTGGCCGCTGTCATCAGAGCGGCAGCGGCAAATCCTGCAGACCAACGAGCGAGAACAAAGAGCAGCTTCAGCTGTGTCATCCTCCCGCCCGCTCCTAGAGCTGGGCTTGGACTGGGACCAGTGAGGAGACTCGGCACGTTCACTGGGAAAGCTGTTCCTGCTTCACAGAGCAGACGGCTGAGTGAGAAGGCCTCTGCGACTTCAGCTTCACACCGTAGGACCTCCTTTAAAGCACGCTCTGTGTGAACAGACGTGATGAACAGGTCCCCGCCTCTTCCAGGTGTTTGTGCGTCATGTTAAACATCTGGAGCACAAGTCTCCATTCAGCCAGACGTGATTATTAACGATGGGAATTTGGCACAAGAACAAATGGTTCTGCTCCTAAACCGGGCCGCTTCAGCTTGTTTCCATCGTTTTATCCGTTTTGATTCTACTCAAGTATTTCTGCATATTCACAATAATACACACAATGATACTGTAGTATCAGGTGGTATCTGAGGCAGAATCTGGCACCTGCACAAGGTGATAATGTATTTGTGTGCACAGATTTACACACGTGTGTGTAAATATTTCATTTATTAGAATTTGTGGGTTTATTTTGTGCTGCGAGCCTTTAACTGAGTTTCTTCTCAGAATAATGAGAGCAGCGTGCAGCATGACGAAGGCTAGCCTACAGTTCACTCTCGTATGATTTAACAGAGTCACCGTTTCCTGGTGCTGACTGTGGCACAAACGGGCTCCAGCATCTGTTTGGTGTTTGTGCCAAAACTGACTCAACAAAGAAAATGGGAAGCAGAGCTTACGACTGATCGACGTTAACCCGAGTCAGCTGGCTTTGCTTCTTCTACACGCTGAAATCAGATAAGTTGAGTTTTAAGGCAGCTGTAGTTTCAAAGCTCAACCAAGACTTTGCACTGCAAAGCCGACTCGCTGCCTGTCCTCCGGTCGTGATCCTGTGTATGTTCTGCAGTTAGATGGCCGTCCTGCAGTTTCAGATCTTTGCGTTCTGCACAGACTCTGAATTAAAGTAATAATGCAAATTTCTGTGCGTGCAGACTGCAACGGATTCACGGTTTAATCCCCGCTTCATCGCTGACAGACTGCATTTGACTGCACACGCACTCGGCGTTGTTGACATTTATCACCGTCTTTGCACAGCTGTGTTGCTTTGTGGACAGCGACTGACCGCGGCTGGTCTCAGACTCGGTCCCTGTCTTTGAAACAGCCGTTTTAATCACTTCTGTCTACACGCGCACACACGTTAGCGTGTCATGAGACTCCTGATGTATCAGCAGAAGGATAACTGCACTTCACTGAAGCACAGACGGTAAAGGACCTGTGGTCAGAGGACAGAACAAAGCTGTGACAGAGCAGCTGCAGAGCGGAAAGAGAAGTTTAGACTCTGAGATGATGTCAGAGTTTATCCTCGTTTTATTGGTCCTGGGAAAAACCCGCACACGTAGCCGAGGACACGCACCGCTCGTCTTTAAAGACGCGACACGCTGAGAGGTCTCAGCCTGACCCTCTGTTTACTGACAGGAGACAGACCTGTTGCCTGGAGACCAAAGCTTTACGAGGACCAATCAGCTTCCTCAGGGAACCACAGAGAGTGACATCATTAAGGGTGTTTGGTACTTAGGACGTGTTACCTGTGGAAGCAGGTACTCATCTAGCAGTATCAGGTAGGACTGAAGTCATTTATGCTGAACTAAAGCATGCAGGTGGCACCTGACCAAGTCACAGGCTTTCATGTGCACAGTATCTGATAGCATTTAAATTCTCACCTGTAGTATTTGAGGTTCTATATGCAGTATTCATTAGTACAACTTGTATTAGGCTGTTTTTGAGATGCTATGTCCAACATCTGATCGTATTTGGAGTTTAACTTGTATATCTGGAGGTATTTCAGGCACCGCATGCAGTATTTGGCAGTATTTGCGATATAACTTGTAGTATTAGGTGGTATGAAGGGTCACCTGTAGCAGCAGGTGGTATTTGAGGATCCTCTGCACTGGTTTGAGCAGGTACGTCTCCAGCGGTAAGGAGTGGCTCAGGGTCGCCTGCCTCTCCTGGAAGAAACGAACCAGACTTTCGTTCTTCATGCACTCCCTCAGCACGGCCACCGAGCTGTGGACACAGAGCAGCAGAGACGGCGTTAATCATTAAAACCGGCTTTTCAGCCACAATAAATTCTCTTGAAGCCAAACAGCAAGCCCCAAAACAAGTCGATGGATATCCAGGTCAGGTTACTGACATCCAGAGAGCTCAGCCATCACCTTGTAGCATTTAAAGCACGGGGAGGGAACTTTAACGGGAGGAACAAAGAGATGAGCTGGGGTGGAGGAAGGCCAGAAGACGATGGAGCTGCAGGAGGTGAGAGGGATGTCCTCAGCTCTGACCGTTCATCAGAGGAGGAGGTGAAGAAATGATGGAGGGAAGGAGGAAGAAGGAGACAGATGGAGGCGATTATGACAAACTAAAGAGCAAAAGGACTCCACAGCTGTTTGGAGCTTTGACAAACATTCATTACAAGTTTATAGAAGAACGAGAGAAACTGACGAGATTAGAGAGAAAGAAAAGATTCTGACAGAGAGGTTCTGGATCCAGTTCACCAACATTCATCACAATCTGAACAAAGAGCAGACGACGAGGAGAAGAGGGAGGGCCACACGTCCACGACGACGAGATAGAAAGAGAAGACAACAAAGAGTTTGAGGAAAGGAAAAATGGAAAGACAGGAAGTTAAAAATGTGTCCAGGTTATGAAGAAAGAAGCGACAGGAGAGAGGACGGGGATGGTGGTGAAAGAGGATGATGGAGGACAGTGGAGACTCAGCTGTCGGGTCCTCTGACAGACATTCATCACAGCTGGAAGCCAAAGAATGTTGGACGCTGGTGGCGGGACTGGAGGGAAGGAGGGAAGGAGGGAAGGGAAGAACGAGGAGGGATGAGGAAATAGAGGGCCGAAGAGGATGGGAGGAAGGAGGTCAAGGTAACGATGGGGACGGAGAGGAGAGATCTGGCTCTTTTTCTCCACAGGAAAGAGGGGGAATTCAGAGCAGTGCTGATATCTTCTGCAGACATCAGTGAAGTGCAGAGTCTGAAACGAGCTTTAAAACACAGCAGCTCATCTGTTTCTTCCCCACAGCGTCCTAAACACCACAAACCAGAATATCGACCGGATAATTAAAGAGTTTAATCTGCAAACTCACAGCTGAAATGTTAAACACAGTTTACAAAAAGGAACTTCACAGGTTCTCAGTCTAATCTAATCAAACATGCGGCGTCATCAGGGAGGCGTCTGATAGGCCCAAATTCATCCTGCAGCCAGACAAAGATTACCTTAACCACAGAAACATGTTCATACCAACCAAAGAGGCTGTGGTACCGGAACTGTCCAAACCAAATCAGGCGCACATTTATCTCCAACCTATCAGGTAAGTTGTAGCAGCTGAACCTGCGCACCACCCAGAGAGTCCTGCAGCAGCACTGGATGGCCAGCAGGGGCATCAGAGGGGTGTAACATAGTTAATATGATGTTTTGGGACCCTCAGAATGTGTGCCTACTTTTTGTGCATGAGCGGCTTCTTCTGGCTTCATGCTGGGGTGGTTTGCAGCAGAGCGTGAAGCAGACGAATCTCTGATGGAAAGGTGGAACATGAGATGGACCGGAAGATCGAGGCATCAGCAGCGATGCTGACGCTGTACCGGGCTGTTGCGGTGAAAAGAGCGAAGCTTTCTGTTTCCAGTCAAAATGAGTTAATCAGTGTCACATCGACTGCTGATGATGTCTGCTCCGTCTCTGCGGGGTTTAAGCCCAGACACCAAACATAAATCACTTTTACTCAAGCAGACAGAACAGGTCAGAGGTCAGGCATTGAGCCTACTCTAACTCTAGCCAGAGTTGGGCGGGTCATAAAAGCAGACGACCACATCTGGTTCCATCGCGGTCACCAAGACCGCAGCCTGAACAGATTTACCAAACCTGGACATCAAGGACTGGAAGCATGGAGCCGGGTCTGATAAAGCTCTGTCCTGCTCAGCCGGATCATAGATGGATCGACACAAATACCCCGACTGCCACATTTTGGACCCTACAATGCCAACAGGCAGAGTGCAAACATTTATCACCAGAGTTTACCACCCGGCTCCTTTCAACAGAAAACGTCTAATGTCTGAAATAAAAGTCAGACTGGTTCTGTGGACGATGACTTATTCTCCAGTGAACATCAGCAGAACAGCTTCAGGCTGTGGTCTAATGTTTCTGGGACAGAGCGAGGCCCAGCACAGGATCCGTGTGTTGCTCCTAAAAAGGTGCTCAGGTGATTTTAAGGCATTCGTTTGGTATCCTCACAGCACAAACCAGGTGAAACCGTTGGGCTTGTGTCACAGAAATGTGCCTGTCCAACCACACTGAAAGGCTAATGTACCACTGTAAGGGTTTGGACAGCCTATCATATATCTGTCCATCCATCCATCCATGCATCCATCCATCCATCCATCCATGCATCCATCCATGCATCCATCCGTGTGACTTCTTCAGTCTCAGCTGCAGCTACAGCCCATTGTTCCTTCAGTGCTGCTGGTTTGAGTCATTGTGCAAATGTCCTGTTTATAAGGTTGAAACCTGCAGTCAGCTGAGAGTGAAGAAGTCAGCTGATGATGACGAAACATCCAGACGAACAGAACCGACCTTTGGGGATTTCTGTACCTGGATGATTGAGCATGAATTGGAGTTCGGTGTCAGATACGCCACATCTCAACAGTCACCTGCAGAGTTTCTGAGCTTATACATAACTGAGACATGCAAGCAAAACAGCATTGTTTGTTGCCATGGAGGTTTTAAAATGGTGTGGTATATTAATGTAAAGCATGTGTAAACTTTACAGCAATAAAAGGCTTAAAGAAGAGTAACCGTTCACATTTGTACTATAATGAAACCCGCAGCCGCTGGGACGACAAAAGTGACAAATGTTACGGTTCACATAAAATGTCACAGACTGAAAAGCCAAAATATCAGGGCCCAAATTTTCTGTAGACATAAAGAAATGAAGCTGTAATCTGTCATCGCGGACTGAAGGAAGCCGACTTCAGCCTCAGATGAACACTCAGCTCTGCATGGAGAATTTAAAGCAGATGGCAGATATGAAAAATGTGCACCAGAGACATGCCTAGAAACTGCATTTGGCAAGATTCCCATGAACTCATCCACTGGAACACACCGAGGACTTCCTTCAGCCCAAACTTCCACAGAGTCTCCAGGGTCGGTGTGCTTCACCTCGTGTTGTACGGATGCTCGGAGCAGAGGAAAGTAGCTGTGACACACTGAACGCCGTCACAGTTTCACAGACTGCAGATAGTCGCAGTCGCTCCCTCGAGCCCAAAGTCATCTCCACCAATCAGAGGTAACAAAACACCAACCTGCAATCTGCACAGCCAATCAAAACACTATTAAGCTCTTAAATAGTCCCGCCCGTCCGTCTACCTGTAAGCTTTGTTTGCATTGGGATAAAACGCCTGATTATTTGTCCAGATGAGTTTTCCACAGATATCCCGCACTCTACCTGCTCCGAGTTCGGAAGTGCAGCAGTCAGTCAGCAGGCAGCACCGGGGCAGAAGGACCCCAGCTATCCCGGAGACTTCAACACAGAACCATGTTTAAAGTCCGGCGGTTAACCTGGACAGTCCTGCCGTGCTGTGACGGAGATGAAGGCTGGGACATAAACCCAGTAACCTGCTCTGTTTCCCAGACGTACTTTCGCTTTCATGTGTGTTGAGTCTGATCATTCCTGGAACATTTCTCTGCTCTGTTAAAAGTTGGCTTTAATCAGGAGACCCCCTGCCAGCCTCCGAAGCCCGCTGGCTCTACAGCTCATCAATTTACAGCATTACAAACTGCGCTTGCATCCAAGTGGAGTTTAGCGGCATAAATTACCTCAGCATCTGTCTCTGTTCTCCCCGTGGAGCTACCTACTGAGATTACATCCACATCTGTTCAAATCATTCTGCTGGCAGCCCGTTTCATGATACACGCACAGTGTTGTGATATTATAAAGACAAATATCTCCTTCGGTTTTGCTGCTGATGGTTTCCGATGGCAGAGAAGCTGCGTTCCTGGAGCCGATCTGTTGTTTGGTGCGTTTTCATTTTCGTGCAGGATCCCCGGGCAAACAAAGCCTCTCGTCTCGTGTTCCCAGCGGGGCGACAGCAGAGTTCAGAAACCTGCAATCCAGCACATTTCCCTCCAAATCTGACCCAGCGGATCACTGTGGAAAAATGCAGAGCAGGGGCTGACAGAGACCGAAAGTCTGCTCCTCTGGTGATCGCATTACTGCGAGTTTGCTGAACGCTCGGAGCTAAAATATTACACAGGGCTGATTCAGGCTAGTAAGACAAAAGCTTTGACCCAAAACCGAAAGATTTAAAGCAGCAGAAAGTTTGGTTCCAGATCTTTAAACCACGACCCCTGTGCTGATGGTTGCTGCACACGCAGGTGACTTGGAGACACCTGTGGGACACAGCGAGGTGACCACATGAGTGAAAAATAGTTTCGAGCATATCTGAGAAGCTGAGGCTTGCAGGGAGCTCCAGCCTCTGATTGCAGGGATGAAACAGCGGAGGGGCTGATTCGCAGCTGAAGAACTTCCACTGATGTCCTGGTGCCTTCACGGACCTTCAGCAGCAACCACAGCATGCTGTCCCCTGCAGCGCTGCCTCCAGCACCCTCAGGCAGAATAAACCCTGATCAACTCAGACTTACTCTGATTACTTTTAACCTCTTTACAGCTGGGGTTAGGCTCGCATTCACCCCTTCATCGAGCAGAAGGACAGGAGGCTTGTTCGGAGGTTCACTGGCTCATTCTCATGTCTGCTGACTGACGGTGGCCGGCACACTCTCGCCATCCACATCAGACTTAAATATCTTCTCATGAACCCTTTTTAGGAACATCTAAATGATCACCTGACGTGTTATGGTTTCATCCTTGCATGCATACATGCTGTTCAGTGATCTGACAGCGTTTTCACATTATTTCCTGTCTATGTGCAGTAACAAACACACAAAGTTTTTCATGTGTCGGGTTTGCTGAAAGATTCCTGTGTTTCAGGCTGGGAAAAAGTACATTTGGCACCGGTGAGCATCCTAACACGCAGCAGCTGAATAAATCAGCAGTTGAGAGGCCGGGAAGGGTCCAGCAGAAAAGGCAGCGATGCAGCTCGAAAAGCTGGAGACGCGCTGACAGAGAGAGAGTTTCTGGGTTTGGTGGTCTGAAAGCATTTGACCTACTTATTTTTATTGGTGTTTAATGGCGCTTTAAGGAGGCGACAGGCAGATAGAGCGAGCGAGCGAGGTGAAGGAGGGGTCGCCTTCCACCCCGGCAGACTCGGTACGTGCCGAAGGGGTTTAAACACACACGGAGGCACGTATGGGTGCCGATGAAGCTTTTACTGCGCATGTATGCAGTGATTTAAGTGCATCAATATGCAGACAGATGGATGCCGGGCAGAGATCCAGGCAGGCCGAGCGCAGTCGGTCAGACGGTGGAGAGAAGACGTGCGTGAGATCAACAGTGATTCAGTTTGACTCTGCAGAGAATAAAGAGACGAAGAAGCCGTGGATGCAGACAGCATCACACGTGCAGTGAAAGCACAACAGGGTAACGCTGCTCTCTGTGCGTCTCGTTCACATCTATCACTCACATGGAGCTCTCAGATCTCTGCATTCTTATTACTTCTTACTTCATTAAAGGCAATAACCACAAGAAATCGCACTTTTATTCAGAGTATCATACCACACAGAGCTCTGCACGCTGTGGCAGAGCCCGTCACATGCAGCTGGTTAACGTGGGTGCGTTCTTTGTTTGAAGCTGGATCTGTGGATTTTTCACCACATTAACATCAGCATCTCTGCTCAAGTTACAACCACATGGTCTTGTGATCTGCTTCATTTGCGATGAGCATGCAGAGTTTCCCAGTTACATTAAAACTGCCTGAATAATGCTCTGCAGGCTAGGCTAACGCTAACAGGCTTAAGTGGCAGACGACTGAAAGCTCTTAACAGGAAGAGGAAACCAAAGATGAGCAGACGTGTTTGCAGCAGAAGAGACAAACAGTAAATATATCAAACTATTACAATGTCATGCCTGTGCTTGTTGTATTTGTGCTGTTGCTAGGTGGTTGCCAAGCAACCTGGTGGTATAATTGTATAATTCAGCTCTTGTGGATCTAAAGAAATGTTAAAAAAAAGGAGATTTTCTAAGGTGTCACAGAGGCATAAAACAGGTCTGATGTTGTAGGAGACAGTGTTCATGTTTCACATTGATTGAGTTAGTTTGTGTTTGAACACTGAAACACAAAAGCACAGAGTTTGTTTTATTCTAACTTTTGGCACCGATTTTCTCCCTGCAGATCGATCTCAGATCTATCCACACATCAGACATCGATCTCCTCAGTAACAACAGCAGTTATCGGTCCTGACTGTTGGGCGTGTTACGGGTGTAACACCTGTGATACTGAGATGTGGATTTGAAGGAGTTTTTATTCCCAGCTTTTGGTGATATTTTTTGGCTCTGATGATCTCCAAATGTTCTCTAAACTTCCGCAGCACCAACATATTTTGAGTTACAGAAAGAGATGATGTGTTAGTCACAGTTTGTTCCTCGCTGCTTGTTTCAGTGTCTTCACGCAGCTTAACCAGAGCTTCACACATAAAAGCATTTTTCCTCCATGAAGGCGAGAGGAGGCGCGAGTACCCAGAACTTACGTGCATTTTGCAGGAACTTACAGGGAACATAAGATGTAAGATGGGGAAATATTGTTTGTTTTTCCAGAAATTTCCCATGAAATAACCCAGCACCTAAAATTACTTCATTTAATTTTATGTTAATTCATAAGTACAGGGTACTTGCGCCTTATTCGCGGGTCGTCTTATGAAGTGTTACTGTATGTTGATTGAGATCGTCGCCAGCTTTATGCTGGGAGGACAGGTGGAGCGTGGGCAGAAGAGCTTTCAGCCTGTGACAGCTGATGCTTCATCATACAGAAGCCCAGCAGCACGTCTGAAGCAACAGCTGGAGTTAAACTCTGCTCTGTGCCTCCAACATCTGCCATCATAACCTCTTTTGTTTTCAGAGAACCACAATGGAAATGAGGTTATTACGCAGGACTCGGCGTCCATTCATCTTCATCAAACACATCTGCATTTTGTGGAACTTCAAAAGGTTGAGAGTAAAAAATGGTGCGTGAGTGTTTTCATTTCTTTAAAAGAGGATCCAGCGTTGAAATTCATTTGAATCAGAATCAGAAGCAACATGTTGGTTTTGTGACAACACAAAGAGACTCAAAGATGTGAAAGGCTGAAGCCAAACTCTCTGTGAGCCTCAGACAGCGGGGATATCGGCCGCTCACACTTTGGTTTTAGGGTCCAGGTAAAGGAGAAAGACGTCAGCACGGGAAGACGAGGACACAGCTCAGGCTGTCGTCCATGGAGCAGACCCCAACGCTCGCATTTACTCTGGTCATAAATCAGCGTCAGAGCGAACTCGACAGCGGTCTGTTTATCAGGAACAGGCCACAGAAAAATGTTTCTCACTGATGTCGATCAAACTTGAACATTTTTTGCATCCAAATGAGTGAAAAACACGAAGCTAAAAGAGTCCAGGAAGGAAAAGCTTTGTGTCAGTAATTATATCAGCCTGAGGCTGGACAACAACACTGAAGCAGTGATCAATGAGCAGGACTTCCTGTTTATACTTCCTCCTTTATCTTTATTGGCTCCTGTTGTCTCCACAAAGGAGGTCATGTGATCTGTAGAGAAACTTTCTAAAGTCAAAGTGCTTCAGTTGACCCAGATTCAGCAACGTCAATAATAAAAAAGCTCACAGACGGATCCAGATCTCCATCTGAGCCGGGATCCAGCTCAGAGTCTGGGAATCCACTCCTGACAGGAAGCTGTGTGTGTGTGTGTGTGTGTGTGTGTGTGTGCACTTACTTGGGGTAGTTCATGCAGTAGAGTGTGTAGATGTCGAAGGCTTCACTCTGAAACACAGAGAACAGCTGATGTCAGTGACAGAGCAGCACAGCTGGCGTTGAACCAGCAACCATAAGCCTGCAGCTTCCCTGCGTGGGGCGCTCACCTTTGCTTTTCCTACAGTTAAAAATGTCTGCATGAATCTGAGACCCTCCCACTCCGACCCCAGCTGTTTGGCCCAGATGTGACACATGTTTGCAGTTTTATACATTTGGTCTGGCTGCATGAACTCAGCCACAGGTCCACCTCATAGAGGTCAGAGGTCAGGGGTCTTCGTCCCATCCAGCAGGTATGACCGTAGACGTGCCGCTGAAGTGTGAACCACACTCATCCCTGTAAACTGGGCGAGCTGTCCTTCACCTCCCCTTTCAGTCCACTTCCTGTCAGCCCGTCAGCCAGTCAGGAGGTTGCAGAGAGAAGCCCACGCTGTGTCTCATGCTCGGGTCCTAAAATAACTCTAACGGTTTAATCTAATGTCCAGGATTAAAGAGGAAGTTCAGTTCAGCCCAGTCTGAATGAACAACAAGCCTCCTGAGGACCAGACACTGTTTCAAAACTCAACTGAAGGTGCTCAAAGGTCCTGCAGAAGAGTTTAACCCTGAATGCAGCACAGCCCCCTGCAGATGAACAAAGAGGACCCAGAGGGAAGGGACAGATTACTGTGGAGACTTCCTGCTCTCCTAATCTAATCTACAATCCTGAACGGACTCCTACTGCTCATCCTCAGCTCTTATTCTGACCTCTGACCTCTCACAGAGCAGCTTTGCATCACTCACACTTCAAAATAATCCTTCTTTATCTCAAACTGGGCCTCAGTGCATACTCTGTCCCAAACAAGCTCCTCCCCCTTTCAAGGACTGGGTTCGTTACTATTATTAGCGCTAAAAGAAAAAAGCTTTTACACTCATATTTGGTTCGTGCGCTGAAAGGAATCAAAGAACTTTGACACCACAGAGGTGAAAGAGCCCATAACAGAACTTCACACACACACACACACTGTGTACTCACCCTTTCTACGAAGCACTCTGCGATGGCTGCAGCGTGAGGGCTTCTCTCTAAATCCTCCAGCAGATCACTGAGGACACAAACACAGAGGTCAAAGGTCAGGCTGATGTTCCAACAGGGATTTGTTCCGTATATTAATGATGATGTCGGTGCATCCGCTTCATCCACACCAAACTGGGAACCTTTAGTCCCCATAAACCTCTTAAATGACGTCCCAAAACCTGCAGTTCCTCTGACGTCCAGCAGAGGCAGCAGTGAGTCAGTCCCATAGACTCCCAACCCGTTCTCACTCCCAAATCGTAACATTTTACGCTAGGTGACAAATCGTCAACATATTACGTTTTCGGGCACCCAAGGCGTTCCTACGTCACGACATCGGAAAACTGCGGACACATGAGAACCGTTTGGACTCAATCTACACATCTTCGCTTTTTCCCTTAAAATCACTTTAGAAAACACTATTTCACCTCATTAAAGTGCTGGTTAAGGTTAGGCATAAGGTTATGGTTAGGCTTAGTGATAAGGTTATGGTTAGGTTTAGGGATAAGGTTATGGTTAGGCATAAGGTTATGGTTAAGGTTAGGCATAAGGTTATGGTTAGGTTTAGCGATAAGGTTAGGTTTAGGCTTAGGTATACGGTTATGGTTAGGTTTAGGCATAAGGTTATGGTTAGGTTTAGGCATAAGGTTATGGTTAGGTTTAGGGATAAGCTTAGGTTTAGGCGTAGGGATACGGTTATGGTTAAGGTTAGGAATAAGGTTATGGTTAAGGTTAGGCATAAGGTTATGGTTAGGCTTAGTGATAAGGTTAAGTTTAGGGCTGCAGTACAGGGCTGGAAACCGCCGCGTACCATAACAACGTGGAAGGTCACCTTTCACGTTCCTCAGGAACGCCGCAGGACGTGACAAAACGTCGGGATGTTACGCCTCGGGAGTGAGAACGGGCTCAGACTCCCATGTTAAAACTTTCCAGCAGAAACAAACATGTCTACAGCCTGATACAAGCTGTTTTTACCTGTTTTAATAACCCACCTGTTTAAATTGTATTAAGGCATAAAGTTTGCATTATAAGGGGCGTGGTCTCTTTGATTGACAGGTGGATCGTGACACAGGTGGCTGTAGCTGCTAGCTGTCTGCTAGGCTTCACCTCTGCAAACTGGAGTCCCAGTTCTGCTGTGTAGGACTTTATTTGGATGTTACTGAGCAATAATTAGCAGGTATCCAGGTGAAACCCTGTAGGTTGGGACCAGTATCAGGACTACACTGGTTTGTCTCTCCTCCCAGTCTTGAATAGGAGGATCTCTCACATGTAAAGCAGAGGTGTTAACCACCCCACCACGGAGCCACTGAGGTTCCCTAAATGCATCATCCAGGTGATCCTGAGCATGAAGGACCTGCAGCGAGCAAACTGTCCACAGAGCGAGCACAGACAGGGTTCAGTCTGATGCTGTGGGCTGCAATAACTAACCATCAAACTGTAGTCACAGCAAGCGCTGCGACAGAGACGGAGAGAGATTAGCATAATGCTATACCGACTCAGGGAAACTCTCCCTCTGTCCACCCTCGTCCCTCCACCCAGCCGAGTATAAGAACCTTCTTTATCGCTCTGTTTTAATTCGTCCTCTCTTTTCTCCATCCATCTTAACCACACTGTGCACTTCTTAAACCGCAGCGGCGCGATACCAAACCAATCCAGATTCTGTGGAGTAACCTTTGACCTGCTGGCTGTTTGCTGCTGAGCTCAGAGCAGGATCATGAACCGGGTTCAACCCACGTTGTGGGGGAGTTTCCTACTGCGTCTGTGGTTTTAATCATAGTGAGTCGTCGATGAATACCAATCGTTTAAGGTCATTCGTGCAGGACGAAGCAAAACTGGAAACAACTTTGCAGCAGAAAGCGTCAGCGCGTGTTACGCTCGCCTCGTTTTCCATGTTTGCGCTCCTCTGTGGAATCGATTTCTGTCTTTTTGAGGGCTCATTATAAAGATTTGACGGTGGTTATCGTGCCGAGCGAGAGCGTTGGGACGCCTTCGGTGAGAAACAGACTGACAGAAAGCAGCTGCTGCAGTCCGCTCTGCTGAAACGAACCAAACGAATATTTATTAAACACTGCGCGATCGCAGGGGTCGCAGCGTTGCTTACAAACCTTTCCTTTCTCTCTCGTCGGGTTTAACGTCCCGATGCTCTAACTTGGTCTCTCTCTGAAACAGACTCCGTGTGTTTGAGATCTATGTGCAGCCGTGCGAGTTTTCAGGCCCATGGGTGCCTGAAAACTGCCGGCCTCCAAACCAAAATGAATTATGAGGAAAATTTGGGAAAGAAGGAATTTGTTGCAAAACAGGAAACTTGTTGTTCGCTGTGACGCTGAACAGAGCTTTAATCTGACACGGCTAAGAGTGAAGAAACACAAGAGCATCTGACACTGAGTCAGGTCAACGTCAAATTTGACCTGTGAATCATGCAAAGCTACCCTGGAAAAGTGGATTTAGGTGGAACTCGAAGTCTCCATCCTGACCGTGCGTTCTGAGGAGCTTTGGTGACCTCGGCGCAGCTGAATCTGGTTATTTCCCCACCGCGCAGTTTAAAAATAACACGAGCAGTAAAACAAACTGTTGCATGAGACTGAAAACGTCTCTGAGAAGCCTTGTTTTTATTTGGCGAGGCCGATGTTTGTTGCTAGGCAGAAACTCGAGCCAAATGTCTGATGACTATCTGAAAAAGTGCAGCGCTCTGAACAATGCATCAGGAAAGAGCGGCGCCTCAGAGGATTTCAATGGAGGGATTTTTACTGCTGAACATATTTCACGTGACGTCGGACGACTGAGGCGGCGTGAACGAAACACGCCGACAGCTCATATGAGTTTATGATAAACATGGATCCATCTGAGCTGAGATCAGACAGGAGACGTCATCCTCCAGCTGCCTCTCACTGATCTGAACTGCTGTGTCATTCATTTTTACTTTCCTGTAACATTTAAGTTGACGAAACCAAGTAAATAATCAAGATTCACACTGAAACACATTTTCCAGATGATCTTTTTCTGCCATATTGGAGCAGGCCTCCATCTGGTAACACCAGAGGACCCTTCGTTTATGCAGGTTTGTCTGACGCTCATCTCTGGATGAATAAAAGTGAGTAAATGAGCTTCCTCTGAAGGGACGGCGAGGAGCTCCGCCACATCGTCTGATGGGGACGCTTCAGATGTGTTCCAGGCACGTCCAGCTGGGGAGGAGACCTCGGGAAGTTCCTCGTTTTCCCGAAACGCTGGAGGAGGTCTGAGCAGCAGAACATGGAGGACGAGCTGCATTCACAGGTCGGAGTTTGCAGATCAAACCACGTGAGAAGCTTCGGTTATTGAGGACAAACCCACGAACGCTCGGAGCCCTGATAATGAAAAGCATCGTTCGTGTTTCACGGCACGTCGACGGATTACTGTGAAATACCATTTTCACTGTTTCACAGTGAAAAGAGCTGATTTTGAGTATTTCTGAGAAAATGAGGAGCGGAGTGGTGTTGCGAGCGAGCGGCTGTGACGAGGAGGAGATAGGAGGAGATGTACATCGTATGAGGTCACGCCGCAAAACTCTTACTGCATTCTCAGCTAACGAGCTGTGATCAAGTCTCTCATTATCACAAACCCACACACACACATATCTGTGCGTATGGACGGACACACACACACTCCCTCCTCCACCTCCTCTTCCTCGCTGCCTTCATTCGCTCGCTCGCTCGGCTCTGGCGTCAGGCCTCGTTTTGTGGCTGGCGGACATCATTAGCGGGGGATTATGGGAAAGGAAGAGGGAATTCTGGGAATGGAGTGACCACAGAAAAGTCGGGATGTCAGAGGCAAAGCGGCAGGCAGACAGAGAGAAAGACGCCACAATAAAAGTGAAGGAAGCACAGAGACGGGACGACGACACGAGTAAACAGAGAGAGAGACGGAGCTGATAATTAAAGACAGAAGGAAAAATGTCTCTAATGTGGGAAGACAAACATGTCGGGGAAAAACAGAGATATCGGCAAAGGAAATGGAACGGATCATAACACTGATCCACGCACGTTTGTTTATGTGCACAAAGGAGCTTCGAGGCAGGTTTGTCAGGTCAGTCCGAGAGCAAACCAGCAGCACGCCGAGCTGTCAGCGCTCGTCAGCGAAGACGTCACGGCGACGGCGTCCACACACGCACGCGTTCTGTCCACGCTCAGCGGAGCCTTTCAACAACGGTCCGGTTTACTGAGATTTAGAGCTAAACTTTCTGCTCGTCTTCATTTCCTGCTTTACAAACACGCAGCCCACAGCCTGATGGCAGACTTGGGCGGGCCACGGGGTTTCCACCAATCCCGACGAGGCGTGCACGTGAGGAGCAGACGAGCTGCTTCCCCTCGCCGTCAGCAGGAAGAGCACGAGGTCAGCGACATGGAGAGGCAGTTTATTTTCTGTTTTTGTGCTTTTTTGTCATATTTGACTTTTTTTACTCTGCTCTGTTAAAAATAAAGCAGAATATCCTTTTGCTGTGTTTAATGTTTTGGCAGTGATAATGGGACCGTCCTAATGCCCGAGTTAAATAAATCCTGTGATCAACACACGGTGTTATGGTGCTCGTCTGTGAGAAGTCTTCTGATTGGCTGCTGCTCCTGTCCATCCTCTGCAGATGACGTTTTTCCCTCCTGTTTCTCCTGGATGTTCACACCTCAGCTCATCAACACATTTTATCTCCTCCCTTCTTTTCCCAGGAATTTAACCCACTAAATAAGCAAACCTAACCTTGACCCCGGGTGACCCCGTGACCTTCCCCTCCTCCACCTCTTCCTCCTTCTCCCCTGCGGGCTGGGGCCAAGAAAACACGGGTCTGGTTTTCATCCTCCCTCGGAGCGCCGGCTCTTTAACGCAGTGATAAACAGCAGCTGACTGAGCGGCGTCTCAGAAACGCGCTGAGACGAGGACGAAGAGGAAGACTAATAGAGTTGAATGCAGTGAAATGTGTTTTTATTAAAACTCTGATGGCGGTGTGTCGACGGTTTGACTGCTGCTGCAGAGCAGGAGGCAGGTTCACAGTCACACGGCTCAGACGCATCACTGAGCCGTTCATTTCCACCTTATTGTTTTAAGCCGTGGATTACAGCAGCTTTGCATGACTCACAGTTCAAAATAATCCTTCTTTAGCTTACACTATGCTTCAGTTCATCTGTCTTTCTTCTGATTGGCTGCTCCTCAAAAATTAGGGTTTAAGCAGCAGGTGGGTGGGGCTTCTGATGACCAAATAAGGATATCCCATCTCTGACATCACACATATCTAAGAGTAGAAAAAAGTGTGAAATCAGCTGATTCATATGCTAAAATAACTTTAGTATTTTTCTTGAGGAATAGTAATTTTACAGTAACACCCTCAGAGTTCACAGCAGGGGCTGAATTTGGGACTGTTAAATGATTTTTCCTGTACAGCAGAAATCCACAGGAAGTTCTCAGGGCTGAAAAATACATTTAAGCTGCATCATAAACTCTTTCACACACTCGTTCTTTGTTCTGTGAGCCTCTATCATAGTTTCTATAAAGCACATCAATTTCATGTGTGTGTACCAAAGAGGTTTAATCTACTTTCTAATAATTCACCTGAGAAAATGTTAAAGAGTTCTGGGTCAACTTTGAAGCTCCGTGTCACATCAGCGGCCCCTTCTGTACCTACATTTGATACCAGGATCATCTTCTTGACTTGATTAACGGTTATATTTTAACCCTCGTAAAGGGTACGCTGCTTTATCTGCAAGCCACTTTGCAACCCAGCTCCAGTCCAGTTCATCCTGTCATGCTGAAGCGACAGAAGCTCCTGCAGATGGAAGATGTTTCCCATTGAACTTTTGCACCCCGACCGACACATCACGGAGCACCTCGGGGTCCGGTATCTTGCCCAAGGACGCTTTGGCATGGAGACTGGAGCAGCCAGGGATCAAACTACCAACCTTCCAGTCAGCAGCTTAGTTACTCTACATCCTGAGTCACAGCTGCACTGCAGTTAGTGTGTGTAACTGAGCCCAGATCAGCCCACAGAAACACTGAGGACGTCTCTTTACTTTCACTGAACCTGTCCGAGCCTGTAATCACTCACTTACAGTCAACCTGATATTAGC